>NC_137801.1:56821881-58144381 GCF_963383645.1 Muscardinus avellanarius
TGCCCAGTTCTAATACATTTTGTGTTGGGGGGGGGGTACTGGGGATGGAACCCAGGGGCCTTCTACCTCTGGGCTATACTCCCAGACCTATTTTATATTTTATTTGGAAACAGTGTCTCACTAAATTGCTGAACCTGTGGGATCCTCCTGTCTCAGCCTCCCAAAGTACTAGGATTGCAAGTGTGCCACCACACCTGGATGGCTCTAATAATGTGTGTGTGTGTGTGTGTGTGTGTGTGGTGTGTGTGTGTGTGTGTGTGTGTGTGTGTGTGTGTGTGTGGCTAGGAATTGAACCCAGAGACATTCTACCTCTGGGCTACATTCCAGTCCTGTTTCATTTTTATTTGTTTTTCAGTTCCACCTGTTTCAGCCTCCCAAATGCAGGGATTACAAGCATGCACCATCACACCCGGCTCTTCTTTGGCTTATTTTAGCCAATTTTTTTTTATACCAGGGATTAAATGCATGGGTGTCTATCTCTGAACTACACCCTAGCCGTATCTTTTACTTTTACCATGTATTTATTTATATATTTACTTACTTATTTTTTGCAATACTGAGGATGGAACCCAGGAGCATTTTACCTCCAAGCTACACCCCCAGCCCTATTTTTTTTTATTCTTTATTTTCAAACAGGATCTTACTAAGTTGCAAATGGCCTCACTAAGTACTGAGGCTGTCCGCCAACTGCCATCCTTCTGTCTCAGCTTCCCAAATGGTGGGATTACAAGTGTGTGCCACAACGCCTGGCTTACCTTTTATTTTGAAATGGACTCACTAAGTTTCTAAGACTAGCTTGGAACCTGCAATCCTCCTGTCTCCCAAGTACTAAGATCAGAGGTGTGTGCCACCAAACCCAGCTTTAATTTTTTTGGTGGTACTGGGGTTCCTGGAAACCCTTCTACCTCTGAGCTACACTCCCAGACACCTATTTTTAATATTTTTATTTGGAAACAGGGTCTCTTAAACCAGTGAGGCTGTCTTCAAACCAGCGTAATCCTCCTGTCTCTGCCTCCCCAGCGCGGGGATTACAAGCGTGCTCCACCACACCTGGCTTTTTAATTTATTATTATTATTTTGTGTGTGTGTGTGTGTGTGTGTGTGTGTGTGTGTGTGTTACTAGGGGTGGAACCCAGGGGCTTTTCTACCTCCAGGCTAAACTCCCAGACCTATTTTATACTTTATTTGGAAACAGGGTCTCACTAAGTTGCTGAGAGCCTCACTAAGTAGCTGAGGCTGGCTTCAAACCTGCGTGATCCTCCTGTCTCTGCCTTCCAAGAGCTGGGATTACAAGTGTGTGCCACCACACCTGGATTTAGTCAATTTTTTTTTTTTTTTTTTTTTTTTGTGTGTGTGTGTGTGTGTGTGTGTGTGGTTCTCGGGTTTCTGGAAGCCCTTCTACCTCTGGGCTACACTCCCAGACCTATTTTTATACTTTTTTATTTTTATTTTATTTTTTAAATTAATTTTTTTTTTTTGGTGGTACTGGGGTTCCTGGAAGCCCTTCTAACTTCGGGATACACTCCCACGGGCTACACTCCCAGACCTACTTTGTATGCTTTTTTATTTGGAAACAGGGTCTCTTAACCCAGCGCTGCTGGCTTCGAACCTGCGCGATCCTCCTGTCTCTGCCTCCCAAGCATGGGGATTACAAACATGTGCCACCACACCCGGCTTATACTTTTTTAAATTTGGAAAAAGGGTCTCTTAAACCAGCGTGGCTGGCTTAGAATCTGAGTGATCCTCTTGTCTCTGCCTCCCAAGACTGGGGATTGCAATTGTGCGCCACCATGCCCGGCTTTTAGTAAAAAAAAAATTTTTTTTGAAGATTTAAAGAAGTTTATTAGAAGGATAGAAATACAGAAAATAGAAATTTAGCTCCATACCAGACTGGTATGGAGGGGTGACTCGAAATGAATACACCCTTAGTCAATTTTTAAATCATACTCCTCCAGTACTTTGTGTTAAGTTGGGTCCTGCACTCATGTGACTTTGTGTCACATGACCTCTGCAGGGCAAGGGAGGGGCTGAAACCCCCGCGAGAATTGGGCATTCCCGCGAGTAAACCCCCATCTCGCGAGATGCATGCCTTTAAAAGGAGAGCCCGCGTCCTCTAGCTTCGGACAGGCGCGCGGGCCCCACGGTGCCTCGCCCTGATCCCCGGGAGAGCCGTGCCATTAAAACTTTACATGCCACGTGTACCGGACCTCTCTCGTGTTTTTCACACTCCGCCGTACTCACTTATTTTTATTTTACTCGCATTTAATTTTTTATTTTACTTATCATTTGGTGCCGAACCGGGAGAACTCTTGGGTCCCTCCCCATTTTTTCTTTTTTTTTCGTTTTTTTCGTTTTTTCTCTTTTTATTTTTACTCTCTTTTTGAGCCCCGGACTCTCCGACCCGCCAGCAGCTGACTACGAGGTCCCACACCAGCGCTCCGCTTGCAGGCGTTGCTCCCACCACTGCCGCCGCTGCCGCCCCGTGCCTGCGTGGACTACCTCCTGCACGGGCCAGGACCTCTGCCTGCCGCTTGGACCTCCTAAAACCGCCGTTCCCGCCTGCCCACGCCGCCCGCCGCTGGAATGGGACCGCGCCGCCCGCGGACTGCGCCACACCGCGCGCCTATGTCTTCTCCGCGCCTGGCGTTGCTTAGACCCGCCTGCCGGGGCCGCCTGCCTCCTCCATCTAGGTAGCCGCCACTCTGCTAAACAGCCCCCAGCCCGCCAAGTCCAGCCCGCGCTCCAGCTGGTTCCTCCACTCGGACTCGCGCCCTGGCGCCCTTCACCCTGTGCCTGCCCACCCCTGCTGCCTGGGCCTGGCCATTCCGGTAAGCAGCCACATGGGATTACTGGGGGGGGGGTCGCCAGCTTTGGCCCGCCATCTTGCACACGTGGAATCACTGGGGGGCCGCCATCTTGGCCCCACCATCTTTAACCCCTCCCACCTCATGGCCTCACTGGAGGCCTCGCCATCCTTAACCCCTCCCACCTCATGGCCTCACTGGAGGCCTCGCCATCCTTAACCCCTCCCACCTCATGGCCTCACTGGAGGCCTCGCCATCCTTAACCCCTCCCACCTCATGGCCTCACTGGAGGCCTCGCCATCCTTAACCCCTCCCACCTCATGGCCTCACTGGAGGCCTCGCCATCTTTAACCCCTCCCACCTCATGGCCTCACTGGAGGCCTCGCCATCCTTAACCCCTCCCACCTCATGGCCTCACTGGAGGCCTCGCCATCCTTAACCCCTCCCACCTCATGGCCTCACTGGAGGCCTCGCCATCTTTAACCCCTCCCACCTCATGGCCTCACTGGAGGCCTCGCCATCTTTAACCCCTCCCACCTCATGGCCTCACTGGAGGCCTCGCCATCTTTAACCCCTCCCACCTCATGGCCTCACTGGAGGCCTCGCCATCTTTAATCCCTCCCACTTTCCACTCCTAACCAATCCTAGGAGTCGGCGGCCATCTTTCTGGCCCGAGCCAGGCAGCTTGGCACTTGCTCTGCCTGCCAACCGCCTGCGCGGGCCAGGACCTCTGCCTGCCGCTTGTACCTCCTAAAGCACCGTTCCAGCTTGGTTCTCCGGTCACCGCCGGGACCTCTGGCCGGTTTGCCCCACCTGCCCCGAGCCAGGCTCACTGGCGGTGCTCCTCGGGGCCCAGCCTCAGCGTCTGGCGTGTGCCTGGAAGCCATTTTGTCTCCACGCCGTGGGCCTGGCAAGCCATGCCGCCTGCGCGCCCCCACTGATCCCACCTGCGCCAGCCGCCAGTGCCGTCCACACCAGCCACCGGCATCCACGCGCCCTGGCTCCACCGCGCCCCCAGCAGCTTCTCAGCGCTTCTGTCACAGCCAGCGCTGGCCGACATCACTATACTCCGGTAAACTGCCTCCTTCCCTTGGTTAGCGGGTTCCGGACTTGGGTCTTCCGGTCCACTGGGACCTTAAAATCCAAGCGCTTGGTGACCCATTGTCCCATGGTCCACTGGGACCACGCTGCGGATGACCAGGTCATCCTCCGGTTTTGAGAAGGAATGAAGACGTTCTTCCCTACCTCTTAACCTCTGTTTCCGAACGATTGAGCAGGGAAATCGGGGACGCCCATTTCCTGTTCTTCGTTTCCGCCCGCGAACCAATTATGGGGAGTCGAACCTTTATACTAGCAGATGCCCTGAGAGCCTGTCTGCCTTGATACGAGTTGGGAAATAAGTTGCGGTGGCCCAGGAATAGTTAGGAACTTTTATAAGCGGTCTGGTATCCCTCCAAATGCTCTCCCCCATCAGCTTCCATTTATTTTCCCGCCAGCTGCCATTTTGTGATGGCGCGTAGTCGCTGCCTGGTGATGTCACAGTCGCCATCTTGGCCCGCGCCAGACTGCAATTTTGCTGGGCAGCCCGCGTGGGCGCGCCCTAGGTGCTGTGGGAAACGCCGGGGCTGGGGCGACACCCTCTGCCCGTGGGGAGTCTGCGTTGCCATTCTTGCCAGACACCAGCCCCGGGACGCGCTCTTTGTGAGTATAGGTCCGTCACAGCTGACAGAACCTTAACATAGTATCTAAGTTTTAATTCCAGAGAGAAACAGGCGGAGATGGAGCATACACTCTTGACTTTGCCAAAAAGCAGATCCCTGGTAGCTGCCCTTTGGCTGGCGGTGGCGGCTCAGCCCTCTGGAGCGCCACCTAGGTGTGGAGGACTGCAATGACAACTACCTCCAGGAGCCTGCCTCAAGTGGGGCAAAGCCACACCTACCAATCAGACTGCTCGGCGTGTGGCCAGGAGGGCCACTGGAACAATGCCCTTGGAAAAGGGTGAGCCCCAGGTGCCTCAACACAGGGGGAGCACCTTTCCAGACCAGGCCCCACCGCTGGCCCTACTCAGCCTGGCTGAAGACTGATGGCTCCTGGATCCCTCAACCTCCATCCTCTTTGCCAGCTCAGGGTAGCTCTCCAGGTACTGAGTAAACCAGTCTCCTTTTTGGTCGCCTGCTCAATCTCATGATTTGTTTTTTTCTTTAATAGCCCTTGCCTGTTCAAGCCTCCTCAAGCGCACATCACTAAGCTGTCCAGGGTAACCTCCAATTCGCACTGCAGCTATGCACCCACCTGCACCCCCTTCTGGGGGACTGGACTCCCAACTCCTCACGGCCTGGGGCCCCTGACGACGCCCCTTGACAGCAGGAAGAAGCTAGAGGGTCCAATCGTCATCCATTATCCGGATCTACCATCAAAAGGCCGGAATGTTAAGTTGGGTCCTGCACTCATGTGACTTTGTGTCACATGACCTCTGCAGGGCAAGGGAGGGGCTGAAACCCCCGCGAGAATTGGGCATTCCCGCGAGTAAACCCCCATCTCGCGAGATGCATGCCTTTAAAAGGAGAGCCCGCGTCCTCTAGCTTCGGACAGGCGCGCGGGCCCCACGGTGCCTCGCCCTGATCCCCGGGAGAGCCGTGCCATTAAAACTTTACATGCCACGTGTACCGGACCTCTCTCGTGTTTTTCACACTCCACCGTACTCACTTATTTTTATTTTACTCGCATTTAATTTTTTATTTTACTTATCACTTTGGAGACTGAAACAGGAGGATCACAGGTTCACCTCCAGCCTCAGGAAATTAGTGAGTCCCTCTGCTACTTAGTGAGACTTTCTTTTGTATTTATTTATTTATTTATTTTGCTGGTACTGGGGTTCCTGGAAGCCCTTCTATCTCCGGGCTACACTCTCAGACCTATTTTTACATTTTTCTTTGGAAACAGGGTCTCCTAAGCCAGCACGCGAGGCTGGCTTCGAACCTGCGTGATCCTCCTGTCTCTGCCTCCCAAGTGCAGGGATTACAAGTGTGAGCCACCACGCCCCGCTCTTTTGTTTTTAAAAGTCTTTGTTTAAAAAAAAAAAAAAGCCGGGCGTGGTGGCGCACTCTTGTAATCCCCCCCCCCTCTTGGGAGGTGGAGACAGGAGGATCGCGCAGGTTCGAAGCCAGCCTCAGCTACTTAGTGAGGCTCTCAGCAACTTAGTGAGACCCAGTTTCCAAATAAAGTATAAAATAGGTCTGGGAGTATAGCCTGGAGATAGAAAAGCCCCTGATTTCCAACCCCAGTACCACAAAAAATACAAATAAATAAATAAAGTTGGAGGTGAAGTTCAGTAGAAAGCCTCTGAGTTCAATCTCCAGTATGAAAAGTAAATAAGTAAAGGAATAAATATCCCAGGCATATCCAGGCATGGTGGTGCACGCTTGTAATCCCAGTACTTGGGAGGCTGAGACAGGAAGATCGAAGGTTCATGGAAGCCTCAGCTACTTGTGAGGCCATCTGCAAATTAGTGAGATCCTGTTTCAAATAAAAGAATAAAAAAATGGAGCTGGGGCCAGACGTAGTGCTGCACGCTTGTAATCCCAGCATTCTGGAAGCTGAGACCGGAGGATCGAGGTTTGTATACAGACTTAGCTACTTATTTAGGCCCTCCGTAAATTAGTGAGACCCTGTTTCAAAATAAAGAATAAAAAATAGGCCAGGGGGTGTAGCTCAGAGGTCGTTGCCCCTGGGTTTCATCCTCAGACCCACAAAAAAAAAAAAAAAAAAGAGCTGGGGGTGTAGCTCAGAGGTAGAATGCCCCTCAGTACAGTACTGGAAAAAAAAAAAGGCCAGGTGTGGTCCCACATATTTGTAATCCCAGTACTTGGGAGGCTGAGAGAAGAGGATCACAGGTTCGCAGTCAGCCTCAGCTACTTAGTGAGGCCTTCCACAATTTATTGAGAGCCTGTTTCAAAAATAAAAAATACAAAATAGGGCTGTGGGTATAGATCAGAGGTAGAATGCCCTTGGTTCAATCCTGAACCCACAAAATAAATAGATAAATAAATAAATAGGAACTGGGCGTGGTGGTGCACCCTTGTAATCCCAGCATTTGGGAGTCTGAGACAGGAGGATTGTGGTTCATGGACAGCCTCAGCTACTACTTAATAAAAAATAGAGCTGAGGTGTAACTAGGAGATAGAATGTCCCTGGATTCCATTCCCAGTACCGCAAAAAATAAAAATAAAAATAAAAATAAATAAATAGGGCTGGGGGTATGACTCAGTGGTAGAATGCTCTTGGTTTCAAACCCCAGTACCCTCCTCCCCACGCACATACAGATACAAACCTCCTCCTTTTTTTTTTCCCCCCCGGTGGTACTGGGGATCCTGGAAACCCTTATATCTCTGGGTTACACTCCCAGACCTATTTTTATATTTTTATTTGGAAACAGGGTCTCTTAAGCCAGCGAGGCTGGCTTTGAACCTGCTTGATCCTCCTGTCTCCGCCTCCCAAGTGTGAGAATTACAAGCGTGCGCCACGGTGCCCAGCTCCTTTTTTTATTTTTTTGCAGTACCAGTTATTGAACCCAGGGGCATTCTACCTTTGAGCTACACTCTAGCCATATTTTTAACTTTTTATTTTGAAACAAGGTCTCATTAAGTTGCAGAAGGCCTCACTAAGTAGCTGAGGCTGGCTGAGAAACCATGATCCTCCTGTTTTAGCCTCCCCAAGTATTGGGATTACAAGTGTGAGCCACCATGCCTGGCTTACAAACCTCCTTATCACATATAAAGATTTTTGTTTTCTAGTTGGAAAGAGAGTGGGCCAGGAGGCCAAGAAACTCACACTATATACAGTAATTAATGGATTCAGAGAACCTCCCAAGGTCCTGCACCTCTTCTAGCATTTGAGAAATCCAGAAAGGTCTACAGGGGCTTCAGTTTTCTGAGGAATCATGTGTCCACTGCCACACTGGGAGACCCTGGAGGCAAGTGAGCAGCTCCCTCTTTCAGCCTTGCCAGGAGAATTCATTCAGCCTCACCTCACTTTAGTGTCTGCTCTGATGTTACAGAAAGATACCAGAGTACAAAAACAAATCCTTACTGGGCGTGGTGGCACATACCTAGGACACCAGTACTTAGGAGGCTGAGACAGGAGGATCCCAGGTTCGATGATAGCTTCAGCAACCATGTCAATCTACTGAGGTCCTGTTTCCTTCCTTCCTTCCTTCCTTCCTTCCTTCCTTCCTTCCTTCCTTCTTCCCTTCCTCCCTTTTCTTTCTTTCTTTCTTTCTTTCTTTCTTTCTTTCTTCCTTCCTTCCTTCCTTCCTCTTTCTTTCTTTCTTTCTTTCTTTCCTTCCTTCTTTCTTTCTTTCCTTCCTTCCTTCCTTCCCTCCCTCCCTCCCTTTTCTTCCTTCCTTCCTTCCTTCCTTCCTTCCTTCCTTCCTTCCTTCCTTCCTTCCTCTTTCTTTCTTTCCTTCTTTCTTTCCTTCCTTCCTTCCTTCCTTCCTTCCTTCCTTCCTTCCTTCCTTCCTTCCTTCTTTTCTTCTTTCTTTTTTTGGTGTTGGGGATGAAACCCAAGGTCATTCTACCTCTGAGTGACATCCCCAGCCCCATTTTTTAGCTTGAAACACAGTCCCACTGAGTTGCAGAGGACTTCACTAAGTTGCTGAGGCTTGAAGTGAACCTGTGATCCTCCCATCTCAGATTCCCAAGTACTGGTGGGGCATGCTTGTAATGTCAGTCCCCAGAACCACACACACACACACACACACACACACACACACACACACACCACTACAGGGATCTGAATCTGAAGGTGGCTGGGGATGTAGCTCAGTGATAGAGCACTTCTGGATACAAAGTCCTAGCACTGTGTGCATAACATACGTACATACATACACACATACATACAAAGACAGCTAGTGACGAACATACATACATACATACATAGAAAGACAGCTAGTGACGAACATACGTACATATGTACACACATACATAGAGAGACAACCTGTGACAAAGGACAGAATAAAATGGGCCTCAAAGACAAACTCCTCCTGTCCTGAAATCTAGAGAAAGAAGTAGATCCCATGCAGAGCTCCGCAGGTGATGGCGGGATGTCATAATGAAGTTCTTGGTGGGAGCATGAGAGAATTTGCTTTCGTTGGCCCCAGTGAGCATGAAATCCCCAAGGTCTTGTGCACAAAATAACTTCCTTGGTTGTTGAAGGCTGCAGTCAAACTACTTATACTGGGGAAAAGACTGGCAGAAAACAAACACAGGTTTATTCAGGGAATAAGAACAACTTCCTGTAGGAATTCCACATCTATATTCCAAATTCTGCTTCTACTGGAGGCATATGGCTCAATAGTAACTGCACAGAGTGGAGAGATAAGTTTGAGTTGTACCCAAAAAAGAGAATTACACAGAACCAAAAAATATTTTTATAAATGTTGCCACATCCTTTTCCCTTTTTTTTTTTTGGTGGTGGTACTGGAAATTGAGCCCAGGGGCATTCTACCTCTCTGAGCTATGCACCAGCCTTATTTTTATTATTTATTTATTTGTGGGTCTGGGGATGGAACCCAGGGGCATTAGACCTCCAAGCTACACCCCCTGCCCTATTTTTTATTCTTTATTTTGAAACCAGGTCTCATTGAGCTGCAGAGGGTCTCACTAACTAGCTGAGGCTGTCCGCGAACCCTGATCCTCCAGTCTCCGCCTCCCAATGCTGGAATTACAAGCCTGTGCCACCGTGTCCGGCTCTGATTTTTATTTTGAAACAGGGTCTAGCTAGAGAATCTCACTACTTGCTTAGGCTGTCCTTAAATCTGTGACCTTCCTGTCTCAGCCTCCCAAATAGATTACAGGTGTGTGCTGCCATGCCCTGAAAATTCTTGTACTTAAAAGCAAAACAAAAGTCGGGTGTGGTGGCGCACACTTGTAATCCCAGCATTTGGGAGGCTGAGACCAGAGGATTACAGTTCCTGGACAGCCTCAGCTACTTAGTGAGGCCCTCTGTAACTTAGTTAGACTCTGTTTCAAAATAAAGAATAAAAAATGGGGCAGGGGGTGTAGCTTGGAGGTCGAAGGCCCCTGGGTTCCATCCCCAGACCCACAAAATAAATAAATAAATAAATAAATAAATAAATAAATAAATAAATAAATAAAAGCAAAACAAAACTGGGTGCACAGAGCTGTAATCCCAGCTCTTGGGAGGCTGAGAAAGAATGAAATAAGTTTTGAAGCCAGTCTCTTTAATGAAGCTCTCAACAATTTAGCGCAAGACCCTTTTTCCAAATGAAAAATAAAATAGAGCTAGGGGTATAGAGCAGAGGTAGACTGCCCCTGGGTTTCATCCTTATAACTATCCTTTTCTAGTTTTTTGTTTTGTTTTGTTTTGTGGTACTGGAGATGGAACCCACAGATATTTTACCCCCAGGATACCTCCCCAGACCTATTTTATTTTTTGGAAACAGGGTCTCATTAAATTGCTGAGAGCCTCACTAAATTGCTGAGCCTGGCTTTCAACCTGTGATCCTCCTGTATCATCCTTCCAAATACTAGGATTACAAGCTTGTGCCACCACATCCAGCCCCAATACCATGAATAAAAAAAAAAAAAAAAAAGAAAGAAAGAAAGAAAGAAAGAAAGAAAAGAAAAAGAGATATCAGGAACAATGTTCTAGTCGGGAGTGGTGGTGCACACTTATAATCCTAATACTTGGGAGCCTGACGGGAGCAGTAGTGGACTCTCATTAACCTAGTGAGACTCTGTTTAAAAATAAAAATAAAATAGGGCTGGGTTTGGCTGGGCATGGTGGCACATCCTTGTAATTCTACTACTTGGGAGGCTGAGACAGGAGAATCCAGGTTTGTGGCCAGCCTCAGCTACTTAGTGAGGCCTTCGGCAACTTAGTGAGAACCTGTTTCAAAATAAAGAATAAAACACTGGGCTGGGGTGCAGCTTGGAGGTAGAATAGCCCTAGGTTCAGTCTCCAGCACCACACACACACACGCACACACACACACACACACACACACAAGATTCTTCCTTTATATAAAAATATTGTATAGTTTTTAGATTCTCTCTGGAAATCTTGTATCTCATAAAATATTGAACTATGATTCCTAAAGTTAAAGGGCAAGCCAACTCACAAAAAGATGTCAGGTCATTATAGGAGGAGGTCATTATAGTTAATCAATAACTTATTAGTGTGGCTGGACTTGGTGGCGCATGCTTATAATCTTAGTAAACAGGAGATTAAAACAGGAGAATGGCAGGTTTGCAGCCAGCCTCAACAATTAAGTGAGGCCTCTGGCAAATTAATGAGATCTTGTTTCAAAAATAAAAAATAAAATAGGACTGGGGGTGTAGCTCAGAGGTAGAATGCTCCTGGGTTCAATCTCTAGTACCAAATACACACAAAAATAAAACCCCCAAAACAAGACAAAACAAAATACAACCAATTAGTGGAATCAACAACAATCATAACAGCTAACATAATAACCACATTTTTTGGAGTGTGTGAGTGGCAACTGGAGATTGAACCTGGGGCATTCTAGCTCCGAGTTACACTCCCAGCCCTATTTATTTTTAATTAATTAATTAATTATTTTTGGTGGTACTGGGGGTGGAACCCAGAGGCTTTCTACCTCCAGGCTATACTCCCAGACCTTTTTTATATTTTATTTGGAAACAGGGTCTCACTAAGTTGCTGAAAGCCTCACTAAGTAGCTGAGGCTGGCTTTGAACCCTTGCGATCCTCCTGTCTCAGCCTCCCAAGTGCGGGGATTACAAGCGTGGGCCACCACGCCCGACTATTTATTTTTAATTTTGAAACAAGGTCTTGCTAGGTTGATGAGAGTTTCTCTACTTGCTGAGGTTGTCCTTGAGCCTGTGATCCTCCTATCTCAGCCTCTTAAGTACTAGGATTACAAGCGTGTGCCACCACACCTGGATTATTTTTTTTTATTCTGAAACATCTCACTAGGTTGATGAGAGTCTCACTACTTGCTGAGACTATCCTGAAACCTGTGATCCTCTTGGCTCAGCTTCCCAAGTATTGGGATTATAAGCATGTGCCTCCATGCCTGGCTAATAAATACATTTAGCCTACATAATGAATGTATTGTTTTGTTTGTGGTACTAGGGGTGGAACACAGGGGCATTCCACCTCCGAGTGACACCCCCAGCCCTATTCTTTTTATTCTTTTCTTTTTATTTTTTATTTTCTTTCTTTCTTTCTTTCTTTCTTTTTTCCTTCTTTCCTTCTTTTTGTGGTACTGGGGGTGGAACCCAGAGGCTCTCTGCCTCCGGGCTATACTCCTAGCCCTATTTTATATTTTATTTGGAAACAGGGTCTCACTAAGTTGCTGAGAGCTTCACTAAATAGCTGAGGCTGGCTTTGAACCTGCACAATCCTCCTCTCTCAGCCTCCCAAGCGCAGGGATTACAAGCATGAACCCCACGCCCGGTTTACATAATGAATGTATTGAATCATTTATGAACCTTTACTTATTTCCACAAAAGTGATGATAAAACATTAAATTTACAAGTTATATATGGAGTATAGCCCGGAGGTAGAAAAGCCCCTGGGTTCCACCCCCAGTACCACAAAAAGAAAAGTAGAATAAAGAATAAAAATACAGGGCTGGGTGTAGCTCAGAGGTAGAGTGCCCCTGGATTCAATCCCCAGCTCTGCAAAAAAGAAAAAATCGGGGGAGGCAGAGTGGTATGCAGTTACTTGGGAGGCTGAGACAGGAGGATTGCAAGGTAGAGGACAGCTTCAGCAATTTATAGAGACCCTTTTTCAAAAAGAACTGGGAAGCCAGGAGTAGTGGCACACACTTGTAATCCCAGCATTTGGGAGACTGAGACAAGAGGATCATTGTTTGTGGACAGCCTCAGCTACATAGTGAGCCCCTTTGAAACTCAGCGAGACCCTGTTTCAAAAAATAAAGAATAAAAAATAGGGTTGGGGGTGTAGTTTGGAGGTAGAATACCCCTGAGTTCCATCACCAGTACATACATACATACATACATACATACATACATACATACATACATACAATAAAAGGACTGGGGGTGTCGCTCAGTAGTGGAACAACTCTAGGCTCAATTCTTAGTATTGCAAAACTAATAAATTATTGAGGTAAATATCTGATTTTGAATTTCAAATCTCCTACTTCTAAGTTCCATGACCATGGGTTCTGTGCAAATAAGTTGCCTCCCTCTGTAGCCCAGCCTCCCCATTTGTAAAAAGAGGGTAACAACAGGACAGCTACTTTACAGGGCTATTGTGACGGTTGGTAATTAACACATGCTATATCTGTAAAACTTGTAAAAAGTGCTTATCACTTGGTAAGCACCCACTTTTCTTCCTCCTCTTTCTCCTCCTTCTATGCTCCCCACCAAAACTGACCTTCTATCTCCTCTGAAATGCCATCAGAAAGCCTGCCTAGCTGGGCATGGTGATACATGTAATCCCAGACTCTAGGAGCCGGAGACAGGAGGATGCAGGTTTGAGGACAGCCTCAGCAACTTAGTGAAACCCTGTTTCAAAAATAAATAAATAAAATAGAGCTGGGGGTGTAGGCTGGAGGTAGAATGCCTCTGGATTCCACTCCCAGTCCCATAAAAATACAGACATAGATACATACATAGAAAAGCAGGCCCACCCTGTCGGGAGCTAGCCTACCCTTACCAACCACACCCAAACTGTACAACATAACACATGGAGGGCTACACACCAGATACCCCCAAACCTGGCCCTTTGGCTTTCTGTGTATTTAAGCTGAAGGACACTGAGAACTCTGCACAAGCAGGCAGTCACCCTTTCTCCTACTGCTCTGTCCCGCAGCGGACCATAAAAGAAGCCTCTAAGCCAGCACAGGGTGAGGCTTCCTGAAACACTGCTTTATCCTGCTCTCTGCCAATTAATCAAAATGGCCAACTATTTTGTAAACCATCTTTGAAAAATCGGATTTATTTTTGTGAAGGCTTTGTGCCACATAAAAGCATGCAATGTACTTTTAGCTGACTAGATGAGGCAGGGCTGCAGATGAAATACTTATCTCCCAGAATCTGTGTCCCTGTCATAAAATTCTTTTAATTTAGAGCTTGAGAGGTAGACTTTCGCAGAAAGATACCAAGCCAGACCTGGTGGCGCACGCTTGTAATCCCAGCATTCAGGAGGCTGAGATGAGGATCGCGGTTCGCGGACAGCCTCAGCTACTTAGTTGAGGCCCTCTGCAACTCAGTGAGACCGTTTCAAAATAAAGAATAAAAAATAGGGCAGGGGGTGTAGAAAAAAAAGAGAAAGATACCAGAATCTTGTTATATTAGTCATCTTTACTTCACCTGTGGCAAAATACCTGAGATAGCTGGCTTGGTGTTCTACACCTGTAATCTTCATACTTGGAAGACTGAGACCAGAGGATCACAAGTTCAAAACCAACTTCAGCAACTTAGTGAAACTCAATAACCTAGAGAGACGTTGTTTCAAAATACAAAACTAAAATAGGGCTGGGAGCCAGGAGTGGTGGCACACGCTTGTAATCCCAGCATTTGGGAGACAGACTGGAGGATTGTGGTTCACAGACAGCCTCAGCTACTTTAGTGAGGCCCTTTGCAACTCAATGAGACCCTGTTTCAAAAAAATAAAAAATAGCCGGGCGTGGTGGCGTACAAGTGTAATCTTAGCACTTGGGAGGATAAGACAGGAGGATTGTGCAGGTTTGAAGCCAGCCTCAGCTACTTAGTGAGGCTCTCAGCAACTTAGTGAGGCCCTGTTTAAAAAAAAAAAAAATATATATATATATGTATGTATATATGGTCTGGGAGGGTAGCCTGGGGCTAGAAAGCCCCTGGGTTCCATCTCCAGTAACACACACACACACACACACACACACACACACACGAATAAAAATTAGGGCTGGGGGTGTAGCTTGGAGGTAGAATGCCCCTGGGTTCTATCTCTAGTACCACATACACACAAGAGCTTCTTCTCCCCCTTAGTATTACTATTGTGTGTTTTTGTTTTTGTTTTTATTTTGTGTGTGTGATACTGGGAATTGAACTCGGGGGCATTCTACCTCCAAGCTACATCTCCAGCCCTATTTTATTTTTTTATTTTGAAACAGGGTCTCACTAAGTTGCTGAGGGGCTCACTAAGTAGCTGAGGCTGTCCGTGAACCATGATCCTTCTATCTCAGTCTCCCAAGTACTGGGATTACAAGCCTGCGCCACCATGCTCAGTCTTCCTTCTTTCCTTCCTTCCTTCCTTCCTTCCTTCCTTCCTTCCTTCCTTCCTTCCTTCCTTCCTTCCTTCCTTCCTTTTTGTTTTTTGCAGGTCTGGGGATGGAACCCAGGGGCATTTGACCTCCAAGCTACACTCCCTGCCCTATTATTTTTTTATCCTTTATTTTGAAAACTGGGTCTCACTGAGTTGCAGAGAGCCTCACTAAGTAGCTGAGGCTGTTCGCGAAATGCGATCCTTCAGGTCTCAGCCTCGCGAATGCTGGGATTACAGGTGTGTGCCACCACGCCCGGCTCTTTCTTCTTTTCTTTCTTTCTTTCTTTCTTTCTTTCTTTCTTTCTTTCTTTCTTTCTTTCTTTCTTTCTATTAATCCAGGGGCGTTCTACCTCTGAGCTACATCCCCAGACCTTTTTATTATTTATTTATTTACTTATTTATTTATTGCAGTACTGGAGATGGAACCCAGGGGCATTGTACCTCTGAGCTACACCCCCAGTCTAAATTTTTTTCCCATCCTTCCTTCCTTCCTTCCTTCCTTCCTCCCTCCCTCCCTCCCTCCCTCCCTCCCTCCCTTCCTTTCCTTCTTTCTTTCCTTTGTTCTTTCTACTCGCAGTACTGGGAATGGAACCCGGGGCATTCTATCTCCAAGCTACACCTCCAGGCCTATTTTTTATTCTTTTTATTTTGAAACAGGGTCTCACTGAGTTGTAAAGGGCCTTACTAAGTAGTTGAGGCTTTCTGCGAACCTGGATCCTCCTGTCTCAGACTCCTGAATGCTGGAATTGCAAGCGTGCACCACCACACCCACTATTCTTTATTTTGAAACAGGGTTTCACTGAGTTGTAAATAGCCTAAGTAGCTGAGACTGTTTATGAACCTAGGTCCTCCTGCCTCAGCCTCTCAACTGCTGAAATTACAAGTGTATGCCACTATGTCTGGCTTTTTATTTTTGAAACAGGGTCTTGCTAAATTGCTAAGGGCCTTACTAAGTTGCTAAGGCTGGCATTGAACCTATGCTCTTCTTGTTTCAGCCTCCCAAGTACTTCCTAAATGTGTTTCCTAAATGTGTATGTATTAGTCCATGGTACCAGGCACTTTTGGGCATCTAAGGACATATTCTCAGGATTCATGTTTTGTTTAACTGATAAATACTAATCACAACAAATTTGTTTTCAGATAATAGTGAGATACTATGTTTGTAACTTCACTAATAAAATATTTTTCTTGATTTAAAAACAAACAAAAAAACGCCGGGCGTGATGGCACACGCAGGTTGGAAGCCAGACTTGCTCACTTAAGAGTCCCTGTTTCCCCTGGGCGTGGTGGCGCACGCTTGTAGTCTCCGTGCTTGGGAGGCGGAGACAGGAGGATCGCAAAGGTTCGAAGCCAGCTTTTCTGGTTTAAGAGACCCTGTTTCCAAATAAAATATAAAATAGGTCTGGGAGTGTAGCTCGGAGGTAGAAGGGTTCCATCCCCAGTACCAAAAATAGATAGATAAATAAATAAATAATCATCTAGATGTGGGGGTTGGTGGCATAAACCTGAAATACCAGTACTTGGGAGGCTGAGACATGAGGATTGTAGGTTGGAGGACAGCCTTAGCAATCTAGTGAAATTCTGTTTCAAATTAAAAAAAAAAATAAGCTAGGTGTGCATGGTGGCACACACTTGTAACCCCAGTATTTGGGAGGCTGAGACGAAGGATCACAGGTTTGTGGCCATCCTCAGCAACTTAGTGAGACCCTGGTTCCAAAAATAAATACATACCAAAAAAATCAAGTCCTAAATAATGATCTAATAGCTACCCCTCAGGTTTAAAAAATAATTTTTGTGCTGGGCGTGGTGGCGCACGCTTGTAATCCCCGCGCTTGGGAGGCAGAGACAGGAGGATCGCGTAGGTTCGAAGCCAGCCGCGCGCGCGGTTTAGGAGACCCTGTTTCCAAATAAAAAATGTTAAAATAGGTCTGGGAGTGTGGCCCGGAGGTAGAAGGGCTTCCAGGAACCCCAGCACCACCAAAAAAAAAAAAAAAAAAAAAAAAAAAAAAAAAAAAATTAAATAAATAAATAAAAAAAATAATTTTGTCACAGAAATTGCTTATGGCCGGGCATGGTGGCACACACTTGTAATCCCCGCACTTGGGAGGCGGAGACAGGAGGATCGCGCTGGTTTGAAGCCAGTCTTGCTGGCTTAAGAGACCCTTTTTCCAAATAAAAATATAAAAATAGGCCGGGCGTGGTGGTGCACGCTTGTAATCCCCACGCTTGGGAGGCTGAGACAGGAGGATTGCACGGGTTTGAAGCCAGCCTCAGCTACTTAAGTGAAGCTCTCAGCAATTTAGTGAAACCCTGTTTCTAATAAAATATAAAAAATAGGTCTGGGAGTATAACCCGGAGCTAGAAAGCCTCTGGGTTCCATCCCCAGTGCCAACCCCCCCACCCCCCCAAAAAAATAGGTCTGGGAATGTAGCCCGGAGGTAGAAGGGCTTCCAGGAACCCCAGTACCACCAAAAAAAGAAAAGAAAAGAAATTGCTTATGAATTTCATCAAACCACTCTGTGACAGATTCCAGCATGTGAGAATCATTTGCAGATGGTGTTTATAGTCTCTCCTTCTTGGGGTAGGGTGTTATTTATTTATTTATTTACTTACTTTTTACTTACTTACTTATTTATTGTGGTACTGGGGATGGAGCCCAGGAGCATTCTTCCTCTGAGCTATACCTCCAGCCCTATTTTATTCTTTCATTTGGAAACAGCATCTCACTAAATTGCTGAGGGTGTCAGTGAACCTGTGATCCACCTTTCTCAGCTTCCCAAATACTGGGATTACAAGCATGTGCCACTATCACATCTGGCACAGAAACCTGTTTTAATAAGACATTTATGATTTTGACTGTTGTTCTTAGAATTATTATTATTATTATTATTATTAGTAGTAGTAGTAGTAGTAGTAATAGTAGTAGTAGTAGTAGTAGTAGTAGTAGTAGTATTTGGTGCTGGGGATTGAACTCAGGGGCATTCTACCTCCTAGCTATACCCCCAGCCCTATTATATGTTTATTTTAAAACAAGTCTCTCTAGGCTGATGATAGTTTTACTATTTGCTGAGACTATTCTCAAATCTTTTTAATTTTTTTTCTTTTCAGCAAATGTATTTATTTATTTATTTTTTGCATATATATATATGATATATAAAACACTTTTCCGAGCTTTTAAACATAGCTGAAACTAATGCATATAAGAAACTAAACTAAATGTTATATTCATCTTAACGCTAATTGTAATCTTAATTCTAAACGTATGTGAAACTCTTATAATACACTGAAATTGATCATAATTGCACATATATGACATGTAAAACACTTTTCTGAGCTTTTAAACATAGCAGAAACTAATGCATATAAGAAACTAAACTAAATGTTATGTTTGCCCTAACGCTAACTGTAATCCTAGTTCTAAACATATGGGAAAATCTTACAATACACTGAAATTGAACATAATTGCACATATATATGATATGAAAACACTTTTTTGAGCTTTTTTTTTAATAATATTTTTTTGGTGGTATTGGGGTTCCTGAAAGCCCTTCTACTTCCTGGGCTACGCTCCCAGACCTATTTTTTCTATTTTTGGAAACAGGGTCTCCTAAGCCAGCGCGGCTGGCTTCGAACCTGCGTGATCCTCCTGTCTCTGCCTCGCAAGCCTGGGATTACAAGCGTGCGCCACCACACCCGGCTATTTTCCAAGCTTTTGAACATAGCTGTAACTAACGCATATAAGAAATTAAACTAAATGTTATATTCGTCCTAACGCTAACTGTAATCCTAATTCTGAACAAATGTGACACTCTTACAATACACTGAAATTGAACATGATTTCACATATATATGATATAAAAAACCCTTTTCCGTGCTTTTAAACATAGCTGAATCTAATGCATATAAGAAACTAAACTAAATGTTATATTAGTCCTAATGCTAAGCTGTACTCCTAAGTCTAAACATATGTGAAAGTCTTACAATACACTGAAATTGAACATAATTGCACATATATGTGAAATATAAAACACTTTTCCGAGCTTTTAAACATAGCTGAAACTAATGCATATAAGAAACTAAATGTTTTATTCGTCCTAATGCTAACTGTAATCCTAAGTCTAAATGTATGTGAAACTCTTACAATACACTGAAATTGAACATGATTTCACATATATATGATATGTAAAAAACTTTTTCGAGCTTCTAAACATAGCTGAGACTAACGCATATAAGAAGCTAAAGTAAATGTTATATTTGTTCTAACGCTAACTGTAGTCCTAAGTCTAAACATATGTGAAACTCTTACAATACACTGAAATTGAACATAATTGCACAAATATATGACATGTAAAACACTTTTCCAAGCTTTTTTTTTTTTTTGGTGGTACTGGGGTTCCTGGAAGCCCTTCTACCTCTGGGCTACACTCCTAGACCTATTTTATATTTTTGAAACAGGGTCTCTTACGCCAGTGCAGCTGGCTTCGAACCTGCGCGATCCTCCTGTCTCTGCCTCCCAAGCACAGGGATTACAAGCGTGCACCACCACGCCCGGCCCCGAGCTTTTAAAAATAGCAGAAACTAATGCATATAAGAAACTAAACTAAATGTTATATTCGTCCTAACGCTAACTGTAATCCTAATTCTAAACGTATGTGAAACTCTTACAATACACTGAAATTGAACATAATTGCACATATATATGATATGAAAACACTTTTCCGAACTTTTAAACATAGTTAAAACTAACACATATAAGAAATTAAACTAAATGTTATACTAGTCCTAATGCTAACTGTAATCCTAATTCTACTTATGAACTTCCTCTCTTCTCTGGTTCTGAAGTCTGCTTCTTTTTTCTTCTTTATGGTTTATTTCTTTAAGAATTTTCTCTAGTGTTGGCTTTGAATTCATGAATTTTTAAAAATTCTGTTTATCCTGAAATACTTTTATTTCCCCATTGATTTTGAATAGTAGTTCTGCTGGATAGAGTAGTTTTGGTTGGAAGTTATTTTCTTCCAGGATCTGAATCACGTCGTACCAGTCTCTCCTAGCATTCCTGATCTGGGTTGTATAGTCTAGGATGATTCTTATTGTTTTGCCTGTATATGTCACCTGTCCTTTTGTTCTCACTGCTTTTAAGATTCCTTCCTTGGCCTCTATGTTGGTCATTTTGGTTATTATGTGGCGTGGGGAGGTCCTTCTTTGGTCTCAATGGTGTTCTGTATGCCTCCTGGACATGAAGATCCAAGTCTCTTTCCATATTTGGAAAATTCTCTGAGATTATTTCCTTGAAGAGATTATAGATGCCCTTAGTCTGTACCTCTATCCCTTCTTTAATGCCTATTATCCGTAAGTTAGGACACTTCATATTATCCCATATTTGCTGGATGTTTAGGTTTTGTTGCTGTAAAGATTTCTGTATATTGCTGACCGTGTTTTTGGTTTTGCATGTACTGTCTTCTAACATTGAAATTCTGTTTTCCATTTCATCTAATCTTCCAGAATTTCTTTCTATTTCTGTCTTCATTTCACTTATTGACTCTTTCATTTCATTTCAGACCTCTTTCTGATTCTTTCTTAGTGTTTCCAACTCATCTTTCATCTCCGCTAGACTTGTTTTAAATCCTTTCATCATATTGTAAATCAGGATTCAGAACTCTCCTTCTTGCATTTTTTGTAGGTAAGAATTTGTGACTTCTGTTGTTTCTCCACTATTCCTGGTTCTCATATTTTCAACGTTCTCAGGCCTGTTCTGTTGTTTTACCATTGATTGTGGGTATTGTGTATAGACCAGTCTTAGTAGTGGGGATTTAGAAGAGTTTACAGGTAAGCAATACTTTTTGAGTGGTGAGGGTTGGGTGATGGTGGAGTAGCAGGGGACAGAAGTCAGGTACCATGAACACCAAAATTTTGTTTCTCTGCTTCACAAAATGACAATAAACAGTAGCCAATGCCAATGGTTGTTGAGTGCGCTGTCGCGGACTCTGTGAACTCACTGTTGCCACCGGAGGCAATATGGTGCCACTGCCACACCCTCGGCCGTGAGGCTGGCGTATTTCTTTTCTGGTTTTGAGCTCCAATCTGAGTCCCTGAAGGGCGTGATGAGCCTGGCCCCTGGGAGCTTTAGACGCTCCTTGCGCTGAAAAAACTGGTGAATTACACCCGGCTGATCCGCAGCGGCTCACCTTGGCTCGCTGACCGCCGCTCCTCTCTGGAGCCTGGTGGGCTGTTGAGTGCATTGGTCTGGTGCCATCTGGTCTATTCTCAAATTTTTAATCCTCCTGTCTCAGCCTCCCAAGTGCTGGGATTACAAACATGTGCCACCACACCTGGCTAGTGACTTACTTTGCTTTAACTGTCACAGGAAGAAAAAAAAAATTAAAAAAAACTCTAAAGTCATAACTTCCTAAATGGATTCAAACTCAGTGCCTATATAATCAATAAAGTAAAAAAAAAAAATTTTTTTTTGTGGTATTGGAGGTGGAACCCAGGGGCTTTTCAGGCTATACTCCCAGACCTATTTTATACTTTCTTTGGAAACAGGGTCTCACTAAGTTGCTGAGAGCCTCCCTAAATAGCTGAGGCTGGCTTCGAACCTGTGTGATCCTCCTGTCTCAGCTTCCCAACCGCTGGGATTACAAGTGTGTGCCACTATTCTCGGCTTTAAAGTAAAAAATTTTTAAATAAAATGAACAGAATAAAAGTAACACTAGTAGTCAGGCATGGAGGCACACTGCTTTAATCCTAGTGTTTGGGAGACTGAGACAGAAAGATTGCAGTTTTTTTCTTTCTTTCTCCCTTTCTTTCTCCCTTTCTTTTCTTTCTTTCTTTCTTTCTTTCTTTCTTTCTTTCTTTCTTTCTTTCTTTCTTTCTTTAATACTGGGGTTATAATCCAGGGGCATTCTACCTTTGAGCTATACCACTAGCCCTATTCTTTATTCTTTATTTTAAACCAGAGTCTCACTAAATTGTGGAGGGGCTCACTAAGTAGCTGAGGCTGGCTATGAACCTGCTATCCTCCTGTCTCAGCCTCCCACATTGTGGGATTATAAACACATGCCACCAACCCAGCAAAAATCTCAGGTTTTTTTATTTTTATTTTTATTTTTTTACGGGTCTGGGGGTGGAACCCAGGGGCATTTGAGCTACACCTCCTGCCCTATTTTTTATTCTTTATTTTTTGAACCCGGGTCTCACTGAGTTGCAAAGAGCCTCACTAAGTAGCTGAGGCTGTCCACGAACCATGATTCTCTGGTCTCAGCCTCCCGAAAGCTGGGATTATAAGTGTGCGCCACCACTCCTGGCTTAAAAATCACAGGTTTGAGGACAGCCTCAGCAAGTGCTGAGACTCTTAGCAACCTAGCAAAACCTAGTTTAAAAAAATAAAAATTAAGCCAGGCGTGGTGGCTCATGCTTGTAATCCCAGCATTTGGGAGGCTGAGACAGGAGCGTTGCAGGTTCACAGCCAGCCTCAGCAACTTAGTGAGGCCCTCTGCAAATTAGTAAGATCCTGGTTCAAAATAAAATATAAAAGAAGGCTGGGAGCTGAGTGTGGAGGCGCACGCTTGCAATCCTAGTACTTGGAAGGCTGAGATAGGAAGGATAGCTGGTTCAAGGATAGCCTCAGCTACTTAGTGAGGCCCTCTGGAATTTAGTGAAACTCTATTTCAAAATAAAGAATAAAAGTCCAGCATGGTGGTGCATGGTGCATGCTTGTAATCCCTGCATTTGGGAGGTTGAGACAGGAGGAGCACACAGGAGGATCGCACAGGTTTGAAGCCAGCCTTAGCTACTTAGTGAGGCTCTCAGCAACTTAGTGAGACCCTGTTTCCAAATAAAATATAAAAATAGGTCTGGGAGTATAGCCCGGAGGTAGAAGGATTCCATCCCCAGTACCATCACCAAAAAATAAATAAATAAATAAATAAATAAATAAATAAATAAAAATAGGGCTGAGGAGGTATAGCTCAGAGGTAGAATGATCCTGAGTTCAATCCTCAGTACTGAAAAAAAACAAAAACTCAAATGCAGCATTACAAAATTGACTTTGTTTCATATTAATATTCTCTCTCTCTCCCTCTCTCTCTTTCTCTCTCTCTCTCTCTCTCTCTCTCTCTCTCTCTCTCTCTGCATTATTGGGGATTGAAACCAGGGGCATTCTACCTCCAAGCTATAACCCAAGCTCATATATATATATATATATATATATATATATATATATATATAGTGTGTGTGTGTGTGTGTGTGTGTGTGTGTGTGTGTGTGTGGTACTGGGGTTCCTGGAAGCCCTTCTACCTCCGGGCTACACTCCCAGACCTTTTTTTTATTAATTTATTTTTTAAATTGGTGCATTGTAGTCATATATCAATCACATTGGAGTACAAGACTTGAGAGGATATACAAGCACACATCATCCAATTAGCCCTCCTCCAGCCCCCATCCCATTCCCTCCCCCTCCCTCCATCCCACGCTTCTTTGGTGATTTACTTTGATACATTTGTTTATGTACCTCCTGCGTTTTAAAGAGGCTCCGTCCTCCAGTATTACATACCCTCTGATTGGTCACATTAGTTGCTTCACTATAGGGCCCTTTCTATAGCTCAACCTCTTCCTGTTGCCCTTTTCCTCCTAGTTATTGCTGATTAAGAGAAGCGTCTGATTTATATTTTCTGCGATATTTCTCTGTGCATGCTGCGTTGCAAGTACCGATCCCACTCTTGATGGTCCCAGTAGTGGCCTGGCTACTCAGTGGACTGATCCAGACCTCGCTGGCTCAAGCAGCGGCCTTTCCTCATGGGAGGCCCCAGTTCTGGTCTCGCTGGCCCCTGCACCGGTCTAACCCCTAAGCTGGCTTTGGTCCCGGCCTTGGAGGCCGCAGGAGTGAACTTGCCTCACGCCAGGCTCCGATGCTGGCCATTGGCCCCTGCACCGGCCTAACCCCTTGGCAGGATTCCAATCCCGGCCTCGGAGGCCCCAGCACCAGCCTAGCCTCATGGCAGGCTCCAATGCCGGCCTCGTTGGCCCCAGCACCGGCCTAACCCCTCGGCAGGTTCCGTTCCCAGCCTAGGAGGCCCCAGCACTGGCCATGTCTCATGGCAGGCTCCGATGCTGGCCTCGCCTCATGGGAGGCTCCGATGCCGGCCTCGCTGGCCCCAGCACCGGTCTAGCCCTTCGGTAGGTTGTTATCCTGGCCTCATAGGCCCCAGTACCGGCCTTGCCTCACGGCAGGCTCTGATGCCGGCCTCACTGGCCCCAGCACCGGCCTAAACCCTCGGCAGGCTCTTATCCCGGCCTCAGAGGTCCCAGTACCGGCGTTGCCTCATGGCAGGCTCCGATGCCAGCCTCGCTGGCCCCAGCACCGGCCTAACCCCTCGGCAGGCTCTTATCCTGGCCTCAGAGGCCCCAGTACCGGCCTTGCCTCAAGGTAGGCTCCGATCCCGGCCTCGGAGGCCTCAGCACCGGCCTTGCCTCACGGCAGGCTCCAATGCCGGCCTCACTGGCCCCAGCTCCGGCCTCACCCCTTGGCAGGCTCCAATCCCGGCCTCGGAGGCCCCAGCACCGGTCACGCCTCATGGCAGGCTCCGATGCCGGCCTCGCTGGCCCCAGCATCGGCCTAACCCCTTGGCCGGCTCCGATACTGGCCTCGGAAGTCCCAGCACCGGCCATGCCTTATGGCAGGCTGCGATGCTGGCCTCACTGGCTCCAGCACCGGCCTAACCCCTCAGCAGGCTCTTATCCTGGCCTCGGAGGCCCCAGTTTCGGCCTTGCCTCATGGCAGGCTCCAATGCCGGCCTCGCTGGCCCCAGCACTGGCCTAACCCCTTGGCAGGCTCTTATCCTGGCCTCGGAGGCCCCAGTACCGGCCTTGCCTCAAGGCAGGCTCCGATGCCGGCCTCGCTGGCCCCAGCACCGGCCTAACCCCTCGGCAGGCTCTTATCCTGGCCTCGGAGGCCCCAGTTTCGGCCATGCCTCACGGCAGGCTCCGATGCCGGCCTCGCTGGCCCCAGCACTGGCCTAACCCCTCGGCAGGCTCTTATCCTGGCCTCGGAGGCCCCAGTACCGGCCTTGCCTCAAGGCAGGCTCCGATGCCAGCCTCGCTGGCCCCAGCACCGGCCTAACCCCTCGGCAGGCTCTTATCCTGGCCTCGGAGGCCCCAGTACCGGCCTTGCCTCACGGCAGGCTCCGATGCCAGCCTCGCTGGCCCCAGCACCGGCCTAACCCCTCGGCAGGCTCTTATCCTGACCTTGGAGGCCCCAGTACCGGCCTTGCCTCATGGCAGGCTCTGATGCCGGCCTCACTGGCCCCAGCACCGGCCTAACCCCTCAGCAGGCTTCGGTCCCATCCTTGGAGGCCCCAGCACCAGCCTTGCCTCACGGCAGGCTCCGATGCCGGCCTCACTGACCCCAGCACCGGCCTAACCCCTCGGCAGGCTATTATCCTGGCCTCGGAGGCCCCAGTACCGGCCTTGCCTCACGGCAGGCTTTGATGCCAGCCTTGCTGGCCCCAGCACCGACCTAACCCCTCAGCAGGTTCCGGACCCAACCTCGAAGGCCCCAGCACAAGCCTTGCCTCATGGCAGGCTCCAATGCCAGCCTCGCTGGCCCCAGCATCGGTCTAACCCCTCGGCAGGTTCCAATCCCGGCCACGGAGGCCTCAGTAGTGGCCTTGCCTCACAGCAAGCTCCGATGTCGGCCACTGGCCCCGGCGCCCGCCTAACCCCTCAGCAGGTTCCGATCACTGTCTCTGTGGTTATTATTTCAAAGGTTCCAGGTGTAATGTATCAGATCTCTGCCTCCCCTGAGTATTGGCCACTGGCATTGCCACTGCCTCCACCGTTTCAAATCCTTCCCAGGCTCTTTTTCCACTCTGAATGTTGTCCAGTGGTCCTAAGCATGTGTGATGGTAGCATTCGACTTTTGGTGTAATTTCTCCAAAAAAATAAAGTTGGTAGGATCCAGTTTCTGCTTCTCCTGAATACAAGTCTCCACCACCATCGCGGAGAACTCTTTCAACACTGCATTTCTCCTTGGTCTCCGCTAAACTCTCTCCTTACAGGTGATGTCTGAGATTCTTAACAATATAGAGAAATAGCAGTCCTCTTTCACGGCAAATTTTTCCATAAGTTCCAGTGCATTTAGATAAGTTTTATCTGCATCTTCAGTGTCCTGGCATCCATAACGGCTTTCTTACCTCCTATCTGATATTTTTCTTTTTCTTTTTCTGTTCTGGGCCCGGTTTCTCCAGGGGTCTGGCATGCTACTCGCAGTTTGGCCCGGGGCCCAGAGTCCCGCGACCCGGGCCCCGGCTGGCATGCCCCGCGCGCGACCCCTGCCCAGAACCCAGCCTCTTACTGGGCCTGGTTTCTCTAGGGGTTCCCAGACCTTTTTTTTTTTTTTTTTTTTTTTTGGTGGTACTGGGGTTCCTGGAAGCCCTTCTACCTCCGGGCTACACTCCCAGACCTATTTTTACATTTTTATTTGGAAACAGGGTCTCCTAAGCCAGCGTGCGCGGCTGGCTTCGAACCTGCGCGATCCTCCTGTCTCTGCCTCCCAAGCGTGGGGATTACAAGCGTGCGCCACCACGCCCGGCTCCAGACCTTTTTTAATATTACTTTTTTAAAATTTGGAAACAGGGTCTCTTAAGCCAGAGTGGCTGGCTTCGAACCTGCGCGATCCTCCTGTCTCTGTCTCCCAAGCGTGGGGATTACAAGCGTGCGCCACCACGCCAGACTCCTTTTTATAGTTTGAAACAGGCACTCACTAAATTGCTGAGGTTGATTTTATGCCTTCAATCCTCTTTACTCAGCCTCCCAAGTACTGAGATTACAGGTGTGCACCATTGCACCAGGCTACACAACAACTATTTCAAACCTCCAGAACCCTCTGACCCTCCTGCTTCTCCCTCCAAGAATGACCTCACCTCCAACTTTAGAAAAAAACCAGAAGTCTTTAAAAGGAACTCCCCTGACTTCCTGCCTCCAAAATAACACCCTTCCTTTCACCTATTAAGGCAATTTTTTCCACCTATGCGGTGGATCACACACCCCACTCCTGTTCTTTTGGGCTTTGTGCTATTAATCATCCTTTCTCTGAATCCCAAATCTCAATGGCTTACTGTGTTTTTTGTTTTGTTTTGTTTCGTTTTTCAGGTCTGGGGATGGAACCCAGGGGCATTCGACCTCCAAGCTACACCCCCTGCCCTATTTTTTTTTTTTTTTTAATTCTTTCTTTTGAAACAGGGTTTCACTAAGTTGCACAGGGCCTCACTAAGTGCTGAGGCTGGCCGCGAACCATGATCCTCCAGTCTCAGCCTCCCGAATGCTGGGATTACAAGCGTGCAACCAAGCCCGGCTGGCTCACTGGTTTTTAAACATTCAGTTATAACTCGACAGTTTCATCGGGTCAGCATGAAGGCGCCTGCTTGTCTACCTGTGGGTGCTTCTGGGACGCCTCTGTCCTCATGAGCCAGCTTTGCTTTTCGTTATCCTGGCTACTTTTTGGCAAGTAGCTTTTTACTGAAAACAAAAAAACAAAAAAACAAAAACACAATGAAAAGTAGCTAGAGGAGGCCCCTCTGTATATAGTTCACCCTGGATCTATTTCCCACTGTGGAGCTAATGCCTGGGGCCATATTTGGGGAACGGAATAAAGAGAAGAGTCTAGAGTTTTTTCAACTGATGCTTTTGGTTACACAGACAAAGCTGGGGAGGGAAAAGGTAGAAAGTCTTACTAAAGTCACTGAAAATAATATTGAAATAATTGTCAAGTGTTGTACCAGGATAACAATGAAGAGGATGGCCTAAGTTCTGGATTTGTCGATGAGTCAGATGCATCACTCTCAAAGCTAGTAGTTAGTAAGACAGGGTGGCAGGAATGAACAATTTCCAGAGACGCAGTGATCCAAATAACTTACCAAATGACTGGTCTCAGGGACAGAGCTCGTGCCATCAGCATCTCATAGACAAAGAAGAGATGGCACGTCACCTCCAATAAGGAACTCTGTGTCTTCAGTATTTTTGAGGAGGCACTCAAACCAGAAGTCATAAAAATATTTCCCCCCTTCTGTTCCCATCTCCTTTGTCTAAAATTAAAACGGTAAATGAAATATCTGAGACTCTTGGGCTGTTACCACCCCTTGCATTTATTCCCTAGATTGCTATTATCAGCAAACTACTTATATTTATTTGTTCGGCCTGTTCCATTGAAGTGCACTTAAGATTTTCCTTTGTAACTATTCCATGACACCTTTGCATTAAGTAATGTCAAAATGCAAGATACCTTGTGAGTACTGAAATAGTTTTGTGCTAAGGGCCTTTGCTAAATTAAGATTTAATCTTATGCTCTTAACTTCTAAGAAAAGTTGAATATTAGAAACATCCTTTCAAAGAAATACTTCTATCTTTTGTAGAGTCAAATAAAAGATACCCTTTTATTCATCCATTTAACAAATATTTATTGAATGCTGATTACATTCCAGGCTAGGGATACACACATGAATGAAACCAGTTCTTGCCCTGAAGGAGAACACAGCCTGGGGAGACACCGACACATAAATAAGTCACAATGCAGTGGTGGAGTGTCTGTAATTACAGGCATGAAGAAAGTGCTATGGGAATGGAAGGAGAGAGTAATTCGGCCTCAGGTTGAAGGAGGACTTCCCCATGGGTTGTTAGGAGAAAGCTGGGTTCTGAAGAGCTCACCCAACCAAGAGGGAAAAGGAAAACTCATTTCAGACCCCAGAGTCTAGCCGGACGTGGTGGCACACGCTTGTAATCCCAGCGCTTTAAAGGCTGAGACAGGAGGATTGCACAGGTTCAAAGCCAGCCTCAGCTACTTAGTGAGGCTCTCAGCAACTTAGTGAGACCCTGTTTCCAAATAAAATAGAAAATAGGTCTGAGAGTATAACCTGGAGGTAGAAAAGCCTCTGGGTTCTACCCACAGTACTACACACACACACACACACACACACACACACACACACACACACACACCAGACCCCAGAGTCTACATAAAGATGGGCCAGTGTGGGCTGCGCATGTGACTCCATAGTAGAATACTTGCCTAGCATGTAGCATGTGCAAGTCCCAAGGCTCAGTCCCAAATGCTGCCCCTCCAAAAAAAGAGTGGGGCAAGAGCTGGGTATGGTGGCACATGCTGCCTGTAATCCTAGTATTTGGGAGGCTGAGACAGGAGAATCAAGGTCAGGGTCAAAGCCAGCCTCAGAAATTTATCGAGATACAATTTCAAAATAAAAAAATAAGCCGACTGTGGTGGTGCACGTTTGTAATCCCAGCATTTGGGAGGCTGAGATAGAAGGATCGCGGTTCACTGACAGCCTCAGCTATTTAGTGAGGTCCTTTGCAATTCAGTGAGACCCTCCCTGTTTCAAAAAGAATAAAAATTAGGGCTGGGGGTGTACCTCGGAGGTAGAATGCCCTTGGGTTCCATCTCCAGTACTGAAGAAAAAAAAAAAAAAGCCAGGCAAGGTTGTGCACGCTTGTAATCCCAGTACTTGGAGGCTGAGATAGGAGGAGCTCTGGTTCATGGCCAGCCTCAACTAGTGAGGCCCTTTTCAACTTTGCAACTTAGTGAGACCCTGTTTGAAAATAAAGCTAAAAAATAGGGCTAAAAATAGGGCTGGATATGTAGCTCAGAAATAGAAGGCCCCTGGGTTCAATCCCCAGTATTGAACAAGTAAATAAAGAAAGAAAGAAATAAAGAGATAGGGGTATAGCTTGAAAGCAGAACGCCCTGGGTTCAATCCCCAGTCCAAAACAAAACAAATCTACAAATATAAATTACTATGGTAAAGCCAGGTGTGGTGGAACACACTTGTAATCCCAACATTGGAGAGGCTGAGACAGGAGTATCTCGGTTTGTGGTCAGCCTCAGCTACTTAGTGAGGCCCTTTGCAACTCAGTGAGACCCTGTTTCAAAATGAAGAATAAAAAATAGGGCTGAAGGTATAGCGTGAAGCTAGAATGCCCCTGGGTTCTATCCCCAGTACTGCATAACTAACTAACTAACTAAATAAATAAAATAAATTTCTATGGTAAATTTGAATAGTCAGTCACTAGAAGAGAAAATAGACACAAATAGCTGGGGTGGTGGCGCATGCTTGTAATCCCAGTACTTGGGAGACTGAGACAGGAGGATCACAGGTTTATGGCTAATCTCAGCTACTTAATGAGGCCCTCTATAACTTAATGAGACCCTGTTTTAAAATAAAGAATAAAAAGATAAGGCTGGGGTATACCTCAGATGCAGAATCCCTGTGTTCAATTCCTAGTACCACAAAAAAAAGGGAGAAAAGAAAGAAAGAAAGGAAGGAAGGAAGGAAGGAAGAAAGAAAGAAAGAAAGAAAGAAAGAAGAAAATAGACACTAAGCCAGGTGCAGTGGCATGCACCTGTAGTGCCAGTTACTTGGGAGGCCAGCCTGGGCAACATAGTAAGACCAATTGTTTTATATGTATATATTTTTTTCTTCTTTCTGTCCTGTAGGTAATGGAACCCAGGGGCTTTCTACTTTCAAGCCACATCCCCAGCTGAATTTTATCTTTTATTTAGAAACAAAGTTTTGCCAAGTTGCAGACAGCCTCACTAAATTGCTGAGGCTGGCTTCAAACTTGTGATTCTCCTGTCTCAGCCTCCCAAGTACCGGGATAACAGGTGTTCACTACCATGCCTGGCTTAATATTGGATTTCATTTTTAGAGATATTATTAGCTGCAGAAGAGAACAGAGGGGAAGAGAGGGGCTTGAGATGGGAAGAATAATCGGAAGCATCTGGGCGTGGTGGCGCAATCCCAGCATTCTTGAGGCAGGAGAATTCCGGTTCTTGGACAGCATAGGCTACTGAGTGATGCCCTCTGCAACTCAGCAAGGCCCTGGTTTTTTTTTTTTTTTTTTTTTGTGTGTGTGTTTTTGGTGGTACTGGGGTTCCTGGAAGCCCTTCTACCTCAGGGCTACACTCCCAGACCTATTTTTACATTTTTTATTTGGAAACAGGGTCTCCTAAGCCAGCGCGCGCGGTTGGCTTTGAACCTGCGCAATCCTCCTGTCTCTGCCTCCCAAGCTCGGTGGATTACAAGCGTGGGCCACCACGCCCGGCGAGCAAGGCCCTGTTTTAAAATAAAGAATAAAAAATAGGCCTGGGTGTATATTGGAGGCAGAATGCCCCTGTCATCCCCGGTACTGCAAAAAAAAAAAAAAAAAAAAAAAAAAAAAGAATGATTAAAAGGTGAATTCAGTAATCAGACATCGAGAACCTGACATGACATGTATTTGTGGAGATAAGCTTGGAGAAGAAGGCAGAGATCAGACATGTTTTTTTAAATTATTTTATTATTTTAATCTTTTTATTTTGCAGTACTGGGAATGGAACCCAGGGTCATTCTACCTCCGAGCTACATTCCCAGCCCTATTTTTCTTTCTTTATTTTGAGGTCCTGAATTGCAAAAGACCTCACTAGGTAGTAGCTGAGGCTGTCCGCGAACCTGGATCCTCCCTGTGTCAGCCTCCAGAATGCTGGGATAAGCATGTGTCACCACGCCTGGCTCATCTACAGATTTAAAGAAAAAGAAATGTACTTCTAAGCTTTCTAACACTATTAGCAAAGTGTTATGTATCAATAATCAACACATTTATTTTAGGAATGACCTTAATTCTGGCTCTATTTCACAAATTCTGTCTGAAAGTAGTATTAGTTTTTTTTTTTTGTGTGTGTGTGTGGTACTAGGGGTGGAACCCAGGGGCTTTTTACCGCTGGGCTATACTCCCAGACCTATTTTGTCTTTTATTTGGAAACAGGGTCTCACTAAGTTGCTGAGGCTGGCTTTGAACCTGGGAGATCTGGTCCTCCTGTCTCAGCCTCCCAAGCACAAGGTTTACAAGCCTGCTCCACCAAGCCCGGCAAGTAGTACTAAGTTTTATTTATTTTATTATTTATTTTTTTGCGGTACTGGGGATGGAACCCAGGGGCATTCTACCTCAGAGCTACACCCTAGCCCTATTTTTTATTTTGAAACAGTCTCACTAAGTGAAAGGGACCTCACTAAGTAGCTGAGGCTGTCTGCGAACCGTGATCCTCATGTCTCAGCCTCCCGAATGCTGGAATTACAAGCGTGTACCGCCACGCCCAGCTAGTACTAATTTTATTTAGATAAAGAGTTATTTCTTAGCTGGGAGTGGTAGTACACACTTGCAATCCCCTACATGGGGAAGCTGAGGCAGGAGGCAGGCTTGCAGCCATTCTTAGCTACTTAATGAAGCCCTCTACAACTTAGTGAGACCTTGTTTCAAAATAAGGAATAAAAAATAGGGCTGGGGGTGTGGCTCTGAGGTAGAATGCCTCTGAGTTCAATCCTCAGTACTAATAAAATAAAAATAAAAATAAAGAGACAAAAAATAGCATGCATTTGAAAAACTTGATTACAAAAAGCGACAAGGAACTAGTTGTTTAGCCCCTTGTCAAATTAAGTGTAAAACACAGACCAATAGCAACTGGAAGCTTATTAAAAATGTATAATCTTGCCGGGCGTGGTGGCGCACACTTGTAATCCCCGCGCTTGGGAGGCAGAGACAAGAGGATCGCACAGGTTCAAAGCCAGCTGCGCGTGCTGGCTTAGGAGACCCTGTTTCTAAATAAAAATATAAAATAGGTCTGGGAGTTTAGCCCGGAGGTAGAAGGGCTTCCAGGAACCCCAGTACCACCAAAAAAAAACCCCAAAAAACAAAAAAAACTCTAGATTCTGACTCCAGTGCTGCACAAAATAAATAAATTAATAAAAGTTAATTAAATGAAAAGGTCCTCAGATAAATCATAGGCACTTTTAAAGTTTGTACTAGGAAACCAGGTGTGATTGTGAACGGGGGGAGGGGTGTCTCCTCTTTTAAGGTTCTTTTTTTTTTTTTTTTTTTTTTTTGGTGGTACTGGGGTTCCTGGAAACCCTTCTACCTCCAGGCTACACTCCCAGGCCTGTTTTTATACTTTTTTATTTGGAAACAGGATCTCCTAAGCCAGTGCGCATGGCTGGCTTCGAACCTGGGCGATCCTCCTGTCTCTGCCTCCCAAGCGCGGGGATTACAAGCGTGCGCCACCACGCCCGGCTCTTTTAAGGTTCTTATCCAGTGGAATTCGACGAATGAAGACCAATGACTAGTGAAGGGCATAGAAGCATGAAAGTTTACTTTAAGTGAGGGAAAGAGAGAAGATAAAGTCCCCCTTCCCAAGGGGGAGTCCTGGAAATATAGTGACCACAAACTCTTGGGAAGTGGGCTTTTATTATTTATTTTATTTTTTGTGATATTGGAGATTGAACTCAAGGGAGTTCTACCTCCAAGCTACATCCCCAAACCCATTTTATTTTGTATTTTGAACCAGGATCTCACCAATTTGCTGAGGCTGTCTTTAAACCTTCAAACCCCCTATCTCACCCTCCCAATTACTGCTATTATGAGGGTGAGCCACCACACCAGGCTGAAAGAAGGCTTTTAAATCTTCCTTAGGTTTTCTATCTACTCTTTTATGATTGGTCAGAATTAGGTTTGGGGAACCAATGACTTTCGTACATTTTTTTCGGGTCCTGGGGATTGAATCCAGAGGCATTCTACCTCTGAGCTATACCCCTAACCTTGTTTTTTATTCTTTATTTTGAAACAGGGTCTCACTAAGTTGCAGAGGGCCTTACAAGTTGCTGAGGCTGGCCATGAGCCTGCAATCCTCCTGTCTCAGCTCCCATGTTCTGGGATTACAAGCATGCACCACCATGCCTGTTCCCAGCCCTATTTTTTATTCTTTATTTTGAAACAGGGTCTCACTAAATTTTGGAGGATTTCACTAAGTAGCTGAGGCTGGAGAAAAATCCACATCCTCCTGTCTCAGCTCCCATGTTCTGGGATTACAAGCGTGTGATCTTTAATTTGAGTGATTATCTGTGGGCTGGTCAGGGCTCATTTCTCTGTGCCCACCAGTCTCACCTTCCTGCTCACCTCCCCAAACTTACAGAAGGGCAGATGGCTGCTTTGATTTTTCCTGTTCCCAGGTCCTTTGTCTTCCCTCAGTTGTGCATGCCTGTAATCCTAGTACTTGGGAAACTGAGACATGAAGATTGCAAGCTCAAGGCCTCCCTCAGTAACCTGTCAAGACCCTGTTACACACTCGGCGTGGTGGCGCACGCTTGTAATCTCCGCACTTGGGAAGCTGAGACAGGAGGATCGCACAGGTTCGAAGCCAGCCTCAGCTACTTAGTGAGGCTCTCAGCAACTTAGTGAGACCCTGTTTCCAAATGAAATATAAAATAGGTCTGGGAGTATAGCCCGGAGGTAGAAAACCCCTGGGTTCCACCCCCAGTACCACACACACACACACACACACACACACACACACACACACACACACACAAAAAAAAGACCCTGTTACAAAACAAAAAATAAAAATGGCCTAGGAACCAGGTGTGGTGGCACACACTTGTAATCCCAGTATTTGGGAGGCTGAGACAGGAGGATCACAGTTTGTGGACAGCCTCAGCTATTATTTAGTGAGGCCTTTTGCAACTCAGTGAGACCCTGTTTCAAAATAAGGAATAGCTGGGCGTGGTGGTGCACACTTGTAATCCCAACATTCGGGAAGCTGGGACCAGAGGATCATGGTTCACAGACAACCTCAGGTACTTAGTGAGGCCCTCTGCAACTCAGTGAGAACCTGTTTCAAAATAAAGAATAAAAAATAGGACAGGGGGTGTAGCTTGGATGTCGAATGCCCCTGGGTTCCATCCTCAGACCCACACACACACAAAAGGAATAAAAAAATAGGGCTGTTTAGGGCTGGGGTGTAGCTTGGAGAATGCCCCTGGGTTCCATCCCCAGTATCTAAAAAAAAAAAAAAAGGCCTAGGAGTGTAGCTTGGGGGTAAAATACCTCTCGGTTTAGTCTGCAATTTAAAAAAAAAATTGTATGGGGATTGAATCCAGGGGCATTCTACTTCTTAGCCATACCCTCAACTTTTGATTTACCGTGCCCAGCTTATTTTAAATTTTAAAACTGAGTCTTGCTATGTTGCTGAGCATCTTGCTAAATTGCTGAGACTGTTCTCAAACTTGCGATCCTCCTGTCTCACTTCCCAAGTACTGGCGGTAGGTGCTAACACACTGGGCAAATCATAGGCACTTTAAAGTCTGAGAGGAGCCAGGAGCAGTGGACAAGCCTGTGAGCCTGAGACAGAAATATTGGAGGTTCAAGGTCAGCTTTTGCAACTTAGTGAGACTCTCCGACTAAGAGAGACTCTTTTTAAAAACAAAGAATAAAAAAGGCTGGAAGTGTAACTGAGAGATATGATTCCTCTGGGTTCAGTTTCCAGCGCCACCATACATACATAGTAAAATTTGAGAAGACCTGGTGAACTCACTTATGGTAGACATTATGTGCGAGATCTGGTAGTACTGTGGTTGAAAGACATCTCCCTTTTCAGGGCGTTTAGAGCAGAACTATGCCTGGCATTGTTACTATAAGGATGTGAAATGCTGAGGTCCACCTAAGTAAGACAAATAGTTGAAAAGAAGGGAGCTGCCTGAGTCTATCAGGTAGGACTCTACTAATAGCCCCAGGAAAACAAAACAGAACAAACAATTTGGCCTGAAATGTATCTAATTGAAGTCCAATTTTTCCCTTAGAATGATCCATACCATCGATCCAACTCTCTACTTCATTTCGAGTGTATGATTCAGTCTGGCAGTCTAACAGTAACTAGATGAGTTCCACTAATAGAGTTTTGAGCTCTAGGACCAGAGAAATCATTTGTACCAACACTTTCCTTTTATAGATGAGACAAATGACGCTTTTTGCAATTAAGCAAGAGATCACACCTCGGTTAGTGGCAAGAGAAGGGTCCCAGTCCAGGGCTTTTCCAGTTGAATCAGAGACCCAGATTAGAAATTTCTTGACTCTTTCCATACATTTCCGGCCTGAACTGAGTAAAGCACAGAAACTTTTTTATTATTATTAAGGAAAATAATATTTCTGTGCAAATAGCATGGTAATAAAAAATGACAGAGCAACTTTATTATTATTTTTTTCTTTTTATAATTTTTTTGTGGTACTAGGGATGGAACCCAGGGGCATTCTGCCTCCAAGCTATACCCTCAGCCCTATTTTTTATTCTTTATTTTGAAGCAGGGTCTCACTGAGTTGCAAAGGGCCTCCCAAATTAGTTGAGACTATCCACAAACCACGAGTCTTAGGTCTCAGCCTCCTGAATGCTGGGATTACAAGTGTGTACCACCGTGCCCAGCTTCTTTATATAAATTTTGAGACAGTATCTCATTAAATTGATTGGGCTGGCCTAGAATTAAAGATTCTTCAGCAGAATAGCTGGAGATTACAGGTGTGCTGCCAATAGCAACTTTCTTTTCTTTTCTTTTCTTTCTTTCTTCTTCTTTTTTTTTTTTTTTGGTGGTACTGGAGTTTCTGGAAGCCCTTCTGCCTCTGGGCTACACTCCCAGACCTATTTTATATTTTTATTTGGAAACAGGGTTTCTTAAACCAGCACGGCTGGCTTCGAACCTGCATGATCCTCCTGTCTCAGCCTCCCAAGCGCGGGGATTACAAGTGTGTGGCACCACGCCCGGCCTAAGAGCAACTTTCTTAATGAAAAGATTCTATGACATCCATCTATTGTGTGTGTGTGTGTGTGTGTGTGTGTGTGTGTGTGTGTGTGTGTTACTGAGGATCAAACCCAGTGCATTCTACCTCAGAGCTATATTCTAAGACCTTTTTCTTTTTTGTGTTGAGACAGGGCCTCACTAAATTACCTTGTACACTAAATTATCTTGTGCTCTTTAGAACCTGTGTTGTCCTGTCTCAGCCTCCCAAGTACTAAAATTACAAGAATGCCTCAGATGCCTGTCTGACACTCACCTTTTTCTCTCTCTCTCTCTCTCTCTCTGTGTGTGTGTGTGTGTGTGTGTGTGTGTGTGTGTGTGTGGTGCTGGAGATTAAACCCAGCATTCTTATCTTTGAGCTATACCCTCAGAGTTTTTTTTTTTTTTTTTTTTTTTTTTTTTTTGGTGTGTGTGTGTGGGTATGGAGATGGAACCCAGGAGCATTTGACCTCAGAGCTACACAGCCTGCTTTATTTTTTATTCTTTATTTTGAAACAGGGTCTCACTAAGTTGCAAAGTGCCTAAGTAGCTGAGGCTGTCGGCTAACCGCAATCCTCCTGTCTCAGCCTCTAGAATGCTGGGATTACAAGTGTGCACCACCATGCTCGGCTCCTCCAGATTTTTTTTTAATACTTTATTTGGAAACAGGGTCTCATTAAGTTGCTGAGAGCCTCACTAAGTAGCTAAGGCTGACTTCGAACCTGTGCGAGCCTCCTGTCTCAGCCTCCCAAGCACAGGGATTACAAGTGTGTGCCACCACGCCCGGCTTCCAGAATTTATGTGTGTATGTGTATATATATATGTATGTATATACATATACATACATACATATATATATATATATATATATATACATATACACACACACACACACACACACACACATATATATATATATATATATATATATATATATATATATATATAATTTTGTGGTACTGGGGGTGGAACCCAGGGACTTTCATACCTCCAGGCTACACCTCCAGCCCTATTTTATACTTTATTTGGAAACAGGGTCTAAGTTTCGAGCCTCACTAAGTAGCTGAGGCTGGCTTCGAACATGTGTGATCCTCCTGTCTCAGCCTCCCAAGCTCAGGGATTACAAGCGTGCGCAACCACGCCTGGCATATATATATATATATATATATATATAATTTTGAAAAAGTACCATGCTTGGGTGGTGGCACACGCTTGTAATTCCAGCATTTGGGAGGGATGAAAGGTTGAAAATAGAGTTAGGGAGTTTAGGAGGGAGGTAAAAACATCAACTGGGTTATCAGAGACCACTGCTTTATTCGGTACTGACACCCTCTGGGGAGTCAGCTGGAGTGGAGAAAGGGACCGACGGGCCACATGTCCAGAGAGCTGCACATAGTCCTGATTGGGCCAGCTGAGTGAGTCACATGGCAGATTGGAGGCACAGATTTTTTGTGTGTGTGGTACTGGGGTTCCTGGAAGCCCTTCTACCTCCGGGCTACACTCCCAGACCTATTTTGTATGCTTTTTTATTTGGAAACAGGGTCTCTTAAGCCAGTGCGGCTGGCTTTGAACCTGTGCAATCCTCCTGTCCCAGCCTCCTAAGCGTGGGGATTACAAGCGTGTGCCACCACGCCCGGTGGCACGGATGTTTTATAGGCATGCCAATTCTCTTGCGACTTCTGTAGTCTCGCGATGTTTGGAGTCTTGAGGCACCTGGATTCTTGCGATATCTCCACTTCTGGCTTCTGGGTTCTGCCTCCTGTTCCTGCTGCTGAGATCACGTGGGGGAGGGGAGGGACCTGGCTTATCAAGGGAGAGACTGGGGGATCGTGGTTCTCGGACAGCCTCAGCTACTTAGTGAGGCCCTTCGCAACTCAGTGAGGCCCTGTTTCAAAATAAAGAATAAAAATAGGGCTAGGGTATATCTTGGATGTAGAATGCCCCTGGGTTCCATCCCCAGTACCACAAAAAATAAAAAAGTACCACAAGAATAAGTAAATAAATAAATAAATATTGAAATAGTTTTTCACTAAGGGGAGTGAGAGAAGCCTCACCAAGTTACTGAGACTGTCTTTGAACCTGTGATCCTCTCATCTTAGCCTCCCAAATACTGGATTTACAAGTGTGTGCCAACTTGCCCAATGACATTCACCTATTTTAATTTCTCTCTCTCTCTCTCTCTCTCTCTCTCTCTCTCTCTCTCTCTCTCTCTCTCTTTCTTTGTGTGGTACTAGGGATGGAACCCAGTGGCATTCTACCTCTGAGCTACACCCCAGCCCTATTTTTTATTATTTACTTTGAAACAAGGTCTTAATAAGTTGCAGAGGGCCTCACTAAATAGCTGAGACAGTCCTCAAACCACGATCTCTGGTCTCAGCCACCCAAGTATGGGATTACAAGCATGTGCCACCATGCCAGACCACCTATTTTAATCTCTATAGAAATTTTAATGCAGAAAAATAGTTTAAATGCCGCCATCTTCAGTGTCACCTGCTCCAGGACAGTCAGAAGTTTGGTCATAAGAAGCATTTGAGCTGGGTGTGGTGGTGCTTGACTGAAATCTCAGTACTTTGGAGGCTGAGAGCAGGAAGACCTAACGTTCAAGGACAAGCCTCAGCAAGTAGTGAGACTGTCACAACCTAGTGAGACCTGTTTCAAAATAAAATCAGATTAGAGCCAGGTGTGGTGGTGCACGCTTGTAATTCCCGCGCTTAGGAGGCTGAGACAGGAGAATTGCGCAGGTTCTAAGCCAGCCTCCGCTGGCTTAAGAGACCCTGTTTCCAAATAAAATATAAAACAGGTCTGGGAGTGTAGCCCGGAGGTAGAATGTCCCTGGGTTCCATCTGTAGTACCACACACACACACAAAAAAAAAATCAGGCTGGAGGTGTAGCTCAGAGGTAGAATGTCCCCCACCCCAGTTCAATCCTCAGTACCACAAAATAAATAAATACATACATAAATACATAAATAAAATAAAAAGGACTGAGGTATAGCTCAGGGTTAGAATGCCCCTGGGTTCAGTCCACCAATATCACAAAACAACAACAAAAGAAAGAGAAGAAAGAAGAAGAAGGAGGAGGAGGAGGAGGAGGAGGAGGAGGAGGAGGAGGAGGAGGAGGAGGAGGAGAAAGAAACACTCGTCTGACTCTCGGCTCCACTTTTCTCACGTAGCCTGTCCTAGAATTTGAGCTGAAGATTCTGAGTTTCACTTTTTGACTTCCTATTCTCCTACAGTCATTGGCTCAAGGCAATCCCACCCTGGACTGCAGTGGCCGAGCTCCCACGGGCAGAGGTGGAGCGACCCTATTGTTCTGGGCTTCCTTTCATTGTCCACTCCTAGCACTGGGCGGCCTTCACCATCCTCTCCTGGTCTCAGAGATCTAAAAAAGGTTTGGGGTTTTCCCTGGCAGGCTAGCTTATGACAAATACTGAGGCACCCCTATTTTAAAACTTCCCTTTTCCTAAGGAGCATTTCATGGTCACTGGGGACTTTGTGTATACGTGTGTTTGTGTGTGGTAGTGGGGATTGGACCCAGGGGCATTCAACCTCTGAGCTAAACTGACAGCCCTATTTTATTTATTTATTTATTTATTTATTTTGCCGGTCTGGGGATGGAACCCGGGGGCATTTGACCTCCGAGCTACACCCCCTGCCCTGTTTTTTATTCTTTATTTGAAACAGAGTCTCACTAAGTTGCAGAGGGCCTCACTAAGTAGCTGAGGTTGTCCGCGAACTGCGATCCTCTCGTCTCAGCCTCTCAAATGCTGGGATTACAAGCATGTGCCACCACGCCCGGCTCCTATTTTATTTTTTATTTTGAAATAGGGTCTCACTAAGTTGGGAAAGGCCTCATTAATTGCTGAGGCTGCTGGTGGCGCACGCTTATATTCTCAGTATTCAGGAGGCTGAGACCAAAGGATCGTGTTTCGCGGACAGCCTCAGCTACTTAGTGAGGCCCTCTGCAACTCAATGAGAACATGTTTCAAAATAAAGAATAAAAAATTGGGCAGGGGGTGTAGCTCAGAGGTCAAATGCCTCTGGGTTCCATCCCCAGACCCCCCCCACCCACACACACAAAATTGCTGAGGCTGGCCTTGAACCTGAGATCTTCCTGCCTCAGCCTCCCAAGTACTGGAATTACAAGTGTGTGCCAGGCCATTGGGAACATTTTTTTTTTTTTTTTTTAGTACTGGAGATTGAACCCAGGGGCATTCTACCTTCAAGCTGCAACCCTAGCCCTATTTTTTTTAAATTTATTCTTTATTTTGAAACAGGGTCTCACTGAGTTGCAAAGGGCCATCCTCAAACCACAATCCTCCTGTCTTAGCCTCCCAAATACTGAGATTATAAGCATGTACCACCATGCTCGGCTTCACTGGGAACATTTGTTTATTTATTTATTCACTTATTTATACGTCATATATTCATATAAATATATATTAAAATTTTTTTGCGGTATTGGGGATAGAACTTAGGGACATTCTACCTCCAAGATACATCTCCAGCCCTATTTTTTATTCTTTTTTAACTTTTTTTTTGGTGGTACTGGGGGTGGAACCCAGAGGCTTTCTACCTCTGGGCTATACTCCCAGACCTATTTTATATTTTATTTGGGTCTCAACTAAGTTGCCAAGAGCCTCACTAAGTAGCTGAGGCTGGCTTCGAACCTGCGCGATCCTCCTGTCTCAGCCTCCCAAGTGCGGGGATTACAAGCATGTGCCACTACCACGCCTGGCTTATTCTTTATTTTGAAACAGGGCCTCACTGAGTTGCAGAGGGTCTCACTAAGTAGCTGAGACTGGCTGTGAACCACAATCCTCCTGTCTCAGCCTCCTGAATGCTGGGATTACAAGCATGCGTCACCATGAGCGGCTTCTTCTCCTCCTTCTCTTCTTCCTTTTTGCTGTATTGGTAACCCAGGGGCATTCTACAACCCCAGCCCTAATTTTTTTTATTTTTTATTTTGAAACAGAGTCTGAGTTGCAAAGGGCCTCACTAAGTAGGTGAGGCTGGCTTCGAACCTGTGTGATCCTCCTGTCTGAGCCTCCCAAGCGCAGAGATTACAAGCGTGCACCACCACGCCTGGCTTTTCACACCCGGCTTCTGTTGTTGTTTCTAAGATGGTTTAGAACAGAGACAACTCTAATCACTGAAAGGAAATCATCAGGGAAAACAATTCCCCAAAAGGAAAAAGAGTATTGAAGATTTGCAGATGATTCGACTCACCCTGTATACTGGGACCCTACTCTGCCTCACACATTTCACATACATTACCTTGTTTGAACCTCACAGCAACCTGAAACAGGTATTGTTATAATTGTCAGAAACAGATCAAGTCAGCCACAGGTCACCATCCGCTCTCACAGCCTTCCCTCTGGTGGAGCCCTACTGTCTCTGCTGGGCTCCTCTCTCCCCTTGCCCTCAGTCACAATAATTTCGTACTTGTTCTCAGGTGCCCTTACAACTGGAGAGCCTGCACACGCTGCAGTATTCTCTCTTGACCTGCGATCCATGTCACTCGCTGCCTCACATTCTTAGGATTTTGACTAATTTATCACTTTCTTGGTATGTGCTTGTCAAGAAAGATGTTGCTGGGACTTCTGGGAAGATGGCAACTGAGAAAAGCGGGGCTTAAGAGCCCTGCTAACAACCAATCTCCATTACCACAAAATCAGCGCCTTTCATAGCCAGAAAACACCATCACCAGAGAAACAAAAAAATCACCAGGCTCCAGAGAGGAGGGGGACTCAGAACGGAGCTCAGAGCCACAGAGGAGATACGCCGGCCTCATGCCCGAGGACGCGGTAGCAGCACCTTACTGCCGGTGGCAGCAGCAAGTTCACCGGACGGCTATGGCTACAGACCAACGCACTCAACAGCCCACCAGGCTCCAGAGAGAAGCGGCAGACAGCGAGCCGAGGGACTCAGAGCGGAGCTCAAAACCAGAGAAGAAATACGCCAGCCTCACGGCTGAGGGCATGGCAGCGGTGCCATATTGCCACCGGCGGCAGCAGCAGCGAATTCACCGAGTCCACTACAGCTCCATCTGTGTACTCAACAACAGTGAGTCAAATTGCGGGCCCCAGAGGAGAAATCCCAGTACTGCACTCCCAGTGACTTGACCCAGTGGGGGAGTGGCGGTGGCAGAGATATCACACCATAGGAGAACGCCCAACCTGGAACCCCCCATAGTCTAAAGCAGCCTCTATCGACTCCCTGGGTCTGAGACTCTGTGATACAACCCAGTAAAGAAGTAGTGGGGTCTGAGCTACCACAGACTCGAGATCCAGAGCACCTTAAGTGAATTCGTAGTGACCTAGGGAAGAACCCAGAGAAGGCACAAACTTCTGAAATCATGGGAAAGAGGAATAACAATGGAGCAATGAATGCCCACAACCCCACAACATCAGAACCCGATAAAACAGAAATTCAGAAATTTCTAGAAGATCAAATCAGGAAAATAACTGTAGAAAAATTAGAGGTGTTTCGAAGAGAATTCAGAGAGAGCCAAAAAGAGATAAAAAATGCAATTAATGAAGTAAAGGCCTCAATTCAAAGTATAAACAACCAATTAGACCACATGGAGAATAGAATCTTGCTCTTAGAAGATGATCAATCCAAAAATGAACGCATAGTTTCTAATCTAGAAAAAAATATCTGATAGCAGGAATCTGACATTGAAGAAATATTGGCCCATTTTAAGAGAGCTAACCTAAGAATAATTGGAATAGAGGCGGGAAAAGAAGGTGAAACCAAAGGGATCAACAATCTCTTCAAGGAAGTAATAGCAGAAAATTTTCCAAACGTAGAGCAAGAGGTTTATACACAGGTCCAGGAAACTTATAGAAATCCCTTTAGACAGGATCGGAGAAGAGGATCCCTACGCCACATAATTGTCAAAATGACCAATGTGGAAGCCAAGCAGAGAATCTTAAAGGCAACAAAATCAAAGGGCCAAGTGACATTCAGAGGCAAACCAATTAGAATCACTCCAGACTTCCCAAACCAAGTCATGAGAGCCAGAAGGGCTTGGAGTAACATATTCCAAACTCTGAAAGAAAACAACTTCCAGCCAAAAATTTCCTACCCAGCAAAACTTTCTATCAAATTAGATGGAGAAATAAGAAGCTTCCATGACAAACAGAAACTGAAGGAATTTATGTCTTCAAAACCAGCGCTAGAGAAAATACTCAAAGAGATTAACTACAAAGAAGAAATAGGTAACACACACCAGAACCAGAGAAACAAGATTTTCCATCCAACAGACAACTAAGATTGGTTATCTGTGGAGATTCATTATTTATGTTAGTCTTATACCTATCTCTAAATTGTATTGTTTGCTTTGATTGTTGTTAATTTTTAGGATTTCTAGTTGGAATATTAATATACCTTCAGATATAGCATTTAGAAATATTTTATCCCATTCTATCAGTAACTTTTAACTCTGTTTACATTGTCTTTGGATATACAATATTTTTTTTTTAGGGAGTTTGTATACTCTTCTGTTGCCTGTGCCATTGAAATCATATCCAAGAAATCACTTCCAATTTCTATGTTGTGAGGTTTTATGACCTAGATTTTCTTCTAAAAGTTTATAGTATTAAGATTTATATTTAGGTCTTTTATCTATTTTGAGTTAATATTTGTATATGGAATTAGGTAAGGGTCCAATTTTATTCTTTTTAATGTAATTATTATTTTTCAACAATATTTAGTTAAAAGATTATTATTTCCTCCACCAAATGTTTGTGGAAACCTTGTCAAAAATAACTTGACAATATATGGAAGAATGTATCTCTAGGCTTTCATTTAACTCCAATGGTTTATATATCTGCCTTTAGAACAGTACTACACTGTTTCAATTGTTGTAGCTTTATATGGTTTGAAATCAGAAAATATATATCTTCTAGCTTTGTTCTTTTACGAGATCGTTTTGGGTATCTAGAGTCCAAATTCCATATTAGGATAGATTTTTTTCTGAAAAATAAATATATAAATATATGATAGTTTCACCTAAAAAAAAAGAAAAAAATATTCTCTGGTAAGAAAGAAAGCAAAAAGAAATATTGAAGTGTTATCTTTAAGTTATCAAAAGCTTGGTATCAGACAAATGAAACTGTTATGTGAGATTATCATTTTTAATTTTGGATAAATTGCTATAATACTAGATGTCAACCACTAAGCCAAGCATGGGAAGGAGAGATGGGGAAGGAATGGGGTGGGGATCGGGTGGGGGCTGACTGGGCGATGTGTGCATGTATGTCTACAAAAGTTTTTTTGTATTCCACTATGATGTATGAATACAGTGCACCAATAAAAAATTGAAAAAAAAATTAAAAAAATTAAAAAAAAAAAGAAAGATGTTGATGAATCAGGCATGGTAGCACATGCTTGTAATCTAGGACTTGGGAGGTTAGGACAAAAGGGTCACAGGTTTGAGGCCATCCTTAACAATTTAGTGAGACTTTCAACCTCTATTACTTAAAAAAAAAAAGAATAAAAGATCTTATTGATCCTATTGAAAGTTGTGAGCCAAGCGTGGTGGCACATGCTTGCAATCCCAGTACTTGGGAGGCTGAGACAGGAGGATCCCAGATTAGCAGCCAGCCTCAGTTACTTCATGTGGCCCTCCACAACTTAGTGAGACCCTGTTTCCAAATAAAGAATAGAAAAACCGGGCTGAGGGTATAGCTCAGAGGTAGAATGGCCCTGAGTTCAATCCCCAGCACCACACACACACAAAACAAAAGAAAGAAAGAAAGAAAGAAAGAAAGAAAGAAAGAAAGAAAACAAAAGAAAGAAAGAAAGAAAGGAAACAAAAGAAAGAAAGAAAGAAAGAAAGAAAGAAAGAAAGAAAGAAAGAAAGAAAGAAAGTTGTAGCCAGGTGTGGTGACACATGCCTGTAATCCCAGTACTTGTTTTATTTATTTATTTTTTCAGCACTGGAGAGTGAACCCAGGGGCATTCTTCTACATCCAAGTAACACCCCAGCCCTCTTTCTTTCTTTCTTTCTTTCTTCCTTCCTTCCATTTTTTTTTTTTTTTTTTTTTGCGGTACTGGGAGTGGAACCCAGTTGCATTCTACCTCTGAGCTACAACCCCAGCCCTATTTTTTTTATTATTTATTTTGAAAAGAGGGTCTGAGCTGTGAAGAGCCTCACTAAGTAGGCTGAGGCTGTCCTCAAACCATGATCCTACTGTTTCAGCCTCTCAAATGCTGGGATTACAAGCATGCACCACCACGCCCGGCTTCTTTCTTTCTTTTTTATTGTTCTTTATTTTGAAACAAGGTCCTACTCAGTTATGGAGCACCTCACTAAGTAGCTGATGCTGGCTATGAACGTGTGATCCTATCTCAGCCTCCCAAATACTGGGATTACAAGCATGTGCCACCACATCTGGCTAATTTCAGTACTTGGAAGACTGAGACATGAGGATCTCAGATTTGAGAACAGCTTCAGCAATGTAGCAAGACTCTCAGTAATCTAGCAAGACCATATTTCAAAACAAAAAAATAAATAAGGTTGTGAGTGTAGCTTGGAGATAGGTAGAATGCCCCTAGATTCAATCCTTAGTACCACAAAATAAAAGAAGAAAAAAAGGGAAATATTTGTAGAACTCAGAGAGGACAGAAAGATTGAATAGATATTTACTAAATTGGTATTCGAGAGAAGGTTAAGAGTTGGGGCTGAGCCAACTCTGAATCCCAGTTCTAGAGAGGCTGAAACTGAAGATCATAGATTTGCAGCCAGCCTCAGCAATTTGTGAGCCCCTCTGAAACTTACTGAGACCTTGTTTCAAAATAAGAATAAGCCAGGCGTGGGGGCTAACGCTTGTAATCCCAGCATTTGGGAGGCTGAGACCAGAGGATCGTGGTTTCGTGTACAGCCTCAGCTACTTAGTGAGGCCCTCTGCAACTCAGTGAGACCTGGTTTCAAAATAAAGAATAAAAAATAGGGCAGGGGGTGTAGCTCAGAGGTCGAATGCCCCTGGGTTCCATCCCCAAACCCGCCAAAAAAAAAAAAAAAAAAAAAAAAAAAAAGCCAGGTATGGTGGTGGTGCACGTTTGTAATCCCAGCATTTGGGAGGCTGAAACAGAAGAATCACAGGTTTGTGGTCAGCCTCAGCTACTTAAGTGAGGCCCTCTGCAACTTAGTGAGATCCTGTTTCAAAATAAAAAAAGGAAGCTGGGCATGGTGGCGTACGCTTGTTATCCTAGTGCTTGAGAGGCTGAGACAGGAGGATCATGCAGGTTTGAACCCAGCCTCCGCTGGCTTAAGAGACCCTGTTTCCAAATAAAAAATATAAAATAGTTCTGGAAGTGTAGCCCAAAGGTAGAAGGCCCCTGGGTTCCATCCCCAGTACCACCCAAAAAAATAAAAATAAAAATAAAAAATAGGGCTGGGGATGTGGCTCGAAGGTAGAACACCCCTGGGTTCAATCCCTGTAACACACACACACACACACACACACACACACACACACACACACACACACCCAAAAAAAGGCTACGTACGTTGAGGCTGTTCCTTTGGTGAAAGGAAAGGTTGAAGTTTCCCAAATGACTTCAAGCCTTTTAATTTTTAATTTTTTTCTTTTTTTTTTGTGTGTGTGGTACAGGGGATGGAACCCAGGGGTATTCTACCTCTGAGCTACACCCCCAGCCCTATTTTTTATTCTTTTTTTTGAAACAGGGGCTCACTGAGTTGCAAAGGGCCTCACTAAGTAGCTGAGGCTGTCTGTGAACCGACTGAACCTCTGGTCTCAGCCTCCCGAATGCTGGGATTATAAGTGTGCACCACCACGCCCGGCAACAAGCCTTTGGAGGCTCCAAATGCGGCTCCACCAGTGCAGTGTGCGCCTACAGTCTCAGCTACTCAGAGGACTGGGGTGGGAGATTACTTGAGCCCAGGAGTTGGAGTCCAGCCTGGGCAACATAGGAGACCTTGTGTCAAAAAGGCAGAGGAGGAGGAGGAGGAGGAGGAGGAGGAGGAGGAGGAGAGAAAATCAACACATCATCCACCTTTTTGTACCCAAGATACTGTGACTCCCAAATACCCTGGGAGGGGCACCCCCAGGAAAAACCAGCTAGTCTTTTATGGAGAAAGTGTGAGACAGCCACACATTGGGTTCTTGCTGGATGTCAAGGTCCACAGGCACCCAAGCTCTGTGAAACTGCCGGAGCCAAGGTCAACAACTCAAGAGGACTAATGGAGGGATTAGGCCTGTGTTCAACTGGCTTATGATTATGAAGCTTAGGATGCTGCCGACAAAACCAAGATGATCAAAACTGAGTCCAGCGGACTAGTTTTGTTTTTTTGGGTGGGTCTGGGGATGGAACCCAGGGGCATTCTGCCTCCAAGCTATTCCCCCAGCCCTACTTTTTATTCTTTGAAACAGGGTCTCACTGAGTTGCAGAGAGCCTCACTAAGTAGCTGAGGCTGTCCGTGAACCGCGATCCTCCTGTCATCCTCCCGAATGCTGGGATTACAAGCATGCACCACCATGCCCAGATTCCGGGGGTGGGGGGCTAATTCTAAATATATATATTTCTCCCAACATAAAGAAAAAATAGAAACAAAACTCCAAAACTGAGGCTCCTACTCAATTGTTGGTTCTTTCTTTCTTTCTTTCTTTCTTTCTTTCTTTCTTTCTTTCTTTCTTTCTTTCTTTCTTCTTTCTTTTTGTGGTACTAGGGATGGAACCCAGGGGCATTATACCTCTGAGGTACACCCTCAGCCCTACTTATTTTTTCTTTATTTTAAAACAGGGTCTCACTGAATTCCAAAGGGCCTAAGTAGTAGCTGAGGCTGTCCTCAAATGGATCATAGGCATGTACCACCATGCCTGGCCTAGCAAGATCCCTTTCTTTCTTTCTTTCTTTCTTTCTTTCTTTCTTTCTTTCTTTCTTTCTTTCTTTCTTTCTTTCTCTCTTTTTGATATTGGGGATTGAACCCAAAGGCATTCTACCTTCAAGCTACATCCCCAGCCCAATTTTAATTCTTATTTGAAGATAGAATCTCACTAGATTGCTGAGAGCCTTGCCACTTGCATAGCTGGCTTTGAACCTCCTATCTCAGCCTCCCAAATTACTAGAATTACAAGTGTGAGCCACCACACCCAGCTAAACCATATAATTTTCTAAACAAAGATAAAAAGTGCTGGGGGTGAAGCTAGGAGTTTCAATTCTCAGTATCAGCCGGACGCGGTGGTGCACGCTTTTAATCCCAGTACTTGGGAGGCTGAGACAGGAGGATCATACAGGTTCGAAATCAGCCTCAGCTACTGAGTGAGGCTCTCAGCAACTTAGTGAGACCTTGTTTCCAAACAAAATATAAAATAGGTCTGAGAGCGTAGCCTGGAGATAGAAAAGCCCCTGGGTTCCACCCCCAGTACCAAAAAAAAAAAAAAAATCCCAGTACCATAACCATAACAAAAAAGTAACTTAAAATGAATTAAAGAAGCTGGGCGTGGTAGTGCACACTTGTAATCCCAGCATTCAGGAGGCTGAGACCAGAGAATTGCGGTTCATGGACAGCCTCAGCTAGTGAGGCCCTTTGCAACTCAGTGAAACCCTGTTTCAAAATAAAGAAAAAGAAAATTGGGTAGGGTGTGTAGCTCGAAGGTCAAATGCCTCTGGGTTCCATCCCCAGACCCGCAAAAAAAAAAAAAAAAAAAAAAGAATTAAAGGCTGGTGTAGCCCGGCCTGGTGACGCACACTTGTAATCCCCGCTCTTGGGAGGCTGAGACAGGATGATCGCCCAGCCGCATTGGCTTAAGAGACCCTGTTTCCAAATAAAAAAAAGTAGAAAAAATAGGTCTGGTAGTGTAGCCCAGGGGTAGAAGGGTTTCCAGAAACCCCAGTACCACCAAATTAAAAAAAAAACAAAAAAACAAAAAAAAACTGGTGTGATGACGCACACTTGTAATCATAGTAATTGGGAGAGCCGGGTGTGGTGGTGCAGGTGTGTAATTCCAGCATTTGGGAGGTTGAGACAGGAGGATCATGGTTCGTGGAAAGCCTCAGCTACTTAGTGAGGCTCTTTGGAACTCAGTGAGACCCTGTTTCAAAATAGAGAATAAGAAGCTGGGCGTGGTGGCGCAGGCTTGTAATCCCAGCATTCGGGAGGCTGAGACCAGAGGATCACGGTTTGCAGACAGCTTCAGTGAGGTCCTCTGCAACTTAGTGAGACCTGGTTTCAAAATAAAGAATAAAAAATAGGGGGGGGGGTAGCTCAGAGGTCAAATGCCTCTGGGTTTCATCCCCAGACCCACCAAAAAAAAAAAAAAAAAAAAGAATAAGGCTGGGCATGGTGGCACACACTTGTAATCCCTGCGCTTGGGAGGCGGAGAGCCCTTTTTTCAAATAAAAATATGAAATAGGTCTGAGAGTGTAGCCCAGAGGTAGAAGGGTTTCCAGGAACCCCAGTAATACACACACACACACACACACGAATAAAATAATAGGGCTAGAGGTGTTGCTTGGAGGTATAATGCCCCTGGGTTCCATCCCCAGTACCAAAAAAAAAAGTACCATAATTGGAAGAATCAGACAGGAATATTGAAGGTTTGTGGCCAGCCTCAGCTACTTGGTAAGGCCCTCTGCCATAGTGAGACCCTGTTTCAAAATAAATAAAACACAGGGCTGGGGACACTTGTAATCCCAGTACTTGGGAGGCTGAGACAGGAGGATCTCAGGTTCTTGGCCAGCCTCAGCTACTTAGTGAGGTCCTCTACAATTTAGTGAGACCTTGTTTTAAAATAAAGAATAAAGCTGGGCGTGGTGGCGCACACTTGTAATCCCCGCGCTTGGGAGGTGGAGATAGGAGGATGGCGCAGGTTCGAAGCCAGCCTCACTGGATTAAGAGACCCTGTTTCAAAAAAAAAAAAAAAAAGAAAAAAGAAAAAAATATATGAATGTCTGGGAGTGTATGTAGCCTGCAGGTATAAGGGTTTCCAGGAACCCCAGTACCACAAAAATAAATAAATAAATAAATAAATAAATAAATAAATAAATAATAGAGCTGTGGAGCCAGGCATGGTGGTGTATGCTTTTAATCCCAGTACTTGGGAGGCTGAGACAGGAGGATCACAGGTTGGAAGCCAGCCTCAAATACTTAGTTAGGCCCTCTGCAACTTAGTGAGACTCTGTTTCAAAGTAAAGAATAAAAAATGTGACTGGGGTATAGCTTAGAGGCAGAATGCCCTGGGATCTATCCCCGGTACTGCAAAAAATAAATAAAATAAAATAAAATTTGAACCAGGGTGTTGCCTATCCTGGGCTGGAATTTTTAATCCTCTGCTTTAAATCTCTTGAGCAGCTGAGATTATAAGTATGCACCACTAGGTTGAGAAGGATGGATCTCTTGACCCCAGGTGTTCAAAAACAGTGAGGATCAAGGCAAGATCTCATCTCGAAAATAAGTAAGATTTTACCAGCTGGATGTGGTGGCACACGCTTGTAATCCCAGCACTTGGGAGGCTGAGACAGAAGGATCGCACAGGTTCGAAGCCAGCCTCAGCTACTCAGTGAGGCTCTCAGGAACTTAGTGTCAACCTGTTTCCAAATAAAGTATAAAATAGGTCTGGGAGTATGGCCTGGAGGTAAAAAACCCCTGAGTTCCACCCCCAGTACCGCCATAAATAAATAAATAAATAAATAAATAAATAAATAAAATCTCACCAAGTTGCAGAGGACTTCCCTAAGTTGCTGAGGCTGGCTACAAACCAGCGATCCTCCTGCCTCAACTCTTCAAGTTCTGAGATTACAGCAGTGCACCACTGTGCCCAGCGCGTGTTCTTTAACATGTAAAGGTCTTAAGGTCACATATCAGAGTTTCACTACATACCTGAGGCTGGCCACCAACTTGTGATCCTCCTGTCTCAGCCTCCCAAGTGCTGGGGTTATTGTGCCCTGCTCAGGTACAACCATTTTTATAGCAAATCAAATTTCAAAATCAATGAGGACGGAAAAAAAAAATCAATGCATTCTGTCATAAGGTAACTTCTTCACTTCCCTATTGGTACTGTTTGCCTGCTTAAGGAGTGAGGACCCTCCCAAGAAACCTATATCTGGGGTCCAAGGCACTACCCAGTTTTCCCCAGGTAGTCAGTTAGCTCTTGGCCTGAGAGCCCCCCAAAGCCTCCAGCATCCAGATGACGGTACATCTGAGCTCTCCACTAGCTGGGCCAGGACCAGAGAACTTAAGGATGAGAAGAGTCAGACTAGTCCAAGGTAAGTTTCACCCCACCCCTGCCCAAAGCCAAAGCCATCCCAAGCTCTTCCAAGGAGCAACCCCAGATCCTGGGGCCCTTGGCAGGTTCCTTGATTCTAAGACTGTATCTGACAGCCTTGGGCAAAGTCGTAAACCATCACCTTGTAGGGGTGAATATACCCTGAAAGTGCATCTGAAACAAAGACTGCTGCTGTTTGGAGGAGTCCCCACAGACCTGAGGAAGGAGGAGGTTGGTTTCAAGGACAGAGACAGAGTATGTTCCAAGTTGAAGACTCTCAGGGGATCGGAGAGTTGAAATAGTCCTAGGAGGAAGAAGGACACTGGGAGGGTCACTGCCTCCTTAGGACAGTCTGTGCTGCTTGCCAGGCATAGGCCAGAGAGCAGCTTCCTAAGGAGGAGCCAGGGCTTTCAGACTTGACAGACTCCAGGCTGGTATAAGTTCATACAACCACATCCCCACCCCACCTCTAGGTTCTTAACTCACATCACCATCCTGTAGCTGTCGGTTAAGTGAGCAATATGTATCCTTGAAGAAAAGCAGAGGCTCAGAATAGCACCAGGCCGAATTGCCTCTTGATGCCTCGCTCTAGGCCTGAAAGGAAGAACTGGCAGCTGTCGTATAATGCATGAGGTGGAGTGACGGTGCCTCCATACTGTTCTTCAGCACAGCTGATGCCTTCATCAGAAGCTGGACCACTGCCTGAGATCCTTCATCCCTGGCCTGCAGCAGCCCACCCCCCAGATGGCGGCCTGAAGGCTGGGGGCTAGACTGGTGCTCTGTAAGCAACAGCTTTCTGCTGTGCTGGTGGCCTTTCTGTATAGCAGAGGCGACGACAGTGTTCAGAGGCGAGCTCCAAGAGGCAGAGGTCCCTCTGGGGAGAAAGAAGAGCAGCAGAGCCATCTTCTTCACCCACCAAGGCTCCAATCACATGCCTGGAGAGCAAGTCATCTAGGAAATCAGCATCCGCTTCATCTAGACCATGCCTGTTGGCATCAAATAGCTGATTGGCAGCTACCACGCGACCGGCTGCTGGAGAAGCAAAGTGAGGAGGCTCACAAGGGTGCTTTCCTCCTTCAAGAGTGCAAGGAGGCTCAAGGCCTTCAGCCGAGCTGAGAACACAGCTCGCCGATATGACAGAGCTTCTGTTCTTTACCAAGGAAGCACGAAGCTGCCCTGAGTTGCAACCTCGTAATCCTGGGGGGCAGCTTGCCGAGAGTGCTGCACCAGGCAGGCGTGGAGAGGCTGGGAAGGTGGGGCATGGCCTCTGGGCTGCCCTGAGAGCTAGCATTGTAAGACCCTAATGAAAAATTATAAAGCCCCTAGCAACTAGCCAAATGCATAGCAAATAGTTCCTCATTCCTGTTAAAGTACAGATTTAAGAAATCTTTCTGCTATGGGTTAAAAGTACAAGCTTAGGACATATTTCTGCTGCAGTTTGAAAAGTACAAGCTTAGGAAACATCATGCTTAAGGGTACAGTGATAAAAAAAAATATGTGACCCCCAGGTCAGTGTGACCCCCAGGTCAGCCTGCCTTGTTCCAGAAATCTGCTAACTACGAGATGGACACACCTAGCATCTTGTCCAACGTTTGACCCCAGAATGTGCTTTTCAAATGGTTTTGTAATTTTTCTTTGACACATGTAATCTGGCCCAATCCCCTCCCCAGCTTGCGGTTTTTCCCTTTAAATATCCCCAGCCCCAAGCACTCGGGGTCGATTTCAGCTTCTGCGTGAGTCATGAGATGACCCCACTGCGCACTGGCTCCTTAATAAACCTTTTGCTTTTGCATCGAGAAAAGTCTCTCGTGTTCTCTCTGGGTGTCGCTTATCCTGAGACTTGAGTAAGGATCTCCCCCTTGGGGGAAAAGCCTTTCAGCATTCCACAGCAAGATGAAGAGAATTCGTTCCAGGTAGAGGGGAGGGTGCTGGGGCTTGATACCAAGTAACCCTCACAGGCCAGCTTCGCCAGCTCTAGCAGAGTCCCCAGGTGCCCAAGGCAAGCTAGCTTGGCAGTCAGCTGCTGGTTACAAGCGTGCGCCACCACGCCCGGCTTATTTAAAAAAAATTTTTTTTAATCTTTTTGTGGTACTGGGGATTGAACCCAGGAACATTCTACCTCTGAGCTACACCTCTCACTTCTTTTTATTTTGAAACAGGGACTCACTAGGTTGATGAGAGTTTCACTACTTGTTGAGGCTGGCGTTGATTCTGCGATCCTCCTGTCTCATTCTCCCAAGTGCAAGAATTACAAGCATGTGCCACCATGCCTGGCTAAAACTGGAAATTTTATGATTTTGCATTTCCCTCTTATAAAGCATATATAACTAGTAAAACACTGCTCAAAGAGTTAACAAAACTAATTAGTGTGTTATTTACATTGTTAATATTTTATCATGTTGCTGAGGTTTAGACAACAGAATGAAGCTGATAATTACTCTCAGATTACTTGATGGTTGCCATGTGATTCTTTGGCCAACCGTTTCCATATAATTAGAGTGATGTAAAGCCAGGTGTGTTGTTGCACACCTGTAATCTCAGTATTTGAGAGGCTGAGATAGAAGGATCACAAATTCAAGGTCAGCCTCAGAAACTTAGTGAGAACCTGTTTCAAAATAAAAAGTAAAAAGGGCTGGAGGTGTAAATAAGAGGTAGAATGCCCCGGGGTTCAATCAAGCCCCAGCACTTAAAAAAAAAAGTTCAAAACCTGTGTTTTGACGGGCATGGTGGCAAAGCTTGTAATCTCAGTACTTGGGTGTCTGAGACTAAAGGATCGCAGGTTCCTGGCCAACCTCAACTACTTAGTGTGGCCCTCCGCAACTTACTGAGACCTTGTTTCAAAATAAGGAATAAAAAGTGGGTTGGGGGGCTTAGCTTGAGGTAGAATGCCTCTGAATTCAATCCCCAGCACCAGAAACAAAAATTCAAAAATAAAAAATAGGGCTAGGCATGGTGCTGCACACTTGTAATCCCAGTACTTGGGAGGCTGAGACAGGAGGATTGCAGTTCGAGGACAGCCTCAGCTACTTAGTGAGGCCCTTTGCAACTCAGTGAGACCCTGTTTCAAAATAAAGAATAAGCCGGGCATGGTGGCGCACGCTTGTAATCCCCGCGCTTGGGAGGGAGACAGGAGGATCAAAGCCAGCCTCAGCTAATTAGTGAGGCTCTCAGCACGTAGTGATACCCTGTTTCCAAATAAAAATATAAAATAGGTCTGGGAGTATAGCCTGGAGGTAGAAAGCCTCTGGGTTCCACTCCCAGTACCACCAAAAAAAAAAAAAAAAAAAATAAATAAAATAAATAAAAAAAAATAGGCATGGGGGTGTAGCTCGAAGGTAGAATGTCCCTGGGTTACTTCCAGAACCACCAAGCAAAAACAATCTGAGTTCTTTTTTTTTCCTAAATCCTGAAACATGCCAGGATTCCAAGGAGCATAGTTTGTTTCTTTATTCTACCCATTTCTTCTCTTTTTCTTTGTATGGGGGATTGAACCCAGGAACATTCTACCTGTGAGATACACACCCAGACCTATTTTATTCTTTATTTTGAAACAGGGTCTCACTAAGTTGTGGAGAGCCTCACAACTTTCTGGGGCTGGTTTTGAACTTGTGATCCTCTGTCTCAGCCTTCTAAGTACTAGAATTACAAGTGTGTACCACCAAGCCTGGCTTATTCTACCCATTTCTAAATTCTTCAGAATCCTTCTAATTGTTCAAACCCCGCTTTCTATATTTCCCTTTATTTACCCTGGTCTACTAGGCTGGGACCTCAGCTTCCCAAGTGACCCCCCTGATCTTCAGAAGCCCCGCCTCGCATGGAGCATCCGTAGATTTTATCTCTCTCTGTCTCGTTCTCTGTCTCTCTCTCTGCACTGGGGATTGAAGCCAGAGGAGTGTGTGTGTGTGTGTGTGTGTGTGTGTGTGTGTGTATGTTAAATTGAGAAATAACTTGAATCCAGGGGCATTCTACCTCTGAACTAAACCCAAGCACTGTTTTATTTTTATTTTGAAACAAGGTCTCACTAGATTGCTCAGAGTCTCACAGCATTGCCAAGGCTATCCTAGAATGTCTGATCTTCCTGTCTCTGCCTCCCATGTGCTGGGATTACAGGTGTGTGCCACCACACCCAGCTAACCCAGGGGTATGCTACCTCTGAGCTACATCTCAGCCTTTGTGTGTGTGCGTGTGTGCATGAGTGCTATTGGTGTTTGAACCCAGGAGTGTTCTACCTCTGAGCAACACTCCCAGCCCATTTAAACATTTCTTTTGTTTTGAAACAGTCTTGCTAGGGTGCTGAGAGCTTTAGTATGTTTCAGAGTCTGTCCTTGCTATGATTTGAAGTCTGTGATCCTCCTGTCTCAGCCCCTGGAGTACTGGGATGACATGTATGCACAACTGTGCCCAGCTTAGATCTTTCTTTTTGGGCAAAAGCATGAGAGTGAGAAGGGTCTCTCATGTCATTCTTCAGACAGAGTCCTTGATGGCTTTTCCTGTAAGCTTGTATGGTAACTAGCTAAAAACTATACTCCAAATAGTTTTAAAAATAATTTTTGCAGCCGGGCGTGGTGGCGCACACTTGTAATCCCAGCATTTGGGAGGCTGAGACCGGAGGATTGCGGTTTGCAGACAGCCTCAGTTACTTAGTGAGTCCCTCTGCAACTCAGTGAGACCCGGTTTCAAACTAAAAAAAAAAAAAAAAAAAAAAAAAAATAGGGCAGGGGCTGTAGCTCGGAGGTCGAATGCTCCTGGGTTCCATCTCCAGACCTGAAAAAAAAAAAATTTTGCTTATTAAAGATATTTTATTTATTTATTGCAGTACTGGGGACGAAACCCAGGAGCATTCTACCTCCAAGCTACATCCTCAGCCCTATTTTTACTCTTTATTTTGAAACAGGGTCTCACTGAGTTGCAAATGGCCTAAGTAGCTGAGGCTGTCTATGAACTATGATCCTCCTATCTCAGCCTCCTAAATGCTGGGATTATAAGTGTGCGCCACCACGCCCGGCTTAAAGACAATTTATAAGATAAAAAGATCAAGATGAAGAAAACTAAAGTTGTCCAGTCAGCAAGGTGTGGTGGCACGCGCTTGTGATCTCAGTAGTTCGGAGGCTAAGAAGTTGGATCTAAGGTTCAAAGCCAGCCTCAGCAATTTAGTGAGGCTGTCAACAACGTACCCAGACCCTGATTCTAAATTAAAAAACAAAATAGGACTGGGTGTAACTAAGAGGTAGAATGCCCCTGGGTTCCATCCCCAGTGCCATACGCGGTGCCATAATCTCACCACCTGTAGATCTCTTGATATAACATTTGTGTGTGTGTGTGTGTGTGTGTGTGTGTGTGTGTGTGTCTGTGTGTGTGTTACTGGGGATGGAGCCCAGGAGCATTTTACCTCTGAGTGACACTCTTAGCCTTATTTTTTATTCTTTATTTTGAAACAGAGTCTCACCATGTTGTAAATGGCCTGTCCATGAACTGCAATCCTCCTGTCTCAGCCTCCCAAATGGTGGGAATACAAGCCTGCGCCATCACACCCGGCTTAATATAACATTTTGATATAAATTCTTAGTCTTGCAATGATGCACAAGTAAGCATTTAAAAAAATGTGAGATTACTGTATTTATTTATTTATTTATTTATTTATTTATTTATTTATTGTGTGTAGTAATGGGATTGAACCCAAGGGCATTCTACTTCTGAGCCACACTCCCATCCTATTTTATTTTTATTTTGAAATAAGATATTTGCTAGGTTGATGAGTCTCACTACATGCTAAGGCTGTCCTTGGCAACTTAATGAGACTCTTAAAAAAAAAAAAGAATAAAAAATAGGGCAGGGGATGTAGCTCAGAGGTCAAATGGCCCTGGGTTCCATCCCCAGATATATATATATATATAGCTGGGTGTGTAACCTGGAGATAGAAGAAGACCTCAGGGTTGTACCAGTATTGGGAATGGCCTAGGAAGATTTGGGAAAGCTCTGATTATTAATATATTTCAAAAGAAGATGATTGATATTTCAAAAATAGTTGTATCAAAATGGCAGCAGACATGGGTGAGGGGCAGATCTGTGCAAGGACTTGATCTCTGTCTAAAACAGGCAGTTATTCCAATGTAAATTAACCTAGCTCACAATAATTACCAAGTCAATAGAGGAGAGCTAGGACTTCTGCTTTCTAAAGAGATCTACGTGATGATCTAAGGAGGATAGGGCAGGGTTTGACCTTGCCCTTCAGGAAAGGAGCCACCTTGCCACACCTGGTTGGGGGAGGTACCTTACAGGGACATTCACTACGTCAGAATTACGTAAACAAGATGGAGGTCATGGGTATAAAAGGCCGAGTCCACGTGTAATCCCTTTGGTGTACTCATTCGAGTCATCCCTCCATGCCAGTCTAGTATGGAGCTGTTCCTGTTCTCTGTATTTCCATCTTTTAATAAACTTCTTTAAATCTTCAGCAAGAGTTCAGGCTAATGTGTATTTATACTTAGCTCAGAACAAGAATCCGCGGTTTTTCTCTGTTTTCCTGTTTGTGTGGTTGTGGTGGGGGAATTACTTCTCCCCTCACAACACCAAACACATTTCAACCGCAACAAGGGTTCTATCTTTAGTACCACATACAAATAAATAAATGAATAAATAAATAAAATAGGAGCCTAGCATGGTGGCACACACTTGTAACCCCAATAAGTGGGAGGCTGAGACAGGAGGATCAAAGTTTCACAGCCAGCCTCAGCTCCACAACCTAGTGAGACTTTGTTTCAAAATAAAGAATGAGGTAAGACCCTGGGTCCCGGGCAGGGGTCCGGAGGGGCACGCCGGACCCCAGAAGAGCCGGGCCCGGGTCGCAGGACTTTGGGCCCTGAGCCAGACCGCACGGAGCACGGACTGCATGGAGCATGCCAGACTCCTGGAGAAACTGGGTCCCGGGCGGGGGTCAGGTGGGGCACGCACTGGAAGAGCAAGGGCCCAGGTTGCAGGACTCTGGGCCCCAGGCAGAGTCGTGAATAGCACGCTGGACCCATGGGGAAACCGGGCTGGGTCACAGTGCTACTGAGTGCCTGATCCCACAACCTCCTCAAACCACACATACTGACTTCTCTTATTAAAAAAAAAAAAAAAAAAGGAAAAGAAAAAGAAAAAAGAAAAATATTGGAGGGGGTCAAGAAGGCCATGGTGGATGCCAGGATACTGGAGATGCAGACAAAACTCACCCAAATTAACTGAAACTTTTGGAAAAATTCCCCGCGAAGGACTGCTTCTTCTCTACATTGTTAAGAATCTTGGACATCACCTGTAAGGAGTTTAGCGGAGACCTAGGAGAAAGGCAGTGTTGAAAGCGGTCTCCACAATGGCGGTGGAGACTTGTATTCAGGAGAAGCAGAAATCGGATCCTACCAACCTTATTTTTTTGGAGAAATTACACTAAATGTCGAATGCTACCGTTGTGCATGCTTAGGAACACTGGACAACATTCAGAGTGGAAAAAGAGCTTGGGAAAGATTTGAAATGGTGGAGGCAGTGGCAATGGCAGTGGCCAGTACTAAGGGGAGGCAGAGATCTGATGCATTACACCTGGAACCTTTGAAGTAATAACCCCAGAGGCAGAATGCTACCACCACGCACCCTCGAGAATGTGGGACAAATGGCTGGGCGAAGAGGGTGCTCGGACTGGAGCCTGCCAAGGGGTAAGGCCGGCGATGGACACAGCAAAGCTGGGATTGGAGCCTGCCATGAGGCAAGGCTGGTGCTGGAGCCTCCGAGGCCAGGATCGGAGCCTGCCGAGGGGTTAGGCCAGTGCCGGAGCCAGCGGCCAGCATCGGAGCCTTCCGTGAGGCAAGGCTGGTGCTGGGGCCTCTGAGGCCGGGATCGGAGCCTGCTGAGGGGTTAGGCTGGTGCTGAGGCTAGCGAGGCTGGGATCGGAGCCTGCCGTGAGGCAAGGCTGGTGCTGGGGCCTCCGAGGCTGGGATCGGAGCCTGCCTTGAGGCTAGGCCGATGCTGGGGCCACCGAGGCCGGGATCCGAGCCAGCTGAGGGGTTAGGCCGGTGTCGGGGCCAGCGAGACCAGAATCAGGGCCTCCCATGAGTCAAGGATGCTGCTTGAGCCAGTGAGGTCTGGATCAGTCCACTGCGTAGCCAGGCTACTACTGGGGCTGCCAAGAGTGGGATCGGTACTTGCAACGCGGCATGCACAGAGAAATATCTCAGAAAATAAAAACCAGATGCTTTCCCTAATCAGCAATAACTAGGAGGAAAGGGGGAACAGGAAGAGGTTGAGCTATAGAAAGGGCCCTATTGTGAAGCAATTAAGGTGACCAGAGGGTATGGAATAGGGGAGGATGGAGCCTCTTTAAAATGCAGGAGGTACATAAACAAATGTATCAAAGTTAATCACCAAACAAGCATGGGATTGAGGGGGGGGGGAGGAATGGTATGGGGGCTGGATGAGGGCTAATTGGATGATGTGTGCTTGTATATCCTCTCAAGTCTTGTATTCCAATGTGATATATGATTACAATGCACCAATAAAAATAAATTAAAAAATAAAATAAATGTTTGGAAAAAAATCAAAATAAATAATGAAAAATAGGGATTGGGGTGTAGCTTGGAGGTAGAATGCCCCTGGGTTCAATCCTCAGTACTGCAAAATAAATAAATAAATAAATTTTAAAAATAGGGCTTGGAGTATATCTTGGAGATAGAATACCTGTGGGTTAAATCTCCAGTACTTCCAAAACAAAAACAAAACCAACAAACTACATATAACTGTGCTGAGTGTGGTCGCGCACACCTATAATACCAGTACTTGGGAGGCTGAGACAGGAGGATCACAGGTTCACGGACAGCCTCAACTACTTAGTAAGGCACTCTGCAACTTAGTGAGACTGTGTTTCAAAATAAAAAATAAAAAATATGGTTGGGGGTGTAACTTGGAGGTAAAATGTCCTTGTTCAATCTTTGTACTGCAAAAAATTTTAATTAATTAAATTTTATAAAATAAAAAAAATAGAGAAAGAGAGAAACAAACTATGTATAACTTTGAAGTGTTTTTATGTAAATTTCTAAATTATACCCCAGAATGATAGAATCAATCTTCTTTCTTTCTTTCTTTCTTTCTTTCTTTCTTTCTTTCTTTCTTTCTTTCTTTCTTTCTTGTGGGACTGAGGGTGGATCCCAGGGGGCATTCTGCCTCTGAGCTACATCCCCAGCCCTATTTTTTTTCTTTTTCTTTTTTTTTTTTTTTTTGGTACTGGGAATAGAACCCAGGGACATTCTATCTCTGAGCTACGCCCAGCTCTATTTTTATTCTTTATTTTGAAACAGGGTCTTACTCAGTTGCAAAGGGACTCACTAAGTACCTGAGGCTGTCCTCAAGCCACAATTTTCCTGTGTCAGCCTCCCAAATGCTGGGATTACAAGCATGCACCACCACGCCCAGCTATCTTCCTTCCTTCCTTCCTTTTCCTTTCTTTCTCCCTTTCACCTGCCTGTCTGACTTCCTTTCTGTTCTTTCTTTCTTTCTTTCTTTTCTTTCTTTCTTTCTTTTTTTTCTTTCTTTCTTTCTCTCCCTTTCTTTCTCTTTCTTTCTTCTTTCTTTCTTTCTTTCTTTCTTTCTTTCTTTCTTTCTTTCTTTCTTTCTTTCTTTCAGAGGGATTGAACCCAGAGGTATTCTATCTTAGAGCTACACATCCAGCCCAATTTTATTTCTTATTTGGAAACAGGGTCTTTCTAGGTTGATGAGTCTCACTACTTGCTATCCTCAAACTGTGATCCTCCTATCTCAGCCTCCCAAGTACAGGGACTACAGGCATGTGCCACCACGCTTTACTTACATATCCTCTCTCTCTCTCTCTCTCTCTCTCTCTCTCTGTACTGGGGATTGAACCCAGGGCATTTTACCTTCAAGCTAGCTATATCTCTAGCCCCATTTTTATTTTCTTTATTTTGAAACAGGGTCTCACTAAGTTATGAAGGCCTCACTAAGTTGCTGAGGCTGGCTTTGAACCTGCAATCCTCCTGTCTCAGCTCCCCAGGTACTAGGATTACAAGCGAGCGCCACTATGCTTGGCTTATATTCTTTCTTGATCTGTATATCAAATATATAGATATAGATTCCCTTATCTCAATTTTACTAACACTAGGTATTAAAAAATAATTTGCCGACTTCCGGGAAGATGGCGACCGAGAAAAGCGGGGCTTAAGAGTCCCGCTAACAACCAATCTCCATTACCACAAAAAGAGCGCCTTTCATAGCCAGAAAACACCATCACCAGAAAAACAAAAAAAACCACCAGGCTCCAGAGAGAAAGCGGACTGAGAACAGAGCGCAGGGCCACAGAGGAGACACACACGCCCGAGGACGCGGCAGCAGCGCCATACTGCCGGCAGCAGCGGCGAACTCAGCGGACGGCTACAGCAAGCCGAGGTGAGCCGATGCGGAACAGCCAGGCGGGATCTTTCAGCGCAGACAGCATTTAAAGCTCCCAGTGGCTGAGCTCAGCACACGCTGCAGGGATTCAGAGTGAAAATCAAAACCAGAGAAGAAAAAATACACCAGCCTCATGGCCGAGGGCGTGGCAGAGGCGCCATATTGCCACCGGCGGCGGCAGCAGCAGTGAATTCACCGAGTCCAGTACAGCTACATCTACGTACTCAAGAACAGTGAGTCAAATTGCGGGCCACAGAGGAGAAATCCCAGTATTGTGCCTCCTGGGACTTGACCCAGTGAGGGAGTGGTGGTGGCAGAGATATCACACCATAGGAGAGCGTGCAACCTGGCACCCCCCATAGTTTAAAGCAGCCTCTATCGACTCCCTGGGTCGGAGACTCTATGATACAACCCAGTAAAGGAGTAGTAGGGTCTGAGATAATACAGACTCGAGATCCAGAGCACCTTAAGTGAAGCCATAGTGACCCAAGGGAAGAACCCAGAGAAGGCACAAACCTCCGAAATCATGGGAAAGAGGAATAACACTGAAGTAATGAATGTGCACAACCCCACAACATCAGAACCTGATAAAACAGAAAATCAGAGATTTCTAGAAGATCAAATCAGGAAAATAACTGTAGAAATAATAGAGGTGCTTCGAAAAGAACTCAGAGAGAGCCAAAAAGAGATAAAGGATGCAATTAATGAAGTAAAGGCCTCAATTCAAAGCACAAACAACCGATTAGACCACATGGAGAACAGAATCTCGCTCTTAGAAGATGAGCAATCCAAAAATGAATGCATAGTTTCTAATCTAGAAAAAGATATCCAACAGCAGGAATCTGACATTGAAGAAATATGGGCCCATCTTAAGAGAGCTAACCTAAGAATAATTGGAATAGAGGAGGGAAAAGAAAGTGATACCAAAGGGATCAACAATCTCTTCAAGGAAGTAATAGCAGAAAATTTTCCAAATATAGAGCAAGAGGTTGATACACAGATCCAGGAAACTTATAGAACTCCCTTTAGACAGGATCCGAGAAGAGGATCCCCACGCCATATAATTGTCAAAATGACCAATGTGGAAGCCAAGCAGAGAATCTTAAAGGCAACAAAAACAAAGGGCCAAGTGACATTCAGAGGCAAACCAATTAGAATCACTCCAGACTTCCCAAACCAAGTCATGAGAGCCAGAAGGGCTTGGAGGAACATATTCCAAACTCTGAAAGAAAACAACTTCCAGCCAAAAATTTCCTATCCAGCAAAACTTTCTATCAAATTAGATGGAGAAATAAGAAGCTTCCATGACAAACAGAAACTGAAGGAATTTATGTCTTCAAAACCAGCGCTAGAGAAAATACTCAAAGAGATTAACTACAAAGAAGAAATAGGTAACACTCACCAGAACCAGAGAAACAAGAGTTTCCATCCAACAGACAACTAAGATTGGTTATCTGTGGAGATTCATTATTTAAGTTAGTCTTTTACCTATCTCTAAATTGTATTGTTTGCCTTTATTGTTGTTAATTTTTAGGATTTCTATTTGGAATATTAATATACCTTCAGATATAGCATTTGGAAATATTTTATCCAATTCTATTAGTAACTTTTAACTCTGTTTACATTGTCTTTGGATATACAATATTTTCTTTTATTTTTTAGGGAGTTTGTATATTCTTCTGTTGCCTGTGCCATTGAAATCATATCCAAGAAATCACTGCTAATTTCAATGTTGTGAGGTTTTATGACCCAGATTTTCTCCTAAAAGTTTATAGTCTTAAGATTTATATTTAGGTCTTTTATCTAGTTTGAGTTAATACTTATATGTGGGATTAGGTAAGGGCCCAATTTTATTCTTTTTCATGTAATTATTATTTTTCAACAATATTTAGTTAAAATATTATTATTTCCACCACCAAATCTTCGTGGAAACCTTGTCAAAAATAACTTGACAATATAGGGAAGAAGTTAGCTCTAGGCTTGTATTTAACTCCAATGGTCTATATATCTGCCTTTAGAACAGTACTACACTGTTTTAATTATTGTAGCTTTATATGGTTTGAAACCAGAAAATATACATCTTCTAGCTTTGTTTTTGCTTCGAGATTGTTTTGGGTATCTAGAGTCCATATTCCATATCAGGATAGATTTTTTTCTGAAAAATAAATATATGATAGTTTCACCTAAAAAAACAGAAAAAAAATATGCTCTGGTAAGAAAGAAAGCAAAAAGAAATATTAAAATGTTATCTTTAAGTCATCAAAAGCTTGGTATCAGACAAATGAAACTGTTATGTGAGATTATCATTTTTAATTTTGGATAAATTGCTATAATACTAGATGTCAACCACTAAGCCAAGCATGGGAGGGAGGGATGGGGAGAGAATGGGGTGGGGATCGGGTGGGGGCTGACTGGGCGATGTGTGCATGTATGTCTACAAAAGTTTGTATCCCACTATGATGTATGATTACAGTGCACCAATAAAATAAAATTAAAAAAAAAAAATAATTTGCCATGGCTAGGAGTGTAGTTCAGTGGTACGTCCTATGTAAATCCTCATTCTATGTAAGGTTAGGGTTAGGGTTAGAATTACTTTATTTTGAAGTCCTTTTGTTTGGGGAAAAACTTGCCAATTTGTGGGAAGCCCTGGGTTTGATCTACAGAACTGAAAAACAAATTGCCAATTTGATAGATAAAAATAGGTGTGTGTGTGTGTGTGTGTGTGTGTGTGTGTGTGTGTGTGTGCTCTGTACCACTAGGTATATCGTCATCCTTTTTTTTTTTTTGGTACTAGGGATTGAACCCAAAGGCATTCTATCTCTGAGTTACATCCCTAGCCCGCTCTTTCTTTCTTTCTTTCTTTCTTTCTTTCTTTCTTTCTTTCTTTCTTCCTTTCTTTCTTTCTTTCTTTCTTTCTTTCTTTCTTTCTTTCTTTCGTACTGGGGATTGAATTTAGGGACATTCTACCTTTAAGCTACACCCCCAGTCCTATTTTATTTTTATTTTTGAAACAGGGTCTCGCTAGGTTGATGAGCGTTTGTTTCACTGCTTGCTAAGGCCTTCCTTGAACCTGTGATCCTCCTGTCTCAGCATCTCAAACACTGGGATTACGGGCATACACCACCATGCTCAGCTCCTATTTTATTTACATTTTGAAACAGAGTCTCACTAGGTTGCCCAGGCTGACCTTAAACTTGAAATCTTCCTTCCTCATCCTCAGAGTAGCTGGTGTACAGACACAACTCAACTATCTTTTTTTTTTTTCTTGTTTCTTTTTGGTGTGGTACTAGGGATTTAACCCAAGACCATTCTACCTCTGATGTATACCCCCAGCTCTATTTTATTTTGCTTTGTTTTTAATTTTTTAATTTTTTATGATACTGGGGATGTAACCCAGAGGCAGTCTACCTCTGAGCTACACCTCCAGCTCTATTTTTTATTCTTTATTTTGAAACAAGGTCTCACGAGTTGCAAACTTAGCCTCACTAAGTAGCTGAGGCTGGCCTCGAACTGTGATCTTCCTGTCTCAGCCTCCCAAATGCTGGGATTACAAGTGTGCACCACCATGCCTGGCTTCCTTTAAAAAAAAATTTAATTACTTTTTTTCTTTTTTGGTATTGGGGACGGAACCTTGGGTCATTCTACCTCTGAGCTACACCCCCAGCTCTATTTTTTATTCTTTATTTTGAAACAGGATCTCACTGAGTTGCGAAGGGCCTAAGTAGCTGAGGCTGTCCGTGAACCATGATCCTCCTGTCTCACCTCCTGAATGCTGGGTTTACAAGCGTGCGCCACCACGCCAGGCTTACCTGCCTTCCTATTTTATTTTTATTTTGAAACAAGTTCTCACTAGGTTGCTGAGAGTCTCACTACTGCTAAGGCTGTCCTTGAACCTGTGCTCCTCCTGTCTCAGCATCTCAAATACTGGGATTACAGGCATGTACCCCATAGTCAGCAACAACCACCCTCCTTAAAGTGACTTCTCTCAGTTGCTATTATTACTGTTTGTTTTCTTCAAATATTTTCCCCAGTACAATATCTTTTTATCTATTTATTTGCTTATTTATTTCCCCCCTCTTTCTCTTTAGTATTGGGGATTGAACCCAGGGGCATTCTGAACTACAACTCCAGACCTTTGTCTTATTTTTAATTTTGAAACAAGGTCACACTAAATTGCTGAGGCTGGCTTCAAACCTGTGAACCTCCTATTTCAGCATCCCAAGTACTGGGTTCACAGGTATGTGTCATCTTTTTTTATTTTTATTTATTTTTTTGGTACTGAGGGTTGAACCAGAGGCATTCTACTTCCATGTGACATCTCCAGCCCTTTTTATTTTTCTATCTATCTATCTATCTATCTATCTATCTACCTATCTATCTATCTATCTATCAATCATCTATCTATCTATCATCTATTTATTTTTTGCAGTACTAGGGATGAAACCCAGGAGCATGCTACTTCTGAGCTACACCCCCAGCACTATTTTTTTTTTTAATTATTATTCTTTCTTTAGAAACAGGGTTTTCAGTTGCAGTGGGCCCCACTCAGTAGCTGAGGCTGTCTGCCAACCTGTCATCCTCTTGTTTCAGCCTCCCAAGTACTGGGATTACAAACTTGTACCACCATACCCAGCTATTTTTTTATTTTTTAACATGATCTCACTAAGTTTCTGAGGCTGGCCTCAGAACTGTGGTCCTCCTGTCTCAGCCTATCACATACTGGGATTATGGGAGTACACTACCATGCCTGACACATGCCATCTTTAAGCTAAATATAGGTGCCCTAAAGGTAATAACCTCATTTTGTCTATCCAGATCATACTTATGTCCCTTATTTATTTGTTTGTTTATTTATTTATGGTGGTACTGGGGTTCTTGGAAACCCTTTACCTCTGGGCTACACTCCCAGACCTATTTTTATTTGGAAACAGGGTCTCTTAAGCCAGCATGGCTGGCTTCGAACCTGCACGATCCTCCTGTCTCCGCCTCCCAAGCGCGGGGATTACAAGCGTGTGCCACCATGCCTGGCTATTTATTTATTTATTTATTTATGATGCCAAGGATAGAACCCAGGCACATTCTACTTCTGAGCTCCACTCCTAGTCCTATTGTATATAGTTTTATATACTTTTGTATAATTTATATATAATTTTTAAATTCTTTATCTTGAAACAGAGTCTCACTAAGTTGCAGAGGGCCTTAGTAAGTAGCTGAGGCTGGCTGCAGACCTGCGATCCTAACTGTTTCAGCCTTCCAATTACTGGGATTACAAGCATGGGCCACCATGCCTGGCTCTATTTTATTTTTGATTTGGAAATAAGTTGTTGACAGCCTCACTAAGTTGCTGAGGTTTACCTTGAACCTGTGATTCTCTTGTCTCAGCCTCCCAAATACTGGAGTTGCAGGCATGAGCCACCATGCCTGGCTTTATTCTTTTATTTGGAAACAGGGTTTCGTTAAGTTGCAAAGGGCCTCACTAAATTGTTGAGGCTGGCTGTGAACTCTCGATCCTCTTGTCTTAGCCTCCCAAGTACTGGGATTACAACTGTATATTACCATGCTGAGCTCACAGTAGGCATTTAATAATATTTGTTAAATGATTACATAAATACATAAAGCCCGGTATGGTGGCGCAAGCTTATAATCCCAGCATTTGGAAGGCTGAGACTGAAGGATCTTGGTTTACAGACAGCCTCAGCTACTTAGTGAGGCCCTCCACAACTTAGTGAGACCCTGTTTCAAAATTAAGAATAAAATAATAGGGCAGGGGTGTAGCTCAGAGGTTGAATGCACTTGGGTTCCATCCCCAGAGCCGTAATAATAATAATAATTAATAATAATAATAATAATAATAATACATAAAATGAGTACTGTTTCCCAGGTGTAGTGGCACATGCCTTTGATTCCCAGCTACTCAGGAGGCTGAGAAAGGAGGATTACAAGTTTGAGTTCAGCCTGTGCAACTCAGCAAAAACCCTATTTCAAAATAAAAATAAAAGGCTGGGTTGTAACTTAGTGATAGAGCATCCCTGGGTTCAATTCCCAGTGCCACAGACAATACAAAACAACAGCAGCAGCAACAACAACAACAACAACAACAACAACAACAACAACAACAACAATAAAAGGAGTACTGTTAAGCTACAGAACAGGCAGAAGTGGTCACAGATCATAGAAGAATATTTTTTAAAAAGCCTTTACATGTGGGGTGTGGTGGTGCACGCTTGTAATCCCAGCATTCGGGAGGCTGAGACAGGAGGATCGCAGTTCACTGCCAGCCTCCACTACTTAGTGAGGTCCTCTGCAACTCCGTGAGACCCTGTTTCAAAATAAAGAATAAAAAATAGGGCTGGGGGTGTAGCTTGGAGGTAGAATGTCCCTGGGTTCCATCCTCAGTAATGAAAAAAAAAAAAGCCTTTACAATTTAAAAAAGTGTCTTATATCAATAATACTCCCCCAGAAGCTCAAAATCTTCTTTTTCCATGTTCATGTCTTCTCATTTCTAAATATTTCTATGGGGTAGAGATGAGAGGTAAACACACTGATATTTACTTTGGAACACTGACATGAAATTATTTTTATTTTCCATGCTGAGAGTAGAAACATGAACCCTATGCAATGCAAGATTTGCAATAAAGCTGAACACGGATAAGACATTGGCATTCCTAGCTATTAAAACTGGGCCAGAACTTCAATCGCCAGCTGCAAAAACAAGCCTAGGGTCAGCTGGCATTTGCCCTGCGCTGAGTACGCTCTCTGGTAAACACTGTGTGAGCGACCCAAGACCTACCGCCTCCTTACTTACGATTCATTTGTACAACTAATATAGGTGTGAGTGGGCCATGGCAGTGTGTCCTTGAAATTAATACCCAGGGGAAAAGGAAATCACATTTGGGACAAAATGTGATTCTTTCTATCTTGTCACCACCTACAAGGACTACCAGCAGAGAGCTGGTTTTCTTGGGGCGGGGGGAGTAGAATAATCAGTCCCAAAGTTTGCAGCAGTTGCCTGGCTTTCACAAGGGGTAGATCAGGTATGCATGGAGGCTATTTGTGTGTGTGTGTGTGTGTGTGTGTGTGTGTGTGTGTGTTACTGGGGATGGAACCCAGGAGCATTCTATCTCTAAGCTACACCTCCAACCCTATTTTTCATTCTTTATTATTATTATTATTATTATTATTATTATTATTTTGGTGGTATTGGGGTTCCTGGAAGCCCTTCTATTACCAGGCTACACTCCCAGAACTATTTTATAATTGGAAACAGGGTCTCTTAAGCCAGCGAGGCTGGCTTCGAACCAGCAGGATCCTCCTGTCTCCGCCTCCCAAGCGTGGAGATTACAAGCATGTGCCACCACGCCCGGCTTTTATTCTTTATTTTGAAACAGGGTCTCACTGAGTTGCAAAGGGCCTCACTAAGTAGCTGAGGCTGTCTGCGAACCATGATCCTCCTGTCTCAGCCTCCCGAATGCTGGGATTACAAGCGTGTGCCACCAGGCCTGGGTCCTGGAGGCCAATTTTGACATCTGCTATATATTTACCGAGGGTGAAGTGAGAGCTGCCCCTGCTTTGCAAATAATCCTGATGGAGGTGGATGTGGTGGCCCATACCTGTAATCCCAGTTTTGGGGAGGCTGAGACACACACACACACACACACACACACACACACACACACACACACACAGCAATATGATGCGCATTACTCCTCAATAAGCACACAAGGGGCCAAGATTAAAAAAAAAAAGCCAGGCGTGGTGGCACACACTTCTAATTCCAGTACTAGAGAGACAGGAAGATCCAGGTTTGCGGCCAGCCTCAGCTACTTACTGAGACCCTCTGCAACTTAGTGAGACCCTGTTTCAAAATTAAGAATCAAAAATAGGGCTGGAGGTATAGCTCAGAGGTAGCATGCCCCTGGGCTCCATCCCCCTCCCCGCCTTCTGCAGTGTGACTCTGTGACCACTTCATGAAGAGGTGAAATCAGGTCACCATTCCTTTGAGGCGGTGACTGCCCATCTCTCTCTCAAAGACAAGTAGATGCGGCAGAAGTGATTCGGCAGCGGCCTCCCTGTGAGAAGCCCGGGCCCAACTCCAGGCCCAGCCGAGCCCATCCTGTGAGACATCCTGGTCTCATGGGTTGGACATGTGTGTCCTATGGCCCTGGACATGTGATGTGACTGACTTTATCAATAGCCAAATGAGTCACTCTGCGTTCAAGTCTTCCCCGCTGCAGACCCAAGCATTATGGAGACAGAGACAAGCCTGCCCTGTTGTCCCCCATTCACACTAAGTTTAAGGAGATTCATGATGTAGCAGTTATAATCAGAACATATTTTACTGCCTGAAATGGGGTCCTGCCAGAAGAAGAGCCTTGAGGTAGCAGTAGCTTGGGGCCTGGGGGGCAGGAATGGGGACATTCCTATGAGATGATTGTTGGCAGAATCCTGATGGGCTCCAGAAGATCGCCAATGAGAGCTTAAAGGGAGAACGAGAGCACTGTTGAAAGTTGGAAGAAAAAGAAATCCTTTTTTAGAGGCAGCATCTTATTATTTTGCTCAAGTTGGCCTCAAACTCCTGGGCTCCACTGACCCTCCTGCCGCAGTCTCCCACGTAGCTGGAACTGCAGGTGTGCACCACCACGCCTGGCTAAAATTCTCAAAGTTAAAAATAATTTCAGGTGTGGTGGCGCACGCTTGTAATCCCCACGCTTGGGAGGCTGAGACAGGAGGATCACACAGGTTCGAAGCCAGCCTCAGCTACTGAGTGAGGCTCTCAGCAACTTAGTGAGACCCTGTTTCCAAATAAAGTATAAAATAGGTCTGCGAGTATAGCCTGGAGGTAGAAAGCCTCTGGATTTCACCTCCAGTACCATAAAAAGTAATAATAATAATAATAATAATTTCAGAGAGCCCAGTATAGTGACGCACACCTGTAATTCCAGTACTTGAGAGGCTGAGAGTGGAGAAACACAGGTTTTAGGTCAGCACATTTAGGTAACTTAGCAAGACCCTGCTTCTGACTTCTGAAAGATACTTTTGAGGAGAGGTAGCTTGGCTAAGATGTAAAGACGTAGCTCTTTACCCAACATGAGTCATAAAGCATTGAGATTTGGCTCATCTCTGCTCAGAAACCAAAAGTAAGAAAAAAAAAGAAAAAGAAGTCACCCGAGACAGGTATGGTTGAGGAAATTATGATAATGTGGCTTAAAAATCTTTATAGCTTCTAAACCAAATAGAATATGTTGCTTATATTTAGTCTTTCATATATCATAGTGATACAGAAGTCTCTGGCCCTACACCAGTTTTCTTTCTTTCTTTTTATTTTTGTACTAGAGGCTGAACCCAAGGGCATTCTACCTTTGAGCTAGACTGCCCATTTTATTTTTTATTTTATCTTTAAACAGAGCATCACCAAATTGCAGAGGCTGGCTTCTAACTTGCGATTCTATTATTATTATTATTATTATTATTATTATTACTTTATTATTATTATTATTCTGAGGATTGAACTCATGGCATTCTACCTTCAAGCTATACCCCCAGTCTGACTTTTTATTTCTTATTTGGAAACAGGGTCTTGCTAGGTTGATGCAAGTTTCACTACTTGCTGAGGTTGTCCTTGAACCTGCGATCCTGCTGTCTCAGCCTCCCAAGTACTGGGATTACAAGCATGTACAATCTTAGTTCTTTCAATCAGAAGGCAAGTCTTGAATACTTAGCTTGCTATTTTCCTGGAAACAGGCCCCTATCTCAACCAGTTCTACGTCCAGTCATTTGGTTGTTCATTTCATACACTTGGGAGTGTGTGTATAGTGCTGGGAACTGAACTCAGTGGCAGTCTACCTTCGAGCTACATCTCCTGCCCTTTTTTATTTTTTATTTAGATCCAGGGTCTTGTCAAGCTAGAGGGGCTCACTACATTGCTGAGGATGTTCTTGAACCTGTGATCCTCCTGTGTCAGGCTCCTACCTACTGGAATTACAGGCGTGCAGTGCCATGCCCGGATCCATTTTCATCTCCATACCATTTCCATCACCAAGCTTTTATGCTCCAGCCTTTACTTGTGCCGCCGAGCTCCTTCTCTATGTCAGCACTCTTGAAAATAATCTCTCCACACCGTGGATTGGCCCAGGCAATACCCAGCCTCCTTTTAGTGTGTCATTGTTTTTGGATAAAACTGGAACACAAAAAAGTATGTTTCCCAGAGTCCCCTTCAGCTAGATACTGAACATAACTTAGGGACTTCCAATTAGATGTTCCTGTGTGTCAGAAAAAAATTTCTATGGTATTATAAAAAAAAAAAGATACTTTTTTTTTTTTTTTTGTGGTACTGGGGGTGGAACCCAGAGGCTTTCCATCTCCGGGCTATACTTCCAGACCTATTTTTGGAAACAGGGTCTCACTAAGTTACTGAGAGCCTCACTAAGTAGCTGAGGCTGGCTTCGAACCTGAAAAAGACACATATTTGAAAGCAACCTGGCAAGGTGAATTTTACTTTTTGCAAAAAGGGATCCTGATGCCAGTGAGTCAGCATGTGGAAGCAGCACGGCAGCATGGTGGAGAATGGCTAGGCATTTTTTTTTTCCAATGGGAGCTGGGTGGGGGCTTCTGTGCTGTGCTCCTGTTGTAGCCTCATACTGCTTACGCCATTGGCAGAAGAGGATGTAAGGGGTTGGCACTCACAATTTCCAGAAAATGCTGTCTTTTTTTTTTTTTTTTTTTTTTGCGGGTCTGGAGATGGAACCCAGGGACATTCAACCTCTGAGCCACACCCCCTGCCCTATATTTTATTCTTTATTTTGAAACAGGGCCTCACTAAGTAGCTGAGGCTGGCCGCGAATTGCGATTCTCTGGCCTCAGCCTCCCGAATGCTGGGATTACAAGTGTGCGCCACCACACCCAGCTTTTTCTCCTCTTCCTCCTCCTCCTCCTCCTCCTCCTCTTCCTCTTCCTCCTTCTTCTCTTCTTTTCTTCTTCTTCTTTTTTTTTTTTTTTTGGTGTGTGTGTGTGTGTGGTACTGAGGATTGAGCCCTCGAGCATTCTATCTCTGAGCTACACCCCCAGTCTTATTTCTATTTATTTTGAAACAAGGTCTCACTAAGTTTCGGAGGGCCTCATTAAGTTGCTGAGGCTGGCTTCCAAACCTGTGATCCTCCTGTCCCAGCATCCCAAGTACTGGGATTACAAGCCTGCACCACCACACTCAGCTAGGAAATGCTTTATCTTTACAAAAATACAAATGTACGAAGCTGAGCGTGGTGGCGCACATTTGTAATCCCAGGATTTGGGAGGCTGAGACAGAAGGATCACGGACAGCCTCAGCTACTTAGTGAGGCCCTTTGCAATTTAGTGAGGCCCTGTTTCAAAATAAAGAATAAAAAATAGGGCAGGGGGCATAGCTGGGAGGTAGAATGCCCCTGGGTTCCATCCCCAGTACTGCAAAACAAACAAACAAAGAATCCAAGTGCACAGAAGGCTACACAATGGCAGTTTTATGAAATGGAGCCCAGTCAAGCTATTCCTTTGGTAGAAAAGATCTAATTATGTTCTTACGCATGTGAGACAGTTCAGAACTGAGCAACACGGGGAAGGAGTCATTCGAGTGGACTGCTCAGTGGTCAGCGGCTTCCGGCAGGGACAGCAACAACCTCACTCTTGCAGAAGAAGCCATGTGATTGTTCCCAGAAACTCCGCCCAGAAACCTGTTCCTCCAGCCCTCCCAAGGGTGATTTGGTACACCTACGAGTGCCTGGCAAGGAGTAGATTCTGTTGTCCTTGGAAGGGGCCTTAAGAGCCTGTATGGTTTGTTCTCTGCCCTGCCAACAGGAAAAAGAGACATTGGGTATTCAAGATAGGAAGATAGGAGATTTTAAGTTAGGCATGATGCACATGTCAGTAATCCCAGTACTTGGGAGCCGGAGACAGGAGGATCACAGGTTGGAGGACAGCCTCGGCAACACAGCAAGACTCAAAGGAACTTAGTGGGACCCTGTTCAAAAGCAAAAATAAAAAGGCTTGGGTTAATCCCCAGCCACACACACACACACACACACACACACACACACACCCCTCTTCCTCTCTCTCCTCTGAGTTGTTTTGCCCAATAGTTCCTCCACTCTTTTCATTTATTTATTTTTGTAATCCAAAATGCTGGGATTAGGAGCATGTACCACCATGCCTGGCTTCTTTTATTTTCTTTTGAAATAGGGTCTATGTTGTAGAGGGCCTTGCCAGGTTGCTGAGGCTAGTTGGCTTCGAACCTGCAAATTTCCTATCTCAGCCTCCCAAGGGCAAGGATAACAGACATGGTGTCACCATGCCCAGTTCCATGATGTATTTCAAAATTATTAGAAAAGTGCGGAGCCGGGCGTGGTGGCACACGCTTGTAATCCCTGCGCTTGGGAGGCTGAGACAGGAGGATCGAGGTTTGTGGACAGCCTCAGCTACTTAGTGAGGCCCTCTGCAACTCAGTGAGACCCGGTTTCAAAATAAATAATAAGAATAGGGCAGAGGGTGTAGCTCGGAGGTCAAATGCCCCTGGGTTTCATCCCCAGCCTTGAAAAAAAAAAAAAAAGGCGCGGAATTCTCTACATATAAAAATGAGTAATGGTTAATAAATAGAATGCTTTTTACCTTGATTAATAAACATTGTATGCCTGTATTGAAATACCATAATGTACCGTACAAAGATGTACAAATTTAAAAATAACAAGAAGCCAGGCATGGTGGCCTATGCTTGTAATCACAGTACTTGGGAGGCTGAGAGAGGATTGCAGGTTGAGGTCAGTCTCAGCAACGCTCATCTATCAAGTGAGAACCTGTTTCAAGATAAAAACAAAATAAAAAATTAGTGTTGGGGTGTAGCTGAGAGATAGAATGCCCCCGGGTTTAATATCCAGTGCCACACACACAAAAAACAAACAAATAAATAAAAATAAAAAGAGCAGGATGTGGTGGCCCATGCTTGTAATTCCAGTGCTTGCAAGTCTGAGACAGGAGGATCACAAATTGGAAGCCCGCCCTGGCCACTTAGTGAGACCCTGTTTCAAAATAAAAGATAAAATTAGAGCTGGGCATGGTGGCACCCACTTGTAATCCCAGTATTTGGGAGACTGAGACAGAAAATTGCAGTTTGACACACTTATAATCACAGTACTTGGGAGGCTGAGACAGGAGGATTGCAGATTGCCTGAGCAATTTAGTGAGATTATCAGAAAGTTAGTGAGACCCTGTTTCCAAGTAATATAATACAATGGCTGGGAGTGTAGCTCAGAGGTAGATTGCCCCTGGGTTCAATCTCCAGTGCCACAAAATAATAAATAAATAAACAAATAAATAAATAAATAGGTAGATAGATAACTGAGCAAGGTGGCGCACACTTGTAATCCCAGTACTTGGGAGGCTGAGAATAGGAGTATCACAGGTTCGCGGGTAGCCTCAGCAATTTAGTGAGCCCATCTGTAGTTTAATGGTTGTCTGGTTTTCCTTGGGCAGATTTTTCTAAAAGAGAAGCAGGAAACCAGTACATGGAACATATAGGTACATGGACAAAAGTTACAAAGCAGATTCCTAAGCAACAGTTACAAAATGGAAGCAGACACTTTTTATGTGATCTTGTAACTTCCATAGAAAAGATTGCTTTCCCTATTTATAATAAACTTTCAGTTGTGCCAGGCGTGGTGGCGCATGCTTGTAATCCCCGGGCTTGGGAGGCGGAGAAATGAGGATCGCACTGGTTCGAAGCCAACCATGCTGGTTTAGGAGACCCTGTTTCCAAATAAAAATATAAAAATAGGTCTGTGAGTGTAGCTGGGAGGTAGAAGGGCTTCCAGGAACCCAAGTACCACAAAAAACAAAAACAAAAATAAAAACAAAAACAAAAAAACACTTTCAGATAAAAAAAAAAAAACTGTTAAAAAACTGATGTGGTGATGCACGCTTGTAATCCCAGAGACAGGAGGATCGCGGTTCGCAGGCAGCCTCAGCTACTTAGTGAGGCCCTCTGCAACTTAGTGAGACCCTGTTTCAAAATAAAGAATGGAAAATAGGGCTGGAGGTAAAGCTTGGAGGTAGAATGCCCCTGGGTTCCATCCCCAGTACTGCAAAAACATAAACAAAACAAAAACAAAACAAAAAACCCCAAAACTGATAAAAAACAAAACAAAAACTGAGCACCTGCTTCATCCGGAGCCGCCCTTGCCCTTGATCACTTCCCCACAGGCTGCGCTGCCTTCTCTGACTCCCCAGCCCTTTGCTGTCCCCAGGACCTGTGGTTCCTGAATTCAGATTTCTCCTCTGGCAACTCAGTTTCCCCTGAGCAGTTGCTCCTCAGTGCCCTTCCTACCAGCTTCCCACTACCCTTCGGGACCTCATTCTGCCAGTAGCCAAGTGGTGTTTTGTTTTGCAGTACTGGGGATTGAACCCGGGACACTTTACTACTGAGCCACATCCCCAGCCCTTGTTATAGTTTGAGAAAGTTCTCACTAAGTTGCTCAGGTTAGCCTCGGACTTGTGATTCTCCTTCCTCAACTTCCCAAGTCTGGGGTTACAGGCAGGTCACTGCTCCGGCTGATCCCCCATCATTCTTGCCTGCTACAGTGCCTCACAAGTCTTCACACAATTTGCATCGAGTAACCACTTATGGGGCTATTTGCCTACTGTCCGTCTCCCCACAGGCTGTAAGCTCCCTGGTGGCAGGGGCCTCGTTTAGGTCACTCATCATCAGATCCCCAGCACCTGGCCAGCTCCCTGGCAGGAGCAGCCATTCCAAGCCAAATGATTAGAGGTTCAACATGACCGCTTAAGCTTGTATTGTACGCGGACCCTGGTGGCCCTTCTGCTTCTGACCACCAACCCCTTCACTGGCGGGGATTTGGCAGGTAGCACAGACTCAACAAGAATAGCTGTGATCACTGCAAGTGCTTTTACTCCCACTTCAGAATGCAGCAATTCCTGTAAAAATCATAGAAAAAAGCTAAAATGGTGTGTGTGTGTGTGTGTGTGTGTTGCTGGGGATTGAATCCAGGGGCATGCCAAGCTGCTGACAGCCTCACTAAGTTGCTGAGGCTGGCCAGGAACAGTGATCCTCCTGTTTCAGCCTCCCAAGTACTGGGATTATAAGCGTGTGCCACCATGCTTATCCTAAATAGTAAGTTTCTCCCCCACCCCTGTGCTGGGAATTGAACCCAGGGGCATTCTACCTCCGATCTACACCTCTAGACCTATTGTGTGTGTGTGTGTGTGTGTGTGTGTGTGTGTGTGTGTGTGTGTGTGTGTGTGTGATACTGGGGATGGAACCCAGGATCATTCTACCTCCAAGCTACACCCCCCATCCCTATTTTTTATTCTTTATTTTGAAATAGGGCCCCACTGAGTTGCAAAGGGTCTAAGTAGCTGAGGCTGTCTGTGAACCACGATCCTCCTGTCTCAGCCTCCCAAATGCTGGGATTACAAGCGTGTGCAAACAAGTCTGGCTCTTCTAGACCTATTTTATTTCTTATTTTGAAACAGGGTCTTACTAAGCTGTGTAGGGCCTCACTAAATTGCTGAGGCTGGTGGAGAACTTCGATTCTCCTATCTCAGCCTTCCATGCCTGGTTTAAATGATAAGTGTTAATATTGCTGATAACATATAATAACTCAAGGCATGTCCATTCAGTGTACACAAGGCTTTTAGTGTTATGGAAATAGTTTAAAGTCACACAGGAAAGGCTATGCTAGTTGAATAAAAAGAGGTGGAAGGGCCAGCCTTCTAACTGGAAATGGTGGGCGATGTGGATGCCACAAAACATCAGATGCAGGGAAGGACCCTCCTGGCCTTCTCCATCCCCTGCCCCCATCCTGTGCCCAAACCAATTATTCATTCAGGATGATCCTGAGTCTAGTAGGTTTCTTAAGCCAGACCTCTGGGCTGCACTCCTAGAACTATTTTTGTTTTTTCAGTACTGAGGATGGAACCCAGGGGCATTCTACCTTCAAGCTACACCCCCAGCCCTATTTTTTATTCTTTATTTTGAAACAGGGTCTCACTGAGTTGCAAAGGGCCTCACTAAGTAGCTGAGGCTGGCTGAGAACTGTGATCCTCCCGTCTCAACCTCCCAAATGCTGGGAATACAAGTGTGAGCCACCATGTACAGCTATTATTTATTTTTGAAATAGGGTCTCACTATGTTGTGGAGGGCCTCACTAAGTAGCTGAGAAATGGCTGTGAACCTGCAATCCTCCTGTCTCAGTCTCCCAAGTACTGGGATCAATAGTATATGCTACCACACCTGGCTTTCCACAGCCCATTTTTGCTAGATAGTTATGAATTATTCCTAATGAGCCTGTACTCTGTTTTTCTAAGCCACAGATGGTTCACCAGGGTAGGTTATTAATTTTCAGGCCAATCAATGACCTTTGCTTGTTGCCTGTGTTTTGCCAACTTGAGGTGAGGGGACAGGGAGTGCGTGTAGGAGAGGACAATGCAGATATGTCTTCATGGCATAGTAACAGAGGAGCACCAGGGGAGAGCCCACAGGACCTTGCAGTTGAGGGTTCCAGAGCAGCTTAGAGCCCAGAAATACCCCTGCTGCAGACCTGGGAAGGCCAGAGCTGCTCAATGTCTTGTCAGCACTCCTTTCAATAAATCCCCTTTGTTTTATCTAACTTTAGCAAACTTCAACTCCTTACAATCAAATAAGTCTAAACTAAACTAGTCTAACATTTTAAAACTCCAAATGTAACACATCTCATATTTGCAGTCCATACCTCCCTCTCCGAGAACTGCCCTCGCCCCTACCCGAAGATGTGAATACCTAAGCTGGTATAGGAAGAGTCGCCTTGCGTGCTTTGACTGCAAGACCTTGTCTACCACGCCTTCATTCCTGAGTTTCCAGCCCTCTGTGTGAGTGCTGCCATGAGATAGGAGCAGAGATTACTTCCCTGGGCGGATGGAAAGTAAGACTCTGTCTCGGTCTATAAATTCTTCTTGCAAAGAACCACCATCAATATTAATTTATTCAACAACTACACACTGAGTGCCTACTATATATAATGAAATTCGAATGGGTTCAATGTATTACGTGTGAGTGCAACTCTGTGGGGTGGCCTGGGGCTCCAACCATTACTTATAATACAGTTTCAAAAAAAACTTTGCTTTACATCCGTCTACCCTGACTGCCCACTGATCACTCTTTGGTCCAGCTGATATGCAAGCTGAGGATCGCGCTCTGGGAACTTGGAGCTGCTCGGTGTGTCTCGCCTGGGAAGCAGCCACTGCCTGCAGTCACTGCTTCCTGGCCCAGGAGTGGGAGGGAGCAAGCTCTGAGAGGTGATATTTTTTCTTCTTCTTCTTCAGTACTGGGGATTGAACCCTGGGGCATTCTACTTCCAAGCTAAACCCTAGCTCTATTTTTTATTCTTTATTTTGAAATAAGGTCTTGCTTAGTTGCGAAGGGCCTAAGTAGCTGAGGCTGGCCGCCAACCTTCTGTCTCAGCCTCCCAAATCTGGGATTACAAGTATGCACCACCATGCCTGGGGAGGTGATGTTTTATTTCATTTTATTTTATCTAATTTTATTTATTTTGGTGGTACTGGGGTTCCTGGAAGCCCTTCTACCTCTGGGCTACACTCCCAGACCTATTTTTACATTTTTATTTGTTTTATTTATTTTATTTTATTTTATTTTGGTGGTACTGGGGTTCCTGGAAGCCCTTCACCTCTGGGCTACACTCCCAGACCTATTTTTACATTTTTATTTGGAAACAATGTCTCCTAAGCCAGCATGCGTGGCTGGCTTTGAACCTGCGCGATCCTCCTGTCTGTGCCTTCCAAGCACGGGGATAACAAGTGTGCGCCACCACGCTCGGCATGGGGAGGTGATGTTTTAAAGAGGGTCTTTTTTTTTTTTTTTTCTTTTTGTCTTTGTGGACTGGGGATTGAACCCAGGGCGGTGCACTTTCCAGGCAAGCGCTTTGCCACTGAGCCACATCCCAGTCCGAGGTGATGTTTTAAGACAAAGCTCTGTGTAGGGTGTCCACAAGAAAGCAAACCGTGTAGTAATAGTGGAATAATGTTGACTGAAATAGGTTCTGAAGGCTGGGGGAAAGTCCTAAGTTATCGCTGTTTTGCTGTTTTATAGAATTGAATCTGTTATCAGATTTAGACAACTCTAGATGAGATTTTCTTTTTTTTTTTTTTTTTTTTTTTGGTACTGGGGATGGAACCTTTGGGGTTATACCCCCAGCCCTATATTTTTATTCTTTATTTTGAAATAGGGTCTCACTGAATTGCAAAGAGCCTAAGTAGCTGAGGCTGTACTCAAACTGTGATCCTTCTGTCTCAGCCTCCCGAATGCTGGAATTACAAGCGTGTGTCACACGCCTGGCTTCTAGATGAGTTTTGTCAAGCTTCAATAATAAATAACATTTACACTAAAATTTAAATTCAGAGCCAGGCATGGTGGCACACGCTTGTAATCCCAGTATTCGGGAGGCTGAGACCGGAGGATCACAGTTCGCGGACAGCCTCAGCTACTTAGTGAGGCCCTTTGCAACTCAGAGAGACCTGGTTTCAAAATAAAGAATAAAAATTGGGCAGGGGGTGTAGCTCAGAGGTCAAATGCCCCTGGGTTCCGTCCCCAGACCTGCAAAAAAAAAAAAAAATTAAATTCATCCAAATTTACATTGCGGAGGAAATATAATTATTATTATTTTTTATTAATTTATTTTTTAAATTGGTGCATTGTAGTCATATATCAATCACATTGGAGTACAAGACTTGAGAGGATATACAAGCACACATCATCCAATTAGCCCTCCTCCAGCCCCCATCCCATTCCCTCCCCCTCCCTCCATCCCACACTTCTTTGGTGATTTACTTTGATACATTTGTTTATGTACCTCCTGCGTTTTAAAGAGGCTCCGTCCTCCAGTATTACATACCCTCTGATTGGTCACATTAGTTGCTTCACTATAGGGCCCTTTCTATAGCTCAACCTCTTCCTGTTGCCCTTTTCCTCCTAGTTATTGCTGATTAAGAGAAGCGTCTGATTTATATTTTCTGCGATATTTCTCTGTGCATGCTGCGTTGCAAGTACCGATCCCACTCTTGATGGTCCCAGTAGTGGCCTGGCTACTCAGTGGACTGATCCAGACCTCGCTGGCTCAAGCAGCAGCCTTGCCTCATGGGAGGCCCCAGTTCTGGTCTCGCTGGCCCCTGCACCGGTCTAACCCCTAAGCTGGCTTTGGTCGTGGCCTTGGAGGCCACAGGAGTGAACTTGCCTCACGCCAGGCTCCGATGCTGGCCATTGGCCCCTGCACCGGCCTAACCCCTTGGCAGGATTCCAATCCCGGCCTCGGAGGCCCCAGCACCAGCCTAGCCTCATGGCAGGCTCCAATGCCGGCCTCGTTGGCCCCAGACCGGCCTAACCCCTCGGAAGTTTCCGTTCCCGGCCTAGGAGGCCCCAGCACTGGCCATGTCTCACGGCAGGCTCCGATGCTGGCCTCGCCTCACGGCAGGCTCTGATGCCGGCCTCGCTGGCCCCAGTACTGGTCTAGCCTTTCGGCAGGTTGTTATCCTGGCCTTGGAGGCCCCATAATGGCTTTCTTACCTCCTCTCCGATATTTTTCTTTATCTTTTTCTGTTCTGGGCCCGGTTTCTCCAGGGGTCTGGCGTGCTACTCGCAGTTCAGCCTGGGGCCCAGAGTCCCGCGACCCGGGCCCCATCTGGCGTGCCCCGCGTGCGACCCCCTGCCCAGAACCCAGCGTCTTACTGGGCCCGGTTTCTCCAGGGGTCTGGCGTGCTACGCGCAGTTCGGCCCGGGGCCCAGAGTCGAAATATAATTATTTTCACCTAAAAACTCTATAGAAGAGTGATTCTTTTATGAGTATGATAATACAAGAAAATCTTAATTTTCTTGCTTTCTTTTTGTATGTATGTGTGTGAGGTACTGGTGACTGAACCCAGGAGGTTCTACCTCTAAGTTATACCACCAACCCTATTTTATTTTTATTTTTTATTTTTTAATATTTGTTTGTCATACTGGGGATTGAACCCAGAGGTATTCTACCTCTGAGCTACATACCCAGCCCTATTTTTTTTTTATTCTTTAATTTTGAACCAGGATCTCACTGAGTTGCAGAAGGCCTCATTAAATACCTGAAGCTGGCCACAAACCTGCGATCCTCTTGTCTCAGCCTCCCAAGCACTGTGATTTTAAATGTGTACCTCCACATCCGTCTTATTTATCTTTTAATTTTAAAAATGGATCTTGCTGGGTGTGATGACACATGCTTGTAATTCCAGTACTTGGAAGACTGATACAGGAGGATTGCAAGTTTGTGGCCAGCCTCAGCTACTTAGGCCCTCCTTTATTTCAAAATAAAAATAAAATAGGACTGGTAGTGTAGCTCAGAAGTAGTATGCCTTTGGGTTCAATACCCAGTACCAAAACCCAAAAACAAAAACACTGGATCTTGCCAGGTGTGGTGGTGCACACCTGTAATCCCAGTACTTTGGAGGCTGAGACAGGAGGACAGTCTCAGCAAGTGATGAGATTCATTAACCTAGCAAGATCCTGTTTAAAAAAAAATAGGGCTGGGCATGTAGCTTGGACATAGAATGCCTCTGGGTTCAATCCCCAGTACCCAAATAAATGAATATAAATAAATTAATAAATAAAAATAAAAAATAAAAATAAATAAATATAAATAAATAATTTGGAAACAGGGTCTCACTAAGTTCCTGAGAGCCTAGCTAAATTGCTGAGCTTGGCTTTCAATCTGTGATCTTCCTGTCTCAGCCTACAGAGAACTGGGATTACAGGTGTGTGCTCCCATGCTCGGCTCCTTTATTTTCTTTGTGATTTCAAAAGTAACATGCTATCTGGGCGTGGTGGCGCACGCTTGTAATCCCAGCATTCGGGAGGCTGAGACCAGAGGATCATGGTTCGCGGACAGCCTCAGCTACTTAGTGAGGCCCTCCGCAACTGAGTGAGACCCTGTTTTAAAATAAAGAATAAAGCTGGGCGTGGTGGTACAATCTCCGCGCTTGGGAGGCTGAGACAGGAGGATCGCACAGGTTCAAAGCCAAGCTCAGATACTTAGTGAGGCTCTCAGCAACTTAGTGAGATCCTGTTTCCAAATAAAATATAAAATAGGGCTGGGAGTATAGCCCAGAGGTAGAAAGCCTCTGGGCTCCACCCTCAGTATGACCAAAAAAAAAAAAAAAAAAAAAAAAGAATAAAAATAGGGGGAAGGGGGTGTAGCTCAGCAGTTGAATGCCCCTGGGTTTCATCCCTAGACTCACAAAAACAAAAACAAAAAACCAAAGTCACAAAACACAAAAAAGTAACCTACTCAAGCACTAGGGGTGTAGCTCAGTGGTAGAGTCTATGCTCGGCATGTGCAAGGCCCTGGGTTCAATGCCCAGCTCTCTTTCTCCCCCCAGAATGTAATATTCTGCCAGGTGTGGTGGAGCACACTTGTAATCCCAGCATTTTGGAGGCTGAGAAAGGAGGATCATAGGTTTGATGCCAGCCTCAGCTACTTAGTGAGGCCTCTGTAACTTAGTGAGACCCTATTTCAAAATAAAGAATAAAAAATAGGGCAGGGGGTACAGCTCGGAAGTAGAATGCCCCCAGGTTCAATCCCCAGTACCGCAAAAAAAGGTAACATGCTCATTTAAACAAAAAATTAAACATTATAGAAAAGCACTCATTCACTCATGTACTAGTGATTTAGCACCTACTATGCATACGACCCTATGCTAGGTCTAAAGGTATGGTGAGCACAGAATCATCTATGAGCGCCACTTTCAGAGAGAGCATCCGTAGTTTGGTAGTTTATCCGGCTTTGTGCATGTGTGGATTCTAACACCGTGACAGGCTGTGGCCCTGGCCTGCTGCTGAGCGTCCCAGGCCAGAGCTGCTGCTGCACAGTCTTAGATGCAGAGTTTGACTCTACAGACTTTTGCCTCTGCAGCACATGCTACTGATAGGCAAGAATATGCAGGGCAACTCTTGACAGAGTCTCCTCTTACCATGGGATTTAAGGCCACCACCACTACGCAAACACCTCTCTTGTTGGGAGACATTTTCGTGGGAGCAGGTACAAAAACAAGCCAAGCCAAATGTCTCCTGTGGTCCATTTCATCAGATGTCGGTGAACGGGGCAGACATTACTATTTCATATTTAAGGTGGCCAACAGGTATTTATTAGAGCAATTAGTGTCCTGGAGCCGTAGTACCCAGTAAAGACTGATTGTGGAAATCCACATCCCAGTTGTATGTGGAGTGGGGGAGGTTTCACGTGGCTCTTACACTGAGGTTTTACTGGAGCAGGCTCCTCCCACATCAGCGATGCTAGTGTGTTAGGTGGAGCAGCTAGATTAGCTATCTCTCCTTTACACGCCTTTTGTGTTGTCTTTTCAGTTTAATTATAGGCTGGGCACAATTTGCCGGCCAGCTTTGGGTTGCTATCTGTGGGATCCATCTCTCTTTTCATTTCTGTACTTATAACTAAGTTAGGTCTTCTTTTTCCTTTTTCCTTTTTTGTAGTACTGGGGATTGAACCCAGGGGAATTCCACCTCTGACCTACACTCAAAGCCCCCCCACTTTTTTTTTTTTTTTTGCAGAACTAGGATTGAACCCAGGGGCATTCTATCTCTGAGCTATACCCCAGCCCTGTTTTTTTTATTGTGTGTGTGTGTGTGTGGTACTGGGGGTGGAATCCAGGGGCTTTTCTACCTCCGGGCTATATTCCCAGACCTATTTTATATTTTATTTAGAAACAGGGTCTCACTAAGCTGCTGAGAGCCTCACTAAGTTGCTGAGGCTGGCTTTGAACCTGTGCCATCCTCCTGTCTCAGTCTCTCAAGCGCTGGGATTACAAGTGTGCGTCACCACACCTGGCCTGGCCCTATCTTTTTATTTTTTATTTTGAAACAGGGTGTAAGTTGTGGAGGACCTAAGTAGTAACTGAGGTTGTCTTCGAACTGTGATCCTTCTGTCTCAGCCTCCCAAGTACTGGGATTACAAGTATGCACCACCATGTGCAGCTTATTTTTTTTTTTTAATTTTTTTCTATTGGTGCATTGTAGTCATACTTTTTTCCTTTTGTTTTGCAGTACTGGGGATGAGCATTCTACCTCTGAGCTCCACCCTCAGCCCTTTTTTTTTAATTTTTTATTTTGAAATAGGGTCTTACTGAGTTGCAGAGGACCTCACTAAGTAGCTGAGACTCTGCAAACTGCGATCCTCCTGTCGCAACCTCCCGAGTGCTGGGATTACAAGAGTGCTACAAGAGTGCACCACCACGTGCACGTTTTTTTTTTTTTTTAATTTAAAAAATTTTTTTGTGATACTGGGGATTGAACCCAGGGACATTCTACTCCAAGCTACATTTCCAGTTGACTTTTTATTCTTTATATTTTCAAACAGGGTCTTACTATGTTGCAGAGGGCCTCACTAAGTAGCTGAGACTGGCTGTGAACCTGTGATCTTCCTGTCTCCGCCTCCCAAGTACTAGGATTACAAGCATGTGCCATCATCATCACACCCAGCTTCTCATTGGTTTTGAAACAGGTTCTTAGTAGGTTGCTGAGAGTTCTGCTGAATTGTTAAGGTTGTCCTTGAACATGCAATCCTCCTGTCTCAGTCTCCTAAATCCTGGGATTACAGGTGTGCACCATCATGCCTGGCTAAATTAGGTCTTCTTTAGAGATGCTTAGATTGGGGACTTTGGTCTAAATATTCAAGAAATAAACCAGGGATGATGGCACAAGCCTGCAATCCCAGCACTTGGGAGGCTGAGAGACTGGAGGATTGTGGGTTCAAGTCCAGTCTCAGCAATTCATTGAGACCCTGTTTCAAAGTAAAAGGGCTGGGGACAAAGTAAGAGGCATAGAGCCCTGGGGTTCAGTCTCAGAGTGTTTTTTTTTTTTTTTTTTTTTTTTTTTGCGGGTCTGGAGCTGGAACCCAGAGGCATTTGACCTCCAAGCTACACCTCCTGCCTAATTTTTTATTCTTTATTTTGAGACAGGGTCTCACTGAGTTGCAAAGGGCCTAAGTAGCTGAGGCTGTCTGCGAACCGTAATCCTCCAGTCTTGGCCTCCCAAATGCTGGGATGACAAGCATGCACCACCACGCCCGGTTTTTGGTGGTACTGGAAACCCCTCCGGGTTATACTCCCAGATCTATTTTTATATATATTTTTTAAATTTGGAAACAGGATCTCTTAAGCCAGCAAGGCTGGCTTTGAACCAGCGTGATCCTCCTGTTTTCCGCCTCCCAAGGGCCACCACGCCCGGCCTTAGAGTGTTTTTACTGGGGAGAGATTAGGCAAGGTGTGTGTGTGTGTGTGTGTGTGTGTGTGTGTGTGTGTGTGTGTGTGTGTTTGGTGGTACTGAGGGTTGAACCCAAAGGCATTCTACCTTCGAGCTTGAAAGGTTTCTGATCAAGGCAAAAAAATTACAAAGGAGACAATCAGCCAGCAATCTGTTTTATTCAGTGCCCTTCCAGATGACTCCAATTGCTACTCGCCCAGCCCAATTTTATTTCTTACTCAGAAACATGGTCTTTGCTGGGCGTGGTGGTGCATGCTTCTAATCCCAGTACTTGGGAGGCTGAGACAAGAGAAATACAGGTTTGAAGCCAGTCTCAACAGCTTAGGCTTTCAGCAACTTAGTGGGACCCTGTTTCCAAATAAAATGTAAAAATTAGGTTTGGAAGTGTAGCCTGGAGGTAGAAGGCCATTGGCTTCCATCTTCAGTATCACACAAACCACGACACCAAAAAAAAAAAAAAAAAAAAAAGAAAAGAATAAGAAAACAGCATGGTCTTGCTAGGTTGACGACAGTCTCACTCCTTGCTAAGGCTGTCCTGGAGCCTGTGATCGACCTCCTGTCTCAGCTTCCCAAGCAATGAATGGGATTACAGGCATGTACCGCATCTAGCTAGGGAAGGTCATTTTTTCCCCCAGTACTAAAAATTAAACCCATGGGCATTCTACCTCTAAGCTATACCCCCAGCCTTATTTTTTATTTTTTTTATTTTGAAACAAGGCCTCACTAAGTTGCAGAGGCCCTCACTAAGTAGCTGAAGATAACTGTGAATGTGTGATTGTCCTGTCTCAGTACTTGAAATACTGAGATTACAAATGTGTGCCACCACACCTGGCTCTAAGAGCAATTTAAAAATATACTTGTAAACCGGGCATGGTGGTGCACGCTTGTAATCCCAGCATTTGGGAGGCTGACACAGGAGGATCGCAGTTCACAGACAGCCTCAGCTACGTAGTGAGGCCCTTTGCAACTCAGTGAGACCCTGTTTCAAAATAAAGAATATGGGCTGGGATGTAGCTCAGCCCATTGCAGTTTGCAGGTGCAGTGCTCTGGGTTCGATCTCTGGTTCCAAAAAGACAAAAAAACAAAAAACAAAAAACAAAAAACAAAAACAAAACCTTTAAAAATAGGCCGGGTGTGGTGGCGCAAGTTTGTAATCCCCGGGCTTGGGAGGCGGAGACAGGAGGATTGCGGGGACAGGAGGATTGCACAGGTTCGAAGCCAGCCATGCTGGCTTAAGAGACCCTGTTTCCAAATAAAAGAGTATAAAAAAATAGGTCTGGGAGCGTAGTTCGGAGGGGTAGAAGGGCTTCCAGGAACCCCAGTACCACCAAAAAAAAAAAAAATAATAATAAGAAGAAAAATAAATAAATAAATAATAAAAATCAAGAATAAAAAATAGGGCTGGGGGTGTAGTTCAGAGATAGAATGCCCTTGGGTTCCATCCCCAGTACCACACACACACACACACACACAAAAATATTTGCATATTATTTAGGGGTGAGCCATTACTGCCTAGTCTAGACTAAGACTCTTAAATTGCATTTATTTTGGACTTCAAAGCTTTTATGAGTAGCAAAAAACATATGGTACTAGTGAATAGTGAGTTTTGTCATCTCTAAAAATGTAAAATAGCTCATTTAGGTAAAACATCATTAAATGATTCTTAGTAGGAGGAAAACTTGTAGCAAAGGTAACAGTCATTGAAAGTGTTTCTTTCCCCCTCTACCATCTGCCACCGTCTACTCTTGCCTCCTACCTGCAGACATGATCACACTGGAAGGACGCTCTACCGAAGCTGGGACTGGTGCTTCACACTGAATCCATATATATGCCTCAGAGTACTTCAAGAGGTTAATGAGCACATTGAGGTCCTCATAGAAACCAACAAATTGTATTCGGTGTGGAGGTAACACTTTTTTAATTACAAAAGAAAACATTCCCAAATTCAATTCCCAAAGATATGCAGTACCATCATTTTGGTGAATATCTTTTATCTTTTCCAAATATGGTTATAAATTTTTTTCGGTACTGGAGATTGAGCCCAGGGGCATTCTGTCTCTGAGATACACTCCCAGCCCTATCTTATTTTTTTGTTTTGAAACAGGATTTCACTATGTTGCTGAAAGTCTTGGTATATTGCTGAGGCTGTCCTTGAACCTTCCCTCCCCCTGTCTCAGCCTTCCAAGTACTGAGATTAATAGTGTGGGCCACCATGCCAGGCTCAGTTATGCAACTTATAACAACTGGAGCCAGGCATGGTGGCCCACACCCGTAATCCCAGTACTTGGGGGGCCGAGGTAGGAGGATGCAGATTCGAGGACGGCCTTCGCAAGGAGTGAGACCCTCATTACCCTAGTGAAACCCTGTTTCAGAATAAAAATAAATCTGGGCTGGGGGTGTATCTCAGAGATAGAATGCCTCTGGGTTCAATCCCCAGTACCACAAAATAATAAATAAATAAATAAATAAAAGTTGACTGATGCCTTATCTGTTGCTTTGCAATTTTCTTTTTTCATTTATCAACACAATGTAGTCATTTCTTCATACCACTATTCTTCTAACATCTGGCAGCCTGGCATTACATTACCTAAGTGAACCACATATATTTAACTAATCCTGTATTTATAGCTATTGGTCTGTGGCTACTTTTCTTGGACAAGAGAAGTAAGTTGCAGTGCGCACTCTGGTACGTACCTATTGACGTGTACTGCTGATAATATTCTTAGAATAATGTGGGAAATTAGAATTTAGAATTTAGAATTCTAAATTCAGTAGAATTTAGAAGATCAAAGTTCAGAACACTTTTCAGGTCCTTGATCTATATGAAACAATTGGTAATTAGCCAGGCATAGTGACACACACATCTGTATTCCCAGTTTTAGAGAGGCTGAGGCAGAAGGATCACAGGTTCAAGACTAGTCTCAGCAATTTTTTTTGTGTGTATGTGTGTGTGGTACTGGGGATTGAACCCAGAGGCACTCTACCTCTGGGCTCCACTCCTGGCCCTATTTTTTATTCTTTATTTTGAAACAGGGTCTCACTAAGTTGCGGAGGGCCTCACTCTGTAGCTGAGGCTGGCCACGAACTTGAGATCTTCCTGTCTCAGCCTCCCAAGTGTTGGGATTACAAGTGTGCGCCACCATGCCCGGTTTAGCCTCCGCAATTTAATGAGACCCTGAGCAAGTTACGTGGTGCGCGTTTGTAATTCCAGCATTCGGGAGGTGGAGATGGGAGACTTTGCAACTCAGTGAGATTCTCTTTTAAAATAAAGAATAAAAAATAGAGCTAGGGAGTGTATCTTGGAGGTAGAATATTCCTGGGCTCCATCCCCAGTATCGCAAAAACTAACTAAATAAAATAAAAATTATAAATAAATAAATAGCTGGGCGTGGTGGTGCACGCTTGTAATCCCCGCGCTTGGGAGGCTGAGACAGGAGGATCACACAGGTTCAAAGCCAGCCTTAGCTGGCTTAAGAGACCCTCTTTCCAAATAAAATATAAAATAGGTCTGGGAGTAGGCCAGAGATAGAAGGCCCCTGTGTTCCATCCCCAGTAGCACCAAAAAAAAAAAAAAAAAAAAAAAAAAAAACCCACCAAAAATAAATAAATAAATTAAATAAAAATAAAAAGGGCTGGTGGTATAACTTGGAGGTAGAATGCCCCTGGGTTCAACCCCTCCCCCTAAACATACACAAGGTTGAACAATGTGGCTGGTAATACACAATTAAATACTCAAGCAGTTAAAGAGTAAGAAGTTAGTTTCTTTGCTACTTTTTCTCTATCTTATCTAGGTCAGCAACTTAGAGGTTTTTCGTATCCTTTCCAAGATACTTTATGTATATACAAATATTTACATCTGTATATAGTCTTTTTTTCCTAATACAAGTAGTACAATATTAGACTCTGGGGCTGGGGGTGTAGCTCAGTGGTATAGGACATGCTTAGCATTGGCCCTGGGTTCAATCCCCAGCACCAAATAAAAGACACCTTACTGTTTCTTGCTTTTTTTTTTTTTCTTTCTTTTTCTTTCTGGTACTGGGGATTGAACCCAGAGGTGTTCTACCGCCAAAGCTACACTTTAGCTGATTTTATTTCTAATTTGGAAACAGGGTCTCTTTAGGTTGCTGAGAGCCTGGCTAAGTTGCTGAGGCTGACTTTGAACTTGCAACCTTCCTGTCTCAACCTCCTGAGTACTGGGATTACAAGCATGTGCCACAACTTCTGGCTATGATCCTTGCTTTTTATTCCACTCACCAATAGGTCTTGGTAAGCCTGTGTGGTGGGGCACACCTGTGATACCAGTACTTGGGCGGCTGAGACAGGAGGATTGCAGGTTTGAGGCCAGCCTCAACAATTTAGTAAGACCCTGTTTCAAAATAAAAAATAATTAAAGGGTTAGGGGGTATGGCACAGAGGTAGAATGTCTCTGAGTTCAATCTCCAGCTCCAAAACAACCAACCAAAAATAAAAAAAAACCCAAATCAATAGATCTTGGTGATCATTCCGTATTAATATATGTCTTGAGCTGGGCGTGGTGGCGCATGCTTGTAATCCTTGTACTTGGAAGGCTGAGACAGAAGAATAACAGGTTCGTGTCCAGTCGCAGCAACTTGTGAGGTCCTCCACAACTTAGTGAGATCCTGTTTCAAAATAAAGAATAAAACTAGGCCTGGGAGCTTGGAGGTAGAATGTCCCTGGGTTCAATCTCTAGTAAAAAAAAAAGCCTGGCATGTCAGCACAGGTTTGTAATCCCAGCATTTGGGAGGCTGAGACAAGAGGATCATGGTTCGTGAACAGCCTCAAAGACTTAGTGAGGCCCTTTGCAACTCAGTGAGACCCTATTTTTTTTTTCTTTTTTTGTGGTACTGGACGTGGAACCCAGAGGCTTTCTACCTCTGGGCTATACTCCCAGACCTATTTTATATTTTATTAGGAAACAGGGTCTAAGTTGCTGAGAGCCTCACTAAGTAGCTGAGGCTGGCTTTGAACCTGTGCGATCCTCCTGTCTCAGCCTCCCAAGCACAGGGATTACAAGCGTGCACCACGCCTGGCTTAGACCCTATTTTTTTTTATTCTTTATTTTATTCTCTATCCACCCATCATCATGCTTACTTCAGTCTGGCAGGTGAGCTTCTGGTCATCAGAACTTTCCTACATGGTGGCTGCTGCACTTGTCCATTTGTCTTCAGAACTGAGGAAGAGATAACCAGGAAACACCTTCAAGAGGTCACCTGTCGAGCTGGGCGAGGTGGTGCACGCTTATAAATCCAGTACTCAAGAGGCTGAGACGAGAGGCTCGCAGGTTCACGGCCAGCCTCAGCCACTGAGTGCGCCCCTCCACAACTTAGTGAGACTCTGTTTCAAAATAAAGATTAAACTATAGGGCTGCGGGTGTAGCTCGGAGGTGGAATGCCCCTGGGTTCAATTCCCAGGACCACAAGACAAATAAATAAATAAAAAATAAAAAGAAAAGAGCCGGGCATGGTGGTGCACGCTTGTAATCCCCGTGCTTGGGAGGCTGAGACGGGAGGATCACGCAGGTTTGAAGCCAGCCTCAGCTACTTAGTGAGGCTCTCAGCAACTTAGTGAGACCCTGTTTCCAAATAAAATATAAAATAGGTCTGGGAGTATAGCCTGGAGGTAGAAAGCCTCTGGGTTCCACCCCCAGTACCACCAAAAAAAAAAAAAAAAAAGAAAAGAGATCACCTATATATGCAGTGTGGCCACAGGTGTGAGCTGAGGAAAGGCATCAGTGTACAGCGATGGACGGCCCGGGGTCTGGATGACACGCTCCGTAGATGACTGGCGCTTCTGCCTGTGCCCTTGCTCGATTGCAGAGGCGCCACTTCCATGGCCTCATGGAGCTGCAGGACTCAACAGAAACCTCACACAATGGGCAGCCTCTGCCTCATGGTCACTAGATGGCCTATAATCAGTTCTTCTGTCTCTACAAGAATGGAATAATCCTCCTGTCATCTTCGAATGCTTATAATACTCTTCACTGAAGGTGGCGTAGCCTTGCTTCAGTACCCTTGGGGCCCATATTGTGATTCTGCTATTTAGAACTTGCCACAAGTACCCACATGACATCTTTTTCTACCATTGATATTTTTGGCTAGTGCATATTTGTCCAAATGGCATGGCCACTCTTGAGAAGCCTTCTTTGATTTCTCTCTTGTCTGTACTGAGGGGTTGGTTGGTCTCTACATTGTTGTTTTTTTTTTTGTTTTTGTTTTTGTTTTTTGTTTTGGTACTGGGGATGGAACCCAGGGACATTCTACCTCTGAGCTACAGCCCCAGCCCTATTTTAAAAATTATTTTTTTTGAAACAGGGTTTCACTGGATTGAAAAGGGTAAGTACCTGAGGCTGTTCATGAACTGGGATCCTTCCATCTCAGCCTCCTAAATGGTGGGATTACAAGCGTGTGCCATCACGCCCAGCTCCTCTGATTATTTTCAAGCAAGTGTGATCACTAACCCTTAGAGTGGGCCATGTCTGCAGGTCCAGAGGATCTATAGTTTTGTGTGTGTGTGTGTGTGTGTGTGTGTGTGTGTGTGTGTGTAGTACTGGGGATTGAATTCAGAAGAATTCTATGTTTGAGGTACACTTCCAGCCCTATTTTATTTTATTTTATTTTTTGAAACAGGGTCTCACTAAGTTGCTGAGGCTGGCTGTGAACCTGCTATCCTTCTGTCTCAGCCAACTGAGTACTGAAATTACAAGTATGCACCTGGCTTAGTTTCATTGAGTATATCAATTCAAATCTCCACTCAAGTCTCAGGATTTTTATTTATTTACCTATTTGTTTTTGCAGTACTGGGGATGGACCCCAGAGACATTCTACCTCTGGGTTACACCCCCAGCCCTATTTTATAATTTATTTGGAAACAGGGTCTCACTAAGTTGGTGAGAACCTCACTAAGTAGCTGAGGCTGGCTTCCAACCTGTGTGATCCTCCTGTCTCAGCCTCCCAACACTGGGATTACAAGCGTGCACCACCATGCTGGGCTAAATCTCAGGATTTTATTTCACAGTCAGGGTCCTGTTGTTGGCATAGCAGACTTACCAAGGCTAAGAATTAACATTAACATTTCTTTGGAGTTCAGCTATTCTGTGTGTGTGTGTGTGTGTGTGTGTGTGTATCACTGGGCATTGAAACCAGAGGCATCCTACCTCTAAGCTATGCCCCAACCCTTTTAATGTTTCATTCTGAAACAGCTTCCCTAGGTTGCTGGAAGTCTCATTAAATTGCTGAGGCTGTCTTCAAACCTACAATCCTCCTGTCTCAGCCTCTCATCTACTGCAATCACAGGGGTGCACCACCACAGCTGGCTTTGCTGCTCTTATAATTAAGTGTAGGGCCCCATCTTGAGTTTTCTCTGCCTTCTGGCTGCAGGGGATGAGAGTTCCTGTATAAACTTCGAAGTAGGCTGTTTTTCATGCTTAGCTTTCAATTGGTGAGCGATTAATCATACTCACTCAGTCTTTTGTTATCGCACGTGTGTGTGTGTGTGTGTGTGTGTGTGTGTGTGTGTGTGTGTATGTGTTTGAAACAGGATCTCTCCAAGTTGCTTAGGCTGGCCTGAGCTGCAATCCTCCTGTCTCAGCCTTCCAAGTACTTCCAGTTCCAAGGTATTACAGGCATGCTCCACCACGCCTCACTTGATGTCTTCCTTTAATGCATCGATGATACTCAGAAAGGACCACCGATGCCAACATCCTTATATGTAGCACTTTTCACAGTCTGCCGAAAACCTTACATATTATACCGGCGGGTGCGTTCCCTTCTGGTAGTACTCCATGCAAGTTCACCAGTGGAGGTTTTAATAGTTGTGTTGCATGCTGGAAACTTATGGTGATTCTCCTACCATGGGTGATAAATTCTTCACTGTCACCTAGAAGATATGTGATCCAGTTCCCAAACCCCATTTTATTTATTTATTTATTTATTTATTTATTTATTTATTTATTTATTTTTGCGGGTCTGGGAATGAAACTCATGGGCATTCAACCTCCGAGCTACAGCCCCTGTCCTATATTCTTTTCCTTCCTTCCTTCCTTCCTTCCTTCCTTCCTTCCTTCCTTCCTTCCTGGGTGGGGATGGAACCCAGAGGCATTTGACCTCTGAGCTACACCCTCTGCCCATGTTTTTATTTTTATTTTGAAACAGGGTCTCACTGAGTTGCAGAGGGCCTCACTAAGTAGCTGAGGCTCTCTGCGAACCGCGATCCTCAGGTCTCAGCCTCCCAAATGCTGAGATTATAAGTGTGCACCACCATGCCTGGCCCATTTTATTTTATTTATTTATTTATTTATTTATTTATTTATTTATTTATTTTTTCCTTTTTTTTATTGGTGCACTGTATTCATACATCATAGTAGGATACATACTTTTGTAGACATACATGCACACTTTTCCCAGTCAGCCCCCACCCAATCCCCACCCCATTCTCTCCCTATCCCTCCCTCCCATGATTGGCTTAGTAGTTGACATCTAGTATTATGGCAATTTATCTAAAATTAAAAATGATAATCTCACATAACAGTTTCATTTGTCTGATAACAAGCTTTTGACGACTTAAAGATAACATTTCAATATTTCTTTTTGCTTTCTTTCTTACCAGAGAATATTTTTTTCTATTTTTTAGGTGAAACTATCATATATTTATATATTTATTTTTCAGAAAAAAATCTATCCTAATATGGAATATGGAGTCTAGGTACCCAAAACGATCTTGAAAAAGAACAAAGCTAGAAGATATATATTTTCTGATTTCAAACCATATAAAGCTACAATAATTGAAACAGTGTAGTACTATTCTAAAGGCAGATATATAAACCATTGGAGTTAAATAAAAGCCTAGAGCTAAATTCTTCCCTATATTGTCAAGTTATTTTTGACAAGGTTTCCATGAACATTTGGTGGTGGAAATGATAATCTTTTAACTAAATATTGTTAAAAAATAATAATTGCATGGAAAAGAATAAAATTGGACCCTTACCTAATCCCATATACAAATATTAACTCAAAATAGATAATAGACCTAAATATAAATCTTAAGACTATAAACTTTTAGGAGAAAATCTGGGTCATAAAACCTCACAACATTGAAATTGGCAGTGATTTCTTGGTTATGATTTCAATGACACAGGCAACAGAGGAGTATACAGACTCCCTAAAAAAAAAAAAATTTATATCCAAAGACAATGTAAACAGAGTTAACAGTTACTAATAGAATGGGATAAAATATTTCCAATTGCTATATCTGAAAGTATATTAATATTCCAACTAGAAATCCTAAAAATTAACAACAATAAAGGCAAACAATACCATTTAGAGATAGGTAAAAGACTAACATAAATAATGAATCTCCACAGATAACCAATCTTAATTGTCTGTTGGATGGAAAATCTTGTTTCTCTGGTTCTGGTGTGTGTTACCTATTTCTTCTTTGTAGTTAATCTCTTTGAGTATTTTCTCTAGCACTGGTTTTGAAGACATAAATTCCTTCAGTTTCTGTTTGTCATGGAAGCTTCTTATTTTTCCATCTAATTTGATAGAAAGTTTTGCTGGGTAGGAAATTTTTGGCTGGAAGTTGCTTTCTTTCAGAGTTTGGAATATGTTACTCCAAGCCCTTCTGGCTCTCATGACTTGGTTTGGGAAGTCTGGAGTGATTCTAATTGGTTTGCCTCTGAATGTCACTTGGCCCTTTGTTTTTGTTGCCTTTAAGATTCTCTGCTTGGCTTTCACATTGGTCATTTTGACAATTATGTGGCGTGGGGATCCTCTTCTCCGATCCTGTCTAAAGGGAGTTCTATAAGTTTCCTGGACCTTTGTATCAACCTCTTGCTCTATGTTTGGAAAATTTTCTGCTATTACTTCTTTGAAGAGATTGTTGATCCCTTTGGTTTCACTTTCTTTTCCCTCCTCTATTCCAATTATTCTTAGGTTAGCTCTCTTAAAATGGGCCCATATTTCTTCAATGTCAGATTCCTGCTGTTGGATATTTTTTTCTAGATTAGAAACTATGAGTTCATTTTTGGATTGCTCATCTTCTAAGAGCGAGATTCTGTTCTCCATGTGTTCTAGTCGGTTGTTTGTGCTTTGAATTGAGGCCTTTACTTCATTAATTGCATCCTTTATCTCTTTTTGGCTCTCTCTGAGTTCTTTTCGAAGCACCTCTATTATTTCTACAGTTATTTTCCTGATTTGATCTTCTAGAAATCTCTGATTTTCTGTTTTATCGGGTTCTGATGTTGTGGGGTTGTGGGCATTAATTGCTCCAGTATTATTCCTCTTTCCCATGATTTCCGATGTTTGTGCCTTCTCTGGGTTCTTCCCTTGGGTCACTATGACTTCCCTTAAGGTGTTCTGGATCTCGAGTCAGTAGTATCTTGGACCCCACTACTCCTTTACTGGGTTTTATCACAGAGTCTCCGACCCAGAGAGTCGATAGAGGCTGCTTTAGACTGTGGGTGGTGCCAGGTTGCACGTTCTCCTATGTTGTGATATCTCTGCCACCGCCCCTCCCCCACTGGGTCAAGTCCCAGGGAGTACAGTACTGGGATTTCTCCTCTGTGGCCCGCAATTTGACTTACTGTTCTTGAGTACGCAGATGTAGCTGTACTGGCCTCGCTGAATTCGCTGCTGCTGCCGCAGGTGGCAATATGGCGCCACTGCTACGCCCTCGGCTATGGGGCTGGCGTTTTTCTTCTTGATTTTGATTTCTACTCTGAATCCCTGCAGCGTGTGCTGAGCTCGGCCACTGGGAGCTTTAGATGCTCTCTGCGCGGAGAATTCCCACCTAGCTGTTCCGCAGTGGCTCACCTCGGCTTGCTGTAGCCATCCCGTGAATTCGCCGGTGCCTCCGGCAGTATGGCGCTGCTGCCGCGTCTGCCGCGTCCTCGGGCGCGAGGCCAGTGTATCTCCTCTGTGGCTCTGTTCTCAGTCCGCTTTCTCTGTGGAGCCTGGTGATTTTTTGTTTCACTGGTGATGGTGTTTTCTGGCTATGAAAGGCGCTGATTTTGTGGTAATGGAGATTTGTTGTTAGCGGGGCTCTTAAGCCCCGCTTTTCTCGGTCGCCATCTTCCCGGAAGTCTCCTATTTTATTTATTTTATTGTGATACTGGGGGTTGAACACAGAGGTATTTCACCTCTAAGCTACATTTCCAGCCATATTTTATTCTTTTTTTTTTTTTTGTGGTACTGGGGCTGGAACCCAGAGGCTTTCTACCTCCGGGCTATACTCCCAGCCCTATTTTATATTTTATTTTTGAAATAGGGTCTCACTAAGTTGCTGAGAGCCTCACTAACTAGCTGAGGCTGGCTTTGAACCTGCGTGATCCTCGTGTCTCAGCCTCCCAAGCGCGGAGATTACAAGTGTGCGCCACTACGCCTGGCTTTTTATTCTTTATTTTGAAACACGGTCTCACTAAATTATGGAGGGCCTCACAAATTGCTGAGACTGCCTCGAACCTGCAATCTTTTTGTCTTGGCCTCCCAAGTACTGAGATTACATGTGTGTACCACCACGCCTCCCAGTGTATTTATTTTTTATATTTTGTGGGTCTGGGGATGGAACCCAGGGGTATTCGAACTCCGAGCCACACTCTATTTTTTTATTCTTTATTATTTTTAAAAACAGGGTCTCACTAAGTTGCGGGGGGCCTCACTAAGTAGCTGAGGCTGTCCATGAACTGCGATCCTCCCATCTCAGCCTCTCAAATGCTGGGATTACAAGTGTGCGCCACCACGCCCGGCTCAAATCCCAGTTTAGAGTCTGTTTCCTCAAACCACTTCTGGCACCAACTATCTGAGACTGGGTTGTCCAGGAAACAGACTGAATGAAGGTGCAAGTGGTTGAGGTGTGTTCACAGCATCAGTACCTGCAAAACCAAAAGAAACCTGAATTCAGTCCCCCGTATTGCAAAAACAAACAGACATAGAAACATCCCAGAGCAGGAATAGTAGGAGGGGCTTAATTCCAATTCACCAAGTTAGTAACAAAGCCAAACCAGCACTGAGGGCTTCTGGTTTCTTTTTTTTTTTTTTTTTTTGCGGGTCTGGGTATGGAATCCAGGGGTGTTTGACCTCCGAGCTACACACCCTGCCCTATTTTTAATTTTTAATTTTTTTTATTTTTTATTTTTTAGTGGTACTGGGGTTCCTGGAAGCCCTTCTGCCTCTGGGCTACACTCCCAGACCTATTTTTATACTTTTTTATTAGGCTTCGAACCTGCGCGATCCTCCTGTCTCAGCCTCCCAAGCGCGGGGATTACAAGCGTGCGCCGCCACGCCCGGCCTATCCAGTGTTCTTAGCTTGGTTTCTCCCTTGGATACTGCACAGATGATCTAGCCCCGCCTCTTTGTGGTACTGGGGATTGAACCCAGACGCATTCTACCTTTAAGCTACACCCCCAGACCTTTTTATTTTTATTTTGACACAGGGTCTCGCTAGGTTTCTGAGAGTCTCACTACTTGCTGAGGCTGGCCTTGAACCTGCGATCCTCAAGTACTGGAATCACGGGCGTGTGCCCACCGTGCCCAACTTCAGGTGATCTTATTTCCCTTGGAACACAGAAAGGTTAAGTCAGAGAGGCTCTGGAGTGTTCTGTTTGTGAGGGTTGCTTACTAACTTCATTAGCTCACAAAAAGATTCTTGAATTTATATAGACTATTGTTAGTTCCTTCTTTCACTTTGACTAGTGTCCGCAAAATACCATTATTGAAGGTGAAGGGTGATGCTAATCACCTTTAGATTCTCTTTTAAAAAAAAAAAAAAAAAGCTATTGAGAGCTGGATGTGGTGGCACATGTTTGTAATCCCAGCATTTGGGAGGCTGAGACAGGAGGATTGCGGTTCGAGGACAGCCTCAGCTATTTAGTGAGGCTCTTTGCAACTCAGTGAGACCGTGTTTTAAAAATAAAGAATAAAAAATAGGGCTGGGGATGTAGCTTGGAGGTAGAATGCCCCTGGGTTCCATCCTCAGTCCCAGAAGAAAAAAAGTGCTATTGAGAGCCAGGCACAGTGATACATACCTGTAATCTCAGAAACTCAGGAGGCTGAGGCAGGAGGATTGAAAGTTTAAGGCCAGCCTGGGCAATTTAGTGAGATACTAAAAACATAAAAATAAGAAGGGGGTGTAGCTCAGTGGCAGAGCACACCTGGGTTTAATCCCCAGTACTTTGCAGGGATGGGGGGATTAAAGAGAGGAAGAAAGAAAGAAAGAAAGACTATTCAAGCGCTTCCAGAAATATGATTCTCTTGAGCAGATTGGCTTTGGGCCTTGTTATAGACTGTGGCAAAAGCAACAGAGGTTTCTTTCATTCCCCTGCGTTTTTATTTATTTATTTTTTCATGGCACTGGGGATTGAACCATGCTTGGCTCATTTCTCTGCTTTAATTATAAGACTGAAAGTTGGGTGTGGTGGGCACATTCTAATCCCAGTACTTGGGAAGCTGACACAGGAGGATCTCACTCAGGTTTATGGCCAGTCTCGGCTGCTTAGTGAGGTTCTCAGCAACTTAATGAGATTCTGTTTCAAAATAAAGAATGAAAATAGGGCCGGGGGTCAGGTGTGGTGGCGCATGCTTGTAATCCCTGCGCTTGGGAGGCTGAGACAGGAGGATCGTACGTGTTCGAAGCCAGCCTCAGCTAGTTAGTGAGGCTCTCAGCAACTTAGTGAGACCCTGTTTCCAAATAAAATATAAAAAAGGGTCTGGGAGTGTAGCCCGGAGTAGAAAGCCTCTGGGTTCCACCCCCAGTACCACCCCCCCAAAAAATAAATAAATAAATTGAAAATAGGGCTGTGGGTGTAGTTCATGGGTAGAATAAACCTGGGTTCCATCTCCAGTTCCATAAATAAATAAATAAACAAACAAATAAATAAATAAATAAATGGCTGATAACTCAATGCAAACCTAGCAATGGGAGGTATCCTACAGTCTCCAAAAGTGAGTGTCCAGGGAAGCAGGCTGTTAACTTGGACTGTAGGACAGGGCAGAGACAGAGACCGACATAGGTAAGTCCTTCCCTTCTGGGAGGAGGCAGGCAACATGCTCGTCTTGTGAGAGAACAGTGGCCCCTCCAGGGCGATGGTTCCACACCACAGGTCTCTGGGTAGGAGGTCAAGGGTGGGGAATATCTTCCACGGAATACAAGGGAATAGGTCATAGTTTTATAACTTGTTTTTGGTACCTTTCAAAATCATGTCTTCCCTCTATTGGGAAAGCAGGACCTGTTCCAGGCAGAGCCAGGCAGCTCTCCAAGGGTCCAGTTGTATCTTGGCCTCCTGCCCCAGGACCCATGGCTCCAGGAGTACAACCCATGACTTCTGGGAAACCTGCACATGCCAGGTCCACTCCCAGACATCTCGCCAGCCCAGAACCAAGGGTGTAGGGCAGGGAGTAAGAGGGTTCCTCCTCTCACCTTGGGTTGCAACAGGGGTTTCCTTAGAGCCTCCTGTTACCTTCAAAGTGTGGGGTTCTGCTATTCCCTTATCTAAGGGGGCCTCCCCAGTGTGGGGATGTTGCCTTTTTATTTGTTTGCTTATTGGTCCTGGGGATTGAACCCAGGGGCAATCTACCTCCGAGCTACACCCCAGCCCTATTTTATTTTTTATTTTGAAACACGGTCTCACTAGGTTGATGAGAGTCTTAACTACTTGTGGAGGCTGTCCTCACACCTGCAATCCTCCCAAGCACTGGGATTACAGGCGTGCACCACCAAAAGCTGCCCCAGGCACTTGGCTACCACCTCTTCCAGTGGGTCCAAGGCCTTTGGCTTCTCTTTTAGGAGCTGTTAATTTTTTTTATTTTTTTTTATTTTTTTATTTTTGGTGGTACTGGGGTTCCTGGAAGCCCTTCTACCTCCGGTCTACACTCCCAGACCTATTTTTACATTTTTATTTGGAAACAGGGTCTCCTAAGCCAGCGCGCGTGGCTGGCTTCGAACCTGCGTGATCCTCCTGTCTCTCCTCCCAAGCGCGGGGATTACAAGCGTGCGCCACCACGCCCGGCTAGGAGTCTGTTAAAGCCTTCAATCATTCTGGCTGCTTGGGCCAGTAGGGAACAACCAACTGCCAGGGTATGTCATTGTGCTGAGCCCAGGTCGCCTGTAAATGAGTGCCTCTGTCACTCGCTCTACCAAGGGCTGCCCGTAGGCTGGTGACAACCATTCAAGGGTGGCTACAGTATGTTGCTGGTCAGCAAGACCCAAACCTGTGGCTTTACCCATAGCCATCAGAAAATACTGGAGCCCCTGATCCATCAGCAGCGGACCAATACGGTTAACCTGCCATTGCTGGAAAGGTTGAGTACCTTGGGGAATCTGTCCCATGGTTGTAGGAACCCTACGTCTCTGGGGGTGGTGTTCTGTACACCAAGGGCACTGCCATACAACGTCTTGAACTTTTTTTTTTTTTTTTTGGTACCAGGAATTGAACCCAGAGGCATTCTACCTTCAAGCTACCCCCCCACACACACACACACTCCTGCTCTGGATGTGATATACAGTGGCTCCTTCCCACATATCCTTGCTGCACAATGGGCAGTGCCCAACCAACCAGGTTTGTGCTGCCCATTGGGGCAGCTACAAGGTTAGCCCCCGGTAAACTGCCCAGCTATCTGTACAGATATTCTAGGGCCCCGTCTCCTTCATGAAAACTAACCAGACTTCCCAGAGCTCAGCCCATTGGCTGTTAGCACTGGTATCATACAAAAATAGTTTCCATAGTGGACTGTAAGGCCATAGCCACCCACATGGGCGGCAGCCCATGACAAGAGCCATCGGTATACCACACTCCCCCAGGTATTGGGGCTTTCCCCCCTCATAGGGACTTGGGGTGCCTTCCACTTCTGTCTGTTCCAAGGGAGTTGTTGCTGAGAAATGTACTGACCCCAGCAGAGTATATAGCTGCTCAAAGAGCTACTAGAAAGCCACGCGCATTGCTCTAAGTGTGCGCCCCCCTTTGTCAGAGTGGGCATTTGGGCTATCCTTGTCTAGGGTACTCGAGTCCAGGACCCCAGCCAGCCTTCAACAGGGTAGGTGGGCTGTACCATCTCTGACTCAGTACCTGTAATAAGCTAAGAGGGCAGCATATACAGCCACTAACTGTTTCTCAATGAGACAGTAGTGGGCCTCTGTCTCTGTCCATAGGTGTGACCAAAATCCAACCAGGCTGTACCTAGTGCCTCGCTTCTGCCATAACCCCCTTCCAAAGCCTGCACCATCAATTTGGACTGTCAGGATAGGAAGAGCAGGGTCTACAACCCGCAGTTTGTCTTGGTGGCAATAAAAACAGTTTCTATTTCATGGGTCCAGTTGCAAGGTGCCCCCTTATGAACAAAGCAGTGTAAGAGGTGCATAAGCATAGATAAATGTGGTATAAATGTTTGTCAAAACCCCCAAAGACCCAGGTCCTAGGACCTTGTCGTCATTGGCAGCTCATCTTCATTCCTGAAGAGCAACTTAGAGGCTGCCTACAGCTGCTTCTAACTTTGCAAAAGAATCAGAAGTTAATATAATCACCAACAGAGCATGTGCAAAAAGCCCCAGGCCAACAATGCACTTCCATAACATGACATTGAATCATTCTATTTTTTTTTTTTTTTTGTGGTACTGGGGTTCCTGGAAACCCTTCTACCTCCGGGCTACACTCCCAGACCTATTTTATATTTTTATTTGGAAACAGGGTCTCTTAAGCCAGCGAGGCTGGCTTCAAACCAGCGCGATCCTCCTGTCTCCACCTCCCAAGCGCGGGGATTACAAGCGTGCATCACCACGCCCGGCTCATTGACTCATTCCAAAAATATTTAATTTCAAGCTGGGTATAGTGGCACATACTTCTATATTTTTTTTCTGGTAGCAAGGATGGAACCCAGGAACATTCTACTTCCAAGCTACACCCCAGCCCTATTATTATCCCTTATTTATTTTGAAAGAGAATCTCACTGAGTTGCAAAGGCCCTCACTAAGTAGCTGAGGATGTTCGCAAACCGCGATCCTCCGGTCTCAGCCTCCTGAATGCTGGGATTACAAGCATGAGCCACTATGCCCGGCTATAAAATACTTTTTAAAAAAGCCTACAAAATTGGAGATCTTTACCAGCCACCACTCTGATAGAGGGCTAATATCCAGAATATACAAAGAACTCAAAAGACTACACTAGTAAAACAAATAACCCAATCAAGAAATGAACAACTGAATTGAATAGACACTTCACAAAAGAAGAGATACAAATGGCCAATAGATACATGAAAAAATGTTCAACATCATTAGCCATCAAGGAGATATAAATCAAAACTACACTGAGATTCCATTTAACCCCAATCAGAGTGGCAAACATAAAGAAATCAAATAACAACAAATGCTGGTGAGAATGTGGGGAAAGAGGAACTCTTTTACACTCTTGGTGGGAGTGCAAACTAATTTAGCTGCTAAGGAGATCAGTGTGGAGATTCCTTAGAAAACTGGGAATGGATCCACCATGTGATGTAGCTCTACCACTCCTGGGTATTGGTCCAAAGGGGTTGAAACCATAGAACTACAGTAACATATGGATACCCATGTTCATAGCAGCACAATTAAAAATAGCAAAATATGGAACCAACCTAGGTCTCTGTCAAAAGATGGATGGACCAATTATGAGAAATTATAGGAAATACACACAATGGAATTCTACTCAGCAATAAAGAACAAAACCATGCCATTCGCAAGAAGATGGAAAGACCTGGAGAACATTATGTTAAATGAGGTCATCCAAGCCCAGAAAGAGAAGGGATGTATGTTCTCTCGAATATGCCCGAACTAGGGAGCATTGGGGATACCAGAGGAACTCCAGATAATGGAGGGGAAACCTCAGCAAAGCTAGAAAGGAGGGTAGGAGAGGAAGAAGGCTGAGGTTGATTAATGGTGGAGCTACATTTGAATAGGTGTGCGAGTGTGAATATGTGTGTAAGTGTGAATGTAGCATGGTCAACCCAGACACTCATTGATGGGAGGGGGGAAAGGGAAGCAGAGGGCTGGGCATGACCATGAGAGATAATTTTTTTCTCCTTTCAAGTTTTTATATTCATCAGTTTTATCCTTAATTGATTGTTTCATTCTGAAACAATCTTTGAATAACCTCTAAACTAAAACAAAAACTCTTTCAACAAAAAACCATAATCTTTTGGACCTTCTGCTTTTCTCTTTTCCTTCCTTCCTTCCTTCCTTCTTTCCTTTTCCTTCCTTCTTTCCTCTTTCTTTCTTTCTTTCTTTCTTTCTTTCTTTCTTTCTTTCTTTCTTTCTTTCTTTCTTTCTTTCTTTCTTTCTTTCTTTCTTCTAGGCTATACCCCCAGACCTATTTTATTTCTTATTTGGAAACAGACTCTTGCTAAATTGCTGAAAGTCTTATTAAATTGCTCAGAAATTTAGTGAGGACCTCAGTAACTTAGACCATGTTTCAAAATAAAAAATAAAATTGGAAGCCAGGCATGGTGGCGCATCCTTGTAATCTTGTGAGACAGAAGGATTGCGCAAGTTCGGAGCCAGCCTCAGCTACTTAGTGAGGCTCTCAGCAACCTAGTGAGACCCTGTTTCCAAATAAAATATAAAAAATAGGTCTGGAAGTTGGGCGTGGTGGCACACGCTTGTAATCCCGGTGATTGGGAGGCGGAGACAAGAGGATCACGCAGGTTCGAAGCCAGCTGTGCTGGCTTAAGAAACCCTGTTTCCAAATAAAAAAGTATAAAAAATAGATCTGGGAGTATAGCCTGGAGGTGGAAGCGTTTCTAGGAACCCCAGTACACACACACACACACACAATATATATATATATATATATATATATTGTGTGTGTGGTACTGGGGATTGAACCCATGGGAGTTCTACCTCTCACTCAGCTACATTCCCATGCCTTTAAAAATTTTTTAAATTTGAAACAGGGTCTCACTAATTTACCAAGTACTGGCTTCTAACCTGCAGTTTTCCTGTCTCAACCTTCCAAGTAGTGGGATTACAGGAATGCACCACCATGCCCAGTTTAAATTAGACATTGTGTGTGTGTGTGTGTGTGTGTGTGTGTGTGTGTGTGTGTTACTGAGAATTAAACCCAAGGATGTAGATTCTATCACTGAGCCATACCCCCAGCCCTATTTTATTTTTTATTTTAATACAGGGTCTCCCTAAATTGCTGAGGTTGGTCAAAAACATGATTCTCCTGTCTTGGCCTCCCAAGTACGGGATTACAAACATGCGCCCTCATACCCAGTTACCTGTCATCTTAAATCACTTTTCTTGTAGATTAATCAGGGAAGTATTTATGTTGTAGAAACCAATATCCTCAAACACGTAGCTTTTTTGGAATTTTTCTTTTTTCTCCTCCCCTCCCACCACTGGGGCGCTTCTTTACTACAGAGCTGCAAAACGCCCAAATCTCCAAAGGCATATCTACTTCAGTTGTGACTCAAAACCAATAAGCCGTAGCCGAGCGTGGTGGCTCACGCTTGTAATCCCAGCATTTGGGAGACAGACAGAGCTCAGACAGAAGAATCGCACAAGTTCGCAGACAGCCTCAGCTACTTAGGCCCTTTGCAACTCAGTGAGACCCTGTTTCAAAATAAAGAATAAAAAATAGGGCTGGGGGTGTCGCTCAGAGGTAGAATTCCCCTGGGTTCCATCAATAAGCCTTTTTTTTTTTTTTTTTTTTGTGGTACTGGGGGTGGAACCCAAGGGCTTTCTACCTCCCGGCTATATTTCCAGACCTGTTTTATATTTTATTTGGAAACAGGGTCTTACTAAGTTGCTGAGAGCCTTACTAGGTAGTGAGGCTGGCTTCGAACCTGTGTGATCCTCCTGTCTCAGCCTCCCAAGCGTGGGGATTACAAGCGTGCGCCACCACGCCTGGCTAAACCAATAAATCTTTTTGGGTTTATAGCTAATAAGCTTTTTATAGCTTAATCATGGGCTTTGGGGTTGTCCTTAAATGGAGTACAAAATATGCAATACTCTTCAATATGTAAAGTTTCTCTCAAAGATTGCCCAAGAAAGCAAAGACTGTCATTGTTAACAAGGCAAAGAAGGTCGAAACAAGCAGGACAAACTCCCCCGAGAGCTGGCAGGGTGGGACAAAGAGACACTTGTGTTTCCTGTCCCCAGCCACCTGGCTAGCTGCCTGCCACACGCCCAACTACTCTTGCTGCCCGCTGGTGGAGATCAGAGAGCGTATTCTCGCTGGTCACAAAGCCACACTTTTCAAGACGTAAAACAAGATGAAAGGAGAATCTGATTATAGTTTTCCTCCACCTGACAAACCACACAAGACAGATACGAGGGAACAAAGACCATTCCTGGGAGGCCGCGGATCAGTAAGCAGTGAGGATCCAGAACCGCGTTCTCCTGTCTCCGTTCAAAGAAGCACACCGCAAGCTGGTTCTCCTGCCAGCCCAAATTCAGAAAGAAGAGACAAGGAAACCATATTTACCTTCTTAACTGGCATACGGTTAAGATCAGAGATCCAGGAACGCTGATTTTTGTAGAAATTCCCGCCTTCTGCCAGCTTCTGTCAAATCTCCCGGGGTCCCATCCGCAGGGAGTGGACGCTGCGGATGGTGGAGCCTTTCAGGATCCCACCCTCGTGGCCAGAAACCGCAGGGCAGAAAAATCCCACCACCGTCACCCTGTGAGGATCCCAGCTGGGTCTGAGAATTAAACGAATATAACTTAGATTAACAAGGGAAAAGATAAATGCAAGTTTTCCCTGGCATCGGAGGCCTCAAAGAAATGAAGACCCCCCAAGAAGCAGTTATTGTCACTTATATGTTGAATCGATCAAGAGTAGTAACTGTGAAAATGTGATCAGGGAAAGGGGCTTGGGCTAGAGTAGTCAGTGGGGTAGAGAAGTCGCTAGGAAGACAAGTGATACCTTAGCAAGGCTTATTTGCGCAGAATTCCTGCAGCCTTCACTTTCTTGTCCTTGATGATAAAGATGTTGCAGCGCCCTAGAATAGGGAGGGCAGGTTCCACAAGGGAATTTTATCCTCTGTTAAAAAAACAAAAGCAGCACAAAGGTCAAAGTGATGTTCGTGCACTTGCTGTTGTTCAAGTACCTTTTTATTCTTGCGGTACTGGGGATTGGACTCAAGGGCGTTCTACCTCTGAGCTGTACCCCCAGCCCTGTTTTTCTTCTTTGTTTTGAAATAGTCTCACTAAGTTGTGGAGGGCCTCACAAGTTGTTGAGGTTGGCTGCAAATCTCCCATCCTTCTGTCTCAGCCTCTCATGCCACCATGTATGTGTGTGTGTGTGTGTGTGTGTGTGTGTATGTGTGTGTGTGCGTGTGTGTGTGTGTGAATATATATATATATATATATATATATATATATATATATATATATATATTCGATACTGAGGATGGAACCCAAAGCCATTCTATCTCCAAGCTATACCACCAGCCCTATTTCTTAGTCTTTATTTTGAAACAGGGTCTCACTAAGTTGCAAAGGGCCTCACTAAATAGCTGGGGCTGTCCACAAACTGGGATCCTAATAAGCCTTCCAAATGTTGGGATTACAAATGTGTGCCACCACGTCCGGTTTATTCTTTATTTTGAAACAGGGTCTCACTGAGTTGCAAAGAGCCTCAGTAAGTAGCTGAGGCTATCCTCAAACTGTGATCCTCCTGACTCAGCCTCCCAAGTACTGGGATTAAAAGCGTGCGCCACCATGCCTGGTTTTTTAGTTACATTTAAAATAATTAACTAGCCGGGCGTGTTGGCACACGCTTGTAATCCCAGCATTTGAGAGGCTGAGACAGGAGGATTGCAGCTTGCAGACAGCCTCAGCTACTTAGTGAGGCCCTTTCCAACTCAGTGAGACCCTGTTTAAAAATAAAGAATAAAAAATAGGGCTGGGGGTGTAGCTCAACGGTAGAATGCTCCTGTGTTCCATCCCCAGTATGGCAAAAATAAATAAATACATAATAAATAAATAAATAAATAAATAATAAAATAATCAACTAGCCACTAGCCCTTCCTCTCCAGCCTTGGCATCAAACCCTGAAGCCTCCGCGATATTGATGCCCAAAAAGAACAGGCTCGCCATCTATGAACTCCTTTTTTAAGGAGGGAGTGGTGGTAGCCAAGAGGATGTCCACATGTCCAAGCATCTGGAGCTGGCAGATAAGAACGTGCCCGACTGTCACGTCCTGCAGGCCGTGCAGACTCTCAAGTCTCATGGCTACGTGAAGGACAGTTTGCTTGGAGACATTCCTACTGGCACCTCACCAACGAGTATCTTGGCATCCAGTATCTTCATGATTACCTCCACCTGCCTCCTGAGACTGTGCCTGCCACGTGTGACTGGCAGGCCTCCGCCCAAAGGTCTGGAGGGCCAGCGATCTGCAAGACTCACAAGAGGGGAGGTCGACAAAGACGCCTACAGACCAGTGAGTGCGGTGCTCCCTGGTGCTCACAAGAAAGCCAAGGCCAGGGCTGGCTCAGCACCCGAATTCCAGTTTAGAGGTAGATTTGGTTGAGGACACGGTCAGCTACCTCAGTGAAGTTGGTAGGGATTGCTTTGTGCTGAATAAACGTGTAGCTAGAAAAAATAAAATAATAAAATAATTAGCTAGAAATCCAGGTGTGGTGGTGCACACCTATACTTGGGAGGCTGAGACAGGAGGATTGCAGGTTCAAGAATAGCTTCAGCAATGTAGTGAGACTCTCAACAGCTTAGTGAGATTCTGTTTCAAAAATAGAATAATAAAAAAGCCGGGCGTGGTGGTGCACGCTTGTAATCCCTGTGCTTGGGAGGTGCAGGTTCGAAGCCAGCCTCGCTGGCTTAAGAGACCCTGTTTCCAAATAAAATATATAAATAGGTCTGGGAGTGTAGCCCGGAGGTAGAAGGGTTCCATCCTCAGTACCACCCAAATAAATAAATAAATAAAATAAAACAGGCTGGGGTGTACCTCTGAGGTAGAATGCACCTGAGCTCAATTTCCAGTACCATAAAAAGTAAAAATAAAATAATCATCCATGATCAGGGACAGTGGCACACACCTATAATCTCAGTATTTGTGAGGCTGAAACAGAAGGATCATAGGTTTGAAAACAGTCTCAACCCTACTTGGAAATTTATTTATTTATTGTGGTATGGGAAATTGAACCCAGGGGCATTTTACCTCTGAACTATACCCCCAGCCCTATTTTATTTTTTATTTGGAAACAGGGTCCTGCTATGTTGCTGAGAATTTCACTGATATTGCTGAGGCTTTCCTCGAACCTAGGGCCCTCCTGTCTTAGTCTCCCAAAAATTGGGATTACAGGCGTGTGTCCTCATGTCAGGCTCTATTTGGAAACAAACAAACAAACAAACAAACAAACAAACAAACAAGTCAAAGGGGCTGCCAGGTGTATGTTGGAGACAGAATGCCCCCGAGTTTAATCCCAGTACAAATAAGAATAAGAATAAACATAAAATAATTAACTAGGGCTGAGCATGTAGCTCAGTAGTAGAACACTTGCCTAGTGCGCTCAAGACCCTGGATTCAAACCCTAGAACACACAAAGAATGAAAATATATTTTGTTTGGCTGGGAATATAGCTTGGTGGTAGAGGGCATACTTTAATTAAATTAATTAATTAATTAATTTGCAGCACTGGGAATGGAACCCAGGGGCATTCTACCTCCAAGCTACACCCCCAGCCAGCCCTATTTTTTATTTTTATTTTGAAACAAGGTCTCACTGAGTTGCAAAGGGTCTCACTAAGTAGTAGACGAGGCTGTCCGTGAACCACAATCTTCCTGTTTCAGCCTCCCAGATGCTGGGATTACAAACCTGTGCCACTTGATCACCTGTGATCCTCCCATTTTATCTTCTCAAGTACTGGGATGACAAGCATGCACCACCATGCCCGGGTGAAATCACGGATCTTAAGGAAGCAAATATTTTTTTTAATGCTAAATGTTTTTCACACACATAATTAATTATAGTAAATTTAATTATCTTCAGCTATTCTCAGTACTTAACCCAAAGTCATATCACGAGCTTGTGGGAGGCTGAGACAGGATGATCGCAGGTTCATGGCCTGCCTAAGCTACTTGGTGAGGCCCTCTGCAATTTAGTGAGACCCTGTTGCAAATAAAAAATAAAATAAAGCCAGGCATGGTGGCGCACGCTTGTAATCCCAGCATTCGGGAGGTTGAGACAGGAGGATTGAAGTTTGTGGACAGCCTCAGCTACGTAGTAAGGCCCTTTGCAACTCAGTGAGACCCTGTTTCAAAAAAATAAAAAAACCCAGCCGGGCGTGGTGGTGCACGCTTGTAACCCCCGTGCTTAGGAGGTAGAGACAGAAGGATTGCCAGGTTGAAGTCAGCCATGCTGGCTTGGAGACCGTGTTTCCAAATAAAAAAGTATAAAATAGTATGGAAGTGTAGCTCGGAGGTAGAAGGGCTTCCAGGAACCCCAGTACCACCACCAAAAAAAAAAAAAAACTGAAAAACTAGGGCTGGGGGTGTAGCTTGGAGGTACATGCCCCTGGGTTCTATCCCCTGCAAAACACACACACACACACAATAATAAAAAAGAATAAAAAATAGGACTGGGGGAGTAGCTCAGAAGTAGAATGCCTCTGGGTTCAACACCTAGTAATACATATCACAAAAAAAATTTAAAAATTATGATTTCTTTAATAATCCTTACAGTATGAAAACAGCCTTATTCTGCCAGCCCACTGTATCGCATATTTTATTCAAACCCATAACAACATAAGGTAAATTACCCTATTACTTACTTACAGCCATATTTCACTCTTAGCAGCTAGAAAGACGACAGGGTATGTTGGCACATCCCTGTAATACCAATACTTGGGGGGCTGAGACAGGAAGATTCCAGGTTTGAGGCCATCATCAGCAGTTCTCTTCAGCAGCTTGGTGAGAACCCGTTTCAAAATAAAAAATAAAATAGGGCTGAGGGTGTAGCTTGGAGGTAGAATGGTTCTGGGTTCACACACACACACACACACACACACACACACATACATACACACACGCACACACACACATGCACACGCTATGGTTTCTTCTTGATAATCATTGAAGATCTCCACCTTTGTTTGATGTCTCCATAGTAGATACTATTCATCTAATGGTGCCATAAAATCAGATTTGGTATGAGTAATGAGTATGCCTTTCTTTTGGAAAATTAGGAGAAAGGATATTGTGAACACAGATTCTTCTAAGCAGGTTGGTTTTGGGAAAAGGAATCACTAAAGGTGAAGATTAGAGCACTGATTTTTTCCAAAGATCTCCACAAAAGAGCACTTTTGGAAGATTTTTGTACTCAAGTGGTATGCGAATCCCCAGTGTGAAGCCCACCGGGGGCGACTAAAAACTGGGTTAACATGCTTTAAGAAGACAATGCCATCTAGTGGCAACTACACAAGTCATAGACACAAGGACCTAAAGATTCCCTTGACCCTTTGAAGGACAGCGTGTATGGGTTCAGCTCCAGGTAGCAAAATATCTTGCATTTAAATTGTATATTATGGCCGGGTGTGGTGGCGCACGCTTGTAATCTCCGTGCTTGGGAGGTGGAGACAGGAGGATCATGCAGGTTCGAAGCCAGCCACGCTAGCTTAAGAGACCCTGTTTCCAAATAAAAATATAAAAATAGGTCTGGGAGTGTAGCCCGGAGGTAGAAGGGTTTCCAAGAACCCCAGTACCACCAAAAAAAAAAAAAAAAAAAAATTATATATTATATCTGGGCATGGTGGCGCACGCTCATAATCCCACCATTTGGGAGGCTGAGATAGGAGGATTGTGATTCGAGGACAACCTCAACTACGACTTAGTGAAGCCCTCTGCAACTCAGCGACACCCTGTTTCAAAATAATGAATAAAAAATAGGGGTACGAGTGTAGCTTAGAGGTATAATGCCCCTGGGTTCCATCTCCAGTACTGAAAAGAATAAATAAATAAATAAATTGTATGTTATACTTAACATTGTACTTTCTTTGTGTGTGAGTCTGGGGTCCTAGTACTTGGCAGGCTGAGACAGAAGGATGTTGGTTCTTGGACAGCCTCAGCTACTTAGTCAGGCCTTCTGCAACTTAGTGAGACCCAGCTTCAAAATAAAGAATATAAAATAGGGCTAGGGATGTAGCTTGGAGGTAGAATGCCCCAGTGTTCCATCTCCAATAACACACACACACAAAATATATATATACTTTTTTTGTGTGGTACTGGGGGTGGAACCCAGAGGCTTTCTACCTCCGGGCTATACTCCCAGACCTTTTTAAAATTTTATTTGGAAACAGGGTCTCACTAAGTTGCTGAGAGCCTCACTAAGTAGCTGAGGCTGGCTTCGAACCTGTGCGATCCTCCTGTCTCAGCCTCCCAAGCACTGGGATTATAAGTGTGCGCTGCTATGCCCGGCAATATATATATATATATTTTCATTTATGTGTTCATGATCTGTTTATCAAACACTATCAAATAACTAGCATTATTGTGCTTAGAGTAGATCATGGGTTATGAGTGATTCCAAGATGACTAAAACATGTGTCCTTAACTCATTCATTCACAATCTAATGGGGACACAGAATTATGAATGGTAGAATCAGGATTTGCATCTAGGACTATGAATTTGTAGCAGTGTTCTTCTCACTGCACTACGGCACAGTAAACATAAACATCATAAGGGTGTCCAGGTGACCCCTGAGTCCTTACGCTGTCAGATGACGTCTGTCATTGAGGAAGGTGGTTCCCATGCAAAATTACTCACTGAGTGAAAATGTCAGTTGAGCAGTGTTTGTCCTCTCCCTCCCTTTGAATCTGTTGATTTTAATCTGTGGTGGGCTTGGAAACCAGATAAAAAGATGACGATGATGATGATGATTGATTGATTTTTTTGGCACTAGGGTTGGAACCCAAGGGCATTCTACCTCTGAGCTACACCCCCAGCCCTATTGGAACCCAGGGGCCTCTACCTCCGGGTTATACACCCAACCTATTTTATGTTTTTATTTGGAAACAGGGTCTCTAAGTTGCTGAGAGCCTCACTCAGTAGCTGAGGCTGGCTTCGAACCTGTGTGATCCTCCTGTCTCAGCCTCCCAAGCGCGGGGATTACAAGCGTGCACCACCACACCGGCTCTATTTTTTATTCTTTATTTTAAAAACATAGTCTCACTGAGTTGCAAAGGGCCTCACTAAGTAGCTGAGGCTGTCCTTGAACCACGATCCTCCTGTCTCAACCTCCCAAGTATTAGGATTACAAGCGTGCACCACCACGTCCAGCTTATTTACCACCTTCTAACTGATACTGTTTTGCCTATTATATTTATTGTCTATCTGTTCCCCACCAAAAATGTAAGCTAAGGGCAGGCATTATGTTTATTTGGCTCATTTCTGTGTCTCTGCCACATAGAACCCGATTTGGCACCTGCTAGGTACTCAATAATTTCCATGAATGAATTTGGTGAAAACCCTGTCTTTGCCTCAGATGGCCATTCTCAATAAACAGCATCAAGTCTGTCCTGGTTTTCCTAAATAGATTCTAACAGTTTGACTTGGCAGCTCATGAAGCAGGACTGCTGTTGCCTTTGTTCCAGAAAATGGACTTCAAGTCACCTTCCCAGGGTCCAAAGTTCTCTGGGAGTATGAATCAGGCATTAATTAGTTGCATGAAGTTGGGACTTCCTAAGCCTACACCCGCCATATCATTTAGCTCTGTTGGGTAGGATACTGGGTAACAAGGTCAGTGTCTTATTAGAACATTGGGTTAGTTTATCTCCATTCCTAACCATAAGCTGCACACTTGTAAAAAGCAGGTTCTATGGCCCATTTTCCCTCCAGTCATCCCCTCCCCAACAGACAGTGCCAAGGTCATCTCTGTTTGTATTAAGAGTAGGGATGCCGGGCGTGGTGGGAGGCGGAGACAGGAGGATCGCGCTGGTTCGGAGCCAGCCTCGCTGGCTTAAGAGACCCTGTTTCCAAATTTAAAAATATAAAATAGGTCTGGGAGTGTAGCCCGGCGGTAGAAGGGCTTCCAGGAATCCCAGTACCACCAAAAATAAATAAATAAATAAATAAATAAATAAATAAATAAATAAATAAGAGTAGGGATGAAACTGGGCGTGGTGGCGCATGCTGTAATCTCAGCATTTGTGAGGCGGAGGTAGGAGGATTGTGGTTCAAGGACAGCCTCAGCTACTTAGTGAGGCTCTCTGAAACTTAGTGAGACCCTCTTTCAAAATAAAGAATAAAAAATAGGGTTGGGGGTGTAGCTCAGAGGTAGAAAGCCCCTCGGTTCAATCCCCAGTACCCTGCCTGTAATCCCAGTACTTGGGAGGCTGAGGATGAAGGATCACAATTTTGAGGACAGCCTCAACAAGTACTGAGACTCAACAACCTAGCAAGACCCTGTTTCAAAATTAAAAAAATAAAATGGGGGGGGGGTGTAGATCAGAGGTAGAATGCCCTAGGTCCAATCACCCAGTACACACACAAACAAAAAAACAAAGGGAAAAAAAAGAGTGAATGCTGGGCATGGTGATACATGCTTATAATCCCAGCATGTGGGAGGCTGGGACAGGAGGATCACAGGTTCGAGGCCAGCCTCAGCTACTTAGTGAGGCCCTCATTACTTAGTGAGACCCTGTTTCAAAATAAAAAATAAAAAAGGAAGCCGGGCATGGTGGCACACGCTTGCAATCCCAGCATTTGGGAGGCTGAGACCAGAGGATCATGTTCGCAGACAGCCTCAGCTACTTAGTGAGGCCTTCGCAACTCAGTGAGACTCTGTTTCAAAATAAAGAATAAAAAACTGGGCGTGGGGTGTATCTCGGAGGTCAAATACCTCTGAGTTCCACCCCCAGATCCGCCAAAAAAATAAAAATAAAAATAAAAATTAGGTCTGGGAGTATAGCCCCGAGGTAGAAAAGCCCCTGGGTTCCAACCACAGTACCACCAAAAAAAAAAAAAAAAAAAAAATTAAAAAAAAATAAATAATAATGCCAAAGTGAGGAGATAGAAAGGAAATAGGCAGATAGGTAAAAGGCCTTGGTAGAAAAAGTTAATTTCCTGAGTTTCCTGAGGGGCGACAAATGCCTGAAACAAATGCCTGAAACGCCAAAGGCTCAGAGATAAGAAGGCCAGAGCTTCACAAAGCCATCCTGAGTTTCCTAATCAACAACCCACCCAGCAAGTCTGGCATTCCTGAAAGGAGACCCTTCAAAGAACTTGCAAATGTCCTATGCAAATTCTCCTTGGAATCTCAAAGTCACCCTAACCACAAACGGACTTGCAAGTGGTCAGGCATTGGCAAGTCGGATGGCAAAAGCGGGGACTTCCCGCTCGGGACCCCCTCCCCTTTTGGGGAGCTGTTCTCTCTCTCTCGCAGGTCTTGTTGGCCCTGAGAGAAGGCAGAGTGTATCTGAGGGCACGTGGCTCGGGCGACTCTCGAGTAGTGACCTGAAGGCCTCTGCTGGACATCATGGCTGGCCAGGTCCCTAGGGGTGACCTGTACCTCTTTTCTGGCAGAGCGCGTGGACTCTGGGAGAAAGTAGTTTGCAACTGATGGGCACTTGGCTCGGGCGACACTCGAGTAGTGACCCTGAAGGCAGCTACTGGACCCCGGAGTTCCAACCGCCCCTATGAGGTGTTCGGCCACTTTTCTCTATTCCCTTCTGGCAGATCGCGTGGACTCTGGAAGAAAGCAGCCTGCACCTGAAGGCAATTTGGCTTGGGCTACTCTCAAGTATTGTCCTGAAGGCAGCTGCTGGACCCAGAGTTCCAGCCCCTTTGGGGGTGTTCAGCCACCCTTGCCCCATTCCCTGCTGCTTCCAATATACCTTTTACTCCCCTTCCTGAGGTCTGCGGGTGTCATTCTTCGCTCTCCGTAGACAAGAACTTGCCGGGGTTTTCTCTCAAGAAACCCCTGTTTCAAAAGCATTTGAAATCAATACACTTTTGAAATTAGTACCAAAGACATTTCCCAATACTGGCACAGTCATTAATGGGAGTCTGAGGTCCTGGAAACACAGCAGGATTTATTTAATTAACTTATTTATTTTTTGTGGTACCAGTGATTGAACCCAGAAGCATTCTACCTCTGAGCTAAGGTTTCAGCCTGATTTTATTTCTTATTTGGAAACAGGGTCTCACTAAGTTGTGGAGGGCCTCACTAAGTTGTTGAGGCTAGCTTTGAACCTGTGACCCCCCTGTCCCAGCCTCCCAAGTATTGGGACTAAAAGCATGCCCCAACAGCTCTAGATTTTTTCATAATCTTAGAGAACAGCATCAATAAGCAGAAATAAACTTATTACCTGATAGATGGTTGTATCTTTCTTATACAATAATAAGACATTTACTCAGTCAAGGCAAACAGATATAAATCAGGTCTTAATGATAAATCTTTGAATGATACTAAACAGAGATGTCAAAAGTTTTAGTAACAAGCCAGGCTTGGTGACACACCTTTTTTTTTTTTTTTTTTTTTGTGGTACTGGGGATGGAACCCAGGGACATTCTACCTCCAAGCTCTACCCCCAGCCCTACTTTTAATTCTTTCTTTCTTTCTTTCTTTTTTTTCTTTTCTTGCGGGTCTGGAGATGGAACCCAGGGGCATTTGACTTCCGAGCTACACGCCCTGCCCTATTTTTTATTCTTTATTTTGAAACCGGGTCTCACTGAGTTGCAGAGGGCCTCACTAAGTAGCTGAAGCTGTCCGCGAACCGCGATCCTCCAGGTCTCAGCCTCCCAAAGACTGGGATTACAAGCGTGTGCCACCACGCCCGGCTGGCTCCTTCCTTCCTTCCTTCCTTCCTTCCTTCCTTCCTTCCTTCCTTCCTCTTTCTTTCTTTCTTTCTTTCTTTCTTTCTTTCTTTCTTTCTTTCTTTCTTTCTTTCTTTCTTTCCTTTTTTGTTCTTTTTGTTACAGATTGGGAGAATATGGTTTGAGGAAACTGTTCCCTGGGACCCCTGCGAGGGTCCCGGACACAATTTCCCCAACCCATAACCCCAAATGACCCCAAACAGAAGAAAAAACTGTGGGTTCCTGTCCTAAGCTAAGAATAAATATGCATAGCTTGGACAGTTGCTGAAGATTTAGAGAAGTTTATTAGAAAGATAGAAATATAGAAAATAGAAATACAGCCCCATGCCAAAATGGCATGGGGGAGTAAATCGAAATGAATACACCAAAGGGCTTACATGTGGACTCGGCCTTTTATACCCATGACCTCCATCTTGTTTGTGTGACTCTGACATAGTGAACGTCCCTGTAAGGTACCTCCCCTTAACCCTGAAAGGTACCTCCCCCAATAAGGTGTGGTGAGGTGTCTCCTTTCATGAAGGGCAAAGTCCGGTTTTGAGAAGGGATGAAGACATTCTTCTCTATCTCTTAATCTCCGTTTCTGAATGATTGAACAGGGAAATCGGGAAGCCCATTTCCTGTTCTTTGTTTCCGCCCGCAAAACCAATTATGGGAAGTCGAACCTTTAAACTAGCAGATGCCCTGAGCGCCTGTCTGGCCTTGATACGAGTTGGGAAATGGGTTGTGGTGGTCCAGGAATAGTTAGGAACTTTTCAGCTGCTATTTATTTTCCTGCCAGCCACAGCCGCCATCTTGGACACCACGTGGCAACTCACAGGCACCACCTGGTGGTCCATCTGGGTCACAGGCTTATAATTCTGCGGGCTCATGGCCGCCATTTTGCGATAAAATGTGGGTGCCGGGGTCACAGGCCCCATCTCCCTCTCTCCTGGCCCCACTTTGTGAGGTGGCTGGTGCAGAAGGTGTAGTTCGGGTCCATGTTCCTTTTCCCTTCATCCTCCTTCCTCCATCTTTCTTGCTGGCCCAGGGTAACTCTACTGGTACAGGGTAAGCCAGTTTCCTCTTTGGTGGCCTGCTCAATCTTTCAGGCCTTAGTCTTCCTCCCCACTCTTGGTCCAGGGTGATGATAGCAAGCTCTCCTGCCTCTGCCCACAGCTTACGCTGTATCTAAAGGGGCCCTGTTACAACAGCTCCAGGACAAAGGGCTTACATGTGGACTTGGCCTCTTCTTGCACGGTGTTGGGACCCACTAAACTTTGTTTCTCTCAACATAACTCTCTTTGATGTTTATATTTTAGCAGGTCCACTTGTTTACATACTACAGTGCTCTCCCTCTTCGGATGCCAAACTGCCATAAGTATTAAACCTCTAAAATTGGTAACTGATGCTCCTGATGCAGTAACAGGTGTTTGTTTGACCAGACAAATCCATACCCACTCAATGCTGAAAAGAATGGTGTGGGGTCCTCTCCGGGAGTTGCTGCTCTTAATGACTCTGGTCTAATGAAAAACTGCTAAAGGGGCGGCACACGTCTTCCTCTGGGAAATGCCGCTATTTGTATTAACAGATCTAGTGACAATCTGCCTTGCATCAAAAAGGGCTCCTGCCCAGCCTGGGTTCCACTCTCACGATTTTCTTTTTTCTTTAATAGCACCTTGCCTGTTAAAATCTTCTCAAAGCAAACCACGTCACCGAGCTCTCCAGGGTAACCTCCAACTCTCGCTGCGACCACACCCACCTTCCTCCTTCCAGCAGCTCAGACTCCAATTTCTCCCGGCCTGGGGCCCCTGACGACGCCCCTTCACAGCAGGAAGTAACTAGAGGGGGTAATCATTGTCCTGTATCCCCCCCTTAGTCAAACAGGTCAGGATGAAAGGTTTGAGCCCCTGCCCCGCAGGGGGTGGGGCCGGAAGCTAGGAGGCGGAGCCCTGTGATTCCCAGAGGAGACCACGCCCCTCAATTTAAGGGAGCCTGTCTGCTACCTCTAGAAGAGAAGCCCAATACAAACAGAGAGGCACGCTCTCCCCCACTAGCCCCTGCGGGCTCGCGGGGGCTGGCGGCTGACTCCCCACGAATAAAGGCATCCATACCATCTATAATGGATTTCCGTGTGTATCTGTGCACCAGTGGGACCCGCCATATCTTTATTTATTAATCAATCTCTTATTTTGATTTTATCAACAACAATAAACTTATTAAAAACTCAAGTAACATAAACTAAGAAGTCCTTTTATTTTTGCTTTTTACTTATTTAATATATATGTAAGGGGAGAGTTCTTAGGGATAGAAGCATATTACCCATGATTTTGTTTGCGTGCTTTATTTATTTATTTTTTGGTGGTACTGGGGTTCCTGGAAGCCCTTCTACCTCCGGGCTACACTCCCAGACCTATTTTTATTTTTTTATATTTGGAAACAGGGTCTCTTAAGCCAGCGCGGCTGGCTTTGAACCTGTGCGATCCTCCTGTCACTGCCTCCCAAGCGCGGGGATTACAAGCGTGTGCCACCACGCCCGGCTGCATGCTTTATTTTTTTATTCTGAAAAGATAAAGAGAAAAGATTTTTTAAAAATTTAGAATTTTATTCTATTTTGTTGTACTGGGATTGAACCCAGGGGAATTCTACCTCTAAGCTCCACCCCAAGCCCATTTTTTTATTCTTTATTTTGAAACAGGCTCTCATTAAGTTGTGGAGGGCCTCACTAAGTAGCTGAGGCTGGCCTTGAACTGTGATCCTCCTATCTCAGTCTTCCAAGTACTGGGATTACAAGCTTGTGCCACCATACCTGGCTTCAAAACTAGGATTTTAAAACAAACGAGACAAAACAAATTCTGTCCTCATCCAGCTGTCAATATCTTCTATAGCCAGTGTCCTAGTCATAGAAATATTCAGCTCAACCTGGACAGACATCACCAGCCCATTCTCACACTGACAATCTCCTGTAACTAGGCATTCCTGTCACAAAGTGGCAGCCAGATTCCAAAAGAACCACTTCAGTAAAATTCCTCTGCCACCATTGGAAGTACAGTGTCCTTGAATCCAATGTGCAGTTTTTACTGGATAGGGGCACCCTCCTTGACCCCTCCAGAACTCAGGGTGCCCTCTTTGACCCTTCCCAAACTCAGGGACACCTTTAGCCCCTCAAAATTCAGGGTGCCCACTTTTTTTTTTTTTTGGTGGTACTGGGGTTCCTGGAAGCCCTTCTACCTCCAGTCTACACTCCCAGACCTATTTTTACATTTTTATTTGGAAACAGGGTCTCCTAAGCCAGCGCGCGGGGCTGGCTTCAAACCTGCTCGATCCTCCTGTTTCTGCCTCCCAAGCGCGGGGATTACAAGCGTGCGCCACCACGCCCGGCTTGCTTTTTTTAATTTTTGGAAACAGGGTCTCTTACACCAGCGCGGCTGACTTCAAAGCTGCGCGAACCTCCTGTCTCAGCCTCCCAAGCGCGAGGATTACAAGCGTGCGCCACCACGCCCCAGCATAGTGCCCACTTTGGCCTCAGCAGAAAATCACAAACAAAACAAACCAAAACAAAAAAGTTTTCTCTCTCATCCTCAGTAATTTGAATGCTCTTAAGAATCTGTAACCTCAGACTTTGGGGAAGATGGCGATGGAGAAAAGGGGCTAACAACCAATCTCTATTACCACAAAATCTCTATTACCACAAAATCTCTATTACCACAAAATCATCGCCTTTCATAGCCAGAAAACACCATCAGCAGAGAAACAAAAAATGTAATTTCAAGGGACAGAGAAAAAGAGGGCTGGAAAAACGAGACACCAGAAACCAGACCGCAGTGCTGCAGCTGGAGACGCGGCACGAAGCGGCGGGTGCCATTTTCCCTTGCAACACCAGGCTCCAGAGAGGAAGGGAACTCATAACGGAGCTCAGAACCAGAGAGGAGATACGCTGGCCTCACGCCCGAGGACGCGGCAGCAGTACCTTACTGCTGGCGTCAGCGGCGAGTTCACCAGACGGCTATAGACCAACACACTCAACAGCCTACCAAGCTCCAGAGAGGAGCGGCGGACAGTGAGCTGAGGTGAGCTGCTGCGAAGCAGCCAGGAGGAATTCGGCAGATTTCTCGGCGCAGGGAGCGTCTAAAGCTCCCAGAGGCTGGGCTCAGCACACCCTGCAGGGACTCAGAGCGGAGCTCAAAACAGAAAAGAAATACACCAGCCTCATGACCAAGGGCATGGCAGCGGCGCCATATTGCTACCGGTGGCAGCAGCAGCGAATTCACCGAGTCCACTACAGCTCCATCTGCGCACTCAACAACAGAGAGTCAAATTGTGGCCCCTAGAGGAGAAATCCCAGTACTGTACTCCCAGGGATTGACCCAGTGGGGGAGTGGTGGTGGCAGAGATATCACACCATAGGAGAATGCCCAACCTGGCACCCCCCCTGGTCTAAAGCAGCCTCGATTGACTCCCAGGGTCTGAGGCTCTGCGATACAACCCAGTAAAGGAGTAGTGGTGACTGAGATACCACAGACTCGAGATCCAGAGCACCTTAAGTGAAGTCATAGTGACCCAAGGGAAGAACCCAGAGAAGGCACAAACTTCCTAAATCATGGGAAAGAGGAATAACAATGGAGCAATGAATGCCCACACCCCACAACATCAGAACTGGATAAAACAGAAATTCAGAGATTTCTAGAAGATCAAATCAGGAAAATAACTGTAGAAATAATAGAGGTGTTTTGAAAAGAATTCAGAGAGAGCCAAAAAGAGATAAAGGATGCAATTAATGAAGTAAAGGCCTCAATTCAAAGTACAAACAACCGATTAGACCACATGGAGAATAGAATCTCGCTCCTAGAAGATGATCATTCAAAAAATGAACGCATAGTTTCTAATTTAGAAAAAAAAACCCGACAGCAGGAATCTGACATTGAAGAAATATGGGCTCATTTTAAGAGAGCTAACCTAAGAATAATTGGAATAGAGGAAGGAAAAGAAGGTGAAACCATAGGGATCAACAATCTTTTCAAGGAAGCAGAAAATTTTCCAAACGTAGAGCAAGAAAGAGGTCGATACACAGGTCCAGGAAACTTATAGAACTCCCTTTAGACAGGATCAGAGAAGAGGATCCCCACGCCACATAATTGTCAAAATGACCAATGTGGAAGCCAAGCAGAGAATCTTAAAGGCAACAAAAACAAAGGGCCAAGTGACATTCAGAGGCAAACCAATTAGAATCACTCCAGACTTCCCAAACCAAGTCATGAGAGCCAGAAGGGCTTGGAGGAACATATTCCAAACTCTGAAAGAAAACAACTTCCAGCCAAAAATTTCCTACCCAGCAAAACTTTCTATCAAATTAGATGGGGAAATAAGAAGCTTCCATGACAAACAGAAACTGAAGGAATTTATGTCTTCAAAACCAGTGCTAGAGAAAATACTCAAAGAGATTAACTACAAAGAAGAAATAGGTAACACACACCAGAACCAGAGAAACAAGATTTTCCATCCAACAGACAACTAAGATTAGTTATCTGTGGAGATTCATTACTTATGTTAGTCTTTTACCTATCTCTAAATTGTTTTGTTTGCTTTGATTGTTGTTAATTTTTAGGATTTCTATTTGGAATATTAATATACCTTCAGATATAGCATTTAGAAATATTTTATCCCATTCAATCAGTAACTGTTAACTCTGTTTACATTGTCTTTGGATATGCAATATTTTTTTTAGGGAGTTTATTTACCCTTTTGTTGCCTGTGCCATTGAAATCATATCCAAGAAATCACTGCCAATTACAATGTTGTGAGGTTTTATGACCCAGATTTTCTTCTAAAAGTTTATAGTATTAAGATTTATATTTAGGTCTTTTATCTATTTTGAGTTAATATTTGTATATGTCTTAGGTAAGGGTCCAATTTTATTCTTTTCCATGTAATTATTATTTTTCAACAATATTTAGTTAAAAGATTATTATTTCCTCCACCAAATGTTCGTGGAAACCTTGTCAAAAATAACTTGACAATATAGGGAAGAATTTATCTCTAGGCTTTTCTTTAACTCCAATGGTTTATATATCTGCCTTTAGAACAGTACTACACTGTTTAAATTATTGTAGCTTTATATGGTTTGAAATCAGAAAATATATATCTTCTAGCTTTGTTCTTTTACGAGATTATTTTGGGTATCTAGAGTCCATATTCCATATCAGGATAGATTTTTTTCTGAAAAATAAATAAATAAATGTATGATAGTTTCAACTAAAAAAAAGAAAAGAAAAAAATATTCTCTGGTAAGAAAGAAAGCAAAAAGAAATATTGAAATGTTATCTTTAAGTCATCAAAAGCTTGGTATCAGACAAATGAAACTGTTATGTGAGATTATCATCATTAATATTGGATAAATTGCTATAAAACTAGATGTCAACCACTAAGCCAAGCATGGGAAGGAGGAATGGGGAGGGAATGGGGTGGGGATCGGGTAGGGGCTAACTGGGCAATGTGTGTATGTATGTCTACAAAAGTATTTTCTTTATACCATTATGATGTATGAATATATTGCACCAATAAAAAATAAATTAAAATAAAAAATCTGTAATCTTCTACATATAAAACATGCAAGCAAATCATCTAAAAAGCAGACTGAACAATTTTTATATAATTTGCAAAGGTCTTTTTGAGGATATGAGAACATTTCCTAGATACAAACAAAATTAAATGTTAACAAGAAGCCAGGCATGTTGGCGCATGTTTGTAATCCTCGCACTTGGGAGGCGGAGACAGGAGGATTGCGTAAGTTTGAAGCCAGCCTTGCTGGCTTAGGAGACCCTGTTTCCAAATAAAAAATACATATATAAATGGGCCTGGGAGTGTAGTCTGGAGGTAGAAGGGTTTCCATGAACCCCAGTACCACCAAAAAAAAAAAATGTTAACAAGATTTCATAAAAATCAAATCAAGATTAAGAGAAAGCATATTTTAAGTAAACAGTTTCTGTCTTCAGTAGGTGCTGTTTTTTTAAAATCAAACAGTCTAAGCAGGGTAAGGTTTTTTTTTTTTTCAGAGAGAAAAAGTGCCCCCTCCCAGTTTCCACATGGTTGACTGGTACGGTTGAGTGGCTTAGTTAAAATGAGAGTCATATATATATATATATATATATATATATATATATATATATATATATTTTTTTTTTTTTTTTTTTTTTTTGGTGGTACTGGGGTTCCTGGAAGCCCTTCTACCTCTGGGCTATACTCCCAGACCTACTTTATACTTATTTATTTTTGGAAACAGGGTCTCTTAAGCCTGCACGGCTGGCTTTGAACCTGGGCGATCCTCCTGTCTCTGCCTCCCAAGTGCAGGGATTACAAGCATGTGCCACCATGCCCGGCTTACATTTAAAACAAATGTAGAGCTCACACAAGAAAAGGCTTAAAGAGTCAACAGATTGGCTGCTAAAATGTTGCAGGACCCCAATATGTATATGCTGTTTAGCCTAAAAAGGGTGGGCTCTTGTCTACAGTGCTTTCAGTCATTCATTTTAAGGGAGAACTGGGTTGGTCAGGGAGGGAGGGAGCAAATGAGAGAGACAGGCAGAGAGATGGCTTCTGTGGCAAAAAGAATTCCCCCCCCCATTTTTATAAACCAGGGGTATTTATTTTTTTACATCGACTATGCCATGAATTTATAGGGAACAGATTCCAGCAGCTCAAGATTCTTTCCATTGGTTCTCACCAAGTGTACTTCTCTGGCACTTCAGCTGAACTCAGGTACCTTTTTCTTTGGCTTCCTTCTTCTGACCGTTTTCCTCCACCTGCTTTGGGAAGCTCTCGACTCTTAGAGTGCTTAATATGGTCAATACGTACATTAATTTTCTTAGCAAGAATCTTGCCCTTGACTTGCTTGTTTACCACAATGCCAACACTATGCTGGTTTTGCCATGGAAGTATTTGTGAGGCATTCCTTTTTGAAAGGTACCCATTCCCTTAATGTCTACAATATCACCCTTCTTGTAGATTCACATATATGTGGCCAAAGGAACAACTTCATGTTTTCTAAAAGGCCTAGGGAACATGTATCGAGTTCCTCTCTGATAGGTTGGGTCCCTTCCCCTCCTTTCATGGGACAGGAGGTTGTACCCCGGAAGCCAGAAGTGGAGATGTCGTGAGACTCCAGAGGTCATAAGACTACAGTGGTTTAAGACTCCAGAGGTCAGGAGAGGACCCACATTCCCATGCCGCTAGCCCCACCCCAGGATCCTGCTACATATATACCCTCACTTCCTCTCTGCAGTGTGACTCTGCTGACCGTGACTCTGCTGGTCGTGACTCTACTGCCCGGTCATCGGTCTCTTCCCCCACGGTCGCTAGACCTCGCCCAAAGGTGCCAGTTTAATTAAAGAGGCCTTTAATAACTTGGCTGGTTCTTGCCTCCTTTGCGAGCCCCAACTCAGTTTCAACATTACATTCTCCTCTTCCCTTTTGTGCTTGTCATTTTGGTGAATTATTGGAAGATGGTGGTTAAAGCAGTGCAAAGAGTTTTAGCACGTGCCAGTCAGAGATAAAGGTAGAGGTTTTATTTATTTTTATTTTTATTTTGGTGGTACTGGGGGTGGAACCCAGGGGCTTTCTACCTCCGGGAAGAGGCTGGCACTTCTACCTTTTCCTTTGGCCAGGGCGCATAGAATGGTGGCCTCTTTTAAGTTTTTTGGATCACAAAAGGTGGGAATTCCTTTTGGGACAGAACTCCTCTGGAGCAGAGATAGGAAGCTGGGGCTGCAGAGGTGCAGGGTTCTTTAACAAAAGGTTTAACTTTTTGGGGGGATCTTCCTGGAGGAACACAAAAGGTGAAGCTCTCAGGTTTAATCTCAGGAATTTTCTGAGCCAGGCCATTATAATTTAAAAGTATGGGCCTGGCTTTTTAAAAATAACCAAGCTCTGTTAAACTGAAGATTTTTTTTTTTTCAGGTCTGGGAATGGAACCCAGGGGAATTTGACCTTGGAGGCACAACCCCTGCCCTATTTTTTTTTATTCTTTATTTTGAAACAGGGTCTCACTGAGTTGCAAAGGATCTCACTAAGTAGCTGAGGCTGTCTGCAAACTGCGATCCTCCTGTCTCAGCCTCCCGAATGCTGGAATTACAAGCATGTGCCACCACACCCAGCTGAAGATTTTAGAGATTAAAGCTGTATCTTCCTTTCCTTCCCAATGCATCTCTCTCTCTCTCTCTCTCTCTCTCTCTCTCTCTCTCTCTCTCTCTCTCTCTCTCTCTCTCTCTCTCTCTCTCTCTCCTTCTTCTTTTTCTTCTTTTTTTTTTGCTGATCTGGGGATGGAACCCAGAGGCATTTGACCTCTGAACTACACCCCCTGCCCTATTTTTTATTCTTTTATTTTGAAACTGGGTCTCACTGAGTTGCAGAGAGTCTCACTAAGTAGCTGAGGCTGTCCACGAACCACGATCCTCCAGTCTCAACCTCCCGAATGCTGGGATTACAAACTCATGCCACCAAGCCTGGCTGTCTGTCTTTCTGTCTTTTCTTTCCTTTTTTCTTTCTTTTTTTTTTTTGTGGTACTGAGGATGGAACCCAGGGGCATTGTACCTCTGAGCTCCCTCCTCCGCTCTATTTTTTATTCTTCATTTTGTAACAGGGTCTCAGTAAGTTGCAAAGGGCCTCACTAAGTAGCTGAGTCTGGCCCTGAACCGTGATTCTCCTGTCTCAGCCTCCCAAATGCTAGGATTACAAACTTGCGCCACCACACTCGGCTTTACCTAAAATTTTATTTCTCTTATTCTATCTCATTACTGGAATAACAGTGTGTATCACCATGCCTGGCTATAGGAGGCTCCCCCCCCCCCCAATACTGGGAATTGAACTAAGGAGTAATCTACCTCTGAGCTATACCCCCAGTTTTTTGTTTTTTTTTTAAGCAGGATCTCACTAAGTTACAGAGGGCCTCACTAAGTTGCTGAGGATGGCCACAACCTGCAATTCTCTTGTCTTATCCTCCCAAGTACTGTGATTACCTGTGTGCATCAACATGCCCAGTTTATAGAAGGCATTTATTTACTCATTCATTCACTTTATTTATTTACTTATTGTACTGGCAATTGAACCCAAGGGCATTCTACCTCTTAGCTACACCCCAGCCCTATTTCATTTTTATTCCTTTTCAAACAAGGTCTCACTAGGTTGTAGAGAATCTCACTACTTGCCTGAACCCGTGATCCTCCTGTCTCAGCCTTCCAAGTTCTGGGAGGTGTACCACTATGCCTAGTCCCCCCCCACCCTCTTTTTAAATACTGAGGATTGAACCCAGGGCGGCCCTACCACTGAGCTACATACTCAGCTCTTTTTATTCTTTTATTTCAAGGTGGGATCTCAGCTGGCCTTGAACCTGTGATTCTCTTGCCTCGGCCCTCAGCCTCCCTGGTAGCTGAATTACAGTGAATGTCTAACTCCTGGCAGTTCTGAGGCTAGAATAAACGGTGGCTTCTCACTGCCTCCGGGAGGGACCGCAGAGCACACTGCAGAGGCCCGTGCCTTCCTGGCCACACCCAGATGATCCCGATGGCAGAAGCGGGTAAGTGACAACAAAGACTTATTGCTAAAATTTCAGTATTGTCCTGTACTATTTGAGTTTCCAAGAAGGAACTTGGATTGAGGGCGATCCTTTCTGCCCAGACCTTTTTAATTTCTGGCTCTAGTTGCAGCACTCTCACAATAATGAGCAGCAGAATTCATGAGAGTAAATTAGATTCCTATTGAATGGAGGTAAAGAGGGCAGCTCTTCGGCATAGACCAGCGTTATTCAATAGAACTTTCTGCAGTGATGGAAAGTTTGGATCTGTACCGTTTAAACTGTAGCCAACAGCCACATATAGCCACTGAGACTTGAAATGTATCAACGTGATTAAAGATCTGAATTTTAAATTCCATTCCGTTTTAATTATTTTAAATAGCTTTCTATGGCTAGTGGCTACTGTGTTGGACTCCATGTAATACCCATAGTAATTGCTTCCTTAATCCTTTTTATCATTAACTCAATCACAAAGGATGCTTTCTTGTTTTTAGCCAAACAAGTCACTCTATTAATTTTAGTAAGTAGACATTCTTTTCATATTCCTATTTCCACTTTTTTTGAGGTGTGGGTACTGGGGATTGAACACAAGGGCATTCTACCTCTGAGCTATATCCCCACTTTTATTTTCTATTTTGAAACAAGGCCTCACTAGCTGGGTGTGGTGGTGACACTTGTAATTCCAGTACTTGGGAGGCTGAGACAGGAGGATTGCAAGTTCGCGTCCAGCCTCAGGTACTTAGTGAGGCCCTCTGCAACTTAGTGAAACCCTGTTTCAAAATAAAGAATAAAAAATAGGGCAGGAGTCGGGTGTGGTGGCACACACTTGTAATCCCTGTGCTTGGGAGGCTGAGACAGGAGGATCGTACAGGTTTGAAGCCAGCCTCAGCTACTTAGTGAGGCTCTCAGCAACTTAGTGAGACCCTGTTTCCAAATAAAATATAAACTAGGTCTGGGAGTGTAGCCCAGAGGTGGAAAGCCTCTGGGTTCCACACACACACACAAAATAGCTCAGAGGTCAAATGCCTCTGGACTCACTAAATTAATGAGGCTGGTGTTAAATCTGAGGCTGGCCTTCTATCTCAGCCTCCCAAGTGCTGGGATTACAAGTGTGCACCATTATATCTGACTTATTCTCGTTCATTTATTTAATGAAAACCCAGTTCCAGGCATGGTGCCACACATATTTAATTCCGGTACTTGGGAGGCTGAGGCAGGAGAATCTCAAGGTCAAAGACAGCCTCAGGAAGTAGTGAGACTCATCATCTACAGTGAGACTTTGTTTCAAAATAAAAATAAAATAGGACCGAGGGTGTAGCTCATAGGTAAAATGATCATATATCAGTTAAAAAAAAAAAAGAAACCCCAATTATCCACAAATTGACTTTTGCTTTTGCATATATATTTTCCAGGAGACACCCAGATGCATACATGTGCTAGAAAGGGACTGTCTAGCCATGCTTTCCACTTCACTCTTCATTGCTCAAGGCTAGGAAACGGCCTTGTCCACGTTTTACGGTCCTCCCTAGGGATAGTCCTCCTCCAGTGACGGGTCTGCTTGGGATCTAAAGGCCAGGCCCATTTGCTAAGATCTGTGACAACTCTGAAGGGCCATCCTAGGCTCAAAACTCTCCAGGGAACCTGAAGCCTTTGTTACAACCATCTCACAATTGAATTTGTATCTTTGCCCAACCCAATCCCCTATAGTTGTTCCGAATTGCAGATCTCCTTTCAAACAGACCTGGTTCTTGCCTTTATTTTGATTATAGTATTGTAGCCGGTATGAAGAAACTCAAATCCAGTGAAGATAGGGACCAGCCCAGGGTCACACAGCTCATTCACAGCAGAGCCAGCACGAGAGTCTGTGCTCCTGGTATCAGTGTGCGCTCTTCACCACGGGGCCTTGCAGTAGCGCACACAGCACTAGGGAGTCCAACTTGCTTCTGAGAGTAGCACTGAGAGAATAAGGGATGGACAAATTCATTTCCAGTGGGAACAGAATTTCTTTCCTCTTAGGGAAATGTTCCTCCTGTTTCTTAAACACAGGATCCTAAGGGGGAAAATCAATTTCTAACCTTCCCTCCCTTCCCTTCCCTTCCTTATTCTTTATAGCACTAGGGATTGAACCCAGGGGCATTTGACTCCAAGCTACATCCCCAGCCCTATTTTACTTTTGATTTGGAAACAGGTTCTCCCTATGCTGCTGAAGCTGGCCGCAAATCTGCGATCCTCATGTCTCAGCCTCCAAAGTACTGGGACTACAGGTGTGTGCTACCGCACCTGGCTAACCCTACTGTTTTCTTTCTTCCTTTCTTTCTCTCTCTCTTTCTTTCTTTCTTTCTTTCTTTCTTTCTTTCTTTCTTTCTTTCTTTCTTTCTTTCTTTCTTTCTTTCTTTCGCGATACTGTGGATGGAACCCAGGGTTATTTTACCTCTGAGCTACATCCCCAGCCCTATCTTTTATTCTTTATTTATCTATATACTTTATATACTTTTTTTGTGGTACTAGGGGGTGGAACCCAGGTTTTTTTTCTACCTTGGGGATATACTCCCAGACCTATTTTATATTTTATTTGGAAACAGGGTCTCACTGAGTTGCTGAGAGCCTCACTAAGTAGCTGGGCCTTGCTTTGAACCTGTGCGATCCTCCTGGCTCAGCTTCCCTATACCAGTATTGGGAATGGCCTAGGAAGATTTGAGAAAGCTATGATTATTAATATATTTCAAAAATTGTGTGAAGGGCAAATCTGTGCAAACACTTGGTTTCTGCCTAAAAACAGGCAACTATTCCAATGTAAATTAACCTAGCTAAAAGCAATTAACCAGTCAATAGGAGAGGAGAACTAGGCCTGTCTCTATCTAAAGACAGATCTACATGATTGGATAAGATGGTAGGAGGGGTCTACCTTCATGAAAGGAGACACCCTGCCACACCTTGTTGGGGGAGGTACCTTACAGGGACATTTACTATGTCAGAATTACATAAACAAGATGGAGGTCATGGGTATAAAAGTCCGGTCCACGTGTAATCCCTTTGGTGTATTCATTTCGAGTCACCCCTCTATGCCAGTCTGGTATGGAGTTGTTCCTATTCTCTGTATTTCTATCTTTCTAATAAACTTCTTTAAATCTTCAGCAACTGTCCAAGCTATGCATATTTATTCTTAGATTAGGACAAGAACCCACAGTAATTTTCTGGTTTTGATCATTTTGTATTTTGTTATGGGTTGGGGGAAATTGTGTCCGGGACCCTAGCAGGGGTTCCTGGGGAACAGTTTCCCCAAACCATATTTTCCCAATCCGTAATTTCCCAAGCACAAGGATTACAAGCATGTGCCACCATGCCCAGCTGTTTTTTTTTTTTTTTTTTTTTTTTTTTTGCGGTACTGGGGATGGAACCCAGAGGCATTTGACCTCCGAGATACATCCCCTGCCCAATTTTTTAATTCTTTATTTTAAAACAGGTCTCACTGAGTTGCTGAGGGCCTCACTAAGTAGCTGAGGCTATCCGCGAACCGTGATCCTCCAGTCTCAGCCTCCCGAATGCTGGGATTACAAGTGTGCGCCATCACGCCCGGCTTTATTCTTTATTTTGAAACAGCCACTCACTGAGTTGCAAAGGGCCTCACTAAGTACCTGAGGCTGTCTGTAAACCACGATCCTCCTGTCTCAGTCTCCCAAATGCTGGGATTACAAGCATGTACCACCACGCCCGGCCTTGTTTTTATTTTTATTTATTTATTTATTTTGGTGGTACTGGGGGTAGAACCTAGAGGCTTCTACCTCCGGGCTATACTCCCAGACCTATTTTATATTTTATTATTTGGAAACAGGGTCTCACTAAGTTGCTGAGAGCCTCACTAAGTAGCTGAGGCTGGCTTCGAACCTGTGATCCTCCTGTCTCCGCCTCCCTAGCGCAGGGATTACAAGCGTGCGCCACCACGCCCGGCTTTTGTTATTTTGAAATAAGTTTTCCTTAAGTTGCTGAGGGTCTCACTAAGTTACTGAGGCTGGCTTCGAACCTGTGATCCTCCTGTCTTAGCATCCCAAGAACTGCAATTACAGGTACATGACACTGCATCTGGCTCTTTCATGGCTTTTGAAGTAAAAGTGAGTATTTTTGTGTGTGTGTGTGTTTTGTTTTTTACATTTTGGGAAAAGGTGGTTCGATAGATATCGAGTTTGGAGGAACTGTCCAGAGCCTTCAGCAGGGGGAGCCTTGAGTCCCTCCTGGCTGCCTGCTTCCAGTCCTGGAGTAATTGCTACTTGTGACTCTTCCAGAACCCAAGGTGGTGGGAAGAAGTGGCTTCCTTAGCTCATTGTGCTGGGTTTCTACTTTACCCGGCAGTGGAGCACCAGGGTGTGGTGCGGGGTTCTCACAAAGGAAGGGAGGCTGGGGAGAGGGCCGGAAGCACTGGGGGAGGCTTCTAAAAAGGTTTCCCAGCTCACAACTGATTCACAATCCCAGTGAGGTGGGCAACCTGTCCAGAAGAGATTCTGACAATAAGTCCCAAACAAATCCACTTATAATATCTTCCCATAGCACCTTGGATTGTTTCTGCATAGTACTTATTGGTATTGAAATAATAATAATAATAATATTATTATTATTATTATTATTATTATTATTATTTATTATTATTATTATAGTATTGGGGACTGAACCCAGAGGCATTCTGCCTCCGAGATACACCCCCAGTCCTATTTTTTATTTTTTTATTTTGTGGTACTGGGGATGGAACCCAAGGGCATTCTACTTCTGAGCTACACCCCAGACCTATTTTTTATTCTTTATTTTGAAACAGGGTCTCACTGAGTTGCAAAGGGCCTCACTAAGTAGCTGATGATAAGTTGGGTCCTGCACTCATGTGACTTTGTGTCACATGACCTCTGCAGGGCAAGGGAGGGGCTGAAACCCCCGCGAGAATTGGGCGTTCCCGCGAGTAAACCCTCATCTCGCGAGATGCATACCTTGAAAAGGAGAGCCCGCGTCCTCAAGCTTCGGACAGGCGCGCGGGCCCCACGGTGCCTCGCCCTGATCCCCGGGAGAGCCGTGCCATTAAAACTTTACATGCCACGTGTACCGGACCTCTCTCGTGTTTTTCACACTCCACCGTACTCACTTATTTTTATTTTACTCGCATTTAATTTTTTATTTTACTTATCATTTGGTGCCAAACCGGGAGAACTCTTGGGTCCCTCCCCATTTTTTTCTTTTTTTTCCTTTTTTCTCCTTTTATTTTTACTTTCTTTTTGAGCCCCGGACTCTCTGACCCGCCAGCAGCTCGACTGTGAGGTCCCACACCAGCGCTCCGCTTGCAGGCGTTGCTCCCGCCACTGCCGCCACTGCTGCCCCGTGCCTGCCTGGACCGTAAACCTTCTTCCCCAGCCCCGCGCTCTCCGGGAGAGCCGGCGGCCTTCTTCCCACCCCGGGCTCTGCTGAGAGTCCACGGCCATCTTTCCAGCCCCGAGCTCTGCTGAGAGCTCGCGGCCATCTTTTCGGCCCCGCGCTCTGCTGAGAGCCGGTAGCCATCTTTCTGGCCCCAAGCTCTGCTGAGAGCCGGTGGCCATCTTTTCCCGCCCATGTGCTCTCTTCCGGAGCGCCGGCGGCCATCTTCCGCGGCCACCACGGCCGGGACGTGCAGGCTCCACCGGCCGCCAGGCTGCTAGTTCCACCCGCCCGGAGCCAGGCTCCTTGGGTGATGCTGGCACCTGTTCTACTTGCTGACCTCCTGCACGGGCCAGGACCTCTGCCTGCTGCTTGGACCTCCTAAAACCGCCGTTCCCGCCTGCCCACGCCGCCCGCCGCTGGAATGGGACCACGCTGCCCGCAGACTGTGCCACACTGCGCGCCTATGTCTTCTCCGCGCCTGGCGTTGCTTAGACCCGCCTGCCGGGGCCGCCTGCCTCCTCCATCTAGGCGGCCGCCACTCTGCTAAACAGCCCCCAGCCCGCCAAGTCCAGCCCGCGCTCCAGCTGGTTCCTCCACTCGGACTCGCGCCCTGGCGCCCTTCACCCTGTGCCTGCCCACCCCTGCTGCCTGGGCCTGGCCATTCCGGTAAGCAGCCACATGGGATTACTGGGGGGGGGGGTCGCCAGCTTTGGCCCGCCATCTTGCACACGTGGAATCACTGGGGGGCCGCCATCTTGGCCCCACCATCTTTAACCCCTCCCACCTCATGGCCTCACTGGAGGCCTCGCCATCCTTAACCCCTCCCACCTCATGGCCTCACTGGAGGCCTCGCCATCCTTAACCCCTCCCACCTCATGGCCTCACTGGAGGCCTCGCCATCCTTAACCCCTCCCACCTCATGGCCTCACTGGAGGCCTCGCCATCCTTAACCCCTCCCACCTCATGGCCTCACTGGAGGCCTCGCCATCCTTAACCCCTCCCACCTCATGGCCTCACTGGAGGCCTCGCCATCCTTAACCCCTCCCACCTCATGGCCTCACTGGAGGCCTCGCCATCCTTAACCCCTCCCACCTCATGGCCTCACTGGAGGCCTCGCCATCCTTAACCCCTCCCACCTCATGGCCTCACTGGAGGCCTCGCCATTCTTAACCCCTCCCACCTCATGGCCTCACTGGAGGCCTCGCCATCTTTAACCCCTCCCACCTCATGGCCTCACTGGAGGCCTCACAATCTTTAATCCCTCCCACTTTCCACTCCTAACCAATCCTAGGAGTCGGCGGCCATCTTTCCGGCCCAAGCCAGGTAGCTTGGCACTTGCTCTGCCTGCCAACCGCCTGCGCGGGCCAGGACCTCTGCCTGCCGCTTGGACCTCCTAAAGCACCGTTCCAGCTTGGTTCTCCGGTCACCGCCGGGACCTCTGGCCGGTTTGCCCCACCCGCCCCGAGCCAGGCTCACTGGCGGTGCTCCTCGGGGCCCAGCCTCAGCGTCTGGCGCGTGCCTGGAAGCCATTTTGTCTCCACACCGCGGGCCCGGCAAGCCACGCTGCCTGCGCGCCCCCACTGATCCCGCCAGCCGCCAGTGCCGTCCACACCAGCCACCGGCATCCGTGTGCCCTGGCTCCACCGCGCCCCCAGCAGCTTCTCAGCGCTTCTGTCACAGCCAGCGCTGGCCGACAACACCATACTCCGGTAAACTGCCTCCTTCCCTTGGTTAGCGGGTTCCGGACTTGGGTCTTCCGGTCCACTGGGACCCCAAAATCCAAGCGCTTGGTGACCCATTGTCCCATGGTCCACTGGGATCACGCTGCGGATGACCAGGTCATCCTCCGGTTTTGAGAAGGAATGAAGACGTTCTTCCCTATCTCTTAACCTCCGTTTCCGAACGATTGAGCAGGGAAATCGGGGACGCCCATTTCCTGTTCTTCGTTTCCGCCCGCGAACCAATTATGGGGAGTCGAACCTTTATACTAGCAGATGCCCTGAGAGCCTGTCTGCCTTGATACGAGTTGGGAAATAGGTTGCGGTGGCCCAGGAACAGTTAGGAACTTTTCTAAGTGGTCTGGTATCCCTCCAAATGCTCTCCCCCATCAGCTTCCATTTATTTTCCCGCCAGCTGCCATTTTGTGATGGCGCGTAGTCGCTGCCTGGTAATGTCACAGTCACCATCTTGGCCCGCGCCAGACTACAATTTTGCTGGGCGGCCTGCGTGGGCGTGCCCTAGGTGCTGTGGGAAACGCCGGGCCGGGGCTGGGGCGACACCCTCTGCCCATGGGGAGTCTGCGTTGCCATTCTTGCCGGACACCAGCCCCGGGACGCGCTCTTTGTGAGTATAGGTCCGTCACAGCTGACAGAACCTTAACATAGCATCTAAGTTTTAATTCCAGAGAGAAACAGGCGGAAATGGAGCGTACACTCCGACTTTGCCAAAAAGCAGATCCCTGGTAGCTGCCCTTCAGCTGGCGGTGGCGGCTCAGCCCTCTGGAGCGCCACCTAGGTGTGGAGGACTGCAACAACAACTACCTCCAGGAGCCTGCCTGAAGTGGGGCAAAGCCACGCCTACCAATCAGACTGCTCGGCGTGTGGCCAGGAGGGCCACTGGAACAGTGCCCTTGGAAAAGGGTGAGCCCCAGGTGCCTCAACACAGGGGGAGCACCTTTCCAGACCAGGCCCCGCTGCTGGCCCTACTCAGCCTGGCTGAAGACTGATGGCTCCTGGATCCCTCAACCTCCATCCTCTTTGCCAGCTCAGGGTAGCTCTCCAGGTACTGAGTAAGCCAGTCTCCTTTTTTGTCGCCTGCTCAATCTCATGATTTGTTTTTTTCTTTAATAGCCCTTGCCTGTTCAAGCCTCCTCAAGCGCACATCACTAAGCTGTCCAGGGTAACCTCCAATTTGCACTGCAGCTATGCACCCACCTGCACCCCCTTCTGGGGGACTGGACTCCTGACTCCTCCCGGCCTGGGGCCCCTGACGACGCCCCTTAACAGCAGGAAGAAGCTAGAGGGTCCAATCGTCATCCGTTATCCCTACCATCAAAAGGCCGGGATGATAAGTTGGGTCCTGCACTCATGTGACTTTGTGTCACATGACCTCTGCAGGGCAAGGGAGGGGCTGAAACCCCCGCGAGAATTGGGCGTTCCCGCGAGTAAACCCTCATCTCGCGAGATGCATACCTTGAAAAGGAGAGCCCGCCTCCTCAAGCTTCGGACAGGCGCGCGGGCCCCACGGTGCCTCGCCCTGATCCCCGGGAGAGCCGTGCCATTAAAACTTTACATGCCACGTGTACCGGACCTCTCTCGTGTTTTTCACACTCCACCGTACTCACTTATTTTTATTTTACTCGCATTTAATTTTTTATTTTACTTATCAGCTGAGGCTGTCCGCGAACCTGGATCCTGTCTCAGCCTCCCAAATGCTGCGATTACAAGTGTGTGCCACCACACCCGGCTTTATTTTTTATTTTGAAACAGGGTCTCACTAAATTGTGGAGGGCCTTAGTAAATAGCTGAGGCTGGCCGTGAACCTGTGATCCTCCTTTCTCAGTCTCCCAAGTACAGGGATTACAAGCATGCCACCACACCCGACACCTCATTTTTTATTTTGAAACAGGGTCTCAGTAAGTTGTAGAGAGCCTCAAAACTTGTTGAGGCAGGCCGCCAGCCTGCAATCCTTCTGTCTCAGGCTCCCAAGTACTGGGATTACAAGTATGGGCCACCACGCCTGGCTTGGTATTGAAACTATTAATTATGCAATGCATTGTCTCTTCTTTGGCATTTCACTGAAGAACACAAGGGAAAACCTATATTGTATTATATGGTCTACAAACTCCAGGAGAGCAGAGATTTGTGTCCTTGTTCAATTCTGTATCCTAAGCATTCAAATTAGTACCTAACATAGCAGGCAGGAATAAATCTTTGTTGAATACACAAGCAAGTTAGCATAATAAAAGAAATAAGGTTAACTGTGCTCTTAAATTTACTTGACTTCACGGGAGAAGGGTTGATTCCTCAACTTGGGATCAGTGGGGTCTTTGACTTACATGATGGAAGAGAATTTCAAGACATGCCAGTCAGAGACATAAACAGATTTATTTAGGAAAGTCAGAACTACACATTCAAGGGAGAATACAAGACACTCCAAAAGAGAGAGGAGAGGCCCTTTGGGAGTACCGGGCTCTTCTTTGCTGAGGGGCAGGGAGGAGGAGCTGTGTGAGGAACTTTAAGATGATTAGGATGTGATGGTCTCAGGGCAAGTCCTGACCTTCACTGTCTTATCAGTAGGTTTCCATTTTGTTTAAACTTCAAGGACAGCAACTGTGTACAAGGAGATTTCCCTCTTGCATGCCCTCAGTTCAACAGATAACCTCCTAGAGGATAGTCAACAGGGCTCAGGATAATGACTAAAACCTTATGAGTTTCTCAGAAACTTGTGGGTCTAACAGACCTTGACACAGACTTCCATATTAAAGTTACATTTTCCATCTTCTCCCTTTCTGTCTCCTTCCTACCTATTTTATTACCTCATTCCTACCTCAGGACTATTTTTTCAAATTCAAGTAAATCTTCCAAGGAAAACACACTTGGGAAATCCGGAGTCCACGCATTCTAGAAAACTGTGAAGAGGTGAGGCTCAGTAGTCTTGTCTGTGCAGTGCAGTGAACACCCGGCATAATATTCCCTCACATTGAAGCTCACTGGAGAGGAACTCAGGGATTTGACTGAGTGGGAGGGGATCTTGTCCAAGAAGCTGATCGATGTAGCACCTTGATAATCTGGTGGAAATTTAATAATCCTCATTAATGTTCTTGTGAAAATTGGTCACTTACAGATCATTGAACAGTTTTACTATTTCCATCAAACTGCTTTAAAAGACTTTTTTTTTTTTTTTTTTTTTTTTTTTTTGCGGTACTGGGGATGGAACCTGGGAGCATTGTACCTCCAAGCTACACCCCCAGTCCCATTTTTTAGTCTTTTTATTTTTAATTAATTAATTAATTAATTAATTTGGTGGTACTGGGGTTCCTGGAAGCCCTTCTACCTCTGGGCTACACTCCCAGACCTATTTTTTATATTTTTATTTGGAAACAGGGTCTCCTAAACCAGCGCGCGGCTGGCGCGATCCTCCTGTCTCTGCCTCCCAAGCGCGGGGATTACAAGCGTGTGCCACCACGCCCGGCTAGTCTTTTTATTTTTGAAACAGGGTCCTCACTGAGTTGCGAAGGGCCTAAGGAGCTGAGGCTGTCCGCGGATTAATCCTGGTGTCTCTCCTCCCGACTGCTGGGATTGCAAGCGTGCGCCGCCACGCCTGGCTTTTTAAAAGATTTCTAAAATTCTTCTTAGGGATTTTTTTTTTTGAGCATTTTCTCAGTCCTGACATATTATGCAGTCAAAAGAGTCTTTTGCATATGACCAACATATCCAAATAAGAAGATTAATTCACTGAGACTTTCTCTGATTATATAAGTGAAAATTATTTTGGCATTTAGTCACCTCTGGAATAAAGAGCTCTAGAAGAGGAATCTAGATTAGCTGAGATACCTCTGCTTCCGGACATTTTGCTTGATCTTTAGGAGTCTTTCTGGGCCTAAAAAGTCCCCTTCTTTAAAGAGAGGATTGGATTAAGAAGACTAATAATCCTTATAGCTGGGATAGTCAGCGATGTTTATCTGAAAGCACATTTAGTGTCTAAAAATGGAGTAAGTAGCCATGAATATGAAGAATTGGTTAATACATTCATTGCTGTGACTAGTACAGTTTTGGAGACCATTACAGGGAAGCGGATGCTAAAATACAAAGTTCAAGTTTCATGAACTTAAATCATGATTGTTCTTTGGCTGAGCAATTCAAAAGGCTTTCACATAGCGGTTGAGTAAAGCCCCCTTCTGTTTAATGCTGGCTGAGAGGAAAAGTGAAATGTGATGAAAGCGACACTGGAATTAACCCGGCGCAGACCCTTTGCTATTTGCAGACCTAGAGTGGGACCACTTCACTCACTCGCTTTGTCCTGTGACCTTATAAGTGTCTCTTGAGCTTCCAGCACTCAATTTTCCCCTCAGATACATTTCCCCTATACTGCTTATCTTGTAAAATTAACTACTGTGGAACAGATGTATGAGTCCAAGCTAATTTTATAAGAAACTCGAGTGAGAGGAAATCAATCTTTCAAGGTCCCCGAAGTCCTGAGATCATAAAGAAAGGGCTAAAGATGTGGTTTCTGGCTTTTTGCTTCTGATTTCCTTCTTAGTTTCAGTTTTCTTTTTCTGAATCTCTTTCCCTAGAACCTGCAAGGCATGTATAGTGCTCATAAAGGAAACAATGACAATAGTAGGCTGTTAGAAAGGTCAAAGCCCATGCTGCCAACAGACGCGGCCAGGCTGGCTCCGCAGTGGGAATTTACGAATGATAATGTACTGCCACTTTTGCTTTAAGAGCTACTCCCACTTGGGGACCCGAAACTATGTAGTCACCAAACAGTAAAGAGTGGTCAGTTCTTTGATTTACTGGAAGGAGCCCTATTGATCAAGTTCATTTAAGGTTATTAGTTAATTCTACACATTATTACAGCTTACTTTTGGCAACCACAAACCTTTTAGTACTTACAAGTAGTCAAATCTAATTATTGTTGAGTTACAAAATCATGTCTGCATCCATTACCGTGAACCCAATCTTAACTCATGTGCAAGTTTAAAAAATTCTGAGAAGTGTTTTTGGTTTTCTCCTGGTTATGAGATTTAGAGTGTGCGTGTTTGTTATAGAAAATGAAAATCTAGTGACTGTTTTGAAAAGATCTAGGCAAAGGGTCATGACAACAATTCAGCTATTTAGCACAACTCTCTGTAAACAAAGCACCAGAGAAAGGCTTAAAGTGAGGTAATAATTCCGGCTCATTGTCTGTGAGTAAACACCAGGCAGCTATAGACATGTTTAATTAATTCCTGCACTCTCTTCAAATACAAATTAATACAAAACAGCATTTTGTGACTTGGAGGTAATTGCCACATGGCTGAGCTCTGAATCTCCAGGAGCTGTATAATTTAAGTACGGATTTATGTATGGAACATACAAGGCTCTGGTATAATATTTTGAAATGAACATTTATTTCATAGAAGAGGCAAGTAAGGTGGAAAATAAATACTGGCAAGGGAGTTATGAGGCTTAAGTAAAAACAACGCAAGGCAAATAGCTCTGCTACAGGCATAAACAAACTACCTTCCAGGCACTAGGAGGGAGGGACTACTGGGATCCAGGTGGGAGAGAGGAGCTGTTCTGGGCACATGTGCACTGTTTTGATTCCTAGAGGAGGAGGTGGGGGCATTCCACCTACAGGAAGAGCAGGGAGTGAAAAGAGTTGAGAGATGCGGATGGGAATGGTAAAAGGTGGCCTGGAACTTTGGAGAACTGGCTTAAAAAAGTGCAAATCTATCAAAAAAAATTATTTTCCATCTTTGCATCTTCATTTCATTGTTTTAAGCAATGAAACACACACAGCTACCTGGTAAGCATTTAAGTACTATGAAAAGTCTAAGAAAATATGTGAGAAGTTGAAAGTTTTAAATTCTACAACCCACTTGTGCTGGTATTGGAAAATTGCTTTGCTATTGATTGGGACTGAGCTTGTATTGATTGCTAATAAGAGTTGTATTAATGGCTAATAAGAATAAGCTTTCATACTTAGACAAAACAATAAAATCCTTTTCTCTGCCTCTGAGCTGTCAGCCAAGAGCTGTAGCCAGTATTGACCTCGGCCAGCTAAAAGTTAGCTGTTAGCCCAGCTAAACATGGAATGTTAGATTAAAGTTGTTAAGAGAACCCTATATTGATTACCAAGTACACAAAAGAGTTGTAGTCCAGGGTCTCTATACTCTAAAGACAAGTTTACATAATAAATAACTTCTAGCAGATAAAGATTTAAAAAGAAAGCTAAAATTCCCCAAGGATGCAGGAGGATAGTACACATCAAAAAGGACATAGACCATGTGACTTCTGACTTTGTTAACCAAGTAACACATCTTGGTCATAACAAAGGCTCACAGCTTGGAGATGATGGGTGAGCCTACACCTGCATCAGGCAGGGGCAGACAAAAAGACTATTGGTTAAGCAGGTGGGATATAATGAATCCTTATAAAAACTATTCTATGTTCAAAACTCCAGTGTCTTACTTTCAAAGCATTCCACTGTGCCCCTCTCTCTGATGCAGTGCTTTATAGTTCTGTCCTTTCTTCCTTTGTAATAATGAAATTTGCTTAAGCTTACAGCAGTATAGTTCTGGCTATTTTTTTAACTAGCTAAGAACAAGAACCCACATCACCATCTCACACTGTTACAGTTTTGGCGCACAACGGTAGCCTAACGCCACTGCATCCTGAAGGCAAGTAACCCTCCCCAAAACGTAATTGGATCCTAGTGGATGACTGGATAACTGGCGCCAACAGGCTCTCCGTGATGGTGGAGACCCCCCGCCACTGCTTAGCTACAGCAGACTCTCCAGGGGAGGGGAAATTTCCCCTTTAACTACAGCAGGAGACAAGAAGGGACTCCAGACCATCCTCAAGCTTACTATATGAACTCACAGGCAACCAAACAGCGACTTGGGAGCCTCACGCCTTTCGAGGTACCAGCTCATGTCGCCTTACGTCCTTGTGAGGCTAGATCTGTGTCAAGATCTATATTGGGGTTCTGGGGAAACCCACAATTATCTTCTAAGGCCCAATGAGTGCCTGTCCATTCTACCTCTGTCAAAGATGAGACACTCTGTTAAAAGACCTCTGGGAAATAGAACTCAGGGAGGAGGCTCGCCTTTTCATACGCAGGCTATGTCCTCAAAAAGATCCATGCCCCTACTGTACAGAGACTCTGTATTGGAGGTTATAGGGACATCTGTTTTCTGGTTCCTGGGCTCAGCACACCATTAATAATTATTATAGGGCAAATGAGCATCATTCAGTTTCTAATTGGTTTTACTAAATTGTTTTAACATTGTGTGTGTGTGTGTGTGTGTGTGTGTGCATGCACGATGCTACTAGGGATTGAACCCAGGGGCTTTCTACCTCTGAGCTATACCCACAGACTTTTTATTTATTTATTTATTTTAGTCCTGGGGATTGAACCCAGGAGCATCCTACCTCTGAGCTACATCTCCAGCCCTTAAAAACAAACAAACAAACAAACAAACAAACAACCAGGGTCTCTGTTTCTGAGAGGCTCACTGAGTTGCGGAGGCTGGCTTTGAAACTGTCAGATTCTCTTGCCTCAGCCTCAGAAGTAGTGGGATCATAGGTGTGCTCCATCACAACCAGCTTCATATCTATGTTTTAGAACTATAGTTCAGATGGCAGTATAAGGAAAGGGCTAAGAGCAGAAAGCTACTAAATTCATAGTATAGACAGAAAATCAGTACAGTGTTTGAGGCAAGAAATGGTAAATGCTTTACTTAGTACCAGTGTGGACAAAAATGAAAATGGATATGTAGCAGTACAGGTACGAAACTGAAAACCTTGGTGCCAGTTAAGCAGGCAGGAAGATGAAAGTCAAGGAAATGTTAAGGAAGACTAGAAAAGCCAGGCCCAGTGGTGCACACCTGTAATCCCAGTACTTGGAAGGCTGAGGCAAGAGAATTGTAGGTTCAAGTCCAGCCTTAGCAACTTAGCAACATCCTCAGCAACTCAGTGAGACCCTGTTCCAAAATAAAATAAGAAATAAAATAGGGCTGGGGGTGTAGCCCACAGGTAGAACATTCAATCCCTAGTACCACAAAGAAAGGAGGAGGAGGAAAGGAAAGAGGAAGAGGAGAAAGAAAAAAAGAGGAGGAGGAAGAGAAGGAGGAGGAAGAGGACAGATGGCAGTAACCTTCTTGCTTGGACTGTTGAATGTTTCTAGTCTGGGCTGTTGAATAAATTTTTTTATGGTTATTGGGAATATGGAACCATAATGAGACTTGCCTCTTCCTATCCTACTACTGTGACCTTGTTCTTACTTCTTGTTTTAATTTTGATAGTGTTTCGCCAGTTTTCCCTATTTTATCTTCAATTTCTACTTTGCCACTGAAGTCCTCCATGTAGAAGTGTGTTCCAGTTGCCTCTTTCCTCAACTGTACCATTATTCTAGTCTCTTCCTTATCACCTCTCATATATAGCACTAAGCGATATCTCCGGTTCTTTTTATTTTTTAAAATTTTTTAATTTTTTGGAGGTACTAGGGGTGGAACCCAGAGGCTTTTCTACCTCTGGGTTATACTCCCAGACCTATTTTATATTTTATTTGGAAACAGGGTCTCACTAAGTTGCTGAGGGCCTCACTCAGTAGCTGAGGCTGGCTTTGAACCTGTGTAATCCTCCTGTCTCAGCCTCCCAAGCGCTGGGATTACAAGTGTGTGCCACTATGCCTGGCTTTTTTATTATTATTATTATTATTATTATTATTATTATTATTATTATTTTGCAGGTCTGGGCATGGAACCCAGGGGAATTCTACCTCTGAGCTACACCCTCTGCCCTATTTTTTATTCTTTATTTTGAAACCGGGTCTCACTGAGTTGCAGAGGACCTCACAATAAGCAGCTGAGGCTGGCTTTGAACCTGTGATCCTCTTGCCTCAGCCTCCCAAGCACTGGGGTTATAGGCATGCACCACCACACCTCGCTTTCCACTTTCTTAAAGTATGTACTGTGGAACAGCAGTGTTTGAGGTTATTAATATTCATATAAAGAGACAATTCAAAAGATTCCGTGATCATATACTTTAAGAAACACTTGGGGGAAGCACGGAGCTTCTCAATGGCAGAATTTCTCAGAGCAATAAATGTGCCAAAGAGAATTATAAACTACCCACAGAAGAAATGATACACAACACTTCTCTTGTGTCTTTGATCATAAACCTTATTTTTAAGTTGTATTTTATAGGGCTTCTGAAGAACATACTTTAGGAAACGTTATACTAGACATAAACTCTTCAAGAGCTGAGAATTTATCATATTTATTTGTTCATGTATTCCTTAGGGAAATCTGAAGGACATTTTGGTCCTAGTAGGTTTTTGCTACATTTTAGTTAGCAGATATTAAGTTAAAGGCAATACAGACACAAAATGCAAGGGCAGGAAAACATGGGTCATATTTAAGAATATTTTCTTTAGTTGGGTGGTAAGTGATAAGAAGAGAAACTGTGAGCAGTTGCCTATCAACAAATTAGGTAATTTATTCCTACAAAGATAGAAACTACTGGGCTGGGCGTGGTGGCGCACGCTTGTGATCCCTGCGCTTGGGAGGCTGAGACAGGAGGATCACGCAGGTTCGAAGCCAGCAGCACTGGCTTAAGAGACGCTGTTTCCAAATAAAATATAAAATAGGTCTGGGAGTGTAGCCTGGAAGTAGAAGGCCCCTGGGTTCCATCCCCAGTACCACCCAAAAGAAACCAAAAACAAAGATAGAAACTACCAAAACTTATTAAGGAAGTAGAGCCCTCAGGACCCAAGACCTGTGGTGAGCCCTGGACTTGGAGGCAAAGAAGCCGGCAACTGGTACAGATAAAGACAAGTCCCAGGCTGGATGTGGTGGTGCACCCTTGTGATCCCAGTACTTGGGAGGCTGAGACAGGAGGATCACAGGTTCAAAGCCAGCCTGGGCAACTTAGACCCTCAGCAACCTAGTGAGACCCTGTTTTCAACAAGAAATAAAAAATCGGGCTGGGGGGTGGTGTAGCTTGGAGGTAGAATGCCCCTGGGTTCCATTTCTAGTGCTACAAGATAGAAAAAAAAAAAAAGAAAGAAAAAAAGAAAAAGAAAGAAAAGCCCCAACAAAAGGCTGCTGTCTTTAGCAAAAAGACCTAAAAAAGAACAACCTTGTAAGGCAGAAAACCTTGACAATTACCTCTGTACTCAAGCTAAACACATCAGAAAAGGACTGTGGTCCCAGCCTACCTCGCTAGTGGAGGCAAACGGGGAGCTTAGGCTCTCGGCCTTGCCAGACCGACGCCGTGCCCGCTCCCCCTGCCGCCCCACCAGCGTGGTGTCAAAGGAAGCCTGGCGGAGGGTCAGGACTTTCGCAATCACTCAGCAACTTGAGGCTACGAGCCGCACACGGGTCCTACCCTTGCAATGTCAGTGGAGTCCACAGGAGCGACCGAGACCCTCCTCCCTTCCCTGCCAGGAGTGGAGGCCTGGTGAAGAGGCCTGCAACTCCATCCCGCCAGAGTAACGCAGAGCACCTTCAGCCCGGCTGAGTCCTGCACCTGCCTGGACTTCTACCCCAACTGCAGTAGTGTGTTGGCCAGGCCTACAGAGCCACCCTCCCTGCTGGAGCCGCACCAGAAGAAACCAGCTGAAAGAGAAGGTTTAAATGAGCTCCATATGGTATCCTTCGAAGCACTAAAGTTTTTATTTGATGAAGCCAATTTATCCATTTATTTCTTTGCTTGCTTCTGCTTTTGGTGGTGTATCTAAGAATCCTTTGCCAAATCTAAGCTCATGCAGATTTATACCTCTGTTTTCTCTGAAGAGTTTAATAGTTTTAGTTCCTACATTTAGGTCTTTGATCCATTTTGAGCTACTTTTGTGTATATTATGAGGTAAAAACCCTATTTCAAGCCAAGTGTGGTGGTAGACACCTGTAAGCCCAGTCCTTGGGAGGCTGATACAGGACGACTGCAGTCTCCAGGCCAGCCTCAGGAGTTCAGTGAGGTCCTTAGCAACTTAGCAAGACCGTGTTTCAAAACAAAATTAAATTATAAAGTAGGGCTGGGGGCATAGCTGAGAGGTAGAATGCCCATGGGTTCAATCTCCAGAAACACACACACACACACACACACACACACACACACACACACACGCCCCATTTCATTCTTGTGGTATTGGGAATGGGAACCAGGGATGTTCTCCCTCTGAACTATACCTTCAACCCTTTTTATTTTTTGTTCTGAAACAGGGTCTCACTAAGTTGCTTAGTCTTTGCACATTCTGAAGGCTGTCCTCACACCTGCAGTTCTCCTGTTTGTCTCTCGGCTACTGGGATTACAGGCATATGCCACCATACCTATCTATCCCAGCACCATTTGTTGAAAAGAATATTCTGCTACTCCTGTCAAAATCAATTTACCATAGATATTGTATGTATGATTTTATCACTGGATTGTCAGTCCTATTCCCGCTACCTTATGCCAGTAACTGTTTGTGTGTGTGTGTGTGTGTGTGTGTGTGTGTGTGTGTGTGTGTGGTACTTGGGATGGAACCCAGAGGCATTCTACTTCCAAGGTACAACCCAGCTCTATTTTTTGTTCTTTTTTTTTGCCGCTGGGGATTGTACCCAGAGGCATTTTACCTCTGAGATAAACTTCCAGCCCGGTTTTATTTCTTATTTGGAAATAGGTTCTCACTAAGTTGTGGAGGGCCTCGCTAAGTTGTCGAGGCTGGCCTCGAACCTGCGATCCTCCTGTCTCAGCCTCGCAACTACTGGGATTACAAGCATGCGCCACCACACCCGGCTTCTATTTTTTATTCTTTATTTTGAAACAGGATCTCAGTGAGTTGCAAAGGACCTCACTAAGTAGCTGAGGCTGGCTTCAAATCAAGGTCCTCCTGTCTCAACTCCAGAATGCTGGGATTACAAGCTTGCATCACCATGCCCAGCTTTACCATATTATCTTGACTTCTTTTGCTTTGAAGTAAATTTCGTTTTGCTTCTGTTTTTAGCAATGCTGAGAATCAAATCCAGGGCCTCCCGAATCCTAGGCAAGTGCTATACACTGAGTTCTACCCCGAACCCATTGAGGTAAGTTTTAAAGCCATGAAGAATGACTTTCCAGTTTTATTCTTCCTTTTCAGGGTAGATTTGGTGACGCTGGGCCCCTTACAATCCCAGAGAGTCAGTTTCTCCAGGGAAGCGAGGGGTTCTGTTAGGGATCACGTTGACGCTGTACACTGATTTCAAGAGCACTTCCATCTTTATTTAGGCTAGGCATCTCACTGGAGGAGTGCTTGCCTAGTACGCACAAGGCCCTGGGCTCAGTCAACAGGAAAAAAGAAAAGAAAAAAGAAAAAGAAAAGAAACAGTCTCCATAAATTGCTGAAGCTGCCCTCAAACCTGTAATCCTCTTATCTCAGCCTCTCAAGTTTGTTTATTATTTTGTGGTACTGTGGATTGAATTCAAGGGCATTCCACCCCTGAGCTACATCCTCAGCCCAAATTCAATTATTTATTTATTCATTCATTCATTCATTCATTCATTCATTAGTTTTGAGGTACTGGAAATTGAACCCAGGGGCATTCTACTTCTGGGCTACCCCCCCCCCCAGAACTATTTTTTTTTTTTTTTTTGGTGGGGTTCCTGGAAGCCCTTCTACCTCTGGGCTACACTCTCATCCCAGACCTATTTTTACATTTTTATTTGGAAACAGGGTGTCTCCTAAGCCAGCGCGCGCGGCTGGCTTCGAACCCGCGCGATCCTCCTGTCTCTGCCTCCCAAGTGCGGGGATTACAAGCGTGCGCCACCACGCCCGGCTTATTTTTTTTTTTTTTTTTTGAAACAGGATCTCATTAAATTGTGGAGGGCCTAAGCAGCTGAGGCTGGCTGCGAACCTGTGATCCTCCTGTCTCAGCCTCCCAAGTACTGGGAATACAGGTATATACCACCACACATGGCAAAGGTTACATTTTACTCTTACTTTTTTAGCGTTTTTACCGCAAAAGGATATTGAGTTCTGTCAAATGTTTTTTCAATGTCTATTGAGATAATTGTGTGATTTTTAAAATTCTGTTGCTATTATATGTTATACTCATTAGCTTTCAGATGTTGAACCAACCCTGCATTCCTGGGGTAAGTCTCATTTGGTCATAGCATATAATTCTTTTTATATACTGCTGGATTTAGTTTGGTAGTGCATTTTTTAGTATGTTTGCATCTATAGTCACATGATATGCTTATCTGCAATTTTCTTGTAATGTATTTGTCTTGTTTTTATATCAAGATTATCTTGTCCTCATAAGTGATTTGGGAAGAGTTCCCTTTACTTCTAGGGTTTTTTTTTTTTGTGTGTGTGTGGGTCTGGGGATGGAACTCAAGGGTATTCGACCTCTGAGCTACATCCCCTGCCCTGTTTTTTATTCTTTATTTTTGAAACAGGGTCTCACTAAGTTGCGGAGGGCCTCACTTAGTAGCTGAGGCTGTCCAAGAACTGCGATCCTCCTGTCTCAGCCTCCCAAATGCTGGAATTACAAGTATGAGCCACCATTACCATCTTCTCTAGTTTTTTTTTTTTTTTTTTTTTAATAGTGTTTGGAAAAAGTGGTATAATCCTTCCTTAAATATTTGGTGGAGCTGGGGTGGTGGTGCATGCCTGTAATCCCAGTACTTGGGAAGCTAAAACAGGAGGATTGCAGGTTTGCTGCCAGCCTCAGAAACTTAGGGAGGCTCTCTGCAACTTAGTGAGACTCTATTTCATAATAAAAAATAATATAGGGCTGGGGGTAGCTCAAAGGTAGAATTCCCCTGGGGTCAATCCCAAGTGCCACCAGGAAAAAAAAAAGTTTAGTGAAACTCAGTGGTGAAACCATCTGGCTCTAGGCTTTCCTTTGAGGGCAGGAGTTTTTTTTTTTTTTTTTTTTTTTTTTTAGCACTAATTCATTCTATGGTAGTTTCATGTTTAGGGTGTTTTGTTGGTTGGTTGGTTGTTTGGCTTTGGTACTAGGAGATTGAACCAAGGGGAATTCTACCCCCAAGCTATATCACCATCCCTTTTAAAATTTTTTATTTTGAAACAGGGTCTTGGTAAGTTTCTGAGGGTCCTACTAAGTTGCTAAAGCTATCCTCAAACCTATGATCCTCCTGTCTCAGCCTCCCAAATACTGGGATTATAGGCATGCATCACTGTGCTGGGCATGCATTCATTTTTCTATTTTTTTCTTTTTCTTTCTTTCTTTCTTTCTTTCTTTCTTTCTTTCTTTCTTTCTTTCTTTCTTTCTTTCTTTCTTTTTTCACTACTGGAGATTGAACCCAGAGGCATTCTATCTCTGAGCTATTCCACCAGCCCTATTTTTTATGCTTTAATTTGAAACAGGGTCTCATTAAGTTGCAAAGGGTCTCACTAAGTAGCTGAGGCTGGCCGTGAAGTGCAATCCTTCTGTCTCGGCCTTCCAAGTACTGGGATTACAAGCATGTACCACCACTCCTGGCTGGATTCATTTTTAATTTTTGAGATCTTTTTATATATTCTAAACAGTAGCTCTTTGTTGAACATGTGGTTTGTAGATATTTTATCCCAGTCTATAACTTGTCTTTCTAATTTCTACCAAATTTCTGCAGAGTAAAAAATTTTAATTTTGGTAAAGTCAAATTTATAGATTTTTTCTTTTATTAGTTACATTTAAAAGTCTGCTGTGCCTTAGATTTCAAACATTTTTTCTTGTGTGTGTGTGTGTGTGTGTGTGTGTGTGTGTGTGCGCGCGCGCATGCACGTGCTACTGGGGGGGATTTGGGGATTGTACCTTGGGGCATTCTACCTTCAAGTTACACTCTCCATCTCATTTTATTTTTCATTTTGAAACTGGGTCTCACTAGGTGGTGGAGTGCTTTACTAAATGGCTGAGGCTGGCTGCAAACCTGTAATCCTCCTGTCTCAGTCTCCTAGGTACTAGGATTACAACTGTGTGCCACCATACCTGGATTTTTTTTTCTAAATATTTTATTGTTTTATGTGTCACATTTAAGTCCATGATTCATTTTGAGTTAAATTTTGCATAAAGTGTGACACTCAGGTTTATTATTTTACCATCCAGTGTCCAATTATCCCCAGACATTTGGTTAAGAAGGCTGTCTTTCTTTCATTTAATTGTTTTTGCACCTTTATCAAAATGCAGTTGAGCCTGGGTGTGGTGGCACATGCTTGTAATCCCAGTACTTGGGAAACTGAGACCAGAGAATCACAAGATCAAGGTCAGCCTCAGCAACTTAGTGAGGCCCTCCAAACCTAGCAAGACTCTGTCTCATAATTTAAAAAACAGTACTTGGGAGGCTGAAACAGAAGGGTCACAGGTTGGCAGCCAGCCCCAGCTTCTTAGTGAGGCCCTCTGCAACTTAGTGAGACCTTGTTGCAAAATAAAGGGCTGAGGGTGTAGCCTGGAGGTAGAATGTTCCTGGGTTCATTAGCCAGTAACACACACACACACACACACACACACACACACACACACAGTAGTGCTGGGATGTAGTTCAGAGGTAAACACCCTTGGGTTCGATCATACCTCAGTATCTCAAAAACAAACAAATAAATAAAATTCAATTGCACATATTTGTATGCATCTGATATGGTTTGGATTAGTGTCTCCCAAAGGTCTATGTGTCAAAGGCTTGGCCCATAGACTCCTGGGAGATGACAGAGCCTTTAAGAGCTGGGGTTTGGGAAAGGAAGTCAAGTCATAGGGCATGCCCTAGAAGGGGCTGTTAGAACCCTGGCCCTTTCTCTTTGCCTTACAGCTGCCATGAGATGAGCCACCTTCTCTACACGTGTTTCCAACCATGTTGTGCTACGTTGCCATAGTCCCAAAGGCAAGGAGCCACGCAATTATGGACTGAAAACATGAGTCAAATTAAACTTTTAACCTTTAAGTCTTTTTTTTTTTTTTTTTTTTTGGTGGTACTGGGGTTCCTGGAACCCCTTCTACCTCCGAGTTACACTCCCAGACCTATTTTTATATTTTTTTATTTGGAAACAGGGTCTCTTAAGCCAGCACGGCAGGCTTCGAACCTGAGGGATCCTCCTGTCTCTGCCTCCCAAGCATGGGGGATTACAAACCTGTGCCACCACGCCCGGCCAAGTCTTTTTTTTTTTGGTGGTACTGGGGGTGGAACCCAGAGGCTTTCTACCTTCGGGCTATACTCCCAGACCTATTTTATATTGTTTTATTTGGAAACAGGGTCTCACTAAGTTGCTGAGAGCCTCACTAAGTAACTGAGGCTGGCTTCGAACCTGTGCGATCCTCCTGTCTCAGCCTCCCAAGCGTGGGTATTACAAGCGTGCGCCACCACGCCCGGCTAAGTCTTTATTATTATTATTTTTTAATGTGGTACCAGGGATTGAACTCAGGGGCATTCTATCTCTAAGCTATACCCACAGCCCTTAGTGACACCCCAGTCTCACTAAGTTGCTGAGGCTAGTCTGAGCCTCTTAGGTACTGGGGTTATATACACCACCATGTCCAGCTTCCTGGTTATACTTAACGACCAAGAGTAGTGATTTCATCTTACTATGCTCAACTTTGCAAAAGAACTCTGCTGTTGAAAAGTACTGGTCAGTCCCCGCGAGCACTTCATGAAGGGTGCTAAGAATGCACCCTGATCAAATTTCCCTAAGATTTGTGCTTTCTCTCACAACGATTTTCATTTTTACTCAAGATATGTTACTGTCTTCATGCTTGCTGTTGGAGAAAATATTCTTGTGGAAAACATAAGGTTGTGCAGAATTCCTAACAGTGAAATCCAATCTGTTCTATTCTATTCTGAGGTCTTGTGGAGTCTGTCATTACTGGAGGGCTAAGTAGACATAGCTGTATGGGAGGAGGTGGTAACTATGGGTTTAAACATTCTAAGAAAACTAGTTTTCCACTTGTGGGGAAAACTGAGCTACTTTGTGTCCTATTTAGAGTATGTATGTATGTATGTATGTATGTATGTATGTATGTATGTTCTCCATGATTATTCAGAATACCCGGCTGGTCTGGGTGTGCTGGTGACCCTGTAGTACTAGCATTTGGGAGGCTAAAGCATGAGGATCACTTGAGCCCAATAGTTCAGGGCCAGCCTGGGCAACACAGTGAGACACTGTCTCTTAAAAACCACCACTGCAACAGAATCCAAATCCTAACATATTTAAGAAATATCCAAGTCACAAAATAATTTGATTGAGAAATTTTTATGAGAGCCTTAAATTTAAAAAGTCACAAAATAATTTGATTCAGAAATTTTCATGAGAGCCTTCAATTTAAAATTAAAAACAGAAAAGTGAAGCCGGGCGTGGTGGTGCACGGTTGTAATCCCAGCATTTGGGAGGCTGAGACAGGGGGATCATGGTTTGAGGACAGCCTCAGCTACTTAGTGAGGCCCTTTGCAACTCAGTGAGACCCAGTTTCAAAATAAAGAATTAAAAATAGGGCTAAGCCGGGCGTGGTGGCGCACACTTTTAATCCCAGCATTTGGGAGGCTGAGACCGGAGGATCGCCGTTCACGGACAGCCTCAGCTACTTAGTGAGGCCCTCTGCAACTCAGTGAGACCCAGTTTCAAAATAAAGAATAATAAATATGGCAGGAGGTGTAGCTCGGAGGTTGAATGTCCCTGGGTTCCACCCCCAGACCTGCAAAAAAAAACAAAAAAAAAAAACAAAAAAACAAAAAACCCAGAAAAGTAGTCAATATATATATTTTTTCTTATGGTGGTGCTTAGGGTTGAACCAGGGGCATTCAACCTCCAAACTATAGTTCCGGCCTTATTTATTTTTTTTTTTTTAGAATTTTTTTTATTGGTCCATTGTATTCATACATCATATTGGGGTAAAAACTTGTGTGTACGTACATGTACACATCACTGTTTTAACCCCTACCCAATTCCCACCCCATTCCCTCCCCGTCCAGCCCTATTTTTAAAAAAACATTTTATTTATTTATTTTGTGTGTGTGTGGTACTGGGGGTGAAACCCAGGGGCTTTTCTACCTCCGGGTTATACTCCCAGACCTATCTTATACTTTATTTGGAAATAGGATCTCACTAAGTTGCTGAGAGCCTCACTAAGTAGCTGAGGCTGACTGATCCTCCTGTCTCAGCCTCCCAGAGTGCTGGGATTATAAGCATATGCCACTACGTTGGGCCTTTTATTTTTTATTTGGAAGCAGGGTCTCACTAAGTTTCTGAGAGCCTTTCTAAATTTCTGAGGCTGGCTTTGAATCTGTAATCCTACTGAGCCTCCCAAATACTGGGATTGCAAATGTGTGCCACCATGCCTGACTCTGATCTTTTTTTTTTTTTTTTTTTTTTTTTTTTTTTTGTGTGTGTGTGTGTATGGTATTGGGGATTGAGCCCAGGGGCATTCTACCTCAGAGCTACAACATAGCCCCATTTTATTTTTATTTTAAAACAGAGTCTTGCTAGGTTGATGAGATCCTCACTACTTGCTGAGGCTGTCCTTGAACCTCCAGTCCTCCTGTGCCACCACACCTGGCATGATTCTAATCCATCCTTCCTTCCTTCCTTCCTTCCTTCCTTCCTTCCTTCCTTCCTCCCCACCCTTTCTTTCTTTTCTTCTTTCTTTCTTTCATACTGGAGACTGAAGCCAGGGGCATTCGACCTTGGAACTATACCCCCAGCCCTATTTTGTATTCTTTATTTTGAAACAAGGTCTCACTCAGTTGCTGAGGACCTCACTAAGTAGCTGAGGCTGTCTGAGAACCATGATCCTCCTGTCTCAGCCTCCCAAGTACTGGGATTATAAGTGTGCACCACAGCCCTGCTGGCTCTGATTTTTAATTTTTTTTCAGTACTGGGGATGGAACCCAGGGGCATTCTATCTCTGAACTACACCTCCAGCCCTATTTTTTATTCTTTATTTTGAAACAAGTTCTCACTGAGTTGCAAAGGGCCTCACTAAGTAGCTGAGGTTGTCTGTGAACTGCAATCTTCCTGTCTCAGCTTCCCAAATGCTGAGATGACAAGTGTGTGCCACCACACCCAGTTCTGATCTTTTTAATACCTCATATTTTGAATATATTTTTGCTAGCTAGCTGTAATACACATAATTCATGTTCTTTCCTATTGGGTGTTCACTTGTGGATTCCTGCCAGACTTGCATACCCCTGACTAATGGTACCATCCTGGTTGATACCTGTATCCAAATGAATAATCCTCGACAAAAGCATTGTTAATTGTGTTAATCAGTTTTCCATTGCTGGGACAGGATGCTAAGATGATAAGCTTAAAAGAACAATATGTGACTCACAGTTTCAGAGGCTTCCATCCATGAGTGCTTGGTCCTGTTCCTTGGGCCATCGGTGGTGGCATAATACATCACTGCGGAGCACATGGCAGAGGAGGCCTGTTTACCTCATGACAGTTGGGAAGAAAAGCAACAAGAGGTTCAGGGTCCGGATAGCCCCTTCAAGAGCATGTCCCAGTGATCTAACTTCCTGCCAGCAGGCCCACCTCCTAAAGGCTCCACCACCACCCAGTAACACCACAGGACACCACAGGTGGGGAGCAAGCCTTCAACACACATGGTCTTTGGGGAACATCATTCAAGATCCAAATTTTATATATATATTGTCATACTGAGAATTGAATCCAGGACTTCACACACGCTAGGCAAGTACTCTACTAACTAGCTACATTCTCAGCCCTATGTCTCTAATCTTATAGTGTATATGCTAATAACATTTGATGACTTTTAATCATATAAAACATCAAATTCATTCTGCATGATTTTTTAAAAATTAAACTTACTGTGGTATAATTTAAATGCACCTATTTTAACTGTACAGGTTAATGTACTTACACGAATGTACACACATTCATTAGCATCGTGCATATGTTTGTATGTTGTATGGTAATGAGGATTGAACCAGAGGCATGCTTCCTCCGAGCTATACCTCCAGCCCTTTTAAAATTATTTATTTATTTATTCTTTGCAATACTGGAGGTTGAACCTAGGGGAATTCTACCTCTTAGCTACACTTCCATCCCTATTTTTCATTCTTTTTTTTGTGTGTGTGGTACTGGGGTTCCTGGAAACCCTTCTACCTCCGGGCTACACTCCCAGACCTGGTTTTTTTTATATTTTTATTTGGAAACAGGGTCTCTTAAGCCAGCGAGGCTGGCTTCAAGCCAGCACAATCCTCCTGGCTTTGAACCAGCACAATCCTCCTGTCTCCGCCTCCCAAGCGCGGGGATTACAAGCGTGAGCCACCACGCCCCGCTTATTCTTTATTTTGAAACAGAGTCTCATAAGTTGCCCAGGACCTCACTAAGTAGCTGAAGCTGGCCATGAATCTGCAATCCTTCTGACTCAGTCTCTCAAGTACTGGGATTACAAGCATACGCCACTACACCCATCTTTAAAACTTATTTATTTATTTATTTATTTATTTATTTATTTATTTATTTTCTCTGTGTGTGTGTGTGGTACTATGGATTGAACCCCGAAGAATTTTATTTCTGAGCTTAACTCCAGCCCTATTTTTTTTTGAAACATAGTCTTACAGGTTAATGAGAATCTCACTAATTGCTGAGGCTGTCCTCAAACTTGCTATACTCCTGTCTCAGCCTCCCAAGTACTGGGATTACAGGCATTTGCTTCCACCCTTGGCTTCATTTTTATTTCAAAGCGGGTCTCAGTAGGTTGTTGAGAGTCTTGCTAAATTACTGAGGCTGCTCTTGAACCTGCGATCCTCCTGTCTCGCCTCCCAAGTCCAGGGATACCGGTGTGTGTGTGTGTGTGTGTGTGTGTGTGTGTGTGTGTGGTTGAACTGGGGATTGAACCCATGGTTTTGTGCTTGTTAGGCAACACTCTACCACTGAGCTCTATTCCCACTCTTTTCTCTTTTTTTTTTTTTTTGATACTGGGGATTGACCCAGAGGCACTCTATCTCTCAGCTACACCCTCAGCCTTTTTGAAAAAAAAAAATTAACATGCTTTTTTGGTGCATTATAGTTTCACATCATAATATAAATCATGTTGACAGTGACATACATGCACACAGCACTTGGTGCCTCCCACTGCCTCCCTATCTCCCTCCTTCCTCATAAAGAGTTCTGAGACAGACATTGGTGTTTTCACACATGTACACAAAGCTGATGGTAGTAATTCCTTCACTGATCCCCACTCTTCCTCCTCCCTTTACCCTAGATCACCTCTCTGGCTCCACTGAGGATGCAATTCAGTGAGACCCTGTTTCAAAAATAAAGAATAGGGTTACCCACTCTGGGAACCCCTCCCTGTTGGGGAGCTTCTCTCTCTCTCGCAGGTCGTGTTAGCTTTGAGAGAAGGTGGAGTGCAACTGAAGGCACGTGGCCCGGGATACACTTGGGTAGTGACCTGAAGGCCTCCACTAGACATCAAGGCCAACCAGGGCCCCTAGGGGTGACCTGCACTTCTTTTCTGGCAGATCACGTGGACTCTGGGAGAAAGCAGCTTGCAACTGAAGGCATTTGGCTTGGGCTACCCTCAAGTATTGTCCTGAAGGCAGCTGCTGGACACCAGAGCCCCAATAGCCCATAGAGGTGTTCTGCCACTTTCCCTTTTCCTTTCTGGCAGATCACGTGGACTTTGGGAGAAAGCAGTTTGCAACTGAAGGCATTTGGTTTGGGCTACCCTCAAGTATTGCCCTGAAGGCAGCTGCTGGACTTCAGAGTTCCGACAGCCCCTTCGAGGTGTTCAGCCACCTTTCCCTATTCCCTGCTGCTTCCAATAAACCTTTTACTCCCCTTCAAAAAAATAAAAATAAAAAAATAAAGAATAGCTGGTGTGGTGGCACATGCTGAGAAGAATGTGTATTCAGCTGTTGCTGGTTGGAATATTCCGTATAAGCTGAGTATGGTGGTGCACACTTGTAATCCCAATACTTGGGAGGCTGAGGTGGAAGAATCATGCTTCATGGCCAGCCTCAGCTAGATAGTGAGGCTCTCTGCAACTTAGTGAGACCCTGTCTCACTTTTATTCTTTAAAATAAAGAATAAAAAATAGGGCTGGGGGTATAGCTTGGAGGTAGAACATCCTTAGATTCCATCCCCAGTGCTGCAAAAGCAAAAACAAAACAAGAAAAATATTCTGTATATGTCTATTTGGTCCATTTGGTATATAGAGCTCTTTAGGTCTGAAGAGTCTTTTCTCATCTTTTGTCTAGAAGTTCGATCTAGTGGTGTGAATTTTGTGTTGAAGTCTCCCAATATTATTGTATTTGGGTTTATTTCATACCTGATGTCCGAAGAGTTTGTTTTACAAAATTAGGTGCACTCACATTTGGGGTTAAAATGCTTACTATCATTGTATCTTCTTGTTGGATGGTTCTGTTTATTAATAATAACTGACCCACTTTTTATCTTCTGATGTGTTTTAGCTTTAAGTCTGTTTTGTAAAATATGAGTGTTGCTACCCCTGCTTGTTTTGAGTCTCTATTTGCATGGTATATCTTTCTCCATCCTTTCACCTTTAGCATGTGGATATCTTTGGCTGTAAGGTAAATTTCTTGCAAGCAGCATATAGTTGTATTATGTTTTCTAATCCACATTGCAAGTCTGTCTTTTAATTGGGGAGTTAAGACCTTTGACATTCATTGTTATTATTGAAATATGAGTTTTGTTTCCAGTCATTTTGAGTTCTATTTTCTGTTTGAAGCAGTGCTATTTCTTCTTTGCTTAGATGCTCATCTGGTGGAGTCTGCCTCTTCTTTGGTTCTGAATTTTGCTTCTATTTTCTTCTTTGTGTTTCATTTCTTTAAGTATTTTCTCTCATTCTGGCTTGGAAGTCATAAATTCTTTTAGTTTTTGCTTGTCTTGGAAGGTTTTATTTCTCATTAATTTTGAATGGTATCTTTGTTGGATATAGCCCTCTTTGTTGGAAGTTGCTTTCTTCCAGGTTCTGGAGTACATCATATCAGTCTTTCCTGACTTTTATGACTTGGATTGAGACGTCTGGAGTGATTTTTGTTGTTTTGTCCCTAAATATCACCCATTATTTTGTTCTCTCTGCTTTTAAGATTCTTTCCTTAAGCCAGGCATGGTGGAGCATGATTGTAATCCTAGTACTTGGGAGGTGAGACAGGAGGATGGTGATTTGTGGAAAGCTTCAGCTACATAGTGAACTTAGTGAGATCCTGCTTCAACATAAAGACTAAATAATGGGACTGGCTGGGGGTGTGGCTCAGGTAGGATGAACCTGAGTTTAATCCTCAGTACCACACACACAAAAAGATTTTTTCCTTAACCTCTATGTTAGTTATTTTGATTATTACATAATACAGGGAAGTCCTTCTTTGATCCTGTCTTAATGGTTCTTTTTCTTTTTTTCTTTTTGCAGTGCTGGGGATGGAACCCAGGGGCATTATACCTCCAAGCTACACCCCCAGCCCTATTTTATATTCTTTATTTTGAAACAGGGTCTCACCAAGTTGCAAAGGGCCTCACTAAGCAGCTGAAGCTGTCTGTGAAATGCAATCCTCCTGTCTCAGCCTCCCAAATGCTGAGATTACATGCGTGCACCATCATACCCAACTCTTTAATGGTATACTGAATGTCTCCTGTACACAGAAGTTCAAATATTTTTCAATATTTTGGAAATTCTCTGACATTATTTCTCTGAAGAGGTTTCTGATACTCTTGGTTTGTGCTTCTAGACCTTCCTCAATGCCTTTTAGCTATAAGTTAGGACATTTATATTGTCCCATATTTCTTGGATGTTCAGGTTGTGTTGTATTGTCTTTTCTATATTGTTGACTGTGTTTTAAGTTTTGAATAAACTATCTTCCAAGGGTAATACTCTGCTTTCCATGTGACTAGCCTTCCAGAAGTGGTTTATATTGCAGTCTTTAATTCATTTATTGACTCATTTCAATCAAAGCCTCTTTTTGGTTCCTTCTTAGGGCCTCAATTTCCTACTTCATTTCTTGTACACATTTTTGAGGCCTTTCATCATAATGAAGATCAAAATTTGGAATTCTCTTTTCTGTATTTTTTTCAGAACAGTACTGGTGATTTCTCTTGTTGTTGAGTTGTAGAATTTATCGTTTCCTCTCTGTTTTTCATTCTTTTATTTTCAGAGTTCTCAGGTTTGTTCTGTTATCTTGGCATTTCCTCTTTTTGTGTGTGGTTTCTGTGTCTATTTGTTATAATAAAGTCTATGCTGAGGGTATATATTTGCCTCTTCCAATTTGCCTCATATAATCAAACTTTCGAGTTTGTTTCCCATAACCTCTTTAACTAGCTCTTATTGCAGACGAACATGAGTCTCTAGTTGGTTGCAGGTAACAATGCTTTCCAGGCTTAAACTCTATAGGGCCAGGGATTGTGATGTTCTGTTCAGAGCCTATAGCCTGCTGGTTGGGGTTCAGTGCTCCACAGACACCCCTGCTGCTCTGCTGATTGTGAGACTGTGAAACTGCAGAGCACTGACCTCTGGTCTCTGGCCAGTGGGCTTAATCTTGGCAAGGCCAGCGATTGCTATGTTCTGAGCTTGTGGCCTGGCTCACTGAGCTTTGATGGCCCCTCGGACACTGCCCCAATCTGCCTGTTATGATCATGTGGAGCACCATCAGTCACTGGCAGGCATGCATGCCAGGCACAAACTCTGCTGGTGGAGAGAGTGTTGAGTTTCTAGCCTGAAGAACAGGGAGAGATCATACAGTTCTAAGCTGGGGCTTGAGTGGCTCAGTTATTTAGCCCTAGGGATACCACTGCTGCTCTGGGCAGCTGTAATCATGTGAGCCATTGTTGGCCTCTGGCGTTGGTGCTTGTAGCGCCCAAACACAGCCAGGCATGAGTTTATTGCTCTCTGAGCCTGCAACTCAGTAGGCTGAGATATTTCCTCCCACAGACACTATGGCTGGCTGTCCTGTGGTCATCCCTGGAGACCCTGCAAGGGCTTGGCAAACTGCAACTCTAGTGCTCTCCTGGCGGGATGTCCCTAGGAGCTGTCTGCTAATTCACATTTCTGCTGTATCTGACAGTAGCTCCCACTTTTGCAGGGGTGATTTGCAAAGTCACAGATCTGGTGAGTCCATTCCTTGCCACAAAAGTCCCTGTGGCCACACCGGGTAATTTCCCACTGGGCTCATGGTCTTGATGAGAGCTGCTCCAGGTCCCTGCAGGCAGAGATGAGTTCATCTGCAGCAGAAGGATCTAGCTGAGCCATCTGGATAGCTGAGTCTTTGTTGAGCATGAAGAGAAGAGTTGAGTTTTCTTTCTTTCTTTCTTTCTTTCTTTCTTTCTTTCTTTCTTTCTTTCTTTCTTTCTTTCCTTCCTTCTTTCCTTTCTTTCTTTCTTTCTGTGGTGCTGGGGATGTAATCCAGGGGCATTCTACCTCTGAGCTATACCTCCAGCCCTATTTTTTTATTCTTTATTTTGAAACAGGGTCTCATTAAGTTGTGGAGGGCCTCCCTAAGTAGCTGAGGCTGGCCACAAACCATGATCCTCCTGTCTCAGCCTTCCAAGTACTGAAATTATAAGTGTGCGCCATCACGCCTGCGAGTCAACTGCTTTTGATGATGGTCTGTAGTCACTGGCTTCACAAGAATCTTCTTCTTCTTTGCTGAAGGCTTTTGGGAGTCACAGTACTGGCAGCCGCCAGCCCTGGTGCACCGTCTGCTGGCGTTCGCTCAACAGGTGATACATTGGGAACTCTTTACGGTCCTCTGCTGTCTCTTCGGGCTCTGATTCTGCCATGTTTCAGCTGTTGTTGTTTAGTTGAGGTTTTTGCTGCTTTTCTTCCCTTGTCAAGAATCAGTTTTTCTGGTGGTTGAGTTTGGAGTCTCAGAGTGCCTGGAACACGCAGTCTCCCTCTATGCCACCATCTTTCCATCCCTTTTTTTATTTTGAAACAGTGTTTTACTAGGTTGGTGAAAGTCTCACTATTTTCTTAGGCTGTCTTCCCAACTTCGATCCTCCTCAGTCTCCCAAGTGTGAGGATTACAAGCGTGCACCACCACACCTGGCATCCAGCACTAATTTTTATTCTTTATTTTGAAACAGGATCTCATTGAGTTGCAAAGGGCCTCACTAAGTAGGAGCTGAGGCCATCTTCAAACCGTGATCCTCCTGTCTCAGTCTCCTAAATGTTGGGATTACAAGCATGCGCCACTACGTCCGACTTTAAAATTTTTATTTTGAGACAGGTTCTCACTAAATTGCTGAGTATGGCCTCACTAAATTACCAAGGATGACCTCAAATTTTTGATCTTCCTGTTTCAGCTTCCAATCACTGGGAGCACAACTTGAAATGCAAGCCTAAACCGCTGTGCTTGACTTCTGCATATTTTAATTGATTTGGAGAGATGAGAGACCTGAGTTCAATCTGGTAACTTACTAGCCATGTGACCTTGTCCAAGGTAACTTCTTAAAGTCTTGGCTTTGTCTCTGGGTAAAGGAAGATAAGAAAATCTCACAGAATTTTGACAGTTCAGTAAAATAATGAATGACATGTGTCCAGCATACAGCCTATTTTCAATATGCCTTTTATTATTAATAAGTAGGATAAAAATGAACTTCCTATTTCTAAATTTCCCCTAGGGTCTCTCAAGTATAAGTCTATGAACCTCATCATTTTTTCTCAATTTTGTTAACAATATTCACTTATCCTTTATGTTAGAGGCAGAAAGAAAACTAAAGAAACAGAATGATCATTATTTTTCATTTACACATAGCTCTTAGAATTTTCACTACATCTTTGTCAGCATGACAAGTATATATGGTAACATATACTTTTCACTCAGATATTAACTACTGCTTGATTTTTTTTAATTTTTATTTTTGTGTGGTACTGGAGATTGAATTGAGGGGCATTCTACCTTGGGACTATACTTCCAGCCCTTATTTATTTATTTACTTATTTATTTATTTATTTACTTTTTTGTGGTACTGAGGATTGAACCAGTATTCTACCTCCAAGCTATATGCTCCAGCCCTATTTTACTTTTTATTTTGAAACAAGGTCTCATTAGATTGCTGAGAGTCTTCCTAATTTGCTGAGGCTGGCTTCAAACCTGAAATACTCCTATTTCAGCCTTCCAAGTATGGGATTACAGGCTTTGCTTAATCACTTATTTTATTTTATTTTTTGCAGTACTGGGGATGAACCCAGGGGCATATTAACCTCTGAGCTACACCCCAGCTCAAATTTTTATTCTTTATTTTGAAACAGGCTCTCACTAAGTTGCAGAGAGCCTCATTAAGTAGCTGAAGCTGTCCGCAAACCTAGATCCTCCTGTCTCAGCCTCCCAAGTACTGGGATTACAAGCATGCACAACCATGCCCGGCTCTGCTTAATTATTTTTAAAGGCAACCTTTCACTAGGAATAACTATTTATGAAATCTTACAACTATACATTTCCTTAAGCCAAAATCCACAGAAGTGGCAGGATAGCTTCTATCTAGCATGATGTTAAGCACTTGAAGCAGGTAAAGGTGTTTGTCCCTCTCCTTTAAACTTTCAACAAGAAGCTGGAAGGCAATGAATTTTTTTTTTTTTTTTTTTTTTTTTTTTGCCGGTCTGGGTATGGATCCCTGGAGCATTCTACCTCCTAGCTACACCTGCAGCTCTATTTTATATTCTTTCTTTTGAAATAAGGTCTCACTAAGTTGCAGAAGACCTCCCTAAGTAGCTGAGGCTGTCCAAGAACCGTGATCTTCCCGTCTCAGCCTCCCAAGTACTAGGATCACAAGCGTGCACCACCACGCCTGGCTGGCAGTGCACTTTAGCTTGGGAGAACATAGGTAATCTACTTCTCTGAAGTAATCATTGGAAGTTTTTTTCCTATCTTTCAGAAACCTGAAGTGAACTCAACACCCTATTTTTGTTGTTGTTTAATACCTGCATTTCTTTAAATATTGCCAGCTAAACCTGGTCTTCAAGTATTAAGTCAAGTATCAACCATAACAGGCATCCTGCGGGCTATATATTTTTTTCTACTGGGGATTAAACCCAGAGGTTTAATTAATTAAACCCAGAGGTGCTCTTCCTCTGACTTACACCCCAGCCCTTTTTATATTTTATTCTGAAGAAGGGTTTCACTAAGTTGCTAAAAGACTCCCCATGTTGCTAAGGCTGGCCTTGAATATGGGATCCCCCTGTCTCAGCCTCCCAAGTACTGGGATTATAAGTATGTGCCAACACACTTGGGTATGTGGACTGTACTTTTTAAGGCAGTTTGAAATTAATGAGATTTAGATAGTAATTGTAGCCCTTTCTATTTTCTGACACTGAATTCACCTCAAAAAATGTTAGTACTGGTGGGGCGTGGTGGCGCACGCTTGTCATCCCGGAAATCAGGAGGCAGAGACCGGAGGATCGCGATTCGCGGACAGCATCAGGTACTTAGAGAGGCCCTTCACAACCTAGTGAGACCTTGTTTCAAAAATAAAAGAAGACTTAAAAATAGGGCTGGGGCCGGGCGTGGTGGCGCACGCTTGTAATCCCCGCGCTTGGGAGGCTGAGACAAGAGGATCGCACGGGTTCGAAGCCAGCCTCAGCTACTTAGGCTCTCAGCAACTCAGTGAGACCCTGTTTTCAAATAAAATATAAAAAGGGTCTGGGAGTATAGTCCGGAGGTAGAAAGCCTCTGGGTTCCACCCCCAGTACCACCAAAAAAAAAAAAAAAAAATAGGGCTGGGGGTGCAGTTCGGAGGAACAATGCCCCTGGGTTCCATCCCCGGTACCGCAAAAAAAAAAAAAAAAAAAAAAAAAAAAAAAAAAATCTCATGTCTTTTTTTCCTTGATTTTTCTTCTTTTAGGCACTTTGTAATTCAGCTTCAGTCTTCTTTGAACAGTACCTTTCAAAGCACCGGTCGACTTGGTGGGTGAGGAAAAAGAAACACCTGCATTGCTCTTCAGGGGCCACCCTCCCCATAGATTCACTGCAGAGAATGCCCCCCAACTCTAGGCCACCGGGCTCCCTGGATCCTCAGGGGGCCTTTCCCCGCCGAAGCCTGGGGAGCTAGAGACTCAGTGAAGGGCTGATGCTCCTGAGGAGGAGGAGGGCCAGGAGGAAGCAGAGGCAGAGGAAGAGCTTGCTCAAGGAGGTGGCTCCCCAGCAGCCAGTGCTTCAGGGGGCGGTGCCTCAGGGGGTGTGGCCTGGCCTGAGAGGCCGGGACTGGGCGGAGCCTCGTGGGTTGCTCCTGGGCTAGGGGCACAACTCCTTCCCCCAAACAAGGAGACTAGCGTCCAGCAACCCCTTGCTCTGTTCTCTCTGGCGCACATCCTAAGTAACCAGTGTGGGTGGCCAGCCCGAGAGGGTAATCAGAGTCATCTCAGCTTGCAGTTTCACTTTCGCATCCTTGACACAAATTTGGGGGGTAACTGGCAAGTTTTGCCCCCAGGCCGGCTCCTACACCATGGCTACAGGGGACGTGGCAGTGTCCTTGGAGAGGTGGTCGGTGGAGCCGCTTGCCCCCGATACTATTCTAATCTGAAATTTCCACCACTGAACTAGTCCAGGACAAAATGCAAATGTACTGAGGTCATAATAAGTAGCTAAAGTGTTCCCAGGTCCCCAATTAAATTTTTTCTAGTTAGCTGGGCGTGGTGGCACACGCTTGTAATCCCCAGGTTTGGGAGGCTGAGACAGGAGGATTACACAGGTTAAAAGCCAGCCTCAGCTGCTTAATGAGGCTCTCAGCAACTTAGTGAGACCCTGTTTCCAAATAAAATAGAAAATAGGTCTGGGAGTGTAGTCCGCAGGTAGAAAGCCTCTGGGTTCCACCCCCAGTACCACCAAAAAAAAAAAAAAAAAAAAAAAAAAAAAAAAAAAAAAAAAAAAAAAAAAAATTCTAGTTAAGGAGTTAACTGCCTGTTTATTTTTATTTTTTCCCCGATGGTTCTAGGGATGGAACCCAGCAACATTCTGAGGAAATAGAAAGAAATAGATAGAGCCAGAGGGCCTAACAAATAGAGCCAGAGGGCAACAAATCCTAACTTCCAAAACTCTTGATAGGATCAGATATCCTGAAAGTCGAGTGCTAAGGAGACCAAAATCTCCTGAGAGTGACCAGAGGTTTGCAAAACACCAGTTGTTCCTGCTGATAACTAATCCCAGCAGATTCTAGGAAATAACACCTGGAACTCCAACCAGAAAAAGGAGACACAAAAAGAACACTATCAAAATCCCAGGAAACTGCCTCTGGAACCCCAACTGGGAAAGAAAACCCAAAGAAACATAAAAAGTGGCTAGAGAAGCCACTCTAAATATTTCCCTGTAATTGATGGCACTCTGTCCAGGAACTCCTGGGTATGACCAGAAGACACCCTCTAGACAGCAAGGCCCACCAAGGCCACTAGGGGTGGCCTGCAACTCTCTTTGGTAGATTATATGGACTTAGGTAGAAAGCAGTTTATAATTGATGGCTCATGGTTTGGGCTACTTCCAAGTAGTATCCAGAAGGCAGCTGCCAGACACCAGGGTCCCCACTGCCCAAAAGGGTGATCTGCCTCTTTGAACCCTTCCCCCATTCTTTTTATAATAAACTCTCCACTTGCCTTTCTGTTTTTTGTGAGTGCCATTCTTTGTTCTTTGTAGACAAGAACGCTGGTAAAGAAAACTCTGTTTCATCTTTGGGGGAGACTCGCCCACAATACTGTACAGAAGGATAAGTAACTGCAGATTGTCTTTTGATTCTATACAGATCTTGGGACTTTATAAAATGTTTCATGCAACTGCCAAATTGATTTGCTCAATATGGCTAGAGAAATGCAGGTTATGACCTGACTCCTTCCTTTCCTTGAGGCTTTGACCAGTCCTGATTTGATTTTTTTTTTTTTTTTTTTTTTTTTTTGGTGGTACTGGGGTTCCTGGAAGCCCTTCTACCTCCGGTATACACTCCCACGGGCTACACTCCCAGACCTATTTTTTAACATTTTTATGTGGAAACAGAGTCTCTTAAGCCAGCAAGGCTGGATCCGAACCAGCGCGATTCTCCTGTCTCTGCCTCCCAAGCACGGGGATTACAAGCGTGCGCCACCACTCCCGGCTGATTTGATTTTAAAATGACATCAGCCATAAGCCAGGCATGGTGGCGCACGCTTGTAAACGCCGCGCTTGGGAGGCTGAGACAGGAGGATAGCACAGGTTCGAAGCCAGCCTCAGCTACTTAGTGAGGCTCTCAGCAACTTAGTGAGACCCTGTTTCCAAATAAAATAGAAAATAGGTCTGGGAGTATAGCCCAGAGGTAGAAAGCCCCTGGGTTTCACCCCCAATACCACAAAAAATAAATGAATGAATGAATAAATAAATAAATAAAATGACATCAGCTGTAGTAATTAAGAGTATTCATCCCTGATTTATTTACACATCACCTCTGTGCACTACACACCATTTGCAGTGCTGAGCCTTTTCCCTAGGATTCTTCTTCTAACAATTCATTTTGCAATTGATTAGTTATTTCTTCCACTTCCTACATGCCAACTGGAAGGGAAATAATACTGTGATAGGGGCTAAAAAAACCCAGAAATCCCCTCTTCCAGGAAGATGGCAATCAAGAAAAGCAGCATTTATAAGTCCTGCTAACACTCGATCTCTATTGCCACAAAATCAGCGCTTTTCATAGCCAGAAAACACTATCAGCAGGGAAATAAAATCTGTAAATACATGGGACAGAGAAAAAGAAGACTAGAAGAACAACCAGAGACCAGAAAAGAAACCAGCACACACTGTGGCGGAGGAGCCATCCTGGTGCCATCTTGCCTCACAGCACCAGGCTCCAGAGAGGAAAGGTAAACAAGGAGCTGAAGTGAGCAGCTGCGGATTATTCAGGTATAATTCAGCAATTCTTAAAGCGCAAAGAACGTCTAAAACTCCCAGTGGCCAAGCTCATCACACCCTCCAGGGACTCAGATGGAGCTCAAAACCAGAAAAGAAATATGCCAGCCCCACAGCCAAGGGTGTGGCAGCGGGGTCATATTGCCAGCAGTGGCGGCGAGTTCACCACGCCCACGACAGTTCCAGATCAGTGCACACAACAACTGTAAGTGAAATTGCGGCCCCTAAAGGAAAAATCCCAGCTCTGCATCCCAAGGGACTTACACAGCTTTGATAATCTCCTTGGGATCTAAAATTTTGCAGTTCAACCCAGTGAAGGAGTAGTGATGGCAGAGATACCACACCCTAGTCACAGCTTCCCATGGGAAAACGCCCAGCCCGGCACCCCCACAGTTTCGCGCAGCCTCGATTAACTCCCTGGGCCTGAACTTTGCAATACAACCCAGTAAAGGAGTAGTGGCAGCTAAGATTACCACAAACTCAAGATCCAGAACACCCTAAGTGAAGTGGTGAGCTGGGGAAAAACCCAGAGAAGGCACAAACTTCTGAAATCATGGGAAAGAGGAATAACAATGGAGCAAAGGATGCCCACAACCCCACAATATCAGAACCTGATAACACAGAAATTCAGAGATCTCCAGAAGATCAAATCTGGAATATAACTATAGAAATAATACAGGATCTTTGAAAAGAATTTAGAGAGAGTCTAAAAGAAATAAAGGATGCAATCATTGAAGTAAAGGCATCAGTTCAAACTATAAACAGTCAATTAGACCACATGGAGAATAGAATCTTGCTCTTAGAAGATAATCACTCCAAAAATGAACGCATAATTTATAACTTAGAAAAAAAAATCCGACAGCAGGAATTTGACATTGAAGAAATATAGGCCCATTTTAAGAGAGCTAACCTAAGAATAATTGGAATAGAGGAAGGAAAAGAAGGTGAAACCAAAGGGATCAATAATCTCTTCAAGGAAGTAATAGAAAATTTTCCAAATATAGAGCAAGAGGTTGATACACAGGTCCAGGAAACTTATAGAACTCCCTTTAGACAAGATCAGAGAAAAGTTTCACCACACCACATAACTGTCAAAATGACCAATGTATGAGCCAAGGAGAGAATCTTAAAGGCAACAAAAACAAAAGCCCAAGTGACATTCAGAGGCAAACCAATTAGAATCACTCCAGACTTCCCAAACCAAGTCATGAAACCCAGAAGAGCTTATTCCAAACTCTGAAAGAAAACAACTTCCAGCCAAAAATTTCCTACCCAGCAAAACTATCTATTAAATTGGATGGGAAAATAAAAAGCTTCCATTACAAACAGAAAATGAAGGAATTTATGTCTTCAAAACCAGGCTAGACAGCTGGGTGTGGTGGTATATGCTTGTAATCCCAGCATTTGGGAGGCTGAGACTGGAGGATCGCAGTTCGTGGACAGCCTGATCTACTTAGTGAGGCCCTCTGCAACTCAGTGAGACCTGGTTTCAAAATAAAGAATAAAAAATAGGGCAGGGGGTGTAGCTCAGAGGTTGAATGCCCCTGGGTTTCATCCCCAGACCCACAAAAAAACAAAAAAACAAAACAAAAAAACAAAACCAGCACTAGAGCCAGGTGTGGTGGTGTACGCTTGTAATCCCCGCGCTTGGGAGGTGGATACAGGACTATCGTGCTGGTTCGAAGCCAGCCTCGCTGGCTTTAGAGACCCTGTTTTGAAATAAAATATAAAATAGGTCTGAGAGTGTAGCCCGGAGGTAGAAGGGTTTCCAGGAACCCTAGTACTACCAAAAAAACAAAACAAACAAAGAAACAAAACAAAAACAACAAAACAAAACCAGCGCTAGAAAAAATACTCAAAGAGATTAACTATAAAGAAGAAATAGGTAATACACACCAGAACCAGAGAAACAAGATTTTCCATCCAGCAGACAACTAAGCAAAGAAGATAAACAGTATTTCAAATTGAAATAAAATCTTAACATGTTAGGAATTAAAAATTATCTCTCAATAATCACACTGAATTTAAATGTCCTCAATTCCCCAATAAAAAATAAAGTGGAAAAATGGATTAAAAACCAGAATCCATTCATCTGCTGCTTACAAGAAACACACCTTATAAGTAAAGATAGGAACAAACTCAAGGTAAAGGGCTGGAGCAAGGTAATCCATGCTAATGGAACTCGAAGGCAAGCAGGAGTAGAAACTATGGTATCAGACAAGTTAGACTTTAAACCCAAACTTATTAGAAGAGACAAAGAAGGTCATATTTTACTGGAAAAAAGAAATAATCCAGCAAGAAGAAATAACAATAATCAACATCTATGCCCCAAACATAGGGGCAGCTACTTTCATAAATCAAACTCTTTGTGACATGAAGTCACACATAAATCCCAACACAATAATACTGGGAGACTTCAACACACCTCTTACATCATTAGACTGATCTTCCAGACAAAAGTCAGTAAAGATGCCTCAGAACTAAAGAACACCATTAATCAAATGGACCTGTTGGACACATATAGAATATTTCACCCAACTACAGCGGAGTTTACATTTTTCTCAGCTGCTCACGGAACCTTCTCCAAAAGAGATCACATCCTGGGACACAAAATGAGCACTAGCAAATTCAAAAAATGTTACATACTTCCCTGTGTCATTTCAGACCATAATGGAATGAAACTAGAAATCAACTATAAGAAGACTCAGAGAAACAACATAAACATGTGGAGACTAACACCACATTTTTGAATGAAGACTGGGTCATAGAAGATGTAAGAGGTGAAATCAAGAAATTTCTAGAAACAACTGAAAATAAAGATACAACATATCAAAACCTCTGGGACACTTTGAAGGCAGTATTAAGAGGAAAATTTATAGCACTGTGTGCTCACATAAGAAAAACAGAAAATCTTCAAATAAATAACCTAACAACACACCTCAGAGCCCTTGAAAAACAGGAACAATTGAACCCCAAAGCCAGTAGAAGACAGGAAATTATTAAAATCAGAACAGAAATGAACGAAGTAGAGAATAAAAAAACAATACAGAAAATCAACAAAACTAAAAGCTGGTTTCTTGAAAAAATTAACAAGATCAATAAACCACTAGCCAACCTAACTAAAAAAAAGAGAGAATCAACCCAAATTATGAAGATCAGAAATGAAAAAGGAGACATTACTACTGACAGTGTAGAAATCCAGAGGATTATCAGAAATTACTTTGAAAAACTATACTCCAACAAAATGGAAAATCTGGAGGAAATTGACAACTTTCTAGATAAATACAAGCTTCCTAAACTGAGTCAAGAAGATATAGAAAATTTAAACCAACCAATAGCAATCAAAGAGATTGAAACAGCAATAAAGAGCTTACCATCAAAGAAAAGTCCAGTACCAGATGGTTTTCTGAGTGAATTTTATAAAACCTTTATAGAGGCGGGGGTTGCACAGGGCACGCTGGACCCACGGAAGAAAAAAAGTAATCGCTACCGAGTGCCTGATCCCACAACCTCCTCAAACCACACACACACTGTCTTCTCTTATTAAAAAAAAAAAGAGGAAAAGAAAAAAGAAAAGAAAAAATATTGGAGAGGGGTCAAGATGGCCACGGTGGCAGCCAGGATATTGGAGATGCAGACAAAACATATCCGACTGAACTGGAACCTTTGGAAAAATTCCCCACAAAGGAGGACTGCTTTTCTATATCCTTAAGAATCATGGACATCACCTGTAAGGAGAGAGTTTAGCGGAGACCTAGAGTAGCCCAAAGTACTACTAGCCCAGAGTAGCCAAAGTCATTCTCAGCAACAAAAACCATGCAGGAGGAATCACAATACCTGACTTTATACTACAAAGCCATTGTAATTAATAAAAACAGCATGATACTGGCACAAAAACAGATACATAGACCAATGGAACAGAATAGAAGACCCAGAAACAAGTTCACACACTTTCAGCCAATTGATTTTTGACAAAGGGGCCAAAAACATACACTAGAAAAAAGCCTGTTCAACAAATGGTGTTGGCAAAACTGGTTAACCATATGCAGAAAATTGGAAATTAATCCCACTTTCTCACCCTGTACAAAAGTCAACTCAAGATGGATCAAAGACTTGGAAATTAAACTGGAGACCTTGAAGCTCCTTGAAGAGGGCATAGGTCCAACACTGCAACACATAGGCACAGATAAACACTTTCTCAACAAGACCCCAAAAGCACAATAAATTAAAAGGCGAACCAATACATGGGATTGCACGAAACTGAAGAGCTTCTGTTCAGCAAAGGAAACTGTCAAGAACCTCAACCAAGAGCCAACAGAATGGGAGAAGATTTTCACCACCTATACCTCTGATAGAGAACTAATATCTAGAATATACAAAGAACTCAAGAAACTCAACACTAAAAAAAAACCAAATAATCCAATTTTAAAAAACGGGCAAGCAAACTAAACAGATACTTCACAAAAGAAGAAATTCAAATGACCAATGAACACATAAAAAAATGCTCAACATCACTGGCAATCAGAGAGCTGCAAATCAAAAGTACCCTGAGATTTCACCTTACCCCAACTAGAATGGCAATCATTCAAAACATAAGCAACAACAAATGCTGGCGAGGATGTGGAGAAGTGGGAACTCTAAGACATTGTTGGTGGGATTGCAAACTAGTGCAACTACTTTGGAAAACAGTATGGAGAATCCTCAGAAGAATGGGAACAAATCTACCATTTGATCCAGCAATACCACTTCTGGGTATCTACCCAAAAGATAAGAAGCCAAACTACCAAACTAATGCATGTGTATCTATGTTCATAGCTGCACAATTCACCATAGCCAAACTATTGAACCAGCCAAGATGTCCATCAACAGATGAATGGATTACAAAACTGTGGGATATGTACACAATGGAATTTTACTCAGCCATTTAAAAAAAACTCAATTACATCATTTTCAGGGAAATGAATGGAACTGGAGGACATTATGCTAAGCGAGATTTGTCAGTCACAAAAAAGAAATCGGATGTTTTCCCTAATATGTGAAAGCTAAGGAGAAATGGGTCATAGGAGGAACTCTAGATGAAAAAGGAAATCCTATAGGGGAGCAAACAAGACAACCTAAAGGAGGGGATGGGAGGGGGGAAGAAGGAAATTCTCTTAAACACACAATGTGCTTAAACATATTGAAGTCAACCACTAAGCCAAGCATGGGAAGGAGGGATGGGGAGGGAATGGGGTGGGAACTGGGTAGCGGCTAAATGGGTGATGTGTACATGTATGACCACACAAGTTTTGTACTCCAATATGATGTATGAATATAATGCACCAATAAAAAATTTAAAAAATAAAACCAGAAATCCCCCAAAATCAGAAATCGAAGCCAGGTGTGGTGGGGCATGCTTGTAATCCCAGTGCTTGCGAGGCTGAGACAGGAGGATTGCAGGTTTGCCACCAGCCTCAACTACTTAGTGAGACCCTATGCATGTTAATGAGACCCTGTTTCAAAATAACGAATTAAAAAAAATAGGGCTGGCGGTGTAGCTCACAGGTACAATGCCTTGGGTTCAATCCCCAGAATGAAAAAAAAAAAAAATCACAAGTCTAAATTTCCCTTTTAAATACCTGTCCTACTTTTAGGAGAGAAACAAATTTTTTGGCTTATGAGACACTGGGAAGCACACCCTTGCTGGGGCTTCCTCCAAAAACTTATCCTCCACTAACAGAGCTTCTGGGCTTATTGGGTTGCCCTAGAACTGAGAAAGATTTCTATAAAGGCTAAAGGAGACCACAAGTAGGCACAGGCAATGTAGATACCACTGTTATATTCCGGCAGTCTGAAACAGATGCTGGCTCCATGTTGTCTGGCAACCATGAACATATATTCAGGTGTTCGGTGGTTGTAAAGAGTGCCCATGTCTCACTAGCAACCACCACAGAAATATGTGTAGGCATCTGGCAGTCATAACGGTGCCAGCTCTATGCTCACTGGTAAACATGGTTAAGTCCAGTAGATGCGTCCCACTTATGGCCTTGCATGAATGGGAGTCAGGTTCAGTATCCCAGGGACTTCCTGTTGCAAATACTGACAGTGGAAGGGTTTTTTCTCCTGTCTTTCAGATGGAAAATGGCCTATCAAGCCTTCTAGCACCCCATTGAATTACATATTAAGAACCTGGGGTTCATTTGACCCTAGTCACTGAAAAAGAAAAAAAGCATTTAGTCTTTTTCTGTGCTTGAGCCTGCCCTAAATACCCACTGGGAGGCGGTGAAAGATGACCCCTGAGGGAAGTACAAATTATAATACTATTTTAAGATTACATGTCTTTTACAGATGGGAGGGTAAGTGTGTTGAAGTGCCTTATACACAGATATTCTTGGTGCTGAGAGATTACCAGCTTTGCAAAAATCTTAGCACTGCACCGGCTGTAACAACTCAAATCCAGTTGTGTCCCCAGAGACACAAAGAAATGAGAAAGATATCCCCAAAACTTCCTTAGCACCACCCTGTCCTCCCTACTCAGTCTCCCTAAGTCAAGGAAGCTCGCAATGGACACTTCGGTACCCCAGGCATCTCTTTACACCCGCAAAGCTCTAGCTTTGGGAGGTGAATTTGGAGAAACTGTTTGAGTACAGGTTCTCTTTTCTCTCCAAGATATGAGATGGATTAAAGCTGACCTGGGAAACTCCAGATAATCCAGATAAATATATTGAGATGTTTCAGGGACTTGCCAGACTTTTAATCTTTCCTGGAGAGATGTATAATGGATAATAATAATGCATCAAACTCTCACAACTAATGAAAGGAGGGCAGTCTTAGAAGCTGCACAACAATTTGGAAATTAACCCTTCTTAATTAAACAGAGAGAAGACCCTTCCCAGGAAGAATTAGAAAGGTACCCAAATGGAGTACAAGCAGTCCCTAAAAAATACCCTAAATGGGACCCAGATGCTCCTTTAGATGGAGACTAAAACATTTTCAGGTCTGCATATTGGAGGGCCTTAGAAAGAGCCATTCTAAACCTATCAGTTATGCTACACTAGCCTCAGTTACTCAGGAAAAAGATGGAAACCCCTCAGTTCTCCTGGAAAGGCTCAGGAGACGCTAATTAAACATATCCCTTCTCTCCAGATACCTTTAAAGGAGAATTTATTTTAAAAGATAAACTTATTATTCAATCAGCCCCTGATATTAGAAAAAAAAATCTTTAGAAGTTGGCTGTGGAACCTGAGAACACCCTGGATAGCCACTTTGGTCTTTTAAAATAGAGAGCAGGAGGAGGCTCAAACACAAGAGAGAGAGAGAGAGAGAGAGAGAGAGAGAGAGAGAGAGAGAGAGAGAGAGAGAGACAGAGAGAGACATAAAGAGAGAGAGAGAAGAGACAAGCTGACATTCTAGTAGCCACTCTTCAAGAGGCTAATTTTAAGCTGGGCATGGTGGCGCACACTTGTAATCCCAGCAATTGGGAGGCTGAGACAAGAGGATTGCCAAAGTTCATGGACAAGCCTCAGCTACTTGGTGAGACCCTTTGCAACTCAGTGAGACCCTGTTTCAAAATAAAGAATAAAAATAGGTCTGAGGTGTTGCTTGGAGATAGAATGCCCCTGGGTTTCATCCCCACAGTCCAAACAAACAAACAAACAAACAAAAAAAGAGGCATATTTTAATGGTAGTGGTCCCTAGGGAGATAGGCTGACAGCCTGCCACCAATGTGAAAAATATGGCCATTACTCAAAAAATTGCCCTTGAAGACCAAGTTGATCCGACAAGCCACCTGAACTCTGTCCAAATTGCAAAGGAGACACTGGAGGTTGGACTGTCCCAAGAGATGAAGGCCCAAGGGAAAGAGACGCCCTGATAATTGGCCCAAAAAATGACTGATGGGTTCTGAGGCATCCTTCACAGGCTCCCGCTAGGACAGTCATCGCCACATAGGAGCCCTGGTGACTGTAACCATTGAAGAGAAAGGTATTAATCTCTTACTGGGTATTAGAGCCAATTACTCTCTAATGCAGGCCTCCCCTTGTCTCATAGCATGACCATTAAAGATGTCTTGGGGAAATCTGTCACCAGGTATTTTTCCCAGCCCCTTAGGTACAACTGGGACCATATCTTATTTTTTCATGCTTTTAAAATCATGCCTGAAATCTCTACTTCATTGCTGGGAAGAGATATCCTAGCCAGGATGTGCACTGCTACTAATATGATGCCAGGAAAGATACTCTGTCTTCTGGTGGAAACTGAAATTAACCCTAAAGTCTGGGCATCACAGGGAAAGACAGGTTGAGCTGCAAAATATCTCTCCCCCTCATATATGTCTGAAAGAGACAGTATCCCAAAGCCAGTATCCCAAAGCCAGAAGCAAGAAAAGGATTGCAGGAAATAATGCAAAACTTAAAAACTCAAGGCCTCTTAAAGCCCTGTAATAATCCATGCAATGCCCCAGTCTTGGGAACACAAAAACCCAATGGGGAATGGAGACTAGTTCAAGATCTATGACTAGTAAGTGCAGCAGTTACTCCTATTCATCCAGTTGTTCATAATCCTCATACATTATTATCTCAAATTCTTTTTTTTTTTTTTGGTGGTACTGGGGGTGGAACCCAGGGGCTCTCTACCTCTGGGCCATACGCCCAGACCTATTTTATATATTTGGAAACAGGGTCTCACTAAATTGCTGAGAGCCTAAGTAGCTGAGGCTGGCTTCGAACCTGTGTGGTCCTCCTGTCTCAGCCTCCCAAGCACCGGGATTATAAGCATACGCCTCTACACCCGGCTCAAATTCTTGAGGATGCTGAATGTTTTACTTTACTATATCTTAAAGACGTTTTCTTTTGCATTCCCTTACATCAGGATTCAATTTTTATTTGCATTTGAAGACTCATCAAATCAGTCCACCCAATTCACTTGGACTGTCTTGCCTCAGGGTTTCAGAGAGAGTACCCATCTATTTTGACAGGCTTAGGCCCAAGACCTAGGCCAATTTAAATAGTCACAATCCAAGGTTATACAATATGTAGTGGATATCCTCCTCTGTGACTCTGTGTAGGATATTTCCCAAAGGAGACCCAGACTCTTCTTAATTTTCTAGCAGAAAGAGGAGATAAAGTTTCACAAGCCAAGGCCCAACGTTGTCAAAACTCTATAACATATCCTGGCTTAATATCATCAAAAGGGACCAGGGCATTTGGAAAGGAGAGAATGGAGCCCATTTCTTTCTTTGCTTTACTCTGGATCCTCTGACATCTGAGAGGTTTCCTAGGTATAACAGGATTTTATAGACTTTGGATACCAGGATATGAGGAAATTGCTTGTCCCTTATATCACTAAACAAAAACTACTCAAAAAGAAGGAGTCAAGGAGCTAGAATGGGAACCTGATCCTAAAAATGCCTTCCATTAGACTTAAATAAGTCTTTATACAAGCTCTAGCTTTAAGTCTTTCAATAAAACAAGACATCGTCATCATCATCATCGTCGTCATCGTCGTCGTCGTCGTTGTTGTACTGGGGATTGAGACCAGGGACATTCTACCTCTGAGCTACACCCCCAGCCCTATTTTATTTTTATTTTAAAACAGGGTCTCATTAGATTGGTGCAAGTTTTAACTTGTATACCACTGAAATAAAGGAAATAGCATCAAGCGTGTTGACTTAGGCTCAAGCACCTGCTCAGCAGCCAGTGGTTTATCTCGGTAAGGAAAGAGGCCTCACAGAAAGAGCTGGCCTGTCCACCTAACACCAGTGGCAGCAGGAGCACTGCTAATCCCAGACGCAATCAAGCTGACAGTGGGCGAGAACTTGACTGTATATCCTCCTCCCCTCTTAGGAGCAGTTGAAATCAGAACAGAGAACATCCTAAGACAAGCGAGGTGGCTAAAAGAACAAGCTGCCAAGTCTCTGGCACCCAAATACGGGAACAGATATGTAATATGTTTCTATTCATTGCCTCATGGCTGCTGCCCTTTTGGAACTTTGATCGTATTAATTCTTGCTTTCATATTCGGTACTTGTATTTTTAATCTACTAACCAAATTCATCTTTTCTCATTTAGAGGCAATCAGGCTACAAATGGTCCTTTAAATGGAACCTCGCCTGAACCTCTAGACCCCAATCTACTATGACTGCTTAGAAGGCCCACCTCTGATGGGGTCCACCTCATGACACCCCCTTACAGTCAGAAATAGCTAAGAACAGTCAGCACCCTGTGTCCCTAATGACATTTAGGGTCACCTATTCAGAGGGGGCGATTGAGGAGCAGAAAGAAATAGGCAGATGGGCCAGAGGGCCACAGCAGGAAGACTTAATTTCCTGAGAGGCAACTGATGCTGACTAACTTCCAGAACTCCTGAAAGGACCAGATCTCCTGAATGTTGCGTGCTAAGGAGATCAAAGCCTCCTGAGAGTGACCAGAGGCTTACAAAGCTCCAGTTGCTCCTGCTGATAAGCAATCCCGGGAGAGTTCAGTGTCTGGGATTCCAAATGAGAAAAGGAGACCCCAAAAGAACACTATCTAAATCCCAGGAAACTGCCTCTGAAAACCCAACTGGGAAAGGAAACCCAAAGAAGCATAGAACCCTAGACGAGCCACTCTAAATGGTTCTCCATTGGGAACCCCTGCCTTTGGGAGTCTCTCTCTCTCTCTCTCTCTCTCTCTCTCTCTCTCTCTCTCTCTCTCTCTCTCTCTCTCTCTCACACACACACACACACGTCCTATTGGCTTTGTGAAATTGACAGCACTTCCCCAGGGTAAGTGCCCAGGTAGTGAGCAGAAGACACCCTGTGGACATCAAGGCCGGCCAATGGCCCTCAGGTGGCCTGCATCTCTCTCCAGTAGATCATGTGGACTTTGGGAGAAAGCACTTTGCAACCGACAGCACGTGGTTTGGGCTGAGCCAAGGAGTGTCCAGAAGGCAGCTGTTGGACAGTAGGGTCCCCGTTGCCCCCAAGAGTGACCTGTCTCTTTTCCTTTCCCTGTTTTCTTCATGATAAACTCCCTCTTCACCTTTCTGTGGTCTGCGAGTGTCATTCTTTGTACTTCAGACAAGAACGTCAGTAAGAAAACCATTATTCTATCTCTGACCTACATCCCCAGCCCTGTTTTTTTTTTTTTTTTTTTGGTGGTACTGGGGGTGGAACCCAGAGGCTTCCTACCTCCGGGCTATACTCCCAGCCCTATTTTATATTTTATTTGGAAACAGAGTCTCACTAAGTTGCTGAGGCTGGCTTCGAACCTGCACGATCCTCCTGTCTCAGCCTCCCAAGCGCGGGGGTTTACGAGCGTGCGCCACCACTCCCGGCTTGTTTTTGTTTTTTAATTTAGAAACAGGGTCTCACTAAGTTGCTGAGAGACTCACTAAATTGCTGAGGCTGTTCTCGAACCTGTGGTCCTCCTGTCTCAGCCTCCCAAGCACACATATCTTTTTTCTCCTTCAAGTAGAAAACCCAGTTCCTGGGAAATACATAGCAGACGTGGTGTCTAGGCTAGTCTCTGTAAGCAACAGGACACATTGGTAAGCAAAGGCAGGATTTGCCACTGTAGCAATTGTTACGTGGCATTGGCTTGACTTATAAATAATTGTTCCTTCTTATAAATAATTAATTCCCTCAAAGAACCGTATATATTTTCTAATTTTGTGACACTATGTTAGGTGAATTTCTCAACTTTTAGTTGAGTTTGTCTTGATGGTGCCATCTACCCCAATGAAAGAGCAGAGTTAAAGGACAAAAAGAAGTCTTTTTGTAGGTCAGTGGTAGAGCAGTTGCCTAGTAAATGTGAGACCTTAGGTTGGATCTCTCCTCCTCCTCCTCCTCCTCCTCCTCCTCCTCCTCCTCCTCCTCCTCCTCCTCTTCTTCTTCTTCTTCTTCTTCTTCTTCTTCTTCTTCTTTTTTCTTCTTCTTTTTCTTTTCTCCCTCTCCCCTCCCCTTCTTTCTCTCTCTCTCTCTCTCTCTCTCTCTCTCTCTCTCTCTCTCTCTCTCTCTCTCATTGGGAATTGAACCCAGAGGCATTCTACCTCTGAGCTACATCCCCAGCTTTATTTTCATTTATTTTGAAACAGGGTCGCTCTAGGTTGATGAGAGTCTCACTATTTGCTGAGGCTGGTCTCAAATCTACAATCCGATCTCAGCCTCCCAAGTACTGGGATTACAGGCACGAGCCATCACACCTAACTCAAGTTTTGTTGTTTTTTTTTAACCTTAATTTTCTTATGTGTAAAATAGGGCTACACCGAGCTGGGTGTGGGGATTGCCGTTCATGGCCAGCCTCAGCTGCTTAGTGAGGCCCTCTGCAACTCAGTGAGACCCTGTTTCAAAATAAAAAATAAGCCGACTGTGGTGGCACATGCTTGTAATCCCAGTATTTGGGAGGCTGAGACCGGAGGATTGAGGTTCACAGAAAGCCTCAGCTTCTTAGTGAGGCCCTTTGCAACTCACTGAGACCCGGTTTCAAAATAAAGAATAAAAAATAGGGCTGGGCGTGTAGCTCAGAGGTAGAATGAGCCTGGGTTCCATCCCCAGTACCGCAAAAAGAAAAAAAAATAGTGCTATCCCTGTACCAATTGTCATTTGAGATTGTTAAACATGAGAGGGCTTTTTGTGCGTGAAAAGGAAATTATAAAGTTGCTTACATTTTGTTGCGTCCCTAAGGCTCCGTCCTGCAGAGCCCTGGGAAAGGACACACAAACGCCGAGTCTGCTGATGATGCTTCCTCTTTAATGCTTCCCTCAATGCGCACAGCAGGCAAATATATATCAGTCTCATAACCCCTCCCTCATCACTCCACCAACCCCAAGCTTCCCACAGCTAGGGCATGCACATTTCTCACCCTCTCATGGGCAGGCTGGTGGTAGCACGAGGCGCTGCGTCACTAATCATCCGTAGGGCGCCTGATAGAGCTCACTGCGCAGGCTCAGGGCACCGCCAGCCTCATGAGCCTCGTGACTTGGCAATATGCCTAGGCGCCATCTTGAGCCACCGCCCCATCCCGGTCTGCCAAGCGGGCCCCGACAACATTTTGATTTATATGACTGTAAACTCTTAGCCTGTTACTTAATTGTTACTAAGCATTTAACCAACATTTCTCAAGTTTATGTTAAAAACATTCACCTGCTCTTTCATTAATGCTCAGCGAATTTATTGAGATATTGAACTTCACATTTAAACACTTTATAAATGTAACAGAATTTTCCTAAGCCTTGCATATTAAGGTCACAAAAGCATACAGGCCAAACGAATCAAATTGCCTTCATATTTAAAACTGTGTATGAGCCAGGAGTGGTGGCTCCCGCTGGAATCCCAGTACTTGAGACGGGACCCCTTCTCTTCTGTGCTTCTGGCTGCCATGAGGTGAGCATGCCTCCTCCACACGTGCCCATAAGACACACCGCCCTGTCGTAGGCAAAGCAACAGGGCCAAGCAAGCGTAGACCAGCACCTCTGGAACCATGATCCAAATTTAGCCTCTCCTTTTTTTTTTTGCAGTACTGGGATGGAACCCAGGGGCATTCAACCTCTGAGCTACACCCCCAGTCCTATTTTTTATTCTTTTTTTGTGTGTGTGTGTGTGTGTGTGTGTGTGTGTGTGTGTGTGTGTGTGTTTTGGTGGTACTGGGTTTCCTGGAAACCCTTCTACTTCCAGGCTACACTCCCAGACCTACCTTTGTGTGTGTGTGTGTGTGTGTGTGTGTGTGTGTGTGTGTCTGGGGATAGAACCCAGGGGCATTTGACCTCAGAGCTACAGCCCCTGCCCTATTTTTTATTCTTTATTTTGAAACCGGGTCTCACTGAGTTGCAGAGGGCCTCACTAAGTAGCTGAGGCTGTCCGCGAACTACGATCCTCCAGGTCTCAGCCTCCCTAATGCTGGGATTACAAGTGTGCGCCACCACGCCCAGCTCCAGACCTACTTTTTATATTTTTATTTGGAAACAGGGTCTCCTAAGCCAGTGTGGCTGGCTTCGAACCTGCGTGATCCTCCTGTCTCCGCCTCCCAAGCTCGGGGATTACAAACTGTGCCACCACACCCGGCTAATTCTTTATTTTGCAACAGAGTCTCACTCAGTTACAAAGGGCCTCACAAAGTAGCTGAGGCTGTCTGAGAACGAAGATCCTCCTGTCTTGGTCCCCCAAATGCTGGGATTATAAGCGTGCACCACCACCCCCGGCTAAGCCTTTTCTTCTTTTAAGTTGATTATCTCAGGTATTTTGTCACAACAACACAAAGCTGACTGCTGGGTGTGGTGGCGCACGCTTGTAATCCCAGAGCTTGGGAGGCTGGGACAGGAGGATCGCACAGGTTCGAAGCCAGCCTCAGCTACTTAGTGAGGCTCTCAGCAGCTTAGTGAGACCCTGTTTCAAAATAAAAATATAATATAGGTCTAGGAGTATAGCCTGGAGTTAGAAAGTCCCTGGGTTCCATCTCCAGTACCACCACACACACACACACACACACACACACACACACGCGCGCGCGCGCGCTGACTAACATACCCACACTACCAACCAAGGTCATTTCAGTTCTGTAAAAGACTCTTAGAGTAATATGCTAAATACTCGGCTGAGAATGGGTCAAGGTGATTTACAGAGTATAAATCTACTTTGCTAGAGGCCTGAAGTACCCAAGACAATCAGATATAATATGTGAATTTCACATATTCCAGAATTTAATAAGTAAAATTCATAAACAGTTTTATTGTTGTCTTTTTTGTGTGGTACTGGGGGTTGAACCCAGGAGCATTTTACCTTTGAGCTATATTCCCAGCCTTTTTTATTTTTTATTGGGAAAGATCTTGCTAAGTTGCTGAGAGCCGCAGTTAAGTTGTGGAGGCTTGGCTTTGAACCTGCAGTCCTCCTGTCTCAGCCTCCTAAGTACTGGAATTACAAGTGTATGTACCAAGCCAGGCTAATTATATATTAACCCAGTTTTAAATTAAAACTTTATTTCTTCATCATGCTTACTTGGAGTTGTAGTCATTTTTATTTTTTTATTTTTTTGGGTGGTACTGGGGTTCCTGGAAATTCTTCTACCTCCGGGCTACACTCCCAGACCTATTTTTATACTTTTTAATTTGGAAACAGGGTCTCTTAAGCCAGTGCAGCTGGCTTCGAACCTGTGCGATTCTCCTGTCTCCGCCTCCCAAGTGTGGGGATTACAAGCGTGCGCCGCCACGCCCGGAGGGGTTGTAGTCATTTTTCAATGGAGGGTAACTGAGTTATTTAGGGATTGTTAATCAGATGTTATATGTTCATAATTTTCCGTCAAAGATTTGAGATTAGGGTTATGGATTTAGGGTTATTAGTGAAAGATTCCTATTTGGGGATAGAAAGAAGAAAGGGTGGTTGCACCTCCTGAAAATTCCACCTGAGCTGCTACTTAACACGTTGAGCCCTTGTAACAGCTGGGATCTGCCTGCCATTTAGTGGGGGCTTTAAAGCTCATACAATTCAGCTGGGATTTATATTTTAAAACCTAGAGCATTGCCTGTCCCTTAGGAATCCCACAAATTTGGGGCTGGGGATATGGTTCAGTGATTGAGCACTTGCCTAGCAGGTGTGACTCCTTGGGTTAGACTCCAGCACTAGGGGAGAGAGAGAGAAAGAGAGAGGGAGGGAGGGAGGGAGGGAGAGAGAGAGAGAGGGAGAAGGAGAGGGAGAACGAATTACAAATTTTATTTTTACCTAATTTTAATGGCAACTGCTTTCATTTTTTTCCTGCCTAGTTTGAAAGGATGGAATTCAATGCCTCCCACTGGAGAGTTTGGCTAATATCTGTGCTCATTTAAAGTTAATTAAACTCTTAATCTCCTTTATTTTGCGTTCTCATCTATCTAATAAACGGATTAATGACATAGGATTGAATTATGCCTTAAGTGAAATTTTGTAAATCACATGAACATTTAAAGAGTGATAAATATAGCTAAATAATCTCCAACTTACCTGTTGACACTGCTATCAAGGTGTGATAGAGAGGCGATAAGGGGCCTGAATAGCACTTTTCACATCGGGCAGAGAGGGCCATTGCAGGCCATGGACACAACCCAAGTTACTGGGCTGCTTTGGAGAATTTAGTTTACATGTAGCCCCATTCGCCTCTTTAAGTCAGGCTGGAGTCGAACCTGTGATCCTCCTGTCTCAGCCTCCCAAGTATTGGGAGTACAAATGTGCACCTCCACTCCTGGCTCTGTAAGACATCTTTTTATATCAATAGACTTCAGTATTAATTGATGCAGATTATATGAATCTACAATAATTTATAAAAACTGTTCCTTGTTATTGAACATTTAGATTGAACCAACAGTAACACAAAGAATATCATTGTAGTTAAATCTTTGCTTCCTTTTTTTTTTTTCAGGTCTTCTGGTTTATTTTTTATTCTTTAATTCGAAACATGGTCTCACTAAGTTGCAGAGGGACTCACTGAGTAGTTGAGGCTGTTGGCAAATGGCAATCCTCCAGTCTCAGACTCCCAAATGCTGGGATTACAAGTATGTGCCAACACGCCTGTTTTTTTTTTTTTTAATGCTAATAACTGAAATAAAGGTCTCCAGCATGCCAGGCAAGTACTTTACCCCTGAGCTCCCCACCAAGCCCTCACTGTTTCTTAAATAGATTTTGGCCAGCCAGATGTGGTGGTACAGGTCTGTAATCCCTGTATTTGGGAGGCTGAGACAGAAGGATCTCGGGTTCAAGGACAGCCTCAGCAAATAGTAAGACTTTCATCAACCTAGAGAGATCCTGTTTCCAACTAAGTAATACAATCATGCAGCTGGGCGTGGTGGCTCACGCTCGTAATCCCCGCACTTGGGAGGTGGAGACAGAAAGATAGCGCAGGTTCGAAGCCAGCCGCACTGGCTTAAGAGACCCTGTTTCCAAATAAAAAAATATAAAATAGGTCTGGGAGTGTAGCCCGGAGGTAGAAGAGTTTCCAGGAACCCCAGTACCACAAAAAAAAAAAAACCCACAAAAAACAAAAAACAAAGTGCGTTCCAAGGTTTCATCCTGTGTGCGTGTATCTCAGTATATTATGTATATATAATATCTCATCTACCCAGAACCTGTCAACTGTATTAAAATCTCAGGGGAGTGAACACACACACACACACACACACACACACACACACACACACACACTCAAGTTATCCTAAGTAGCCAAAATAGCTGACAAAAAGGTATGAAGAGTCTTGTGTTTCACTCTTAGGAAAATCTTAGACACACGCTCAGATCCCATCATTTGATATATGGTTCTAATAATGTTCACACCTGACACATGCAAATCCAATAAGCTCGTTTATCTCATTTTCAGTCCTTGGCTGAATTGAAGCAGAAAATTAAAAAGGCAAGAAGAAAAGCCATAAGCAGGTAAATTGATAGAAAAAGATGCGAAGAAACACAATGTGCCTCATTTGTATGCTATAGTGTAATAAAGTAAAATTATGCTAAATCTGTGTATTCAAGCCAAGAAAGGAAGATGGGAAAGAAGATGTGCTCTAAGTAGAATTTTTAATTTCCAAACCTTTGGCCAACCACTGCCTTTCTAGGCTTTTGCTTCTTCATATAAAAAAATGAGGCACAGAATATGTGATGTCTCGGCTCCCATCAACTCTGAAATTCTGTGATGTGCGATGACAACAAATAGCTTGTTGACAAGGGACAATCAGGAGTGCTATATACTGTGGTATGTACTAGTCTTTTAATCATATTTTGTACTACCACAAATCTATTATGAATCGAACAGCTTCCTAGCACTTAACTATCTCAGATGTCTGGGACAATTATGAGTGAGGCGGACAGGTCAATACACTTCAGTGTCAGAGGTATCCCTTTTCATAACCAAAATAATAGCTACTATTTATGATTATTTAACCTACCAGCAATTAGTGAACAGCTACCGTGTGCCTTGCACTGTTAAGTGATAAGTCTTTATGAGAAATTTATTAATTTTCATATGTTTCAGCAGATAGATGGAGAGGAATGTGACAATAACGAAATTAGAACTTTTTAAATAAGTAAATGCTTTGATCCAGAAATTCTTCTCAGGAGCTGTCCACAGAAGCTTTCATGAAAGTTCCCAGAGATATCTGCTCAAGGATACCTGCTTCTGCATTGTTTGTAAAACATTGGAAAGGATCTAAACGCCCATCACTAGAATGAGAGAGAGAGACCTCTACACACAAACAGAAAAAGGCGCCCAAGGTAAAGTGCTTGATGATAAAAGCTGTGATCATATGTTTTTATCTTGTTGATATATAGATATAACATAGGCATGTGACATCTGAAGGTACGCGTTACACAAACTATTTAATAAAGAGCAAAGTGAGCCGGGCTTGGTGGCCCTTGTAGTCTAGTATTTGGGGTCTGAAATAGGAGCATCACAGGTTCGAGACCAGCTTCGACAATGTGGCTTCGAACCTGCGCGATCCTCTCGTCTCCGCCTCCCCAGCGCGGGGATTACAAGTGTGCGCCACCACGCCCGGCTGACTTTACCTTTTGTTGCTTTTTCTGAAGCCCTCAGCAACTTAGTGAGACCGTTTCAAAATAAAAAATAAAATAGGAATAGGGTTGTAGCTCAGAGGTAGAACATCCCTGTGCTCAAACCCCAGTGACAGACAGACAGACAGACAGACACACACACACGCACACACAGGGTTATGGTTTCTTTCTTTCTGTGTTATAATGTGCACTTAAGAGTAAAGACATTATGGAGGAAAAGCAACAAAAGGTAAATCAGCCGGGCGTGGTGGCGCACACTTGTAATCCCCGCGCAGGGGAGGCGGAGACAGGAGGATCGCGTAGGTTCGAAGCCAGCCTTGCTGGCTTAAGAGACCCTGTTTCCAAATAAAAATATAAAAATAGGTCTGGGAGTGTAGCCCGGAGGTAGAAGGGAACCCCAGTACCACCAAAAAAAAAAAAAAAAGGTAAAGTTAGTACAACAGTGTGAAATAAAAGGCAAAACATTAAATAATAAATTTTAGCAATATTTTCATGGGGAAGTATTGGAACTTTATTTAAAACAACATGTTTTACAAGAACTTGGGGTGGATACGTTGCTCCACTGGTGTTTTTCTCACTGAGTGGCTGTGGTGATGGGTTTGACTCAGTTTCCTCGCTTCCTTCTGGTTGGACTAACGCTTTCCATAAAGCTCTACGCCTGCCTAGGAGAGTGGCGGGCGTGTGTGCTCACTTGTTTTCCGCAAGGCTCTGCAAGGAAATCATGTGCACCTGTCTGTTTACTTTTCTGTGGAACCTAGAAGGTCACCTCTAAAAATAATCTCACTCGGTGTCAGAACCCTGGTGACACAGAGGTGCATACCACACGCTCGCTGCAGTTAGTGCCCTAAGCCGGGCATATCCAGTTCCCCAGTGACTCAGGTCAGGGGGGAGAGCAGCTGCCAGCCAAACTCTCCTGAGACTGGTTTCAAAGGAGCCCTTGGAAAAATGGCACATAGCTTTTCTCGTGGCTGCCATTCCTGACTACTGATGTTAAGCACTTAAATATGTTTAGTTGACTGTATTTCTTTTGTGACTTTCCAAAGAAAATACTAAGGAATTTACTGAACCAGAGTCCATCATATGGTCATTTGACTTTGCAGTAGACATATGTATGGGGCCGAACAAGCCTTTACCCCCTTTGGAAGGGTCCTGTTGAATGGGTAGGCACGAGGAACTACACTTGCATCTGCGGATCACATTTTATTTGCCCCTGACTTTCACCCACTCTTCCTGGATGAAGCCTTCCATTGTCCCATGCTGGGCTGGCCCACACTGTGGGTGGCTTTAAAGCCAGACTGTGAAGATTGAACAATGGGAGCTCTGCTTTAGGAAGCTGAAGCTGGCACCAGTGTAAGATGGATGAGTGGGAAAACTGAGGAGAGGAGGAGATCAGTTACGAGTCTATTTCCCAAGTCAGAAATAATGAAAGCCCAAACTAGAGTCATGGACAGGAGAGAAAATAGAAGAAGGTAGTTGAAGATGTTAGTCCATGGGATTTTATAGCTGATTGGACCCAGGGTGCAAACGTGTTTCATAGGTCCCTGGAAATTCCAAAACTTGTGCTAGGAAATTGGTAGTGCCATTATAGAGAAGTCCCACCTGGTGCCTTGAATACATCCTCTTCTGCTTCTCCAGAGACTCACATCAACAATTTTTTTGTCATCTATTTTCGTTTGTCTGCTTTCATTGATTCCTTTCTGTTGAAGAATATTCAAGAGCCTCCTAGGAACTGGGGATGTAGCTCTGTGATAAAGTGCTTGCCTAGCATGTGCGAGGCCCTGGGTTCACTGCAAAAACAAAAAGAAAAGGAAAAGAAAATAAAAGAATCTCTTACATTTTAGAAACATAACAAACCAAAACCTGTGATCCTATCTGGGTATGGTGGCACATGCCTGTAATCTCAGTACTTGGGAGGCTGAGATAGGAGCTTCAAGGTTCCAGGACAGCCTCGGAAAGTAGTGAGATGCTCATTAATCTAGTGAGACCCTGTTTCAAAATAAAAATAAAAGCCAGGTGTAGTGGCACACACTTGTAAACTCAGTATTCGGGAGGCAGAGACCGGAGGATCACAGTTCTTGGATAACCTCAGCTACTTAGCGAGGCCCTTTGCCACTCAGTGAGACCCTGCTTCAAAATAAGGAATAAAAAATAGGGCTGAGGGTATAGCTTAGAGGTAGAATGTCCCTGGGTTCCATCCCCTGTACTGCAAAAAAAAAAAAAAAAAAAAAAAAAGACTAAAATACAGGGCTGAGGTACAATGCCCCTGGATTCCATCCCTGGTATCGCAAAATAATAAATAAATACATAAATACATAAAATAGGGTTGAGGGTGTAGCTCAGAGGTAGAATGTTCCCAAGTTCAATCCCCGGTACCACAAAAACAAAACACCTTGTTATCCTCTTGTCTCAGCCTCCCAAGTACTGGGATTCCAGGTGTGGGCTACCACACTCAGCTTAATGTCCTCACCTTAAAGCCAGAGAGTCAAGAGATGCTCTCCATGGCTCTCATAGAACTTAAGTTGATTGCAAAGGTGACCAGTGGAAAATTCGAGAGTGTGGGTACAAACATGTTGGAGGAAAGAGGGAGAGGCGAGGGACACAGGTGAACCAGAGCCTCACTCGGCCTTCAGGAGGTTAGTAAATAATGTTCAAGACATTTCCATCGACCATTTCCAATAAGTAAAAAAATTGCTCATTTTAGGAGGTTTATTAACAATACGGAGGTGACTGTAATGCTGAAGCAGTTCTCCGTGTTGGCCTACTGGCTGAGGAAGGGTGACCCATAGGAGTCTTGCCTTTTTTAAATCTTATGCATGTAGTGTGTGTGTGTGTGTGTGTGTGTGTGTGTGTGTGTGTGTGTTACTAGGGATTGAGCCTAGGGATGCTCTACCTCTGAGCTATATCCCCAGCCCTTTTTGATTTTTTTGTTTTGAAATGGGTTCTTGCTAGGTTGCTGAGAGTCTCACTAAATTTCTGAGTCTGGTCTTGAACCTGTGATCCTCCTATCTATGCCTCCTATGCATATACTCAGTTATTCATTCATTCATTCTTTTGTTCTTTCTTTCTTTTTTATGTGTGTGTGGTTGGAAACAGGATCTTGCTAAGTTGCTGAGGCTGGTCCCGAAACTGTGTTCCTCCTGCTTAGTCTCCCAAGTACTGAGGTTACAAGCGTTCATCACCATGCCAAGCTGCATGCATTCTTTAAGTGAAGTTTAAAAAAAAATTATATATATATATATATATATATATATATATATATATATATATATATGTATGTATATAGCTGGGCGTGGTAGCGCACGCTTGTAATCCCTGCGCTTGGGAGGCAGAAACAGGAGGATCGCACAGGTTGTAAGTCAGCCGTGCTGGCTTAAGAGACCCTGTTTCCAAAAATAAAATAGGTCTGGGAGTGTAGCCCGAAGGTAGAAGGGCTTCAGAAACCCCAGTACCAATATATATATATATATATATATATATATATATATATATATATATATATATAAATTTTTTTTTTTGCGGGTCTGGGTGGCATTTGACCTCCGAGCCACACCCCCTGCCCTATTTTTATTCTTTATTTTGAAACAGAGTCTCACTAAGTTGCCAAGGGCCTCACTAAGTAGCTGAGGCTGTCTGTGAACCACAATCCTCTGGTTTCAGCCTCCTAAATGCTGGGATTACAAGCGTGCGCCACCACGCCCGGCTCCCTGCCCTATTTTTTATTCTTTATTTTGAAACAGGGGTCTCACTAAGTTGCAGAGGGCCTCACTAAGTAGCTGAGGCTGGCCACAAACCCAGATCCTCCAGTCTCGGCCTCCCAAATGCTAGGATTACAACTGTGCGCCACCACACCCGCCTTAAAAAAGTTTGTATTTTAATATGGGAAGAGAAGCCTTTAAGAGTCCTATATAAATTTGTAATGTCTCTCTTCTGCCTTGAGAAATAGTCTTTAATATAATAATAGCTAACATTTATTAAATTATCGATACATGCTAATCGCTTTGTATTTGTCATTTTATTTAATCTCCACAGTGAATTTATTGAGTTGTTGACCTCGTTACCGTTCTTTGCTGTCTGCCCAGTCTCTGCTCAACTTACTGAAGACTGCTGTCTTTTGGGAACTGAACCCAGGAGCACTGTACCTCTGAACTGCACCTCTACCTCCCCCACCCCCACTTATTTTGGAAATGGTCTCCCTAGGTTGCTGAGAATCTCATCATGTTGCTGAGGCTGTCCTTGAACTCGCCACCCTCCTGTTGCAGCCTCGCAAGTACTGGGATTACAGGTGTGCACCAGGACACCGGGTTCTGGCCCTGTTTATTTTTGATTTTGAGACAGGGTCTCATTAAGTTGCCCAGGCTGGCCTCAAACCTGCTGCCCTCCTGCCTCAGCCTCCTGAGCAGCTGGAGTCACAGATGCGCACCACCACTTGTGCTGTGATCCCTTCTTCCCGACTGTCATGAAGGCTAGGTGAGGGGCCGAGCACAGGAGGGTGCAGGGGCTCCCCGTCACTGCTTTCCCTTCCCGTCTCGGTGAGTGGGGACTGGGCGGTCTGAGGTGATGGAGGATAAATTCAGAGGTGGGTCCTGCAGGAAGAGGCCAGCGAGGCGCTTTGAAGTGAGCCTGGAGGTGAAACCAGACCGAGGCGTGGGCTGGGGAGGCTTCAGGTCAGGAGCAGCAAGCTGAGGCCTGCGACTAAAGGTCCTGGCTCTGGGAACGAAGGTGGAAGGCTTGGGCCTAGGCAGCAGTCACAACAGATTCACCTTTGGAAAACGAGGAGTTTGCTGTGCAGGATGGTAGAGGAGAGCGGGGCTGAGGAGGAGAAGCCAGGACGCAGGGCGCTGGGGAGAAAGTGCCCGCGGGTTTGGACTTAATGAGGTCAATGGTGTCCTTGGGAAGAGTGTTGACGGTTGTTTTGTGTGGTTAATCATTTGTTCTAGGCCAGAGAAGGAAGAGGGGGGCAGCGGGGACCTGGAGCTGCAGAGCAAAAGCCGTTCAAGTGGACAAGCAAGGAAGGAAGAGCTGAAGACCGTCCCAAAGGAGCAGCCGCGCAGGACGTGTCTGTGCGGAAGGTCAGTCCTGCCTCTGTTTCCACTGCTCTCTCCTCGAGGGCCCCTCCGAGGGGAAGGGGCACCCGCTGACCACTCTCCTGCTCACCCCGCAGCCGGAGCTGTCAGCGCGGCGAGTGAGACTCAGTACAGACCGCACGGCCCCAGTCTCTATCCTGGTGGCCCCATGTGGTAAAATATCTTAGTTACACTTCATTTTAAATAAAGTAGCCTCATTTTCCTTACAGGTAAATTGGGGGAACAACAGAGAAATCACATGAATTCAGATATGGAAAGTGCTGAGACCATTGTCTGGAACATAAGTCCTCAACTCAGCCTGTGTTAACTAAATGCAAAACAAGTGTCCAATACTTTGGCTTTTGGAGGGCGGTACTGGTGAGCGGGAACTCAGGGTCATTCTACCCCTGAGCTACACTCCAGTCTTATTTTTTATTTTTTGCTTTGAAACAAGGTCTCACCAAGCAGCTGAGGCTGGCCATGCTCCTGCAATCCTCTTGTCTCAGCCTCCCAAGTACTCAGGTTGATTACAAGGGCCCCCGCCATGCGACTAGTGTCCTATACTTCTAAATGTGTGTCAGGATATTCGGGGGGGGGCACATGGACTGGAGGGCTGACTCCACTTAGAATATCTGCCGGGAGCAAAGCAGACTATATTACACAATGAAAGGAGAGGTTGGAACCATCAAACCCCGAAGGCTGAGTGCAGTTGGATCCGGGAATGCTGTGGCACTCTCTGTCCCCGTTTCCCCACGTGTGTTTCCTTCTTGCTCTCTACAGACAGCTTTCCTCACCTGGCCAGAAGCCACAACTCCTAAACTGATCTCTTGCAACTTCCTCCACCAAAGAGACTCTTGTTAAATTTATTTATTTTTATTTTTATTTATTTATTTATTTTGGTGATATTGGGTTCCTGGAAGCCCCTTTACCTCCGGGCTACACTTTCAGACCTATTTTATATTTTTTTATTTGGAAACAGGGTCTCTTAAGCCAGCGAAGCTGGCTCCGAACCAGCGCGATCCTCCTGTCTTCGCCTCCCAAGCTCGGGGATTACAAGCGTGCGCCACCACACCCGGCCTCTTGTTAAATTAAAGAAAATCAATCCAAGGAAGGACTGCGAGTGGCCTAGCTTGGCCATCCATCCTTACACCATTTGCCTTCGGCCATGGGAGCTGGCACATGCATGAGCACGGTGGCTCCTGTTGGTAGCAAATGTCCCAGACCTTAGGGAGAGGCGAGACCCACCCTGCTTAGTCATTGGCCAGGAAGTCTGGGAAAATCACGGCCTCAGCCAATGGCAGCAGCAGCTAATGGCATCCTTCCTCAAGGGGCATCTGAACAGTGCGCCCTCCCATGGTTGCCATAACCCACCGCTTGGGCTGCCTGGATCTACCCCTCACAGATCTAGGGAGCACCCCCCTCTTGATCCAGCATCCTGAGGGGTCTGAGCTTTCGGTAACCACACCCTTCTCAGCTGAGGACTGCCACCGTTGTCTATCCCCAGTCACAATTCAACAACAGCATGCCAAGAGGCACCCAAGTGGGTCACTTGAGTTCTGTGCATTCCTCTCTGACCCCATCACACAACAGGAGCCCTGCTTCCTCCTGCTGATCAGGAGCGATGACCTTTGCCAAGGTGATGACTGGCTTTCTTGTCTGCTGAGCCTTGAACATGAGAAATTCAGAGTCCCCCAAAAATTTGTTTTATGGGCAAAATTTGTTGGGGGAGGCAGTAATAGCTCGTCATTAATTGTGTCTGTTGGCAAGAGCACACTACCTCAGGCCTTTAGATCCACGGAGCCCAGAGTTGCAGGGTGGGACCCGTGTGTGTGTGTGTGGGGGGGAGTCGTTGGGAGCAATGGTAAGTGGGGCCACTGCTGCTTCTACTTGTTGGTTAATAGCTGCATGCCGTCTTCCTACTGGGGACAGAGCAGAAGATAGAGGCCAGTGCATATATATAGTTGAGGGCACGTGGTGCATCCCGGAGGAGCCACCATCCTTGAGACACTTGCCACCAAGATGATAGCTACGTCAGCAGGGTGTTGCATCTCTCCATTAAGTTGGTGGCTCTGACACAGCAGTGCACTCCAGGCCATGGCACCACACCAACATGCCTTTGTTCAGGACTAGTATCCTACTTCAGGCTGCTACAACAAAATACTGCCAACAGGGTAGCTTATAAACCACAGAAAGTTATTTCTCACAGTCTGGAGGCTGCAAAGTCCAAGACCAAGGTGTCCACAGATTCAGCATCTGGTAAGGGCCTGCCTCCTAGTCGATGATGCCTTCTAGCTGTGTCTTCACATGGTGGAAGAGAAATCAGGCTCTCAAGCCTCTCCTTTAAGTCCTATTAGCTCATTCATGAAGCATCTGCCCTTAAGACCTACCTAGTCACCCCTCAGAGGCCCCACCTCCTAATGCCATGCACTGTTTTGGGGGTTAGTCATCTTCCCTGTGCCCGCTGTGTCAGTCCAATGTCAGAGCTTGCACCTGCACACTGAGGTCACCTGCACACTGAGGTGGCCCATCCGTAAGCCAAGCATGGGCTTTTCTCTCCTCCTTCAGATGGTCATTCTGGGTGAGCCCTAGAGCCATAGGTGTCCCCCATGGTGTCCCCTAGAGCCATCGGTGTGAGCTGAGGGAGGAGCCTGGTGCCCTTCTCAGGTCTGTCATGTGCCAGCCTACTTATGCTGAGACTTAACCCATCTCATCAACCTGCAGCCAGGAGAGGAGGCGAGCACACACAGCTCCTGGGTAGGGGACCCATTGCCTGGAGTGGCACAGATTCTGCGGGTACAAGGGAGCCTGCAGAGCCACTGTCTTTGAGTATCCACCCAGATTTTCCCATCCCGTGTTTCAAGGCCCCAGATTTTCTCAACCAGGGCATAACAGAAGGGCTTGGCTGAGCATTCAGCCATTTGGGGGGCCTTTTGACCCTATCAGATCTTGAGTTTGTTCATCGGTTGTGCTAACTCTCCCACACTATCAGCTGCCAAAGGGGCCTTCTGGCTCTTATACTTAGCCACCGTTGTCTCTTAACTGCCTTCATTTACAATTATTCCTCTAGGATGTCCATGCAATTTTAAATAACAAATCAATTCTATTGGTTTTGGGGAGGAGGGTACCAGGGATTAAATCAGCGGCGTTCTACCTCTGAGCTACACCCCCAGCCCTTATTTATTTATTTTTATTTTGAAACAGGGTCTTGCTAAGTTGTTGAGACTGACTTCAAACCTGCAGTCCTTCTAGTCTCAGCTAGGAGTCCTGGGGTCAGGCGTGTGCCACTGCACCCAGCTTCTCTCACTGCTCTTAAGTGTTTTCTCTCCTTTTTCTGGACCTTGTGCTTTCCAAAGGCTCAAATCAACTCACCAGCCAGTGCACTGGGAGGGAGCTCTCAGGTCTCTACTGGTGATACTTTTAGCAAATGTGCTACTCCTTGGGACTGTCCCTGCCCACAGACCACATGGGCTGGGCTTCCCCGTGCCAACCAGGAGGCTTGTGATCCAGTCTCCAAACTAAGCTTCTTCATGATTTTCATCCCCCTAGCAAGACCTTGATTCAGAATAAAAAATTAAATAAGTACGGGGTTGTAGTTCAGAAGTAGAATGCATCTGGGTGCAATCCCCAGTATTAAAAAAAAAAAAGGAAAGAAATAAAGAAAAAAAAAGTGGCACATAAACATTTTTGGTTTTTCTTTGTTGTTATTGTTTTTGTGGTACTGGGGATTGCACCCAGGGATATTCTGCCTCTGACCTACTACCCCCAGTCCTATTTTATTTTTTTATTTTGAATCAGGGTCTCACTAAGTTGCTGAGGGCCTCGCTAAATGGCTGAGGCTGGTCTTGAAGCTGTAATCCTCCTGTCTAAGCCTCCTAAATACTGGGATTATAGGTGTGCACCACTCTGCCCGGCTGTTGTTTCTTTTTTTTCCCTCTAATATACATATACTTTTATTTATTTTTAATATATTTTTATTGGTCCATTATAGTCAAACATCTCAGTGGAATACAAGACTTGTGAGGATATACAAGCACACATTACCCAATACCCTTTATCCAATCCCCATCCCAGTCCCTTCCCCTCCCTCAATCCCATGCTTGATTTAGTGATTGACTTTGATATATTTGTTTAAGTACATCATGTGATTTAAAGAGATTCCATCTTCCCCCCTCCCATTCCCTCTGATAGGTCACCTTAATTGCTCCTCTGGCTGGTGTGTGTGTGTGTGTGTGTGTGTGTGTGTGTGTGTGTGTGTGTGGTGCTGGGGATGGAACCCAGGGGCATATTACTTCTGAGCTACACCCCCAGCCTTATTTTTTATTCTTTATTTTGAAACAGGGTCTCACTAAGTTGCAGAGGGCCTCATTAAGTAGCTGAAGCTGGCTGCAAACCTGGATCCTCCTGTCTCAGCCTCCCAAGTACTGGGATTACAAGCGTGCACCTGTGTGCCCGGCTTGTTTCTAAATTTTTAACAATGAAAATTTACTATTTTTCCAGTCAGAAAACTGAGAACTTACACTATTTAGAAATAAGTTGATCTATTTTTAATTAAGTGATCAATCTATCACTCAGCGTTCACAATAAGTTCCACAAAGAGAAGAACTTTGAATTTTTAAGGGAAAAAATGTTGGAATTTTAAGGAAAAAACTTAAAGACAGACTAAAAGGGTGTTCTTTATTTTGGGGAGTTTATCTTCTTCTTGGATACAGAAGACTTAAACACACATAAAGTGGAAGAATTAGAATTAGTTATTTATAATAAACAGAGCTGGGCATGGTGGCACATGCCTGAAATCGCAGTCCTTGGGAGGCTGAGACAGGAGGATTGCAGGTTCAAGAACAGCCTCAGCAAGTAGTGAGACTCGTCAATCTAGCGAGATTCTGTTTCAAAATAAAAATAAATTAGTGCAGGCAGTGCAGCTCAGAGGTTTAGAATGCCCCTGGGCTCAATCCCTAGTACCACACATACATACATCTCCCCCTTCAAAAAAAAAAAAAAAAAAAAGAACAGCCAGGTTATGAGATATTTTAAGAGTTGGGAATAAGATTTATTCATCTATGTACACCCAGAATATTTCATATTGCCTAAAATATGACATATGTGTGCCATATCTGTTTGCCAAAGAAGGGATGAATTGGTGAACAGTAAATTAAAGAATGCTGTACAATCCCAGGATTTGGGATTAGGAACAGTCTGGGTGGCTTTAGAGGTGGCAATGAAGTTCATGTTCCTGCTCTGTCTACTGTCTGCAAGGTGCTGGCTCCTGGAGCTTTACTACTTGCAACAAAAGACTTGAGGTTGACACCTGGGTGTTCTTAAAGGAACCTGCACTATGCCGGGCGTGGTGGCGCACGCTTGTAATCCCCGCGCTTGGGAGGCAGAGACAGGAGGATCGCGCAGGTTCGAAGCCAGCCGCGCGCGCTGGCTTAGGAGACCCTGTTTCCAAATAAAAAAAATGTAAAAATAGGTCTGGGAGTGTAGCCCGGAGGTAGAAGGGCTTCCAGGAACCCCAGTACCACCAAAAAAAAAAAAAAAAGGAACCTGCACTATCACATGGTTGAAATTGAACTCATTTTCCTACTAATCTCTTCCCCCTCCTCCTTCTGCTAATGCCATGCACTCCAGGATTTTAGAAGTCATCCTAGACTTCAACTTTTCTCTCAGTCTTCACATTCAATTTGTTATTAAATGTTATTACCACTTCTTCAGTAGCTATGGAATTCGGGTTTTCCTCTCTTCTGGTCTTTTTCCCTCCAGCTACGCTTCCCTACCATCTATCATGGTCAAATTTTTTTTTTGCCAAAAATGAAAATTTAATCAAGCTTCTCTTTTCCTTAGACTGACTAACAGCTCTTCTCTGATGCAGTGGGTAGCCTGGGTCACAATGTCCTCCCGGATCTGGCCACTGCTAGAAACAGCTGGCGACAGGGACTATATTCTTATCATTGTAGTTCAAATCCCCAACATGGTTTAGGGACCCCATTAAATTTTCCTAAATGAATGAACAAAGAGAGAAAAACCAGAAGTGGGCTTTAGAGATTAGAAAAGCTACATAAAATATAGATAGATCTATTCTGGGTCCTTCCATTTTGGGGTACTATGCTGCTTATTGATGAGAGGGAATCAGTACCAGTAATGTTTGCATCTCCATGGCCTGCCAGATACTTGGCACATTTAATAGGCATACTGTGGACTAATAAATTAACTAGTGGTGTTGCTTTTTATTCAGCCAAGCATACATTTCTTTTGCCAAATGTGATTCTCAGTTAGTTACAGAGCAACTTATTTGGGGAAGAGATGCAGACGCTTCTTTTTGAAGGAGCCACGCTGCTGGCCAGGACCCCGAGTGGGCAGCCCGGCCCCACGGCAGTTTAGTCAAGCACATGCTCAGGGCCCGGAACGTGGGCCTGCTGTCGGACAGACCACCTGTCTTCCTGAGATCAGTGGTTCCAGAATGAGATTTATTTAACTGTAACCAGATCTGTCTACAGATGCTGCCAAAACAGGGATATCCCAAGGTGCTGTTACTGGATTCCAATTTTGGATAAATATCTCTTCAAGGCTTAAGGTCTTATAAGATGAAGATTATGCTCTAATAAATCATAAATATTATTGTGGTTTCCATTATCAGTGAATAGTTATGCTCCTATGTTTTGTCGCTGGCATATGTAGTGGACAGGCTGGCGTTTTTATACTTGTACTGAAGTTCAGAACTCAGTATTTACAAGATCCTAGAAACGTATTCACATGGTAGCATGTTAGGGAAAACGACCCATGTGCAGTAAAATTGTTCCTTTAGGAGAACTTGACTATAGTTAGTGAGAGCCTCTGCCAGCTGGTTTCTAGCCTGAGGATGAAAAGGTCATCTCTAGTTGCAGTTGCTCTCCCTGTTGCTTCTCCTGATACCTAGTTTGAAAAAGCCCATTGTGCTGCAGGTTTCCTTCTCTGGGTTATCTCACTCCTGCACTATCCCCAACACTAAGAGTCTCTCAAGTCTTGGAGGAAATTCTGTGGTCTGTGATATAGGACCTTTCACTCAAAATACAAAGGAGTAGACTAGTTAAAATATCAGTCGTCAAGACTATAAAGCATATTTTTTTTCTTGGTAAGAAGGGTATTAATGCTAGTTATGGTGGCTCACACCTCTAATGCCAGGACTTGGGAGGCTGAGACAGGAGGATCACAGGTTTGAGGACAGCCTCAGCAAGTAGTGAGACTCTTGGCAACCTAGCAAGACTCTGTTTCAAAACAAAAATAAATAAGTAAAACTGAAAGCGTAGCTCAGAGGTAGAATGTCCCTGAGTTCAATCTCCAGTACCACAGAAGGAAGGAAGGAAAGAAAGGAAGGAAGGAAGGAAGGAAGGAAGGAAGGAAGGAAGAAGCCGAGGGAGGAGAACTAAGTGTATTAGTTCAATGAAAACCAAAATGTCAGCCAGGCGTGGTGGCGCATGCTTGTAATCCCAGCATTCGGGAGGCTGAGACCGGAGGATCGCAGTTCGCGGACAGCCTCAGCTACTTAGTGAGGCCCTCTGCAACTCAGTGAGACCCAGTTTCAAAATAAAGAATAAAAAATGGGGCAGGGGGTGTAGCTTGGAGGTCAAATGCCCTTGGGTTTCATCTCCAGATCCGCAAAAAAACAAAAACAAAAACAAAAACCCTAAAATGTAATAGTTTTCCATCATTAAACTGGAATGTGGCTAATGTCTTCCTATTATGCCAACATGAAATAGCGTTTCTTGATTTTAGTTTGGTTTAGTTTTGTTTTTGTTTTCATGGTGCTGGAGAGTGAGCCCAGGGTCTGATGCATGATAAGACGGGTGTGCTCACAGCCACTTTTGCTTTCAGGTTAACTCGGTAAGAAACATCAGCAAATAAAGCTTAAGTCTTAAAATAAGATGGTTTCCTTTGACCCTCTGGAACAGGGAATGGAGAGATGGAAGAGAAGGAGGCCATTTTCTTCATCTGAATCATCAAGAGGCTTGGAGCTTTAGGGAAAGATTTCCTGAGAGAAGTTAGGATGCTGTTTACAGTACTTTAAAAAGTTGCAAGACAATTTGAATTTTAATGCTGTATAACCTTAGTGTTGTGGCATTTTATAGCCCTGAGCTGCGTTTAAATGTACAGCCCAACATCAAAGTGGGTCTCTGTACACTTGTTTTCTAGTTTCAGGCCAGTCTAGGTAACTTAGCAAGACCCTATATCAAAATAAAAAGTAGGCTGGGGGTGTAGCTCAGGGTAGAATGCCTTGGGATTAACCCAGGGCCATTCTACCTTCAAGCTACATCCTCAGCCCTATTTTACTTTTATTTTGAAACAGGGTCTTGCTAGGTTGATGAGTCTCACTATTTGCTGAGGCTGTCCTAAAACCTGGGATCCTCCTGTCTCAGCCTCCTAGAACTGGGATTACAAGTATGCACCACCACACCTGGTCACACATTTATACATCCAAGAAATAATTATTAGGTTTGGGGATACAATTCAGTGATAGAAAACCTACCTAGCATGCATGAGGACCTAGGTTTGATTCCAAACATGACAGGAAAAAGAAAACGAAAAAAAGGAATTATTGAATACATATATTATATATTAGAAGATATAACTTTGGAAATACAATGAAAAACAAAAATAAATTATGTCTCTCTTACAATGCACCAATAAACATTTTTTTTTTAAAATGAATATTTAGCCAGGCGTGGTGGCACACACTTGTAATCCCTGCGCTTGGGAAACAGAGACAGGAGGATCGCGCAGATTTTTTTTTTAATTTTTTAATTTTTTAATTTTTTAAATTTTATTTTTTATTGGTGCACTGTATTCATACATCATAGTGGGATACAAACTTTTCTAGACATACATGAACACATCGCCCAGTCAGCCCCCACCCGATCCCCACTCCATTCTCTCCCCATCCCTCCTTCCCATGCTTGGCGTAGTGGTTGACATCTAGTATTATAGCAATTTATCCAAAATTAAAAATGATAATTTCACATAACAGTTTCATTTGTCTGATACCAAGCTTTTGATGACTTAAAGATAACATTTCAATATTTCTTTTTGCTTTCTTTCTTACCAGAGAATATTTTTTTTCTATTTTTTTCTATTTTTTTTAGGTGAAACTATCATATATTTATATATTTATTTTTCAGAAAAAAAATCTATCCTAATATGGAATATGGACTCTAGATACCCAAAATGATCTTGAAAAAGAACAAAGCTAGAAGATATATATTTTCTGATTTCAAACCATATAAAGCTACAATAATTGAAACAGTGTAGTACTGTTCTAAAGGCAGATATATAAGCCATTGGAGTTAAATAAAAGCCTAGAGCTAAATTCTTCCCTATATTGTCAAGTTATTTTTGACAAGGTTTCCACGAAGATTTGGTGGTGGAAATAATAATCTTTTAACTAAATATTGTTGAAATATAATAATTACATGGAAAAGAATAAAATTGGACCCTTACCTAATCCCATATACAAGTATTAACTCAAAATAGATAAAAGACCTAAATATAAATCTTAAGACTATAAACTTTTAGAAGAAAATCTGGGTCATAAAACCTCACAACATTGAAATTGGCAGTGATTTCTTGGATATGATTTCAATGGCACAGGCAACAGAAGAGTATACAAACTCCCTAAAAAATAAAAAAAATTGTATATCTAAAGACAATGTAAACAGAGTTAAAAGTTACTAATAGAATGGGATAAAATATTTCCAAATGCTATATCTGAAGGTATATTAATATTCCAACTAGAAATCAAAGCAAACAATACAATTTAGAAATAGGTAAGAGACTAACATAAATAATGAATCTCCAAAGATAATCAATCTTAGTTGTCTGTTGGATGGAAAATCTTTTTTCTTTGGTTCTGGTGTGAGTTACCTATTTCTTCTTTGTAGTTAATCTCTTTGAGTATTTTCTCTAGCGCTGGTTTTGAAGACATAAATTCCTTCAGTTTCTGTTTGTCATGGAAGCTTCTTATTTTTCCATCTAATTTGATAGAAAGTTTTGCTGGGTAGGAAATTTTTGGCTGGAAGTTTTTTTCTCTCAGAGTTTGGAATATGTTCCTCCAAGCCCTTCTGGCTCTCATGACTTGGTTTGGGAAGTCTGGAGTGATTCTAATTGATTTGCCTCTGAATGTCACTTGGTCCTTTGTTTTTGTTGCCTTTAAGATTCTCTGCTTGGCTTCCACATTGGTCATTTTGACAATTATGTGGCGTGGGGATCCTCTTCTCTGATCCTGTCTAAAGGGAGTTCTATAAGTTTCCTGGACCTGTGTATCGACCTCTTGCTCTATGTTTGGAAAATTTTCTGCTATTACTTCCTTGAAGAGATTGTTGATCCCTTTGGTTTCACCTTCTTTTCCCTCCTCTATTCCAATTATTCTTAGGTTAGCTCTCTTAAAATGGGCCCATATTTCTTCAATGTCAGATTCCTGCTGTCGGATATTTTTTTCTAGATTAGAAACTATGCGTTCATTTTTGGATTGATCATCTTCTAAGAGCGAGATTCTGTTCTCCATGTGGTCTAATCGGTTGTTTGTGCTTTGAATTGAGGCCTTTACTTCATTAACTGGATCCTTTATTTCTTTTTGGCTCTCTCTGAATTCTTTTTGAAGCACCTCTATTATTTCTACAGTTATTTTCCTGATTTGATCTTCTAGAAATCTCTAATTTTCTGTTTTATCGGGTTCTGTTGTTGTGGGGTTGTGGGCATCCATTGCTCCAGTGTTATTCCTCTTTCCCATGATTTCGGAAGTTTGTGCCTTCTCTGGGTTCTTCCCTTGGGTCACTATGACTTCACTTAAGGTGCTCTGGATCTCAAGTCTGTGGTATCTCAGACCCCACTACTCCTTTACTGGGTTGTATCACAGAGTCTCAGACCCAGGGTGTCAATAGAGGCTGCTTTAGACTATGGGGGGTGCCAGGTTGCGCGTTCTCCTATGGTGTAATATCTCTGCCACCGCCACTCCCCCACTAGGTCAAGTCCCAGGGAGTACAGTACTGGGTTTTCTCCTCTGGGGCCCACAATTTGACTCACTGTTCTTGAGTACGCAGATGTAGCTGTACTGGACTCGGTGAATTCGCTGCTGCTGCCACCTGTGGCAATATGGCGCCACTGCTACACCCTCGGCCGTGATGCTGGCGTATTTCTTCTTGGTTTTGAGTTCCACTCTGAGTCCCTGCAGTGTGTGCTGAGCTCAGCCACTGGGAGCTTTAGATGCTCCCTGCGCCGAAAGATCCCTCCTGGCTGTTCCGCAGTGGCTCACCTCGGCTTGCTAGCCGTCTGGTGAACTCGCTGCTGCCGCCAGTAGTATGGCGCTGCTGCCGCGTCCTCGGGCATGAGGCCGGTGTATCTCCTCTGTGGCTCTGAGCTCTGTTCTCAGTCCGCTTTCTCTCTGGAGCCTGGTGATTTTTTTGTTTCCCTGGTGATGGTGTTTTCTGGCTATGAAAGGCGCTGATTTTGTGGTAATGGAGATTGGTTGTTAGCGGGGCTCTTAAGCCCCGCTTTTCTCAGTCGCCATCTTCCTGGAAGTCTCGCGCAGGTTTGAAATCAGCTGCGCTGGCTTAAGAGACCCTGTTTCCAAATAAAGGTATAAAATAGGTCTGGGAATGTAGCCCGGAGGTAGAAGGGCTTCCAGGAACCCCAGTATCACAAAAAAAAAAAAAAAAAGAAAAAGAAAAAAAAAGAAAAAAAGAAAAAAGAATATCTCTCACCAAGGAGCTTAAGGAGAGAAACGCTCACTCAAAGAGTCACACTAAATGGAGCATGGAGGTGCATGTCTGTAATCCTAGTACTTGGGAGGCTAAGACAGGAAGATCACAGGTTTGAAGCCCACGTAAGACTCTTGGGCACCTAGAGAAACCCTGTTTCAACAAAACAAAACAAAAGGGCTGGGGGTGTAGGTTGGAGATAAATGCCCCTGGGTTCAATCCCCAGTACAACAAAAAAAAAAAGAAAAGGAAAAGTCACACTACAGAAGTAAAGTTGTAACTGTGTTAAGAGTTTTAAAGGAATTTGTTACAGCCAGGCATGGTGGGCTGACAGGAGGATTGCAATTTTGAGGCCAGCCTCAGCAATTTAGTGAGAACCTATTTCAAAATATATGATAAAAGCTGGGCGTGATGGTGCATGCTTGTAAATCCCAGTACTTGGAGGCTGAGACAGAAGTATCACAGGTTTGAGGCTAGCCTCAACAACTTAGTGAGGCCATCCGCAACTTAGTGAGACCCTGTTTCAAAATAAAAGAATAAAATAGGACTGGGGGTGTAGCTTGGAGGAGAAATGCCCTTGGGCTCTGTCCTCAGTACCATACACACAAATATAAATAAATAAACAAATAAAATAAATAATAATAGTAAGAAATCCAAGCATGGTGGCACAAGCCTGTAATCCCAGTACTTGAGAGTCTGAAGTTCAAAACCAGCCTTGGCAACTTAGTGAGACTGCCAGCAACCTAGTAAAACCATATGTGTGTGTGTGTGTGTATGTGTGTGTATTTGTGTGTGTGTGTGTGTGTGGTACTAGGGATGGAACCCAGTGGCATTCCCCCTCCAAGCTACACCCCCAGCACCCCAGGCCTTTTTTTATTCTTTATTTTGAAACAAGGTCTCAATAAGTTGTGGAGGGCCTCACTAAGTAGCTGAGGCTGGCCACGAACCTACAATATTCCTGTCTCAGCCTCCCAAGTACTGGGATTACAAGCGTGGGCCACCACACCCAGCTTGTGAAACTCTATATGAAAATAAAAATATAATAGGGCCGGGATGTAGCTCCAAGGTAGAATAGTCCCAGGTTCAATCCCCAGCAAAACACACACAGTCTAGTAATACTGTGCTAGCAAAGGGCTGGGGATGTAACTCAGTGGTAGAGAGGACTAACCCAAGGGTTCAATCCTTCCCCCAGAAGAATACGGTATAAGGACATCTGCTGTCATGGGGAAGCTGAGGGAGGTTTCCCCGAGGAAGATAAGAATGGATGGGAACTGAAGGTGCACAAGAGGCGGGTGGGCAAAGGGAGCGCAAGGTCACGGATTGGCCTCGAGAAGAGGAAGGTGAGCCCCCGAGGAGACAGGGAGCAGCAGGGGACGCGGGAGCAAACCAGAGACGCTCGTCACGAAGCCTTGGAAAGAGCGTGTTTCCAAAAGGAGAACCCGGGTCACGGAGCCAAATACCACAGGGAGGTTAAGTAATATGAGAAGAGAAAAATGTCCCCTGATTTCACAATATGTAGGTCACTGGTGAGCGCAGTGGAATGAAGGACCAGAAGCCAGAAAAGAATGGTTAGACAGCCAGCGGAGGCAAGAAAACGGAGGCTGCAGGAGCATCCGTTCCAAGTTGTGTTTGTCACTGGGCATGGTGGCACACGCCTGTGATCCCGGTACTTGACAGGCTGAGATAGGAGGATTGCAGGTTCAAGGCCAGCCTCGACAAGTTAGCAAGGCCCTCAGCAATTTAGCAAGACCCTGTTTCCAAATAAAAATTAAAATAGGTCTGGAGGGAGAGTTCAGAGATAGAATGCTGTTGGGTTCAAAACCTAGTACCAGTGAATGAGTGAGTGAATGAATGAGTGAATGAATGAGTGACTGGACTGGCTGAGGGTGAGGCTCAGATGTGGAGCTCCCTGGGCTCCATCCTCGGTGCCCCTTCACACACAAAGTTGTATTTGTCTGCCTAAGTAATATGATCATCAGAAGGGAAAATGCTTGTTACAAACAATACAAGTCGTTAAATGAATATTAATTCTAACATCTAAATGCTTTAACTACAAAAGTTCTGTCCCTTTCCAACTCTATGGGGATTTCTACCATCTAAACCATCAGAACCCAATTGGACACAAAGACTTGACTTTTGAAGCCCCTGATTTTAAAATCTCTTTCAGCCATTTTATTTGCTGCATTCAATACTAAAAAAAAGTCTTTTCTGCTAGAAATGAAATTTAATCTATATTTAATTTGTAATTTTAAGTCAGGCATGGTCGTGCATGCTTGTAATCCCAGTTCTTGGAGGCTGAGACAGGAGGACCACAGGTTCGTGGCCAGCCTCAGCTACTTAGTGAGGCCCTCTGCAACTTAGTGACAACCTGTTTCAAAGTAAATAATAAAAATAAAGGTCTGGGATGTAACTTGAAGGTAGAATGCCACTGAGTTCAATTCCCAGCGCCACGCACAAAAAATGTAATTTTTACAAATTCTAGCATTTAGGGAATTGCTAGAAAATTAAGAAAATTAAGAAAGGGAATTAAGAGAAAATTCCCGTTCTTATTATACTTCATAGAATTCAAAAGGCTAAGGGCTTCTCTTTAGTCTTTCATTTGTTGGCCCCTATTCCACATGTTGTCAAATGGTAGGTCTGAGCTGGGCGTGGTGGTACATGCTTGTAATCCCAGTACTTGGGAGGCTGAGACAGGATTGCAGGTTTGTGGCCAGCCTCAGCTACATAGCGAGGCCCTCCCCAATTTAGTGAGATCCTGTTTCAAAATAAAAAAACAGAGCTGGGGGTATAGCTCAGAGATAGAATGCCCCTGGGTTCAATCTCCAGTACTGAAAAAAAAAAAAAGTAGGTCTAAATACTTTGTGTGTGTGTGTTACTGGGGATGGAACCCAGGGGCATTCTACCTCTGATCTGTACCACCAGCCCTTTTAATTTTATTTCAAAACAGGGTCTCACTAGGTTGATGAGAGTCTCACTACTTGCTGAGGCTGTCCTTAATCCTGGGATTCTCCTGTTTTAGCCTCCCAAATTCTGGGATTATAGACATGCACACCCGGCTAGGTCTGAAAACTTTCTCTTTTTTCTTTTGCAGTACTGGGAATGGAACCCAGGGGCATTTTCCCTCTGAGATACACCTCCAGCCCTATTTTTTATTTTGAAACAGGGCCTCCCTACATTGCAGAGGGCCTTACTAAGTGGCTGAGGCTAGACACAAACCTGTGATCCTCCTGTCTCAGCTTCCCAATTATTGGGATTATAAGCGTGCCCCAGCATACACAGCTATGAAGACTTTTTAAGTTCTTATTGGAATGAAGTGCCCTGCCACTTTGGGGAGGTTATTATTATAATCACTGGAGACATAAGTAAATGATACTGCCATTCATTGCACATACTACACGCCAGACCTTGCTTTAGGTACTTGATGAACTGTGTCTCAATTTATCCTTATAGCAACCTTCTGAGTTAGTTATTATTGTTCCCGTTTGCAGAAAAGGCAGCAGAGCCCAACCCAGTAAGTTTTAAGTTAATTTGTCCAAGACTAGGGCAGATAATGGTCAAGCCAAGATCTAACCATTATACACACTGTCACCGTAAGGTGTTGAACTTTTTTTTTTCTTCTTTTTTGATACTGAGGTGAACCCAAAACCTCTGAGCTATATCCCCAGCCCTTTTTATTTTTTATTTTGAAACAGGGTCTGGCTAAATTGCTGAGGCTAAGATGGGTGTGGTGACACATTCCTATAATCTGATTACTTGGAGGCTGAGATAGGAGGATCCCAGGTTCAACGTCAGCCTCAGCAATTTAGCAAGACTCTCAGCAACCTAGCAAGATCTTGTTTCAAAACAAAAAGTAAAAAGGGATAGGGGTGTAGCTTGGAGGTAGAACACCCCTGGGTTCAATCCCTAGTTAAAAAAATAAATGTGCTGAGGCTGGTATCAAACCTGAGATCCTCCTGACTCGGTCTTTCAAGTAGTGGCATTACAGATGTGGCTCATCACACCTGGCCTGGAGTTGAACGCTTAGTATTACTCAGGTTAGAGCTGCTTCTTTAGTAAGCAAAACTGGGACCATAGCCCATGTTTTAGAATCTGTTGTTAGAATGACAAGACCACGCTGCCCTCTATCAGATTGAGTGGCATTGGCCGTAGGGAATTTTCAGAATAAACAAGAATATCTGCATACATATTGTGATGTATATTCTTTCAAAAACATTTTACTATTTTTTTTTTTTTTTTGCAGTACTGGGGATTGAACCCAGAGGCATACTACCTCTGAGCTATACCCCCAGCCCTAATTTTTTTTGTGTGTGTGGGTCTGGGGATGGAACCCAGGGGCATTCGACCTCTGAGTTACACCTCCTGCCCTGGTTGTTTATTATTATTATTATTATTATTATTATTATTATTATTATTATTATTTATTTTGAAACAGGGTCTCATTAAATTGCAGAGGCCCCCACTAAGTAGCTGAGGCTGTCCAGGAACTGTGATCCTCTGATCTCTGCCTCCCAAATACTGGGATTACAAGCGTGCGCCACCACGCTTGGCTCCCCAGCCCTGTTTAATTCTTTATTTTGAAACAGGGTCTCACTAAGTTAAGGAGAACCTCACTAAGTAGCTGAGGCTGGCCACGAACCTGCAATCCTCCTCTCTCAGCCTCCCAAGTATGGATTACAAGCATATGCCACCACTCCCAGCTCTTGTACTAAATTTCTTGCATATATATCACAAGCATTCCAGCCTACACCTATACACACAAAGGGCGCAAACATTTTGAGAGTATGAATGTGGTGAAGGCCAGTTGTATTGAGCCAGGCGTGGTGACGCACACTTGTAATCCCAGCATTTGGGAGGCTGAGACAGGAGGATCCAAATTCACAGTCAGCCTCAGCTACTTAGGCCTCTGCAACTTAGTGAGACCCTGCTTAAAAAAATAAAGAATAACGCCGGGCGTGGTGGCGCACGCTTGTAATCCCTGCGCTTGGGAGGCTGAGATAGAAGGATCGCACGGGTTTGAAGCCAGCCTCAGCTACTTAGTGAGGCTCTCAGCAACCTAGTGAGACCCTGTTTCCAAATAAAATACATTTAAAAAAAAAGGTCTGAGAGTATAGTCCGGAGGTAGAAAGCCTCTGGGTTCCACCCCCAGTACCACCAAAAAAATAAATAAATAAAATAAAAAATAAAGAATAAGCTGGGTGTGGTGGCGCACGCTTGTAATCCCAGCATTCAGGAGGCTGAGACTGGAGAATCGCAGTTCACAGACAGCCTCAGCTACTTAGTGAGGCCCTCTGCAACTCAGTGAGACCCTGTTTCAAAATAAAGAATAAAAACTAGGGCAGGAGGTGGAACTCGGAGGTCGAATGCCCCTGGGTTCCATCCCCAGGCCCGTAATAATAATAATAATAATAATAATAATAATAATAATAATAATAATAAAATAGGCCTGGCGGTATAGCTCAAAGGTAGAATGCCCCTGGGTTCCATCCCCAGTATCACACACACACAAAGATAATTATAAGATTATTCACTTTTTCCGTAACTTTTTTTATGCTTTTATGCTACAGATTGAACTCAGGGCTATTTTACCTCTGAGCTACACCCATATTTTATTTCACTCTTTTATTTTATTTTTTATTTTGAAACAGGGTCTTGCCAAATTGCCAAAATGCTAATTGCTGAGGCTGACCTCAAATCTGCAATCTTTCTGTCTCAGCTTTCCAAGTAATGGGATTATAGGCATTTGCCGTCATGCCTGGCTTGTTAGCTGCCTTTTATTTTTTTATCTTTGTGGTACTAGGGATTGAACCCAAAAGCATTCTATCTCTGAGATATACCCCCAGCCAGATTTTAATTTTTATTTAGAGATAGGGTCTCACTAGGTTGAAGAGAATTTCACTACATACTGAGGCTATCCTTGAACCTGCAATCCTCCTGTCTCAGCCTCCCAAATACTGGGATTACAGTTTTGTACCACTACGCTCACCTGTAACCTGTCTTTTAAATATGTAATTTTCAGCAAGGCATGGTGGTACGCGCTTGTAATCTCAGTATTTAGAAGGCTGAGATGGGAGGATCTCAGGTTTGCAGCTAACCTAAGCTACTTAGTGAGGCCCTCTGCAACTTAATGAGAACTGTTTCAAAATAAAATAGTGCTAGAGGTGTAGCTCAGAGGTAGAATGCCCCTGATTCCATCCCCAGTATCACAAAATAAATAAAAAATAAGTAATTATTATTCTAGAGAAGTAAAAAAGTGAGTTAGGTTTGTCTGCCTTATTTTACTTACTTAGTTTTATTTTATTTTTTGCAGTATTTACTTTTTTTGTGTGATACTGGGGAAAGATATCGTGTACCTCCAAGCTACACCCCCAGCCCTATTTTTAATTCTTTATTTTGATTTGTTTTGTTTTTGTTTTGGGGGGAGGGATGGTACTGGGGTTTCTGGAAGCCCTTCTACCTCCGGGCTACACTCCCAGACCTATTTTTAATTCTTTATTTTGATTTGTTTTGTTTTTGTTTTGGGGGGGTGGTACTGGGGTTTCTGGAAGCCCTTCTACCTCCGGGCTACACTCCCAGACCTATTTTATATATTTTTATTAATTTGGAGACAGGGTCTCTTATGCCAGCGCGGCTGGCTCCGAACCTGCGCAGTCCTCCTGTCTCCGCCTCCCAAGCACGGGGGGAATTATAAGCATGCGCCACCACGCCCGGCTTATTCTTTATTTTGAAACAGGGTCTCACTGAGTTGCAAAAGGCCTCACTAAGTAGCTGAGGCTGTCTGCGAACCCAGATCCTCCTGTCTCAGCCTCCCGAATGCAGGGATTACAAGTGTGCGCCACCATGCCCAGCTCTACTTTTTTATTTATTTATTTATTTATTTATTTATTTATTTATTTATTTATTTATTTTTGGTGGTACTGGGGTTCCTGGAAACCCTTCTACCTCTGGCTACACTCCCAGACCTATTTTACTTTTTTTTTTTTTTTTTTTTTTAATTTGGAAACGATGTCCTAAGCCAGCGCGCGCGGCTGGCTTCGAACCTGCGCGATCCTCCTGTCTCGCCTCCCAAGTGCGGAGATTACAAGCATGCGCCACCACGCCCAGCCTTTACTTATTTTTAAAGTAAGTGTTTTGATAGAAAAATTTAAACATACACAAAAATAGGAAGAACATAATAAGGAGAGCTGGAAATGTAGCTGAGTGGTAGAGTTGCCTAACACGCATGAGGCCTTAGGTTTGAGACCCAGCACCAAAACAAGAAAAAAAGAAAAAAGCTGTGGACATTATCCTGCTTTAACAATTGCCATTTTTCCAATAAAATTTTTTAGTTTTTTTTGTTTTGTTTTGTTTTTGTTAGTGAGGATTGAACCCAGAGGCATTCTACCCCTGATATACACTACCAGAACTATTTTATTTTAGTTTAAAACAGGGTCTCACTAAGTTTCTGAGATTGGACTCAAACCTGTGATCCTCCTGTCTCAGCCTCCCAAATACTAGGCTTATGAGCATGTGCTACCATGCACAGCTCTAATACATTTTATGACATGATTTCTGATAAATTCCACTCTTAAATGCTGATACAATTACCACATTATTGTGATAGTATCTTGATGTTCTCACGTCATTGATATAATTACTACCATATACTAATTAATCATGACCAATGTAGAGAACATTCAATATACTATTAAATGCTGTTGGAGTCCTGACAACATGACTCTTTTGAGTTTTAAGTTTGGTTTAGCTTGGGTTTGAAAATCCATCTGTTGGTATCTCTTGGCCCCTTGGGCTGGTCTGTTTTACCACACTGACTTTCCAGTCTTTTTTCTTTTTTTCTTTTTTTTCTGATACCGGAAATTGGACCTGGAACATTCTAACTCTGAACTATACCCTCAGCCCTATTTTATTTTTTATTTGCAGAAGGCCTCGCTAAGTTTCTGAGGCTGATCACAAACCCCAAATCCTCCTAGCTCAGCCTCCCAAGATGCTGTCGTTACAGGTGTGTGCCACCACTCTGGCTCCAGTCTTGTTTTGTTTTTTAGATCATCTAATTTTCTTCCTGTTAACACAAAAACTGAATATAAATTTATCTTCCACAAAGATAATCAGGGGACTGAATTGCCTAAGTACTGACAGTATTCATTTAGATGTAACTCAGTCTTTGTAGTGGACCCATCAGATAGTTATCTGATGCCTATGATTGCACTAGGTTGAGGCCAGGGTGGGCCAGGAGAGATTCCTGCTTCTGTGGTGTTACCCATACTAATTCTCGCACCGCCTTCTTCAAGACATGATAAGCTGGGCATGATGGTGCACACCTGTAATCCCAGTACCCGGGACACTGAGACAGGAGGATTGCAGGTTCTCGAGCAGCCTCAGCAAGTTAGTGAGGCCCTCTGCAACGTAGTGAGACTCTGCTTCAAAATAAAATATAAAGTAGGGCAGGGGGTATAGCTCAGAGATAGGATGCCCCTGAATTCAATATCCAGTAACAAATAAACAAACACATGACAAAGTGAAGCAGGTAAGACAGCCTGAATATTTCAACCACAATCTATCCTGCTACTGGATAAAACAAATAAAAACAATTATAACAAGAAAACTATATTCCAGTCCTTATATTGTTGAGAATAAAGCCATATAAGATATAATAACAACTGTAGTTCAAGGTTTTATTTTTTCATGAATTTTAAAAATATATACCCCTTATAGCTAGAAGACAATACTTCAAAATATAGATTTCTTGAAGAATATTTCATTTATAAAAATTTCAAGCTAGTTGGGTACACTGGAACATGCCTATAGTCCCAGTGACTCAGAAGGCTAAATCAGGAAGATCACAAATTTGAGGCTAGCCAGCAACTTAGCAAGACCCTGCCTCAAAATAAAACTTTTTTTTTTTTTTTTTTGGTGGTGCTGGGGTTCCTGGAAGCCCTTCTACCTCTAGGCTACACTCCCAGACCTATTTTTACATATTTATTTGGAAACAGGGTCTCTTAAGCCAGTGAGGCTGGCCTCGAACCTACGGGATCCTCCTGTCTCCGCCTCCCAAGCATGGGGATTACAAGCGTGTGCCACCACACCTGGAGTAAAATAAAACTTTTTAAAAAAGAATTGGCTATATAGCTCAGTGATATAGGGTTTGCCCAACATGTACAAGGCTCTGGGTTCATTCCCCAGAAAAATAAAATTAAAAAGTATTCACCTTTCTCTTAGCCAGATGCTGTAAGAAAAGCCCATGGGCCAGGTAAGGTGGCACACTTGTAATCCCAGTATTTAGGAGATTGAGACAGGAGAATTACAGTTTCAAGGCCAGTCTCAGCAAATTAGTGAGGCCCCTTAGCCCCTCCTGGAACCTGTTATCATGATTTGCCTTTTCTTTTTGATAGCCCCTTGTCTGCTAAAATTCATTCAAATGTGCATTACCGAGCCGTCCAGAATAATTTTCAATCAATTCCTGCTGCAGCCATACTCCTGCCTACCCACTTCCAAATGACCCGACCTCTCCTGGACAAGGGGCCCAAATAATGACATCCCCTCTGACAGCAGGAAGTAGTTATTGACTCAGTTGTTGACCAATATCACCAAAAGTCGAGGAAAATAGGTTGGGTCCCTTCCCTCCTTCCATCAAGAGACCCTGCAGCTGGGACAGGAGGTGGAACCTCAAAAGCCAGAAGGGAGGTAAGGCACACTCCAGATGTTGTGAGGCTCCAGATGTCATGGGGCAGATTCCAGATGTTATGAGAGGACCAGCATTCCCACACCCCAAGACTCCAGCTACATAAGTACCCTCATTTCTTCTTGTGGCGTGACTCTGCAGACCAACACCCTCCAATACCGGTCTTCAGACCTCGACCAGGAGTGACAAACCTTTAATAAAAAGGGCCAAATACCACACTCCTTTGCTGTATTTTGCCTCCTTTGTGACCCCCGACTTAATTTCAATGTTACAAATAAATAAATAAATAAATAAATATTTTTGTACACTATGTTCTTATCAGGATTACCAAGGCAATGAGCTAGCAATAAGTTTAAAAAAAAAAAAACTTTTTTTGCCAAGTAGTACCTCTTTGTCTCCAGACAATGCTTTAGTAAGTGTAGGGGCCAATAATCTACCTTACTTTTACTTCTGTTGTACTCTGTTGTATTGGGCTATATTGGTTGCCCCTTGACTATGGGTGCTTTGTGTGGGTTTTTTTTTTTTTTCAGTACTAGGGATTGAACTCAGTGGCATTTTACCTCTGAGCTACACCCCCAGACCTATTTTTTATTCTTTATTTTTGAAACAGGGTCTCAGTGATTTTCAAAGGGCCTCACTAAGTAGCTGGGCCTGTCCATAAACCGTGATCATCCTGTCTCAGCCTCCCAAATGCTGGGGTTACAAGCATGCACCACCATGCCCAGCCTAACTCTGGGTGCTTTTGATGAGTTGGAATAAAATAAAACTTTAGGTAGAAAGGAGACACAATGAGAAGGAAAGAAAAATATGGCCTTAAAATCTGAAATCTTCAGTTTCATTTAACAAAGCTTGGTTATTCTTTAAAAAGCCAGGCCCATACTTTTAAATCATAATGGGCTGGCTCAGGGAATTCCTGAGCTGATTAAACCTGAGAGAATTTCACCTTTTGTCAAGGTTCCATTTGCCTCCAGGAGAACCCCAGGAAAGTCACACCTGTTGTTAAAGAGCCCTGCACCTGGGCTTCATGTCTCCACTCCCTGGGCTTCTTATCTAAAAGGAATTCCTGGACTTCCGGCCAAGATGGTGGCAGCCATGGCCACAGTAGCAATGGTTGGAAGCAAACAAATAGTGCATGTATTCCTCTGAGAAACCCTGAACAACAGATTTTGGTTTAATATCTGGTTTTTTTTTTTTTTTTTTTTTTTTTGGTGGTACTGGGGTTCCTGGAAGCCCTTCAACCTCTGGGCTACACTCCCAGACCTATTTTATATTTTTATTTGGAAACAGGGTCTCCTAAGCCAGCGCGCACGGCTGGCTTCGAACCTGCGCGATCCTCCTGTCTCTGCCTCCCAAGCACGGGGATTACAAGCGTGCGCCACCACACCCGGCTTGGTTTAATATCTGATTGGGACAACATACAGAGACATTTCCAGTCATGACTTCCTATTTAAAATATAAGAGAGAGCGTGGAAAATGGCGGAATTAGAGTCAAGATGGAAGTGAGGCACCCATCACTGCAAGAAAAGTGATTTTTGGAACAATATCCCAGAAGAGATCACAAAGTAGTCTGCTCCTGCCACACATGCTCAGGAATTCTTAACAACATACCCTGCAATAAAAATGTTTGGGGCACATTGGAGGGAGCCCAGCAGGGCCAGCCGGGATGCCCAGCTGCACGTCCCAGGGGCCTCAGCACTCCTGGCTACCACACTCCTCTACGCTGCACTTGGGGCCATGGTAAACTCAGAGCAGCAGATCCTGCTCTCCATGGTAAAGCTGAGTCTCCGCTCTTGGTGGGGAGATAAAATTTATTGCTGCTAAGTACTCGGGCTCCCAACTTCTGCAAAAGACATGTACTATTTTCTTTTATTAAAAAATAATAAAGAGGTAGCCGGGCGTGGTGGCGCACGCTTGTAATCCCAGCATTCGGGAGACTGAGACCGGAGGATAGTGGTTTGCAGACAGCCTCAGCTACTTAGAAAGGCCCTCTGTAACTTAGTGAGACCCTATTTCAAAATAAAGAATAAAAAATAGGCAGGAGGTGTAGCTCGGAGGTCAAATGTTCCTGGGCTCCATCCCCAGACCTACAATATATATACATATGTATATATGTACATATATACATATGTATATATGTACATATACATATTGTGTGTGTATATATATATATATATGTATGTATGTATATGTATATATATATATGAGAGAGAGAGAGAGAGAGAGAGAGAGAGAGAGAGAGAGAGAGAGAAGACTCCAAGATGGCAGTGACAACAGCTAGTATTTGGGAAAGGCAGACAAATCCAATCCAATCCACCTTATATTTTTGAAGAAATCTCCTTGAAAGTTGCCTGCTCTTGCCGCACATGCTCAGGAATTCTGAACAACATACTATGTAAAAAAAATGTTCGGGACATGTTGGAGAGAGCCCTGCATGGCCGGGCTGGGCTTGCCACACTGCGCATCCAGGGAGGCCTCAGCACTCATGGCTGCCATACTGTCTGTGATGAAGCTGTGGGCCTCCACTTTCAGTGGGGAGATAAACTCCATTGCTGCTAGGTATTTGGGCTCCCAGCTTCTGCAAAAGACACGTACTGTTTTCTACTACTAAAAAGAAAAATATGGAAGATAAAATGGGAACCTCTGAAGACGTCCTGCCCACCATAATGGAGACCATAGTCTGCTGCACAGTGAGGCTGACACCGGAGCCAACAAGGCCAAGACTGGGGCCTGCTGCTTGGCGAGGCAGGACTGGAGCCAGTGAGGCCAAGATCAAAGCCCGCTGTGTGGTGAGATGAGCACCAGAGCCAGCGAGTCTGGGACTGGAGCCTGCTGCACGGCTAGGCCTGGATTGGAGCCAGCAAATCCAGGACCGAAGCCTACCGTGTAGTGAGACCAGCACTGGAGCCAGCAAGGCTGGGACCAGAGCCTGATATGGAGTTAGGCCAGGATCAGAGCCAGTGAGGCTGGGACCAGAGCCTGCCACGCAGCAAGGCTGGGACTGGAGCCTGCCCCATAGCAAGGTTGGGATAGGAGTCAGCAAAGCCATGATCAGAGCCAGTGAGGCCAGGACTTGCTGCAACAAACTTGCTCAGTCCTGGGGCAATAAATCTGGCACTGAATCCGTTTGGGACTGAGATCCCCAGAAAGATGGGCAAGGGCTTCAGTTGCAGTTCTGCAGCCACTTATCTGCAGCGATTTTTTCCCTTTTTATGAAATAAACTCCTTTAAGTTCCTGTTCACAGCACTAAAAGTGGAGATTCCTCTCCGGGGGGGAAAAAAATCTGAAATGATTGACATGGACAAATGCCTCTTGTGCAATTGACAATGTTTTAATTTCCATCACCAGTATTTATACCCTATACCCCGTGTAAGCACCAAAGGACAATAGTGAGGCATTAAGTGTAAACAAGATAAACAGGATAAAAGAAGATCCATGGCGTCACAGTTTAAGATTCGTCTGGGACTAGGTGATTAAAGTCAGCCCCCTCAGCCTTTGTCATTGGAATCAGGTTTCTGTCCTCACAGCTGAGCCCTAAGGGGCAAGGTCCAGAGTCCGTAAAGGCGGGGGTCACACCCAAAGTCCGTTTTGGGGAAATTCAGTCTTCTAGGATCTCCTTTGATCCTTCCAGAGTCTTTTTGTCTCTAGGGCTTAGTCCAGGCCCTCCTTTATCAAGATCCATAGGCTGTGTTGCAGATTTGTCTGGTCCTGTCTGCTCCACCATCCCCTTTAAGGCAATACTTATATTACAGTTAGTAGACAGGACAAAAACATAACATAGGTGATTGGATTTCTATAATTGTTCTTTAATGCATGATCTTGAAGCAGACTTTTGAGTTTTTTACTGTCCTGCTAAGTCACAAACAGTAGGCTTTTGTTAAGGCCAGAGAAGAGCTTATTAGCATCTCTTAAGAGGGAAGCAAGTGGCCCACGTTCCAGAGACAGTTTTACATCTCTTTGGGAAATGGAGTAAGAGGTAGGTTTGCAGCTTCCCTTGCTGACAGAGAGGTGCTGGGAGCTAATCTTTAGATCAAGGACCTTCCTGCGGAAAAAAACTAAAAGGAATTTTGCAGCCCCTGAATTCTGGCTGCCCTTTACTAGAAAATTTATCTTTCATGGACTCAACTTCTTCCACAGTCCTAATTCTTGGGATCCTGTTTTAGATCATTGGAGCTTCTTAGTGTAGAAATCTAAAAGAAGGGAGTATTTTTGCCAGAGATGACATCTCCTTCCTCGGGGCATGGCCTCCGTGGGCCTTGCCGAATTCAAGTGTTTGTCACATTTGAATTTTGCTGAGGGGGGATGGTGGCAAGGACTGAAGCCAGTGAGGCCAGGACTGGAGACTTCCATGGGGCAGAGGCTAGGACCAGGGCCAGCGAGGCCAAGACTGGAGCCTGCTGCACAGCGAGGCCAGGACTGGGGCCAGCGAGACCAGGACTGGAGCCTGCTGCACAGTGAGGCTGAGACTGGGGCCAGTGAGACTGGGACTGGAGCCAGCGAGGCCAGGACTGGAGCCTGCCATGTGGTGAGGCCAGGATTGGAGCCAGTGAGACCTGAACCAGAGTCTGCCATGCAGTGAGATTGGAACAAAGGGCCAGTGAATATCTGCAACTGTGTGGTCAGGAAGCACTTGAAGCTGCCTATGCTTTACCTCAACAGATTCCCATATCCAAGTGACCTCTATTTAAAAAAATTGGTTGTGAGTGGATTATCTCATCAAAGTTATTCACCTTCTGGCTTTCAGGATTTCAGTAAGTGGGAATCAGTGTGGAAAATAATAGAAGGACTTCAAAGAAAGAAAGGAAGAAAGAAAGAAAGAAACTAATTGATCGGATGTGGAGAAATAGAAACTCTAATACATTAGTGGTGGGATTGCAAATTATTGTAACCACTTTGGGAAACAGTGTGGAAGATCCTTAGAAGAATGATAACGAACTTATCATATGATCCAGCACTACCACTTCTCGGTATCTACCCAAAAGAATGAAAACCAAAATACCAAACTAATACATGAGTAACTATGTTCATAGCGGCACAATTCACCATTGCCAAACTATGGCACCAGCCAAAATGTCCTTCAACAGATCAGTGGGTTACAAAACTATGGGATATGTACACAATGGAATTTTATCCAGCCATAACGGAGAACAAATTTATGGAACTTATAAGGAAATGTCACAAAAAATAAGTAATCAGATGCTTTTCCTAATATGCAAAAACTAGGGAGAAATGGGTAACAGGAGGAACTCTAGATGAAGAAGGAGACCCTATAGAGGAACAACTGAGCTGATCTATCTGAGGGGATAAGAGGGGGAAGAGGGAAACTCTTTAAAGCACATGATGTACTTAAAGAAACATATCAAAGTCAATCACGAAACCAAGCATAGGGAGGGGGAGGGAAGGGGATAGGGATTGGGTATGGGCTAATTGGGTGATGTATGTATGTATATTTCCACAAGCTCCTTACCCCATTAAGATGTATGACTACAATGCACCAATAAAAATGTATTTAATAAATAAATAAATAAATAAATAAAAGGAATTCCCACCTTTTGTGATCCAGAAAGCTTCAATGAGAAGAGGCAGCCATCCATTTCCCCTGGTATCCTTCAAGCCATCCCTCTCTAGTGGGCCCTATAAGAAAGTCTATAAAATCTATAAACCTGCCTCTGTCTAAAAACTGCCTCTGCCTCTGCCTCTCTCTCTCTCTCTCTCTCTCTCTCTCTCTCTCTCTCTCGCTCTCGCTCTCGCTCTCGCTCTCCCTCTCCCTCTCCCTCTCCCTCTCCCTCTCCTTCTCCCTCTCTCTCCCATATATATATTATATATATTCTGATAAGCTTTTGGTCATTTAGGGGCAGCTCATGGATACTCTGGGCAGCATTTTGCAGCTCTTGGTCTCTCTCCCTGCAGCTGCGCTCATGCTCTTTGAGGTGGCCTGTATTCTCCCTGAATGTGTATCTTTACTTTATTTTAATTAAAACTTTTGCCTTTATCTCAGACTGGCATGTGTTGAAATTCTTTTCACCATGGAAACCAAGAGCCCACAGAAGTTATCGTGCTGACTCATAACACTCGGAAGCAGCACATGAAGTTTACCTTTCCTGTACCCAGGCTGGATCACAAAGAAGAGAGGTGAACAGAGGCGCTGATTGCCTCTATGTATTCTTAGGGCTAAAGGCTTCAATTGTCTCTAGGGCTTTTAAGATTAAAGGCCTTAATTTCCTTTATATTCTTACTATAGGTCAATTATTAGAAAAAAGGGCAGAGAGAGGGAAGCTGTGCAGTGTAACAGCTGCCACCCCTCCCTGCCTGAGCGCCTGTGCAGCACCAGACTCTGACTGCGTTTTACATTTTTAAAATTAATACTGGAGCAAGTTCCCAATACTGGCATAACCACCACTGTTTAGCCCCTTTCTTAGGTTACCAAAGAGAGAATTAACCCTCAGCTGCTGAATAAAGACAGGAGAGGAAAAAAATGAAAAGATAAAGATCCAGGAAGCCTCTAGTTAGACAAAACAAAAATAAATCAGAATGGAAAAATCTATGTGCAAAAAACTAGGTGAATGTGTAAAAATCCATGAGTTGAAAAATGAAACAGTTATAGCACTTGTACTAAAACACTATATAAATTTGTATAGGTGCTTGCATAAGAAAACATTTTTTCTTTTCTTGCCAGAGAGAGGGGTTAGACTATAGAGCTTTAGAATCCTAGAATTGTCTTTCAGAGTGTAAGAAACCAAACCACATTAGAAAATAGAATTATTTCACAAACTTTTACAAGACATATTAAAACATTATCCACCTATAGCAGTTCTTTGTTTGATCAAAACATGGTGAAATGTGAGTCTAAATAAATAAATAAATAAATAAATAAATAAATAAATAATCCCAGCATTCAGGAGGCTGAGACTCAAGGATCGCAGTTTGTGGGTGAGGCCCTCCGCCACTTAGTGAAACTTTGTTTCAAAATAAAGAATAAAAAATAGGTCAGGGAGTGTAGCCCCTGAATTCCATCCCCAGACCCACAAGAGAAAGAAAGAAAGAAAGAAAGAAAGAAAGAAAGAAAGAAAGAGAAGGAAGGAGAGTGTTATGGTGAAATTGTTACAATGTGTTGGGCTCCAAAACTGTAACAGTGAGCTATAGCTGCAGGTTCTTGTCCTTAGTTATGTGTAGAAAACAATAGCCAGAACTCCTCTTTTTTGTCTGTAAGCTTAAGCAATTTTATTATTATAAAGATGGAAATATAGAAACAGATATTAAAACCCTACACCCAAAAAAGGGGGATGTAGAAGAGTGTCTTGAAAATAAGTCACTGAAGTTGTTAGATACAAAACAGTTTCATAACAATAATCTTCTGATCCAACTAGATCCGCCCCTTCTGGGGCAGGTCTTTTGATGTGGGTGTTAGATGCCAAAAATTGTTACGGTGGTACAACATTATAAAGGTAGAAAGAAGGTAAAGATTAAAGCCCTTTACCAGAGATAGTGTAGGGGAGTGACTTGAAAATAATCACTGAAGTTGTTTGATACAGAACAGTTTCATACCAATAATCTTCTGACCTGGCTAGATCCTTCCCTTCTGGGGCAGGTCTTTTGATGTGGGGATTCCCTCCTGTAGGCTTACCCTTCCTCTGGTACAGACCCCAAACCTTTTGTTACACCCAAAATGTGTTAATTGATTATTGGAGTCAGAGATCTCTTGAAGTCTTGTGGCATCCTCCTACATCCTTCTTATGGCATCCCCCACATCCTTGGGGAATTTTGCTTGTCTTTAAAATGTAAAAGACCCTGGGCTCCCTCTATTTTCTTGCTAATCACCCTTGGTGCTTGGAACTCTGCAGGGTCCCTTCCCTGTCTGAGTGTCTGCCTGCACCCAAGCTCTGGCTTTCTAACACCAAAGTTATTTTCAAATACATTTTGAAGCCATTTTCCAATACCATCACATAATACCAACGCTATTTTCAAATACTTTTTTTTTTTTTTTGGTGGTACTGGGGTTCCTGGAAGCCCTTCAACCTCCGGGCTACACTCCCAGACCTTTTTTTAAAATATATTTTTATTTGGAAACAGGGTCTCCTAAGCCAGTGTGCGTGGCTGGTTTCAAATCTGCGCGATCCTCCTGTCTCAGCCTCCCAAGCACGGGGATTACAAGCATGTGTCACCATGCCCGGCTTCAAATACATTTTAAAGCCATTTCCCAATACTGGCACAGAGAGAAAGAAAAAAAAAAAAAAAAAAAAAAGCAAAGAAAGAACAAGCTATGTGTGGTAGTATAAGCCAATAATTCTAGTGCTTGAAGAGCTGAGCCTGGGGGAGCGCAGGCTCAAGGACAGCCTCAGCAAGTAGCAAGGCCCTGTTTCAAAATAAAAATCAAGCCAGGTGTGGTGGCATAGATTTGTAACTCAAGTAGTTGGGAGGCTGAGCCAGGAGGATCCTAGACTTGTGGCCAGCCCAGCAACTTAGTGAGGTCCTCTGCAACTTAGTGAAAACCTGTTTTAAGATAAAAATATAAAATAGGTCCAGGGGTGTAACTCAGAGGTAGAATGTCCCTGGGTTCAGTCCTCAGTAACACACACACACACACACACACACACACACACACACACACACACACGAGCATAGGCAGGCGACCCTGGGTGGAGGAGCCACTGTTCTCCCCTCCTGTCAGAGAACTCTCTGGATTTGGAAAGAACCTATACGAGTGAGAGGCCTTGTTTGCATCAAGTTAAATCTGCCTCTGTCTAGAAACTGTCTGTATATTTTTCCCAAGTTTTTAAAGTTACTATGTATTGAGTCCTTGCTTTTGCCTGCCACACAGCTTCTTGTTTGTCTTGTCAACCTTGTGAATGCGTTAGAATCCCCTGGGAAGCTTTTGCGTTTTGTTTTGCTTTGTTTTTGCAGTACTGGAGATTGAAGCCAGAGGCATACTACCTTCCAGCTACTAACAAGTCGGGGTCCCTTCCCCTTTTCCCACGTGATCTCACCGCGAAGGCAGGGGACGGAGCTCTGGAGGCAGAGAGTCTGCCTCGCAAGCAGTACCTCGCAAGAATAGCGTGTTCCACGAGTAAATCCCACCCCTGAGATGCATACCTTAATGGGAGGTCTTCTTCTAGCCTCGGATGGGCGCGGGTCTCCAGGACTGCCCAGCCCCATCCCTGGGAGAACCGTACCATTAAAGCTGATACCACGCGCACTGACTTCTCTCGTGTTTTACGCTGCACCCAGACTTGCACTTTACATCTGGTGCCAAACCCGTGCCGGACTCTCATCCTTTGATCTGCGCAGCTAAATTCATCACCGTATCTGTGGCCTTTGGACAGCCGGTCCCGGAGTCACCGCCACCCACCGGGACCACCACCGTCCAGCCCCCCAAAAAATGCTGCGCCCAGCCCAGAAAAAACACCGTGCCTGGCCCCGAAAGAATCTCCCGCTGCCGCCAGGCCACAGAGGAACCCTTTCCGGACCGCATCCAGAGGCGCCGCTCTGCCTAGGCCCGGCCTTCAGCCGACCAGGGCAGGTGCCTGGGTTCCTTCCCGGCTCCCTCCACCTCAGCTCCCTGCTGGCTCCGTGCACCCATACCAGACTTTGGGACTCCAGCCTGGACTCACGACCACCCACCCAGCTTTGCCCAGACAGAGGACCCTTTCCTGCGACTGCAGTTTCCACGACTGCCATTTTAGCGCTTTTTACTTTCCCGGCACCTCAGCTTCCCTCCCCGGCATCCCGCTTTTCTGGACACCCAGACTCAGCACCTGAGCCGCCGGAGGGGGGGGGGGGGGGAACGCCATTCTCCAGCAGGCATCCTGCTCTTCCCGGCTCCTGCCCACCCCCGCTTTACCCTCTTCACCCTGACTGGGGCCCTCCCACCCACCCATTTTGGACTCTACGCTCTTCCTGAAATCAGCCAGCGACCAGCCAGAGGCCATCTTGCCACCCAGCCTGACGCTCTTCCTGAAATCAGCTGGTGACCAGCCAGTAGCCATCTTGCCACCCAGCCAGATGCTGGTTCACTTCCATTCAGCCCAGAGAGCCAGCTGCCATCTTGAATACCACCCGGCCATGCCCTCATGGCCATCTTGAATCTGATCAGCTCCACAGCGTGCACCCGGCTCTGCAGCCTCTCAGGGCCTACACTGCAGTAAGCTTCTACTTCCCTGAACAAGCGGGTTCTGGCTTTTAGCCTTTTCCGAGCTTGGGCTTCCAGCTGTTAAATAAATCCAGATATTTGGTGTCCAAGTTCTCTGTGATTGGCCAGGCCAATCTAAGGTTGTGTGAAAGAAACGGAGATGTCCTTTCTCAAACACAGCCACGTATTTCTGGACGTTGGGCAGGACTTGGGATGCTGATTTCATCCTTGCCTGCTGACCAGTTATGGGGGAAGTCAGCCATCAAAGATCGACTCCCAGTCTGCACGAGGCCGTGTTCTGGTTAATCTCCAGACTCTGGGTTTATCTGGGGAACTGTGCCCCGATCGGCTCATTTTTTTCTGTACAAAAGTTTGGCCAACATATTAATTAGGTACTGGTTTTCACTGGCCTGAGATGGGAACGCTAGATCATAGGATGTTGACTGATCTCAGTAACTTTTGCAAATGATCCAGGAAATGGTCAGAGGTTCTGTACACACAGACTTTTCTGTGCCTGCGTTCCTGGCTTTCCTCCCCTCCCAGCTCTACTGCCCGGGTCATGCTGGCTGGGGATTCCTGCCAGCCACAGCCATCATCTTGGTCGCCACATGGCAACTCACAGGTGCCCCCTGTGGTCCTTCTGGGTCACAGGCCTGCAATTCTGCTGACTCATGGCCGCCATTTTGCGAGGACACGTGGATGGCGGAGTCTGACCCAGCCAAGTTACAGGCCCCATTTCCTGATGACCCTGACCCACAAGGCCTCTCCTTAACACTGAAGTCGCCATCTTATTCTGGGGCAGCCTCCCACTCTAACCCACTCCTTTCCCCCACCTTCCTACCTTAAGGGGCCAACCTTTACCTCTCCCTAGCCTACCCCTGTAGGTCACCATACCTATTCCAGAGACCCCCCCCTTCTCTCTTGGCCCCACTTCGTGAGGTGGCTGATGCAGAAGGTGTGGTCCGTGTCCATGTTCTTTTTTCTCTTCCTGACCTTGCTCAACTTGAAAAAAAAAACTGGGTTCTTTTTCTGCCAATCCCTCTGGTTTTATTAAGGAATTCCAACATATTGTACAAGCATATGATTTAACTTGGCGGGATCTTCATGTCATTTTAACCTCTTCTTTAACGCCAGACAAACACGATCATATTCTGAAGGCTGCCAGGGAATAGGCCGACCAGGCTCACCTGACCAATCCACAGCTCCCTACCGGTACAGCTGCAGTTCCCTCTGAGGATCCCCACTGGAATTATAATGGCGAGGAGGGAATAAAAAAGAGAAATCATATGATACTATGCCTTCTTGATGGTATGTGAGAGGCCTCCCATAAAGCAGTTAATTATGATAAGCTTAAGGAAATCACCCAGGGTCCAGATGAAAACCCAGCTGTTTTCCTTAATCAGTTATAAGAGGCTTTTACCCACTATACCCATTTAGATCCATCTTCTGAGGCAGGCTTGGTCATATTGGCCACCCATTTTATTGGGCAATCAGCCCCTGCTATTCGGAGAAAAATTAAAAAGGCTGAGGACAGTCCTCAAACTCCTATCCGAGATTTGGTGAACATGGCATTTAAAGTTTTTAATTCCAGAGAGGAACAGGCAGAAGTGGAGCATACACTACAATTTCACCAGATGGCAGATCTGCAGGCCCAAGCCCTGGTAGCAGCCCTGTGGCCAGCTGAGGACGGGCAGCCCTCGGGACAACAAGTGCCATCTAGGGGAGGATGACAGCAATGGCAGCCACCTCCAGGAGCCTGTTTCAAGTGTGGTGGTACTGGTCACTGGGCACGCAGTTGCCCCCAGCCATGTCCACCGACCAGGCCATGCCCGGCATGTGGCCAAGAGGGACACTGGAAAAGTGAGTGCCCTTGGAGAAGAGGTGAGTCTCAGGTGCCTCAACACAGGGGAACCACCCTTCCAGACCAGGCCCCGTCGTTGGCCCTACTGGGCCTGACTGAAGATTGACACTCCCCGGCCTCAGCCACCCATATTACTCAAGCTGAGCCCAGGGTCACTCTCCAGGTAGCAGGTAAGCCAATATCCTTCCTGATTGATATGGAAACTACCTATTCCATCCTCCCTTCCTTCTCAGGACCTAGTTTTCCTTCCCAAATCTCAGTTCAGGGAATTGATGGCATGCCCTTTTACCCACATAACACAGGTTCCCTTTTATACCATTTGGAGACCTTTATGGTTAATCATCCATTCCTGATTATCCCTTCATGTTCTACCCCCCTTTTAGGTAGAGACTTTTAAACCAAAATTAGGGCTGAACTTTAATTTAATCTCCCAACAGCCTCCGTTTCCTCTAATATACTTTTGATAGCTGCAGCTACAGTTGATGACCAGGAAGCCAAACCTCCCCTTCCAGTAGATGTGGTTGACCCCATAGTATGGGACACCAGCACCCCAGTTGTGCCAACCCACCACACCCCGGTCCGAATTGCCCTACGTGACCCCAGTATTTTCCCTGCCCACTCCCAGTTTCCCATATCCCTCCTTCACCGACGTGGGCTTAAACCCATTATTTCTCATCTCCTGGCCCAGGAACTGCTTATCCCTACTAATTCCCCTTATAATACCTCCATTCTCCCAGGTAAGAAGCCTAATGGGACTTATCGTCTAGTCCAGGATCTCCGTTTAATCAGTGAGGCGGTGGTCCCAATCCACCCAGTTGTCCCTAACCCTTATATCCTCTTATCTCAGATTTCCCCCAATACCACCCATTTTTCAGTTCTTGATTTGAAGGACATATTTTATACAATTTCTCTACATCTGGAGTCATACCCCCTTTTTGCTTTCACTTGGGAGGACCCCGATACTCAGGCTGCTCAACAACTAACCTGGACCGTCCTCCCCCAGGGTTTTCGAGATAGCCCACACCTCTTTGGACAGGCTTTAGCACAGGACCTCCTCCAGTGCCCCTTGGAGCCTAGTTCTCTGTTACAATATGTGGATGACCTTTTACTTTGTAGTCCCTCCTAGGAAGTGTCCAAATGGCACACTGCCCTTCTCCTTAATTTCCTTGGAAGCAGGGGTTACAGGGTGGCCCCACGTAAAGCCCAGTTGTCAGTGCCAAACACCCAAGGACTAACTGTTGATCAGGTCAAGGCCTTATGAGACTTGCAGCCACCCACCTCAGCTGGCCAGGTCTTTCTTGGGTTTTGTAGGATTTTTCCGGCATTGGATCCCCAACTTTGTCATTCTAGCTAAGCTGCTACATGAGGCAATTAAGGAAACCCTGGTTGGCCCCCTCACTTTGCCCTTGGTCATTCGCCGAGCCTTCCTGGCTCTCCAGGAAGCCCTCCTTAAATCCCCTCCCTTGGCACTCCCCAAACCCACTAAGGCCTTCTTGTTATATACTGATGAGAGGCAAGGGATAGCCACAGGAGTGCTCACTCAACCCCTGGGACTGACCCAGGCACCAGTGGCCTATCTTTCTAAACAGCTGGACCCCACTACTCAGGGTTGGTCACCCTGCCTCAGGGCTCTGGTGGCAGCAGCCACACTCACAAAAGAGGCTCTTATAAATTGTCTCCAGATGCCCCTGCAGGTTTTTTTCCCCACATAGGCTCCAGTATTTGCTCTCTCCTCGAGCACTCCCTCTTCTGTCACCTTCTCGCATTCAGGAACTTTATTTGTTGTTCATGGAAAATCCAGATGTTAAACTGTCTCATTCCCTGGCCCTCAACCCGGCCACTCTGTTACCAGTGAGCCAGGGTTCAGGCCCGGATTTGTGTTCACCTAAGGATGTTCACTCTTGTGTTGATGATTGAAGCTCTAGCTAAACCTCGGGCGGACCTCCAGGACAACCCCCTTCTTAATCCAGATGTTACTTATTTTGTAGATGGCAGCTCTGTTCCTGATGCCAGAGGTAAGAAAAGAGTAGCCTATGCAGTGGTCACCCTAACTCAAGTCATTGAGGCTGCCAGGTTACCAAATGGTACTACCTTTCAAAAGGCTGAACTGATTGCCCTAACTCGAGCTCTACATCTGGCAAAAAACAGGCAGGTGAACATATATACCAATTCTAAATATTCCTTTTTAATAGCACATTGCCATGCCTCAATCTGGAGAGAGAGGGGATTTCTCTCCACCAAGGGTTCACCCATTGTCAATGCCACCTTAATTAAGAAGCTCCTAGACTCCCTCTCTTTACCATCTGAGCTGACCATCATCCACTGTCGGGGGGACCAGACAGAATCTTCCTTAGTGGCTAAAGGAGACAATAAAGCTGATTATACAGCAAGACAGACTGACACAACAAACTCAACCAAGCCCACCAGCCCCTGTACTATTTTTTTTTTTTTTTGGTGGTACAGGGGGTGGAACCCAGAGACTTTCTACCTCCAGGCTATACTCCCAGACCTTTTTTTTTTATATATATATTTTATTTGGAAACAGGGTCTCACTAAGTTGCTGAAAGCCTCACTAAGTAGCTGAGGCTAGCTTTGAACCCATGCGATCCTCCTGTCTCAGCCTCCCAAGTGCGGGGATTACAAGCGTGCGCCACCACACCTGACGCCCCTGTACTATTTTTAACTCTCCCTTCAATGGCGCCTAATTACAGCCTGGCTGAATGAAAACTCCTGACTAAACTTGGTGTGTCCAGCATAGGGGATGGTTGGCTCATGATACAGGATAAGCTTGCTCTGCCTGAGGCTCAGGCCGAAAAGGTCATTAGCCTAATACACAATTCCCTTCACATGGGACCTATGGTGCTGAAGCATTTCCTAAGCCCCTTGGTTTAATCTCCTCTTTTGCAGCAGCTGATTAGTAAAGTCAGTGCCTCCTGTTCTACTTGCGCTGCTGTATTTCCCCAAGGAGGCCTTTGCCCTCCTTTCCTACCCACCAAGTGAGAAGACACCTGCCAGGACAGGACTGGCAAATTGACTTCACCCATATGCCACCTCACAAAAAACTTAGATATCTTCTTACCATGGCGATACCCTAACAGGTTGGGTAGAGGCTTTTCCCTCAAAGGACGAGACGGCCAGCAAGGGGGCCAATGTTCTGTGCTTGGACATCATCCCTCAGTTTGGACCCCCAATTTCTTACAGTCTGATAATGGACCAGCTTATATTTCTAAGTTTACCCAACAGGTGGCACAAGCTCTTGGCATTTCATGGAAGCTCCACATCCCATATCAACCGCAGTCATCAGGAAAGGTAGAAAAAATGAACGGGATCCTTAAGAACCAACCACCTACTTAAATATCCCAAAATTACATTCCCAGCTGGATGTAGTGGTGTACACCTATAATCCCAGTACTTGGGAGATTGAGACAGGAGGATCACATATTCAAAGCCAGCTTCAGCAATATAATGAGACCATTTTATCATTTCCAAATAAAAAATAAAATAAACTAGGAGTATAGCTCAGAGATTGAATGCTTCTGGGTTCACTCCCCAGCACCATGAATAAATAAAAGGGTTAGGGGTATAATTCAGAAGTAAAACGCCCCTGTGTTCAATTCCCAGCAAAACACACACACACACACACACACACACACACACACACACACACACACACATTTTCTACTCTGTTTATGGATTTGTAATTAGCCACTGAAGCAGGAAAAAGTAACAGGGATGGGTTGGGTGTACATATTTTTCTTTACACCTACTGACCCCACATGTATTTCTTCTAATATCAGAGGGAACAAAGCCTTACAGAACAGGTAAAACTATTATCCCAGAATAATTTGAGATAAAAGCAGAATGAATTACTCTAAGACTGTAGGATAACAATAAATCTTACCCAACCCGTCACCATTTTCCATTCTCCAAACTACAACCTACAAGTCTAACTATAATAAAACAGCAGCACAATTTAGAATTACTGTGACAATTGTTTCATGGATGAACATTTTTACTGAAAATTTCCTATGTGTAAAACAGTTTGAAAGGAACCATCATACATAAACTTGATGATTTAAAAGAAATTAATAAGCTGGGCGTGGTGATGCATGCTTGTAATCCCTGTACTTGGGAGGTTGAGACAGGAGCATTGCAGGTTTGAAGACAGCCTCAGTAACCTAGTGAGACCCTGTTTCAAAACAAAAAGTAAAAAGGAATGGGGTTGAACATCCCTGAATTTAATCCTCAGTGCCACATACACACAAAAGGAATATATTTTGCTTTAAATTTTTCAAATTAGATGCCTTAATTTGTTATTTATTTTCAATAAACACGTTTTTATTTTTATTTTGCAGTACTGGGGATTGAACCCAGGGGCCTTATACCTTTGAGCTACACCTCCAGGTCTATTTTATATTTTATTTGGAAACAGGGTCTCACTAAATTGCCAACAGCCTCACTAAGCTGCTGAGGCTAGCTTCAAACCTGCGATCCTCCTGTCTTAGCCTCCCAAGTACTGGGATTACAAAGCATGCACCACCATGCCCAGCTCCACTTTTTTTTTTTTTTTTTTTTTTTTTTGCAGTCTGGGGATGGAACCCAGGGCCATTCAACCTCCAAACTACACACCCTACCCTATTTTTTATTCTTTATTTATTTATTTTTTGTTTGTTTGTGTGGATTTTTTTTTGTGGTACTGGGGTTCCTGGAAGCCCTTCTACCTCTGGGCTACACTCCCAGACCTATTTTTACATTTTTATTTGGAAACAGGGTCTCCTAAGCCAGTGTGCGCAGCTGGCTTCGAACCTGTGCGATCCTCCTGTCTCCGCCTCCAAAGCGCGGGGATTACAAGCGTGCGCCACCACGCCTGGCTTATTCTTTATTTTGAAACAGGGTCTCACTAAGTTGCGGAGGACCTCACTAAGCTGAGGCTGTCTGTGAACTGTGATCCTCCGGTCTCAGCCTCCCAAACACTGGAATTACAAGCCTGCACCACCACATCCAGCTGCCCGGCTCCACTTTTTTATTTTGGTACTGTGTATCCAACCCTGGACAGTCTGCCCTCAAGCTACACCCCCAGCTCCTATTTATTTATTTATTTATTTATTTATTTATTTATTTGGAGGATTTAACCCAGGGGTATTCTACCTCTGAGGTATACCCCAGCCCTATCTTACTTCTAATTTTAAAACAGTCTCACTAGGTTGATGAGAGTCTCATTGCTTGCTGAGGCTGTCCTCTAATCTGTGATCCTATGATCTCAACCTCCCAAGTACTAGGATTACAGGTGTGTACCACCATGCAGAACTTACTTTTATTTTAAAACAGAGCCTCCTTAAGTTGCTGAGGCTCGTCTTGAACCTGTGATCTTCCTGTCAGAGCCTCCCAAGTATTGGGATTACAGGTATGTGTGATCAATGCCCAGCTCAATAAACAATATGCATTATTTCATTTTATCCTCTCAACAGCTCTTGAGACCAATTTAAATATTTCCATTTTAGCTGGGCGTGGTGGGGTACGCTTGTAATCCCTGCGCTTGGAAGGTGGAGAAAGGAGGATCGCGCAGGTTCGAAGCCAGCCGCGCTGGCGTAAGAGACCCTGTTTCAAAAATATAAAATAGGTCTGGGAGTGTAGCCCGGAGGTAGAAGGGCTTCCAGGAACCCCAGTACCACCAAAAAAAAAAAAAAAATCCATTTTATAGAAAAGGCTTAGAGAAGTTAGTTACTTTCCCCACATCACACAAATGACATCACTATAATGCTGGCAAAATCCAATTCAAATCCAAGTTTATTTCATCACTTCATATTCAAATATAACATCTTCATTACTTGAAATTAGCTCAGCTCAGCAAGACTCTAAACCATCTTTTTTTGAGAACTTTGGAACAGTAACCATCTTTTTTTGAGAACAACATGTGTGCATGTGAACATTTACAGGTATCATCCAGTATTCAACCCAGAAGCATTCTACCTCTGAGCTACAGTCCTTTCTAACTTACTTCCTTCCCTCCTCTTCCTCTTCCTCCTCCTCCTCCTCCTCTTCCTCCTCCTCCTCCTCCTCCTTCTTCTTCTTCTTATTCTTCTTTTGTGTGTCACTGGAGATTGAACCCAGGGGCATTTTACCTGTGACCTACACCCTCAAACCTATTTTTATTTATATTTTATTTTTCTTGAAACAGGATTTCACTAGGTTGGTAAGAGTGTCAGAACTTGCTGAGGCTGTCCTTGAACCTGCTATTCTATCTCAGCCTCTCAAGTACTAGGATTACAAGCGTGCACTACCACGACCAGCTTCATTTATTTATTTACTTATTTATTTATTTATTTATTTATTTATGGGCTTGGGGATGGAACCCAGGAACATTTAACCTCCAAGATACACCCCCTGCCCTATTTTTTATTCTTTATCTGGAAACAGGGTTTCATTAAATTGCAGAGGTCCTCACTAAGTAGCTGAGTCTGTCCGCGAACTGTGATCCTCCAGTCTCAGCCTCCTGAATGCTGGGATTACAAGTGTGTGCCACCATGCCCAGCTTCTTTTTCAAATTTTTGAAATATGCATTTTAAAAAAACCAAGAGATTAATTTAAAGAAAAAAATTCAAGAGATTCATTTTATAAATTTCTGAAACAGGGTCTTGCTAAATTACCACACATTGGCCTGGAATCTGCCTATGGAGAAGAGCATATCATGATGGATATGAAAGAGAGGAAGAGACAGGGTTCCATGATCCCCTTCAAAGGCCTGCTCCCAATGACCAGAGACCTTCCACAAGGGCCCACTTCTTAGTTTCACCACCCTTAATATATGGGCCTTTGGGAGACATCCCAGGTCCAAACTATAGTACTGTCCTTTTATATCCACAGTTACTTCCCTCCAATTCCCACCTCCTCCTTAAGCCCTAGCAATCACCTATTATTCTCTATTTTTATAGTTTTGTTATTTCAAAATGTTATATAAATGGAATAATATAGAATTAACCTTTCTATATCATCTTTTCACTCAGTATAATTTCATTTTATTATCATCTAAGTTGTTGCATCACAGAATTTTTACTATCTGATATAAATATTTGCTTATTAGGCTAAGCTCCATGAGAGGAGGGATTCTGTTCTATACCTAAAAGCCAGGCATACAATAAATATTTGTTGAATTAAGTCTCCAATAAGACCTGTAAGATACCAAATGAATCATGCTTACCTTTTCAACTTCATTCACTTTTTTTTTTTTTTTTTTTTTTGGTGGTATTGGGGGTGGAACCCAGGTGCTTTTCTACCTCCGGGCTATACTCCCAGACCTATTTTATACTTTATTTGGAAACAGGGTATCATTGAGTTGCCAAGAGCCTAAGTAGCTGAGGCTGGCTTCGAACCTGTGTGATCCTCCTGTCTCAGCCTCCCAAGCGCGGGGATTACAAGCATGCGTCACCACGCCTGGCTTTCACGTTTCACTTTAACAACCCACTATCCCACTCCAAATCCCAGGCTCTGCCATTCCAATACCCAAGATGATCACCTTGCCTCTTTAAGCAAGACTGTCTACTGTTTTGTTTTGTTTTGTTTCATTTCCTGTTTAGAGCAATAGTGCTTAAAATTTAGTGTGAAACAGAATCACCTGGATAGTTTGTTTGTTTGTTTATTTATTTATTTATTTATTTATTTATTTTTGCGGATCTGGGGATGGAATCCAGGGGCATTTGACCTCTGAGCTACACCCCTGCCCTATTTTTTATTCTTTATTTTGAAACTGGGTCTCACTAAGTTGCAGAGGGCCTCACTAAGTAGCTGAGGCTGTCCGCGAACCGCGATCCTCCAGGTCTCAGCCTCCCGAATGCTGGGATTACAAGCATGCGCCACCACTCCCGGCTTGGATAGTTTATTAAAATATAGATTAGCTGGGCATGATGGTGCACTCCTGTAATCCTAGTCTCAATAGGCTAGGATAAGAGGATCGTAGGTTTAAGGCCAGTCTTAGCAACTTAGTGAGGGAAGCCCTCAGTGACTTAGTGAGACCCTGTTGCAAAATAAAAAATAAAATAAAGCTGGGGGTGTAGCTCAGAGGTCAATGCCCCCCGAGTTCAATGTCCAATATCACATAAAAATATCCACAACACACACACACACACACACACACACACACACACACACATACACACACACACTCTACCAGGCTCTACTTCCAGAAATTTTGATTCAGTAGGTCTAGGGCAGGGCCAGAGAATCTGTATTTCTGATCAGTTCTCTGATGACATTGATGTTGGTGGTCCACACACCATACTTTGAAAAACTCTTAGGAGATTTTAAAGTTTCTCTTCCCCCTTCACCTGCCTGACTTCTGAACTTTCAGTCTTTCACTCATCACAGAACATGGCATGCCTGGGCACACTGTGTTTGTCCTATCAATCACATTGTCTATTATAGGGCATTGCAACATTGTAAGTGTTTTTCACCTACCAGACTTCATCCTCAACACCTAGCTGAGGAGTCTGACACAGTAGAAACTCCATGTGTATGATGACTAAGTTCCCTAATTTTGACACTATAAAAGACTCAAAGCAACATCTGTACAGTTATAGACTTTTTTTTTTTTTTTTGGTGGTACTGGGGTTCCTGGAAACCCTTCTACCTCCAGGCTACACTCCCAGACCTATTTTTATACTTTTTTTTTTTTAATTTGGAAACAGGGTCTCTTAAGCCAGAGCGGCTGGCTTCTGAACCTGCGCAATCCTCCTGTCTCCGCCTCCCAAGCACAGGGATTACAAGCATGTGCCACCACGCCCAGCTAGTTATAGACTATTTAGAAAGAAGCATTTCTCTGTGCTAGAAATAATGAAACACAAAGACACAGATCTCTTCATTGACAGGTTTAAGAAAAAATGCAACAAAGTTTTTTTTTTTTTTAATGTTAAGACTTGTTAAGAAGTTTGACTATTGAAATTCTTTTCAACCAAAATGCCATGCTGAAATAATGACTGACTACAAAGATCAAGAATGCAAGTTGATAAGAAACTTTACACATTACTTTTTTTTTTTTTTTTTTTTTTTTTGGTGGTGGTACTGGGGATTGAACCCAGGGGCATTCTACCTCCAAGATACACCCCCAGCCCTATTTTTTATTCTTTTATTTTGAAACAGAGTCTAAGTTGCAGAGGGCCTCACTAAGTAGCTGAGACTAGCTGCAGACCTGTGATCCTCCTGTCTCAGCATCCCAAGTATTGGGATTACAAGGGTGTGCAACCATGCCCAGCTACCCATTACTTTTTAAATAATTACTTCAAAGTCTATATTTTTTATTCTTTGTCTTAAGACTAAATACCTCAAATCACAAGACTAACACAGCCAGGACTTCAAAAAACTCTTTGGTTGGCTCCCAGAGCTGGCCAGATGTTAATATCTGAACACATCTGCTTGCAAAAGTTATCTAAAATTCTCAAATCCCCAAAAGCTGCATAAACTTAGTTTTTCATGAGTTTAGGGAAAACTCATTTGATGGCAAAATCTGACCTGAACAGATGTTTATTTTTAGTCTTCATTTATCCTAGTTAGGATTCATACTAATGCTTTTTGCATGAATATGAATATGATTGGTTACAAGATGATGCTCCAGATTCAGCCAAAGTATTAGAGTACATGGTTCATACATTATATTCTTGTCTAAAATTCCAGAAGTTCTGAGTCCTTAAATACTGCTGGCAGGAAAGGACTTGTGTCAAGAATTACACGCATACATTAAGAATGAGATGCCAATTTCCTTTCACCTATTTTCATGTCTACTTCAAATATTTCCTAAAATTATACTATTTGTCTTGTATCTGAAAATTGGTTTTAAAGTAGTTTTCTTCATTTTATCTGCTTCAATATCAGCTAAATGTGTTGGAAATTAAATGTACCTAGTCATATATGAGACTTTCTTTTGGAATCAGGTTATAGGAAATTCTACACTTCTTTGGGATCCTTGTGGCTCACTGAAATCAGATGAATCACTGTCATCCTCATATGAATCATAACCAGAATAACTAAAGTCAGAGAACTAAAAAATATAGCTAGTGGGAAACATTATTTTGGAATGTATTTCAAATTATGTCACATATAAGCCACTGACATTTGGCAGTCTCAGACAATAAAAGTAGAACTTTTATAATCAAGATGTAAAGAGAATAATAATAAATATTATTACTGTAAAGAGCAAAAAGGAAGCAACAACAAAAAACACATTTAAAATATATACAGGAGTAAAATAACAAGAAAGGTACAAGATCTATGTAAAGAAAATGCTACTGGAAGATTTTTTTTTTTTGGTAGTGTTGGGGATTGAACCCTGGGTCATTCTACCTCTGAACTACACCTCCAGTCCTATTTCATTTATTTGGAAGAAAAGTTCTCACTAGGTTGCTGATAGCCTCACTAAGTTACTGAGGCTCCTCAAACCTTCGCTCCTCCTGTTTCAGCCTCTCAAATACAGGGATTACAGGCATACACTACCACAAGCGACTGGAAAGCCTGTAAAGAAAACTTGGGTAAATAGAGGACCACATGTTTTTAGGATGGTATATATTTTTTAGAGTAAATCAAGATTTTAAATTTTATTTTCCTCTAAAATGCATCATCTTAGTATCCAAATATACTTTTCCACCCAAATATGCATAAGAAAGACTGGAATTCTGCAATACCATTTTCTGATGTGGTACACTGAACTCTTTCTGTTATCATAGAGACTGGGTTCAAATTTCTTTAGATGGCGTATTTGATTTCAAACTAAAATCATTCGGTGGGCCTAAATTGAAAGGGGGGATTATTTGAAGGACAAAGGGTATCTTGTAGAACTCTCCCCAAGCAAATTGCACAGTAGAACCTTAACAGAGGTAAGTCAGGACCTACAAAACCCCAGAACTGGAGACAGATACCCCACCATCTCCCCCTGGGGCTACAAAGCTTCTTAATTCTGCTTTTCTCTGTGCATCTACGTCTCTGTGGCACTGCTATCTCTGTATTACCTCCATGTGAATAATGGTTTGCCTTTGTGTCATAACTTTCTAGGTCAAGAAATCAGCTAAGACTAACTGCAAACCTCTAGGAGAGAGAATATGGTCAAATCCTTCAGTAAATAAACCCCAGATGCTTATTAAGAGATGAATTCAATAATCAGGAAAAGTATTCTTTTTCCTTTTTTTTTTTTTTTAAACTGGTATTAGGGATTGAACCCAGAAGTGGGTTAGTTCTTAGTAGTAGAACGTTAGTTCTACCACTAAGCTACTCTCACAGTCATTTTTATTTCATTTTGAAACAGGGTCTCCCTACATTGCCAAGCTGGTCTCCAACGTGGAATTCTTCTGACTCAGCCTCCCAAGTACTGAGATTACAGATTTACACTATACTGAGATTACAGACTTACACTACTGAGTCTGTAGGAAAAAGTATTTCTAATATACAAGTGCATATATATTTTTTTCAGTACTGGAGATGGAACCCAAATAATGGTGTTATAGCCTTTAAAAATTATATAATCCACTTTTTTTTTTTTTTTTTTGGTGGTACTGGGGTTCCTGGAAACCCTTCTACCCTCCGGGCTACACTCCAAGACCTATTTTTATATTTTTATTTAGAAACAGGGTCTCTTAAACCAGCGAGGCCGGCTTCGAACCTGCGCGGTCCTCCTGTCTCCACTTTCCAAGCGCGAGGATTACAAGCGTGCGCCACCACGCCCGGCTATAATCCACTTTAATTTACCTAGAAAGGTAAGACATGGGAAGGTAACGTGTTCCACCCAAACATCTTTACGTGTGTATTTGAAAACCACATTTACAGAACACAATAAAGCCCTGCCGCTGGGTGGCGAGACGGCGAGTTCCGTTTGTAAACGTGTACGTACTCCTGGACTACCGCTTTTCCCGCCGTACGCGTTTGCATGTCATTATCCACGCGTCCATTTCTGAACAGCAGTATCCTCACAATGAAAAGACGCCCAAGGACGGCTCGCCCCGGGGCGGACACGGCCACTGTCAAGCCCACACCGTGACCTCAGCGCGGCCTGAGGCGTCTGGAGCCTCACGCGCGGCGGTGGAGGTCGGGGAACAGAAGCCAGCCTTCCCCGCTCGGCTGGCCCGCCCCAAGGCCGCCCAAGGGTGACGGCTCGGGAGCCGGCCATTGTGTGGCCGCGGGCGTCCCGCACCGAGGGCGAGGCGCGGCGGGCCGGGGCGTGGAGGCGAGGCGCGCTCTGATTGGCCCGCGGCCCCTGGCCGCGCCCCGGAGGCGGGGCTAGACAGGCTGCGCGCGTGCGCAGAGGTGACTTCGCGTGTGGCGCGTTTCACCTACGACCTTGCGGTTTCCCGGGCCCTACATTGGGCGGTGTGAGGGGAGTGGCGCAAATTCTGGAGAAAGGCGTTCGTTAATCTTTCTAGAACCCGCAGAAACCGGCCGCAGGGGCCCAGTGAGGCGTGCCTGTCTCCACGACCACTCGCTGCAGGCTGGGGGCTGGAGGTGAAGACGCGAGCGAGGAGGCGGGGCGGCGGGCGAAGGCGCGTAGGGACCGACCGCCCCGCGGTCCAGATGCAAGACCTCCCCGGGAACGAGACCGCTGGGGCTGCTAGGTGGAGGGGCTTTGGGGACGAGCAAGCCTGCACCCTTTGTTTTTGTAAGGGTCGCCGCCTGGATAGACCACACTAGCCTGTGCTTGGGCGAAGGTCATAACCCGTGTGCAAGTGATAATCCTTCCAGCCGGGTGTGGTGGTGCAGGTACTTGGAAGGCTGAGCCAGGAGGATCACAGTTCATGGCCGGCTTCTGCAATTTGGGAGGCCCTCCGCAACTTAGTGAGACCCTGATTCAAAATAAAGAATAAAATAGGGCTAGGGGTGTAGCTCAGAGGTAGAACACCCCAGGTGCCATTTCCAGTACCACACGTGCGCGCGTGCTCTCACACACACACACACACACAGATAAAAAATGAGTAGTCATTGACTTTGAGGTATCAGACATTTTGATAGGAGTGTTTACATGAGGCCTTTAAGGGAATCTTTGTGAAATACCCTTAGAAAAATAAATTCTGATTTTTTTTACTTTAGAACATTAAAAACAATCGGAAATGCGGGGCGTGGTGGATTACGCTTGTAATCCCCGCACTTGGGAGGCAGAGACAGGAGGATCGCCCAGGTTCAAAGCCAGCCGTGCTGGCTTAAGAGACCCTGTTTCAAAAAAAAAAAAAAAAAAAAGTATAAAATAGGTCTGGGAGTGTAGCCCGGAGGTAGAAGGGTTTCCAGGAACCCCAGTACCACCAAAAAAAAAAAAAAGTCGGGAACTGGGTTGTAGCTACTGTTAGAATGTTTGCTTTAGCATGTGCAAGGTCCTATATTCAATCCTCCCTCTCCCCAAAAAAAGAAGGGAAAAAAGAAAGAGAGAGAGAAAGAAAGAAATTGACTCTTTAGGGTTTTTTTTTTCCCCTTTAAGGAGTTCAAGGAGACAAGCCTGCCGTGGTGGCACATGTTTGTAATCCCAGCATTTGGGAGGTTGAGACAGGAGGATCATGGTTTGCGAACAGCCTCAGTTACTTAGACCCTCTGCAATTTAGTAAGACCCTGTTTCAAAATAAACAATAAAAAATAAGGCTAGGGGTGTAGCTCAGAGGTAGAATGCCCTCAGGTTTCATCCCCAGTACCGCAAAAAAAAAAAAAAAAAAAAGTTCAAAAAGCCTGGCATGGTGGCACAGGCCTGTAATCCAGTGCTTGGGAGGCTAAGGCAGGAGAATCGTAGGTTCAAAACAAGTTTCAGCAACTTCGCGAGAACCTGTTTCAAAATGAAAAAATAAAATCGGGGCTAGGGATATAGATCAGAAGTAGAACGCCCCTGAGTTCAATCCCCAATACCTCAAAAATAAAAGAAGTTCAAGATGTAAATAGATTTTAGAAAATACAGATAATTGCTGGGTGTGGTAGTACAGGCCTGTGATCCCAGTACTTTAAGATTGAGACAGGAGGGTCACAGGTCGGAATCCAGCCTCTACAACTTCTGGAGGCTCTCCACAACTTAGCAAGATCCTGTTTCAAATAAAAGTAAAATAGGGCCAGGCATGGTGGCACATGCTTGTAATCCCAGCATTTGGGAGGCTGAGACCTGAGGATCACTATTCATGGACAGCCTCAGCTACTTAATGAGGCCCTCTGCAACTTAGTGAGACCCTGTTTCAAAATAAATTTTAAAAATAGGGCAGGGAATGTAGTTCAGAGGTTGAATGCCCCTGGGTTCCATCCCCAGACCTGCAAAACATATAAATAAATAAGTAAAATAGGTCAAGGGGTGTAGCCCAGAGGTAGATACCTCTGGCTTCCATCCCCAGTACACACAAGTAAATAAAGAATAATAAAAAAGTAAATAAGAAAATGTAGCCGGGCGTGGTGGCGCACGCTTGTAATCCTCGCACTTGGGAGGCAGAGACAGGAGGATCGCACAAGTTTGAAGCCAGCCGCGCTGGTGTAAGAGACCCTGTTTCCAAAAAAATAAAATAGGTCTGGGAGTGTAGCCCGGAGGTAGAAGGGCTTCCAGGAACCCCAGTACCACCACCAAAAAAAAAAAAAAAAGAAAAGAAAATGTAGATAATCAAGAAAAAAGGGGGAGTTATTAATACTAATGTCCAGATCTAACTGCTATTAACCATTTTTTGTGTTGTCTGTTGTTTTTTTCTTTTCTTTTTTTATGATACTGGGAATGTTGTAGAGGCTCAAACCTGTGTGATCCTCCTGTTCCAACCTCCCAAATGCTGGGATTACAAGCGTGCACCACCATGCTCGGCTTCTGTTGTTTTTTTTCCATCACAGAACCCAAATCAACATATGATTTTATGTGTGTGTGTGTGTGTGTGTGTGTGTGTGTGTGTGTGTACTGGGGATTGAACCCAGGGGCATTCTACCTCTGAGTTACACCCTCAGCCCTTTTTATTTTTTATTTTGAAACAAGGTCTTGCTAGGTTGCTCAGAGTCTCTTAGGTTGCTAAAGCTTCCTTGAATCTGTGATCCTTCTGTTTCAGCCTCCCAAGTATGGGAAGTGCATGCATGCACCACCATACCCAACTACCTCTGATTTCATCTGGTAGTGTTATGAGAGGCTCTTATTTTTAATATTTCTTTATGATTTTGGATTGTTATGAGCATGTATTACTTTTAGGCCAGCCTCAAGAATTTAGCAATAGCCGGGCATGGTGGCACATGCTGTAAACACAGTACTTGGGAGGCTGAGACAGGAGAATCACCTGTTTGAGGCCGGCTTCAGGCCCATCCCTCATCGTGCAACCTCTTTTCGATGGCAAGCTGCCCACATAGACAGGTAGTCGGTGCCCTGCTGTCTCCTCAGCTCTCTCACAGGCCCGTCCTCTGGAGCCCGGGAGGAAGCGCCTTGAGCCTCCGCAGTGACAGCCCTGATACTCTCATTGCTGATTCTAGAAGGATCACGCTCGCAGCTGAATGTGGCGCCTTGCTTCACCTGGGGAGGAAGCCAAGTGAAGGCTTCAGGAAACCTAGAGAACGAGCCTTCTGCCCACAGACCCCAAAGAGCCCCACCTGCCAGGCTGCAACCCCAAAGACATGTCTGGGTGGCAAGCCCAGCTGCATTACAGTCAAAATAACAGAGTTGTACACGTCCCTGACGGCCTTTCAGAACCAGGAAATAACCAAAACACCTGGAATCATCTGTGCCTATGGACGGATGCCATCCTCACATACCCCTTCTACACACACCTCACAAAGCCGCCTACACGAGAGGAGCCATGACCCCAGAGGTCCCTGTCTCGAGATGGCCTGCATTCTCCTGTGCATGTGTGTTTCTTGCTTTCCTAAGTTCACCTGTCTGTCTACCCTTGGTCTGGAGATCCCTCTCCAGCGGTGTCCCTGCGAGGCCCCTGAGCACAGGGCCGCTCCCTCCTAGCCACGCTTTGCTCTCCGTGGTCTCACTCCCAGCCTTGGCTACCCACGCTCAACCTTGGTCTGAAAATGTTAAGTTGAAATTTTCAGACATAAATGACTCAGAAGTTTTAAATTGTGCTTCGTTCTGAGTAGCATGATGAAACCTTACACTTTTCTGCTCCATCCGCCCAGAATCTGAGTCATCTCTTCATCCCGCAGAGCCACGCTGCATGCGCCGCCTCCTTTACTTTCCACTGTTACCAAACTAGACCCGGCACCCTGCCTGCTGCCCAGTGTGCCAATCACTGAAGCAACAGAATTTTACAAAAAGAAAGTTTATTCACAGGGTGGCTGAGCACAGAGTGGGAGACCAAGTCCACATCTGCAAGGGTAGGGCTTGGGGATATTTATGGGACATTCTAGCTCCAAATTAGATTCCTAGCCCTTTTTATTTTTTCTCCTAGGTTACTGAGTCTCACTATGTTGCTGAGTCTGTCCTCGAACCTACGATCCTCCTGTCTCAGCCTCCCTAGTACTGGGATTACAAGCGTGTGCCACCACACCCGACTCCTGGGTAAGTTTTTATAGAACTTAAAAAAGGAATAGAAGTTGGGCATGGTGATGCACGCTTGTAATCCCAGCATTTGGGAGGCTGAGTCCGGAGGATCATGGTTCGTGGTCAGCCTCAGCTACTACTTAGTGAGGCCCTTTGCAACTCAGTGAGACCCTGTTTCAAAATAAAGAATAAAAAATAGGGCTGAGGGTGTAGCTCAGAGGTAGAATGCCCCTGGGCTTCATCCCCAGTACCGCAAAAAAAGGAAGGAAGGGAGGGAGGGAGGGAGGGAGGGAAACCAGGTGTGGTAGCTGAGACAGGAGGCTGAGACAGGAGGATTGCAGGTTTGAGGACAGCCTTAACAAGTAAGTGAGAATCTCATCAACCTAGCAAGACCCTGTTTCAAAATAAAAAATAAAATCAGGCTGGGGATGAAGCTCAGAGGTAGAAAGCCCCTGGGCTCAATAATAATAATAATAATAATAATAATAATAATAATAATAATAATAATAATAATAATAATAAATAGGCTGGGAATGTAGCTCAAAGGTAGAATGCCCCTGGGTTCAATCCCTGGTACAAGAAAGAAAAAAAGAAAAGAATAAACTGGGTGCAGTGGTACACAACTATAATTTCAGTACTTGGAAGGTTGAGACAGGAGGATTCGCAGGTTCATGGCCAGGCCTCAGGAACTTAGTGAGGCCTACCACAACTTAGTGAGACCCTGTTTCAAAGTAAAAATAAGTAGGGCTGGGGGTGTAGCTCAGAGGTAGAACATCCCTGGGTTCAATCCCTAGGATCACAAAACAACCAACAACAAAACCCATAAAAGAATATGTTACTCACCGGGCGTGGTGGCGCATGCTTGTAATCCCAGCATTTGGGAGGCTGAGACCAGAGGATCGCGGTTCGCAGACAGCCTCAGCTACTTAGTGAGGCCCTCCACAACTTAGTGAGACCCTGTTTCAAAATAAAAAATAAAATTTAAAAAACAGGGCAGGGAGTATAGCTCGGAGGTCAAAATGCCTCTGGGTTCCATCCCCAGACCTGCAAAAAAAAAGGAATATGTTACTCAAAGATTTACAGCACTAGTTGGGTGCAATCACACACACTGGTCATCCCAGCGACTGGAGGCTGAGGCAAGAGGATCACAAGTTCAAGGCCAGCCTGACCACTTAGCCATATGCTGTTTAAATTTTTTTTTAGTTTTTTTATTATTTATTTATTTATTTTGTGGTACTGGGAGTGGAACCCAGGGTCTTTTCTATCTCCAGGCTATACTCTCAGACCTATTTTATATTTTATTTGGAAACACGGTCTCACGAAGTTGCTGAGAGCCTCACTGAGTAGCTGAGGCTGGCTTTGAACCTGTGTGATCCTCCTGTCTCAGCCTCCCTTGCGCTGGGATTACAAGCGTGCGCCACCACGCCCAGTTCTGTTTCAAATTTTTTAAGAAAGGCCTGGGGATGTCGGTCAGTGGTAGAGGGCTTGCCAGCATGTGCAAGGCCCTGAGTTCAAGTACTAGAACCACACACACACAAAAATTGCAACATCATTTAGTGAGTGAAGAAATTTTTATCTTATACTTTCTGGACATGTATTTTAAATAAACTATCCTTATTTGACTAGTCCTATTTGGAAATGAAATTGTTGCATAGCTCATTGTGAGACAAACAAATGTAGACTAGAAGCTCTTTTATTTTTTGTACAGTTGACTGACATCCAGAACAAATTATTTTATCTATGGACTAAAAATAGCAGCACCACCCTTACTATGGTGAGCTTTCAGTTTTATCACTTTTCTCACTGCTAAAGAGGCAAAAAGGATATTTTATTTTCTGAAATTAGAGTGTGACATATATCAAAACTTCGATTTACATTCTCCACATACTAATACAATTTTTACACTTAACGTAGCAGATATTGCCATTTTAAAAGCATTAACTATTATGTCTTTCCTCAGGTGATTTTAAATTATGGTTTCCCTGAACACTCAAATATGTAGCACAAAGCGCTCCATGGAGATGGCAGAATGCAGCCCAAACACAATTCAATTCCTTTCTTCTCTAGTGTGTGTGATCTGTTTCCATGGAAATACCATGTTGACCAGGAATTGTAAAAATACTGTATGCAAACATATCTCAGAAGCAACCCTTTTTGGTGAATAATTGTGATTTAATTTGAACTATTCCATTAAAATTATTTAAACAATAGAAAAGAAAACTGTGTTCTTCTCTAGCAGAGACCATTTTGCAATTTCCTTTGACTCAATATATTGATCTAACAGAGTTGAAAATTATAGGGACTTTATTTTGCCTTTTGATGAGAGTAAAATAAATTTTAATGATTTGGGTAAATTTATTCACTCAAAAAAGATTAAAGACCCAATCCAAGCAAGGTGTTGGTGAGATGTTCAAAGGAATACATAGATACATTGCTACCTATGCCAGTCCTAGAACAGTCAAAAAATGGGATGGCTCTGTAAGGCTGACCATCAGTGTGCTCTGGGAGTGGACAAAAGGGGGTAAGGTAAAAGAAACCTTGGATTTGAACTTGAAAATGAAAAACAGTACCAGGCGTGGTGGCGCGCACTTGTAATCCCCGCACTTGGGAGGTGGAGACAGGAGGATGGCGCAGGTTCGAAGCCAGCTGCGCTGGCTTTAAGAGACTCTGTTTACAAAAAAAAAAAAAGTATAAAAATAGGTCTTAAGAAAGCCTGTCTCCAAATAAAAAGTATAAAATAGGTCTGGGAGTGTAGCCCGGAGGTAGAAGGGTTTCCAGGAACCCCAGTACCACCAAGGAAAAAAAAAAAAAGAAGAAGAAGAAGAAGAAAAAAAAAGAAAAAGAAAGAGAGAGGGAGAAAGAAAGAAAGAAAAAGAAAAACTGGGAATCCTGGCATGCACCTGTAATCTGAGTACTCAGGAGGCTCTGAGGCAGGAGACCTGCAGTTAGAGGCCAGCCTTAACAGTTTGGAGAGACCTGTTTCCAAAAAAAAAAAAAAAAAAAAAAAAAAAAAAAAATAGGGCTAAGGCATAACTCAGAAGTAGAATTCCCCTGGGCTCAGTCCCCAGCACCACAAAAGAAAGGAAGGAAGGAGGGAGGGGAGGGAAGGAAGGAAGGAAGGAAGGAAGGAAGGAAGGAGAAAGGGAGAAGAGCGCCTTCCGGTGAGGTTAAGGCAGAGGTGGGGAGCTGAGGGCCGGCTGGGTGGCTAAAAGGCGGAGGAAGCTGCGGCCCTGGGAGATGGGCTGGGAAGGGAGCCCGGGGCTGGGTTTTGTGGAGCCTTGAATGCTGCACTAATTGGGATGTCATGCTCAACAGCAGTCGTGTTCAGTTAGAGGATAATAATCTGAACTGTCAATCCCTGAATGATGATGAGAAACCAAGGGGAGGGAAGGGGTCCCTCCTGAGAGAGGAGGCCCTGGAAGCAGGAGTAACTGAGAAACAGTGTGAAGAATAGCTTGAGAGCTATAATGGCTTTTAAACATGTCCACACATTTTTAAAAATTCCTTTTTAGCTGGGCATGGTGGCACATGCTTATCATCCCAGACTTGAAAGTCTGAGACACAAGGACCCAGATTTGCAGCCAGCCTCAGCAAGTACTGAGACCATCATCAACCCACTGAGATTCCTTTTAAACAAATAAACCCAGGCGTGGTGACGCATGCTTGTAATCACAGTACTTGGAAGGCTGAGACAGGAGGATCGCAGGTTCAAGACTTGCCTCAGCTACTTAGTGAGGTCCTCTGCTACTTAGTCAGATCCTGTTTCAAAATAAAGAATAAAAAATAGGGCTGAGAAAGCCGGGCGTGTGGCACATGCTTGTAATCCCCGCGCTTGGGAGGTAGAGACAGGAGGTTCAAAGCCAGCCGCGCTGGCTTAAGAGACCCTGTTTCCAAATAAAAAAGTATAAAATGGGTCTGGGAGTGTAGCCTGGAGGTAGAAGGGTTTCCAGGAACCCCAGTACCACCATAAAAAAAAAAAAATAGGGCTGAGAGTGTAGCTCAGCCATAGAATGCCCCTGGGTTCAATCACCAGTACTACAAAAAATAAGTAAATAAATAAATAAAAATAAAAAGGGCTGGGGGTGTAGCTCAGAAGTAGAATACTTCTGGGTTTAATTCCCAGTACCACAACATCAGGCGTGATGGCGCACACTTGTAATCTCAGTACTTGGGAGGCTGAGACAGGAGGATGCGGGTTGGCAGCTAGACTCTACTTAGTGAGGCCTCTGCAACTCAGTGAGACTCTGTTTCAAAATAAAAAATAAAAAATAGGTCAGGGGGTATAGCTCAGAGGTAGAATGCCCCTGAGTTCAATCCAATCTCTAGTACTGCGAAGAAGAAGAAGAAGAAGAAGAAGAAGAAGAAGAAGAAGAAGAAGAAGAAGAAGAAGAAGAAGAAGAAGAAGAAGAGGAGGAGGAGGAGGAGGAGGAGGAGGAGGAGGAGGAGGAGGAGGAGGAGGAGGGGAGGAGGAGGAGGAGGAGGGGAGAAGGAGGAGGAGGAGGAGGAGGAGGAGGAGGAGGAGGGAGAAGAAGAAGAAAAAAATAGGGCTGGTGATGTAGCTCAAAGGTAGAATGCCCCTGGGTTTAATCCCCAGTACCACAAAATACACACACACACACACACACACACACACACACACACACACACCAAAAAAAAAAGGTGGAGAGCCAGGTGTGGTGGTGAATGCTTGTAATCCCAGTACATGGGAGGCTGAGACAGGAGAATCATAGGTTTGCAGCCAGCCTCATCTACTTAGTGAGGCCTTGTTTCAAAATAAAAGAATAAAAAGGATTAGGGGTATAGCTAAGAGGAAGAACACCCTTGGGTTCTTTCCCCAGTACCACACACACACAAAAAAAGGTGGAGAGTAATCCTGCTCCTTCCAGTGTGGGCTGGATTTAGTGAGTATCATCTAGCAAATAGAATAGGAGGGCAGAGGACGGTGAGCACCGTGAGCTGGTCTTCAGGCTGGGGGCTGCCTTCTCGCTGCTTCGTGGCATCAATCTTTAGAAGCCAGCTGCTGTGTCATGAAACTGGGGTTCTCCAGCCCCAGTCAGGCTTTCTGATGACTACAGTTTATGTATGTGTATGTGTGTGTGTGTGTGTGTGTGTGTGTGTGTGTGTGTATATATGTACATACATACATACATACATACACATACAGTTTTGGAGATATATATATATATATATATATATATATATATATATATATATATATATATATATACACACACACACACATACATACATACATACATACATATACATACATGCTGGGAATTGAACCCAGGGGCATTCTATCTCCTTGCTATACCCATAACCCTTTTTATTTGTTATTTATTAATTTAATTTACGTTTTCTGGTACAGAAAGTTAAACCCAGAGGCAATCCACCTCTGAGCTACATCCCCAGCCCTATTTTTATTTATTTATTTTTTATTTTTGGCGGTACTGGGGATTGAACCCAGAGGCATACTTCCTCTGAGCTACAACCCCAGCCCTATTTTTTAATTCTTTATTTTGAAACAGGGACTCACTAAGCTGTGGACGGACTCACACTTGAGGAGGCTGTCCTTGAACCTGTGGTCCTCCTGTCTCAGCTTCCCAAGTACTGGGATTATAAGCGTGTGCCACCTCACCCAGCTTCTGGTTGCGTCTTAATTGCAGTCTCTTCAGAGACCCAGAACTAGAACCACTGTCAGCGACACTGGTCTCATCTTCCTGACCTTCAGAAACTGAGATAATAAGAATTTGCTGTTTTAATCTACTAAGCTTTGGGGTAATGTGTTGTGCAGTAAGAGATAACAAACACAGGAGGCTTGGAAGAAGAAAGTCTTGAACACGTCTGAGGCTTGAGAAGGAGCAGGTGGGCACCAAGGGAGCGAGGATTCCAGGGAGAGGGCAGCCCTAGCTAGGTCAAATTCTGGAGGGAGTTTGTAGGGAATAGGACCATCAGGAAAGGGTAGGTAAGCTATTTTTGGAAAAGAAAAGTGTTTCAAAATAAAGAATAAAAAATAGGGCTGGGAGTATAGCTCGGAGGTAGAATGCCCCTGGGTTTCATCCCTAGTACCGTAAAAAAAAAAAAAAAAAAAAAAAGGAAGGAAGGAAGAAGAAAGAAAGAGAAAGAAAGAAAGAAAGAAGTGACGGATAAGAAAAAATGTTCAGATTTCCAATCTTTTATCTTTCCAAGATGAAAAAATGAAATCTAGCCAGATGCTCTTGATTCTCTCAGCAAAGGAGATGGGGTTGTCTGCTGGGATGGGGGCTCCAGGAGGATGGAAGAGCTACCCTCCCATGGTGGCACGCTCAGCATCCTGGAGAAGGAACCCAGGCCGACAGCGAGGCCGGCTCAGCGCCCGGACTGAGGAGGCCGGTAGAAAGCTGAAGCGGGCAGAGGAGTCCGAGAAGCCGATGGAGTGCGAGTGCCTGGGTGGAGTCTACACAGGGCTGTAGGGCCTGAGGAACTCCAACAGGGTTGGTGAACTAAGGAAATGAAAGGGTGTGCCTTCTGTAGCAACTGCAATTTCTAAAACGTGTCACATTTTATTCATGAGCAGACTTATGTTATCACATAGCTTTTCGGTGGGTATGCCTAGCCCCCCTGTGAGATGGTAAACACAAGGTATTGGCCATGTGCTGTACATTTTGTACCCCTTAGCAATGAGAACACTGCTTCAGAGTGATTCATATATTTGTTGAATCCATGTATAAAATCATTCTAGCAGTTTTTTATGTTCTCCTATTGGGTTTTTTTTTTCTTCACAATAGCATCTAATTGAGGCCAAAGATCTCCTTTTAGATAGTTGAATGTGTTCCATCCTTGTCTCCAAGAGCCAGGCTATTGGGATGTTTTTGAGAAGCATTATACAATTATCAAAAAGAAAAGAGACAAAACTTGATTGGCTTAAAAATAATAAGCCTAATTATGCTATGTGAAACAACTTTAAAATAAACCTTGGATGATTTCTCTTCAATCTGACAAAACCCAGAATAAAAGTGAAAAGGTTTGGAGAAAAAAAGAGACTTGCATCCTCCTGGAAAATCAGAGGAGCAGAGGCCTTCGTCTAGAAGAATCTTCCTGAAGCCTGGATGCACAGCGAGGACTCCAGGAGAGGCATCTAGTTTCTGGAGATTACTGGTACAAATAGCTCCCAACCTAAATGAACACTTACTATGGTGTGCATGGGGGCGGGCGTCTGGGGATAGAACCTGCATGCATCATGCCTCTGAGCTGCACCACCATCCCAGCCCTATTTTATCTTTGTTTTGAAACAGGCTCTCAGGAATTAGCTGGCACCCTCACCATCAGCCTCACTAAGTCACTGAGAATGGTCTTGAACCTGTAATTCTCTTGCCTCCGTCTTCCAGGTACTGGGATTGCAGGCGTGCACCACCACACTGAGTCACGAACATAGTATCTTAATCACATTCAAGAGAAAAATCAGCAGACAGTCTGTCTTGCAATGACTGTCCTCTTCTCTGCAATCAATGTGGAGGCGGCTGGTGACCAGAGGCTCTTGTTTATATGTGAAAACACTGGGTTGTTTTGGACCTCTTTTCTTGCTGGCTGTACTAGCACTTGCTGAGGTCATCCGTGGCGAGGGAGATGACAAGTGGCAACTCCCTCTCCCCAAACCCTCCTCTCTGATGCTTTCTCTGTCTGTTTTATTCAGTTACCAAAATAGCTGCGAACCCCTCTGATACAAGGTGCATAGACATTGTGCAAGGGTAGTTTCTGTGTCAATTTTATGAAATGAAATATAAACCAGTAAAATTGTATTGCTACTTATTGGCTGTGGGGTGTGTGTGTGTGTGTGTGTGTGTGTGTGTGTGTGTGAGAGAGAGAGAGAGAGAGAGAGAGAGAGAGAGAGAGAGAGAGAGAGAGAGGAGAAGGAAAGGGAAGGGAAGAGAAGAGAAAGAGAGGAAGAAAGGAAGAAAGGATTAATATTGAACCCAGGGGCATTCTAACTCTGAGCTATACACCCCAGTCCTTTTTGTTTTGTTTTGATTTGGTTTGGTTTTTTTGTGGTGCTGGGGGCTGAACTCAGAAGCATTCTACCTCTGAGCCACACCCCCAGCCCTATTTTTATTTTTTATTTGGAAACAAGGTCTCCCTAAGTTACTAAGGCTGGCTTTGACCCTGCCATCCTCCTGTCAGCCTCCCAAGTACAAGGATTACAGGCGTGCATTGCCACATTTGGCTTATAATTTAGCTTTAGAGACCGATTCTGTCTTGTTTTTCAGTCATTAATTGGGTAGGCTAAAGATAACAGATTTTGTTTATTCAAACTTATTATAAGAAGTTACGAGATCATGACGCTTTGCTGTTGTCCTATGACTGATAAGGCCTTTACTAATTTATTTTGAAGCATGGTCAGCTGTAAGCAGAAGTCAGAGCGGAGGACTTCTGTTCTTCAGTGCCTCCATCAACTCCACAAAAGGGGGCGAGCACTGAGCAAACTTGGATGTTTCCAAAGACACCTGTGGGCAGGAAGTTTCAGAGTCAGTTTTACAAACCAACTAGAATGACGGTGCCACAGATGAGAACACAAAAATGAGGCCAGGCGTGGCAGCGTGCACCTGTAAGTCCCAGCTACTCAGAGGGCCGAGGCACAAAGATCACCTGAGCCAGTTCAAGATCAGCCTGGACACCAAAGTGAGACCCTAGATTACAGAACAGCAACAATGGGAGAAACCCCAGAACAGAGAAATAAAAAGGAAAGGTTTCTTAAGTCTCATACCAAATCTGAACGATGGCTTTTAGCTCAGAGTGGTGGCACACGCTTGTAATCCCAGTACTTCGGAGGCTGAGACAGGAGGATCGCAGGTTGGAGAACGGCCCCAACAACGCAGTGAGACTCTGTCTCAAACTTAAAAAGTGAAAAGGGGCTAGGGATGTAGCTCCTTTTGATAGAGGACACGGGCTTGACCATCCTCATCAGTGGGTTCAGGCAGACATGGTATCAGGTGGTCTAGGCTGAGATGCCAGCTGTCAGCAGTTATTTGAGAAAGTCAGCTGCCTGTGTGTCCACAGGAAGTCCCAGCCCTCCTGCTGGAGGGGGAAAGCCACCTGTGCCCTCGGAAGCTGACTGTGGGTGAAGCAGGAATGCCCCTGGCCACAGCGGGGCCATTGTTCTGGCAGCCCTGAGTTATCTCGTGGGATCTCCAGCAGACGAATCCGCCTGTTTCACCACTGGCTCTGGTCCATGGTGTCATCTTCTGATATAAGAAAGCCATTAAATTGAGGATTCTGTTTTTGTTAAAAATAGAAGAGTCCTATATGCACCATGATCGTTTGCAGTTACCTTATGTAGGGCTCCCATTTTATGCCAGCTTAAATTTTAACTATCTTAAAGGCTGGAGTTTCATTAAGAAAGTCAAATATCGTGCCCTTCTGTCCTGGGCTAAGAATCGGTCTCTCTGGCGTTTTGGCACTGACACATTGCCACCTGCTGGTGAAGAGAGGAGGTGCAGCTGACCGCTGGCCAGCAAGGCCAGCCCCCAAGGTGGCCCCGCTGCCCAAGGTCAAGGCAGCAGAGGTCCTCTGTGCCGCCATTGGGAGAAGAGGTTCACTGACCTTCCCAAGCCTGTCCTGTGCCCCTGCATTCAGACCTAAGGGCTGGGATCACAGAAACTAGGTTCTCTGGCAAAGAGGAAATTCCTCTCCACAATTTAAAGAGTCTCTTTCTTCCTCTCCCTCTCTCTCTCTTTCTCTCTTTCTCTCTCTCCTTTTTTCCCCCTGTGGTACTGGGAATTGAACAAGGCGCACTTCACCTCACCTATGAGACACACCCCAGCCCTATTTTATCTTTTTATTTTTTAATTTTTATTATAATTATTTATTATTTATTTTATTTATTTATTTATTTTTGCAGTACTGGGGATGGAAATCAGGGGCATTTTACCTCTGAGCACCACCCCCAGCCATATTTTTTTAGCCTTTTTTTTTTTTTTTTTTTTTTTGGTGGTACTGGGGATAGAACCCTTCTACCTCTGGGCTACACTCCCAGACCTATTTTATATATATTTTTTGGAAACAGGGTCTCTTAAGCCAGTGAGGGGCTTCGAACCAGCCCAATCCTCCTGTCTCCGCCTCCCAAGCACTGGGATTACAAGCGTGCGCCACAACATCCGACATAGTCTTTATTTTATTTTATTTTTTTATACAGGGTCTCACGGAGTTGAAAAGGGCCTCGCTAATTAGCTGAGGCTGTCCTGGAACCGCAATCCTCCTGTCTCAGCCTCCCAAATGCTGGGATTAAAAGCATGCACCATCACACCTGGCTTTTTATTCTTTATTTTGAAACTGGGTATCATTGAGTTGCAAAGGGCCTCACAAAGTAGCTGAGGCTGTCCACAAACCACAATCCTCCAGACTTAGCCTCCCCAATGCTGGGATTACAAGCCTGGGCCACCATGCCCGGCTATTAAATTGCAGAGGAGCTCACTAAATTGATGAGGCTGGCTTCGAACCTGGAATCTTCCTGTCTCTACCTCCCAAGTACTGGGATTACAAACCTACATCATCGAGCCCGGCTGAGACCCTGTTTCAAATAATAATAATTAAGCCAGGCATGGTGGCGCATGTTTGTAACCCCAGCATTTGGGAGGCTGAGACAGTAGGATGGCAGTTCGCGGACAGCCTCAACTACTTAGTGAGGCCCTCCAAAACTTAGTGAGACCATGTTTCAAAATAAAGAATAAAATATAGGGCAGGGGGTGTAGCTTAAAGATCAAATGTCCCTGGGTTCCACCCCCAGATCCGCAAAAAAATAAAAATAAAAATAAAAATAAAATAATAATTATTATTTTAAAAGGCACATTGAAAATGGCATACATCCAGACTGTGCTTGGTGACCCCCCCACTTTTCCCTGCTCCCAACAATGGGTGTCCAGGTTAACCATGGTACATTCATACTTTTACACATATTCAAATGTAGCTCCTCCATTAATATAGCCCAAAGGTAGACTACTCCTGGGTTCAGTCCTCAGTGAAAGAAAAAGAAAGAAAAGAAAAAAGAAAGAAAGAAAGAAAGAAAGAAAGAAAGAGAGAAAGAAAAGAAATTCACAATGTACTAACAATTTTTGTGTTTTTTCTTTTTTTTTTTTTTTTTTTGCGGGTCTGAGGATGGAACCCAGGGGCATTCTACCTTCAAGTTACACCCCCTGCCCTATTTTTTATTCTTTATTTTTTAAACAGGGTCTCACTAAGTTGCAAAGAGCCTCACTAAGTAGCTGAGGCTGTCAGCGAACCGCAATCCTCTGGTCTCAGCTTCCCAAGTGCTGGAATTACACGCCAGGCTTTGTTTTTGTTTTTGTTTTTGTCCTTTCTCTTTCTCTCTCTCTCTCTCTCTCTCTCTCTCTCTCTCTCTCTCTCTCCCTCTCCCTCTCCCTCTCCCTCTCCCTCTCCCTCTCCCTCTCCCCCTCCCCCTCCCTCCCTCCCTCCCTCCCTCCCTCCCTCCCTCTCTCTCTCTCTCTCTCTCTCTCTCTCTCTCTCTCTCTCTCTCTCTCTCTCTTTATGGTACCAGGGATGGAACCCAGGGACATTCTCCCTCCAAGCTATACCCCCAGCCCTATTTTTTATTCTTAATTTGAAACAGGGTCCCACTGAGTTGCAAAGGGACTCACTAGGTAGCTGAGGCTGTCTGTGAACCACCATCCTCCTGTCTCAGCCTCCCAAATTCTGGGATTACAAGTGTGTGCCACCATGCCCCGCCAATTTTGATTTTAAAAAAATAGTAGCACAATTTATAATAGCCAAAATATGGAACCAACCTAGGTCTCCATCAACAGATGAATGGATTGCAAAATTATGGGAGATACACACAATGTAATTCTACTCAGCTATAAAGAAGAAAATCATGTCATTTGCAAGAAGATGGAAAGACCTGGAGAACATTATGTTAAGTGAGATCAGCCAGGCACAGAAAGAGAAGGGACATATGTTATCTCTAATATGCCCAAACTAGGGAGTAGTGGGAATACCAGAGGGACTCCAGATAATGGAGGGGAAACCTCAGCAAAGCCAGAAGGGAAGGATAGGAGAGGAAGAAGGCGGAGGTTGATTAATGGAGGAGCTACATTTGAATATGTGTAAAAGTATGAATGTACCATGGTTAACCTGGACACCCATTGTTGGGAGCAGGGAAAAGTGGGGGGTCACCAAGCACAGTCTGGATGTATGCCATTTTCAGTATGATCCACATAAAAATAAATAAATAAATAAAAATTTTAAAATTACTAATAGCCGGCCATGGTGGTGCATGCTTATAATCCCAGTACTCTTACTATTTCTTCTCTTAGACCTTCTCAATAGAGAATTTATTACTTAATAATGAGATTATTTACAAGATTAAAATAGTACTATAAAAAATAAGTGTAGCTGGGAATGGTGGAGCATGCCTGTAATCCCAGTACTTGGGAGGCTGAGATAGGAGGATCACAAGTTTGCAGCTGGCCTCAGCAACTCAGTGAGGCCCTCTGTAGTTTAGTGAGACCCTTTTTCAAAATAAAATAAAATAAGGCTGAGAGATATAGCTGAGTAGAGCACCCCTAGATTCAATACTTGATAACACACACACATACACACACACATACACACACACACACACACACACACACACACACACACACACATGTATAACTTCACGCTTCTTAAATGGAACTATATTTAAATAATTTATATTATTTCCCACAAAAAAGTTATTGCTATACTTTATTTGAAGCTGGGCCTGAACACAAGTACACACCTGTAATCCCAGTATTTGGGAGGCTGAGACAGGAGGATCACAGCTTCAATGCCAACCTCAGCAATTTAACAAGATCCTTAACAGCTTAGTGAGAAAAATTAAAAATAGGGCATAGTGCCAGGTATGGTGGCACACGCTTGTAATTCCAGCATTCGGGAGGCTGAGACAGGAGGATTAAGGTTCGTGGACAGCCTCAGCTACTTTGTGAGGCCCTTTGTAACTCAATGAAACCCTGTTTCAAAATAAAGAATAGGCCGGGCATGGTGGTGCAGGCTTGTAATCCCCGCGCTTGGGAGGCAGAGACAGGAGGATCGCGCAGGTTCGAAGCCCGCTGCTCTGGCTTAGGAGACCCTGTTTCAAAATAAAAATATAAAATAGGTCTGGGAGTGTAGCCTGGAGGTAGAAGGGCTTCCAGGAACCCCAGTACCACCAAAAAAAAAAAAAAAAAAAAAAAAAAGACAAGAAAAGAAAGAATAAAATAATAGGGCTGAGGGTGTAGCTCAGAGGTACTGTGCCCCTGGGTTCCATCCCCAGTACCACAATAGTAGTAGTAGTAGTAGTAGGAATAGTAATAATAATATAAAAAATATTGTGATCCCAGCAACAGGAGGATCACACAGGTTCAAAGCCAGCCTCAACTACATAGTGAGGCTCTCAGCAACTTAGTGAGACCCTGTTTCCAAATAAAGTATAAAATAGGTCTGAGAATATAGCCCAGAGGTAGAAAAGCCCCTGGGTTCCACCCCCAGTCCACACACAAAATATTTAAAAAATAAATAAATAAATAAATAAATAGTCTTACTAATTTACAGAAGGCCTCACTAAGTAGCTGAGGCTGTCTGAGAACCGTGATCCTTCCGTCTCAGCCTTCCAAAGTACTGGAACTACAAGCATGTGCCACCACACATATATATATATATATTTTTTTTTCTGTACCAGGGATGGAACCCAGGGGCATTCTCTGAGCTACACCCCCAACCCTAATTTTTTTTGCAAAGGGCCTCACTAAGTAGTAGCTGAGGCTGTCCTCAAACTGCTATCCTCATGTCTCAGCCTCCCAAATGCTGGGATTACAAGTGTGCACCACCATGCCCAGCTTATATTCTTTTTTTTTTTTTTTTTTTTGGTGGTACTGGGGTTCCTAGAAACTCTTCTACCTCCGGGCTACACTCCCAGACCTATTTTATTTTTTTTTGGAAACAGGGTCTCTTACACAAGCGCGGCTGGCTTCGAACCTGCGCGATCCTCCTGTCTCCGCCTCCCAAGTGCAGGGATTACAAGCGTGCGCCACCACGTGTTATATTCTTTTTAAGAAGGCAAAAAGCAGAAGCCAGGTGTAGTGGTGCATACTTGTAATCCAGCATGTGGGAGACTGAGACAGGAGGATAGTGGTTTGAGGACAGCCTCGCTGCTTAGTAAGGCCGGCTGAGTCACACGTGGCAGGGCGGAAGTGCCCGTGTTTTAAGCGGGAGTTTTGGGGGGTGGGGCTAACAGTGTGTGGAGATGTTTCGGCACCAAATGAATGAAATGTTGAAAATATAGTTCGGGAGTTTGGGAGGGAGGTAAAAACACCAGGCAGGTTATCAAAAACTGCTGCTTTATTCGGTCCTGGCACCCTCCAAGAATCAGCCGGTCATGGGGAAACAGACCAACGAGCCACATGTCCGGAGAGTCGTGTGTAGTACCGGTTGGCCAGCTGAGTCACATGGCGGATTGGAAATAATGATGTTTTATAGGCATGCCAATTTTCTTGTGACATCTGTAGTCTCGTGACCTCTGGAGTCTGCCTCCTGATGCCTGGAGTCTCGAGGCACCTGGATTCTCACGATATCTCCATTTCTTTCTTTTCTTTTTTCTTTTTTTTTTTTGTGGTACTAGGGTTCCTGGAAACGCTCCTACCTCAGGGCTACACTCCCAGACCTATTTTATACTTTTTATTTGGAAACAGGGTCTCTTAAGCCAGTACGGCTGGCTTCAAACCTGCACGATCCTCCCATCTCCGCCTCCCAAGCGCAGGGATTACAAGCGTACGCCACCATGCCCAGCCGATATCTCCAGTTCTGGCCTCAGGGGTTCCACCTCCTGTCCCCACTGTGGGCCCCATTGAGGGAAGGGGGGAGGACCCGACCTATCACAACTGTGCCCAGTGACCTTACTATTAATGTGTTTAGGCTCCATCCACTCTCCCCTGAAGGGAAACTACTGTGATCAGTGGCATTTGGCAAAGACCCAGAGGTCACAGCCTGATTTCATGATGCGTTGATAACGACTCTAGTGGTAAATGCTAACAATTTTCTATTCTGTCTGTCTGCAAGTCATGATGGAATCCAACGACACAAGATATAAAACAATTTATTCTCAAGTATTGCTTTGCCACCTCCACTGCTCATTAACTTAATTTTGTAGGAGTTTCTGGATGGAAGACAATCAAACATTTTTATGAATGACTCACAAACACTACGACACTGATTCTTTTGAAAGTGTGATTCCTTTTGTTATGTAAGAACATATGGAGAGTCGGGCGTGGTGACACAAGCACATAATCCTAGTACTTTGGAGACTGCGACAGGAGGGTCGCAGGTTTGAGGCTAGCCTCAGCACTTTAGCAAGGCCCTCTGCAACTTAGTGAGATCCTGTTTCAAACAATACAATAGAACTGGGAGTGTGTAGCTCTGAGGTAGAATAAGTCTGGGTTCAGTCTCCAGTAACACACTCACACACGTGCACAGAGGCACACATGTGCACACAAACAGAATATACAGAGACATTGCCTACAGTGGACTGAGCATTTGTACCACCCTATAAGTCACTTGTTGAAATCTTAGGCCCCAAAGTGATAGTGTCTGGAGGTAGGAACTTGTCGTTAGGTCATGAAGGTGGAGCCCCCAGAACGGGATTAGTATCCTTATAAAGGGGCTCCAGACAGCTCTGCGATGACGCAGCAGGATGACTGTGTGAACCAGGAAGCAGCCTCAGACGTCAAATCTGTTGGCACTTTTCTTTTTCTTTTTTCTTGTGATACTGGAGAGTGAACCCAGGGACACCTCTGAGCTACTATTTATTTTCGAAATATCCCTCAGCCCCATTTTATTTTTTATTTGGAAAGAAGTTCTCACTAGGTTGTCAAGAGTCTCACCTACTGAGGCTGTCCTTAAACCTGGGATCCTTTTCTCTCAGCCTCCCAAGTACTGGTATTACAAGTGTGTGCCACCACACCCAGCTTTTGGCACCTTGATCTTGTTCTCTCCAGCCTACAGAATTGTAAGAAATAGATTTGTCATTTAAGTCACCCAATCTCTGATATTTTTGTTAAAACAATCTGAACAAGCCAGGTGTGGTGATGCACACTTGTAATCCCAGTACTTGGAGGCTAAGACAGGAGGGTCGCAGGTTTGAGACCAGCCTCAGCAACTTAGTGAGGCCCTCACTACTTAGTGAGACCCTGTTTCAAAATAAGAAATAAAAAAGGAAGCCAGATGTGGTGGTGCATGCTTGCAATCCCAGCATTTGGGAGGCTGAGACCGGAGGATCGCGTTTGCAGACAGCCTCAGCTACTTAGTGAGGCCCTCTGCAACTCAGTGAGACCCTGCTTCAAAATAAAGAATGAAAAATAGGGCAGGGGGTGTAGCTCAGAGGTCAAATGCCCCTGGGTTCCATTACCAGACCACAAAAAAAAAGAAAAAAGGGGCTGGGGTACCACCACTACCACCACCACCAACACACACACACACACACACACACACACACACACACACACACACACACCAAAAACAAGAACAAAAACAAAAACAAAAAACAGCCTGGACAGACTAAATAACCTATCTTAGTTTTCCTGAAATAAGCATATATATATTTTTTTGGGGGGTGCTTGGAATTGAACCAAGGGGCATTCTATATTTCAAGTTATACCCCTATCCTTTTTATTTTATTTTACTTTATTCTTTATTTTGAAACAGGGTCTCACTAAGTTGCTGATGCTGTCCTTCAACCTGCAATCCTCCTGACTCAGCCTTGCAAGTATTGGGATTAACATGTCTTCTGAGGATGAGAACGGAGAAGAGCAGAAAGCAAAAGATACCTCCTAGCCCGTCGTGGTGGCACACACCTGTAATCCCAGTACTTGGGAGGCAGAGACAGGAAGATCACAGTTCGAGGTCAGCCTCAGCAATTTGGCTAGACCCTCAGCAATTTGGTGAGACCCTGTTTCCAAATAAAAAACAGAATAGGACTGAGAGTGTAGCTCAGGGGTAGAATGTCCCTAGGTTCAATCCTCAGTACCAGAAAACAAACAAATAGGGGTGATATTATTCTAGTTATCCAACATAAACATTGTAAAAGTGCTTTTTTATTTTGCAAATGGATATATTTAGAAGATGGTATTATGTCAAAAGAAAGAAAAGTTTAATTTCTTGGAACACTTTCTATAAACAATCAGATTATTGTATTTACAATTTATAGAAACAGTTTTCTCTTTTTTTTTTTTTTTTGTGATACAGGCAATTGAACCCAGAGACGTTCTACCATTCTACCTCTGAGCTACACCCCCAGCCCTATTTTATTTTTTTAATTTAATTTGGTTAATTAACTAATTTTTGGGTACTGGATCTTCCTGTTTCAGCCTCCCAAATACTGGGCTTATAGGTGTGTGCCACCATGCCTGGCTCCAGAAAGAATTTTCTTTTAAAAGCTATCTCTAATGTATGCACTCAAAAGAGTGGCAATTACTTGGAGCTAGTCATATTGTGAACTTATGCGCTCATCAGTCATCCACCAATACTTGCTGTGCACTTGTTGTGCCCTGGGCGCTAAAGGGGGTGCTCAGGGCACAGTGATGGCACAAGGGTCACAGGCCCCGCCCTTTGGGAGTTGAAGCCACCAGCAATCCTGCTGCAGTCCCCAGAACACGGGGCGCCTGGGCGCTCACCACAGAGGTGCTTTCTCTCCCTTCTCTTCCTTTCTCTCCTTCCTTCCTTCCAGATTGAACCCAGGAGCATTCTACCTTGGAGCTACACCTCCAGTTCTAAGTCCTATTTTATTTATTTACTTATTTATTTATTTATTTATTTATTTATTTATTGGTGGTACTGGGGGTGAACCCAGGGGCTTTTCTAATTCTGGGCTATACTCCCAGACTTATTTTATACTTTATTTGGAAATAGGGTCTCACTAAGTTGCTGAGAGCCTCACTAAGTAGCTGAGGGTGGCTTCGAACCTGCGGGATCCTCCTGTCTCCACCTCCCAAGCATGGGGATTACAAGCTTGCACCACCACACCCGGCTTTTATTTATATTTTAAAACAATGAGTTGGGCGTGGTGGCGCAGGCTTGTAATCCCCATGCTTAGGAGGCAGAGACAGGAGGATCCTGCAGGTTTGAAGCCAGCTGCTCTGGCTTAAGAGACCCTGTTTCCAAATAATAAAAAAATATATCTAATAGGTCTGGGAGTGTAGCCCAGAGGTAGAAGGGTTCCAGTAACACCAATAAATAAATAAATAAATAAATAAATAAATAAATAAATAAAATAAAACAAGGCCTCACTAGGTTGATGAGTCCACTTGCTGAGGCTACCCTGGAACCCACGATCCTCCTGTCTCAGCCTCCCAAATACTGGGATTACCAGTGTGCACCACCACGCCCAGCTTCCTTTTTTTTTTTTTTTTTAATTTGAAAGAACCAAATCTCACATTTGTCAGATGAAATTGCTGTCTAAATTATCTAAGATGATTTTTGTGTTCTTTTGTGAAAATCAAATTTTGTAAGGTTGTAAAATTAACTTAGACCTGACAACAGTGTGCTCTCTCTTCCAGGAGAGCTGGCTAATTGAAGCTGAAGCATTGGCATCCTGCCGAAACTACATGAGCTGACAAGGGGGCCAAAGCCCAGAGGACAAAAACTAAGGAAAGTGAGTCTGCTCCTCTTCTTCCTCCTCCTCCTCCTCCTCCCCTCCTCCTCCTCCTCCTCCTCCTCCTCCTCCTCCTCCTCCTCCTCCTCTTCTTCTTCTTCTTCTTCTTCTTCTTCTTCTTCTTCTTCTTCTTCTTCTTCTTCTTCTGTTGGGGATTGAACCCAGGGGCATTCTATGTCCAAGCTACACCCTCAAATTTATTTCTTAATTTCAAAACAGTGTCTCACTAGGTCAATGAAAGTGTCACTACTTGCTGAGGTATAGAGCCTCCTGTCTCAGCCTCCCAAGTATGAGGGTTACATGTCGCCGACTAATCTCAGTTGGGTCGTTATTGTCAGCTCCCGGTCAAATCCTCAGAAAGATGGGGCAAAAGGCAGGTGGAGTTCTGCAGAAAACTATCTGCAGCGATTCCTTCCCCTCTATGAATTCCCTAAGTTTTTTAGGTACGACGCTTGGGAAAGAATCTGAGGTGGACAAAGGCTTCTTGAGCCAATGACAATTTATTACAGGAACCCAGAGAAATTTATACCCTTCACCAGTGAGATTAACAATAGGAGAAAAAAAAAAAAAAAGAAAGGGAAGGGGGGCAATCACAGCAAAACAATAGTAAATTACATATAAACAAAGTAAATGACTAGTCCAGCATTTAGGAGATAAGCTCCGGATCTTTCTTCTGATATTGCAGCAGGGCAGGTCCAAAGGTAAATTCCAAAGGCAATACAGGCACGCCCAAGGCCCAGGGCTTGGAGAATACGCCTTCTCATGGAATCTTCTTTTTCTTTCTTTTTTGAAGTTTCCATCTATATCCAAATGACAAGCATGGGGGGCTGTGGCGGTCCAGGGAGATGCGATGGGAGTCTCTCAGATCTCATCCGCTTTGCCTTCTGAAGTCTGAAAGCTTACAAAAACTCACAACACAGCTTGGCAAATAAGACACCACAAATAACACTGTGAAGTTCTTGGATTTAGTTGTCAGATGTATTTCCTTGACTGCTGAACACTCTTTTTTAGACAAAAGCCTATTAAAGGCCTATTGGTCTCTAATAATCCATTTCCTTATCACAAACCCTCTGCAACCTGCTTCTAACTTTCTAATTCCTTTCTTTCCCAGTCGGGACGTTCTTATGATAAGCTCTTCTTCATGAAAAAGTGCTTTCTTACTCTTACGGTATTTCCTTTCCTTCATACATATATATTTAGAATATCTGTCCTTTATTTTGTCATTTTCATTTCTAGCCATGCGGCATTCTCCCTGTTTCGGGGAACGCTCACACTGGGTGTGAAGGTCAACAATCTTTCTCCTTGGCTCTATTGTATTTTGGCAACTAAGTTGTTCATCAACTAAATTGCTTCGAAGTCACACACAAAATTTTATCTTCTCTGTCTCTAGGCAGGATCTCAAGGGTAAACAAAGTTTCCTTAAACTGAGCTATCCGTTACCGGAGTTAATAGCTTAACCTAAGTTAGTGATAGTGAGGATCGGAGACCCTTTGTGATTGCTGCAGCTGGAATGCTTATCACAGCATCTGAATTCTGGCCAGTTTTTTCCTTACTATTGAGCAAAGCCAAGGACGTTTATTTCCACGGACTCAATTTCTGATCTCACATCATCAGAGCAATTCGTGTAGAGAGTTAAAAGAATACCAAGAGAATAATAGTTATGAAGGATATCTAAAGTGGGGGATATTTTTTGCCAGAGACGATACCTCTTTCTCGGGGCTTTTTGCCGATTTTTACTATGTGGAGTGGGGTCTTCAACACATAGATGCCGAGGCAGCAGGATGTCTTGGCAGTTACAAGCATACATCATCACATTCAGCTGAGATTTTTTATTTTTATTTATTTATTATTATTTTGGCAGCACTGGGGATGGAATTCAAGGGCATTCTACCTTTGACCAATATCCACAGCCCTATTTTTTTAATCTTTATTTTGAAACAGGGTCTCACTGAGTTGCAAAGGGCCTCACTAAGTAGCTGAGGCTGTCCTTGACCACGATCCTCCTGTCTCAGCCTCCCAAATGCTGAGATTACTAGTATGCGCCACCACGCCCAGATTGTTCTTTTTTTTTTTTCTTCAGTACTGAGAACTGAACCCAGGAGTGCTCTACCTCTACCTCCAAGCTACATCCCCAGCCCTAGTTTTCATTCTTTTTTTTTTTTTTTTTTGGTGGTACTGGGGTTCCTGGAAGCCCTTCTACCTCGGGCTACACTCCCAGACCTATTTTTACATTTTCATTTTTGGAAACAGGGTCTCCTAAGCCAGCGCGCGCGGCTGGCTTCGAACCTGCGCGATCCTCCTGTCTCCGCCTCCCAAGCACGGGGATTACAAGCGTGCGCCACCACGCCCGGCCTTCATTCTTTATTTTGAAACAGGGTCTCACTGAGTTGTGGAGGACCTCACTAAGTAGCTGAGGCTGGCCACGAACCTGCGAGCTCATGTCTCAGCCTCTCAAATACTGGGAGATTACAAGCGTGCACCAACCTGCCCAGCTTCAGAGTCTATTATAGGTTTAATTTTCAAGCCAGGCATGGTGGTGCATACTTGCAATCCCAGTGCTTGGGAGGCTGAGACAAGAGGGTCATTCGTGGACAGCCTCAGTTACTTAATTTGGCTCTTCGCAATTTAGTGAGATTCTATTTCAAAATAAAGAATAAAAATAGGGCTGGGGGTGTAGCTCAGAGGTAGAATGCCCCTGGGTTTCATCCCTATTACTGCAAAAAAAAAAAAGTTTAATTTTCAAGGCTTATTCATCTACTCAATAAAATATATTGAGAAAATTTGAAAAAAAAAAAAAGAAAGAAAGAAAGAAACAGTGCTATGAATGTGTAAAAAATTATCACTTCCAATCTCAAAGACACACGAAAAGAGAGTATGGGGGGGCTGGTGGGGAGCACCAAGAGTTGTATGCATGTATATTCCTGATATTCTGTACACCAATATGATGTAAAATTAAAATTCACTAAATAAAAAATTAATATGAATGGAAAAAAAGAAATAGTGTACCAGTATTGGGAAATGGCTTTAATATGTATGAATGCACCAATATTGGGAAATGTTTTTTTGTTTTGTTTTGTTTTGTTTTGGTGGTACTGGGGGTGGAACCCAGAGGCTTTCTACCTCCGGGCTATACTCCCAGACCTATTTTATATTTTATTTGGAAACAGGGTCTCACTGAGTTGCAGAGAGCCTCACTAAGTAGCTGAGGCCAGCTTCAAACCTGTGCAATCCTCCTGTCTCAGACTCCCAAGCATGGGGATTACAAGTGTGTGCCACCTCTCCAGGCTTGGGAAATGTTTTCAAAATGTGAAAATAACTTAGGCTTCAGGGAAAGAGCTGCAGAGGCCCCAGGCCCCAGGGTGATTAGCAGGAGAATAGAGGAAGCCCAGAAGCAGAGAGTCTTTTACATTTCTAAAATAAGTGAACTTCCTCAAGGATGTGGGGGAATGCCGTGAGCCTCCAAGAGATCCCAGACTCTAATAATCAACTAACACATTGTGGAGTGTAACAAAAGGTGTGGGGTCTGTGCTGGAGTCAGCAAATCTACAGGAAGGAATCCCCACATCAAAAGACCTGCCCCAGAGAAAGGGCGGATCTAGTCCGGTCAGAGACTGGTTATAAAGATACTCTGTAAACCGAGCGTGGTGGCACATGCTTGTAATCCCCGTGCTTGGGAGGCGGAGACAGGAGGATAGCGCAAGTTCAAAGCCAGCCGCACTGGCTTAAGAGACCCTGTTTCAAAAAAAAAAAAAGTCTGGGAGTGTAGCCCGGATGTAGAAGGGCTTTCAGGAAGCAAAAAAAAAAAAAAAAGATACTCTGTATCCAGAAACCTTGGTGACTTCAAGTCACCCCACTATGTCATCCTCTATGGTGTAGTGCTAGGTTATGTTCTTATCTTTCCATCTTTGTAATAATAAAAAATTGCTTAAGCTTACAGCAAAAGAGTTTGTGCTAGTGTTTTCTATATGTAGCTCAGAACAAGAACCTGCGGCTATATTTCTCACTGTTACAGTTCTGGGAGCCCAACAGGGTCCCCGGAACACTTCCACCACCATAACAGTTCACCAACCGTAACAAAGAGGAAAAAAAATCCAGAAAAAGAAAAAACCCAAATATAAGGTACTTAAGAAAGGGTTTTGTTTGCCTAATTATATAGCTTTTTTCATTTATGTGTACCATATAGCTTGCAGCATGACTTCGAAGTTGTGAAATATGTCTGTTCTTTTCATTCCTTGAAAATATAAAAAAGAAAGAATTCCCCTTGCCTGTATCATACATGTGCAAGATTGCAAACTCACATGCCTACAATGTGCAATGGGCTCCAACTAGTTTTTGTCAGGCAAAGTACAAGCCCCAAGGTAGGCATGGTGGCCAGGCCTGTAATCCCAGTACTTGGGAGGCTGAGACAGAAAGATCACAGGTTGGAGGTTAGTCTTGTTATACTCAAAGTCCAGGACCCCAGGGTGAGAGAAACCACCACCACACACAATAATGCAAAAACAGAAAGGGGTTTATTGGGTCCGTGTCTCATTCAACGCTTTGGAATCTTGACAAGGACCCCGAGCCTTTGTTCCAAGGCAGTTTTATACATTCCAGTCACTCAGGCTGTGATTTACAAAGGAGTTATCTTTAAACCAAAAGGAATTTTTATTGCTGTTATCACAGGATACTTGGTGCCTACTGTTTGATTCGTGCCTCCTGGGGTTGGTTGGGAGTTTTTCATCCTGACCCAGGTGCCAAAACTGGCACTTAACTGTTAGCTGTATTTCTGGGAAACTGAAACTCAGGCCTAGTGTGTTTGCTGTATGGATGAAGCCTGTCATGGCTCCGCTTTGGTCCTACAGCCTCAGCAACTTAGTAGAATCCTCAGCAATTTAAGGAGATCCTGCTTCAAAATAAAGAGGGATGGAGGTATAGCTCAGAGGTAGAATGCCTCTGGATTCAATCCCCAGTTTAAAAAAACAAAGCCAAGTATGGTGACACAACATCTATAATCCCAGTGTTTGGGAGGCTGAGACAGGAGGATCAAAGGTGTGGGCACTGTGAGATGTGGCATGAGGTCTTGCCAGAGAAGGACTGAGAACAAAGGAACAAAGAAAGAGAAACACCCGCTGACCATTGCCTGCCCCAAGATGACCTGGCCACTAGCACACCCACCAGTGGCTTACACACCACTCCTACTCCTGTACCCTCCCACTTCCTCGCCCCATAAAAAGCCACAAGCCTGCAAAGAGCGGGCTTCTGACTTTTGTGGTCTTTCCCCAGTCAGGTGCCTCCTCCCGGGTTTTATTCCTAAATAAAACCTGTTCCTTGCTGTCGGGACTGTGTTTTCCATACCCCAACAGCAGATTTGCAAATAGCCTCAGCAGCTTAGGGAGGTCTCAGCAATTTAGCTAGACCCTGTTTCCATATAAAAATAAATAAATAAAAAGAGCTGGGGGTAAAGCTTGGAGGTAGACTGCCCCTGAGTTCAATCCCCAGCACCACACACACACAAAAACTCCCTCACAAAAGTACAGGTCAAGAGTTACTGGACATTTGAGTATCTAGAACATCATTTGGGGTTGGCTTCCTCCAAAATATGGGAGCAAACCTGGGAGCAGGTATTTATTCAGGAAGTGATCCCAAGGGTCTGGGGAGGAGCAGGGCTGTGACAGGACCACCTGCCATCCGCCAACGCCTGAGGGCAGGGAGAGGAAATTGTCTTATCTTTTCCAAAGAAGTATTTTTGGAGTTTCAGTTATTAACAGTACACATATTAAAGCTTCTGAGTAATTGTTTACAGACAGTGGGAAATGTTTTTTAATTATGAGTCAAACCCAGGATTTTAAGGTCAACTCTTCTTTTTCCTTTCAGGCACAGAATGTCCCACTCAGGAAATGATAGCACTATTATGTTCTGGAATGCATGACAAGAATAAATTCAGAAAGTCTTGGGGAGGAAAAGGGAAATTGTTACTCTTGGGGGGAAGGGTGGACCAAACCTCTGAGCAAAATAAGATGAGGCCCCAATAACACGGGAGAATGTGACTTGGCCCCAGTGGGGTGGACCACACCCATTACCACGGGTCCTAAACAAGCATTACATGTCAGCCTCCTTTTTCTTTTTTTGATACTGGGGATTGAACCCAGGGGCATTCTACACCCACCAGCCCCATTTAATTTTTTATTCAAATCAGGGTTTCACTAAGTTGCTGAAGGCCTGGCTAAATTACTGGGGTTGGCCTCCAACCTGTGATCCTTCTGTCTCAGCCTCCCAAGTACTGGGATTACAGGCGTGTGCCACCTCACCCAGCACTGGGGATTGAACCCAGGAGCATTCTAATACCTCCAAGCTAAACCCTCAGCCCTATTTTATTCTTTATTTTGAAACAGGACTCACTAAGTTGTGGAGGGCTTCACAAGTTGCTGAGGCTGGCCTTGAAACTACGACCCTCCTGTCCCAGCCTCCCAAGTACTAGGATTACAAGTGTGTGCTACTGTTGGGGTCTGCTCAAACTGCCTGACAAAACTTCCTATAAATTAGCTACATGTAGTGCCAAACCGCCAGATGACAGGTAGCGCCAAGCGCAAGCACGCTGGCCTGTCAAAACTTCCAATGAATGAGCTACATGTAGCAAGCGCGCTATCAGTGAATGGGCTGCATGTAGCGGGAAACGCGCTATCAATGAATGGGCTGCATATAGCGAAGGCCGGAACTTCCGATGAGACCTGCAACAAATAGCACCAAACGGATGCAAGGGGGCGTCTCCTTGCCCCCACTACCTTTAGTTTGACAGATTAGAATAGTTTCCTGACCGGAAAATCCCCCCTTGCCTTTTGCTTTAAATTGGGTTGCCTAAAAGAGAATAAACGAGATCTTGCTTGACAAATCTCCCGGCTCCGGGTGGTGATCGGGCCGTCGGTGCTTATCTTCCCGCTCAGCTCCGCCACTGTCGGGCTGGCCCCGACATGCTACCACGCTTGGCTTTCAACACCTGCCTTCTGGAGACACTGGGGATTGAACTCAGAGACCTTCTACCTCTGAGCTACACCCAGCCCTATTTTTTATTCCTTTTTTCTTTTCTTTTCTTTTTTTGGTGGTACCGGGGTTCCTGGAAACCCTTCTACCTCTGGGCTACACTCCTAGACCTATTTTATACTTTTTTTTATACTTTTTTATTTGGAAACAGGGTCTCTTAAGCCAGCGCAGCGCGGCTGGCTTCGAACCTGCGCGATCCTCCTGTTTCTGCCTCCCAAGCGCGGGGATTACAAGCATGCGCCACCACCTCCGGCTTATTCCTTATTTTGAAACAAGATCTCACTAAGTTTAGAGGACCTCGCTAAGTAGCTGAGGCTGGCTGTGAACCTGCAATCCTCCTCAGCCCCTAAGTAGTGGGATTACAAGCATGTGCCACTACACCCAGCTTCCAGCAATTCCTTTTAAATATTAATTTTCACTTTATTTATTTAATTTGTTTTTCAGTGGTGGTACTGGGAATGGAACCCAGGAGCATTCTACCTTTGAGCTATCTCCCCAGGCTTATTTTATTCTCTTATTTGGAAACAGGATCTCACTAAATTGCAGAGGGCCTCGCTAAGTTGCTGAGGCTGGCTTTGAAACTGAGATCCTCCTCCCAAATACTGCAATTACAAGCATGCACCACCACGCCCAACTAAATATGGATTTTTTTTTTAACCTTCCTAGTTCACTGGTCAGAGCCAGGAGAGCTCTTGCATCCTGGTCTAAACTGTAGGAAAAAAGTCATGGAAGGCTTCACAGGGCTTCAGAGAGAAAATTGTGACTGTGCTGAAGGCTGGGCTGTCACATTTCCCAGGCTTCTCTCTCAACTCTTCCATGTGTATAGACTGCCTCAAGAGAACCCCAACAGCATGATAACGCTTCCCTCTGCTTTTTTTTTTTTTTTTTTTGTGGTACTTGGGGTTGAACCCAGAGGCTTTCTACCTCCAGGATAAACTCCCAGACCTATTGTATATTTTATTTGGAAACAGGGTCTCAATACGTTGCTGAGAGCCTCACTGTGTAGCTGAAGCGGGCTTTGATCCTCCTGTCTCAGCCTCCCAAGCTCGGGGATTACAAGCGTGCGCCACCACGCCAGGCTTCCCTCTGCTTTTGAATTATAAAAATACTTTTTTGTGTGTTTGCTGGGGGTTGAACCCAGGGGCATTCTACCTCTGAGTTACACCCTAGCCCTTCCTTCTTTCCTTCCTTCCTTCCTTCCTTCCTTCCTTCCTTCCTTCCTTCCTTCCTTCCTTTTTTCTTTCTTTCTCTTTCCTTTCTTCCTCTTTCCTTTCTTCTTTCTTTTTTCTTTTTCTGGTACGAGTGATGGAACCCAGGGGCATTCTATCTCTGAGCTATATCCCAACCCTATTTTTATTCTTTATTTTGAAACAAACAGGGTCCCACTAAGTTGCAAAGGGCCTCACTAAATTGCTGAAGCTGGCCAAGAACCTACGATCCTCCTGTCTCAGCCTCCCAAGTACTGGGATTACAAGCGTGCACCACTGTGCCAGGCTTCCTTTTAATTTTTTATTTTGAAACAGGGTGTTGCTTAGTTGCTGAGGCTGGCCTCATGACTAACATGCCAGGTCCATTTCTTTCTTCTTTAGCTATTGGTTGAGAGTCTAGATGAATACAAACCGGGCATTAAGTGGGATAGCATCTTCTCACCTCCAGTTTGCGCTACTTGGCTGAGACCTATTCTTTGCGGTACTTTTGGCCATGCCTGTGATTGACTCGATGCCGGCTTTTGAAAACCTGCCCTTTGAATGTTTTCCACTAAAAGGCATCTTCAAATTCACAGGTAGGATTGAGGCTAGGCCATTTCTCACCATCTTTCAAGCCATTGCATGTAATATTAAAATTTTCCTTCCTCCAGTTGTCTACCATTGAGCTTGTTGTTGCCAACTCTACATAAAAGTTTTTTTTTTTTCCTCTTCTTCTTCTCCTTTTTTTTTTTTTTTTTTTTTTGGTGGTACTGGGGGTGGAACCCAGAGGCTTTCTACCTCTAGGCTATACTCCCAGACCTATTTTCTATTTTATTTGGAAACAGGGTCTCACTAAGTAGCTGAGGCTGGCTTCGAACCTGTACAATCCTCCTGGCTCAGCCTCCCAAGCACAGGGATTACAAGCGTGCACCATCATGCCCGGCCTAAAAGTTTTTTTTAATTGGAGGTAAATCTGCCCACTTTTTTCCCCTCCCATCTCAGTGCATCCTCTCAAATTTTACCCCAATCTCTCAGTAGCTGTTCTTCTATAACGTTGTTTGTGCTCATATCTCTTTCTACAGAAGGTTGGAATGCAAGAATATCAACTCTGTTGTGGGTTATAATTTTCATGGGTTTTGTGTGTGTGTGTGTGGGGGGGTACTGGGGTTTCTGGAAGCCCTTTTACCTCCAGGCTACACTCCCAGACCTATTTTATTTTTGGAAACGGGGTCTCTTTTTTTTTTGGTGGTACTGCGGGTGGAACCCAGAAGCTTTCTACCTCCGGGCTATACTCCCAGACCTATTTTCTATTTTATTTAGAAACAGGGTCTCACTAAGTTGCTGAGAGCCTCACTAAGTAGCTGAGGCTGGCTTCGAACCTGTGCGATCCTCCTGTCTCAGCCTCCCAAGTGCGGAGATTACAAGCCTGCACCACCATGCCAGGTGCTAATTTTCATGTTTTTAATAAAAAATTATCTAATCACTGTCTTTGCTTTCATTTGCATTGCCTTGTTCCCCCAAATTTTAACTTCTGTCTCAGGATTTCCCTTCATCATTATCTGTATTCTGATGTTTGTCGTATTTTGGATTTCTCTCTCTCTCTCTTTTTTTTTTTTTTTTGTGGGACTGGGGTTTCTGGAAACCCTTCTACCTCTGGGCTACACTCTCAGATACCTGTTTTTATTTGGAAACAGGGTCTCTTAAGCCAGAGAGGCTGGCTTCGAACCTGCGCAATCCTCCTGTCTCCGCCTCCCAAGCGCGGGGATTACAAACTTGTGCCACCACACCCGGCTCGATTTCTCTTATTTTTGATCCACCACGTCTGATCAACACGCCAACAAGTCGTCCTTCAATCCCAAGAAGAGAGCAGCTCCTGGCGACCAGGTCTCTCCAGCCTCTGCCGCCTCCTCGACCTCTTCCCCTCTGCTCCTCCACCTGTGCCTCTCTGGAGACATCTTCAAGCCTCGCTGGGAAGCAATGACCCAGGAGGAAGCCTTGGTTCCTACTTCTGCCCAGACATGGTTCGGAGAACATTGTATAGGTCAGTGCTGTGGGAATCTGCACCACCCAACAGGGCCGGCTGCACCTCTGACCCTCTGGCCTCAGCCTCTCAGGCACTGGGGTTACAGGTATGTGCTACCGCGCCCAGCTTAATTTCATCTAAGAAAGAACTGAAGCTTTACCAAAAATTAATCTGTGGATTGTCACTGCCCACGTGGGTAGGTCTGAGATAGCCCAAATGCCACAAGGACGGGGCCTTCGCTTTCATTGGTGTGGAGCTTGGCTGTGTGTCTTCTGTACCCTGTGCCCTGTAAGGTAGCTTCACAGTCTGTTAGCAGCTTTCCCAATCAATCCTCACGAAATGAACAAGCAGTTTCGAAATGAAATCCAGCAAAGAAACCTCAGACTGAGGATAATACTATTAACACAGGCTCAAGGGACCAAGAAAATGTGAGAGCGCCTCTTCTGTACCTGGTAAGAACTTGTTGTAGTGAGGGTTGAAAGCAGGGGCATTCGACCTCTGAGCTACACCCCCCAGCCCTATTTTATTTTTTTAAAACAGTGTCTTGTTCAGGGCCTCGATAAATTGCTGAGTCTGGACTTGAACATGCAATCCTCTTGTCTCAGCCTCCCAAGTACTGGGATGACAGGCCTGAGTCACCGTACCCAGCTTGGTAAGAGCTATGCTGATTCGTTAAGTGACAATAATAATAACAATCTAATCAACTCTTTGGACCAAGTCAGAAACTTAAAATGGTCAAGAAAACAATAGAGCTGGGCATGGTGGCTCATGCTTTTCATCCCACTGAGAACAGCCTCTGCAAGTAGTGACTCTATCAACGTAGCAAGACCCTGTTAAAATAAAAATAAAATAGCCGGGCGTGGTGGCGCACGCTTGTAATCCCCGCGCTTGGGAGGCAGAGATAGGAGGATCGCACAGGTTCAAAGCCAGCTGCGCGCACTGGTTTAGGAGACCCTGTTTCCAAATAAAAATGTAAAAATAGGTCTGGGAGTATAGCCCGAAGGTAGAAGGGCTTCCAGGAACCCCAGTACCACAAAAAAAAATAAATAAATAAACAAAAGCTAGCCTCAGCAACTTAGTGAGACCCTGTTTCCAAATAAAATATAAATGGGTCCGGGAGTACAGCCCGGAGGTAGAAAGCCTCTGGGTTCCACCCCCAGTACCACCAAAAAGAAATAAAAATAAAAAATAAAAAATAGGGCTGGAGGTATAGCTCATCAACCTAATAAGACCCTCTTTCAAAACAAAAATTTAAAAAATAGGTCTGGAGGTGTAGCTCAGAGGTAGAATGCTCCTGGATTCAATCTCTAGTACCACAAAATCAATCAATCAACCAATCATTGTTTAATAGAAAATAAATACTATACTTATAAAATATAAGTAGCATATAAAGATAAAAACATGTTGGAGGTACATGTACAGATTTCTTTTTCTCATGGGTCTTATAATCTTAAAAGATTGGATTCCACTAATCTAGGTGAGAACAGTGATTTGCGCTGAGAGGGGCAGTAAAGATAGAAGCTGATTGTAAACACATTTACAATTGGACTTGCTGGTGACTTGGAGGTAGGAAGACAGAGAAGCAGGAACCAATGACGACCATCCCAGGTGTCTAGCTTGAGCTGCTAGGAAGACGCAGTGCTACATAATGGACAAGCAAGAAAACCAAACACTGCAACTGAGCTGAATTTGTTCTTACAAGATAAAGGTCTGTGCAGTACTCTGAGATCGAGTTACATAATTGAACTGGATGTGGTGGCACACTCTTGTAAAAGCAGTTTCTTGGGAGAATGAGGCAGAAGGATCACAGGTTCAAGGCCACTCTGAGCAATTTAGCAAGACCCCGTCTCAAAATAAAATATAAAAAGAGGTGGAGATAGAGGGTTCTGTTTCCAGTGACCCTCCCTCCCAAAACACACATAAACACAAAGAAAAGTAATTGAAAGTTAACAGCTCCAGCCCTATTTTATTCTTTTTTTCCCCTTCTTCTTTTTTAGTACTGGGATTTGAACCCAGAAACATTCTACCTCCAAGCTACACCACCAGCCCTATTTTTTATTCTTTATTTTGAAACAGGGTCTCACTGAGTTGTAAAGGGCCTAAGAAGCTGAGGCTGTCCATGAATTTGAGATCCTCCTGTCTCGGCCTCTCAAGTATTGAGATTACAAGCATGCACCACCATGCCAGGCTCTATTTTATTTTTAAAATAAATAAAGCAGAGTCTTGCTAGGTTGATAAGTTTCACTATTTGCTGAGGCTATCCTCAAACCTGAAACCCTCCTGTATGAGCCTCCCAAGTACTGAGATTGACAAGGGTGCTTTACCACACCCAGGTGAATCTGGAGTTTATTAACACAGGAGAGAACTAGGTGTAGTGGCACATACCTGTAATCCCAGTACTTAGGAGGCTTAGACAGGAGGATCGCGGTTTGCAGACAGCCTCAGCTACGTAGTGAGGCCCTCCGCAACTTAGTGAGACCCGGTTTCAAAATAAAGAATAAAATATAGGGCAGGGGGTGTAGCTTGGAGGTCGAATGCCCCTGGGTTCCATCCCCAGACCTGCAAAAATAAATAAGTAAATAAATAAATAAATAAAAATAGGGCTGGGGGTGTAGCTTGGAGATAGTACGCCACTGGGTTCAATCTCCAGTATCTAAAAAAAAAAAAGTGAACCTGATGTGGTGGCACATGCTTGTTAATCCCAGGACTTTGGAGGCTGAGACAGGAGGAATTCAGGTTGGTAGCCAGCCTCAGCAACTTTGTGAGGCCCTCTGCAACTTAGTGAGACCCTGTTTCAAAGTAAAAAAATAAAATAAAATAGGGCTGGGGGTGTGGCTTGGAGGTAGAATGTCCTTGGATTCAATCCCCAGTACGTACACACACACACACACACACACAAACATGGATGGGGAGATGTAAACAGAATAAAGAACGCCAATCAGCCGAGGTTGCAGTGGCAGATACAAGGGATTTGGGCATGGCCAGCTGAAGTGGAAGAGAAGAGGTTCCTGGGATGAAGACGTCAAAAGTAAAAGTCTAAGGAGGTCTAGGAAGGACAGGTTGTTCATAAAGAGGTGACATCTCAGCAGAGCGTGGTGGCACACGCTTCTAATCCCAGTACTTGAAATGCTGAGACAGGAGGATCGCAGGTCAGCAGACAGCCTCAGCTGTTTAGTGAGGCCCTCTGCAACTTAGTGAGAACCTGTTTCAAAATAAAGAATAAAAAACAAGCCGGGTATGGTGGCACACGCTGATAATCCCAGTACTTGGGAGGCTGAGACAGGAGGATCATACAGGTTCAAAGCCAGCCTCAGCTACTTAGGCTCTCAGCAACTTAGTGAGGCCCTGTTTCCAAATAAAGTATGAAATAGGTCTGGGAGTAGAAAAAAGCCTCTGGGTTCTACCCTCAGTACTAAAAAAAAAAAAAAAAAAAAAAAAAGATTTGTAATCTTCCTGTCTCAGCCTCCCAAATACTGGGATTACGGGCATGTGCTACCATGCCCAGCTTTGAATATTTTCAAAAATCAAGATTAAAAAAGAAAACAAAGTAATATAATTTACAGTAATTGCAATGCTATGATGCTATGATACTGAGACTTGCTTACATATTATTTTCTAGAAGATAACACGTTTTTGTACCTCAAAAAAAAAAAAAGATAAAATAAGGATGTAAAAGAGAATGCATGCTGGACGTGGTAGCACACGCCTGTAATCCCAGTTCTTGAGAGGCTGAGACAGGAGGTTGACAGGTTTAAGTAGAGCCTCGGGAAGTAGCAAGATTCTTGGCAAGGTAGTGAGACCCTGTTGCAAATCAAAATAAAAAAGACTAGGGGTGTAGCTTGGAGGTAGGATGCCAGTCCCTAGTATCACAAAAAGCAAAGCAAACAAAAGCAGTATTCATACCGCCAGGAAATATGGGACGAAGAAACGTGGCTCCAGAGCAAGGAGCGGGCTTTATTTGGGGTAAAAGCCTGGGAGGAAGCAGCTGACAGGGAAGCCAGAGTAAAGGAAGCCCGCCGCATAGCAGATTTGGGGCTCTGAGTGGGTGGAAGGGAATGAGGGCGCAGGAGCCGCCTTGTGTACCGCTGACTGGTAAACTTGAGCCTGGACCAAATCTGGTAAATCTATAGGCTGGGGTAGGGTAAGGGCTAGGGCATTTCTTTCTTCTTTCTCGGATCTTTTTCTTTTGTTCTGGGTCTTCTCTGGCAAGACCTCACGGTGCCCACACATACTGAATTTCCAGACTGGTGGCTAATGCATGTTATTTATTAAAAAGTGGACAATGGCCGGGCGGTGGCGCACACTTGTAATCTTTGCGCTTGGGAGGCGAAGACAGGAGGATCGAGCAGGTTCATAGCCAGCTGGCTTAAGAGACTCTGTTTCCAAATAAAAAATATAAAAATAGGTCTGGGAGTGTAGCCCAGAGGTAGAAGGGCATCCAGGAACCCCAGTATCACCAAATAAATAAATAAATAAATAAAATGTAGACAATGTTTACTTTTTTTTTTCTTGTTCTGGGGATTGTTCTACCTCTGAGGTACACCCAACCCTATTTTTTTTTTTTTTTTTTTTTTTTTTTTGTGAAAACAGGGTATCACTAAGTTGCAAAGGGCTTCACTAAGTTTCTGAGGCTGGCTGAGAACCTGCAATCCTCCTAATTCAGTCTACCAAGTACTGCAATTACAAATATGCACCATCACAGTTCAAGCTTTACTTTTTGATTCAAAGATGAAAACTTTGGAATGACTTTTTTTTCTTTTCTTTTCCATGTGGGAGATGAAACCCAGGTTCTTGGACGAGCTAGGTAAGTGCTCTACCATTGAGCTACATACTTGCCTTGTAATTCTAACCCTGAGTATTTCTACTAAAATTGTATATAAATTAACTTTCATATTGAGATAGTTTAGAGAAAGTATTGACAGTTTTGTTTCTGAGTCAGCATAGGCTAGAAACGACCTTGGGTTGCAAAGGGGCAGAGGACTCTGGTCTAAGTTTTCTCATAAGTAGCAGCATGAAATTGCCAGTGCTAGGGCAGGTTCCCCAGCACCACAGCAGAGACTTCCTGTTCCACAGGTTGGATGTGAGACTCAACACTGTAAATTAAAGTTACACAGTAAAAGAAACAAAAATTACATAGTAATATAAACAAAATAGTGTAGATAAGCTTCTCTGACCATATTGACAGGTTGGGTTCCGCAGGCCGGACCTTAGAAAAGGAGGAGACTGCTGGGCTATACCTCGAGAGTGGCAATATTGCGAGAGGGGCGGAGTTTCACGCGTAACTCCGCCCACAAGACGTAAACTTTAAAAGGAAGGGCATTTCCCTTCCAGCATAGGAGGAGCTCGAAGGTCTTCAGGAGCGGTCCAGCTCTGATCCCCGGGAGAGACCGCATTAAAATTTTTTCTTCTTGGCGCACCAGTCTCTCTTGCCTTTTTAATTTGCGCTTAAAGACCTAACATCTGGTGCCGAAACCCGGGATTTTTATTTTATTTTAATTTAATTTTTAATTTTTTTTTTTTAATTTCTTGCCGCTGCTGCAGCGTGCTCTTGGCGGGCTTGGCAGAAACCTCTGCCTGAATCCACCGGGGTGCTTGGACCCCTCCCACCCTGCCCGCAGCTCCAGGACCACTGCTGCCGCCGCCCCGTGCCTGCCCGGACTGTAAGCCTTCTTCCTCAGCCCCCAGCCCCATGTTTTCCTCCGGAGAGTCTTCCCGCCGCCCACGGGCTCTCTTTCTGAGAGTCAGCGGCCATCTTCCCGCCACTCATGGGCTCTCCTCCGGAGAGTCGGCGACCATCTTCTCCCACTGCCCACAGGCTCTCTTCCCAAGAGTCGGCGGCCATCTTCTCCCATCCATGAGGCCACCTTCCCAGCCCCGCGCCGGTGGCCATCTTTCTGGCCCGGACACTGCTGAGAGCCGGTGGCCAGTTCTCCTGACACATACTCAGAGCCGGTGGCCATCTCACCGCCCTGCCAAGCCCAGAAGGCCATCTTAAACCTCATCCAGCCCTGATTCCACCCAACAGCTCCACAGCGTGCCCTCCTGGCTCTGCAGCCTCTCAGCACTTCGGTTTCACTGGCTGATAACACTACACTGTTGTAAGCTTCCCCTTCCTTGGACAAGTGGGTTCCAGCTCTTAGCCTTTTCTGGACTTGGGCTTGCGGCTGTTAACAAAACTCAAATATTTGGTGTCCAAGTTCTCCGAGGGTAGCCAGGCTGCCCTTTGGTTATGTAAAGGGAACGGAGACGTCCTTCTCTAATACAACCACACTGTTTCCGGATGTTAGGCAGGTTCTTGGGACGCCAAATTCCTGTTTTCGTTCTCACCTGCTTGACCAGTCATGGGGGGAAGCCAGTCATCTAAAATAGACTCCCAATCTGCACTAGGCCGTGTTCTGGTTAATCTCCAGACTCTAGGTTTATCTGGGTAACTGTGCCCCGAGTGGCTCATATTTTTCTGCACAAAAGTCTGGCCTACTTATGAGTTGGGTAATGGTTCTCGGTGGCCTGAGATGGGTACATTAGATCTAAAAATGTTAATTGATCTCTCAATAACTTTTGCAAACAGGCAGGAAAATGGTCAGAAGTTCTGTACATACAGGCTTTTCTGTGCAGGCATTCCCGGCTTTCCCTTCGGATTCCTCTCCTTTGGCTTCCTGTCTTCCTTAATTGTCATTTCTCAGAAACCTTCTTAGAGAACAAGCTGACCGGTATCTTCCCCAACCCGGGACTGAAAAAGCAGCTCCATATCCGGCAGTCAAGGCCCTTAAGCCAGGGGATCAAGTCCTCCTCAAGTTGACTCAACCAAAACATCTCCAACTATGGTGGACTGGGCCCTTCACAGTGATCCTAACCACACCTACCACAGCCGAATTGCTGGGGGACCCCAACTGGCATCATCTTACCCGGCTAAAAAGGGTTCCATTACAACTGTCCTGTGACAAATCCTTGCACGGTCTTGGGGCCTACTAAGCTTCGTTTTTCTCGGCTTAATTCCTTTTGATGTTTTATTTTAACAGATTGACTTGTTCACATACTATGGTGCTCTCCCTCAACGGATACCATACTGTCATAACCCCTCATCTTCTAAAGTCTCCTGGAGCACACATCACCAAGCTGTCCAGGGTAACCTCTGACTCACGCCACAGCCATACTCCCACCTGCCCACTTCTGAAGGACCCAACCTGTCCTGGCTGAGGGGCCCCCTTACGACGCCCCTTGACAGCAGGAAGTAGTTTAAGATTTGAATCTCCGCCCATTATCACCAAAAGGCCAGGATGACAATTTGGGTCCCGCGGGGCGGGACCTTAGAAAAGGAGACTGCTGGGCAATACTGCGAGATGGGCAATATCGCGAGGGGGCAGAGTTTCCACGCATAACTCCGCCCACAAGACGTAAACTTTAAAAGGAAGGGCATTTCTCTTCCAGCATTGGAGGAGCTCGGAGGTCTTCAGGAGTGGTCCAGCTCTGATCCCCGGGAGAGACCACATTAAAATTCTTTTTCTTCTTGGCACACCAGTCTCTCTCGCCTTTTTTATTTGCGCCTAAAAACCCAACACATATATTTGCTAATTTTTTTTTTTTTTTTTTTTTTTTTTTTTTTTTTTAGGTACTGGGGATGAAACCAAGGGCCATTCTACCTCTGAACTATACCCCAGCCCTAATTTTTATTCTTTATTTTGAAATAGGATCTCACTAAATTGCAAATGGCCTAAGTAGCTGAGGCCATCTTCAATTTGTGATCCTCCTGTCTCAGCCTCTCAAATGCTGGGATTACAAGCATGCACCATCACACCCGGCTTTATATTTGCTGCCCCATTGCTTTTTGTTTTGTGGTACTGGGGTGGAACCCAGGGGCTTTCTACCTCTGGGCTTACAAGCATGCACCACCACGCCTGGCAGACCATTAAAAAAAAAAAGTAGGTATGATGTAGGATAGAAGAAATAAGTAGATAGAAAGGAGACAGACAGGAAGGAAAAGTAAAAATATAACTTTAATATAAGATCCTGGGCTGAAATGCTTCAGCCTCTAGTCCACAAACCAGTTCTCTTTCCCAGGCCTGACTCTCCCATAAATTCCTGGGAAACCTGTAGATCCTAGAGTTAACAATATTTCTGAGAAAACCTATAAGTTAGGATATTCCAGCTTATCCGTCAATCAACGAATGAGGACCCCCAATCAACCCAAGATCATCCATCCTAAGGTTGACCAGACCACAGACCATCAGGAAGTGCCTCGGGACTACTGGACTGAGCTCATCCACCCTAAGGCTGCTAGACCACCTGCCCACCATAAACCACCTTGGGACTACTAGACCAAGCTCATCCTCATCTCTCTAGCCCACCCCTCACGAAAGTCCCCTATAAGAAGAGTCCCCTGAACTCCCTGAAATGCCTTCCTTATCTTGAGGTAGCCCGCATTCTCTCTTGAATGTGTATTTCCTCTCCTTTCCCCCCAATAAACCTCTGTCCATGTCTCTAACTGGTGCGTGCTGAAATTCTTTTCTGCCACGTTAGCCAAGGACCCTGCAGACCCTGAGTTCCTGAGCTGAGGACTCACCCCAACAGGTAGACTGTTCTGGGTTCCATCACCAGTCACACCCCCCCCCACACACACACACACAAATACGAGAGTGGGGAAGGAGGTGGGAAAATGTGGAGAGATTCTTTGGAAGCAAGTAACATTTTAAATATCATTTGTGAGCTGGGCGTGATGGTGCACGCTTGTAATCCCAGCACTTGGGAGGCTGAGACAGGAGGATTACACAGGTTTGAAGCCAGCCTCAGCTACTGAGTGAGGCTCTCAGCAACTTAGTGAGACCGTTTCCAAATAAAGTATAAAATAGGTCTGGGAGTATGGACCAGAGGTAGAAAGCCCCTGGGTTCCATCCCCAGTACCACCAAAAAATTAAAAAAATTAAAAAAATTAAAAAATAGGGCAGGGGGTGTAGCTTGGAAGTCGAATGCCCCTGGGTTCCATCCCCAGACCTGGAAAAAAAAATCATTTGTAGATTGTGTTTCACAGGTTCTCAATTGGAAGGAAAATTTTTGTGTGTGTGGTATTAGGGGTAGAACCCAGGGGCATTCTATACCTCTGAGCTACACCCCAGCCCTATTTTTTATTCTTTATTTTTAAACAGGGTCTCACTGAGTTGCAAATGGCCTAAGTAGCTAAGGCTGTCTGTGAATCATGATCCCCTGTCTCAGCTTCCCAAATGCTAGGATTACAAGTGTGTGCCACCATGCCCAGCTGAAACTTTTTTTTTCTTTTTGCAGTACTGGAGATGGAACCCAGGTGCATTGTACCTCTAAGCTACACCCCCAGTCCTATTTTTTGGTCCTTTTTATGTTTGAAACAGGGTCTGAGTTGCAAAGGGCCTAAGTAGCTGAGGCTGTCTGCGAACTGAAATCCTTCGGTCTCCGCCTCCTGAATGCTGGAATTACAAGCGTGCACCACCACACCCAGCTTGTGTACTCAATTTATAGTGGTTAGATGCAGTGGGACATATCTGTGATCATGGTACTTGGAAGGCTAATACAAGAGAACTATAAGTTCAAGGCTAGCCTCAGCAACTTAGTGAGACCCTGATTAAAAATAAAAAAAAAATTAAAAGGGCTGGGGGTGCAGCTTGGAGGTAGAATGCTCTACTAATTAAACAATGTCAGGCATGGTGGCGCACATCTGTGATCTCAGTACTTGGGAGACTGAGACAGAATGATTGCAGGTTCGTGGCCAGCCCCAGCAATTTAGCAAAGCCCCCTGCAACTTAGCAAGACACTTTTCAAAATAAAAAATAAAAAAATGCTGGGTGTATACCTTGGAAATAGAATGCTCCTGGGTTCAATCACTAATATCACACATACACAAAAATAATAATTTTAAAGTAAATATAGCTGATTGTGGTGGTACACGCCTGTAATCCCAGTACTTGGGAGGCTGAGTCGGGATTATAAATTCAAGGGCACCATCAGCAAGTAGTGAGACTATCAATCCAGTGAGACTCTGTTTCAAAATAAAAATAAAATAGACTGAGGATATGACCCAGAAGTAGAATGGTCCTGGGCTCAATCTCCAGTGCCGAAAAGAAAAGAAAAAAGAAAAGAAAAGAAAAGGAAAGAAAAGAAACCGTCAGTGTAATTAAAAACCACATTCAGCCAGGCATGGTGGTGCACGCTTGTAATCCCCGTGCTTGGGAAGCTGAGACAGGAGGATCACACAGGTTCGAAGCCAGCCTCACTACTTAGTGAGGCTCTCAGCAACTTAGTGAGACCCTGTTTCCAAATAAAGTACAAAATAGGTCTGGGAGTATAGCCCAGAGGTAGAAAGCCTCTGGGTTCCACCCCCAGTACCACCAAAATAAAAAATAAACATAAAAACCACATTCATACACTCACTCATTCAAATCTTTATTAAGTACCTGTCATATGCATAATCCCATGCTAGTGATTAAGGAAATACAAATTTTTAAATAGTACCAACTCTTACAAAGTTAACAATCTAATGATAGTGACAAGTAGTCTAACATAATCTGTAGGAAAGGAATTATAAGTAAACATTTGCCCCTGATTGAAAAAAATCACCTTATTTGATAAAGTATAAATTGCCAGTCGGGAAACACTGCTATTATATATACCTTTTAGTTCAGCCTTTTTAAAAGATGCTAATTGTTTTTAGAGAAGTAAATGTCTTGCCCTATAACATCTTTATTATTGAATTTTTTAAAAAATTGCTTAAAGTTGAAAAATTATTCATAAGATCAAGTTAATGCCATGGACAAGACAGTGAGTTTGCAACAGTGTGTAAAAACTTGACACAAACGAGCCTCGCATTAAAAAGTTATAAATGACTTATCCTGAAGTCTTTCCTTGGGCAACTGATTATGTACAATTTTAGTAGATATGAAGCAGATAATATTGACCTCTAATTTAGATTATAACTCACAGATGCCATAATTACTTCCATCTATAATAATATACAGGGTTAAAAATTTGTATAAAAATTCTCTAATACTCTACATATCAAAAATAATTTGGAAGCTGGCATGGTGGCGCATGCTCGTAATCCTAGCATTGGGGAGGCTGAGACAGGAGGACTGCAATTTGAGGACAGCCTCAACTACTTAGGCCCTTTGCAACTCAGTGAGACCCTGTTTCAAAATAAAGAATAAAAATAGGGCTGGGGGTATAGCTCAAAGGTAGAATGCCCCTAGGTCCTATCTTCATCACACACACAAAAAAAAAATTTGGGAAGACTCTTAGGTGTGCAGCACAGTGATAGAATATGTGCCTAGCATGCATGAGACCTTGGATTCACCAAAAAACAACAGAAACAACAAAAGACTAAAACTAGGGATAAAAAGAAAAAGTGAGCCGAGTGTGGTAGCTCACATTTGTAATCCCAGTATTTGGGAGACTGAAACAGAAGGATTGCAGGTTTGCAGCCAGCATCAGCTGAGTGAGGCCCTCCACAACTTAGTAAGACCATTTCAAAATAAAAAATAAAAATAGGAGCCGGGCATGGTGGTGCATGCTTGTAATCCCTGCATTCGGGAGGCTGAGACCCGAGGATCGCCATTTCCCCCAGCAAATATAAAATAATGTATATTTTATCACTAACCAATTTGTAATAGCTGTGATTCTCAAACCTTTTCCCCCAAAACATTAAAAAAAAAATAAGTACGGTATTGTTGCAAACAGACCATATGTAGTAATTTAAAAAACAAGCTAGGCAAAGCCACCTTCTAACCCACCAAATCATCAATCGGTGGGACTCGGCCATCTAACGCTACAACGTCTCTGTTCCGCAGCCTGTGCGGGAGGCTCCCGCAGACGCCTTAACCCAGCGGCTGACACTGGCGCTGCCGCCACAGCAAGGGCGCAGGGGCCGCGTGATTCAGTCTGATTCTTCAATTGACTTGTCTTCTGCACTTTCTTCTACATCTTCATCCTTCTTGCAAGAATCCTGGCTGTTGGTATCAATACAATAATTGTCTTCCCCATTCTCTCTTTCTTCTACTTTTTCTTCATTAAAGCTAGAGGAAGAAATTCATGAATCTTTCAAAGGAAACATGAGCTGGTCTAAAGGTTTTTCAGAGCCAACCCTTAGCAACATACACCATCGTGCAGGCAGTCTTCCTCAAGTGATTGGGTTCCAAGAAAATGCTAAGAAAGCGCGAATTGGGAAACTAAATATTCCTCTGGAACTAATCTACTTCAAAACTTGAGTAACTGGCTTTTTAAAATTCACCTGGAAGCATGCTATTATTTTTTTTATGTCAGAAATCAAAGTTATCCTGCTTTAATAACAAAACAGTTCGTCACTGTAATATTTCGATTGTGTCAAACATGGAAAAATAGCAGTGTGTTTTTACCACAGTTCACATGCATTTCCCTAAATAAAAGATTAAAAAAATAATACAGAAGTGTGTGCTTTCCTGCAGGTGAGGATGTTTTCAAAGCTGTTTTCAGACATTTTACATATGTTACCTTTCTTTTTCTTCAGTGGAACTTTTCATCTCTTGCTTGCTGAGGTACTCAAACACTTTTCCACTCTGGGCTTTCTTTGAAACAAACTCATCAGATATTCCTAGTGCTGCTAGGGTGTTAGAATAATGCTTTTCTGCTGCCATTCTCGCATTTTTCTATAGGAAAGACAAACCTTTTTAGATGAGTACAAAGACTTTAAATTTCCATTAAGAATGTATGGTTTACTAGGCTGGGTGTGGTAGTGCATGCTTGTAATCCCCACGCTTGGGAGGCAGAGAGAGGAGGATCACGCAAGTTCAAAGCCAGCCGCGCTGGCTTAAGAGACCCTGTTTTCAAATAACAATATAAAAGTCTGGGAGTGTAGCCCGGAGGTAGAAGGGTTTCCAGGAACCCCAGTACCACCAAAAAAAAAAAAAAAAAAAAAGTATGGGTTAGACGCTCCACTGAAAATTCAGTCCAACAATCATAATGGATTGAAATATGCATATATATATATATATATATATATATATATATATATATTTTTTTTTTTTTTTTTTTTTTTTTTTTGCTGTACTGAGAATGAAACCCAGGGGCTTGCGACTTCCAAGCTACACCCCCAGCCCTATTTTTTATTCTTTATTTTGAAACCAGGTCTCACTGAGTAGCAAAGGGCCTCATTAAGTAGCTAAGGCTGAGACTTCCGGGAAGATGGCGACCGAGAAAAGCGGGGCTTAAGAGCCCCGCTAACAACAAATATCCATTACCACAAAATCAGCGCCTTTCATAGCCAGAAAACACCATCACCAGTGAAACAAAAAATCACCAGACTCCAGAGAGAAAGCGGACTGAGAACAGAGCCACAGAGGAGATACACCGGCCTCACGCCCGAGGACATGGCAGACGCGGCAGCAGCGCCATACTGCCAGCAGCACCGGCGAATTCACGGGACGGCTACAGCAAGCCGAGGTGAGCCACTGCGAAACAGCCAGGCGGGATTTCTCCGCGCAGAGAGCATCTAAAGCTCCCAGTGGCCAAGCTCAGCACACGCTGTAGGGATTCAGAGTGGAAATCAAAACCAAGAAGAAAAACACCAGCCCCACAGCCGAGGGCGAAGCAGCGGCGCCATATTGCCACCGGCAGCAGCAGCACCGAATTCAGCGAGGCCAGTACAGCTATATCTGCGTACTCAAGAACAGTGAGTCAAATTGCGGGCCACAGAGGAGAAATCCCAGTACTGTACTCCCTGGGTCTTGACCCAGTGGGGGAGGGGCGGTGGCAGAGATATCACACCATAGGAGAATGTGCAACCTGGCACCCCCCACAGTCTAAAGCAGCCTCTATCGACTCTCTGATAAAACCCAGTAAAGGAGTAGTGTGGTCTGAGATACTACTGACTCGATATCCAGAACACCTTAAGTGAAGTCATAGTGACCCAAGGGAAGAACCCAGAGAAGGCACAAACTTCCGAAATCATGGGAAAGAGGAATAATACTGGAGCAATAAATGCCCACAACCCCACAACATCAGAACCCGATACAACTGAAAATCAGAGATTTCTAGAAGATCAAATCAGGAAAATAACTGTAGAAATAATAGAGGTGCTTCGAAAAGAACTCAGAGAGCCAAAAAGAGATAAAGGATGCAATTAATGAAGTAAAGGCCTCAATTCAAAGCACAAACAACCGATTAGAACACATGGAGAACAGAATCTCGCTCTTAGAAGATGAGCAATCCAAAAATGAATGCATAGTTTCTAATCTAGAAAAAAATATCCGACAGCAGGAATCTGATATTGAAGAAATATGGGCCCATTTTAAGAGAGCTAACCTAAGAATAATTGGAATAGAGGAGGGAAAAGAAGGTGAAACCAGAGGGATCAACAATCTCTTCAAGGAAGTAATAGCAGAAAATTTTCCAGAAATAGAGCAAGAGGTCGATACATAGGTCCAGGAAACTTAGAGAACTCCCTTTAGACAGGATCAGAGAAGAGGATCCCCACGCCACATAATTGTCAAAATGACCAATGTGGAAGCCAAGCAGAGAATCTTAAAGGCAACAAAAACAAAGGGCCAAGTGACATTCAGAGGCAAAGCAATTAGAATCACTCCAGACTTCCCAAACCAAGTCATGAGAGCCAGAAGGGCTTGGAGTAACATATTCCAAACTCTGAAAGAAAACAACTTCCAGCCAAAAATTTCCTACCCAGCAAAACTTTCTATTAAATTAGATGGAGAAATAAGAAGCTTCCATGACAAACAGAAACTGAAGGAATTTATGTCTTCAAAACCAGCGCTAGAGAAAATACTCAAAGAGATTAACTACAAAGAAGAAATAGGTAACACACTCCAGTGTGAAGAGCCCCACCCATTGCCTGCTAGCTCGAAGACCTAAAAATAGCGCCGAGCGGAAGCTCTGTGAGGCCCATTAAGCAGTAAACAACTTTCAGGAAGTCCGGTAACCGGAGCATGGGGCGCACGGGAACACAACATACCACTGTTTGTAACAAATGAGCTAATTTTGCATGGAGCGAGTGATCTGAGGCTGATTGGCTGCTTGGGATATATAAGCGGGGAGCGGGGAGCGGAGAGGAAGAGTATGTAAGAGCCTGGGATAATAAAGAGTCCGAAGAAGATCGTCTCCGGTGTCGTGCTTGAAAGCGGCACTCCAGAACTAGAGAAACAAGATATTCCATCCAACAGACAACTAAGATTGGTTATCTGTGGAGATTCATTATTTATGTTAGTCTTTTACCTATCTGTAAAGGGTATTGTTTGCCTTTATTGTTGTTAATTTTTAGGATTTCTAGTTGGAATATTAATATACCTTCAGATATAGCAATTGGAAATATTTTATCCCATTCTATTAGTAACTGTTAACTCTGTTTACATTGTCTTTGGATATACAATATTTTTTTTTATTTTTTAGGGAGTTTGTATACTCCTCTGTTGCCTGTGCCATTGAAATCATAACCAAGAAATCACTGCCAATTTCAATGTTGTGAGGTTTAATGACCCAGATTTTCTCCTAAAAGTTTATAGTCTTAAGATTTATATTTAGGTCTATTATCTATTTTGAGTTAATATTTGTATATGGGATTAGGTAAGGGTCCAATTTTATTCTTTTCCATGTAATTATTATTTTTCAACAATATTTAGTTAAAAGATTATTACTTCCACCACCAAATGTTCGTGGAAACCTTGTCAAAAATAACTTGACAATATAGGGAAGAATTTAGCTCTAGGCTTTTATTTAACTCCAATGGCTTATATATCTGCCTTTAGAACAGTACTACACTGTTTCAATTATTGTAGCTTTATATGGTTTGAAATCAGAAAATATATATCTTCTAGCTTTGTTCTTTTTCAAGATCGTTTTGGGTATCTAGAGTCCATATTCCATATTAGGATAGATTTTTTTTCTGAAAAATAAATATATAAATATATGATAGTTTCACCTAAAAAAAAATAGAAAAAAAAATATTCTCTGGTAAGAAAGAAAGCAAAAAGAAATATTGAAACGTTATCTTTAAGTCATCAAAAGCTTGGTATCAGACAAATGAAACTGTTATGTGAAATTATCATTTTTAATTTTGGATAAATTGCTATAATACTAGATGTCAACCACTACGCCAAGCATGGGAAGGAGGGATGGGGAGAGAATGGGGTGGGGATCGGGTGGGGGCTGACTGGGCGATGTGTTCATGTATGTCTAGAAAAGTTTGTATCCCACTATGATGTATGAATACAGTGCACCAATAAAAAAAAAACAAAACAAAAAACAAATTTAGCAATATGATCGAGGTGCAGAGGTGGAGGATTCCAATACTTTGGAGGAGGCTGAGACAGGAGAATTGCAGGACTGAGGCTAGCTTCAGCAACTTGGCAAGACCATCAGCAACTTAACTAGACAAGACTCTGTTTCATAATAAAACATAAGGTGTGAAAAAAAAATAAATAAAATAAAATGCAAAAAGTAGCTAAGGCTGTCCAAGAACTGCGATCCTCTAGTCTCAGCCTCCTAAATGCTGGGATTACAAGCGTGCACCACCACACCCGGCTATTTTTTTATTCTTTATTTTGAAACAGGGTCTCACTGAGTTGTAAAGAGCCTCCCTAAGTAGACGAAGTTGTCCTTGAACCACAATCCTCCTATCTCAGCCTCTCAAATGCTGGGAGAAATATGCATATTCTATACCCAGAGAAAACTTCTACATTTGTGTCCTGAGAGACATGTACAACAATGTTCAAGATAGTACTGTATGTAATCATCTAAAATTGTAAACAGCCCAATATTGTCAACAGTTGCATGGGTAAATAAGCTCTGGTCAAAGCAATAAAAATGAATCAACTGCTGGGTGTGGTGGTTCACACCTGTAATCTAAATACTTGGGAGGCTAAGACAGGAGGATCAAAGGCTTGAGGACAACCTCAGCAATTTAGTAAGGCCCTCAGCAAGACAGTTTCAAAATAATAATCAAAAGGGTTGGAGGGAAAGCTCAGAGTTAGAATGCTATTGGGTGTACACACACACACACACACACACACACACACACACACACACACACACACACAAAATCTCCCTCCAGAGGCATTAAGGTCACAGGCTAGAGAGTGGTGGAACCAAGTCCCTGGAGCCTGTCCTGGATCTCTTCCGCTTCACCATACTGCTCTCTCCAAGTGAGGCAGTCCTCTTGGAGGCTGACGGTGTCTCAAAGCCTGAAGTCAGTGATACAGTTGTCAGATATTTGCCTAACAGGGACCATGGTGTTCAGTGTTCCACAGGCAAAACCAAAATAGCAAAGAATAATTAATTACAATGGAAAAAATGATCACTAGCACATTTCCTGATTCTCTGGGAAACTGAAAAAGCAGCCCTCAAGTTGCTGCTAAACTGCAACCACTGGGAATAACAACAGCTTTTTAAAAAGTAACTAAACACGGACTTCCGGGAAGATGGCGACAGAGAAAAGTGGCACTTACAAGTCCCGCTAACAATCGATCTCTATTACCACAAAACCAGCGCCTTACAGAGCCAGAAAACACCACCAGCAAAGAAATAAAAACTGTAAATACAAAGGACAGAGAAAAAGAGGGCTGGAAAAACGAGACACCAGAAAGAAACCAGCCTGAAGTGCCGCGGCCGCCGCGGCCGCCGCCGCGCGGAGCAGCCAGAGCCACAGCACGGAGCAGGGTGGGCTACATCTTCCCTAGCAGCACCAGGCTCCAGAGAGGAGGGAGACTCAGAACGGAGCTCAAATCCAGAGAGGAGGTACGCCGGCCTCGTGGCCTAGGATGCAGCAGCAGTGCCTTACTGCCGGCGGCAGCAGTGAGTTCACCAGACGGCTCTAGGCCAATGCACTCAACCAGCCACCAGGAGCCAGAGAGGAGGGGGGGACAGCAAGCTGAGGTGAGCAGCTGCTGAATAGCCGGGTAGCAGCCAGCAGTTTTTATGGCGCAAGGAGCAACTAAAGCTCCCAAGGGCCGGGATCAGCACACCCCGCAGGGACTCAGCGGAAATCAAAACCAGAGAAGAAATAAGCCAACATCATGGCCGAGGACAAGACAGCAGTGCCTTATTGCCGGCGGCAGCGGCGAATCCACCGGACAGCTGAACCAACGCACTCAACCAGCCACCAGGCTCCAGAGAGGAGGGGTGGACAGTGAGTTGAGGTGAGCAGTTGCTGAACAGCCGGGCGGCAGTCAGCAGTTTTTTCGGCGCAGGGAACATCTAAAGCTCCCAAGGGCCGGGCACAGCACACCTGGTAGGGACTCAGAGCATAGCTCAAAACCAGAGAAGAAATATGCCAGCCTCATGGCCAAGGGCGTGGCAGTGGTGCCATATTGCCAGTGGTGGCAGCTGCGAATCCACCGAGTCCACTACAGCTCCATCAACGCACTCAACAACCGTGAGTCAAATTGCTGCCCCTAGGGGAGAAATCCCAGTACTGCACTCCCAGGGACTTGTGCAGATAGTCTCCCTGGGTTGGAGATTTTAGCAGTGCAACCCAGTGGGGGAGTGGCTGTGGTAGAGATATCACACCATAGTTACAACTCCCGCTGGAGAACGCCCAACATGGCACCCCCCACGGTCTAAGCAGCCTCGATTGACTCCCTGGGTCTGAGACTTTGCAATACAACCCAGTAAAGGAGTAGTGGTGACTGAGATACCACAGACTTGAGATCCAGAGCACCTTAAGTGAACTCGAAGTGACCCAGGGAAGAACCCAGAGAAGGCACAAACTTCCAAAATCATGGGAAAGAGAAATAACAATGGAGCAGTGAATGCCCACAACCCCACAACATCAGAACCTGATAACACAGAAATCCAGAGATCTCTAGAAGATCAAATCAGGAAAATAACTGTAGAAATAATAGAGGAGTTTCAAAAAGAATTCAGAGAGAGTCAAAAAGAGATAAAGGATGCAATCATTGAAATAAGGGCCTCAATTCAAAGTATAAACAACAGATTAGACCACATGGAGAATAGAATCTCGCTTCTTGAAGATCACTCCAAAAATGAACGCATAGTTTCTAATTTAGAAAAAAAAATCCGACAGCAGGAATCTGACATTGAAGAAATATGAGCCCATTTTAAGAGAGCTAACCTAAGAATAATTGGAATAGAGGAGGGAAAAGAAGGTGAAACCAAAGGGATCAACAATCTCTTCAAGGAAGTAATAGCAGAAAATTTTCCAAACATAGAGCAAGAGGTCAATACACAGGTCCAGGAAACATATCGAACTCCCTTTAGACAGGATCGGAGAAGAGGATCCCCATGCCACATAATTGTCAAAATGACTAATGTGGAAGCCAAGCAGAGTATCTTAAAGACAACAAAAACAAAAGGCCACGTGACATTCAGAGGCAAACCAATTAGAATCACTCCAGACTTCCCAAAACAAGTCATGAAAGCCAGAAGGACATGGAGTAACATATTCCAAACTCTGAAAGAAAACAACTTCCAGCCAAAAATTTCCTACCCAGCAAGACTATCCATCAAATTAGATGGGGAAATAAGAAGCTTCCATGACAAACAGAAACTGAAGGAATTTATGTCTTCAAAACCAGTGCTAGAAAAAATACTCAAGGAGATTAACTGCAAAGAGGAAATGGGTAATACATGCCAGAACCAAAGAAACAAGAATTCCCATCCAGCAGACAACTAAGCAAAGAAGAATAAACACTATCTCAAACAGAAATAAGATCTTAACATGATGGGAATTAAAAATTATCTCTCTATAATCACACTGAATGTAAATGGCCTCAACTCCCCAATAAAAAGACATAAAGTGGCAAAATGGATTAAAAACAAGAATCCATCCATCTGCTGCTTACAAGAAACACACCTTACAAGTACAGATAGGAACAAACTCAAGGTAAAGGGCTGGAGCAAGGTAATCCATGCTAATGGTACCCGAAGACAAGCAGGAGTAGCAACTATGATATCAGACAAGTTAGACTTCAAACCCAAACTTATTAGAAGAGACAAAGAAGGTCATATTTTACTGGTAAAAGGAATAGTCCAGCAAGAGGAAATAACAATAATCAACATCTATGCCCCAAACATAGGGGCAGCTACTTTCATAAATCAAACTCTTTGTGACATGAAGTCACACATAAATCCCAACACAATAATACTGGGAGACTTCAACACACCTCTCACAATACTAGACCGATCTTCCAGACAAAGGGTCAGTAAAGATGCCTCAGAACTAAAGAACACCATTAACCAAATGGACCTGTTGGACACATAATAGAATATTTCACCCAACTACAGCAGAGTTTACATTTTTCTCAGCTGCTCACAGAACCTTCTCCAAAATAGATCACATCCTGGGACACAAAATGAGCACTAGCAAATTTAAAAAATGTTACATACTTCCCTGTGTCATTTCAGACCATAATGGAATGAAACTAGAAATCAACTATAAGAAGACCCAGAGAAACAACATAAACATGTGGAGACTGAACACCACACTTCTGAATGAAGACTGGGTCATAGGAGATGTAAGAGGTGAAATCAAGAAATTTCTAGAAACAAATGAAAATAAAGATACAACATATCAAAACCTCTGGGACACTTTGAAGGCAGTATTAAGAAGAAAATTTATAGCACTGAGTGCTCACATAAGAAAAACAAAATCTTCAAATGAATAGCCTAATGACACACCTCAAAGCCCTTGAAAAGCAGGAACAATTGAACCCCAAAGCCAGCAGAAGACGGGAAATTATTAAAATTAGAGCAGAAATTAATGAAATAGAGAATAAAAAACAATACAGAAAATCAACAAAACCAAAAGCTGGTTTCTTGAAAAAATTAACAACATTGATAAACCACTAGCCAACCTAACTAAAAAAAAAAGAGAATCAACCCAAATTATGAAGATAAGAGATAAAAAAGGAGACATTACTACTGACAGTGTAGAAATCCAGAGGATTAACAGAAACTACTTTGAAAAACTATACTCCAACCAAATGGAAAATCTGGAGGAAATCGACAACTTCCTAGATAAATACAACCTTCCTAAACTGAGTCAAGAAGATATAGAATACTAAACCAACCAATAACAATCAAAGAGATTGAAACAGCAATAAAAAGCTTACCATCAAAGAAAAGCCCAGGACCAGATGGTTTCCCAAGTGAATTCTATAAAACCTTTATAGAAGAGCTAACCCCAATACTACTCAAACTATTTCACGAAATAGAAAAAACCGGGACTCTCCCAAATACATTCTATGAAGCCAACATCACACTAATGCCCAAACCGAATAAAGACAGTTCAAGGAAGAAAAACTACAGGCCTATATCTCTGATGAACTTGGATGCAAAACTATTAAACAAAATACTAGCAACACGCATTCAAAACCACATCAAGAAAATCATACACCATGACCAGGTAGGGTTCATCCCAGGGATGCAAGGCTGGTTCAACATACGAAAATCAATCCATGCAATTCATCATATAAACAGAATCAAAGACAAAAATCACATGATCATTTCAATAGATGCGGAAAAAGCATTTGATAAAATTCAACATTCATTTATGATAAAAAAAACACTGCAGAGAATTGGAATAGAAGGAATATTATCTCTACATCATTAAGGCAATGCAATCTACAATAAGCCCATCGCCAACATCATATTAAATGGGGAAAGACTTCAGGAATTCCCCTAAAAACAAGAACGAGACAAGGATGTCCATTATCATCACTTCTCTTCAATATAGTACTAGAGACTCTAGCCAAAGCAGTAAGTCAAGAAAAGGAAATCAGAGGAGTACAAATAGGAAAAGAAGAACTCAAACTTTCACTATTTGCAGATGACATGATACTACATTTAGAAAACCCAACAAACTCAACCAAAAGGCTTATAGAACTGATCAACAAATTCAGCAAATTGTCTGGATACAAAATCAATCTTAAAAAATCAGAAGCTTTCCTGTACACCAACCATAAATCCATTGAAAAAGAAATTCAGAAAACACTTCCACACTCAGAATCTCCCACAAAGGAATAAAATACCTAGGAATAAACTTGACCAAGGAGGTAAAAGATCTCTACAAAGAAAATTACAAAACACTGAAAAAAGAAATCGAAGAAGATCTTAGAAGATGGAAAGATCTCCCATGTTCATGGATTGGCAGAATAAATATCATTAAAATGGCCATCCTTCCAAAAGTGATCTACAGATTTAACGCAATGCCCATTAAACTACCAAGATCATTCCTCACAGACATAGAAAAATCAGTCCTTAAATTTATCTGGAATAACAAAAAGCCCAGAATTGCCAAGGTAGTTCTCAGCAACAAAAACCACTCAAGAGGAATCACAATACCTGACTTTAAACTATACTAAAAAGCCATTGTAATAAAAACAGCATGGCACTGGCAAAAGAACAGATATATAGACCAATGGAGCAGAATAGAAGACCCAGAAACAAGTCCACACACTTTCAGCCAATTGATTTTTGACAAAGGGGCCAAAAACATACACTGAAAAAAAGATAGCCTCTTCAACAAATGGTATTGGCAAAACTGGTTAATATATGCAGAAAATTGGAAATTAATCCCACTTTTTCACCCTGTACAAAAGTCAACTCACGATGGATCAAACACTTGGAAATTAAACCAGAGACCTTGAAGCTCCTTGAAGAGGGCATAGGTCCAACACTACAACACATAGGCACAGATAAACATTTCCTCAACAAGACCCCAAAGGCACAACAAATTAAAAGGAGAATCAATACATGGGATTGCATGAAACTGAAGAGCTTCTGTTCAGCAAAAGAAACTATCAAGAACCTCAATCGAGAGCCAACAGAATGGGAGAAGATTTTTGCCACCTACACCACCGATAGAGGACTAATATCTTGAATATAGAGAACTCAAGAAACTCAACACTAAGAAAACAAAGCATCCAATAACAAAATGGGCAAATGAACTAAATAGATACTTCACAAAAGAAGAAATTCAAATGGTCAATAAATGCATGAAAAAATGCTCAACATCACTGGCAATCAGAGAGATGCAAATCAAAAGTACCCTGAGATTTCACCTAACTCCAACTAGAATGGCAATCATTCAAAACACAAACAACAACAGATGCTGGTGAGGATGTGGAGAAGTGGGAACTCTAAGACATTGTTGGTGGGATTGCAAACTAGTGCAACCACTTTGGAAAACAGTATGGAGAATCCTCAGAAGAATGGGAACAAATCTACCATTTGATCCAGCAATACCACTGTTGGGTATCTACCCAAAAGATAGGAAGCCAAACTACCAAACTAATGCATGTGTATCTATGTTCATAGCTGCACAATTCACCACAGCCAAACTATGGAACCAGCCAAGATGTCCATCAACAGATGAATGGATTACAAAACTGTGGGATATGTACACAATGGAATTGTACTCAGCCATCAAAAAAACTCAATTACATCATTTTCAGGGAAATGGATGGAACTAGAGGACATTATGCTAAGTGAGATTAGTCAGTCACAAAAAATAAGAAATCAGATGCTTTCCCTAATATGTGAGAGTGAGGGAGAAATGGGTCATAGGAGGAACTCTTGAAAGAGGAAATCCTATAGAGGAGCAAACAAGACAACCTAAAGGAGGAGAAAGGAGGGGGAAGAGGAAAATCTCTAAAACACACAATGTACTTAAACATATTGAAGTCAATCAGTAAGCCAAGCAAGGGAGGGAGGGACGGGGAGGGAATGGGGTGGGAATTGGGTAGAGGTTAAATCAGCGATGAGTACATGTTTGTACACACAAGTTTTTTACCCCAATATGATGTTTGAATATAATGCACCATTAAAAAAATTTAAAAGAAAAAAAAAAAGAAAGTAACTAAACGCGCACCCAGAGGCTGTGAATGCCAACACAGCAGCCCTGGCGGAGTGAGAAGCAAGAGCTGTGGGTGGGCAGAAGGAAGAATGAAGAAATTCAAACCTAACTCTGGATGCATCAAAAACAATATACTCATCCGGGCGTAATGGCGCATGCCTGTAATCCCAGTACTTGGGAGGCTGAGACAGGAGGACTGCAGGCTTGAGGACAGCTTCAGCAAGTAGTGAGACTCTCATAAACATAGTGAGACTCTGTTTCCCAATAAGAAATGAAATCGGGCTGGGGGTATAGCTCCAAGATAGAATGCCTCTGGGTTCAATATCTAGTATCACACACACAAAAAAAAAAAAAAGAAAAAGAAAAGAAAAGAAAAGAAAAAAATAGAAAGAATATTCTGATTTAAGAAGCTAAGAAAAAAAAAAAAGACATGAATCAAAGTCAGTGCCAGTAAGACTTCATGTGAATTTGGCTTCAAATTCAATTTAATATCTACTCGGTTAATAAACCCTGTGATTGCCAAAAAATAAAACAATGTGTGGTCTGTAATGAATCACAGGCACATTCTGCTAGAGGATAACTCAACGGCAGAGAGATCACAATTCAGTCTTATAATGGGCAATGTATAAAGTTGCAAGTAAATTTATTAAATAGCTGTTAATTAGCAGCAAGCAACAGTCACAGAAAAATAGACTGCAAGAAAAAAGTACTAATTTATGCTAAGAAAACCAAAACAATTATGACTCACTGCCATAGTCACTGTGTATATAGTTAATTATCTTTTAGCATTTTACATAAATATATATAATTATTTCTAATTGGAATAAATATTTCCCCCTTGCATTTCACCAAGCAAAAGAACTATGTAAAGACAATGAAATAAAAAGAAACAGCTAAAACAATTAGTGAGGCATGGCAGAGCAGGTCTATAACTCCAGGACTTGGGAGGCTGAGGCAGGAAGAGCCCAGGTTCAAGGCCAACCTCAGCAACTTAGTGAGTCTCTCAGAAACTTAGTGAGACTGTTTCAAAATAAAAAATAGGCCAGGCATGGTGGTATACACTTGTAATCCCAGCATTTGGGAGGCTGAGACAGGACACTGTTGGAGGACAGCCTCAGCTACTTAGTACCCGAGGCTTTGTAACTCAGTGAGATCCTGTTTCAAAATAAAGAATGAAAAATAGGGCTGGGGGTGTAGCTCGGAGGTAGAATGCCCCTGGGTTCCATCCTCAGTACCACAAAAAATAAAATATAATAAAAAATAGGGTTGGAGTATAACTTAGAGGTAGAATGCCTCTGGGTTCAATTCCTAGTGCTGCAAAGAAAATTAAGTAGTTAACTAAACAATTGTATGTTTATTTTCTTTTCTATCAAGGACACTGCTAAAAAGGATTACCTTTGTTTCTTCCAGAAATTAAAATAAGTGATGATGAAGCTATGTGTTTAATTAGTACCTTAATTCAAAAAGAAAAATATTTTTTATCACCAGAGTCCTGTTTGTAGTTAACTATTTAACTGTAACCATATACATATTTTGTGGGAATAGCATATGTGATGGCTAAAAGTTAAAGAAGAGCCAGGCGTAGTGACGCACGCTTGTAATCCCAGCATTCAGGAGGCTGAGACAGGAGGATCGCGGTTCTCGGACAGTCTCCGCTACTTAGTGAGACCCTCTGCAACTCAGTGAGCCCCGGTTTCAAAATAAAGAATAAAAGCCGGGCGTGGTGGCGCACGCTTGTAACCCCAGCATTTGGGAGGCTGAGACCTGAGGATCGCAGTTCAGTTCGCGGACAGCCTCAGCTACTTAGTGAGGCCCCGTGCAACTTAGTGAGACCTGGTTTCAAAATAAAAAAAAAGGGGGTGTAGCTCAGAGGTCGAATGCCCCTGGGTTTTATCCCCAGACCCCCACACACAAAAAAGAAAGGAAGAAAGAAAGAAAGAAAGAAAGAAAGAAAGAAAGAGTAAAAAATAGGGCAGGGGGTATAGATCGGAGGTAGAATGTCCCCGAATTCCATCCCCAGACCTGCAAATAAATAAATAAAATAAATAAATAAATAAATAAAATAAAAGTGAAAGAAGAAATATCAAATATAAAACTAACCCATGTTTTCAATATTTATTTATTTATTTATTTATTTACTTGTCTATTTTTGTGGTACTAGGAATTGAACTCAGGGGCATTTTACCTCCGAGCTACCCCCACAGTGATATTTTACCTTTTACTTTGAAACAGGGACTCATTAAGTTGCTGAGGTCTTGCTAAGTTGTTGAGGATGGCCTTTAACCTGCAATCCTACTGTCTCAATGCCCAACTTAAAATTTCCTTATGGATTTTATTTGATCCACACCATTTACTTTGCCACCTTTGCTCTGGTGCTCTGAAGCAGTGGGAATTCACAGCATGACAAGACCTTTTATTAATGCCAGTGTTCATCACTAATACATCAGAGCAGCACTCTCAGCACAGGCTAATCCCAGAGAGGAAATGTAAGACACTGCGTGGCTAATTTAATTACAATTGTTCAGTTTTGGTTCGACAAATGCTTAGTAACATCTCTACTATACCAGAAACTATCTTCAGCGCTGAGAATACAAAGATTAGGTCACCACCCTTAAAATGAATTAGCGAGAGCTGGGAATGATGGTGCATGCCTGTAATCCCTATACTTGGGAGGCTCAGGCGAGAGGAGCACAGGTTCGAGGACAGTCTCAGCAAGTAGTGAGACTCTCATCAACCTAGAGACCCTGTTTCCAAATAAGAAATAAAATCAGGGTGGGGATGTAGCTTGAAGGTGAATGCCTCTTGGTTCAAGCCCCAATACCAACAAAAAAGAAAAAATAAATTAGCTAGAACAGAAGAGAGGCTATTCAGCAGAAAATGTCCACGTGTTGCAGCAGGGGCAAAGTGTTGTGTGCAGAGACTAGTAAAAGATCGCAGGGGAAAGAGATCCAGCCCAACCTGAGGCACAGTGTAAGAGGCACTACACTCTTAAGAACAAATAGGAGATAGGCAAAGAGAGACGCTAAGGGTGTTGAGAAAACAATACAGAGTTCAAGTCTGAAAGCTCTAGCCTAGTGGTCTAGATGGCCTGAAAGTCAAGGGTGTACATGAGGGAAAGTAGTGGGCGGAGGAAGGCAGTGGGAGGCAGACTAGAGAAAGAACAGGGCGGGCAGAGGGCTCTGTATGCCATGCTAATGAGACCTGGGAGTCTATCCTCAGGGAGGAAGCAGGACAGCCTAGAGTCAAGTGTTCAGGAAAAGATAAACATGGGTTCCAATCCCAGTCCTACCACTTCCTAATTATAAACTTTATGAATTCCTGACCTTCCTTGAACTGGAGTTTCTGCACCTGTGCAATGGGGAGACTTACCATAAGCACTATTCGGGGAAGTTAATATTCAAGGCCCCTTGCTCTCCGTCACTGAAAATGAGAATGAACGGAGCCAGCAAGAGTGGGAGACTGTCGCTGCCGTGAGGCTCACCACGGCCTCCCCAGGGTCAACATCTGGCCGGGGAATGGGAATAGCAAGGTAAAGATGTAACAGACGGCTTTGCAAAGGGCAAGGCAGAACAACCCAAAAATGTTTTGAAAGGGATGAGATTCTCATTATGTTGCCCAGGCTGGTCTCAAACCCCTAGGCTCAGGTCATTCCCCTGCCTCAGCCTCTAGAATAGCTGGGGTTGGAGGCGTGCACCTGTACCCAGTTCAGTCACACCATTATCGTAATTTAGACAGGAAACTGTAGAAGTTTCAGCTGGCATTTCAGGTTGAAACCTCTACTTAGTACTCAAGGCAGATTACTTAGGAAGAAAATCTGACAGATTTCTCAGTGACCAACTCAATTGGGAAGAGAAGTAGCTCTCAGTCACCTAAATTACACCCTCAACCAATGTAAAAAGTCAAGACAAGGCTGAGCATGCTTGCAATTCCAGTACTTGGGAGGCTGAGACAGTAAGATTGCAGGTTAAAAAACAACCACAGCAAGAAGTGAGACTCTTTATCAACCTAGTGAGACCCTGTTTCAAAAAAAAAAAAAAAAAAAAGGACAGGGGTGGGTGGGTGGGTGATAGCTCAGAGGTAGAATAGGCCTGGGTTCAAACATCCTTAGTATCACACATACACACACACATGCACACGCATACACAAAGTCAAGACAAGGATCTAGTTAGAGAAGATAAATGTAAAACACATATGATAAATCTGAGCACAATTTTCCATCAGAGCAGTGAACATAAAAATTTGCAATTTGAGCTGGGCATGGTGGTGCACACTTGTAATCCCAGCATTTGGGAAGCTGAGACAGGAGGATCGTGGTTTGAGGACAGACTCAGTGAGACCCTGTATCAGAATAAAGAATAAAAATTAGGGCTGGGGGTGTACCTCAGAGGTAGAATTGCCCTGGGTTCCATCCCCGGTACTGCAAAAAAAAAAAAAAAAAAAGAGAGAAAAAAAGTTTCAATTTGGAAGCCAGGCATGTTGGAGCTCACCTGGAATCCAAGTACTTAAGAGACTGAAACAGGAGAATTGCAGGCTCGTGGCCAGCCTCAGCAATTTAGCGAGGCTCTTAGCAACTTACGAAGACCTGTTTCCAAATAAAAAATAAGTAGGCCTGGGGGAGTAGCCCAGAGTTAGAAGGTCCCTGTACCAAAAAAATATTGCAGTTCAGAACTGGAGATAACTTTTTTCAGGCAAAAGTCAAGTCATTTTAAGCTATATAATGCAGACATTCAGAACAGCTTAAAATTCTTTTTTTTTAAAAACCCATTCCATGCCGTGTGTGGTAGTACACGCTTGTAATCCCCGCGCTTGGGAGGCTGAGACAGGAGGATCGCACAGGTTCGAAGCCAGCTCAGCTACTTAGTGAGGCTCTCAGCAATGTAGTGAGACCCTGTTTCCAAATAAAATATAAAATAGGTCTGGGAGTATAGCCTGGAGGTAGAACACCTCTGGGTTCCATCCCCAGTACCACCAAAAAAAAAAAAAAAAAAAAAAAAAAGGCATTAGATGGCGGCGGTGGTATATTCTTGTAATCCCAGTACTTGGAAGGCTGAGACAAGAAGACTGCAGGTTTGTGACCAGCCTCAGCTACCAGCTACTTAGTGAGACCATATTTCAAAATAAAGAATAAAAAGTAGGGCTGGGGTGTAGCTTGGAGATAAAATGCTCCTGGGTTCTATCCCCAGCACTGTAGAACAAAAACAAAAACAAAAAAAGGAACAAGGCATTACATACAATTATATCAAAATGAGTAAGTAAAAGGCACAGATAAAAAAAAAAAAAAGGCAGATTCGCCCATGCTTGAGTCACGGACAAGCATAGTCTTGCAACTCTGCTCACCGTGAGCAAGGTTTTCATTGTCTAGTATCTGGTTGTAGTAGCTTGAAAGTCACAAAATAATACTGGACCCTCCAGAGATCTATCATGAAGCAATGTCACCCAACAAGCCTTTCATTTCAAAGGACAAAGGAGAAGAGCTGAAGTTTATAAGTCTCCCTTAAGAAAGAGATTACAAAACCAAGTATAAATTTAGAAAAATCAGTATCTACTATTCATAAGACCAGTTTGGAGCCCGGCATAGTGGTGCATACCTGTAATCCCAGTATTTGGGAGGCTGAGACAGGAGGATCACAGGTTCGAGGCAAGTCTCAGCAACTTTGCGAGGTCCTCAGCAACTTAGCAAGGCCCTATTTCAAAATAAAAACTAAAAAAAAGGGATGAGGGTGTAGCTTAGCAATAGAATGCTCCTGGGTTCAATTACCAGCACTACAAACACACGCACACAAAAAGCCCAGTTTGATCTTCCTATAAAAAAAGAAGTCCTTAGAGCCGGGCATGGTGGCGCACACTTGTAATCCCAGCACTTGGGTGGCTGAGACCGGAGGATTGCACAGGTTCAAAGCCAACCTCAGTTACTTAGTGAGGCCCTTTGCAACTCAGTGAGACCCTGTTTCAAAATAAAAAATAAAAATAGGGCAAGGGGTGTAGCTCGGAGGTCTAATGCCCCTGGGTTCCGTCCCCACACCCGCAAAAAAAAAAAAAAAAAAGTCCTTAGAAGCTGGGTGTGGTGGGCATGCTTGTAATCCCCATGTGTGGGAGGCTGAGACAGGAGGATCGCACAGGTTCAAAGCCAGCCTCAGCTACTGAGTGAGGCTCTCAGCAACTTAGTGAGACCCTCTGTGGGGATCGGGTAAGGGCTAATTGGGTGATGTGTGCATGTATGTCTCCACAAGTCTTTTATCCCATTAAGATGTATGACTACAATGCACCAATTAAGAAAAAAAAAAGCAAAAATAAATAAATAAATAAATTAATTAAATAAAATTGATCTGGGAGTATAGCCCGAAGGTAGAAAAGCCCCTAAGAGCCGGGCGTGGTGGCGCATGCTTGTAATCCCCATGCTTGGGAGGCTGAGACAGGAGGATTGCACGGGTTCGAAGCCAGCCTCAGCTATTTAGTGAGGCTGTCAGCAACTTAGGGAGACCCTGTTTCCAAATAAAATATGAAAAAGGTCTGGGAGTATAGCCTGGAGGTAGAAAGCCTCTGGGTTCCACCCCCAGTACCACAAAAAAAAAAAAAAAAGCCCCTCAGTTCCACCCCCAGTATGACGAAAAAAAAGAAGTCCTTATAGTAATTGTAGATAAGATTAAATTACATATTGACTTTCAGAAAGTTGGCAGAAATAAATCTGATTCAATTAGCCATTTCATTTCATTTTTTAATTCTTCAAAGATGTCCCAAGCATATCATGAACCTCACCTTAATATATGATCAAGATGGTACTTGAAAAGAGCCCCGTCACTAAAAACAAATTGTGAAACTAATATTATGAGAACAACTGGGTCAGCAGCACGTTCTTAATCAAGCTTATGTGCCTCGTCAACGGACTCCATGCTCAGATTTGAAGCGAAATTACTGCTGTGGTTGATTTGATGAAGCCACCACAGAAACAGTAACATGTCTCAATACTTACATAAGAAAAACTGACTGCAAATTTGGGAGCTAAATATATTAAAACAAACAAAAAAAAGAGGCTGATAGTAGCTCTTAAATCCCAATAAACACAACCTGAGCAACTCTTTCAAACAGCAGTGGCCTCTTTTTTAATTTTTCTTCTCTTTCTTGTAGTTCTTGCCGGTATTCTCTCATCCTTTCCTTTTCACTTTTTCTAAAATCAAAAAAAGGAATGGCATTTTAAAAGTCATCCAAGAAAAGGAACCTGTAGAATATAACATTTAGCTTGGAGGACAAGTCAAAAGCTCAGGGCACAGCTGATCTCCATTGGTTTTCTAGACTGACAAAATTCTCACAGAAAATAGAGAGAAACCCCCAGTGTAAGACTGCTCATTTTATTGCCCCGGTAGGAATCTGGGTACTCAGACTCCTCAAATCTTCACGGATAATGCATTAAGGGGTTCAAAGTGGCCTGAAGAGCCGGGTGTGGTGGCGCATGCTTGTAATCCCCACGCTTGGGAGGCAGAGACAGAAGGATCGCGAAGTCAGCCGCGCTGGCTTAAGAGACCCTGTTTCCACATAAAAACATGAAAAAGGTCTGGGAGTGTAGCCTGGAGGTAGAAGGGTTCCATCCCCAGTACCACCAAAAACAAACAAACAAACAAACCAACAAAGTGGTCTGAAGAGAAGAATGAATGCCCCTTAATTCATTTGTAAGTCTATAAAACCAAGACAATTATATCCAAATTATATATCATCTCCTTAAAGAATTTCTTCTGAAGCCAGGTGTGGTGGTGCACCTTTATAATCCCAGTACTTGGGAGGCTGAGGCAGATCACAGGTTCAAAGTCAACCTCAGCAACTTAGTGAGGCCATCTTTAACATAGGGAGATTCTGTTTCCAAATAAAGAATAAAATAGGTTTGGGGTATAGCTCAGAAAAATGCCTCTGGATTCTATTCCCAGTATCACTACCAAAAAAATAAATAAATAAAAATTCATACTTAAAAGAAAGTGCTGGGCATGGTGGCACATGCCTATAATCCTAAAACTTGGGAGGCTGAGACAGGAGGATCACAACAGATTGGAGGCCAGGCTGAGAATTTAGCAAGGCCTTCAGCAACTTAGTGAAATACTGATTTGATCCCCAGAACCCCCCCCCCCCACACACAAATTTCTTCTGAAAGTAATCCCTTGCTTTTACCGTTTATCCTAAATGAGATCTCCTACAGGTCAGTGGCAAAGTTAATTTCACGGAAGTGGGTCAGAGAAGACATGAGGAGCATGGGAAAGTCACATACAGAACAAGAGCCAAAATAAGTAAGTTTATACAAGTGTACTTACTCTTTGGTCAAGACCCTATCAGAAAACTATGCTCCTTCTGTCTATGTAAGATATATTAAAGCAATCAAATAGCTGGGCGTGGTGGCGCAGGCTTGTAATCCCAGCATTCGGGAGGCTGAGACTGGAGGATTGCGGTTCGCGGACAGCCTCAGCTACCTAGTGAGGCCTTCTACAACTCAGTGAGACCCGGTTTCAAAATAAAGAATAAAAAATAGGCCAGGGGGGTGTAGCTCGGAGGTCGAATGCCCCTGGGTTCCATCCCCAGACCCACACCCACACCCCCACACACACACAAACGAATAAAAAATAGGGCTGGGGGTGTAGCTCGGAGGTACAATGCCCCTGGGTTCCATCCCCAATACTGAAATAATAATAATTATTATTATTATTATTATTTCTTCTTATATTTATTTATTTAATTTTGCAGTACTGAGGATGAAACCCAGGGGCACTCTACCTCCAAGCTACACCCCCAGCCCTATTTTTTTTATTCTGTCTTTCTTTCTTCTTTTCTTTTTCTTTTTCTTTTCTTTTTTTTTTTTTTTTTTGTGGTGGAACCCAGGGGCTTTCTACCTCCAGGCTATACTCTCAGACCTATTTTATATTTTATTTGGAAACAGGGTTTCACTAAGTTGCTGAGAGCCTCACTAAGTAGCTGAGGCTGGCTTTGAACCTGTGTGATCCTCCTGTCTCAGCCTCCCGAATGCTGGGATTATAAGCATGCCCACCACGCCCGGCCTTTTATTCCTTATTGTGAAACAGGATCTCACTGAGTCGCAGAGAGCCTCACTAAGTAGCTGAAGCTACCTGCAAACTATGATCCTCCTGTCTCAGCCTCCCAAATGCTGGGATTACAAGTGTGTGCCACCATGCCTGGCTTACAATAAAATAATTATGACTAATTATACACAAGTTGTACTGTGAAAAAGCTAGCTTACTGCTTTTAAATAAAGAGCATATTTCTAAGGAACTTTTTGCTTAAATTTTACCAAATTAAGCTCCCTGTATCAATGGATTAATGCTATAAGGAAATTCTCATTGTAATTAAAAGCATATATACATATATAATCTGCTATAAATCAGATTAAAAATTAATAAATCATATTACTTACCCAGCTTTGAGAGAAATAACTGCCTTCTTAAACATGAATATTTTTATATGCAACATCTAGAACACTGGTTTTCAAACTTTGTACTGAAGAATTCTAGTACTCTGTGAAGGGGTTGGTATTCTGTCTATATCTTTACTTTTTATATTAAAATAGTTGGATGTAGTGATGCACTCTTGTAATCCCAGTACTAAGGAGGCTGAGACAGGAGGAGAGCAGGTTTAAGGCCAACCTCTGGAACTTAGCAAGGCTCTCAGCAACTTAGTGAGACCCTGTTTCCAAATGAAAACTTAAAAATAGAGCTTGGTTGTTGCTCAGTGGTAGGATGTCCCTGGGCTCAATCCCCAGCACAAATAAGTAAATAAGCAAGTAAGTAAATAAATGAAGTGTAACATCAACACATAATTGATGTTAATTAACCACACTTTTAATTCGTATGATCAGATTTTGTGTATACCTAGAACAAAACTCTTTTATTGAAAAAATATTCTGGATTGGGGGTATAGATCCACGGTAGAACACATGCTAAGCATGCACAGGGCCTTGGGTTCAATCCCCTGCACCATAAAAATAAAAAATCTGAGCTGAATGTGGCAGTGCACGCCTATAATCCCAGTACTTGGGAGGCTAAGATGGGAGGATTGCAGGTTTGAGGCCAGCTTCAGCAACTTAGTGATGCTCTTCTTCAACTTAGTGAGACCCTGTTTCAATATAACATAAAATATGGCTGGGGGTAAAGCACCTGGGTTCAATACCAGGTACTGTACACACGCACACACAAATTAAATGCTGATATAATATTATAGCTATTGAACTGGGCATGATGGTACTGGCCCATAATTTCAACTACTTGAGAAGCTAAGGCAGGAGGACTACAAATTTGAGGTCCGCCTGACAACTTAGGTGGACCTTGTCTTAAAATAAAAAAACAAAAGGGTTAGGGATGTAAGTCAATCCTCAGTATCACAAAAAAGAAAAAGAAAAAAAAGATTATAGATATTAACTATGGCCACAATATAAAGTGTTTCTATTCATCAACATAACTTCGTGGTTTTTAACATGGAAGTAGGTATGTCTATTGGTTCTCACCATTAGGTGTGTGTGTGTGTGTGTGTGTGTGTGTGTGTGTGTGTGTGCGTGTGCATGCACAGGCTGAGTATAGGGAATTATAATTTGAATCCATAAGCTAAAATACTATTACCACTCTCTCAATTTGTTCATATGTTGGCATCCAATGATTTTTTTAAAAATAAAAGTTTGAAAACCAATATTCTGGAGTTTCAGGAATCTTTCATGATACCTGAGGTATTTTACTTTAGATTTAGACACTTGAGCTAAACTTTGATGTGAGTCATAAGCCTTAGCCCGGGTTGCCAGGAGTTTCTGCAATTCTTTCATTCTTTGCTTCTGCTTAGTTAGCATCCGATTTCTTTCTTCTTCCAATATTTTCTTTTCCTCAAGTGATCTCCTGAGGGCAACAAACTAAGGCTTAATTCACTTTAAGCCAAGAAGAAAGTCGTTTAGCAAAGATTTATTTAACACAGGATAATTCAAAGGCTGGTAACAAGGCAACCTTTTGAGTCTGATTTGTGAAACTGGCAATCCAATCAAGGCTGACTACCTTTTCTATCATCAAACATTCATAAAATAGAAAATACCTTTCATTTCTTAGAAGAGCAGCTTTAGCAAAATGTCCTGTATTATATAGTAAGATATCTTAGAATCCTCAATTCCAACATAAAATCAACAGGGCCACGTACACTAGCCTAGTGACCGAGTCAGGGCTGAGTTCTAGCTGTTTACCTGATGGCTTGCTCGCGTCCTCTGGAAGACAGCGTGGGCGCTGGAGGGCTGCAGTTACACGGCAGGGGCTTGGCACTTGCACTTCGGGTTGGTGACTTACGCCTCGGAATCTGAAAAGGCCAACAGGTTTCTTGCAAATCTTCTTCATCTAACTTCATGTCGGCCAAAATTTTCTCTCTTTTAGCAGATGCACTTGAGGATGCAAGAAGGTTGAATGGTTTACAGGCTGCTGAGAGCTGTGGGCCCTTATGTTCTGGGAAGCACGTCTTGAACTTCTCAGGAAGCTCTTCAGCATCAGAAGTCGGGCACCTCGCCCTGTGTTTCCGCCTTGACTTTCTAGTCTGCTCAGGACCCCTGAGGTTCCTGAGACACCTGCAAGCTGGCTTACAAGGCCTACAGGGTGAATTCTGTAAAAGTTCTTGGGCTCTTATCTGCATCCCAATGTTTCTATAGCTGTCGTCTTCTTTTAATTTGTCACCACTGGTTGGACCATAAATAGACCGAGGTATGGGTCTGGCTTTAAATCGATTTTTCTTTTTAGGCTTAAAAAAGTCTCTCAGCTGTTTTTCCCGGGCTGCTTGCTTCTGTTCCTCCCTTGCAATAAACAGAAATGGCTTCTGTGAATTCAAAAGGGCTTCTTTGCTTTTCTCCTTCCTATTCCTCCTCTGCTCCTCCTTTTGCTTGACCATGTCATGATAAAGGGGGAGAAACACATATGCAGGAACAGGATTGGCTCGGAATTTCTTCTGACACTCTGAATCCTCTTCTTTTTTGAGAAGTTTACGTACCATTTCAATATCTGATTTCGATTTCATGGCCTCTTCTCTTTTCTTCTGCTCTCTAATCATCATTTGAAAAGGCACAGGCACTGTAATCACAGGCGCCCATTCTTTTGGTTTCTTCTTCTTTTTTTCAGCTTGGAATTCAGAATCTTCACACTGAATATAATCTTTAACGCAAAAGTTGGTCCACATGTTGTTGATGAGCTCCTTGGCATAGTTCATCATTTTGTTTTTCCTGGTGCACTCTTTCTCTAGATTGGGAATCTCCTCTTCAGAGGAAGAAGTATGTAAGGAGGGAGACCGGCCTAAGTCAGGCTCCGAAAGCGACATCATTAATGGCACAGGGTGATAGGAGTTCTTTTCCGATACAGAGCTAAGGAAGAATAATTAGGATATGCTTTCAACTGTATGCAACCAAATGTAAACATTAAAATAAAATAATTAACTTCTAAGATCAGGGTATAATTAGCTAGAAGAGAGGAGCTAGATAGGGCTTGTGAAAATTATTTTTATTTAAAACAGAGCTGAGAGACACCTATAAATTATCAGTTCCCTCCTTCATTTACAAGGAAGAAAACAGAGACGTCAAAGGCTCCTTGCATCTAATCTCTATTAACTCTCCATATATTTCCCAGAGTCATCATTTTATTTATTTGTTTGTTTGTTTATGTCTGGGGATGGAACCCAGGGGCAACTGACCTCTGAGCTACATCCCCTGCCCTATTTTTTATTCTTTATTTTGAAACAGGGTCTCACTAGGTTGCAGAGGGCTTCATTAAGTAGCTGAGGCTGTCCGCGAACCGCGATCCTCCGGTCTCAGCCTCCTGAAAGGTGGGATTACAAGCGTGCGCCACCACGCCCGCTTCAGAGGCATCATATTAAAACATACATCTGATCACTCCCTGCTTGAAACTCTTCAATGAATTCTCTTGCCTGCAAATTCTACTGTACACTGCACAGCCCCCGCTTACCTTCCAGTCTCACCTCTCACTGTACCCACTCTTCTGTAATGCCCAGTCACATGCAGTTCATCCAGAGGCACTCTACCTTCAGCTATAGCCCCAGTCCTATTTTATTTTTATTTGAAAACAAGGTCTCTCAAGGTTGAGAAGAGTATCACTACTTGCTGAGGCTGTCCTCAAACCTAGATCCTCCTGTCTCAGCCTCCCGGGTTCTGGGACCAGGTGTGCACCACCTGGCCTGGCTACACACCATTTCTCAGGCCACCATGCCCTTGCAAACATTGTCTCTGCTGCCTAGAGGGCCACTCCTTGCTTCCTGCATCCGCTGTACCTCTTATTCCTCCTTCAAGATTGAACTTAGATGTTACATTTTTATAGAAAATTCTCTCCTGCATCCTCCTACCAACACCTAGGCATGATCAACTGCTTCTATCTCCATTTCTGTAACACTCTGCTAAATTGCATGGTAATGTAACTTTTGGTTCTTGGCTAGTCTTTATTTTTCCATTTTTTGGTGGTGGTGGTACTGAGGATTTAATCCAAGTGTATTCTACCTCTAAGCTATAGTCCAGCATTTTCTTTTCTTTTCTTTTGAAATAAAATCTTGCTATGCTTTACTGTGCACTGGTCTCAAAATCTGCGACCCTCCGGTCTCAGCCTCCCAAGTACTGGGGTTACAGGTATATACCATGGCAGTTGGCTTAGCCTTTCTATTTCATTCTGTTGTCTATTGTTGGGTGCTTGTGTTAGTAAAACACTGCTTTTATTAAACTATGGCTTTGTGATACATATTTATATCTAGTTTTTTCAAAGTTCTTTCCTTTTCTCCTAAAAGTAGAATTTATAAAATATCTATTGAGATTTTCTAATTTTCCTTTCTCTTTCTTTCTTCCTTCCTTCCTTTCTTTCTTTTTTTTTTTTTTTTTTTTAAATAGAATCTAGGGGCCTTCTACCTCTGGGTTACACCACCAGACCTATTTTATATTTATTTGGAAACAAGGTCTTGCTAAATTGTTATGAGCTTCATCAAGTAGCTGAGGCTGGCTGTGAACCTGTGATCCTCCTGTCTCAGCCTCCCAAGTACTGGGATTACAAGTGAGCACCACCATGCCCTGCTAGAGATCTTTTTATTTCTAGCAGCTTTTTTATTCTTACTCCTCAGTCTCACTGGTTGTACTACTAATAAAGTTGCAAATACATGAAAGGGAAAGTTGACTTATCCTGGCCTTTCAAAGTCTTTTAGTCTTTTCAAGCTAATCCTTTCAAGAATGTGTTTTCTATGTTTTATCTGGCCTTCTTAGCTATTGCTGAGAAATTCAATATGTAAATTGATAGTCCAGCATCACTGGAAAATTAATTTTTTTAAGAAATGCCAATCCTAAGCCTGGTGTGGTGGCACATGCTTGTGCAGCATTTGGGAGGCGGAGACCGGAGGATCTCAGTTCACGGACAGCCTCAGCTACTTAGCTGAGGCTTTGTAACTCAGTGAGACCCTGTTTCAAAATAAAATAATAAAAAAATAGGGCTGGGGTGTAGCTGGGAGGTAGAATGTCCCTGGGTTCCATCCCCAATACTGGAAAAAAAAAATAGGTGTAATTTAGAGGTAGAAAGCTGAAGTGAGGAGGTTCTCTGCATGCATGTGTGTGTGTTGTGCATACACATATCTGCAGGTCCACGAGTGGTGAGTCCAAGAGAAAAAGCAAATGGCCATCGATGACTCTCAAAGCAAGGTCACCTAGTAAGCTGATAAACCATTTTACTTTGAGTAAAATTGCACCTTTAGCCAGGCATGGTGGCACACACTTGTAACCCTGGTACTTGGAAAGTTGAAACGGGAGGATCACAGGTGTGCGGCCAGCCTCAGCTACTTAGTGGGGGCCTCTGCAACTTAGACCCTGTTTCAAAATAAAAAATAGAGAATAGGGTAGGGGATGTAGCTCAGAGGTAGAATGCCCCCAGGTTCAATCCCCAGTATCACACACACACACACACACACACAAATAAATAAATCCCACCTCGATCATTTTTAGTAGTACAAAGGGGTATTTAAGAGAAAATATTCTGAAATAATTTTGCCCCCTACTTTTAAGCTTGCATTCTATTTTACATCCATAACTGACACTGAGTACAAGCTTACCTGGATGAGACACTAGGAGCATTCTCCCTGATGATCACTGGCTGGACTTCTTTTAAATTTAATTTATTGTGGTACATTTTTTCTAATTTTGCCATAGTTTCTATGTGGGCAGCCTTCAGTTCTTCTAGTTTCCTGAAATACTCTTCATGAGAGTGGTAAATGTCAGAAAAGTTCACAATGTCCTCATAGTTCTCATGTTCATTCGCCTCAGAAAAGTTGATGGAATAATCAGCCTGGTGGGCGGGAAAAAAACCTGTTAATAGTGTTTGGAATTAAAGACAAATTATCAGCCGGGTGCGGTGGCGCGTGCTTGTAATCCCCGCTCTTGGGAGGCTGAGACAGGAGGATCGCACAGGTTCAAAGCCAGCCTCAGCTACTGAGTGAGGCTCTCAGCAACCTAGTGAGACCCTGTTTCCAAATAAAAATATAAAATAGGTCTGGGAGTATAGCCCAGAGGTAGAAGGCCTCTGGGTTTCACCCCCAGTACCACCAAAAAAAGAAAAGAAAAATTATGTAGACACTGATCTAAATGTTGCTTCTTAAAGGATCCACCTAATTAGGCTATAAATTACTTGTGGGATATTTACATTTTCCTATAATGGTATTTTTTTTCTGTGTGTGATAACTATGTTTTATTCTTAATTTTTTTTTTTTTTTGAAACAGGGTCTAAGCAGCAGAGAGCCTCACTAAGTAGCTGAGGGTGGCGAAAAACTTCTGATCCTCCTGTCAGCCTCCCAAGTACTAGGATTACAGGCATGCACCACCATGCTCAGCTTTTAAACTTTGAAGCCGGGTCTCACTAAGTTGCTGATTGTTTTGCTAAGCTGCAGAAGCCGGCCTCAAACCTGGCCATCTTTCTGTCTCAGCCTCCCAAGCACAAGTATTACAGGGGTGGACCACTGCACCTGGCTCCATAATATTTAAGAACAAGAGTGAGCCAGGTATGGTGGCGTATGTCTGTAATCCCAGTACTGGGAGGCTGAGACCAGAACAGCACAGGTTCCAGGACAGTCCCAGCAACATAGTTATTCTCAGCAACTAGTGAGACCCTACTTCAAAACAAAAAATAAACGGACTGGGGGTGTAGCTTGGAGGTAGAATGCCCCTGGGTTCAAACCCAGTACGGAAAAAAAAAAAAAAAAAAAGAACAAGAGTGAATGAGATGAAACTGCCAGAAAACAAATGCCATTTAATCCATTTCATTATATGGTTAGGTTCCCAGATCAACCAACGAAACGTATCTAATTCATGACATTCACGTTAGAGTAGGACAGAGCTCAAGCACCCTTTATAAAGGGTTCCTGTAAGGAGCCTGGGGCCAAGTTTTAACTGAGATGGAAAGGAACACGGTTCCCCTGCTGCGAGCCACGCTGCAGAGCCCACTGCCAGCCCGAGCTCTCAGTGGCTCATCAAGGAGCCAGGTGGGCCCCGACCTCAGAAGGGAGTAGGAGGACATCGGTGAGGTGGAGAGGTCTTTCAGAATAATCGTTCCCGTGGGCAACAAGAGCAGGGGTCCCCGGACAGCAACGCCAGCGGTGAGCGCAGAACGAGGAGGAGCGTGGCTGCAGGCAGGCTACCCGCAGGCTACACCACAGGGCTCCAACTGCACTTCTCCACGCTTTCACCTACCTCCCAGCTCTTTAAACTGCAGTAACTAAGAAGATAAAGCCTCATTTCCTCTACAGATATTAAACTTTAAATATGTTCCCAATAGCCGGGCATGGTGGCACACGCTGGTAATCCCAGCACTTGGGAGGCTGAGAGAGGAGGATCACACAGGTTCGAAGCCAGCCTCAACTACTTAGCAAGGTTCTCAGCAACTTAGTGAGACCCTGTTTCCAAATAAAATATAAAAAATAAATATGTTCCCAACCAAGAAAGAGTTGAAGCTGGGCAAGGTGGGGCATGCTTGTAATCCCAGTACTTGGGAGTCTGCAGGAGGATCTGGGTTTGTGGACAGCCCCAGCTACTTACTGAGGCCCTCTGAAACTCACTGAGACCCCGTTTCAAACTAAAAAGATAAAAAATAGGTGCTGGAGGTGGTGGCCCATGCTTGTAATCCCAGCATTTGGGAGGCTGAGACAGTAGGATCATGGTTTGTTGACAGCCTCAGCTACTACTTAGTGAGATGCTGTTTCAAAAATAAAAAATAGGGCTGGGGGTGTAGATCAGAGGTAGAATACCCCTGGGTTCCAACCCCAGTACTGCAAAAGAAAAAAAAAATATAGAACTGGGGGTGTATTTTAGAAGCAGAAAGCTGGGTTCAATCCCCAGTACTGCAAAAATAAAAATAAATAAATAAAATAGCGCTGGGGGTGTAGCTCAAAGGTAGAATATCCCTGAGTTCAATCTCCAGAACTGCACAAAAAATTGAAATTATTTATGATACTAAGCATAGTTTCAAATAAGCATAGTTTCAAATTTAGCCTACTGTCTGGAACAGAGTCAAAGTAAAAAACACATATTTGTTTTAGAAAATTACAGATTCAATTTGATATGATTCTAGAAAATAAATCTGTTTAGCCTTTCTTTGTGTGTGTGTGTGTGTATGTGTGTGTGTGTGTGTGTTACTGGGGATGGAATCCAGGGGCATTTTACTTCAGAGCTATATACTCAGCCCTATTTTTTATTCTTTATTTTGAAACAGGGTCTCACTGAGTTGCAAAGGGCCTCACTAAGTAGCTGAGGCTATCCGTGAATCACAATCCTCCTGTTTCAGCCTCCCAAATGCTGGGATTACAAGCGTGCACCACCACACCCGGCTGTTTAGCCTTTCTAAAAAGGAAAAATTTTAAAAGTCGGTTACAAATAATAGGTATAGATGTAGTATTTTCATTTATTTTTTGTAGTACTGAGTATTGAGCCCAGGTATGTTCTATCTCTGAAGTATACGCCCACCCTTATTTTTATTTTGTTTTATTCTCAAACAAGGTCTTTTTTTTTTTTTGTCACAAATCTGTAATCCTCCTGTCTCACCCTCCCAAGTACTGCCTGGCTTAGATGCAGTGTTTTTTGTTTTTGTTTTTTGGCACTGGAGGTAGAACTCCGTGGCCTTCCCGCGAAGCCCCTCCTCACGCAGCCTCTGGACTCCTCCCCATCCCACCTGCCCCCTCCTGCGCTGGATTTCCCCAGTGCTCAACCACCAGCTGGCAGTCTAGGTCTGCTTGCTGAATTGAGCACTGTATGCCTGCCCGGCCAGAAAGCAAGCTTTACAGGGGCGGGGATTTGTCTGCTTTATGTCGTCTGTGTTCCTAGTGTAAGGAAAACTACCTGGCCAATGACAAATACTCAATAAACACTTGCTGAACAAGTGAATGTATACTCAAACAAGTACAACTTCCACCAAGAAAGACAATGGCTATTCCCTTACAAATTAATGGGGAGAAATACTGGCTGCTATAAAGAGCTGTGCTCATTCTATTTATTTATTTATTTATTTATTTATTTATTTATTTATTTATTTATTTTGCTGTTCTGGGGATGGAACCCAGAGGCATTTGACGTCTGAGCTACACACCCTGCCCAATTTTTTATTCATTTTGAAACAGGGTCTCACTGAGTTGCAGAGGGCCTAAGTAGTTGAGGCTATCCACGAACCATGCATGCGATACCACGCCCGGCTTCCCAGAGCTATTTTTTATACTTTATTTGGAAACAGGGTCTAAGTTGCTGAGAGCCTCACTAAGAGCTGAGGCTGGCTTTGAAACTGCGATCCTCCTGTCTCAACCTCCCAAGTGCTAGGATTATAAGCATGAGCCACCACACCCGGCTTCTATTGAATATTAAGGAAGCATTAATACTCAATAAAATGTTCTACAAACTGTATTTAAAATAGGGATGTTACCGGGCGTGGTGGCGCATGCTTGTAATCCCTGCACTTGGGAGGCTGAAACAGGATCACACAGGTTCGAAGCCAGCCTCAGCTACTTAGTGAGGCTCTCAGCAACTTAGACCCTGTTTCCAAATAAAATATGAAAAAGGTCTGGGAGTATAGCCCAGAGGTAGAAAGCCTCTGGGTTCCACCCTCAGTACCACCAAACAACAACAACAACAACAACAAAAAAAAAAAAAAACCAAAATAGGGATGTTATCCCAAAGAAACTCTTTTTAGGAAAAAGCATCCATGTTTTCTCATTCATTCTTTCAGAACATCTCTTAAAAAAAAGGTCTTATCTCAATCATTTATAAAAAGGATCAAATTTATTTTATTTATATTTTGGTATCAGGGACTAAACCCAGGAGTACTCTACTTCTGAGCTACACTCTCAACCCTTTTTTTTTAAATTTTGAAACAGGGTCTTGCTAAATTATTGAGCCTCTAAGTTGTTGAGACTAGCCTTGTGTACTACAATCCTATCTCAGCCTCCCAAGTACTGGAATTACAGGTGTGCTACCATGCCCTGCAGATCAAATTTATATTATTATTATTATTATTTATTATTATTATTTATTATTATTTGCAGTACTGAGGATGGAACCCAGGGTCATTCTACCTTCAAGCAACACCCCAGCCCTAGTTATTATTATTATTATTTTTTTTTGAGGGTCTGGGGATGAAACCCAGTGGCATTCTATCTCCATGCTACACCCCCTGCCCTATTTTTTATTCTTTATTTGAAACAGGGTCTCACTGAGTTGCAGAGAGCCTCACTAAGTAGCTGAGGCTGTCCAGGAACTGTGATCCTCCGGTCTCAGCCTCCTGAATGCTGGGATTACAAGTGTGTGCCACCACACCTGGCTGAGATCAAATGTATTTTGAACTGGAAGAACTATCTGAAAAAGATAAAAGCACAGCGTGGTGGTGCACACTGTACCCAGTACTTGGGAGGCTGAAACAGGAGGATTGCAGGTTCGCAGCCTCAGCTTAGTTAGGGCCTCCACAACTGAGTGAGACCCTGTTTCAAAATAAATAACAGATGGGCGTGGTGGCGCACGCTTGTAATCCCCACGCTTGGGAGGCAGAAGGAGGAGGATCGCACAGTCTCTGTTCCATGTTCAGCTTAATACTAACACTTTAAAACTTTTCAGATAAACAAATCTCACCTGTTTTGCCTAAAGCAGATAAATGGCTAAGAAATTACTTCCAATTTTAATTTCCTCTTTGTCTCCACTCAGAAAACATTTTGGTAAGTCAAATAACATAGGCCATGGGCAATATTCTATATTCTTCCTCTCCATTTATTGTCGGCCTTTTAGTGAAATGCTATAAAGCTGCCACTGGATTAGAAGATAATCTCCCTGAGACTGGCTTGACCCACTTAGATAATGAATCCTTCCAGCACCTGTTGCTTTATTAGTAGTAGGATTTGAAATGAATTATTAGTATGTAGTCTATAAAGTTTTCCCTGTAATTCTAGAATTTTTATTTAATTATTTTCATTGGAAAGGGCTTGTAAAGAATGAGGCAGATCTATCAGTATTAACATAGGTAAACCTCAGGAAATGAAAAGAGAAAAAGCAAGTTGTAAAACAACATATCTACAAGATTCTTCCTTCCTTTCTTTCTTTCTGTGTGTGGTACTGGGGATGGAACCAGGGGCCTTCTAAACCCAAGGGCCCTAGCTGGGCATTGTGGCACACGCTTGTAATCCCAGCGTTTAGGAGGTTGAGCCTGAAGGATCACACAGGTTTGAAGCCAGCCTCAGCTGCTTAGTGAGGCTCTCAGCAACTTAGACCCTGTTTCCAAATAAAGTATAAAATAGGTCTGGGAGTATAGCCTGGAGGTTGAAAAGTCCCTGGGTTCCACCTCCAGTACCACAAAATAAATAAATAAATAAATAAATAAATAAATAAATAAATAAATAAGAGGGCTGAGGGTGTAGCTCAGAGGTAGAATGCCCAAGTTCTACCCCCAGTACAATAAATAAATAAATAAATAAATAAATAAATAAATAAAAAAGCCAGGGGCCTTCTACCTTTAGGCTGTACCCTCAGATCTATTTTATATTTTATTTGGAAACAGGGTCTCACTAAGTTGCTGAGAGCCTCATTAAGCTGCTGAGAGCCTCACTAAGCTGCTGAGGCTGGCTTTGGACCTATGATCCTCCTGTTTCAGCCTCCCAAGTATTGGGATTACAAGCACACACAACCACACCCAGCTTCTTCTTCCTTTTTTTTTTTTTTTTTTTTTTTGTGGTACTGGGGGTGGAACCCAGGGGCTTCTCTACCTCTGGGCTATACTCCCAGACCTATTTTATACTTTATTTGGAAACAGGGTCTCACTAAGTTGCTGAGAGCCTAACTAGCTGAGGCTGACTTTGAACCTGTGCGATCCTCTTGTCTCAGCCTCTCAAGTGCTAGGATTACAAGCAGTGCCACCACGCCAGGCTTAACCCGACTTCTATTCATAGGATATTTTATTTTATTTATTATTTATTTTTTTATTTTCTTGCAGGTCTGGGGATGGAACCCAGGGATATCTCACCTCCGAGCTACACCCCCTGCCCAATTTTATTTTGAAACTGGGTCTCACTGAGTTGCAGAGGGCCTCAATAAGTAGCTGAGGCTGGCTGCGAATCATGATCCTCTGGTCTCAGCCTCCCAAATGCTGGGATTACAAGCGTGCGCCACCACGCCTGGCTTTAATAGGAGATTTTAAAAGCCCAGAACAGAATACATAACAATTTCAAAACAGCGGCTAACACTTGGGAAAGAGCAGGCACTCAGCTTTCCTTCTTATGGGGAAAGATGTTATGAAGCCTGTTATAAGCCTCATATGTAACATCTGGTTGTGTGTGTATGTTACTGGGGATTGAACTCAGAGGCATTCCAGCTCTGAGCTACTCCCAATCTTTTTTTATTTTGAAACAGTCTCACTAAGTTGCTGAGAGTCTCACTAAATTGCCATGAACCTGTTGTCCTCGTCTCACTTCCCAAGTACTGGGATTGCAGGCTAGTGCCACCATGCCAGATTTTTTTTTTTAAATCATAAGAGATGGAATCGCCCTTGGGCACAGTAGCATGCTCACCTCTCCAACCTCTTCTCTCTTCCTTTTCTAGTCCTGCAGACTTCCTGTCAGATCCTAGCTCTTACGTGCTGTTCTCTCTGCCTGGAATGCTCACTTCCCATCCCCACTCCTTAATGGCTGCTTTCTCACCTGCCAGACATGGACTTACATGTTAGCAACTCATTTAAGTAGGTTACCTATCTTCTCTTTGTGTGTGTGGGAAAGAGGGATTCTACCTCTGAACCCTATTTGTGTGTGTGTGTGGGGGGGGGGGGGTCTGGGGATGGAACCCAGAGGCATTTGATCTCTGAGCTTTACCCCCTGTCCATTTTTTTTTATCCTTTATTTTGAAACAGGGTCTCACTGAGTTGCAAAGGGCCTCACTAAGTAGCTGAGGCTGTCTGCAAGCTGCAATCCTCCAGTCTCAGCCTTCCAAATGCTGGGATTACAAGCTTGCGCCACCACGCCCGGCTGAACCCTGTATTTTTTAGTACTAGAGATTGAATACAGAGGCATTCTACCTCCAGGGTACACCCCCACTTTTATTTTTTTCTTTGGAAACAGGTTCTTGCTAAGTTGCTGAAAGCCTCACTAAATTGCTGAGGCTGGCTTTGAACCTACAATCCTCCTGTCTCAGCCTCCCAAATACTGGGATTGCAAACTTGCACCACCACATCTGGCTAGGGTTTCCATCTTTTTTTTTTTTTCCCTTGTGGTACTGGGGATGGAACCTAGAGGCATTCTACCTCCGAACTACACTCCCAGCCCTATTTTTTATTTATCTGTAAAAACACTGTCTCACACCAGGCATGGTGGCACATGCTTGTAATACCAGCACTTGGGAGGCTGAGACAGGAGGATCACATAGGTTCGAAGCCAACCTCAGCTACTTAGGGAGGCTTTCAGCAACTTAGTGAGACCCTGTTTCCAAATAAAATATAAAATAGGTCTGGGAGTGTAGCCTGGAGGTAGAAGGCCCCTGGGTTCCATCCCCAGTACCACACAAAACAAAACAAAACACTCTCACTCCATCCATCCTGAAAACCCTTTTAGAAGACACTAGAGTCTCAGTATATTGCTTGTCTGAGTGAGTGTGTAAGTGTACGTGTGTGTGTCTCTATTCACTAAACTCCATGGTTTTTTTTTTTTTTTTTTTTGTGGTGGTACTAAGGGTGGAACCCAGAGGCTTTCTACCTCTGGGCTATACTCCCAGACCATTTTTATATTTTATTTGGAAACAGGGTCTCATTAAGTTGCTGAAAACCTCACTAAGTAGCTGAGGCTGGCTTTGAACCTGCGCGATCCTCCTGTCTCAGCCTCCCAAGGGCGGGGTTTACAAGCGTGCGCCACCACGCCCGGCTAACTCGATGTTTTTAAACACCCATCTCTATTAAAAATCTGCTAAGACTAAGATTTTTTTCCCCAGTACTGGGGATGGAACCAAAGGCATTCTACCTCTGAGCTACACTCCCTGCCCTGTTTTTTATTCTTTATTTTGAAACAGGGTCTGAGTTGCAGAGGGCCTCACTAAGTAGCTAAGGCTGTCCGCGAACCGCAATCCTCCTGTCTCAGCCTCCCGAATGCTGGGATTACTAGTGTGTGCCACCATGCCCGTCTCTAAGACTAAGATCTTAAGGTGATAATAAAACAAACTTGACATCACAGCTGATTTACTTGAGTTTTTTATGGGTTATCCACTATGGAGTAGATTAATTTTCCTCAAGTTAAAAATAAATACATAAATATATAATTAAATAAGCAAGCCTGGGCACAACGGATGTCTATAATCTCCATACTTGAGAGGCTGAGACAGGGTCACAAATTCCAGGATAGTCTCAGCAAGTTAGCGAGAATCTGTTTCAAAATAAAAAAATAAAATTGGGTGGGAGTATAGCTTCAGAGGCAGAATGCCCCTGGACTCAATTCCCAGTACTAAAATAATAATGATAATAACAACAATTATTATTAAAGCCAGGCACAGAGGCACATGTTTGTAATCCCAGTACTTGGGAGGCTGACACAAGGATCACAGGTTTGCAGCCAGCTTCTGCTACTTGGTGAGGTCCCCTGAAACTTAGACCTGCTTCAAGTAAAGAATGAAAGGGGGGGCAGGCTGGGCGAGGTGGCGCACACTTGTCATTTCGGCGATTGGGAGGCTGAGACAGGTTGATAGCACAGGTTTGAAGCCAGCCTCAGCTACTTAGTGAGGCTCTCAGCAACTTAGTGAGACCCTGCTTCCAAATAAAATATAAAATGGGTCTGGGAGTATAGCCCAGAGGTAGAAAAGCAAAAAACCCCTGGGTTCCACCCTCAGTACCACACAAAAAAAAATAAGTAAAAGGGCTGGGGTGTAGCTCGGGGGTAGAATGCCCCTAGGTTCAATCTCCAGTACTGCAAAAAAATTATTATTGTTATTATTATTACTATTATTATTAAAGAAAATATCCATTCTCGACACATGCTGGAGGGTAGGGAGTAAAGTTCTGGACCTTGCACTCTCTAGAAATAGTTATTAAAATGCTCCCTAAATTTTTTTTAAAAAAACAGTCTCAGCTGGGTGTGGTAGCGCACTGCACGCTTGTAATCCCCGCGCTTGGGAGGCGGCGACAGGAGGATCGCGCAGGTGTTTAAAAAAAAAAAAGTATAAAATAGGTCTGGGAGTGTAGTCCGGAGGTAGAAGGGTTTCCATGAACCCCAGTACCACCAAGAAAAGAAAAGAAAAAAGAAAAAAAAAAAAAAACCAGTCTCGTTAGTTAAACAACTTTTCAATGCCTCGGTTTCTTTCTTTCTTTTTTTCTTTGTGGTACTGGGGGTTGAACTCAGGGGCATTCTACCTCCGAGATACAATCCCAGCCCTATTTTTTATTCGTCTTGAAATAAGAGCCTCACTAAATTACGGAGGGCCTCAAAAGTTGCCAAGGATGTCCGCGAACCTGCGATCTTCCAGGATCAGCCTCCCAAGCGTGCGCCCCACGCCGGGCTACCTCAGCTTTGCCTTGTGGCTGTTGTTTTTGGGGGTGGAACCGGCGGGGAGGGGGATTCTCCCTCTGAGCTATACTCCCAGCCCTTTTTATTTTAGGTCTTAAACAGGGGCTCGCTAAACTGCAGCGGCGGTCCTCGAACCTGCGATCCTGCGGTCCCAGCCTCCCGAGCACCGGGACGCGCTGCGCGCCGCCGCGCCAGGCCGGTTTCTACAGGGCGGGAGAAGCCGCGCGGAGTCCGCACGCCCGCGCTCCGGCCCGACCGCGCCCGCGCCCGCTCGGCCCCGCGTACCGGCGCCTGCGCCGACCGCGCCGCCTGCTCCTCCTCCTCCAAGATCGCCGCCAGGGCCTCCTCGTAGTCCGAGGCCAGCGCCGCGTCGATGGCGCCTCCCGGCATGTGGAAGCTGGAGGCCGCGATCCTCGCCTCGCGGTCGGAGGCCATCTCCCGCTCCGAGGCCCAGCGCCCGCGCTGGCCGGCGGGTAGGTGGCGCGGCTCCGGGCGCTGGCGGCTCCCGGCTTGGGCGGGCGGTTACTAGGGGCGCGGTTACTAGGGACGCTACGGGAGCCGCGAGGGACCAAAGCCGCGCAAATCCCCCGCTTGCCGCCCAGGACCCGAGTCCTCCGTTCCGTTTCTCTTTCCGGAGGTGATAAGTTTACAGTACAAACATGCGGGATTTTGTTTTGTTTTTGCGGTACTGGGGATGGGACTCAGGGGCATTCTACCTCCAAGCTACAAACCCCAGCCCTATTTTTTATTCTTTGTCTTTTTTTTTTTTTTTTTTTTTGCGGGCCTGGGGATGGAACCCAAGGGCATTAGGCCTCCGAGCTACACCCGCTGCCCTATTTCTTTCTTTCTTTTTTTTTTTTTTTATTCTTTATTTTGAAACCGGGTCTCACTGAGTTACCGACGGCCTCACTACTGAAGTAGCTGAGGCTTTCTGCGAACCGCGATCCTCTGCTCTCAGCCTCCCGAATGCTGGGATTACAAGCGTGCGCCACCACGCCCGGCTCAAACGTGCGTTTTAACTGGGCATTCTGGAAGCGTTGCTACAACTATATATATGACTGGCTCTACCTCAGCAAGCCAAAGCTGAGTTTAAACTTCAAGGGAGTCGCTCAAATAATAGTCCCTTGGCAGTTGTTAAAATTATTACTAACATATATGCGTTGCTATCCAGTTGCTGGCTGGCAGGCGTCAGTACTGAGTCTTTGCTGTTTTAGAAGGCTCACAGACTGAACAGGACGCTGCTTCCCCTCTTTTGCGTCTAAAACGCAGATGTCTCGCATTATACTATTTGGACAACTCGCTTCGCGAAGAAAAGGAGTTTTTATTGGTTGAAATAACGTGTTAGGAGACAGAGGAGTAGAAAAACGTTGTGCGCTGGTCTCAGACTAGTTGCTGGGTCTGGCTGCTACAGGGGCCAGAGAATGGGGAGTGTAGGGCCTTCTCCGCTGATTGACCTGAGGGCTCCTCCAATGAGAAGGAGGCTACTAGTTGTCCCGCCTGCCTTGTTCTAGTCCTAACTAAAGCCCAGAGTTGGGAGTCCACCTGTAAATGATGGTGCAAGGTCGGGAGTGGCAGGTTTGGAGGACAAGAGAGCCCGACCGTGACTATACACGCTACCACCCGCACCTCACTTCCACCAACTACACACTTGGGATTTGGGCGCTTCAAATGGCACCTTCCCTCTGTACCTCCTGCCTTAAAAGGCTAATCCTTGCCGGGAGGGCATGGCACGCCGGTAATCCCAGTACTCCACTGGCTGAGACAACTCATAGGCTCTAGGACAGCCTCAGCAGTGTAGCTCTCTGCAAGAGATCCTGTTTCAAAACAAAAATAAAAATATCTGGGGACATAGCGCAGAAGCAGAATGCCCGAGTTCAGTCCTAGTGCCAATAAATAAATTTAAAAAGCCAGACATGGTGGGGCACGCTTGTAATCCCAGTAGTTGGGAGGCGGAGACAGGAGGTTTAGCTAGTGAGGCCCTCCATAACTTAGTGAGACCCTGTTTCAAAATAAAGAATAAAAAATAGGACAGGAGTAACCAGGCGTGGTGGCACACGCTTGTAATACCAGCATTTGGGAGACTGAGACAGAAGAATGGTGGTTTTCGGCCAGCCTGAGCTACTTTGTAAGGCCCTTTGCAACTCAGTGAGACCCTGTTTCAAAATAAAGACTAAAAAATAGGGCTGGGGTGTAACTCAGAGGTAGAATGCCCTTGGCTTCCACTCCCAGTACTGCAAAATATTAGTAATAATAATAATAGTAGTAATAAATAATTTTATTTTTTTGGTACTGGGGGGTGGAACCCAGGGCCTTTCTACTTCAGGGCTACACCGCCAGCCCTATTTTATAATTTATTTGGAAATAGAGTCTCACTAAATTGCTCAGAGCCTCACTAAATAGCTGAGGCTGGCCTGGAACCTGTGCAATCCTCCTGTCTCAGCGCAAGCGCTGGGATTACAAGCATGCTCCACTGCAGGGCCTAAAAATGTTTTAAAATAGGGCTGGGGGTGGAATGCTCCTAGGTTCAACCCCCAGTACTGCGAAAATAAACAAATGCGGTTGAGAGGTATAGCTTAGATGTAGACTGATGTAGACTGCACCTGTGCTCAATCGCCATTGCTAAAAAATAAAAAATAAAAAACAAAAAAATTTTTTTAAAAGCCAGGCATGGTGGAGTACACTTGTAATACAAGTACTTAAGAGGCTGAGACAGGATCTCAGGTTCTCAGTCAGCCTAAGCTACCTAGTGAGGCTTTCTGCAACTTAATGAGATCTTGTTTCAAAATAGAAAATAGGGTTGGGGGTGTATCTCAGAGGTAGAATCCCCCAAAATTCAATCCTCATACTGAAGAAAAAAAAAGAAAGAAAAGAAAAAGAAAATCACATCTGGGTAGGGTGATGCAAGCTTGTATCAAGTTTGTAATCCCAGTATCTGGGAGGCTAAAACAGTAAGATTGCAGGTTCCCAGCCAGCCTCAGCTACTTAGTGAGGCCCTCCAAAATTTAGTGAGACCCTGTTTCAAAATGAATAAAGCCGGGCGTGGTGGCACATGCTTGTAATCCCAGCATTTGGGAGGCTGAGACCAGAGGATCGCGGTTCGCCGACAGCCTCAGCTACTTAGGCCCTCTGCAACTCATACCCGGTTTCAAAATAAAGAATTAAAAAAATAGGGCAGGGGCTGTAGCTCGGGGGTTGAATGCCCCTGGGTTCCATCCCCAGAGCCGCAAAAAAAAAAAGAAAAAAAAAATTAAAACAGGGCTGGGGACATAGCTCAGAGGTATAATGGCCCTGGGTTCAATCCCCAGTTACACACACACAAAGACATATGACATCATAATAAGATTTTTTTATTCTTTATTTTGAAACCGGGTCTGAGTTGCAAAGGGCTTCTGCGAACCGCGATCCTCTGGTCTCAGCCTCCCAAATCCTGGGATTACAAGCGTGCGCCATCACACCTGGTTCCCTAGAATTATTTTTTATCCTTCATTTGGAAACAGGGTCTCACTAAATTGCAGAGGGCCTAAATAGCTGAGGCTGGCTGCAAACCTGCAGATTACAAACATGTGCTACCATGCCCTGCTTTTTTTATTTTTATTTATTTTGGTGGTACTGGGGTTCCTGGAAGCCCTTCTACCCCCGGGCTACACTCCCAGACCTATTTTCTATTTTTATTTGGAAACAGGGTCTCCTAAGCCAGCGTGCACATCTGGTTTCAAACCTGCGCGATCCTCCTGTCTCTGCCTCCCAAGCGCGGGGATTACAAGCTTGCGCCTGGCTATTTTTATTTAATTTTGCAGTGCTAGGGATGGAACCCTGGGGGGCATTGTACTTCGGAGCTACACCCCCAGCCCTATTTTTTAGTGTTTTTATTTTTGAAACAGGGTCTCAATGAGTTGCAAAGGATCTTGCTAAGTAGCTGAGGCTGTCCATGAACTGTGATCCTGTCTCAGCCTCCTGAATGGTGGGATAACAAGTGTGCGCCACCATGCCCAGCTGTGACTTTGTTGGCTAGTGAAACATGTAGAATGTAGTTAAATGAATCCTGACAAATATGTCCATACATAAAACTCATTCTATTAATATCTAGAACATTTCCATTCCCAGATTCCTTACGCCCCTTTCCTAGCCTATTCTCTATTCCCCTCAACTGTTAAGACTTCATACAAATGGAATAATATATGTAATTACCAAATAGCAGAATTTCTTTTTTTTTTGTGGTACTGGGGTTCCTGGAAGCCCTTCTTCCTCAGGGTTACACTCCCAGTCCTATTTTATATTTCTGAAACAGGGTCTCTTACGCCACGGCTGGCTTCGAACCTGCGCGATCCTCCTGTCTCCGCCTCCCAAGCGCGGGGATTACAAGCGTGCGCCACCACGCCTGGCAGAATTTCTTTTTTTGTGCTATTCATATGCAATTGTTTTAGACATACTTTCCCAGTCCTATAGTTTTTACTTATTTATTTTTGCACTGAGGACAGAACCCAGGGGCATTCTACCTCTGAGCTACACCCCCTGCACTATTTTTATTCTTCATTTTGAAACAGGGTCTGAGTTGCAAAGGGCCTAAGTAGCTGAGGCTGTCCTCGAAATGTGATCCTGTTTCAGCATCCCAAATACTGGGATTACAAGCGTGTGCCACCATGCCTGGTGACAAAATATACTTTTTACTTTTTTTTGAGAAGTGAGGGGGAATAGGATCTTGTTATGTTGCCATGGCTGGCCTTGGGAGTTCTGGCCTCAAAGTGATTCCTCTGCCTAAACTTCCATGTGTGTGTGTATTGCAGGGGGTTAAACCCAGGGGGTTCAACCTCTGAGCTACATTCCCAGTCTTATTTTCTAAATAAGTCTTTCTTATGTGTGGGGGTCAGTGGGGGAATTGAACCCACTACCTTGAAGCTGTACCCCCAGCCCTAACTTATTTTGAAACAGAGTCTCCCTAAATTAATGAGAAGTTATTTGCTGAGGCTATCCTCAAACCTGCAATCCTCCTGTCTTAGCCCCCCAAGTACCAGGATTATAAGCATGTACCACCACACCCAGCTCCCATCCCTATTTTATTTTAAAACAGGGATTTTGATTATCTTTCCAAGTGCTACGCTGGTCCATTATACTGATAACATTATGCCAGCTGGACCTAGTGAGCAACAAGTACTACAGACTTACTGGTAAGACTTTTGCACGCCAAAGGATGGGAAATGATCACGAAAGTCCAGATTTCTACCTCAGAGACATGAGTCTAGTAGTGTATGAGATATCCCCTTTTAAGGTGGAGGATGAGTTGTATCTGGTGCCTCCTACAACTAAGAGGCATGTTTATTAAGTCTCTGGATTTTGGAGGCAACATTACTCATTTGGGCTTACTTTTTTTTTTTGGTGGTACTGGATGTGGAACCGAGGCTTTCTACCTCCAGCCTATACTCCCAGACCTATTTTATATTTTATTTGGAAATAGGGTCTCATAAGTTGCTGAGAACCTCACTAAAATACGATCGTCCTGTCTCAGCCTCCCAGGACAGGGATTACAAACATGTGCTACCATGCCCAGCTTTGGGCTTACTATTCTGACCCACTTGGTGAGTGACTCAAAATACTGCTGGTTTCTATAGAATCCCAGAACAGAGGGTCTGCAACAGGCCCAGGCTGCTCTGCAGCTGCTCTGACGCTTGCACATGCAATAGCATCTGAAGTGGCAGATAGAGATATTTGGAGACTGGCAGGCTCCCACTGGTGAACTCATGGCAAGATAGACTAGCACTCTTTTTTCAAACAAAAGTAGTATATGCATGATTGGGCCTGAGCATACCTTGAAGGCACATAAGATATGACCCAAATGCCCAAGGGTGCCCACTTCTGCCTCTCTGCTGCACCTCCTGATGGCTGAATGTATGCAGGCACCACCCAAAGGTAGGCACTATAGCCCCTTTCTGAGACATCTCTGAAGGATAGTAAAGGGAAATTCTCCCAGTGGGCAGAATTCTGGACAGTGCACCTAGTTGTGCGCTGTTTTGGGAAGGACATGACTAGAAATGGAACGAACAGGTATAGGTTCATAGGTTGTAGCAAAAGGTTTGGCTGGACAGCCAGGGGCTTGAAACTAACACTATTGGAAAACTAGTAATATTTGGGTCCCATGTGAATGCTCATCAGATCATGACCTCAGAAAAGAATTCTAATAATCAAGTGGAAAGTATGACCTGTTCTGTGGAGACCAGTTTCTTTCTCCAACCATTCCATGGGGCATAAACAAAATGATGATGGCAAGCCGGGCGTGGTGGCGCACCCTTGTAATCCCAGTACTTGGGAGGCTCAGAAAGGATGGCACAGGTTCAAAGACAGCCTCAGCTACTTAGTGAAACCCTGTTTCAAAATAATAAAAAGTAGGGCTGGCAGTGTAACTCGGAGGTAGAATGTCCCTGGGTTCCATCCCAGTACCGCCAAAAAAAAAAAAAGGCAGATGGACTTAGTGACAGACTTTCAATTACCAAGGCTCCTCCTAGTTATGCTGAACTGATGAGTGCCAAACCTGACAGCAGGAAAAATACCAAGTCCTTGAGACACTACCACGCCTCAGCTACCAGGACTGATTACAACGGAGCATTATATTATGGCAAGGGCAGGGTTGTCCTTACGGTAGACTCAGAATGAGACTTGTCTTGCCTCCAGGCAATGCTTCTCTCTGCCAAACTAACACCTGTATAATGTCTTAAAGAGTCACCCATGGTGGCTCATGCTTATAATCCTAGCATTTGTGAAGCTGACAGGAGGATCACACAGGTTCAAATCCAGCCTCAGCTACTTAGTGAGGCACTCAGCAACTTAAAAAAAAAAAGGTAAAATGGCAAAATGCCCCTGGGTTCCATCCTCAGTACCAAAAAAGTCTTATACACTGCTACAGCATTACTTCTGATTAAGGAACTCAATTCACAACAGAAAGTGTGGCTTGACAAATTTACAAAGATCACTAGCTAAAATGTGTCAAGACTGAAAAGTGCCTAAAACAAAAGAAGAAACCAGTTATACTTTATCCTATTCATGGTTATGATGATGAATGGACCAGGACAGTGGCAATCAAGATGTTTAAAACGAGTAAAACAGCTGGGCATGTTCTACCTCTGAGCTCCAACTCAGTCATTTTTTATTTTGAAACGGTTTCACTCATTTGCTGAGGCTGGCCTCAAACCTGAGCTTCTCCAGTCTCCCCCTCCCAAGTAGTGGGATTATAGGTATGCACCACTATATCTGGCTTTGTTCAATTTTTAAATAGCATAAGTACTATGCTTTTTTTTTGGGGGGGGGCACAGAACTAGAGACTGCACCCAGAGGCATCTACCTCCAAGATACACCCCCAGCACTATTTTTTATTCAGTTTTGAAAAAGGGTCTCACTAAGTTACACATGGCCTAAGTAGCTAAAGCTGGCCATGAACCTGTGATCCTCCTGTCTTGGCCTCCTAAGTACTGGGATTAAAGCATACAACAACCATGACCAGCTTGTTTTTTTTATTTTTATTTTTTTTTGCAGTACTGGGGATGAAATCCAGGGGCATTCTACCTCCGAGGTACACCCCTAGCACTATTTTTTATTCTTTTAAAACATGGTCTCACTGAGTTGCAAAGGGCCTAAGTAGCTGAGGCTGGCTGCCAACCGTGATCCTCCTGTCTCAGCCTCCCAAATGCTGGGATTACAAATATGCACCACCATACCTGGCTAGGGGGGGGGGGGTTCTTACATAGGTTAAAACAACAACAAAAACAAAAACAGTGTTGGTGGGATATACTAATCTGTCATTTGAAATGAAATATTTAATTTTTTAATTAAGCTGTTTTAATACTATTTCAAACAAATGCCAACTGGAAGACCAAGGCTAGGAATTCAGAGGAAACAATCTCCCAGGCAGTTAAGGGAGCACCAAGACCATCTTCTTCCACTCTAGCCGCAGTACTGGGAGCCACAATGGTGCCAGTCAGCCAGTGCTGTCCAGATTACCGAGTGTTTACCTGATAAGAGAAAAACTTAAGTTTCAAAACCTGTAATGATAGATTCTTAAGGTTGGAAGATTTTTAAGGCAATTATCCAAATTGTCACTCATTTTTATAGGTGGGAAAAAACTAAGTATAAACTGCTATCACCTTGATAATTAGCAAACATCTGTTCCCCCAAACAACACCAACAACCAAAACCCCACCACCAATTTAAAAAATAAGCCTTTCTGACCTTGTAGAAAAACTTACAAAAGTATGCTTACCACATCATCAATTTTCAGAATGCTCCGGACAGTTTCAGTTGCCAGGGTCAGAGCACTGACTGAAACCAACAGAGGCTGAACAACCATTTCCTCCAAAATATTGGAAATACCACCCTACAAATCAGCAGAAGTTGCTTTTAGTATTAAGTTTGTAATAATATACCTCGTCATCAGTATGTCAAGACCTTTTCAAATCTAGATTTCCTTTAGTTCTAGGCACATTAGGGTAAAATATTCTAAGCTCTTCTCTACATTGCAGGTTGTATTCCAACTACATTTTGGAATACCTGAATACTGGATTTCCCCCCAATCCCAACTCCAAAAAACTTAAAAAAAAATTAGCCAGACATGGTGAAGCGCACTTATAATCCCAGTACTCGGGAGGCTGAGACAGGAGGATCCAGGTTTGTGGCCAGCCTCAGCTACATAGTGAGGCCATCCACAACTTAGTGAGACCTTGTTTTAAAATAAAGAAAAAATTGGGCTGGGGGTATAGCTCAAAAGTAGAATGCCCCTGAGCTCAATCCCAGCAACACACACACACACACACACACACACACACACACACACACACACACACACGGCTGGGAGTGTAGCTTAGAGGTAGAATGTCCCTGGGTCCAATCTCCAGTACTGCAAAATACCCCCCCCAAACAAAAAACAAATAAAACAATATAAAGGGTCCCCTGGGTGCATACCTATAATTTCAGTACTTAGGAGGTTGAGATGGAAGGATTGCAAATTCAAGGTCTGCCTGGACAACCTGTTGAAACCTTGTTTCAAAATAAAAAATGGCTAGAGATCTAGCTCATAGCTAGAAATCCCCTAGGTTCAATTTACCAGCACCACAACATGGGGCATGTTATATCCCATGTGTTTACCATACATTTTATACTAGCTGTTGTTCAACAACAGGGGCAATGGTTAATATTTACATAGTAATGCATTTAGTCCTCATAACAGATCTATGAGGTAAATCTGTGTGTGTGAGTACACTGGGGATTAAACCCAAGGGCAGTCTACCTCCAAACTACACCCCTAAACCCGTTTTTAATTTCTATAATTTTTATTTATTGTGTACCGGGGATGGGACACAGGGCATTCAACTACCCCCAACCTGATTTTATTCTTTTATTTTGAAACAGGGTCTCACTAAGTTACAGAGGATCTTGCTAAGTAAAACGAACCTGCAGTCCTCCTGCCTCAGCTTCCCAAGTACTTGGATTACAAACATGGTGATGCCTGGCTAATTTTTTTTTTTTCATTTTGTAACAGGGTCTCACTAGGTTAATGAGGGTCTCATAGTTTTCTAATGCTGTCCTCGAACTGCAATCTTCCTGTCTCAGCCTCCCAAGTACTGGGTTGTAAGTGTGCACCACCACGTCTGGCTTGAGGTAACTATTAATTACCTCTATTTGATCAACTGAAGAACACACTAAGTAAAACTTTGCTAAGTGGTAGGGCTAATAAACTCTTCCCATTAACACATCACTTTTACTCTCAAAGGCATACATTAGCTTGCAGCAGGTCTCATATTTAATGTTTTTCTATTAACATCTTCTGCTATAACTGAAGGTTAAGTTATTACCTTGCGGACATTAATGCCTGTAGTTTTTTCTCCTTGAGCATGCCGGTTTCTTAGTTCTGTTACAGTAGAAATGGGATTCAGGCCAGCATTTTCAGCTAGTGTAGATGGAATGACCTCCATAGCATCTGCGAAAGCACGAACACAGTAGGATTCCATGCCACTCAGTGTTCGTGAGTATTCAGTCAATCGAAGGGCCAACTCTATTTCTGGAGCACCACCTCCTGCAATAAGAGCTCTGAAATTCACAGGATTTTTAGATGAATATTTTACCCAACAGAAAGCTATTTTTAACATTTATTCTTTATACTTTGAAATTAGTCAAAATATAGAAGTTTTAATGTTCAGAATATTACTTATGTAATGCTATCATTTATATTACCTCTTCTTCACTAAGCAGCGAATAACACAAAGGGCATCATGAATGGAACGCTCAGCTTCTTCAATCACCAACTTGTTAGAACCACGGACGACAATTGTAACTGTTTTGCTAGGGCTTGCACAGCCTGTAATCTTTAAGACACAACTTTTAAATTAATTATTTGAGGTAAAGGTTAAAACTAAAATCAATACCGCCCCAGGCAAATAAAATACCTTGAGCATTTTGCCAGAACCATTTAAATTGACCTCCTCAGCTAACTCGGCAGAACCCAACATTTCAGCAGTGAACTGGTCAATATGAGCAACTGGTTTGGTTCCAATTGTCTGAGGAAAAAAATTAAATACATAAATCAATACATTTAATTGATGCGCTTTTTGTGTGGTACTAGGGACTGAACTCAAGGGAATTTACCTGTGAGCTACATCCCAACCCTAATTCTATTTTTTTTTAATCTGGAAAGAAGGTCTCACTAAGTTGTCGATGGCCTCATTGTAAACTGTTGAGGCTGGCTTTGAACCTATGATTCTCCTATCAGCCTCCCAAGTACTAGGATCATATGCATGTGCCACCATACCCTTAAAATTTTACATACAGGTATTAAGCTTACCTTGCAAATAAATTCAATGTCTTCTCTTTCAATATCTTTAATCACCATAATCTTCATCTTATTCAGGAAATGTAATGCAAGATCACTAAGAGCATCTCTAAAATATAAAATGTGCTTATGTTAATGCTAGGTGAAAATTTTCAGTTTAACAGCTCTTAAGGTTTTAATGTTCAACTTGCTAATTATACTATTTGTGAAGAAAAATGCTTTAAATTATAAGCTCAAAATTCTTGTCTGTGTGTGTGTAACTGGGAATTGAACCCAGGAGAATTCTACCTCCAAGTTGCACCCCCTAGCCCGCTTTATTTTTTGTTTAGAAACAGGGTCTCACTAGGTTCTGAGAATCTCACTACACTGCTAAGGCTGTCCTTGAACCCAACATCCTCCTGTCTTGGCCTTCCAAGTACTAGGATTCCAGGCATTCGCCACCATTCCTGTTTCAAAATTCTTAATTTCAGCAAGGTGTAGTGGCACATAGTACTTTCTGGCATAACACATGAATGTAGTACATGGGAACGTGCCTACCTATTAGAAGAAAATATTGAAGGAGAAAAAAAGGGGTCAGTTCAGACTTGTAAATAATTTTTTTTATTTAAAACAGGGTCTCACTAAATTGCTGAGGCCAACTTCAAACCTACAATTCTCCTATTTCAGCCTCTGAAGTACTGGGATTACAGGCCTACAACACCAACTTTGGCAAGAACTCATTTTTTTTCTTTTTTAATACTGGGAATTGAACCCAGGGGCATTCTACCCCAGGCTACACCCGAAGCCCTATTTTCATTTTTATTCTGAAACAGTGTCTAGCTAGGTTGATCAAAGTCTCACTACTTGTTTTGGCTGTCCTAGAACCTGGGATCCTCTTATTTCAGCCTTCCAAGTCCTAGGATTATAGGCCTGTGCCACCATGTCCAGCTAAGGACTACATTTTAACATAAGCAATTGCCTGGGCCTTTAGTGTCTTTTATAGTTAACTACTTTTAGATCAAACTTAGCTTTTAAAAACAAGGTATTTCATATAGTTACTATTTAAGATCTCTTTCTAGAAAGATTTATTGTCCATACTTTTTAATCACAAAGGGAAGAGAACCCACTACTTATTTATTTATGGACTGTTTGTCATTTAGGTAATGAGCCCAGGAAGTACTCTACTACTAAACCACATACCCCCCTTTACTTTGCAGGTTCAAGACCAGCCTCAGCAACTTAGCTAGACTCTCAGAAACTTAGTGAGACACCCCATCTAAAAATATAAAATAAACCGGTTTGGTAGTATACCTCAGAGGTAGAAGAGCCCTGGGCTCAATCCCCAGCCCCCCCCCCCAAAAAAAGACAAAAAGAAAAAAGTTGCTCCCAAAAAATAAATTCACTCTAGATTTCTGGTAGTTTATACTCAACAGTTTCTTTTCTTTTTGATATTGGGGATTGAACCCAGGGGCATTCTACCTCCAAGCCACTCCCCCACCCAGTCCTATTTATTTTGAAACAGGTTTTCATTGTTAAGACTGGGCCTAAAACTTGTAATCCTCCTGTCTCAGCCTCCCAAGTACTGGGGTTACAGACACACACCAACAGGACCAGCAAACTATACCTTAAAAAATTATAGTGGGTGCTATGAATATAGCTCAGTGGTCAAGTGCTTGCCTGGTATGTGTAAAGCCCTGGGTTTGATTCACAGCACAACAGCAACAACAAAGCAAGCTACTGGGTATTCAAAATCAATATAATTAAAGGATTAACAAAATATATAGTCCACACCTTAGGATAGATTTCTGTATGAGAAGGACATTACATCCTGCTTTTTTAATTTGCTTCACTAAATTTAAAATATAAGCTCTCTCTTCTCGCAGCACTCGGTCCATCTGGGCATAGTCAGAAACCACTATTTGATTATCCATCTGTTTAGAAAAAGAAAACATTAATAATTTGCACTAAGAGATTTCAAGTGAAAAGTAAGATATTTATTTATTTATTATTATAATTTTTTTGCAGGTCTGGAGATGGAACCCAGGGGCAATCGACTTCTGAGCTAGACCCACTGCCTGCCCTATTTTTTATTTTGAAACAGGGTCTCACAAATTGTGGAGGGCCTCACTAAGTAGTTGAGGCTGTCCAGGAACTGCAATTCTCCGATCTCAGCCTCCTGAATGATGGGATTACAAGCGTGCCCCATGACACACGGTAGAAAAAGAAGGTATTTAAATAAAGTCAGCCAAAATCATATAGAACAATAAATTATATAGACATACATTAAAAAAGGCTTGGAAATGTATATATACACAAATTTGGGTCTTTTACTTTCAACTATATCCACTGCTATCTTCTTTTACTTACAAACAATATTATGTACCATAGAAGCAATTTTAGTTGTATCCCTTTCTCTATGGCTTGCTCAGAATTGGACAAGGACACTGCTGGTTCTATTAAGCCGTTAAACTTTACATCCCCAGTCCAAGATCTGTATCTTTTTTAACAAGTTATTAGAAAATTAAACAATAACCAATTCACTTAGATTCTACTTACATCTGTTTTGGGAGCAGATAAGCAAAACTGAATAAGCCCAATCTTTGCTTTTTCAACTCTGTTTATGCCAGAATTGGCCACTTTTTGGGTGAGAACTAGTCCTTCCACCAACTCGCAGTCATCAATTGTCCCTCTAGCGAAAACAAGGAAGAGATAGTTTAGAGAAGGTAGAAATCTGAGTATTTAACAGATTCCTAACATTAAAAATCATCAGTCCAATGAAACATGCTTTGGCCTCATATTTATTAGTACCCATTCCTGGGAACAATTCGATCCACTGCTGTCCTTCCATCATGAGACTATATACACCTTGAGATTCCCATACTAACAACAAGTTCAAGAAAGCTTTGTGACTTTCATTTAGGTGGTTTTCATTTAACCTTTTGACTTTTCATCATGATCTTTTTTACATAATTTGCTTATTTTTGTCAACATTATAGTTGTAATGAGAATGCTTACCCAAGCTTCTTTACTATTTTGATATCTCTAAGATCTACACCAGTAGCTGTGGCTGGATCAATCACTTTCATCACAGCATTTACACTCATTGGAGAAAGCAGACTTGAATACTGAGAGACAACCTAGAATTAACAAAACAGTTACCTTCACGATGGAAAATGTCCTTTAATTTTTCAATGACAAAAGACACTCAAAGAGTCACAATCATTTTAGGGTTGAGTGGAGAGAAAGCAGCACATGACAAAACACTACACAAAACTACCTTTTCCACTCAGGTTGTCAGTCACTAGTGGCACATAATAAAAATATGTATGCTTGCTTTTCTCTTGGATTATAACAAAGTATTTGGGTTTGCCCAGATTACTGATAGTTTCATACAAAACTCAAAAACTTTTTTTTTTTTTTTTTTTTTTTTTTACAGTACTGGGGATAGAACCCAGGGGCATTCTACCTCCAAGCTACACCACTAGCCCTATTTTGAAACAGGGTCTAAGTTGTGCAGGGCCTAACTAAGTGGCTGAGGCTGTCCGCAAACCTTGATCCTCCGGTCTTAGCATCCCGAATGCTGGAATCACAATCTTGTGCCACTACACCCGGCTCCTCTTGTCTTAATCTTAACACAAACACTGCTATACAATTAGTGACCCTAGTCTCTCTTGAGATTTAATGTTTATGTACTTACTAGTTAGCATTAAGAATCACAGCATTAAAACTAGTACCTTAAACAAGTAATTGATAACTATCCCTCAGTGCTCATCTCACCTTTGAGTTCAAGGAAGTGGTTGCACTATTTAACAAAGTTTCTCTGTCACTCAGTTCCACTGGTCGAGACATGGCAGTCAAGACTTGAATGCCCTTGTCCAAAGCCTTTTGGAATGACTCAGAAATGATGGTTGGATGAATCCCTGCCATTTATGAAAGTCTAGTTATTTAAATGTTGGAAAGATACACCACATATTTGCCACAATTAAAAATTTTCCCATTCTTTAAAATGTCAGAACAGTCACAAATAATTTTTTCTTTGTGGTACTGGGGATCACACCCAGGGCTTCACACATGCTAGGCAAGCACACCACCAAGCTATACCCCCAGCCAACAAATATTTCTAATAAAAAACAAATTTTTGGTTTAGTTATAAACATAAAGGATTAAATAACATTTACTGCTAAATATGGCTACAATTTACCTCCATTCAATTTGAAATAGATCAACTTATAGATCAATTCATGAGATACCTAACATTAAAACCAAATTTTATACTTTTCTTATTTACTTTTTTTTTTTCAGAACCAGGGATTTAACTCAGGGGCATTCTACTCCAAGCTACACCCCTAGTCCTATTTCTTTATATTTTATTTTGAAATAGAATCTAAGTTTCAGAGTGCCTCACAAAGTAGCTAAAGCTGGCTGTGAACCTGGGATCCTTTTGTCTAAGCCTCCCAAGTACTAGGATTACAAGCTTATGCCACCACGCCTGGCTGAAACCACTTTTCAAAACATCACACTTCTAGCAAAATAACTAAATAATCACTATGATTAAACACCATTTACCAAAGCAAATACCCTTATTTTCTCTTCCAAATCATCTTTTGAAGAATCAAAGATTAGTTATACCAAAACCATTTTTTTTTTTTTTTGGTGGTGCTGGGGATTGAACCCAGGGCATTCTACCTCCAAGCTATCTATACCCAAACCCTATTTTTTACTCTTATTTTATTTATTCATATTTTTTGGCGGGTCTGGGGATGGAACCCAGGGGCATCTGACCTCCGAGCCACACCCTCTGCCCTATTTTTTATTCTTTATTTTTGAAACCAGGTCTCCCTGAGTTACGGAGGGCCTCAGTAGCTGAGGCTGTCCGGGAACCACGATCCTCAGGTCTCAGCCTCCCAAATACTAGGATTACAAGTGTGCGCCACCACACCAGGCTTTTTACCCTTTATTTTGAAACAGGGTTTCACTAATTTGCAGAGGGCCTAAGTAGCTGAGGATGGTTGCAAACCTGTGATCCTCCTGTCTCATCATCCCAAGTACTAGGATTATAAGCCTGTGCCACCATGCACACCTCCTAATACCATTTCTGAAAAGCAAAATTCTATTGAGTGCCATACAAAAAGCCTAGCAAAAACCAGAAGCAAAATGGCAAAATCTAAATAAAAATCTGGTAAAAATAGTTATTCCAAATTGAATCAAATCCTGTATTACTTAAGAACAAATTCAATATTCCCAATTTTTTTTTAATTTTCTGCCATTTTACTCAGTAGTAAGGGATCTCCTACCTACCTTTCTGAAGAAGCTTGGTACAAGAATCTAAGAGAGAGCCAGCAATGATGACCACTGATGTGGTGCCATCTCCTGCTTCAATATCCTGAGCCTTAGACAGTTCCACGAGCTATGTAAACAGACACACCAAGATGCTCAATAAGAAATGTGACACCCCAAGAACATCTAATTTAAATGATCACATCAGCCAGGTGTGGTAGTACACACTTGTAATCCCAACACTTGGGAGGCAGAGACAGGAGGGCTGAGGCTGGCCATCACAGGTTCACAGCAACCTCAGGAGTACAAGGTCCTCTACAACTTAATAAGACTATGTTTCAAAGTAAACAATAAAGAAAGGACTGGGGGTATAGCTCAAAAATAGACTGCCTTTAGATTCAATCCTCAGTACCCTTCCACACACAAAGTCACATCAGTATCACAACCACAGAATTTTGAAGACTGAATTCTTGCCTTCTAATTTGTTTTTTAACTCTAATTTCATTTATTTTTCTTTGTTTTTCATGTGTGGCACTGGGGATTGAACCAAGGGGCATTCTACCTCCAAGCTACAAACCCAGTCCCATTTTATTTTTATTTTGAAACAGGATCAGTAGGTCGAGAGTCTCACTATCTGCTAAGGCTGTCCTCGAACCTTCAATCCTTGTGTAAGTCTCCCAGGTACTGGGATTACAGGTGTGTGCCACCACACCCAGTTAATACTTATTTTGGAAGAAAAGGTTGAACTCAGAGGCATTCTTCCTCTGAACTATACCTCAACCATATTTTTTCTTTGTAGTACTGGAGGTGGAACCCAGGGGCATTCTACCTCCAAGATATACCCCCAGCCTTATTTTTTTTATCCTTTATTTTGAAACAGGGTCTCATTGAGTTGCAAGGGGCCTCACTAAGTAATAGCTGAAACTATCCTTGAACCTGAGCCTCCAATCTCAGCCTCCCAAATGCTGGGTTTACAAGCATGAGCCACACCTGGATCTGTGACTCATGTTTTAATCCTCCCTTCTCAACTGTATAGCACACATCTGTGGAAAGGTTGACTGATGTTTTGTTGCCACTTCATACAGAAGAAACACTATATACCCTAAAATATGCCTATTCAGTTTAAAAAGGAAAAATTCAACTCTTTTTACCAAATACAGTGGAAAAACAAACTTGATTTATAATTATACTTACCATTCTGGCTGCTGGATGTAACACTTGCATTTGTTTCAGAATGGTGGCACCATCATTTGTAATGGTCACATCACCTTTTCCATCTTGAATCTAAAAAATGTTTAAAAAGTGTTTAGATTTCAAGATGACACCCTAAAAGCACTACAAAAGCTTTTTATTTTGGGGGGTGGGGGTTAAGTCCAGGGGTATTCTACCTTTGAGCTAACCCCTAGTCTTTTTACTTTTACTCTCTAAGTTGGGACACACTGGCCTCAAAACAGCAATGCTGCAGCTGGGCATAGTGGCGCATGCTTGTAATCCCAGCATTCGGGAGGCTGAGACCAGAGGATCGTGGTTCGCGAACAGCCTCAGCTACTTAGTGAGGCCCTCTGCAACTCAGTAAGACCCGGTTTCAAAATGAAGAATAAAAAATAGGGCAGGGGATGTAGCTCGGAGGTCGAATGCACCTGGGTTCCATCCCCAGACCCGCAAACAAAACAAAACAAACAAACACACAGCAATGCTGGATAGAATACTTCACACTAAGGAAATTTGTTTGTGTAATATTTAATTTCAAAGTATTTCTTTACATTAGTATAATACTTTAAAAATGTTAAGAAGCAATCTATTATAAAAGAAATAAATGCCTTTCTTCAGAGTAGTTTCTTTTTTTACTGGCACTAAGATTGACCCCAGAGATTCTACCTCTGAGCTATATACCATCATCCCTTTTTATTTAGAAACCAGGTCTCAGTTGGTCATGGTGGCACACACTTGTAATCCCAGCACTTGGGAAGCTGAAACAGGAGGTTCAGGTTTAAAGCCAGCCTCAGCTACTTAGGCTTTCAGCAACTTAGTGAGACCCTGTTTCCAAATTAATTATAAAATAGGGTTGGGATTTAGCCCAGAGGTGGAAAGGCCCTGAGTTCCACCCCCCCAGTACACCCCCCTCCACGAAACCAGGTCTCAAGTTGCTGAGATTAATCTTGAACCTGTGATCCTCTTATCTCAGCCTCCCAAGTACTTGGATTATAGGTGTGTGCAACCACACCTGGCTACTCTTACTGCTTTAGACAAACAGGGCTTGCTGGCATATGTTTGTAATCCCAATACTTAAAGAGGCGGAGACAGGAGGATAGCAGGTTCATGGCCAGCCTCAATAACTTAAGTGAGGCCTTCCACAACTCAGTGAGACCCTGTTTCCAAATAAAAGATAAAACAGAGCTGGGAGTATTAGCTCAGAGGTAGAATGTCCCTAGGCTTTTCATTCCCAATACCACAAAAAAGCATTAAACAAAATACGATTTACCATTAAGTCTTGTTCAACACAAAATAATCTCTCCTTCTCTTCTCATGGCATCTTTCTAGCAGTTTTTACTTTTTTTTAACTGGGGACTAAGACCAGGGACATACTACCCCGAGATATAATCATCTTTTAAATTTTCAAACAGGAGCTGGGCCTGGAAGCACAGGCCTGTAATCTCACTACTTGGGAGACAGGAGGATCAAAGATTTGAGGACAGCCTTAAGCAAGTAGTGAGATCCTGTTTCAAAAAAACAAAACAAAACAAGGCAGAGAATGTAGCTTCAGGGTAGAATGCTCCTAGGTTCAATCCCCAGTACCATAAAAATATATATTTATATGAAAAGTTTGGAACAGGATCTAACTTGCTGAAGTTGGCCTTGAATCTGAAATCCTCCTGCTTCGATTTCCCAAGTAATGGGATTAGAAGCCTGTGCCTGGGCTGTTTTTACTTTTTGTGTTTCTGTGTGGTACTGGGGATTAAACCCAGAGGGCAGTCTATCTCTGAGTTATGTCCCTAGCCCTATTTTATTTTTCAGTTTGAAGTAGGGTCTAAGTTACTGAGAGTCTTGTTAAGTTGTTGAGGCTAGTGTCAAACTAGATTCTCCTGCCTCAGCCAAATACTGGAAAATTAAAGAATTATGCCACCATGCCTGGCTTAGTTTTTATTTATTTATTTTTTTGGTGGTACTGGGGTTCCTGAAAACCCTTCTACCCCTGGGCTACACCCCCAGAACTATTTTTATATTTTTATTTGGAAACAGAGTCCTTTTGGGGGGGGGCGGTACTGGGGTTCCTGGAAGCCCTTCTACCTCTGGGCTACACTTCCAGACCTATTTTTACATTTTAATTTGGAAACAGGGTCTCCCTAAGCCAGCACAAGCGGCTGGCTTCAAACCTGCACGATCCTCCTGTCTCTGCCTCCCAAGCGCAGGGATTACAAGCGTGTGCCACCACGCCCAGTGGAAACAGAGTCTCTTAAGCCAGAGAGCTGGCTTCGAACCTATGGGACCTTCCAGTCTCCGCCTCCCAAGTGTGGGGATTACAAGTGTGCGTCACCACGCCCGGCTAGTTTTTACTTTTTAAACGGGGTTTTGTCTTGACCCTTCATTAGACCTTGTAGAACTGTTTACCATTTTATCCATTCCTTTTGGTCCAAGGCTTGTTCTAATAGCATCAGCAACAGCTGTAAAAGAAAAAAGAAATGAACTATTTAAAAAGCTACATGTCTTCCTCTCGAATATTAAGTTATGGTATACAGCAATTTACTATGTCCACTAAGGAAAATTAAGGTCTAATAATAACTTCTAGGAACAGAATATATTACTACTTTTATTTATTTATTTATTTTTATTATTTTGGTGGTACTGGGGTTCCTGGAAACCCTTCTACCTCTGGGCTGCACTCCCAAACCTATTTTATATTTTTATTTGGAAACAGGGTCTCTTAAGCCAATGCGGCTGGCTTCAAACCTGTGTGATCTTCCTGTCTCTGCCTCCCAAGCCCAAGGATTTCACAGCTGCTTTTAATATTTTGATACTTTGCATTTTTGTTACAGTCACTATATGTAGTATTTGTGCTATGCTTATGGCAGATTACATTTTAAAATTTATCAAAGTGGTACAATCTAAACCAGGCATGGTGACACAGGATTATAATCCCAGTACTTGGGAGGCAGACAGGAAGACAACAGGTTTGTGGCCAGCCTACACAACTTAGTAAGACTGTTTCAAAAGAAAAAAGAATAAAATAGGGCTGGGAGTATAGCTCAGAGGTAGGTTTCATCCCTAGTAACAGATACACACACACACACACAAAAAGGTACAATCCTAGTTAAAACCTGATTGCAGATTGTATTATTTCCTCTATTTCTTAAGAGGACAAGCAGCAAGACACACTAGACTTCCTAACTTATTTTACAATTCACTTATTTTTCTTTCTCCACAATAGCATAATCTTTGCAATCAAAGATTTTAATTTTGTTTGGTACTGTGAGCATGATATAAAGATGGGACATAGGAATTAATTTTTTTTTTTTTTTTTTGGTGGTACTGGGGTTCCTGGAAACCCTTCTACCTCTGGGCTACACTCCCAGGCCTATTTTTTAATATTTTTATTTGGAAACAGAGTCTCTTAAGCCAGCGTGGCTGGCTTCAAACCTGCGGGATCCTCCGGTCTCCGCCTCCCAAGCACGGGGATTACAAGGTGCACTACCATGCCCAGCAAAATTCAATAACATTGTCAACAGAGCAAATCACAGTGGTATAAACCTTGAAAATGCTACAGATAACAACACATCCTTTGACAAAACCAACAAAACAAAAGCAAAAACTCAAAAAATTGTGGCCTTTAGCCAGGTGTGGTGGCAAAAACTTGCAATCCCAGTACTTGGGTGGCTGAGAAATGATGGCAGATTCACAGCCAGTCTCAGCTGCTTCATGAGGCCCTCCACAATTTAGTGAGACCCTGTGTCAAAATAAAATATAGGACTGGGGGGTGTATCTCGGAGGTAGAATGCCCCTGGGTTCAATCCCCAGTGTGTGTGTGTGTGTGTGTGTGTGTGTGTGTGTTTGTGTGTGACACACACACACATACACACACAATGTGGTCTTTAGTCATCATCAAAACATCTTTGGATATAGTTTTATTATTCCAAGGTTATGTTCCTAGTAGGTATCCATGAGAATGTTTCTATTTTATTTCATTTATAATTAATTTCTAAGAGAAATTGGAATTGAACAGTATTCTATCCCCTTTGCTTTGACAAGTCCAACACAAAATGACTTTAGATCTTTCCCTTTCTCATATACCACAGAACTGTGCCCTAGACATTTTTCTACATTCCACAACTGGCACCATGCCATCACTCAGATTGTGTGAATCATAATACATATGCCTGTCTGTGGGGAAAACTGGGGATTGAATTGAAGAGCCTACTTCTAACCTATACCCCCAGGATAATTTTATTTTGTATTTGGAAACAGGATCTTGCTAAGTTGCTGCCTCATTAAGATGCTGAGGCTTGAAGGTAGACTGCCCCTAGGTTCCACCCCCAGTACCACACACAAAAAGAAAACCTTGGCTCTTAAGTTAAAGGTCGTAAAGCCACAAAATAACACAACCAGAGAATGAAATTCAAGTCTTACTACTTGTTCTACAAGAACCAAGACAGGTGTCTGCTTCCTAACTGCAGAAACGTAAGAACGATGAAACCGCGCCCAGCTTCTTTTGTTCAATTTTTAAATATTACGTATATGGTTCACAATGTGGGTAACAGTATTGTGCCAGCTGTGGAGTACAGAAAAATGACTGGGGCATCGATTTCCCACATCCGAGCACAATGGGTCCCGCCCCGTTCAGACGCGAATATCCAATTAGTCCCAATAACTGTGCTGATGACCGTTATTTAAGTGGTTTTATAACAATCAGAAGGCTGAAAACATCTTGTGCAAACGACCGTCTACCAGCGAGTCCATTAAGCAGGTAAACGTCCACTGCTAAGTACCAGTTCCCGAGGAGCCGCGGCGGGCAGTGCTCCGCGTTTGGACGGGAATAATGCGAAACTCCACACGAAGAACTATGGGGGCTGAGATCACAACTGGCAGATCCACAGGCCGCCAGTGCTCGGGGAGAAGTCACTAGCATAAAAACAGAAACCGTCCCCCAGGGGCCTGGGAGGGCCGCCTCGAGGGCAGCAGCGGCCATCCCCACCCCGGGCCGCGGCGAGGGCCGAGCTCGAGCCCGCGGGGCCGCCGGGTACCTTTGGCCGCGGAAATGTTGCTGAAGCGGATCTGGGCCGGCTTGTCGCGGTCCTGGTAGGCGCCTCTCCCGCGGCTGCCAGGAGTCCCAGCGCCCGCCACGCTCCGCGGTGCCATGTTCTCCGGCATGGCAAGTGTGGTGAGATCTGCGCGGGTTCTGAGAAGACGGATGGACACGGATTGAGACCGGCCGCAGCGTAAGGCGCGCCCACCGCCTTCACGAACCTTCCAGAAGGCGGCGCGGCGCCGGGAGGAGACGGAGGCGGGTTAGGGGGCCTTCCTGGCGGCGCGGCGCCGGCGTGACGTAGGAGGCTGCCCGGCGCGCGCCGGCTGGTGGCTGCACGCGCATGCGCACGGGCGGGGGCTTCAATCCCGCTGCTGCCGGGCTGACGGCGTTGGGCCGGTTTGCCGAGGGGCGCAGTGACAGCGCGGTTTTTAGAGGCGGGAGTTGAGGACACCCGTGTCTTCCGTTCCGCCCTCGGGGCCTAAGAGTCTCCCGCAAACTCAGGACGTGTTGGACAGCTGGTGGGACACCGGCTTTGCTTACTAATGGCCGTGACTCAGCTGGCTTTGAGATCCAGCCTTGAAGACCTGAATTGCGGAAAGGATTTGGGATGGCCGGGCATGGTGGCGCACGCTTGTAATCGGATCGCACATGTTCAAAGCCAGCCTCAGTTACTTAGGCTCTCAGCAACTTAGTGAGACCCTGTTTCCAAATAAAGTATAAAAAATAAGTCTGGCGGGGCGTGGTGGTGCAGGCTTGTAATTACCCGCACTTGAGAGGCAGAAACACAGGAGCATTGCGCAGGTTCAAAGCCACCCGCACTAATTTAAGAGACCCTGTTTCAAAAAAAAAAAAAAAAAAAGTATAAAATAGGTCTGGGAGTGTAGCCCTGGGGGTAGAAAAGTTCCATTTCCAGTACCACAAAAAGAAAGAAAGAAAGGAAAGAAAGAAAGAAAGAAAGAAAGAAAGAAAGAAAGAAAGAAAGATAGATTCGCTATGGGTGGGTGCTTTCTTTCTCTTCGAGTATTGGGAGTTGAACCCAAGGGCACTGTACACACCCAGCAGGTGTGTTTGGGATAGTGTTGGGGATTCGACTCAACTACACCCCCAGCCCTGTTTTTTATTCTCTTATTTTGAAACAGGGTCTCACTAAGTTGCAGAGGGCCTCACAAAGTTGCTGAGGCTGGCTGTGTTAGGATAAACAGCCCAGTCACACCAAAGATGGCGCCTCTCTGGCTTCTCTTCCGGATTGTGCTGGCTACCTCATAGCCCATCAAAGGGGGCCACGGGATGCCCAACAACCAGTTCCCTGATAACACACTCACTGGGGTATGAACCACCCAATCAGTAAACACCCTGTACTTCGTGCCATTTTCTGCTGTGAGCGGAAGCCCCCTCCTATTTTTCAAAACAATCCCCAGCTGCCTGATATAAAAGGGAGCTGGGCTGTCTTAATAAAGCTTTTGCTTGCTTGCTTGCTTGCTTGCTTGCTTATCTCCGATGGCTGGCCTTGGGTTTTTTCTGCACCAGACTTTCACTTTCATTGGTGCCGAAATGGTAGGGAGACACCTCTATCTAGAGGACTCCCTCTTCCTGGCTCTCCCAGAGCCGGCCGGCCTCATCCTCCTTTCTGGGCACTCGCTCTCCACTCCACCACCACTGGCCATCCTGACCACCTCTGTCACTCTGCTCCAGCTGGGTAAGTCCCACTTAGGCTATCTGCCTGAGCCTGGCTATAGCAGGGTACCTGACTGTGATCGTCCGGCTCTATTTTGTACCTGGAGCTGACAGCTCCCCAAGGCCAAATAAATTTGTAATGTCTTAAATTTATAAAAAGTAGTTTAGTCTACTCTTGTATGCTAATTGGCCTGATCCTGATGATCAGCCTCTAACCCTGATATAAAATGAGTTGCTACTCAGAAATCAGCCTAAAGGCTGGGCAGGGTGGCGCACACTTGTAATCCCTGTGCTTGGTAGGTGGAGATAGGAGGATCACGCTGGTTCAGAGCCAGCCTCGCTGGCTTAAGAGACCCTGTTTCCAAATAAAAATGTAAAAAAAAAAAAAAAATAGGTCTGGGACTGTAGCCCGAAGGTAGAAGGGCTTCCAGGAACCCCAGTACCACCAATAAATAAATAAATAAATAAATAAATAAATAAATAAATCAGCCTATAGTGAGCCCTCCAAAAAACATTTCTGAGAGTCTGTCCCATTTGGATTCCAACCTTTGCTGTTCAAGGTTGTTTAAAACACTGCTATCTCAGTCAGTTATGGCTAGTATGTAAACATCTGAAAAGAAAAACTGTAACCCAATTCCATGCTTTATGTTCTGAATCCACCCTTCTCCAGTATTTTGATGATCTTCTGCTATGTAGTCCCTCTTTAGATCAATCCTATCAAGACACCGTCTTTTTGCCTAATTTCCTTGCTGAACATGGATATCGGACCTCACCAGATAAGGCTCAACTATCTCTCCCTTTGGTCACCTATTTAGGTTTCAACATTTCACAGGAAAAAAAAAACAAAACAAAACATCACAGTAGACCGCAAGAATCTTACCCAGACTCTCCTGGTCCCCAACACAAAAAATGAAATTCTTTCCTTCCTGGGTCTTGCTGGTTATTTTCGGGCCTGGATTCCCAACTACTCCATTCTTGCCAAACTCCTGTATGATCTGGCCAAGGGCCCCCTTCATGAACACCTGGCCTCCTCCCCTTCACATGCTTTCCATCTCCTACTCTTAGCCCCAGCTTTACACCTGCCAGACCTAAAGAAACCGTTTATTCTATATGTACATGAAAGAGGGGCGCAGGGCCTCGGAGTTCTTGGCCAATAGCATGGACCCACCTTTGCCCCAGTTGCATATCTATCCAACAACTAGATTCCACAGTCAAGGGTTGGGCGCCTTGTCTTCGTGCCCTAGCAGCAGGCCACGTTCTACAAAAGGAAGCTCACTAACTTACTTTCAGGACACCCTTAACCATTTTATCTCCACATCATCTTCGAGACTTGCTTGCCTATAAAGGCCTACAGACTTTACCTTCCTCTAGAATCTTATCTCTCTTAGTTTCCTTCCTTCAAAATCTGTTCCTTTCATTTGAGGCCTGCCCACCCCTAAATCCTGCCTCTTTGCTATCGGAAACCACAACTAACCATCCTTCTCCTATACATAATTGTTGTGATATTCTAGAAACCTTTCTCCCTTGCCCCTCAGCCATCCTGGGTGATGCATTAACGGATCCTGATTTTCCTTGGTTCATTGATGGGAGCTCATTCCTTCTGGATGGGATACGGCGGGCGGGTTACGCCATAGTCTCATCCTCCGAGACAATTGAGGCCCATCCTCTTCTTGTTAATACCACCAATGAACAGGCTGAATTAATGGTGGCTATCAGAGCCTGTACACTAGCAACACAAAAAACCCTCACCCTGTACACAGGCTCCAAATATGTTTACCATATCTTAGTTTCACATGCTGCAATTTGGAAGGAACGTGGTCTTCTCAATTCCAAGGGATCAGCCATTATTAATTCTAAACTGATGGCCAAACTCCTCCATGCTTCTATTCTCCCACAGCAGTTAGGCACTGTTCACTGCAAATATCATTAGACTGACTCATCTCCAATAACCCAGGGAAACTCTAGGGCTGACCAGGTGGCACGGGAGGCGGCTCTAAAAATTTATCAACCCCTTCCCTTCATACTGTTATTACATGATGCTGATAACATTCCCTCACTAGCCCACAATAATCCGGACTCCCCCTCTGATTCCAACCATTTCCTTTCTGACCTTCTGCAGTATCTACATTTCTTATTTCATTCAAACCCACAAAGCCTTGAGATATTCCTGCAGTCGTTCTTCATTATTACACCTAAAGATAAAAATTCCTTCATCAGATTACATCCAATTGTATCATCTGCCAAAAAACAAACCCAGCCATTCCCCTTAAACCTCAGGCCTTTCTGGCCCACCACGCAAGGGGACATACTCCAGCTGCTGATTGGCAAGTAGATTATACCAATATGCACAGGGTTAAGAGATTCAAATACCTTCTCGTCTTCATCAACACTTTCTTGGGATGGATTGAGGCCTTCCCAACCTCCAATAAAAGGGCCTCTACAGTCTCTGATCTCCTAATTTCTCAAATTATCCCCCACTTTGGCATGTCTTCCTCTGTACAATCTGATAATGGCCCTGAGTTTACTTCCCAAATAACTCAATCTGTAGCTCGAGCTCTATCTCTGCCTTGGCATTTTCATTGCCCATACCATCTTCAAGCGTCAGCAAAGGTAGAATGTTCAAATCACACTCTCAAAGAAGTCCTTACAAAGCTGTCTCTGGAAACACATTTAAATTGGATAAAATTACTTCCCCTGGCACTTTTACGCATTCAGGCCCTACCGAAAAAATCCCTCTTTTATCACCCTTTGAAATCATGTTTGGCCGTCCCTTACTTCCCCCAGGGATTTCTCCCCGTTCTGATGTCCTTCCTTCACAAATAGCCTTTCCTCTCTTATCCTATCTCAGATCAAAACTTTGGAAATATCAAGACTGGCCCCAAGCGGGTACCCACCATCTGCTTCTTAACCATAGGACAACAGGTCTACTTTAACCACCCAGGAGATAAACCTTCCTTACAACCTAAATGGGATGGCCCGGCTCAGGTTATCCTATGTACTCCAACTGCTACAAAACTTAAATTAAATAATAATCAATATACTCCCTGGATTCATATTTCTAGGCTCAAACTAGCTCCAGAGCATATCCAGTCACCTGCTTCAGCAGCTTCACAAAAAGCACCAAACACCTCAGGATAATAAACCAACTTATATGTCCACTATCTCCCTCCATAATCCGCTAAAACTCCAAATATCTCGACTTTGCTTGGATTCTCCCATACCTGAAAATGAATAACTACCTTTTTGTATTCACTAGTTTCATATGCTTTCCCGTAATCTTTTCCTCCCCTTTTGTCTGGAGAGTCTAGGTTCAGCAAACCTACACCGAAGACAATACAATGGTCACTGAACTAGCCGCAACGGCTGATTGCCCCCTGATGGGATGTTCTCATAGTATACAATTAGCCTTCTCTCCTACCATTAAGCTAGTCCATCAAGCTACCTGCCCTTATCTTTGTTTTCTTTTTGACCAAACTGAAAGTTTTTGCTGCAACCCAAATTGGGATAATGTATATGGCAGATGCCCATATTGGTCATGCAAAATCCACGATGCCTATCTAGGATAACTAGGATTGGGAAATTTTAAATTCGATCCCAAAACTAAAACCTACCTTTATACTATTCCTGACCCTTGGGATCCAAGATGGGCTTCTGGAGTTACAGCCAAAGTTTAACGGATATGCCTCTACCACTTGTGGTTCACTTTATTTCTTCCGTGAATATATATCTATTGACACCCAAATTTCACAAGTTTCCACAAATATCCAACCTTCAGCTCAGGTGATACTTAACTCTCTCTGAAAAATCTCTGACTCTGCCCCATCTTCCCCTACATATACGTGGTTTCAACTGATTGCCAAAACTCTATTGGTTCTAAATCTTATCTCTCCCACCTGGAGCCCCTCATACTGTTTTCTTTTCGTATCGCTTGCCCGGCCTTTGTTGGCAGCAGTGCCTATAAATGCCTCTCAGTATGCCTTTGCCTCTCAAATTAATTCATTTCATACTCTCCAAAATATTCCCTTATGGTAACCCAAAGAAGACAATATCACCCAGCCAAATAGAGTTTACATTTTTGTGACATTACCTTCCTCTCGAGATCCCACTTGTCAGTACAATATCACTCTTGCCAGTCCCAGTTATACCCAACCAGGCCATTTCTTCTGGTGCAACGAGACTCTCAGCAATGTCATGTATCCCAACTCCACCACTCCCTGTGTCTTGGTCATGGTGGTCCCACAACTGACTCTCTACTGCTACGCCAAACTACAATATCTGATTAACCCACCCAAGCTTACAAAAAGGGTTGCTTTTCTCCCTATCCTGGTTGAAGTATCCTTAACCTCCTCCCTCGTTGGAAACGGACTTGCAGGAGGGGCCCCGGGCTATGCCTTATGGGCCATTGATGATTTAGGCAATAAACTTGAAAGTGCCCTCACATCAACTGCCGAATCACTCTCAGCGTTACAGAAACAGGTTGCGTCCCTGGCCCAAGTAATGCTTCAAAACCATAGGACCCTTGATCTCTTGACAGCTGAAAAGGGTGGAACCTATGTTTTCTTATGGGAAGAATGTTATTATTATGTTAATGAATCAGGCATAGTAGAGCAAAATATACTCAGGCTTAAAAAGGATCTCAAAAAACATCCCTTTCCACATGGTTTCAGGCCCCGATACTTACATGGGTATAGCCCATCCTGGGTCTACTTTTTATTATATTGGTTGCCTGCATGTTCTTACTCTGCGTAACTAAGCTCATACAAAACCAGGTAAATAAAATATCTAATCAGAATTTTAACCAGCTTCTCCTTAGAAACTACCAGCTTCTAAACTCGGAAGATACCGATTCCCAGGGACGACTGACAGCATACAGAGACGGATCCCTTTGCGATGGAGACTAATGATACAAGCCCTCCTGAAAGACAGCTGGATGATACCTCCTATCCACCATCCTGATGACTGGCTCATGTCTTTGTGGGATCTGCATCTTCAGGGAACATTTGTCAACTTTTGCCCCGACGAAATTTACTTTTTATGGCCTGGACTTGGGGGCTGCTTTCTGTACTCCTCCTGACCCCTTCCCATCACCGCCCCTTCTCAGCAGGAAGTAGTCAGAACGATTATCCGACGCCCCCTGCCCCTAAAAAACCAAAAAGGGAGGAATGTAAGGATATGCAGCCCAGTCACACCAAAGATGGTGCCTCTCTCGCTTCTCTTCCGGATTGTGCTGGCTACCTCATAGCCCGTCAAAAGGGGCATGGGATGCCCAACAACCAGTCCCCTGATAACACACTCACTGGAGTATGAGCCACCCAATCAGTAAATACCCTGTACTTCGTGCCATCTTCTGCTGTGAGTGGAAGCCCCCTCCTATTTTTCAAAACAATCCCAAGCTGCCTGATATAAAAGGGCTGTCTTAATAAAGCTTTTGCTTGCTTGCTTGCTTATCTCGCTTGGGTTTTTACTGTGCAGGAATTTCACTTTCAGGCTGAGATCCTGAAATCCTCCTATCTCAGCCTCCTGACTACTGAAATTACAACCAAGAACCACCACACCCGGTTAATTTTACCTTTTTTTGTGGGGAAGAGGGTAGGGACTGGGGCATTCTTCCTCAGAGCCACACCCCCAGCCCTTTTTTTTTTCTTTATTTGGAAACAGGGTCTCACTGAGTTGCAAAGAGATTCACTAAGTAGCTGAGGCTATCAACTAACAGTGATCCTCCTGCCTCAGCCTCCCAAATGCTGGGATTACAAGTGTGGGCCATCACACCCAGCTCTTATTTTATTTCTTATTTGAAAACAGGCCCTTGGGCCGGGCGTGGTGGCACACGCTTATAATCCCCGCGCTTGGGAGGTGGAGACAGGAGGATTGAGCAGGTTCGAAGCCAGCCACGCTGGCTTAAGAGACCCTGTTTCCAAATAAAAGTATAAAAATAGGTCTGGGAGTGTAGCCCGGAAGTAGAAGGGTTTCCAGGAACCCCAGTACCACCAAAAAAATAAAAGAAAGAAAGAAAAACAAGGCCTCGCTACAATGTTGAGAGCGTCGTGTTTGGAACCTGCCATCCTCCTATCCCGCTTCCTCCAAGTACTGGGATTACAGGCCTGATCCACCTTGTCAGGCTTATTTTTTTATTTTGGAACAGGGTCTCATTAAATTGCTGAGTGCCTAATCAGGTGCTGAGGGTAGCCTCAAATCTGGGTTCTTTCCCATTTTAGCCTCCCAGGTACTAGGATACAGGCCTGCAACACCCTGACTGAAGCTCTCCTTTGCATTATTAAGTGTCAAGGTTTGGGGTTTTCTTTCTTTTTTGGTACTGGGGATAAAACCCAGGGGTATACTACCCCCGAGCAAAACCCCAGCCCTGTTTTTATTCTTTATTTTGAAACAGGTTCTCACTAAGTAGCTGAGGCTGTTCACAAACTGTGACCCTCCTGTCTTAGCTCTCAAATGCTGTAATTACAAGCATGCACCACCACGCTGGGCTTGGTTTGAGATTTTCTATTGGTTCAAAGTGGGTGGTAGAAGTTTAAATATATCCTGATTCCATGCCAGAGTTTTGGTCTTGTGACAGCCTTCCAAATCAGGACCTCCTGTCGAGCTACTACAACCACTGGTTTTACAATAGCAAGACCAGGGGTGGTGGTGCAGTTAGCCCAGTACTTGGGAGGCTGAGATGTGGGGAGCCATTGAGGCTTTCCCCTAAATTAATGTTTCTGACTCAGCTGACTGTCCTTCACCCAGATTCAACAAGGTTTGGGGTCATGGAAAGTTCAGAGTAAAGGGTCTGAGAGAGGATCAGATGGTGATGGCATGAAGGTGCTGATTAACCTATCTGTAAGGGCCTTCTACCTTGAGTTATACCCAAGCCCTATTTTATGATATTTTAAAACTTTGTTTGTGGAAATATGGATTGAAACCATGGCATTCTGGCTCTGAGTTATACTTCAACCCTATTTTATTTATTTTTTATTTTTTATTTTTTGCAGTTCTGGGGATGGAGCCCAGGGCATTTGACCTCCGAGCTACAAACCCTGCCCTATATTTTGCTCTTCATTTTGAAATAGAGTTTCACTAAGTTGGGAGGGCCTCATTAAGTAGCTGAGGTTGATCAGAACCTGGAGGGCCTCACTAAGTAGCCTAAGGCTGGCCATCAACCTGCAATCCTCCTAGCTCAGCTTCCCAAGTACTGGGATTACAAGCGTGCACCATCACACCTGGCCAGCTCTTTATTCTTCTTTTTTTTTTTTTTTTTTTGTACCCAGGGCATTCTACCTTCAAGCTATGCCCTCAGCTGTATTTTTTATTTTTTATTTGGAAACAGGGTCTCAATGAGTTGAAAAGGGACTCACTAAGTAGCTGAGACTGTCAAACCAGAATCCTCCTGTCTCAGCCTCCCAAATGCTGGGATTACAAGTGTGTGTGGCTTTTTATTCTGCTATTTATTTATTTATTTATTTATTATTTATTTATTTTGCAAGTCTGGGGATGGAACCCAGGTGCATTTCAACCTCTGAGCTACCCCCCCTGCCCTGTTTTTTATTCTTTATTTTGAAACAGGGTCTTACTAATTATGGAGGGCCTCACTAGGTAGCTGAGGCTGTCCACGAACTGTGCTCCTCCTGTCTCAGCCTCCCGAATGCTGGGATTACAAGCATGCGCCACCATGCTCTGCTTCTCTTTCTTCTTCTTCTTCTTCTTCTTCTTCTTTTTTTTTTTTTTGTGTGTGTGTGTGTGGAGGGTCTGGGGGTGGAACCCAGGGGCATTCAACCTCCGAGCTACACCCCCTGCCCTATTTTTTATTCTTTATTTTGAAACCGGGTCTCACTGAGTTGCAGAGGGCCTCACTAAATAGCTGAGGCTGTCCATGAACTGTGATCCTCTGGTCTCAGCTTCCAGAATGCTGGGATTACAAGCGTGCGCCACCACGCCCGGCTCTCTTTATTCTTAATACCAGGCATTATGCTAAGAGTTGAGATACAAAATGATCAGGATAGAAGAGCGTGCAGTAAGAGCCAGTTGTCTTGGTGCATGCCTGTAATCCCAGTACTTGGGAAGCTGAGACAGATTTGAGGACAGCCTGAGCAAGTAGTGAACTCTCATCAACCTAGCAAGATCCTATTTCCAAATAAAGTGGGGGGAGCTGGGAGTGTAGCTCAGAGATAGAATGACCCTGGGTTTAATCCACAGTACTGCATACACACAAAAGAAAGAGAGAAAGAAAAGCGTGTAGTCTACTGGGGGATACAGTGAACTGACAGTTCATCATGATAAAGGTTTGTTCACATTCTATGGTACAACCAAGACTTTGCTAAACTAGCCAGACTGGAGAAGTAGCAGGGGTTTGTTTTGTTTGGGGGTCAAGCTAAGTCCTCAATACTGCAAAAAAAAAAAAAGAATAAAATATAGGGGTGGGGATGTATCTCAGAGATAGAATGCTTCTGGGTTAAATCCTGGTCACAACAAAAACAAAACAAAACACCCAAAAACCCTGAAATAGCTGTGAGCCTCTGCTCCAGCCCTTCTCAGCTGTGGTCTGAAAGTATTTGCAGCCACAGAGATCCAAAGGGTAAGGGCCAGACTACAGACCTCAGTCTCCATTGCAGACCCTCCCATAGCCAAGACTTGGTTCTAAACTCTCGTTAGGGAGCAATACTGCCTGCTTAGTGACCCAGAAGGACCCTTACCAGGAACCTGGAGAGACTCATATCAATCTATGCACGTGGTAATAAGCCCATTTACTTCAAACTCTGAAGCAGACCTGTTCCCAACATCAGCTATACTGACAAAGGTCCTGGGGGCAGTTCAGTCTACCTAGAAACAGATGGGATCCATGCCTGCTTGAGCATCTATTACCAGGCCCCCGCCATCCAGTCAGCCTGCTCCAAACCCTCTTTTGTGTGTGTGTGTGTGTGTGGGGGGGGTGTCTGGGGATGTAACCCAGGGGCATTCCACCTCCGAGCCACATCCCCTGCTCTATTTTTTTTTTATTCTTTATTTTGAAACAGGGTCTCACTAAGTTGCAAAGGGCCTCACTAAATAGCTGAGGCTGTCTGCAAACCATGATCTTCTAGTCTCAGCCTCCCCAGTGCTGGGATTACAATCGTGCGCCACCAAACCCGGCTCTCCAAACCCTCTTGACTACGATCTCATCAGTCCAGAGGCCCAACAGGAGAAGGTCTTTTCCTGCCAAAACCAGTCTAAAGACTGGAAGAGGTTTTCTACCTCAACGACATAGACACCAGTGCAAGGCCACATGGAAAATAAGGAATGAGGTAAACCTGACACCAGCAAAGGAGACTATTAAGGTCTGAATGCTCCTGTCTCCTCCTCCTAAATTTGCACGCTGGAAACTGAAGCCCCTAAAAGAGACTCTCAGCTGGGCATGGTGACACTTGTAATCTCAGTACTCGGGAGGCTAAGACAGGAGGATTGCAGGTTCACGGCCAGCCTCAGCTACTTAGCAAAGTAACAGAGTGAAATCCTGTTTTGAAAGTAAAAAATAAGCCAGGCATGGTGGCACATGCTTGTAGTCCCTGCGCTTGGAAGGCGGAGACAGGATTGCTGGCTGAAGAGACCCTGTTTCCAAATAAAAAATATATAAATAGGTCTGAGAGTATAGCCCAGAGGTAGAAGGGTTCCATCTCCAGTACCACCAAAATGAATGAATAAATAAATAAATAAATACATAAACAAATAAAGCCAGGCGTGGAGCACACGCATGTAATCTCAGCATTAGGGAGGTTGAGACCAGAGGATCACGGTTCAGGACAGCCTCAGCTATTTAATGAGGCCCTCCGTAACTTAGTGAGACCCTGTTTCAAAATAAAGAATAAAAACAACAACAACAAAAAAAACCAACAAGGCAGGGGGTGTAGTTTGGAAGTCGAATGCCCCTGTGTTTCATCCTCAGATCACATATACAAAAAAAATAATAAGCTGGACCACGCTTGTAATCACATTCGGGAGGCTGAGACAGGAGGATCACAATTCACAAAGAGCCTCAGCTACTTAGTGAGGCCCTTTGCAACTTCGTGAGACCTGTTTCAAAATAAAGAATAATAATAATTTAAAAATAGGGCAGGAGGTGTAGCTCAGAGGTCAAATGCCCTTGGGTTCTATCTCCAAACACGCAAAAAAAAAAAATAATAATAATAAATAAAATAGGGCTGGGGGTAGAGATCAGAGATAGAATGTGGGTTCCATCCTCAGTACCACACAAATGACAACAACAACAAAACAACAGAATGGCAGACACCCCCAAGGGCTTCTGCTCTTTGGCCAGGTGAGGACACTGAGCCCATGCCCCTCTTACCCTTCTACCCGCTCCCACATGAGGCTGCAGTAGGAGCCTCAGCCGACTCTGGTGTCTTGACCTCCCACACAGCAGATTGTGAGAAATCGATTTTTGTTCCTTATAGACTAGCCAGTCGTGAGGACTCTTATAGCAGCACAAAACAGAAAATTAATAAAGTTCCAGTAACAAACTACAAAGAAATAGAGATCTATGGATTGCCTGGAGAAAAATTTAAAATAATTATCTTACAGAAGTTCCAAGATACACAAGAAAACACATAAAGACAATGAAATGAAATTGGGAAAATAATGCATAAACAAACAATAGGTCTAATAAACAGAAACCATAAAAAAGAATCAAACAAGCTGGATGTGGTGGCGCACGCTTTTATTATTTATTTATTTATTTATTTTTATTTTTTGGTGGTACTGGGGTTCCTGGAAGCCCTTCTACCTCTGAGCTACACTCCCAGACCTATTTTTACATTTTTATTTGGAAACAGGGTCTCCTAAGCCAGCGTGCACGGCTGGCTTTGAACCTGTGCGATCCTCCTGTCTCCGCCTCCCAAGCGCGGGGATTACAAGCGTGGCGCACGCTTTTAATCCCAAGCATGCTGAGACAGGATGATCGCAGTTGGAGGATAGCCTCAGCTACTTAATGAGGCCCTTTGCAACTCAGTGAGACCCTATTTCAAAATAAAGAATAAAAAATAAGGCTGGAGGTGTAGCTTGGAGCTGGAATGCCCCTGGGCTCCATCCCTAGTACCTAAAAAAAGAAAAAAGAAAAAAAGAATCAAATTCCAGAACTGAAGAATACAATGAATGACAAATGAAAAATTCAACAGAGATGTTAAACAATTGCGCTAGGCTGGTTAAGTCTTTCAATATTCAGGTGGTTAAAATATGTATATGAGAGCTTATCTGGAGGTTCTAGCAGTGGAGTACAACTACTTGTATACCCTGGACCACAGACCAGCCCTTCTCTATTTGGGGAAGGTAATCCTTTATGACTTAGCTCACGGCTTTGGGAGGAACAGATGCACATAGAGTGCTGTGGGAGGAAGGCGACACCCCCATGGCTTGCCAGATCAGCCAAATCAACCCTTGTGGTCAATGGGGTGAAACAATTAGAAATTTTAATACCACTTGGTATTTAATGATTGATTATTAAGAAATTGTTTTATTTTGTGTGTAGTTATGGTATTATGGTTTCTTTGTTTACAGTACTGGGGATTAAACCCAGAGATATTCTACCTATGAACTCCACCCTCAGGCCTATTTTATTTTTTGTTTTGAAACAAGGCCTTGCTAAGTTGTTGAGGGTCTTCCTAAGTTGCTGAGACTGTCCTTGAACCTGCAATCCTCCTGTCTCAGGCTCTTCAAGTACTGGGATTCCAAGGGTGCTCCATCACACCCAGTTATTTTATTTTTAAGGTACTGGGGATAGAACCCAGGGGCATTTGACCTCCAAGCTACACCCCCTGCCCTATTTTTTATTCTTTTTTTTTTTTGTGTGTGTGGTACTGGGGATGGAACCCAGAAGCATTCTACCTCTGAGGTACAATCCCAGTCCTATTTTTTTATCCTTTATTTTGAAACAGGGTCTCACTGAATTGCAAAGAGCCTAAGTAGTAGCTGAGGCTGTCGGCGACCCCAGATCCTCCTGTCTCAGCCTCCCAAATGCTATTTTTTATCCTTTATTTATTTTTATTTATTTATTTATTTATTTATTTATTTATTTATTTTTGGTGGTACTGGGGTTCCTGGAAGCCCTTCTACCTCCAGGCTACACTCCCAGACCTATTTTATACATTTTTATTTGGAAACAGGGTCTCTTAAGCCAGTGAGGCTGGCTCCGAACCATCCTCCTGTCTCCGCCTCCCAAGCACGTGGGGATTACAAGCGTGCGCCACCACGCCCAGCTATTCTTTATTTTGAAACAGGGTCTCACTGAGTTGCAAAGGGCCTCACTAAGTAGCTGAGGCTGTCTGAGAACCATGATCCTTCTATCTCAGCCTCTCAAATGCTGGGATTACAAGCATACACTACTACGGCCTGGCTGTCTTTTATTTTTTACTTTTATTTACTTACTTTTGTCGTGCTGGGAGTTGAACCCAAGAACATTCTACCTCTGAGCTACACTTCCAGCCCTACTTTATTTTTTATTTGGAAACAAAGTCTCACTAAGTTGCTAATAGACTCACTAATTTGCTGAGGCTGGCTTGGAGCTGTGATCTTCTTGTCTCAGCCTCCAGAATATTTTTTTATTTTGAAAGGGTCCTGCTAAATTGCTAAGGGTCTTGCTAAATTGCTGAGAGTAGTCTTGATTTCCCAATCCTCCTATCTCAGCCTCCAAAGTGTTAGGATTCTACAGTATGTACCACCATACCTGGCATCATCATCATCATCATCATCATCATCATCACCATCATCATTATTTTATTGATTTTTTTTTGTTTTTTTGGTGGTACTGGGGGTGGAGCCCAGAGGCTTTCTACCTCCAGGCTATACTCCCAGACCCATTTATATTTATTTTGGAAACAGGGTCTCATTAAGTTGCTGAGAGCCTCACTAAGTAGCTGAGGCTGGCTTTGAACCTGTGCGATCCTTCTGTCTCCGCCTCCCAAGTGCGGGGATTACAAGCGTGCGCCACCATGCCCGGCTAGACCCTTTTATTTTGAAACAGGGTCTAACTAAATTTCTGAGGCTAGCCTTGAACCTTCAAGTTTCTTGTTTCAGTCTCTCAAGTACTGGGTTATAGGCATGAGCTACCATGCCTGGATTATTATTTTTAAAAGATGGGACCAGGTGTGGTGGCTCAGGCTTATAATCCTAGTACTTTGAAGGCTGTGATAGGAGGATCACAAGTTCATGACCAGCTTTAGAAATTTAGCAAAATCTTTAGTAACCAGAAAGACTCTATTTCAAAAAATAAAAAATTAGCCGGGTGTGGTGGTGCACACTTGTTATCTCAATACTTGGAAGGCTGAGACAGGAGGATTGCAAGTTCAAAGCCAGCCTCAGAAATTTAGCAAGGCTCTCAGCAATCTAGTGAGACCCTCTTTCTAAATAAGAAATAAAATCTGGTTGAGAGTCTAGCTTGGACGTAATATACCTCTGGGTTCAATCCCTAGTGCCAAAAGAAAAAAAATTAAAAGAGCTGAAGGTTTAGTTCAGGGGTAGTATCCTCCCCCCTCAGTCTCCAGTGTGAGGGAGAAGAGGGAGAGGGTGAGGGAGAGAATATAAATATTATTATATTGCCCAGGCCAGCCCCGAACTCCTGCTTCGGTGATCAGACTAGCTGGTGAATATGTACCAACACATCCAGCATGATAATAATAACTATTTTTTTTTTTTTTGGTGGTACTGGGGTTCCTGGAAGCCCTTCTACCTCCGGGCTACACTCCCAGACCTATTTTTACATTTTCATTTTTGGAAACAGGGTCTCCTAAGCCAGCGCGTGCGGCTGGCTTCGAACCTGCGCGATCTTCCTGTCTCCACCTCCCAAGCGTGGGGATTACAAGTGTGCGCCACCACGCCCGGCAATAACTATTATTTTTAAAAAGTCTTTAAGCTGGGTGTGGTGGCACAAACCTGTAATCTTAGTCCTTGAGAAGCTGAGACAGGAGGATCACAAGTTTGGAGCCAGACTCAGCAACTTAGCAAGATCCTGCTTCAAAATAAAAGGACTGCGAGTATTGCTCAGAAGTAGAATGTCCCTGGGTTCAGTCTTCAGTTTAAAAAACAAAACAAGGCCAGGCATGTGGGGCACGTTTGAAATCCCAGTACCTGGGAGGCTGAAACAGGAGGATCGCAGGTTTGTACCCAGCTTCAGCTACTTAGTGAGGCCTTCCGCAACTTTGAGACCCTGTTTCCAAATAAAGAATAAAAAATAGGGCTGGGGATATATCTTGAAGGTAGAATGCCCCTGGTTCAATCCTCAGTACCAGAAAGCCAAACAAAACAACAAAAAAACTTGAAACTGGGCATGGTGGCACACACTTGTAATCCCAGCATTTGGGAGGTTGAGACAGGAGGATCTCGATTGACAACAACCTCAGCTACTTAGTGAGGCCCTTTGCAACTCAGTGAGACCCTGTTTCAAAATTAAGAATAAAGTGTTGTATGAAAGGAGAGAAGGTTAGCACTCCCCTTGACAAGGATGGAAGAGGCCCTTGGGCCTGACAACACACATTCAGTTAAGGCATTGCCACCCACTTTGTGGCATCTAACCATTGTTTAACAAAACAAACAAACAAGGCTGGCGTGGTGGCGCAGGTTTGTAATCCCCACGCTTGGGAGTCTGAGACAGGAGGATCCCACAGGTTCGAAGCCAGCCTCGCTGGCTTAAGAGACCCTGTTTCCAAGCTGGGCATTGTGGCACACGCTTGTAATTCCAGCATTCGGGAGGCTGAGATCGGAGGATCACAGTTTTCGGACAGCCTCAGCTACTTAGTGAGGCCCTCTGCAACACAGTGAGACCTGGTTTCAAAATAAGAATAAAAAAATAGGTCAGGGGGTATAGCTTGGAGGTCGAATGATGGTCTATCCTCAGACCCGCAAAAAGAAAAAAAAAAAAAAAAAAAGAGACCCTGTTTCCAAATAAAATATAAAATAGGTCTGGAAGTGTAGTCCGGAGGTAGAAGGGTTCCATCCCAAGTACCATTAAAAAAAAAAAAAAAGCTGGGCATGGTGGTGCACACTGCACACTTGTAATCCCAGCATTCGGGAGGATGAGACCAGAGGATCACAGTTCGTGGACAGCCTCAGCTACTTAGTGAGGCCCTCTGCAACTCAGTGAGACCCTGTTTCAAAATAAAGAATAAAAAATAGGGCAGGGGGTGTAGCTTGGAGATCGAATGCCCCTGGGTTCCATCCCCAGACCCACAAAAATAAATAAATAAATAAGCAATAGAATATAGGGCTCGGGTTGTAACTCCAAGGTAAAATGCCCCTGGGTTCAATACTCAATACTCAGTAATTCCAACAAAACAAAACAAAACAAAAAAACAACAAAAAACCCACCACCACCAACAAAAAAAACTTGAATAAAAGAGATCAAAACTAAGTTCTTCTAATTTGAATTAAAATACTTAATTACATGCAAAATGAGGATTTTGTTCTGCGGCACTTTCCTCCAAATGTTTACCATGAGAGCTATTTAGATTAACATGGGACTCATGGAAGAGTAAAATAATACACACAAAATGCCGAGAAGTGGCCCACAAATAAACTGACTCTCCTGTGTGCTCTGAACTGTCATATAACCATCCCTTCAGCCAGAATCCATGAATCGTGCCTTTTCTTTCTTTTCCCACCCATGCTACTTTTACTTCCTCTGTGAAGACTCCATCTCAGGTTCTCCATCCTTAACGCCACTATGAATCAGACCAACATCATTTATTTTCCATAATTGTGACAGTTCAGCTTTTAGCCTCCCTCTACCCTCCTCCATTTCATTTGCTACATTAATATCTGACACATAAAGGTGTGTGTGTGTGTGTGTGTGTGTGTGTGTGTGTGTGTTACTAGGGATTGAACTCAGGGTCATTCTACCTCTGAGCTACACTCCAGGCCCTGTTTTTTTATCCTTCCCTCTTCCCTCCTTCCTTCCTTCCTTCTTTCCTTTCTTTTTTTTTTTTTTTTTTCACTGAGTTGCAAGAGCTTCCCTAAGAAGCTGAGGCTGTTTGTAAACCATGATCCTCCTGTCTCAGCCTCCCAGATGCTGGGATTACAAGCATGCGCCACCACGCCTGGCTTTATTCTCTCTCTCTCTTTTTTTTTTTTTTGGTGGTACTGGGGTTCCTGGAAGCCCTTCTACCTCCGGGCTACACTCCCAGACCTATTTTTACATTTTTATTTGGAAACAGGGTCTCCTAAACTAGGACTCGTGGCTGGCTTAGAACCTGCGTGATCCTCCTGTCTCTGCCTCCCAAGCGCGGGGATTACAAGCGTGCGCCACCACGCCCGGCCTATTCTCTCTTTTGAAACAGGGTTTCACTAGGTTTCTGAGAGACTAACTATGTTGCTCGAATTTGTGATCCTTTTGTCTCAACCTTCCAAATACTGAAGTTATAGGTGTACCACCACTCCCAGCTAGCAAAGGGAATTGTGGGGGGCGGACAGGGATGGCACTGGGGACATTCAACCTCTGAGCTACACCCCCTGCCCTATTTTTTATTCTTTATTTCAAAACAGGGTCTCACTGAGTTACAAAGGGCCTCACTAAGTAGCTGAGGCTGTCCGCGAACCGCGATCCTCCTGTCTCCGCCTCCTGAATGCTGGGATTACAAGAGTGGGCCACCACACCTGGCTCACAAAGAGATCTTTTAAAAATTTAAATATAAGCCAGGCGTGGTGGCACACACTTGTAATTCCAGCACTTGGGAGGCTGAGACAGGTGGATCACACAGGTTTGAAGCCAGCCTCAGCTACTTAGGCTCTCAGCAACTTTTTGAGACCCTGTTTCCAAATAAAGTACAAAATAGGTCTGGGAGTATAGCCCAGAGGTAGAAAAGCCCCTGGGTTCCACCCCCCAGTGCCACACACACAAAAATTAAATTTAGCCAGGTGTGGAGATGCACGTTTATAATCCCAGGACTTGGAAGGCTGAGACAGGAAGATCCAGGTTCAAGGCCAGCCACTTAGTGAGGCCTTCTGCACTTAGTGAGACCCTGTTTCAAAATAGAGGAAAAAAAAATAGGGCTAAGGGTGTAGCTTGGAGGTAGAATGCCCCTGTGTTCAATCCCTAGCACCACACACAGACAAAAAAAGTAAAAATTTCAATTTGTGGGGTATACACTTATAATCCCAGCAACTGGAAGGGCTGAAGCAGGAGGAACACAAGTTCATAGCAACCTGGATAGCTAGAAAAAAGACCTCATCTCAAGATAAAAAATAAAAAAAAGGAAGCCGGGCGTGGTGACACATGCTTGTAATCCCCGCGCTTGGGAGGCAGAGACAGGAGGATCGCACAGGTTCAAAGCCAGTGTCACTGGCTTAAGAGACACGGTTTCAAAAAAAAAAAAAAAAAAAAACCCATATGTATCATAGGTCTGGGAGTGTAGCCTGGAGGTAGAAGGGTTTCCAGGGACCCCAGAAGCATAAATAAATAAATAAATAAATAAATAAATAAATAAATAAATAAATAAATAATTAAATAATTAAATAAAACAAGGGGTTGGGGTTGTAGTTCAGGGGAAGAATGCTCCTGGGCTTGCACTTTGGAGGCGGCTGAGACAAGAGGATCAAGGTTCACAGACAGCCGTAGCTACTTAGAGAGGCCCTTTGCAAATCAGTGAGACCCTGTTTCAAAATAAAGAAAAATAAAATAGGGCTGAGGGTGTAGCTTGGAGGTAGAATGTCCCTGGGTTCCATCTACAGTACTGAAAAACAAAAAACAAAACCAACTGAATCTCACTAGGTTGATGAGTTTCACTACTTGCTGAGGCTGTCCTCGAACCAGTGATCCTTCTGTCTCATCCTCCAAATTATTAAGGTTACAGGCGTGTGTCACTACACTCGGCTCTTATTATTTTTTTAAACAGGGTTCCACTAAGTTGCTGAGGTTGGTCATGAACCTGTGATCTTTCTGTCTCAGCCACCCAAGAACTAGGATTATAGGTGTGCGCCACCATTCCTGGCACCTTCCAGGTGCTTGAGCATATTACAGAAGAGAATTTAATGACACATCAGAGTTTCACTGGCAGAAAAAAAGTTTATTGTGAAGAAAATGTGCACACTCAAGGGCTAATTTTAGGCTTGTTCAAAGGCTGAGCAGCGCCTGTGCACTGATGGGTTTCCTGCCTGTATTGTCCAGGTGGATGAATAATCATGGTGGGGATAAATATTTATAAGATACTCTAGCAGTGGGCGGCCCCCTTGGGGGCTCCAGCCAGTTTCACTAACATCTAATTATGCAGCTAAGGGGTGCGTCAGAACACACTGTTGTCACCCTTAATAAGCAGAAAGGAAAAGCCAAGGGCAGAAGGCTTCTTGGTGCACCTGCTCCTGAGTAAGTAAGAGTGGCCTCAAGCAGGGGCGCACCTAGTGAGTAGGTAGAATGTAATTGCCATGTGAAAGGTGCCCTCCTTGTACTTGAAGGAAGACACTCTTATCACTAGAGACAGGGAATCAGGAAGGTTGAGAGAAATCTGTTCAAAGAAACCTTGCTAGCCGGGTGTGGTGGTGCACACCTGTAATCCTAGTACTTGAGAGGCTGAGAGCAAAGGAGTGAGGACAGCCTCAGCAAGTGGTGAGACTCGCAGCCACCTAATGAGACCTTGTGTCAGAAATAAAAATAAAAAATAGGGCTGAAGGTGTAGCCTAGAGGTAGAGTGCCTCTCGTTCAATCCCCAGTAACACAGGAAGAACAAAACAAGACAAAACAAAACAGTCGAAGGAAACTTGCTAGCCAGACATGGTCATGCACACCTGTAATCCCAGTACGTGGGAGGCTGAGACAGAAGGATGGCAGGTTTGAAGCTAGCCACAGCAATTTAATGAGGCTCTCAGCAACTTAGTGAGGAGACTGGTTTTTTTCTTTCTTTTTTTGTGGTGGTACTGGGGGTGGAACCCAGGGGCTTTTCTACCTCTGGGCTATACTCCCAGACCTATTTTTTTTTTTTTTTTTTGGTTGTACTGGGGTTCCTGGCAGCCCTCTACCTCTGGGCTACACTCTCAGACCTATTTTATACTTTTTAATTTTTGGAAACAGGGTCTCTTAAACCAGTGTGGCTGGTTTCGAACCTGCCCGATCCTCCTGTCTCCGCCTCACAAGCGCAGGGATTACAAGTGTGCGCCACCACGCCCGGCACCTCCCAGACCTATTTTATATTTTATTTGGAAACAGGATCTAAGTTACTGAGAGCCTCAGTAAGTAGCTGAGGCTGGCTTCGAACCTGTGCGATTCTCCGGTCTCAGCCGCCCTGAGTGGGGATTAAAAGTGTGTGCCACCACAACCGGCAGCAAGACTATTTTTAAATAGATATATAGAGCCGGCCGTGGTGGTACACACTTATAATCCCAGAATTCAGGAGGCTGAGACCGGAGGATCGCAGTTTGTGGACAGCCTCAGCTACTTAGTGAGGGCCTCCGCAACTTAGTGAGACCCAGTTTTAAATTAAAGAATAAAAAAACTAGGGCAGGGGGTATAGCAGGGGGTATAGCTGGGTTCCATCCCCAGACCCGCAAAAAAAAAAAAAAAAAAAAAAAGAGGCCAGGCGTGGTGGCGCACGCTTGTAATCCCCGCGCTTGGGAGGCAGAGACAGGAGGATCGCTCAGGTTCGAAGCCAGCCGCGCTGGTGTAAGAGACCCTGTTTCAAAAATATAAAATAGGTCTGGGAGTGTAGCCCGGAGGTAGAAGGGCTTCCAGGAACCCCAGTACCACAAAAAAAAAAAAAAAAAAAAAAATATATATATATATATATATATATATATATATATATATATATAATAGGTCTGGGGGTATAACTTGGAGGTGGAATGCCCCTTGGCTCAATCCCTAACAACAACAACAACAACAACAATACACACACATACACACACACCTCCAAGGAACTGCTGAGGTAAACCTCGTCTTCCCAGTGACTACATGATTAAGTGCCTTAGCCCAGACCCCTTTGTCTTGTCGTCTTTTCACAATTTACTCCTCTCTCCTACTTACCATATGACCCTCTGGCTCAAACTGCTTCTTTGGGTATTCCTCATGAAGAAGACTCCATGTAAAATGTATATTAAATAAGTGTGCATGTTTTTCTCTTGTTAATATGCTTTTGTTACAGAGATCCAGCCAAGAATGTAATATGACTACAGATTTTTCTTCTCTGCACTCAATGGGCAAGTATATAAACACGTATTATGAAGCCGGGCGTGGTGGCGCAGGCTTGTAATCCCCACATGGAGGTGGAGACAGGAGGATCATGCAGTTTTGAAGCCAGCCTTGCTGGATTAAGAGACCCTGTTTCTAAATAAAAATAGGAAAAATAAGTGTCTGGAGTGTAAGTTTCCAGGAACCCCAATACCACCAAAACAACAACAACAACAACAAAAACAACAAAAAAACCCCCAACCAACCAACCAAACAACAACAAAAAATCAAAACCCAAACAAAAAACAACAACAAAACAACAACAAAACAACAAAACAAACCAAACACGCATTATGTGTAAACCCTGTCTTTCCGTGATTAGTCCCTGTCCATCTTCTCAGATCCATCGCCCTAGTCTCCTGTGTCCACTCTTGCTGCCCTATCTACAGATGTGGCCACACACCTGTTTCTTGCCTCCATACACAGGGACATGCTGTTTCACCTGCATGTTTACTCTCCTTGGTCTACTCAGGCTGAGTTAATGGATTTCTTCCAAACCTCATAGCTACTTCTAGGTACTAAGTAGTAACAACCCTTACTTCATTGTTTGTGTTTTTGGATATTGGGATGAACTCAGGAGGGTTCTACCTCCCACTTACACCCCCAGTTCCTCTCCTTTTTTAGTACTGGAGATTGAACCCAGAGGCATTTTTTAAAGGGGGGGGGATGTAACCCAGGGATATTCTACCTCTGAGCTACACCCCCAGTCCTATTTTTTATTTTTTATTTTAAAACAGGGTCTCACTGAGTTGCAAAGGGCCTCATTAAGTATCTGAGTCTGGCTGCGAACCATGATCCTCCTGTCTCAGCCTCCTGAATGCTGGGATTACAAGTGTGCGCCACCACGCCCAGCTTCCAGAGACATTCTATCTCTGAACTATACCCCATACCCCTATTTTATTTTTTACTTTGAAACGGGGGAAAAAAAGTGTGGTAGTACATGCTTGTAATCCCAGTACTTAGGAGGCTGAAGTAGGAGGATAGCAGGTTCCTGGTTACCCTTAGCAATATGAGAATGTGAGAATATAATTTGATTTGGGGTGTGTGTGTGTGTGTGTGTGTGTGTGTGTGTGTGTGTGTTTCTGGGAATTGAACTCAGGGGCATTCTGTCTCTGAGCTATACCCTAAACCCTAATTAAGTAGCTGAGGTTGGCCGTGAACTTGTGATCCTCTTGTCTCAGCCTCCCAAGTACTGGGACGATAAGGGTGCTCCACCACACCTGGTAAAATTAGATCTTTTCTATCATAGAGGCTCCATTGGAGACTGCTGTTGTGTAGCCTTGTGTGTGCTTGTATTTTTGTTAACATAGCATTTCCTGATATTTTGCCAAAAGTAAAATTTGCCTTGCTGAGCTGCTTTTAAATATGAGTCTTTTAAGTCGGGCGCGGTGGCGCACGCTTGTAATCCCAGCATTCAGGAGGCTGAGACTGGGGGATCGCGGTTCGCGGACAGCCTCAGCTACTTAGTGAGGCCCTCTGCAACTCAATGAGACCCTGTTTCAAAATAAAGAATAAAAAACAGGGCAAGGGATGTAGCTCAGAGGTCAAATGCCCCTGGGTTCCATCCCCAGACCTGCAAAAAAAAAAAAAAAAAAAAAGGGTCTTGTGTGTGTGTGTGTGTGTGTGTGTGTGTGTGTGTGTGTGTGTATAGTACCAGGGATGGAACAACCCAGGGGCATTCTACCTCTAAGCTATACCTCCAGTCTTATCGTGTGTGTGTGTGTGTGTGTGTGTGTGTGTGTGTGTGTGTTAATGGTGGTGGAACCCAGGGGCTACATTCCCAGACCTATTGTGTATTTTATTTGGAAACAGTATCTCAGTAAGTTCCTGAGCGCCTCACCAAGCTGCTGAGGCTGACTTCAAACCTGAGATCCTAGGCTGGGTGTTCCTGGACAGCCTCAGCTATTTAGTGAGGCCACTTACAACTCAGTGAGACCCTGTTTCAAAATAAAGAATAAAAAAATAGGGCTGGGGTGAACAAAACAAAACACCCTGAGATCCTCCTATCTCAGCCTCCCAAATACTAGGCAATTCAGTTCCCTCCCCCTATATTTTGTGGTACTGGAAATTGAACCTAGGTGCCTTCTACCTCTGAGCTACACCCATAGTCCTTTTTTTATTTTGAAACAAGGACTCTCTAAGTTGAAGGATATTGGGATGAGTTGTTGCTCAGGCAGGCTGTGAAATTGCAATTCTCCTGTTTCAGCCTCCCAAGAAATGGGATTACTGGTGTGTACTACCATGCCAGGCTTAAGCAGTTCTCTTAATAGGTCTGTGTCCATGTTTGCTATCTACAAAACAATGTGTTTTGAAATTTAATAATAATAAAAACTTTGTACTTTGAAACTTCTGTTTGAGAGGCATTGTAAAAATGTAGCTGGTGCCAACCTTTAACAGTAGCACTGGCAATAGCACCCCCCAGTGGCACTGAAGTGAATTTCTTTTATTGCCTAATGGTGTTTTGTCATTTGCTACCGGCCAGGTAGACAGTAGTATGTTCAGAAATTTGTGGCAGAATATGCCACACTGAAATAGGACACTTTGGCCAAAGGATTATTTTGATCTAACAGTACTTAAAAATAGCAGGTGTCAGCCGGGTGTGGTGGCGCACGCTTGTAATCCCAGCATTCGGGAGGCTGAGACAGAAGGATCGCGGTTCTCAGACAGCCTCAGCTACTCAGTGAGGCCCTCTGCAACTCAATGAGACCCTGTTTCAAAATAAAGAATAAAAATAGTGCTGAGGGTCTTGCTCAGAGGTTGAATGCCCCAGGGTCCCAATCCCAGTACCCACCCCCCACTAAATAAATAAAAAATAAAATAAAATAAAAGCAGGCCCGGCATGGTGGTGCATGCTTGTAATCCCAGCATTCGGGAGATTGAAACTGAAGGAGGTTCTTGGACAGCCTCAGAAGATAGTGAGACTCTGAGCAACCTAGTGAGGCTCTGTTTCAAAATAAAAATAAAATAGGTCTGGGAGGGTAGCCCGGAGGTAGACGGGCTTCCAGGAACCCCAGTACCACCAAAATAAATAAATAAATAAATAAATAAATAAATAAATAAATAAATAAATATATAGGGCTGGAGGTGTAGCTTTAGAGGTAGAATGCTGCTACATTTAAACCCAAGTGCCACAAGATAGTAAAATAAAGAAAATAAAACAGGGGTTGCTATGGTTTAAACTGTTATGATTTTGGGGGAACTGTTCCTGGGGACCTCTGTTAGGGTTCTGGAAACTGTTCCCGTAAATGCAAGTTCTTGTCCAGACTTAGGATAGATATACACTAGTCTGAATGCGTGCTGAAGACTTACATGAGTTTATTATTACAAAGATAGAAATACAGGTTGTAACTGTTATGACACCATTAGAAAGAGGGACAGCTAGTGAGGAGATAGAAAGGAAATAGGCAGATAGGGAAAAGGCCTCGGTAGAAAAAGTTAATTTCCGGAGTTTCCTGAGGGGTGACAAATACCTGAAATTCCAAAGGCTCAGAGATAAGAAGGACCAGAGCTTCAGAAAGCCATCTGTTTACTAATCAACAAACCCACAAGTCTGGGACTGCTGAAAAAAGATTCTTCAAAGGACTTGCAAATACCCTATGCAAATCCTGAGAGCTACTTCCCAAAATTCCCAAAGTCACCCTAACCAAAAAGGACTCACAAACTGTCAGGCCTTTGCCTTAGTCGGACAGCAAATGGGGCTTTTCCCTCTTGGGACCCCTCCCCCCCTCCCCTTTTGGGGAGCTGTTTTCTCTCTTGCAGGTCGTGTTGGCCCTGAGAGAAGGCAGAGTGCATCTGAGGGCACGTGGCTCGGGCTACTCTTGAGTAGTGACCTGAAGGCCTCTGCTGGACATCAAGGCTGACCAGGGCCCCTAGGGGTGACGTGCACCTCTTTTCTGGCAGATCACGTGGACTCTGGGAGAAAGTAGTTTGCAACTGACGGCACTTGGCTCGGGTGACACTCGGGTTGTGACCTAAAGGCAACTACTGGACACCAGAAGACCCGAGAGCCCGAGTGGTGTTCTGCCTCTTTTCCTATTCTCTTCTGGCAGATCGCTTGGACTCTGGAAGAAAGCAGCCTGCAACTAAAGGCAATTCGGCTTGGGCTACTCTCAAGTATTGTCCTGAAGGCAGCTGCTGGACCCTAGAGTTCCAGCCCCTTTGGGGGTATTCAGCCACCTTTCCCCATTCCCTGCTGCTTCCAATAAACCTTTTACTCCCCTTCCTGAGTTCTGTGGGTGTCATTCTTCGCTCACCGTAGACAAGAACCCTGTACCCTGTACGGAGATGCTGAGTTTCTTCTCAAGAAACTCTGTTTCTTCTATGATGAAACTCCAGGTTTCTTCTCAGGTAACCCCCCCTTTTCATCTTGGGGGGCTCAGAAGAAACCCACGTTTCACTAGAGCTCAGAGTAAAGCACTCTGCCACAGAGTGACATAGTGGGATGACCAGAGAGAAAGTCACTGATGATTCCTGGACACAGAGTATTTTTATAACCAGTCTTCTGACCCTATTAGATCTCCCTGGCAGGTCTTTTGATGTGTAGATGACCTGCTCTGTCTCCAGCAAGGACCCCCACACCTTTTGTTACACTCCAAAATGTGTTAAGTTGCTCATCTGGAGTCTGGGATTCCCCCACATCCTTGAGGAAGTTTGCTTCTCTTAGAAATGTGGAGGATGCCGGGCATGGTGGCGCACGCTTGTAATTTTGGTACTTGGGAGGCAGAGACAGGAGGATGGCGCAGGTTCGAAGCCAGCCGCGTGTGCTGGCTTAGGAGACCCTGTTTCCAAATAAAAAAAATGTAAAAATAGGTCTGGGAGTGTAGCCCGGAGGTAGAAGGGCTTCCAGGAACCCCAGTACCACCACCAAAAGAAAAAAAAAAAAAAAAGAAAGAAAGAAAGAAAGAAAGAAAGAAAGAAATGTGGAGGACCTCACTAAGTAGCTGAGGCTGTCTGCAAACCACAATCCTCCTGTCTCAGCCTCCCAAGTACTGAGATTACAAGCGTGTGCCACCACATTTGGCTTCCTTCCTTTCAATGGCTGAATAATAAATACATTTTGTAATTATATAGGTAATGTTAAGGTGAAAGACCTGTTTGGCTCCCAAAGTGTAACAGTCATAGATGTAGCTGCGGGATCTTGTTCTGAGCTATGTGTAGAAAACAATAGCTCGAATTCTTGCTACAAGCTTAAACAATTTCATTATTACAAAGACAGAGAAAGATTAGCTTAATAAAGCCTATACCAGAGGTAGTATAGGGGGTGACTTGAAGTAACTGGAGGTTTTTGGACACAGAACATTTTATACCAGTAATCTTCTGACCCACTAGATCTGCCCCTTCTGGGGCAAGTCTCTTGATGTGGGGATTCCTTCCTATAGGTCTGCTCTGTCTTCTGTACAGACCCCAAGCCTCTTGTTACACCCCAAAATGTGTTTATTGATCATTAGAGTCTGGGATATTTTGAAGGTTTATGGCATCCTCTCACATCCTTGGGAAATCTTAACTTTACAATGAAAAAGGGCCCTGGGGCTATCTTTGTTGTCTTGCTAATCACTGTTGGTGCCTGGAATCCTGCAGGATCTCTTCCCTTGTCTGAATGCCTGCCCTTTCTTCCAATTTTCTAATACCAGAGCTAATGGCTCGGAGCTACACTCCCAGCCTATTTTTAAAAATTCTTTATTTTGGACTTCCGGGAAGATGGCGACCGAGAAAAGCGGGGCTTAAGAGTCCCGCTAACAACCAATCTCCATTACCACAAAAAGAGCGCCTTTCATAGCCAGAAAACACCATCACCAGAAAAACAAAAAAACCCACCAGGCTCCAGAGAGAAAGCGGACTGAGAACAGAGCTCAGGGCCACAGAGGAGACACACGCGCCCGAGGACGCGGCAGCAGCGCCATACTGCCGGCGGCAGCGGCGAACTCAATGGACGGCTACAGCAAGCCAGGTGAGCCGCTGCGGAACAGCCAGGCGGGATCTTTCGGCGCAGACAACATTTAAAGCTCCCAGTGACTGAGCTCAGCACACGCTGCAGGGATTCAGAGTGGAAATCAAAACCAGAGAAGAAAAAATACGCCAGCCTCATGGCCGAGAACGTGGCAGAGGCGCCATATTGCCACCGGCGGCGGCAGCAGCAGTGAATTCACCGAGTCCAGTACAGCTACATCTGCGTACTCAAGAACAGTGACTCAAAGTGCGGGCCACAGAGGAGAAATCGCAGTATTGGGCCTCCTGGGACTTGACCCAGTGAGGGAGTGGTGGTGGCAGAGATATCACACCATAGGAGAACGTGCAACCTGGCACCCCCCATAGTTTAAAGCAGCCTCTATCGACTCCCTGGGTCGGAGACTCTGTGATACAACCCAGTAAAGGAGTAGTGGAGTCTGAGATAATACAGACTCGAGATCCAGAGCACCTTAAGTGAAGCCATAGTGACCCAAGGGAAGAACCCAGAGAAGGCACAAACCTCCAAAATCATGGGAAAGAGGAATAACACTGGAGTAATGAATGTGCACAACCCCACAACATCAGAACCTGATAAAACAGAAAATCAGAGATTTCTAGAAGATCAAATCAGGAAAATAACTGTAGAAATAATAGAGGTGCTTCGAAAAGAACTCAGAGAGAGCCAAAAAGAGATAAAGGATGCAATTAATGAAGTAAAGGTCTCAATTCAAAGCACAAACAACCGATTAGACCACATGGGGAACAGAATCTCGCTCTTAGAAGATGAGCAATCCAAAAATGAATGCATAGTTTCTAATCTAGAAAAAAATATCCAACAGCAGGAATCTGACATTGAAGAAATATGGGCCCATCTTAAGAGAGCTAACCTAAGAATAACTGGAATAGAGGAGGGAAAAGAAAGTGATACCAAAGGGATCAACAATCTCTTCAAGGAAGTAATAGCAGAAAATTTTCCAAATATAGAGCAAGAGGTTGATACACAGATCCAGGAAACTTAGAGAACTCCCTTTAGACAGGATCGGAGAAGAGGATCCCCACGCCATATAATTGTCAAAATGACCAATGTGGAAGCCAAGCAGAGAATCTTAAAGGCAACAAAAACAAAGGGCCAACTGACATTCAGAGGCAAACCAATTAGAATCACTCCAGACTTCCCAAACCAAGTCATGAGAGCCAGAAGGGCTTGGAGTAACATATTCCAAACTCTGAAAGAAAACAACTTCCAGCCAAAAATTTCCTATCCAGCAAAACTTTCTATCAAATTAGATGGAGAAATAAGAAGCTTCCATGACAAACAGAAACTGAAGGAATTTATGTCTTCAAAACCAGCGCTAGAGAAAATACTCAAAGAGATTAACTACAAAGAAGAAATAGGTAACACTCACCAGAACCAGAGAAACAAGAGTTTCCATCCAACAGACAACTAAGATTGGTTATCTGTGGAGATTCATTATTTATGTTAGTCTTTTACCTATCTCTAAGTTGTATTGTTTGCCTTTATTGTTGTTAATTTTTAGGATTTCTAGTTGGAATATTAATATACCTTCAGATATAGCATTTGGAAATATTTTATCCAATTCTATTAGTAACTTTCAACTCTGTTTACATTGTCTTTGGATATACAATATTTTCTTTAATTTTTAGGGAGTTTGTATATTCTTCTGTTGCCTGTGCCATTGAAATCATATCCAAGAAATCACTGCCAATTTCAATGTTGTGAGGTTTTATGACCCAGATTTTCTCCTAAAAGTTTATAGTCTTAAGATTTAGAGACTTCCGGGAAGATGGCGACCGAGAAAAGCGGGGCTTAAGAGTCCCGCTAACAACCAATCTCCATTACCACAAAAAGAGCGCCTTTCATAGCCAGAAAACACCATCACCAGAAAAACAAAAAAAACCACCAGGCTCCAGAGAGAAAGCGGACTGAGAACAGAGCTCAGGGCCACAGAGGAGACACACGCGCCCGAGGATGCGGCAGCAGCGCCATACTGTCGGCGGCAGCGGCGAACTCAACGGACGGCTACAGCAAGCCAGGTGAGCCGCTGCGGAACAGCCAGGCGGGATCTTTCGGCGCAGACAGCATTTAAAGCTCCCAGTGGCTGAGCTCAGCACACGCTGCAGGGATTCAGAGTGGAAATCAAAACCAGAGAAGAAAAAATACACCAGCCTCACGGCCGAGGGCGTGGCAGAGGCGCCATATTGCCACCGGCAGCGGCAGCAGCAGTGAATTCACCGAGTCCAGTACAGCTACATCTGCGTACTCAAGAACAGTGAGTCAAATTGCGGGCCACAGAGGAGAAATCGCAGTATTGGGCCTCCTGGGACTTGACCCAGTGAGGGAGTGGTGGTGGCAGAGATATCACACCATAGGAGAACGTGCAACCTGGCACCCCCCATAGTTTAAAGCAGCCTCTATCGACTCCCTGGGTCGGAGACTCTGTGATACAACCCAGTAAAGGAGTAGTGGGGTCTGAGATAATACAGACTCGAGATCCAGAGCACCTTAAGTGAAGCCATAGTGACCCAAGGGAAGAACCCAGAGAAGGCACAAACCTCCGAAATCATGGGAAAGAGGAATAACACTGGAGTAATGAATGTGCACAACCCCACAACATCAGAACCTGATAAAACAGAAAATCAGAGATTTCTAGAAGATCAAATCAGGAAAATAACTGTAGAAATAATAGAGGTGCTTCGAAAAGAACTCAGAGAGAGCCAAAAAGAGATAAAGGATGCAATTAATGAAGTAAAGGCCTCAATTCAAAGCACAAACAACCGATTAGACCACATGGGGAACAGAATCTCGCTCTTAGAAGATGAGCAATCCAAAAATGAATGCATAGTTTCTAATCTAGAAAAAAATATCCAACAGCAGGAATCTGACATTGAAGAAATATGGGCCCATCTTAAGAGAGCTAACCTAAGAATAATTGGAATAGAGGAGGGAAAAGAAAGTGATACCAAAGGGATCAACAATCTCTTCAAGGAAGTAATAGCAGAAAATTTTCCAAATATAGAGCAAGAGGTTGATACACAGATCCAGGAAACTTATAGAACTCCCTTTAGACAGGATCAGAGAAGAGGATCCCCACGCCACATAATTGTCAAAATGACCAATGTGGAAGCCAAGCAGAGAATCTTAAAGGCAACAAAAACAAAGGGCCAACTGACATTCAGAGGCAAACCAATTAGAATTACTCCAGACTTCCCAAACCAAGTCATGAGAGCCAGAAGGGCTTGGAGTAACATATTCCAAACTCTGAAAAAAAACAACTTCCAGCCAAAAATTTCCTATCCAGCAAAACTTTCTATCAAATTAGATGGAGAAATAAGAAGCTTCTATGACAAACAGAAACTGAAGGAATTTATGTCTTCAAAACCAGCGCTAGAGAAAATACTCAAAGAGATTAACTACAAAGAAGAAATAGGTAACACTCACCAGAACCAGAGAAACAAGAGTTTCCATCCAACAGACAACTAAGATTGGTTATCTGTGGAGATTCATTATTTATGTTAGTCTTTTACCTATCTCTAAGTTGTATTGTTTGCCTTTATTGTTGTTAATTTTTAGGATTTCTAGTTGGAATATTAATATACCTTCAGATATAGCATTTGGAAATATTTTATCCAATTCTATTAGTAACTTTTAACTCTGTTTACATTGTCTTTGGATATACAATATTTTCTTTTATTTTTTAGGGAGTTTGTATATTCTTCTGTTGCCTGTGCCATTGAAATCATATCCAAGAAATCACTGCCAATTTCAATGTTGTGAGGTTTTATGACCCAGATTTTCTCCTAAAAGTTTATAGTCTTAAGATTTATATTTAGGTCTTTTATCTATTTTGAGTTAATACTTGTATATGGGATTAGGTAAAGGTCCAATTTTATTCTTTTCCATGTAATTATTATTTTTCAACAATATTTAGTTAAAAGATTATTATTTCCACCACCAAATGTTCGTGGAAACCTTGTCAAAAATAACTTGACAATATAGGGAAAAATTTAGCTCTAGGCTTGTATTTAACTCCAATGGTCTATATATCTGCCTTTAGAACAGTACTACACTGTTTCAATTATTGTAGCTTTATATGGTTTGAAATCAGAAAATATATATCTGCTAGCTTTGTTCTTTTTCAAGATCGTTTTGGGTATCTAGAATTCATATTCCATATTAGGATAGATTTTTTTCTGAAAAATAAATATATAAATATATGATAGTTTCACCTAAAAAAAACAGAAAAAATATGCTCTAGTAAGAAAGAAAGCAAAAAGAAATATTGAAATGCTATCTTTAAATCATCAAACGCTTGGTATCAGACAAATGAAACTGTTATGTGAGATTATCATTTTTAATTTTGGATAAATTGCTATAATACTAGATGTCAACCACTAAGCCAAGCATGGGAAGGAGGGATGGGGAGAGAATGGGGTGGGGATCGGGTGGGGGCTGACTGGGCGATGTGTGCATGTATGTCTACAAAAGTTTGTATCCCACTATGATGTATGAATACAGTGCACCAATAAAATAAAATTAAAAAAAAAAAAAAAAAAAAAAAGATTTATATTTAGGTCTTTTATCTATTTTGAGTTAATACTTGTATATGGGATTAGGTAAAGGTCCAATTTTATTCTTTTCCATGTAATTATTATTTTTCAACAATATTTAGTTAAAAGATTATTATTTCCACCACCAAATGTTCGTGGAAACCTTGTCAAAAGTAACTTGACAATATAGGGAAGAATTTAGCTCTAGGCTTGTATTTAACTCCAATGGTCTATATATCTGCCTTTAGAACAGTACTACACTGTTTCAATTATTGTAGCTTTATATGATTTGAAATCAGAAAATATATATCTGCTAGCTTTGTTCTTTTTTAAGATCGTTTTGGGTATCTAGAATTCATATTCCATATTAGGATAGATTTTTTTCTGAAAAATAAATATATAAATATATGATAGTTTCACCTAAAAAACAGAAAAAAATATGCTCTAGTAAGAAAGAAAGCAAAAAGAAATATTGAAATGCTATCTTTAAATCATCAAACGCTTGGTATCAGACAAATGAAACTGTTATGTGAGATTATCATTTTTAATTTTGGATAAATTGCTATAATACTAGATGTCAACCACTAAGCCAAGCATGGGAAGGAGGGATGGGGAGAGAATGGGGTGGGGATCGGGTGGGGGCTGACTGGGCGATGTGTGCATGTATGTCTACAAAAGTTTGTATCCCACTATGATGTATGAATACAGTGCACCAATAAAATAAAATTAAAAAAAAAATTCTTTATTTTGAGCCGGGCGTGGTGGCGCATGCTTGTAATCCTCACGCTTGTGAGGCAGACAGGAGGATCACACAGGTCTGAAGGCAGCCGCACGGGTTTAAGAGATCCTGTTTCCAAAAGTAAAAAAGTATAAAATAGGTCTGGGAGTGTAGCCTGGAGGAAGAAGGGCTTCCAGGAACCCCAGTACCACCAAATAAATAAATAAATAAATAAATACATACCAGAGCTATTTTCAAATACATTTTGAAGTCATTTTTCAATACTGGCACATTAATATCAAAGCTATTTTTAAATACATTTTGAAGTCATTCCCCAATACCGGCACAGGTAATTCGGTTTTTATGCATTTCAGTGTAGCAAAGAAGTCATTGACAAAATATTTGTTATAGAAAGAACATTGGATTAGTGTCAGTGAGTTGGTTGCAAAGACAAGACACACATATATAAAAAAGGAATGAACTTTACAAGCGAACGAATCACGTGGTCAGGAGACCTAAGGACTAGGCAGCAAATAGATCTGCCTGGTAGATCCTATTGTTTATTGGTTGACAAGCTCTGGAATAAGATACAGCCACCCAAAAGTTAAGCTGGACCATCAACCCATCTTTCCTTTGAGTAGGCTTCTGAGAGATAAAAGAAATCGCCGGAAGGTAAGCGTCCTACTCGGAACTGAGTGGATTCGCCCGCGAGGCGCCCTAAGGGGATGGGCTTTGCAGAGCAAAGCTGGGGTCTACGACTCCAGCAGAGCTCGCCTCGCAGTCCACACGCACTCGCCCGCTGGGGCTTTTTGGCCCCTTCGGGCCGCCATGGCGCCGCCGCGCTCTGGTCCTGGGGGCGGGGCCTCCGTGCTCTGGTCCTGGGGGCGGGGCCTCCGTGCTCCGCTGCCGGGGGCGGGGCCGCCGCAGACATGGCGGGCGAGCTGGACGGCGCTAAGGCTCTGAGCGGGCTGCTGAGCGGCCTGGCCCAGGACGCCTTCCACGGGCACCCGGGCGTCACCGAGGAGCTGCTGCGGAGCCAGCTCTACCCGGAGGTGCCACCCGAGGAGTTCCGCCCCTTCCTGGCGAAGATGAGGGGGATTCTAAAGGTTCGCTCCCTCCGAAGCCCGCGGCCCTCCTCACCGCGCCCACCCGCGCCTCCCCGCCAGCCGCCCGCCGGCCCCGCGGCGCGCCCCTTGCGGGTTTCCGAAGGGCGACCCCTTTCGGCTCAAGATTCTGTCCCCAGGCTCACTGACACCTGTGGGTGCAAGGCGTCTCTCCTGTTTCGAGTTTCCCCGGCGGTTCCCTGGGCCTGGAGCTTTAAAATATAAGAGCGAGCCGGGCGTGGTGGCGCACGCTTGTAATCCCCGCGCTTGGGAGGCTGAGACAGGAGGATCGCACAGGTTCAAAGCCAGCCTCAGCTACTTAGTGAGGCTCTCAGCAACTTAGACCCTGTTTCCAAATAAAATATGAAATAGGTCTGGGAGTATAGCCCGGAGGTAGAAAGCCTCTGGGTTCCACCCCCAGTACCACAAAAATAAATAAATAAATAAAAGTAATAAAATAAAATAAAATACAAGAGCGAGCCGGGTGTGGTGGTGTATGCCTGTAATCCCAGTACGGGAGGCTCATATCGGAGGATCGCAGGATCGAGACCAGATTGAACAATTTAGTAAGACATTTAGCAACCCAATAAGACCCTGCTTCAAAAAGAAAAGAAAAAAAAGACTGGGGGGTGTAGCTCGGAGGTAGAATGCCCTGAATCTCCAGTACCAAGAAAAAAAAAGTGATAGGTTGCCCTGAGCTTTTCTGTATTGTGTAAGTTGTGAGCCTTAAAATGAGCCAGTGTTTCCTGGGATAGAGTGGGTTAGCTAGAGTGAGCACCTGTTAAGCGGTCGACTGAATAGATAAGAGAGCATATTTGCCAACTGAAGTCTTAAATGTAGATCAGGTTGTCCCATAAAATACACGAGGCAATATTAATTTTAATGTTTCATTTGACCTGGTATATTCAAAGTATTATCATTTCACATTAATCAAGGTACAAAATATTAAGATTTCATATCATTTTTTTCTTTGTACAAAAAAATTATACCATACATCGTATTAGGTTTATCAGATTAAAGATGTCATAGACCATATCTTTAGGATAACATTTCATATCATTTTTTCAACGAAGTTTTTGAAATCTGGTGTGTATTTTGCACTTAAAGCACACAACAGTTTGAATTAGCAACTATTCAAATGTTCATTAGCCACTCAGTGTGCTAATGCTGCGGTATTGGACAAGTCTTTTAAGCCAAGAAATGCGTTACATTATTGTGTTAGTCCACAGTGTACTGTAGAGATAGACTATGAAAAATAATGATTTTGATAGGGCTTTTATGTTTTAGGAACTAAACATTTTATATATTATTTGTTTTGTTTCCTGAAAAAGCATGGTAGACATCCATTTCAATTTACTTTAAAAAAATTTTTTTATTGGTGCATTATATTCATACATCCTATTGGGGTAAAAAACTTGTGTGTACATACATGTACACATCACCGCTTTAACCCCTACCCCATTCCCACCCCATTCCTTCCCCATTCCTCCTTCTCTTGCTTGGCTTAGTAGTTGACTTCGATATGTTTAAGTATGTTGTGTGTTTTAGAGAATTTCCTTCTTCCCCCCTCCCATCCCCTCATTTAGGTTGTCTTGTTTGCTCCTCTATAGGATTTCCTTTTTCATCTAGAGTTCCTCTTATGACCCATTTCTCCTTAGCTTTCACATATTAGGGAAAGCATCTGATTTCTTATTTTTTGTGACTGACTAATCTCACTTAGCATAATGTCCTCCAGTTCCATCCATTTCCCTGAAAATGATGTAAAATTGAGTTTTTTTTTAATGGCTGAGTAAAATTCCATTGTGTACATATCTCACAGTTTTGTAATCCATTCATCTGTTGATGGACATCTTGGCTGGTTCCATAGTTTGGCTATGGTGAATTGTGCAGCTATGAACATAGATACACATGCATTAGTTTGGTAGTTTGGTTTCCTTTCTTTTGGGTAGATACCCAGAAGTGGTATTGCTGGATCAAATGGTACATTTGTTCCCATTCTTCTGAGGATTCTCCTTACTGTTTTTCAAAGTGGTTGCACTAATTTGCAATCCCACCAATGTTTTAGAGTTCCCACTTCTCCACATCCTCGCCAGCATCTGTTGTTTGTGTTTTGAATGATTGCCATTCTAGTTGGAGTTAGGTGAAATCTCAGGGTACTTTTGATTTGCATCTCACTGATTGCCAATGATGTCGAGCATTTCTTCATGCATTTATTGGCCATTTGAATTTCTTCTTTCGTAAAATGTCTATTTAGTTCGCTTGCCCATTTTGTTATTGGATGCTTTGTTTTCTTAGTGTTGAGTTTCTTGAGTTATCTGTATATTCTAGATATTAATTCTCTATTGGAGGGGTAGGTGGCAAAAATCTTCTCCCATTCTGTTGGCTCTTGGTTGAGGTTCTTGACAGTTTCCTTTGCTGAACAGAAGCTCTTCAGTTTCATGCAATCTCACATATTGATTCGCCTTTTAATTTGTTGTGCCTTTGGGGTCTTGTTGAGAAAGTGTTTATCTGTGCCTATGTGTTGCAGTGTTGGACCTATGCCCTCTTCAAGGAGCTTCAAGGTCTCTGGCTTAATTTCCAAGTCTTTGATCCATCTTGAATTGACTTTTGTGCAGGGTGAGAAAGTGGGATTAATTTCCAATTTTCTGCATATGGTTAACCCGTTTTGCCAACACCATTTGTTGAACAGACTATCTTTTCCAGTGAATGTTTTTGGCCCCTTTGTCAAAAATCAATTGGCTGAAAGTGTGTGGACTTGTTTCTGGGTCTTCTATTCTGCTCCATTGGTCTATGTATGTATTTTTTTTTTTTTTTTGTCGTTGTTGTTATTGTTTTTGCCAGTACCATGCTTTTTTTTTTTTATTACAATGGCTTTGTAGTATAGTTTAAGTCAGGTATTATGATTCCTCCTACATGGATTTTGTTGCTGAGAACTACTTTAGCTATTCTGGGTTTTTTGTTACTCCAAATAAATTTAAGGACTGATTTTTCTATGTCTGTGAGGAATGATCTTGGTAGTTTAAGGGGCATTGTGTTAAATCTGTAGATCACTTTTGGAAGGATGGCCATTTTAATAATATTTATTCTGCCAATCCATGAACATGGAAGATCTTTCCATCTTCTAAGATCTTCGATTTCTTTTTTCATTGTTTTATAATTTTCTTTGTAGAGATCTTTTACCTCCTTGGTTAAGTTTATTCCTAAGTATTTTTTTTTTTTTTTTTTTTTTGTGGGAGATCCTGAGTGGAAGTGTTTTCTGAATTTCTTTTTCAATGGATTTATGGTTGGTGTACAGGAAAGCTTCTGATTTTTTAAGATTGATTTTGTATCCAGACAATTTGCTGAATTTGTTGATCAGTTCTATAAGCCTTTTGGTTGAGTTTGTTGGGTTTTCTAAATGTAGTATCATGTCATCTGCAAATAGTGAAAGTTTGAGTTCTTCTTTTCCTATTTGTACTCCTCTGATTTCCTTTTCTTGACTTACTGCTTTGGCTAGAGTCTCTAGTACTATATTGAAGAGAAGTGGTGATAATGGACATCCTTGTCTCGTTCTTGTTTTTAGGGGAATTCCTGAAGTCTTTCCCCATTTAATATGATGTTGGCGATGGGCTTCTTGTAGATTGCCTTAATGATGTAGAGATAATATTCCTTCTATTCCAATTCTCTGCAGTGTTTTTTTTTTTATCATAAATGGATGTTAGATTTTATCAAATGCTTTTTCCGCATCTATTGAAATGATCATGTGATTTTTGTCTTTGATTCTGTTTATATGATGAATTACATGGATTGATTTTCGTATGTTGAACCAGCCTTGCATCCCTGGGATGAACCCTACCTGGTCATGGTGTATGATTTTCTTGATGTGGTTTTGAATGCGTGTTGCTAGTATTTTGTTTAATAGTTTTGCATCCAAGTTCATCAGAGATATAGGCCTGTAGTTTTCCTTCCTTGAACTGTCTTTATTTGGTTTGGGCATTAGTGTGATGTTGGCTTCATAGAATGTATTTGGGAGAGTCCCGGTTTTTTCTATTTCGTGAAATAGTTTGAGTAGTATTGGGGTTAGCTCTTCTATAAAGGTTTTATAGAATTCACTTGGGAAACCATCTGGTCCTGGGCTTTTCTTTGATGGTAAGCTCTTTATTGCTGTTTCAATCTCTTTGATTGTTATTGGTTGGTTTAAATGTTCTTTATCTTCTTGACTCAGTTTAGGAAGGTTGTATTTATCTAGGAAGTTGTCAATTTCCTCCAGATTTTCCATTTTGTTGGAGTATAGTTTTTCGAAGTAGTTTCTGATAATCCTCTGGATTTCTACACTGTCAGTAGTAATGTCTCTTTTTTTATCTCTTATCTTCATAATTTGGGGTGATTCTCTTTTTTTTTATTTAGATTGGCTAGTGGTTTATCTATTTTGTTAATTTTTTCAAGAAACTAGCTTTTGGTTTTGGTGATTTTTTGTATTTTTTTATTCTCTATTTCGTTAATTTCTGCTCTAATTTTAATAATTTCCTGTCTTCTACTAGATTTGGGGCTCGATTGTTCCTGGTTTAATACTGCCTTCAAAGTGTCCCAGAGGTTTTGATATGTTGTATCTTTATTTTCATTTGTTTCTAGAAATTTCTTGCTTTCACCTCTTACATCTTCTATGACCCATTCTTCATTCAGAAGGGTGGTGTTCAGTCTCCACATGTTTATGTTGTTTCTTTGGGTCTTCTTATTCAATTTACTTTTTTGAGAGGAAGTCTCATTATGTTGCCCTGGGTGGCCTCAAACTGTGATCCTACACTTTATTTTGAAACAGGGGCTCACCAAGTTGTGGAGGGCCTCACTAAGTTTCTGAGGCTGACTTCAAGCCTGTGATTCCCCTCTCAGCCTCTCAAGTACTGGGATTACAAATATGCACCATGCTAAGTTCTGACTTGTTCTTAAAACTTGATGGATTTATTTATTTATTTTTGTTAAGGGGTTTTACTATGTCATCCCAGCTAGTTTCATACTTTCTGGGCTCAAGTGATCCTCTTGCCTCAGCTGAGATTACAGGTATGATACTGAGGATTGAACCCAGGGTCATTCAACTTCCGAATTACACCCAGCTCGTTTTTATTTTTATTTTTATTTTTATTTTTTTGTGGTACTGGGGCTGGAACCCAGGGACATTCTACCTCCAAGTTACACTCCCAGCCCAATTTTTTTATTCTTTATTTTGAAACAGGGTCTCACTGAGTTGCAAAGGGCCTCACAAAGTAGCTAAGGCTGTCCTCGAACTGTGATCCTCCTGTCTAAGCCTCCCAAATGCTGGGATTATAAGCATGTACCACCTCACCAGCTTATTTTTTGTTTTGATTCAGGGTCTCACTGAGTAGCTAAGGCTGGTCCTAACCTACAATCCTCCTGTCTTAGCCTCCCAGGTACTGAGATTACATGGGTGTGCCACCATGCCTCACTAATTTTTTTTTTTAAACAAAGACCTAGGCACCTGTATGCTTTTCATTATTTTTATTATGAACATTAAGAGTATAGAAATCTGAGATTTGTAAAACCATATCTAATAGTAGCTGCTGATGTAATCAATACTAATATTTTTGTGCATTGTACAAATACTTTATTAAGCATCTTAACTATAAGCCATGCATTATGTTTTGGACATGGCAGTAAACAGCACAGCTGTTTATACCCTTGTGAGCCATAGTTTCTTCAAGAATATAGATGTTACAACAGTAGTTAAGCTGGGCATGGTGATGTATACTTGTAGTCCCAGTACTTGGGAGGCTGAGACAGGAAGATTGCAGGTTCGCTGCCAGCCTCCGCAATTTAGTGAGGCCCCCCCACAACTTAGTGTGAGACCCTGTTTCAAAATAAAATAACAAAATAGGGGTGAGGTCATAGCTTGAGGTGGAATGCTCCTGAGTTCCATCTCCATTACCATATACAAAAAAGAAATTATTTACTTTAGGTACTGGGGATTGATCCTGGGGCATTTTACCTCCATCTATACCTCAGCCCTTTGTATTTTTAAAAATTTGATTAATTAATTAATTTATTTTGTGGGTCTGGAGTTGGAACCCAGGGACATTGGACCTCCGGACTTTATCCCCTGCCCTGTTTTTTATTCTCTGTTTTGAAACAGGGTCTCACTGAGGTGTAAAGGGCCTCACTAAGTAGCTGAGGCTGTCCTCGAACCGCGATCCTCTATTCTCAGCCTCTTGAATGCTGGGATTACAAGTGTGTGCTGCCCGGCTAGCCCTTTGTATTTTGAGAGCTTGTTTGGAGGTTCTAGCAGGGGAGCGCAGCTACTCGTATACCCTTGACCGAAGACCGGTCCTGGTCCTCCTCTATTCAGGGAAGGTCGTCCTCTTCGACTGAGCGCGCAGCTTCGGGAGGGACGCACATGGAGCCATGAGGGAGGAAGGGGCCAGCCAGGTCAGCCGAATCAACCCTGGCGATCAATGGGGTGACAGATGTCGCAGCCAGATCGCCCTCACATCTTAGCCCTTTGTATTTTGAAACAGGGTCTTGTTAGATTGTTGAGGGTCTTGCTAAATTGCTGAGGCTGGCCTTGAACCTACAATTCTCCTGTGTCAGCCTGCCAGGTACTGGATTACAGGAACGTGCCACCATGCTCAGTTTACAGGTAGTTTAGAGGTAGAATGCCCAGGGGTTCAATCCCCAGCAACCCCCCACCCCCCCCACACAATATTTAGACCATATATTTTGTATCCTTTATATTCAATGTCTTACTATGCCCAAAATATGAGCAAAATTTATTCTTTCAAAAAATATTGCATCACACAATTTTCTTAATTTATAAAAACATATAAACCAGAGAATGAGAATGTTCTGTTGTCTGGTCATACTATTAGGTCTTATCTATAAACAGTAATTCTGTTTCTCTCCTGTAGGTGGCAGTAGAATATTGGCTTGCTAATGTATGGTTAACCTATGCTAGAAGCAACATAATGTTTAAATGTTCTTTGGAATATTCTAATTCAGAAAATAAGAATTTCTTACCTAAAAAGGAGTTTCAAATTTGGCTTGATACTTTGAATTTAGAAATATCATTTTCTTGCCGGGCGTGGTGGCGCACGCTTGTAATCCCTGCGCTTGGGAGGCAGAGACAGGAGGATCGCGCAGGTTCGAAGCCAGCCGCGCGCGCTGATTTAGGAGACCCTGTTTCCAATAAAAATGTAAAAATAGGTCTGGGGATGTAGCCCGGAGGTAGAAGGGCTTCTAAGAACCCCAGTACCACCACCAAAAAAAAAAAAAAAAAAAATATCATTTTCTGGAGGTTCTTTTTTTGGTTCTGGGAATTGAACCCGGGGCAATATACCTCCAAGCTACACTGCAGCCTTATTATTATTTAAAAATTTTTTTTTATTTGGTGGCTTGGGGGTTGAACCCAGGGACATTCTACTTCCAAGCTACACCCCACTCATATTTTTATTTTTTTGAAATGAAGTCTTGCTAGTTTAATGAGAGTCTCACTATTTCTCACTATTTGTTGAGACTGTTCTCACCTGCAATCCTCCTGTCTCAGCCTTCCATGTATTGGGATTACAGGTGTGTACCACCATGCCTGGCTGACCTTTATTATTTTTAATTTTTTATGGTACTGGGATGGACCCCAGAGTCATTCTACCCTTGAGCTACACCCCACCGTTATTTTATTTTTATTTAGAAACAGTCTTGCTAAGTTGATGAGAGTCTTTATACTTGCTGAGGCTGTCTTCAAAGGTGCAATCCTTTAGTCTCAGCCTCCCAAATACTGGGATTATAGGCATTCGTCACAATGCTTTGCTTTATTTTTAAAATTTGAAATAGAGTCTTGCTAAGTTCCTGAGGTGCTCCCTAAATTGCTAAGCCTGGCCTTGAACCTGCAGTCCTTTTCTCAGCCTCCCAAGTACTGGAATTATAGGCATGTACCACCATGCATGGCTACTCCAGTCCATTTATTTTTTGTTTTGAAACAGGGTCTCACTAGGTTGCTGAGAATCTTGCTAAATTAGGAGTCTGGTCTTGAACCTTAAATTCTTCTGTCTTGGCCTCTCAAATGCTGGGATTACAAGGGTATGCCACCACACCTGGCTCCCTGAGTTCCATTAAAGAAATAGAACCCTTTATAACTGAGAAATGTTTTTCCTCAAAGTTGTATAAAGGATAATTGAATACATTTATATATTCTTCTCCCCAGGTTGTATATTTTTATTCCTTGTCATGCATTTTATAGCTTCTCCAATGGTCACAATGGTCAGTGACCTTATTAACTATTACTTTTTTTTTTTTTTTTTTTTTTTTTTGGTGGTACTGGGGTTCCTGGAAACCTCCAGGCTACACTCTTAGACCTATTTTATATATATATTTGGAAACAGGGTCTCTTAAGCCAGCATGTCTGGCTTCGAACCTGCGCGATCCTCCTGTCTCTGCCTCCCAACTGTGGGGATTACAAGCGTGCGCCACCACGTTTGGCTGATTTTTTTTTTTTTTTAAAGAGAGGATTTTACAACGTTCCTTGTCCAGGTCCAGGTCTCCTGGAACTCTTGGATCAAGTGAGCCTCTTGCCTCAGACTCCACTGTGCAGGGATTACTGGCATGGGCCACCACACCCAGCTAAATTTTCTATGTTTTTTTTTCCCCTGCAGTACTAGGTGTGGAACCCAAAGGCATTCTACCTCCGAGTGACACCTCAGCTCTATTTTTATTCTTTATTTTGAAACAGGGTCTCACTGAGTTGCAAGGGCCTCACTAAGTAGCTGAGGCTGGCTGCGAACCGCGATCCTCCTGTCTCAGCCTCCCAAATATTGGGATTATAAGCATACGCCACCACACCCAGCTTTTTTTTTTTTTTGGTCTTTTCTGTAGCTACCATTTTTCTTTATTATTAAATCTTTTAAATGTTTGTTCTCAGCACTTCTTTTGTAGGACAATAAACTTCTGTTGGTAGTGGGGCTCTGGTTGTAATAAAAGATGACTGCAGCTGAGCGTGGCAATACAAGTCTATAATTCCCAATTCTTGGGAGGCTGAGACAGTAGGATCACAGGTTCAAAGCCAGCCTTAGCAATTTAGTGAGACTTTTAGCACAACCTAGTGAGACCCTGATTCAAAGCAAAAAATAAAAAGGACTGGGGGTATAGCTCAGAGGTATAATTCCCTTGGGTTCTATTGCCAGTACTTCTTCCTACAAAAAAGAAAAAAAGTGAGGCATGGTGGCACATGCTTGTCATCCCAGCGCTTGGGGGGCTGAGACAGGAGGATCACATGTTTGTTGACAGCCTCAGCTACTTAGTGAGGCCGTCCAAACTTAAACAGTTAAAAATAGGGCTGGGGGTGTAGCTCGGAGGTAGAATGCCCCTGGGTTCAATCTTAGTACCACAAAGGAAAAAAAAAAAAAAAAAAAACAAAAAAACTGAGCATGAGCACGCTTGTAATCCCAGAATTTGGGAGGCGGGACAGGAGGATTGCAGTTTGGGGAAAGCCTCAAGTACTTAGGCCCTCTACAATTCAGTGAGACCCTGTTTCAAAATAAAGAGTAGAAAATTGGGCTGGAGGTGCAGCTTGGAGGTAGAATACGCCCCTGGGTTCCACTTTTAGTACCACACACACACACACAAAAAAAAAAAAAAAAAAAAAAAAAAAAAAAGAAAAAGAAAGAAAGAGAAAAAAAATTGTGAGGTTGTTTTTTTCCCCTTCTGTAACTTTTTTTGTGTGTGGTATTGGGAAATGAAACTAGGAGCTTTCTATATCTTAGCTCCCCCCCCCCCAGCCCTTTTTAGTTGCATTTTATTTATTTATTTATTTGTGTGTGGTGCTGGGGATCGAACCCAAGGACATTCTACCTCTGAGCTATACCCCCAGCTCTATTTTTTATTTATTTATTTATTTTTATTTTTTTTATTTTGAAACAGGGTCTCACTAAATTGCGGAGGGCCTCACTAAGTAGCTGAGACTAGCTGTAAACCCAGATCTTCCTGTCTTGGCCTCCCAAGTACTGGTATTACAAGCGTGCGCCACCACGCCCAGCTTTTTAATTTTTAATTTTTTTTTTTTTTTTTTGCCATACTGGGGATCGAACCCAGAGGCATTCTACCTCCGAGTTACACTCCTAGCTCTATTTCATTCTTTATTTTGAAACCGTTGCCCTAAGTTGCAGAGGGCCTCAGACGTTGAGGCTAGCTGCAAACCTACGATCCTCCTGTCTCAGCCTTCTCAAGTACTGGGATTACAAGCCTGTGACCCCAGGCCTGAATCTTTTCTTTTGAAACGGTCTGGGTGATTTTCTGAGAATCTTGCTGTTGCTGAAGCTCTCCTTGAACCTGTGATACTCCTGTTTCAGCCTCCTAAGTACTAGGATTACAGGTGTGTACTACCATGCCTGGCTTCCCTTTCGTAACTTTATGCAGAATATGGAGTAGTTCCAGAGATGCTATTAATTATAATTACTTTAACATGCCCTATGTAGGCTTCTGGCCAAAGATTATATATTACCTATGTAAGAGAATGATTAGGAATATATTTGGAGGAAAATAATTAAGGTTCAAATTCATGGAATCACCATTGACTTTGTTATCCATGGTTTCTGGGTTAGCATGTAAATTAGTTCCAGAGTGACAAAATTATAGATTATTTTGTTGAATAACAGTGTAATTTGATATAATCCTAATGTAATGTTCTGTAATTAGACTTGGGTAATGGGGAAGGCAGCAAATTGCTTTCAAGATATCTAGCCTCAAGAGATTTTGCTGAAGCAGATTCTAAGCTGTTCTTTCAGACATTCAGAATATTAAGATTGGAGAGCTGGCTTGATTAGTGGGCGGGTAAACAGGAACTACTACTATTTATAGAATACCTGTCAAGATTTTTCAGTATTGAATTAGAAACCCTTTTAATTCGCCATTAGCTTAGACAAAATCATTACTTTTTCCTGTCTAGGAGGGCAAACTGAATGATGGATGATGCAGAATTGATGTATTGCTTTTTTTTTTTTTAATTGCTGAAGCTCTCCTTGAACCTGTGATCACACTCCTGTTTCAGCCTCCTAAGTACTAGGATTACAGATGTGTACCACCATGCTGGAGATTGCACCCAGGGGCATTCTACCTCTGAACTACATCTCTAGCTCTTTTTATTTTTTGTTTGGAAGCAGGGTTTCGTTCGTGGCTGACAGTCTTCCTAAGTAGCTGAGGCTGGCTTCATCTTGCAGTCCTCCTATTTTAGCTTCCCAAGTACTGGGATTATAATTGTGTACCACCATGCTTGGTGGAATATTGTTTTTATTTATTTATTTATTTACTTACTTATTTATTTTTGTGGTACTGGGGTTCCTAGAAGCCCTTCTACCTCCGGGCTACACTCCCAGACCTATTTTTTATATTTTAATTTGGAAACAGGGTCTCTTAAGCCAGTGCGGCTGGCTTCGAACCTGCACGATCCTCCTGTCTCCGCCTCCCAAGCGCGGGGATTACAAGCGTGCGCCACCATGCCTGGCAGGAATATTGTTTTTAATCAGGTAATAAGGCAAGTATGGAGTCTTTTATTTATTTCTTCACACATTAAACTATGTTCAAAATTTTGTGCTAAGTATTAGGAGAATATAAAGAGTTTCATATGGAGCCTATAATTTATTTTATAAATTTCATAAGGAGCCTGTAATTTACTAAGGGGAACAAACTTGTATCTAAATGATAAGGATTGAAAGAAATTAAAACCTAATAATTAAGTTTTAATTAATTCTAATTACTAGGTTATAATAGCATTTAAGTTGAGCCTAGAAGTTATAATTTCTAGCTGGACTTAGTAGCACATGCCTATAATCCTAGGAGGATTGCAGGTTCCAGTCCAGCCTCAGCAGTTTAGCAAGATCCTCACGCAGTTTAGCAAGACCCTGTTTTATTTCATTTATTAAAAAAAATTTTTTTTTGGTGATGCTGGGAATTGAACCCAGGGGTTTTCTGCTTCCAAGCTATACCGCAGCCCTATTTTATTTTAATTTTGTTTGCTGGGTGTGGTGGCGCACACTTGTAATCCCCGGGCTTGGTAGGCTGAGACAGGAGGATCACACAGGTTCGAAGCCAGCCTCGGCTACTTAGGCTCTCAGCAACTTAGTGAGACCCTGTTTCCAAATAAAATATAAAATAGGTCTGGGAGGATAGCCCGGCGGTAGAAAAGCCTTTGGGTTCCAACCCCCCCCCCCCCAATACCGCACACACACACAAAAAGTCCCTTCTTTCTCATTTTTTTCTTTTTCTTTTCTTTTCTTTTCTTTTTTTTTTTTTTTTTTTTTTTTTGGTGGTACAGGGAGTGGAACCAAGGGGCTTTTCTACATCCGGGCTACACTCCCAGACCTATTTTATACTTTATTTGGAAACAGGGTCTCACTAAGTTGCTGAGAGCCTCACTAAGTAGCTGAGGCTGGCTTTGTACCTGTGTGATCCTCCTGTCTCAGCCTCCCAAGTGCTGTGATTACAAGCGGGTGCCACCACGCCCAGCTTTTATTCTTTATTTTGAAACAGGGTCTTTTGCTAGGCTGTCTTGCTGAGGCGGTCCTCCAGTCTGTAATCCTCCTGTTTCAGCCTCTGAAGCACTGGGATTACAAGTGTGGCTACCATGCCCAGCTAAGACCCTGTTTTATTATTATTATTATTTTTACAGTACTAGGGATGGAACTCAGGGGCATTCTACCTCTGAGCAACACCCCCAGCCCTACTTTTTAATCCTTTATTTTGAAACAGGGTCTCACTGAGTTGTGAATGGCCTCACTATATCTCAGCCTCCTGTCTCAGCCTCCCCAGTGCTGGGGTTACAAGTGTGCGCTACCATGCCCGGCTAAGACCCTGTTTTATTTTTATTTTTTTAATTTATTTTTTTGTGGTACTGGGGATGGAAGCCAGGGGCTTTCTACCTCCAGGCTACATTCCCAGAACTATTTTATTTTTTTATTTGGAAACAGGGTCTCACTAAGACACTGAGAGCTTAAGTAGCTGAAGCTGGCTTCGAACCTGCGCGATCCTCCTGTCTCAGCCTCCCAAGTGCTGGGATTACAAGCGTACGCCACCACACCCAGCTAAAACCCTGTTTTAAATAAAAAATAGAAAGGGTTGGGAAGGGTTGGGAATGTAGCTTAGAGATAAGATGCCTCTGGGTTCAATTCCTAGTTAAAAAGATTTCTACCAGTAGAATAAGGGGTGTTTAGCTGGGCATGATGGCACCTGCCTGTAATCCCAGTACTTGGAAGGCTAAAACAGGAGGATTGCATGTTCAAGGATAGTCTCAGCAATGTAGTAAGACTCTCACCAAAACAAAACAAAACAAATACAGAACTGAAAGTATAGCTCTGAGGTAAAACACCCCTAGGCTCAATTCCCAGTAACACACATACACATACACACACACACACACACACACACACACACACACACACAGTTAGGGGTTCTATATAACAGGACATTAAGATGTGTAACTATGGAAGTATATGTTGAGTTCAAAGATACCATGGTCTCAGTGAAACCTGTGAGACACAAGAGGACAACAGGGACCTGATTCCAGGAATCTGCTTGGCCACATGTGGTGTGGTGGTGGTGCATTCCTGCAATCTCCTCTTATGGGAGACTGAGACAGGAAGATTGTAGGTTCCAGGCCAGCCTCAGAACTCAGTCAGACCCTCAGCAATATAGCAAGACTTTGTTTCAGAATTAAAAGACTGTGTATATAGCTCAGAGGTAGAATGCCCCGAGTTCAGTTTCTAGAACAAGAAAGAAAGGAAGGAAGGAAGAAGCCCTCTTACATTTGGATCTTATATTCTGGGGAGCAAGAAGCCAGGGAAGAAAGGAAGAGAGAGAGAGCAAGAGAGAGCGAGAGAGCGAGAGAGAGAGAGAAGAGAAAGAAAACACGAAGATAAATGCCGTATTAATACATTTGGACTTTATTTTGTGGGGATCAAAAAGCCAGGGAAAAGTTTAAATTGGACAAATGACATAAAATCAGATTTGTAAAAGAATTTCTTGCAAAGTGTGAAGCACTGAATTTTAAAGTACTGAATTATGAATTTTGGACTTTTTTCACAGTCCAAAAAAAGGAACTTTGCTTATTATAGCCCATTATCTTTTGCCTTTATTTTGTACTGGGGATAGAACCCAGGATTCTTCTACCTCTGAGCCATATCCCCAGCTCTATTTTGAAACAGGGTCTTGCTAAGTTGCTAAGATTTGAGCCTGTGATTCTCTTGTCTCAGTTTCCCAAGTACTGGGATTATAGGTATGAGTGAAAGGATAAAGTTTGACCACACCAGAGACCACCTTGTAGCCAAGAGATTTATTGGAGGGGCCGGTATGAAAGGAAGAAACAAAGAAAGAGAAAGAGATAGAGACAGAGGGGGAGAGAGAGAGAAAGAAGAATCTAGGAAGAGAGGGAGCACGTGCTGGGGTCAGTATTATATAGGTGATTGGGGTTACAGATTGGGGGCTAATAGGCTTAGAGAAATGCCCTTTGAACTAATTGGAGTCCCATGGGAGGGGGTCGTGCAGCCAGGTAATTGGCTGAGGGTAGCAGGGAATATCCCTTTCACTGATTGGCCATTGGGCCAACAGGAGGGGGCAGGTCTCCCAGGTAAGTGACCAGGTGCTGTCAGAGGGGGAGATGGTAGCTTAACCGGTCAGACCAGGGCCTTTCAGGAAACTTAGCTCATGGAGGGTGGGCTTCTGAAGTAAGAACTTAATTCATCTAACAATGAGTAGTACCATGCCTGGCTGACACGGAATAATAAATAATAATAATAATAATAATAATAATAATAATAATTATTATTATTATTATTATTATTATTATTATTATTATTTTGGTGCTAGGGATTGAACCCAGGGGCATTCTACCTCCAAGCTATATTCCCAGCCTGATTTTATTTTTTTATTTGGAAACAGGGTCTTGCTAGGTTGATAAGACTCTCACTACCTGCTGAGGCCATCCTGGAACCTGTGATCTTTCTGTCTCATCCCCCCCAGGTACTGGGATTATAGGCATGCATCACCACACTTGGCCTGACATGGAATTTATTATTGTACCAGTATTGGGAATGGCCTAGGAAGATTTGAGAAAGCTCTGATTATTAATATATATATATATATATATATATATTTTTTTTTTTTTTTTTTTTTTTTTTTGCGGGTCTGGGGATGGAACCCAGGGGCATTCAACCTCCGAGCTACACCCCCTGCCCTATTTTTTATTCTTTATTTTGAAACCAGATCTCACTGAGTTTCAGAGGGCCTCACTAAGTAGCTGAGGCTGTCTGCGAACCGCGATCCTCCGGGTCTCAGCCTCCCAAATGCTGGGATTACAAGCGTGCGCCACCACGCCTGGCTTAATAAATATATTTCAAAAATTGGGTGAGGGGCAGATCTGTGGAGGGACTTGGTTTCTGCCCAGAAGCAGGCAACTATTCTAATGTAAATTAACCTAGCTAAAGGTAATTAGCAAGTCCATAGGAGAGGGGAACTAGGACTTCCTCATCCTATTTTAAAGACAGGTTTACATAATTGGATAATCTAGCTAGGATGGGAGGAGGGGGTCGACCTTGGTGAAAGGAGATACCTGGGGGGGGGGAAGTAAGAGGAGGGACTTTACAGGGACTTTTACTACATCAGAATTACGTGAAACAAGATGGAGGATGTCATGTGTATAAAAAGTCTGTTCTCTGTTTTGTATTTTGGTAACTATCTTCTGTATTTCTATCTTAATAAACTCATTTAAATCTTCAGCAAGAATATGGACTATTGCATATTTATCCTTAGCTCAGGACAAGAACCCGCGGTTTTTGGTTTTTGGGGAATAATTCCCAGGGGCCTAACAAAGGTCCCTGGGTACAGTTCCCCTAGATGGTAATAGTCACAGTCCAAACCGTAACAATTATTATTATTATTTTAGTTTTTGCAGTACTAGACATTGAACCCAGGGGCATTCTACCTCCAAGCTACAGCCCCAGACCTATTTTTTAGTCTTTATTTTAAAACAGGGTCTCACTAAGTTATGGAGGGCCTCACTAAGAATCTGGCTGCAAACCCGGATCCTCCCGTCTTAGCCTTCCAAATGCTGAGATTATGAGTATGTAACACCACACCTGCAGCCGGGCGTGGTGGCGCACGTTTGTAATCCCCACGCTTGGGAGGCTGAGACAGGAGGATCGCACAGGTTTGAAGCCAGCCTCAGCTACTTAGTGAGGCTCTCAGCAGCTTAGTGAGACCCAGTTTCCAAATAAAATATAAAACAGGTCTGGGAGTATAGCCTGGAGGTAGAAAGCCCCTGGGTTCCACCCCCAGTACCACCAAAAAACCCACAAAAAACAAAAAACCCACACCTGGCTAATATGGAATGTGTAATGGCAGCTTTTCTGTTTTTTGTTATTTGCAATGGGCATGTTTTTGTATTTTTATTGTACTCATTACTCATTCTTTTTACTATAATTTCATGATGACCCTTTCACAAGTGTATTCAGTGCTTAAGACTCACTCAGAATATTCTCTGTAGTTCAGAAGCTCATTTTCTAGTTCTTGTCCATGTCGAAATTTAACTGCTTTTTCCTTCATCTTTGTAGTCTATTGCATCTGCAGACATGGATTTCAACCAGCTGGAGGCATTCTTGACTGCTCAAACCAAAAAGCAAGGCGGGATCACATCTGACCAAGCTGTTGTCATCTCCAAATTCTGGAAGAGCCACAAGACAAAAATCCGAGAGAGCCTTGTGAACCAGAGTCGCTGGGACAATGGGCTTCGGGGCCTGAGCTGGAGAGTTGATGGCAAGTCTCAGTCAAGGCACTCCGCTCAGATACACACCCCGGTCGCCATCATAGAACTAGAGTTTGGGAAGAGTGGACAGGTGAGTTCACTTCAGTCAGTTTCCCTTTGTAAACTCTATTTCCATTACATTATTACCCGATCCATTCGGATTGATTTTTACTTAACAGTCTTCTTTGTAGAGATAATAATAGCAGAAAAGAAACTGTTTCCTAGAATTCCTTTTCATAGGCAGTATCATCTGGAAATTTAGATTTTCCCAGTATGGACAGTCTAGAAATCAGCCCCAGGGCCCACAGTTGTCTGAGAACAGAAGAGCAGATGGCCAGTAAAGCGACTGCACAGTTGGCGCCTGCTGCGCTTTGGTTAGATCTCAAAATCCTTGGCGTTGAGTCAGAATCTCCAAGCAGTGATGGAACAGAACAAGATAACACAGAACAAGAATTGGTATTAAATAACAGAACAAAACAATCTTATGCAGTTGTTTTTGTGGTCAGTCTTAGGTATAGGAGATTTTATTCCTATATTTATTATAATATATATAATGTAATACACTATATATATATTTTTTTCTTCTTTTGGGGGTACTGGTATTGAACTCATAGGCATTCTACCTCTTTTTTTTATTTTTGGTGGTACTGGGGTTCCTGGAAGCCCTTCTACTTCTGGGCTACACTCCCAGACCTATTTTATATTTTTATTTGGAAACAGGGTCTCTTAAGGCCAGCATGGCTGGCTTCGAACCTGCGTGATCCTCCTGTCTCCGCCTCCCAAGCGCAGGGATTACAAGCGTGCACCAGCACACCCGGTGTCTACCTCTTTTTTTAAAGCTTGCCACCATGCCTGGCTTTATTCTTTATTTTGAAACCGTGTCTCACTGAGTTGCAAAGGGCTTCACTAAGTCGCTGAGGCTGTCCTTGAACCGTGATCCTCCCAAATGCTGGGATTACAAACATGTGCCACCATGCCTGGCTGGTATTCTACTTCTGAGCTATATGCCCAACCCTTTTTTATTTTGAAACAGAATCTGACTTGCTAAGTTGCTGAGGTTGGTCTCAAACCTGTAATTCTCCTTGTTAGCCTTCCAAGGAAATGATATATCTTAATTACATTAATGCATTCTTTCTTTCTTTTTTTTTTTTTTTTTTTTCTTGTGGTGCTGAGTATGGAACCCAGGGGCCTTTTTGTTTTGTTTTGTTTTTTTGGTGGTATTGGGGGTGGAACCCAGAGGCTTTCTACCTCCGGGATATACTCCCAGCCCTATTTTGTATTTTATTTGGAAACAGTCTCACTAAGTTGCTGAGAGCCTCACTAAGTAGCTGAGGCTGGCTTCGAACCTGCACGATCCTCCTGTCTCAGCCTCCCAAGCTCAGGGATTACAAGCTTATATCACCATGCCTGGCCCAACCTAGGGGCCTTCTACCTCTGGGCTACATTTCCAGACCTAGTTTATATTTTATTTGGAAACAGGGTCTCACTAAATTGCTGAGAACCTCACTAAGTAGCTGAGGCTGGCTTTGAACCTGCACTATCCTCCTGTCTCAGTCTCCCAAGTATTCTGATTACAAGGGTGAGCCACCACACCTGGCTTAATGCATTATTTCTAAAGATCCAAGTGTTATCTCTGACCTTGAGCTCACAAATAATTCTCAATTTGGTCTTGGTTGTTTATAAAATAGTGCTTCTCAAGCTGGATGTGGAGGCACATGCTTGTAATCCCAGTATTTGGGAGGCTGAGACATGAGGATCACATGTTTGAAGCCAGCCTCAGCAACCTAGTGAGACCTTGTTTTCAAATAAAAAATAAAATAGGTCTGGGGATATAGTCTGGAAGTAGAAGGCCCCTGGGTCTCATCCCCACTGCCACACAAAACAAAAACTAAGTAAAACAGTGCTTTTCGTTATAATTTCTACAATCATAATAGCAGATAATCTTACTGTCTGCATGTTCTTCCTTGTTCAGTTTGTGCTCCAGATGCCTGCCAAACAGACTTTTAATGATTGGCTTTCTGGGTAGGGAAAAACTGGGAGTTAGGAAGAGAATACCCAGATCCCTGAATTAGCTAATTGAACTTATTTTCAAATAAATTGTCAAATATGTGCTTTTATTACATCTTAGAGTAGAAGTTTATTTCTTCTTAGTGATGAGACTATTTTTGGCTGGTAGGTTTTCTCACATATTCTCTTTAGTTTCTTTGGATCTTTTCAGTATTTGTAATTCTATACCGACTTTAATTTTAACCTAAAAGATAATTTATTAAAAATTATTTTTAAAAGAAAATTTGGAGTACCTTTTATTCAACTAGTGTAAAATAATGGTAATTTCACTTATCAACTTTGTTTTGTCCGATGCTAAAGTCCACTCCATTAATCATGTTACATAGCACCTATGTGTATACACACTTTCATATGTATATTATATTCTTTTTAATCCCCAAATCTAACAGATTAGAAAAGTGCAATGAGTGTTTATTTGGATATCTTTTACCAGCCATTTGTATAGGCGGGTCGCTTTTTATTCTGATGCTTGTGATTATAGTCATCTCTCAGTGTCCATGGGAGATTAGTTCTAGCACACTCCCCACATGTATACCAAACTTCTGGCATCCTCAAAGCCTTTATATAAGCTGGATGTGGTGGCTTGGGAAGCTGAGACAGGAGGAGCACAGGTTTTAGGACAGTCTCAGCAACATAACAAAACTCTTAGTAATCTAGTGAGACTTATAAAAATAAGGACTGGATCTGGCCATGGTGGTACACGCTTGTAATCCCAGCATTTAGGAAGCTGAAACAGAAGGATCGCAGTTCAAAGACAGCCTCAGCTACTTAAGGGAGGCCCTTTGCAACTCAGTGAGACCCTGTTTCAAAAATAAAGAATGAAAAATAGGGCTGGGGGTGTAGCTTGGAGGTAGAATGCTTCTGGCTTCTAGCCTCAATACCATACACACACACACAAAAAGGACTGGGGTAGAATGCGCCTGGGATTAATTCCTGGTAACTAATACACACACACACACACACACACAGCCGTTATATAAAATGATTTAATATTCACTTATAATGAATACACATCATCCTGTATTTATTTATTTATTTATTTATTTATTTATTTATTTATTTATTTATTTGCAGTACTGGGAATGGAATCCAGGGGCATTCTACCTCTGAGCTACACCCCAGCCTTATTTTTTAGTCTTTTTATTCTTGAAACAGGATCTCACTGAGTTGCAGAGGGACTCACTAAGTAGCTAACGTGGTCCTTGAACTGCAGTTCTCCCATCTCAGCTTCCCAAAGGCTGGTATTACAGGCAGTGGCCACCACGCCTGGCTTGCTTTTTTTCTTTTTTCTTTTTTTTTTGTGGGTCTGGGGATGGAACCCAGAGGCATTTGACCTCCAAGCTACATTCCCTGCCCTATTTTTATTCTTTATTTTGAAACAGGGTCTCAGTAAGTTGAGGAGGGCCTAAGTAGCTGAGGCTGTCTGCGAACCGCGATTCTCCAGTCTCAGCCTCTCGAATGCTGGGATTACAAGCATGCACCACCATGCCTGGCTAGCAGTTTTGTAATTGCCTTTTCTAGGCTTAAGTCTTAGTGTACAGAGTACTTTTTTAGTTTGGGAATCAGCAGATTTAGAGACCTAGAGAGGAAGACGCCAAACTAAAAACAAAACAGGCACTCTTATACAGGTACCTTTAGGCTCGTGCAGTATGTATGTGCGTTTGTGTGTTTAAGTAAATGGAAAGCTAGGGGTGGTGGTGCACACTTGTAATCACAGCATTTGGGAGGCTGAGATAGGAGGATCACAGTTTGAGGACAGCCTCAGCTACTTGTGAAGCCCTTTGCAACTCAGTGAAACCCTGTTTCCAGATAAAGAATAAAAAAAAAAATAGGGCTGGGGGTGTATCTCGGAGGTAGTATGCCCCTGGGTTTGTAATTTGTAAGGGAGGATTCATAGAGTAAATGAAACAGCACTCAGTCTCCATTTTCAGATCATACTGCTGTATTTTATTTTTTTGTGTGTGGTACTAGGGGTTGGACCCAGGGGCCTTTTACCTCTGCGCTAAGCCCCCAGCCTAATTTATAATTTATTCTTTCTTTCTTTCTTTCTTTCTTTCTTTCTTTCTTTCTTTCTTCTCTCTCTCTCTCTCTCTCTCTCTCTCTCTCTCTCTCTCTCTCTCTCTCTCTCTCTCTCTCTCTCTCTTTCTCTCTCTCTCTCTCTCTCCCTCTCTCTTTCTCTCTTTCTTTCTTCTTTCTTTTTTTTTGTAGTACTGGCGATTGAACCCAGAGGCATTCTACCTCTGAATTACCCCCCCAGTCCTACTTTTTTTATTTTGAAACAGGGTCTCACTAAGTTGCAGAAGCCTCACTAAGTAGCTGAGGCTGGCTGAGAACCTGGAACCTCCTTGTCTCAGTTTCCCAAGTACTGGGATTACAAGCATGTGCTACCATACCTGCCCCCCCAGCCCTTTTTATTTTTTATTTGGAAACAGAGTCTCACGAAGTCGCAGAGGGCCTCACTAAGTAGCTGAGGCTGGTCCTGAACCTGTAGTCCTCCTGTCTCAGCCTCCTAGGTACAAGTGTTGTCACCACGCCCGGCTACATTGCTGTATTTTAAATAGCTACTGAGGGGAGTTCAGATATCATATTTGCTTATATACGCTAAATACAAGCAATTCAGTTTTGTTTATAATAATTCTGTATTTAGTGTTGTAATTTTACTTTCATTCTTCTATTTAATATTGGGTTTTTACTTTTAACAGTATCATAAAGGAAAACCTCTAAAGAAATCAGTGAAACTAATCCTCTGATACTCAGCTACACGTTTTCAATAGATTGATGACCTTTGACATCTTGAGAAATTAATTAATTAATTAATTAATTTATGCTGGGGGTTGAACCCAAAGGTATTCTACCTCTAAGCTATACCCCCAACCCTATTTTACTTCTTATTTTGAAACAGGGTCTCACTAAGTTGCTGAGGCTGGCCATGAACCCGGGACCCCCATCTCAGCCTGCCAAGTACTGGGATTCTAAGTGTGCGCCACCATGCCTGACCCTGCAGCTTCTTTCTCATCACTTCCTGTTTTCTACTTTATCAACCCATAAGCAGTGAAAAGTAGGAAGCAGTAAATTGGCGAGAAAACTCTATGAAGCAAAAGCAAGACTCATTTAGTACAGTGATTCTCAGTCAGTATCACTATCAGCTTCACCCGAAGAATTAAAAAAAAAAAAAGATACCCAGACCTTACCTCAAAGTAAGGGACTGCTGCTTTCATGTGATTAGGGAGGACGTCAGAAGGTGAGCTGAGTGTTTAATAACAGGAAGGGGCCCTTGGGGAGATCCAAGGGCAGAAAATACAGATTGAGGAAACTGCTGAGGGGAGAAGTTAGCTTTGGGAAGAAATCTGAAATTTTATCTAAATGTAATCGGAATCGTTAGAGGGTTTCAAACAAGGGAATGAATGATGTCATTTATATTCATATAGGATCACTGATTCACATATGGAAAATATATTGTATAAGCCAGGCATGGTGGTGCACGCTTGTAATCCCAGCATTTGGGAGGCTGAGACAGGAGGATCACAGTTTGCGGACAGCCAACCTCAGCTACTTAGTGAGGCCCCTTGCAACTCAGTGAGTTGCAAAATAAAGAATAAACCGGGTGTGGTGGTGCACCCTTGTGATGCCAGCATTCAGGAGGCTGAGACTGGAGGATTGTGGCTTGTGGACAGCCTCAGCTACTTAGTGAGGCCCTCTGCAACTCAGTGAGACCCTGCTTCAAAATAAAGAATAAAAGGGCCGGGCTGGTGGCGCATGCTTGTAATTCCCGCGCTTGGGAGGCGGGGACAGGAGGATCGCGCAGGTTCGAAGCCAGCCTTGCTGGCTTAAGAGACCCTGTTTCCAAATAAAATATAAAATAGGTCTGGGAGTATAGACTGGTGGTAGAAGGGTTCCATTCCCAGTACCACAATAAATAAATAAACAAACAAATAAATAATAAAAAAATAGGGCAAGGAGTCGGGCGTGGTGGCACATGCTTGTAATCTCAGCATTCGGAAGGTTGAGACTGGAGGGTCACGGTTCATGGACAGCCTCAGCTACTTAGTGTGGCACTCTGCAACTTGGTGAGACCCTTCTTCAAAATAAAGAATAAAAAATAGGGCAGGGGATGTAGTTCGGAGGTCAAATGCCTCTGGGTTCCATCCCCAGATCCACAAAGAATAAAATATAGGGCTGAGGGTGTAGCTTGGAGGTAGAATGCCCCTGGGCTCCATCCCCAGTACTACAGAAATAAATAAACAAACAAACAAATAAAAATATTGAATATAGGCAAGAGTGAGCCAGGATACTGAGATCCCAGGAGGGAGAATAGTTAAGGTTGAAACTGATTTTTGTACACTGAGAGCAAATGTCATTTGCTTCCAAACCTTTATGTGATGGGATGTCAAGGTAAAAAAAAAATTAAAAACATCTTTTATTAAGATTTAATACACTGGGCATGGTAGCACACGCTTGTAATCCCACCATTCTGGAGGTGGAGACTGGAGGGTCCCGGTTCACGGACAGCCTCAGCTACTTAGTGAGGCCCTTCGCAACTCAGTGAGACTCTGTTTCAAAAATAAAAAGACTAAAAACTAGGGCTTGGGGTGTAGCTTGGAGGTATAATGTCCCCCTGGGTTCCATCCCCAGTACTGCAAAAAAAAAAAAAAAAAAAATTAAAGATTTAAATATTCAGAAATAAATGGAGCCAATATTAATATTCTACTTCAAAAAATAATAGAAATAAGCTGGGTGTGGTGGTACATATCTGTAATCCAATACTTGGGAGGTTGAGACAGGAGGATCTCAGGTTCAAGACCAGTCTCAACAACCTAGTGAAACCCTGTCTCAAAATAAAAAATAAAATAGGGCTACTGGTGTAGCTCAGAGCTAGAATGCCCCTTAAGTTCAACCCTTAATATCCTCCCAAAAGAAATGTTATATAGACTTCTGATATTTCCATATCTGTTCCTCAACTATGACATTTCCCTTATTTAAAAAAATATTGTAATATTTCAAATTCATTAATCAAGCTCTGGGATGACCAATAATCAACAGTATTTCTGGTGGGGGAGGGGGAGGTGATGCTGAGGGACCACTTAAGGGGGCTGCTACTGTGTGGCAGGTGATATTTCTAGGAAGATGGAGACATTTTAGCCAAGTGGAGAAAAGTAAGCAGGTAGGGAATGTGTTTTGAATGCAGGTATGTTGCTTTGAGGTGAATTGGAAGGATAAAAAAATAAGAAAAATTGAGGAATTTGGGATAATTTCTTATTCTCAAATGAATATGTTAATATAAGCAGGTAATTCTGGTCATTTTTATAGTCTTATTGCTAAGTTGACTAACATGCAGCTTGAGTTTTTCATAGATCTAGCCCTTCCACTTGAGAGAAAAAAATAAATGAAAAAAAATTAACATTTGGCAGTTAAAATGCTGTTTGCACTGAAATTTCATTCTCAAGTTATAAAAGAGATGAATTTAATGTTACTGAATTTAAGTTTTCCCTAATGGACTTAAAAATCATTTCATAGGATACCATTTAAAGGGGGGAAGTAAGAGAGCTGAGTGTCTGCAAACTCGTTGACCCTGTGAGAACAGGGCTTTGGCTCTGCTGAAGTACTCGGCTTCTGACTAAGCCTGCCAACAGCCTCTGCTGTTGGGCTTATTGCAGGCTGATGCTTTCAGGCTCTCTTGTGGGCAGAGGAGGTGCTTGAGAGGAAGCCAGGAAACCAAGCATTAGCAGGGCTTGGAAAGGAGTTTTGGCTTAAGCCCCCTGTCTTAAACTCAGGGCAACAGTGTATCATGCCCAGCAATGTTGAAATTGCTGTTTGTCTTATACTTGACTCCTGGCTGGTTGGCTCCTTCCATATTTGCCATCACTCTACTGCCAACGTGAATGTAGGAGTCCACTGGTCTAAGCCCATTCTTAGCATGCTAAATTGTGATAGCTGGGTGTGGTGGTGCATGCCTATGACACATACATATAGACATAAACTTACTATTTTAACCAATTTAGATGTACTATCCAATGATACTAAGTATATTCACAGTGTTATATAACCATTGTCATTATTTATTTTCAGAAATGTTTTATTATTTCAAACATAAATTCAGCATCCATTAAAAAGTAACTTCCCCATTGGGTGTGGTGGCACACCCTTGTAATCCCAGCACTTGGGAGGTTGAGACAAGGATTGCACAGTTTCCAAACCAGCCTCAGCAACTTAGTGAGAATCTGTTTCCAAATAAAGTATAAAATAGATCTGGGAGTATAGCCCGGAGGTAGAAAAACTCCTGGGTTCTACCCCCAGTACCACACACACACACACAGAAAAAAAATGTTCTGTGTTTACAGGATCCTGTAAACATGTAGTATTTTCTTATGTAATAAGTATAAACAGAATATTTAAGAAAACAGAATATGAAGATTCCTTTTAGCTGGGCATGGTTGCCCACACCTTTAATACCAGTATTTGGGAGGATTGTAGGGCTGAGGCCAGCCTCAGCAACTTAGTGAGGCCCTCTGCAGTTTAGCACTAGAGACCATGGTGGTGGCGCATGTTTATAATCCCAGCATTTGGGAGGCCGAGACAGGAAAATTCAGTTGCCAGCCTCAGCTACTTAGTGAGGTCTTTTACAGCTCAGTGAGAGCCTGTTTCAAAATAAAGAATAAAAAATAGGGTTGGGGTGTAACTCAGAGGTAGAATGACGACCCCGTGTTCCATCCCCAGCACTCCAAAATAAAATAAGGCTAGGGGTGTAGCTCAGAGGTAGAATGCCCCTGTGCTCATGCGCAATCCCTAGTCTCTCTCTCTATCTCTCTCTCTCTATCTCTATCTCTATCTCTATCTCTATCTCTCTATCTCTCTCTCTCTCACACACACACACACACACACACACACACACACACACACACACACACACTTTTTTTTTCCTCCTTCATTCCATTAGTTAGCTTGATTGAAGCACGTTAAGGAACATAATACTCATTTGTAGGATGGAAGATAAAAACATCACTCATTTCCCGGTGTGCTTTGCTTTGAAGGTTGTGCTGATTAAAATAGATTAACTCATATATTTTTTTATTTGACCTTAACCTGAAGAGCCAGGGCATCATCTCTCACTGGGCTCATCTTTTCTCTGGGGGCCTGTTGTCATATATGTTAAACTAAATTTTATTTGATTACTGATTTTCATGATGCCACATTTGCATTGAATTTTATTTTGAAGGTTTTCACTTGGTGATTAGTAGTGGCTTTTAAAATAAAAGTGGTTTTGCATTTTCAGGAAGAGTTGGAATTTGTAATAAATCATAAGGGAAAGACATTTATGGAGGGATTTTAGTGACCTTTACTCAGATTACTTTGAAATAAATAGAAACAGGGCTGTTTTAGCTCCCTTTGCATTATTTATTTATTTTTTGCTTTACTGGGGATGGAACCCAGGGGCATTGTACCTCTGAGCTCCACCTCCAGCCCTATTTTTTAGTCTTTTTGTTTTATTAGAGTCTCACTGAATTGTGAAGGCCTTGCTAAGTAGCTGAGGCTATCTGCAAACCACGATTCTCCAGTCTTCGCCTCCCGAATGCTGGGATTACAAGCCTGTGCACCACGTTCAGCTTCCCTTTGCGTAAGATTGTGAGACCATCTGCTATTACATTAGTGACACTTAGTTGACTATTGCTCTTTTTCTTTGGTGTTGGGGATTGAGCTCAGGGGGTCCTTTTTTTTTTTTTTTTTTGCAGTACTGGGGGTGAAATTCAGAGGCATTGTACCTCTGACCTATACCCCCAGCCCTGTTTTTTAGCTGAGGCTGTCTGCATACTACGATCCTCCTGTCTCAGCCTCCCAAATGCTGGCATTATAAGCGTGCACCACTATGCCCGGCTCAGGGGCCCTATTTTTTATTTTTCTTTTGAAACAAGGCCTTGCTAGAGTGATGAGAGTCTCACTACTTACTGAGGTTATCCTCAAACGTGTGATCTTCCTGTCTGAATCTCCCAAGTACTGGGATTACAGGCATGCCCCACCATGGTTGGCTTGACTATTGGTTCTGGGGAACAGTCTTTTTAGTTTTATCACTCTACTTTTTCTGGGTATCTTTCTCCACTTCAGTGTGTATAACACAACCTAACAATTACATGTCCCTGTATAATTTGCAAATTATTTCCCCATATGCTTTCTTTATTTTCCAAGTTAAAAACTGTTGAGTAAGCCGGGCATGGTGGCACATGCTTGTAATCCCAGCGCTTGGGAGGCTGAGACAGGATCGCACAGGTTCGAAGCCAGCCTCAGCTACTTAGTGAGGCTCTCAGCAACTTAGTGAGACCCTGTTTCCAAATAAAGTATAAAATAGGTCTGGGAGTGTAGCCTAGGGGTAGAAAGCTCCTGGGTTCCATCCCCAGTACCACAAACAAAACAAAACAAAAACTGTTGAGCAAAGGAACTGTGTGTTATATGTCTTCTTTTTTCCTTTTATTTATTTTTATTTAGTTTTTTCATGTTATATGTCTTGTATTGAAGCTATTGAAAAGATTCAATACATGTTTGTGATTGATTGGCAGATAATTAAAGACTGACCAGAGTGTATGAATTTTTTGAGTTTGTTCTTAGGAAGAATTACCTCAAATTTGACTGTATCAAACAATTGACTACTAGAAATAAAAGGTGTATAGCTATTGTTCAAAGCCCATGCATGTTCTTTGAAACTGAGAGTTTTTTTCTTTTTTTTGTGGGTCTGTGGATAGAACCCAGGGGCATTCTACTTCTGAGCTATACCCCCTGCCCTATTTTTTATTCTTTATTTTGAAACAGGGTCTCACTAAGTTGCTGAGAGCCTCACTAAGTAGCTGAGGCTGTCCGCGAACTGCTGTCCTCTGGTGGTCTCAGCATCCTGAATGCTGGGATTACAAGCACATGCCACCACGCCCGGCTTCTTCTTCTTCTTTTTTTTTTTTTTTTTGCAGTACTGGGGATGGAACCCAGGGGCATGCTACCTCCGAGCTACACCCCCAGCCCTATTTTTTATTTTTTTGGTGGTACTGGAGGTGGAACCCAGAGGCTTTCTACCTCTGGGCTATACTCCCAGACCTATTTTTTTTTTTTTCTTTCGTGTTTGAGGATAGAACCCAGGGGCATTTGACCTCTGAGCTATACCCCCTGCCCTATTTTTTATTCTTTTATTTTGAAACAGGGTCTCACTAAGTTGCAGAGGGCCTCACTAAGTAGCTGAGGCTGTCCGCGAACTGCAATCCTCCAGTCTCAGCTTCCCGAATACTGGGATGATAAGCGTGTGCCACCACGCCCGGCTCAAGTCCTATTTTATATTTTATTTGGAAACAGGGTCTCACCAAGTTGCTGAGAGCCTCACTAAGTAGCTGAGTCTGGCTTCGAACCTGTGCGATCCTCCTGTCTCAGCCTCCCAAGCGCTGGGATTACAAGTGTGCCCCACCATGCCCAGCTTATTTTTTAATTTTGAAAGGGTTCTCACAAAATTTGTGGAGGGCCTCATTGAGTAGCTGAGGCTGGCCACGAACTCAGATCTTCCTGTTTCAGCCTCCCAAATGCTGGGATTATAAGTGTGCGCCACCGCTCCCAGGTCTGATCTTATATGATTTATACTTTGTCATGCATTCTAATTTTCCTGATGGTTTTTCTAGATATAGTCTGTTGGTGTCATTGTATATAAACTATAAACCATCCCTACCTTGGTTCTTTTCTGAATTTAAGGTTAATTGCAAAGGTAGGTGAAGTTTGAAATTTGCTTGCTTGCTTTCTGTTTTTTGTTTGTTTGTTTGTTGTTTTTTCTGGTGGTACCAGGGATTGGGGCCAATGGCGTTCTACTTCTGTATTACACCTCCAGCCCTATTTTTAATTTTTATTTTGAAACTTACTAAGTTGTGGAGGACCTAGCTAAGTTGCAGAGGCCGTCCTTGAATTTGCCATCCTCCTGTCTTAGCCTCCCAAGGACTGGAACTATCGGTGTGTGCCACTATGCCCAGTTGAGATTTGCTTTCTATTTGACACCTGGGATTTATAAACCTGACCTGCTGGTTGAGTATTGCTCAAGCCCTGAAAAGTTTGTCATCGGTTTTGTAAAATAATACTTTTTTGTTCTTCTGAGCTTCATGCAGAATAGTGGTATATAATGGTTCACTAAGATGATTATGGACAGGAAGTTTATGCTCGACTTTGCACTGGAGTACACTTGCTTACGTTTATAAGTAAAGGATTGATGCCTCTACTTTTGCTTCAGATGGTAGTCCATCCACATCTTATGCCACTCCCCATTTGCATTTAAGAGCACCTCAGTCTGGAAGCAATTTTTTTTTCTACTGGTGATTGAACCCAGGGAAGTTCTATCTCTGAGTCACACTCTGGCCTTATTTTATTTTTTAGTTTGAAACAGGGTCTCTCTAGGTTGTTGAGAATCTTCTATGTTGTTGAGGTTGTCCTTGAACTTGTGATTCTCCTGTTCCAGCCTCCCAAGTACTGGGATTACAAGTGTGCACCACCACACCTGGAAACAGTTCTTTACTTCTGCCAGCTGTGCCTCCACTGTAGTGTTCCAGAGCTCTGGGCTTCTTTGTAAAGGCTTGGCTGCTTTCTTTATCCACTTATGTAGAATTGTTGCTAGGATACCATCCATGTACATACGTGTGTGTGGGGGGGTACTTGGGGTAGAACCCAGAGGCTTTCTACCTCTGGGCTATACTCCCAACCCTATTTTATATTTTATTTGGAAACAGGGTCTCACAAAGTTCCTGAGAGCCTCACTAAGTAGCTGAGGCTGGCTTCGAACCTGTGCGATCCTCCCATCTCAGCCTCCCAAGCGCTGGGATTACAAACGTGTGCCACTACGCCCGGCCCCATGTACGTACATTTTATTTGATGGAAGGTATCTGTATTTAACCTTGGAAACAAATGACAGAATTGTAAATGGCAAAATTGTGAGCTGGTAATATTACCAAAGAAATGGAATATATCCTGCCCCACTTCTTTCCTATCATATTACACAGTGCATAGGAACCGTTTTGTAATTAGCAAGCCCTATGAGGTCGTGATATTTGGAGTAAGGGAGTATAGCTCTGAGTATTGATGACCATGAAACTCTGCTGAGTGTCATTTTATTGGTATTAGTCTTATACGTATTTGAATTGGAGCACTAGGGATTTTCATTGAGGCATGAGTTGAGATAATAACCTCTGATAGGGGTATTTTATATCTTGTTCCTCGGAGTTACCGTGTTTCCCAGAAGAGTCTCAAATCATGGAGGATGGAAGGGCTGGCTCCAATATACATGACTCTGGCTCCAGTATTTATGCAAGTTGAAGCAGCTCCAATTTATTTGTTCAATTAGTGGGATCCACAAAAGATTTAATTTGAAAGAGGATTGGGGGATAAGGAAAAACTGAAATGATCAACTTACTAGAAAGACCTAGGAGTTAGGAACCTACATTTCAGGTCTGGCTATCCCAGTAATCAGTTTTTTAGTATTAGACAAGGTATTTAATATATCTTTCTCAGTTTTTCATATGTAAAATAAAACTAATTCTGTCTACCTCACAGAGGAGTTTTCAGAAAGTGTTTATAAAAACCAGCAAATTAGGCTGAGGGTATAGTTCAGTGGTAGAGCACTTGGGGGATAGAACAACAATGAATCAAAACATATATGGTGTAATAAATATACTAAATTGCTGAGGCAGGCCTTGAACCTGTGATCCTCTTGTCTTATCCTCCCAAGGACTAGAATTATAGGTGGACACCACTATTCCTGGCTATAATGTTTTTATCCTATTAATAGACAATAACTGATAACTCCAAAATGATTTTGAATTTTGTTGTAGAAATTATCATAATAATGACTAAAGACTTATTTTTCCAATTTTCTGTGATCGAGGGCATTGTTTCCTCCTTTTTAAAAAATGAGATTAGCATCTACCTTTTATAAAATTTTATTTCTAATGTTAGTGATTCTATATGACTATTCACATATATAGAAATGTATGTATTTATGATTTTGTGTGAATGTGGGCTGCTGGGAATGAATCCAGGGGCATTCTACTTCTGAGCTATATCCCCAGCCCTTTTTATTTTGAAACTGGATCTCACTAAGTTGCTGAGGGTCTTACTAAGTTGCTTAGGATGGCCTTCAACCTGTGATCCTTCCTTTTTTTCCTTTTGTGGTAGTAGGGATTGAACCCAGGGGCATTCTACCTCTGAGCTTCACCCCCAGGCCTATTTTTTATTCTTTATTTTGAAGCAGGGTCTCACTGAGTTGCAGAGGGCCTCACTAAGTAGCTGAGGCTGTCCCCGAACCGCGATCCTCCAGGTCTCAGCCTCCCGAATGCTGGGATTACAGGTGCATACCTGGTGTGTGTGTACGAATTCATTCCTTGGTACTGGGCATTGAACCTAGGCATTCTCTCTCTTAGCTATACCCTCAGACCTATTTTGTTATTTTGAAACAAAGTGTCACTAAATTGTTGAGTGTGGTTTCAAACCTACTATCTTCTTGTGTCAGCCACAAATGGCTACAACCAGTATATGCTTTCTAAATATAAGTGGAAGCCTGGTGTGGCGGTACATGCTTGTAATCCCAGTACTTGGGGTGCCGAGACAGGAGGATCAGAGGGTTGCAGGTGTGATGCCAGCCTTAGCAATTTAGCATGGCCCTCTGCAATTTAGTAAGACCCTGTTTCTTTTTCTTTTTTGGTTCTGGAGATTGAACCTAGGGGTGTTTTACCTCTGGGCTACACCCCCAGCCCTATTTTATTTCATTTCAAAACAGCATCTCACTAAGTTGCAGAAGGCCTCACTAAGTATCTGAGACTGGCTGCAACCTGTGATCCTCCTATCTCAGTCTCCCAAGTACTGGTATTACAAGTGTGTGCCACCACACCTGGTTCCTGTTTCAAAATAAAAAATAAAAAAGGGCTGGGTGTGTAACTCAGAGGTACAAAGTCCCTGGGGTCAATCCCCAGTACCGCCTTCACAAAAATAAATGAATAAATGGATAAATAAATATTGGGGAAGTATACTACTTTTTGTTTTGCACCAGCAGGTTACAATTGCTCAAGTTACAATTGTTAACATAGCTAGCCAGTTTCTAGTTGGTGATTATGGAAATATAGGAAAACACAGCCCTATCTCATGAAGAAATATATCTGCCTGTAGCTATCCCAGGTAGTATTTTCTATCTTTTAGAAGTTAGCAAAATTTAATATCTGAAATAAGTGTTCCTTTTCCTTATTTAAACCTCTGTGTACTAAACAAAAAATGTTCTTCTTTTAGAACTAGGAATCCCATAGGAATTATGCAACTTTAACTGGTCAGGTATTTTCTTGCACAGTAACATGTACTTTATTGCCAAAAGCCCTCCTGGGAAAAGTTTATATAGCTAGCAGTTCCATAATAATTATAATTATAGCCCCTTGTTGAGAGTACTTCTTATGAATGAGTAGTTAAGATAATATTTTAAGGTAAATAAATGACAAAGGTTCAGAAATGGTAAGCAATATACCCAACGTGGTATATCATAGTAGTAGTAGTAGTAATAGTAGTAGTAGGGCTGAAGGATTAAAAGGTTGAACACAGTTCTTTTCTTTCTTTCTTCTTTTTTTTTGGTGGTACTAGGGGTAGAACCCAGTGGCTTTCTACCTCTGGGACATATTCCCAGATCTATTTTATATTTTATTTGGAAACAGGGTCTCACTAAGTTGCTGAGAGCCTCACTAAGTAACTGAGGCTGGCTTTGAACCTGTGCAATCCTTCTTTCTCAGCCTCCCAAGCACAGGGATTACAAACATACGCACCACGCCCGGCTCCTATTTTTTATTCTTTATTTTGAAACAGGATCTTGCTAAGTTGCAGAGTGCCTCACTAAGCAGCTGAGGCTGTCTGTGAACTGCGACCCTCCAGTCTCAGCCTCCTGGATGCTGGGATTACAAGGGTGTGCCACCACGCCCAGTTGAACACAGTTCTCTCTGACTATAAAACTAATTTCTTTCTCCTAATCATGCTCTTTCTCAGTGAAGAATCGCTTATGAAATGTATCTCTTACTTTAAAATACTTAGTTTTAAAAAATATTTATTTATTTATTTATTTAATGGTACTGAAGATTTAACTCGGGGCATTCTACCTCTGAGCTATACCCCCAACCCTGTTTTATTTCTTTATTTTGGAACAGGGTTTCACTAAGTTGTCAAGGGCTATACTAGGTAGCTGAGGCTGGCTGTGATCCTCCTGTCTCAGCCTTGTAAGTACTGGGATTACAAATGTGCACTACCATGCCTGGTTCAAAGTTTCATTTTAAAGCATTTATTTTTTATTTTTTGTTTATTTTTTGTTGTGTGGTACTGGGGATTGAAGCTAGGGACACTCACCTCTGAGCTACACCCCTAGTCTAAGTTGTGGAGGGTCTCACAAGTTGCTGATGCTTGCCTCAAAGCTGCTATCCTCCATTTCAGCCTCCCAACTACTGAGATTATAAGTGTTTGCCACCATGCCTGGCTTTAAAACAATTTATATCAAGTGATTCTATTTTTCCAGGTCGTGGGTAAATTACACATAATGTTTCTAAATATTAAAATACAAACAATAAAATTAAAATATTTCAGGAAGATAGCTGGATGTGGTGGTGCATGCATGTAATTCCAGTACTTGAGAGGCTGAGATAGGAGGATTGCAGGTTCAAAGCCAGCCTCAGCAGCTTAGTGAGGCCATTGGCAATTTAGTGAGACCCTGTTTCTAAATAAAATATAAAATAGGCGGTACCAGGGATGGAATCCAGGGGCATTGTACCTCCAAGCTATGCCCCCAGCCTTATCTTTTTGTCTTTTTATTTTTGAAACAGGGTCTCACTGAGTTGCGAAGGTCCTCACTAAGTAGGCTGTCCATGAACCACGATCTTCTGGTCTCCGCCTCCTGAATGCTGGGATTATAAGCGTGCACCACCATGTCTGGCCTATTCTTTATTTTTGATACAGGGTCTCACTGAGTTACGAAGGACCTAAGTAACTGAGGCTGTCTACGAACCTGGATCCTCCCATCTCAGCCTCCCAAATACTGGGATTACAAGCGTGCACCACCACACCCAGCCCTTTTTTCTCTTCACATTGCTGCACTCTCTGCCCTCAATACATTAAGGGTGTCTTTTTGGTCCCCAACACTAGAGACATTGCTCTTTCTTTGGCTGTCCGTGACTAATGCAGGGATGCTCTGCTACGTGTGGTCAGTAGGTGCCATTATCTAATACTGCCTGAAACTCCTTTTATTTGTAGTGTTAGCTTATTTGAAACAGGTCAGTTTCTATTCTCTGGATGAAAATTTCTAGCTCTCTAATTTGTTAATGATAAAAAAATGCATCTAATTTTCTTTGCTTTGATAAATTATATTTATTAAGTTGATTTTTGTTTTCTTTTGCTGACTTTATTAATAAAAGAGTTTGAGCGATTACGGAGCTGTTTTTATGTATTTTGTGTGCTGTCAGTGGGGTAATGGTACCACAGGTAAACACAGCCCTTTAATGCAGGTGAGCTGTTAGTCCAGTTAAAGCCCCTGCCTCCAAAAGTATTTACAAGAAATTGTAAAAACTACCTCTATTTAAGGCTGAGCAATACTCCAAATCTATTTTTCTGTGAAGATTTATTTTTTTATTTTTTTATTTTATTTTTAAAATTTTTTTATTTTTATTTTTTTGCGGGTCTGGGGATGGAACCCAGGGGCTTTTGGCCCCCGAGCTATACCCCCTGCCCTATTTTTTATTCTCTATTTTGAAACCAGGTCTCACTGAGTTGCAGAGGGCCTCACTAAGTAGCTGAGGCTGTCCGCGAACCGCGATCCTCCAGGTCTCAGCCTCCCGAATGCTGGGATTACAAGCGTGCGCCACCACGCCCGGCTGAAGATTTAGACTCTGAGAAGATTGTTACATATTCTCTAACTTTGGAGTAAAAACACCAACTATGTAGTCTTTTATCTTCTAAACACATAGTTTTTTATTTGAAGATGCTAGACCTTATCATCATCTTTGAGGTCTATGAGTCAGAGTTTTTGGAAATGCCAGTTTAGCCAGTGATACTGGATATAACTTCATGCAAAGGGAATAGTTTGTGTCTTGGCCAACTGGAGGTTTAATAAGAATTGTAGTTACTATTCACTAAAGATGCCTCTACTTACTAATGGCTAGAAGTTCTAGAGGTGTCTCATCGAAATATCAGACTTTTTTTTTTGTAGTACTAGGGAGTGAACTCAGGGGCATTCTACCTCTGAGCTATACTCCCAGCCCTTTTTATATTTTGTTTGTTTTATGGTACTGGGGATGGAACCCAGAAATAGCTTAGCTCTGGGCCATACCCCCAGCCCTATTTTATTTTTTATTTGGAAACTGGGTCTTGTTAAGTTGCAGAGAGCCTCACCAAGTTGCTGAGGCTGGTCTTGATTCTCTGATTATCCTGTTTTAGCCTCCCAAGTACTGAGATTACTAACTGTGCTACTGCTTTATATTTTATTTTTTTATTTTTATTTTTTGGTGGTACTGGGGATGGAACCCTTCTACATCCAGGCTACACTCCCAGACCTATTTTTTATATTTTTTATTTGGAAACAGGGTCTCTCCGGCTTTGAACCTGTGTGATCCTCCTGTCTCCACCTCCCAAGCGCGGGGATTACAAGGGTGTGCCACCACACCCTCTGTATTTTATTTTTAAAACAGGGTCTCACTAAGTTGTCCTCAAACTGTGATCCTTCTATTTCAGCCTCCCAAGAATTGGGGTTACAGGCATACACTACTGCGCCCAGCTATTATCAGACCTTACCTTTTTTCCTATTTCCTTGCTTTTCCTTTGTTTCTTTATATTTTATATAACCAAATCTGGAATAATTTTTTAATCTCATGAGGAAGAAGGAAAGATTTTTTAAAAAACTTTTGTTCTCTTTTACTAGTATCTCCTAGGCAGACTTGCACATCCTTTGTGTTCCATTGTTTACTTCAAATTTGAATTAAGTTGAACTTTACTTCTGAGAGTTAGTTCTGATTAAATCTATTGACGAGATGTTTCTTATTTAGAAACACGTCTAACTAAGTTGCCAGAGGCCTTGCTAAGTGGCCCGGGCTGGCTGCGGATCTGTGTAATCTTCCTGTCTCAGCCTTCCAAGTACTGGGATTACAGGTGTGCACCACCATGCCTGGCTATATGGTTGACTCTTCTGTAGTTTTCTCTTGCCTGCTCATACAGGATCTGTTGAATTTAGGATGTCTTAAGGTTTGAAATAAAATGAACTTGAAATAACATGGCAGACTGTAAGTGAGAAGGTGAAGGAGTACCATTATTCTGCAGATGAACACAAGGAAGGAAGCTTATGTGCTTATTCTGGAAAATGTAACCTAACCAGTTCCTTTTCTTCCTTCATGTCTCAAATATTTCTTGATTATCAAGATTTTTTTCTTGACACTGTGTCTGGGTTAGTTTTCCCTACTGTACTGTCTTTCAGAACTTCTCCCTTTCCCTCTTTACAAAGCCTTATCACCATTTGTTTCTTTAGTATCTGTCTCACCAGACTTTGAGGGTCAGGAAAATAGGAATTATGCTATTCTTACTTCTTTTTTAATCACAGGTGCTTATGACATTATTAGGCATAGTGATACCAAATATAAACTTGTTACATTAATGTACAAATAAATGGACAGATGTTATAAGAGACTAGTAATTCTGGCTGAGGACTTGCCTGACTCATTCTCTCCAGAATTTTAATTCTCTAAACTTAAAACTCCCTTTAACATATTGCAAACTGCGAAGTCAACCACTAAGCCAAGCAAGGGAGGGAGGGACGGGGAGGGAATGGGGTGTGAATCGGGTAGGGGTTAAATCTGTGATGTGTGCATGTCTGTACACACAAGTTTTTTTTTTTTATCCCAATATGATGTATGAATATAATGCACCAATAAAAAATAAAAAAATAAAAAAACATATTGCAAACTGCCTTTACTAAGTAGAGTTTGAAAGAAGATCTTTTTTTTTTTTTTGTGGTACTGGGGGTGGAACCCAGGGGCTTTCTATCTCCGGGCTATACTCCCAGACCTATTTTATACTTTATTTGGAAACAGGGTCTCATTAAGTTGCTGAGAGCATCACTAAGTAGCTGAGGCTGCCTTTGAACCTGTGTGATCCTCCTGTCTCAGCCTCCCAAGTGCGGGGATTACAAGCGTGCACCACCATACCTGGCTTAGATCTTTTGTTTTTTAAAATATTTATGGTACTGGGAATTGAATCCAGAGACGACTTCTTTTTATTTCCAAGCTTTGCCCCCAGCCACATACATACATACATACTTATATACCTGTATTTTTTTTTTTGTGTGTGTGTGTGGGGGGGGTACTGGAGGTTGAACCCAGAGGCATTCTACCTTTGAGCTACACCTTCAGCTTGATTTTATTTCTTTTGGAAACAGGCTCTCTCTAGGTTGAGTCTCACTTCATTGTCAAGGCTGTCCTTGAACTTGTGATTCTCTTGTCTCCCAAGTACTGGGATTATAATGTACACCACTCTACTCAGTGAAAGAATAATGTATATTACTCATATGAAGGAAGTTATCTCTTCTGAGGGAGTAGCCTGTGTAAACTAACAAGATGGGAAGTAATTTGCTTTTTTGTTAATCATGAGAACAATAAATCATTCATTTCTGAATTTATTTTTACAGGTTAGGCGGCTCTGTATTAGTTTTTTCTTGGTGCTCATGTTAGCTTATGATTTTTTGTCTGAGTGTTTGTGTGTGTGTGTGTGTGTGTGTGTGTGTTTGTGTGTGTGTGTGTGTGATGTGATGCTGTGGATGGAACTCCAGGGGCATTCTACCTTTTAAGTTACACCCCCAAGCCCTACTATCTATTTATTTATTTATTTATTTATTTATTTATTTATTTATTTATTTATTTATTTTGTGGTAGTGGGGATGGAACCCAGGAGCTTTTCTATTCCGGGCTATACTCCCAGACTTGTTTTTATATTTTTTTATTTTAGAAACAGGGTCTCACTCAGTTGCTGAGAGCCTTACTAAGTAGCTAAGGCTGGCTTTGAACCTGTGCGATCCTCCTGTCTCACCCTCCTAAGCGCTGGGATTACAAGTGTGTGCCACCACGCCCAGCCTCCTATTTATTTATTTATTTGTTTATTTATTTATTTATTTATAATTTGGAAACAGGATCTTGCTTAGTTGCTGAGGCCAACCTCAAACCTGCAATCCTCCTGTCTCAGCCTCTCAAGTACTGGGATTACAATGTACACCACCATATTCAGTGAAAGAATAATATTAGTAACTAATATGAAGAAAGCTAACTCTTGTTAGGGAGGATCCTGTGTAAATTAGCAAGATGGATAGTAATTTGCTTTTTTGTTAACTAAATTTATTTTTTGTTGCTAAATTTATTGCAGGTGTGTGCCTCCCTGCTGCCAACCTCTTTGGAACCCAGGGGCATTCTACCGCTGAGCTATACTCCCAACCTTATTTCTTTTCTTTTTGGTTTTTTAATTTTGAAATAGAGTCTGATTTAAGTTGCAGAGGTCTCACTGAATTGCTGAAGCTGGAGGCAAATCTGGGATCCTCCTGTCTTAGCCTTCCAAGTACTGAGATTACAGGCATGTACCCAGCTTACCAGCCTCTTGGACCGTCTTCCATCCTCCTGTCTCCCACCTCACCAGAGTTCCTCTTTTGACCAAGCAGGCTGTGGAAACAGTGATAGTTCTGTATCACTCACTATGACATTGAAGAATATTTGTTATATCACTTGCATATTTTTGTTTCTAAGTGGTGGTTAGGGAGCAAGGGGAATCCGAACATTTTCTGCAGAAATATCATGACCTTGTAGTAAAGTTTTGTTTTCTGCTGGTTTTATGGCCATCCAGCTATAAATTTTTTGCCTTTTGGCTTCCCTCTTGTGTTAAATATATTAATAATTAAATTCCAAAACCCTTGCAAATTCTGGCAGCAATTTTGTAATCCATTTGTTTATTCTTTTTCTTCATTATGACTAACTAAAACTAGATTTTAATATGTGGGTTTACTTGAATTTGTGGCTTATATAACAGGTCTTCATTTTGTTTGAGTAGTCTTTGTAACATTTGTTAGAGATGCCATTTTAAAGAAGAGATGTTTATTTTACCTTTGATAACCTTCTAACCTATTTTCTGGTTAATCTTTCTCTCTCTCTCTCTCTCTCTCTCTCTCTCTCTTCTCTCCTCTCCTCTCCTCTCCTCTCCTCTCCTCTCCTCTCCTCTCCTCTCCTCTCCTCTTCTCTTCTCTTCTCTTCTCTTCTCTCTCTCTCTCTCTCTCTCTCTCTCTCTCTCTACTGTACTGGGAATCAAAGCCAGGGCCTCATACATGCTAGGCAAATACTCTACCACTGAGCTATACCCTCAGCCCCTGACTAATATCTTACTTTTGTTTTTTGTTGATTCAGAAATCTGAATTCTGGAGCTGGGCATGGTGGTGCATGCTTGCAATCCCAGCATCTGGGAGGGTGAGACAGGAGGATCTGGGTTCGTGGACAGCCTCAGCTACTACTTAGTGAGGCCCTCTGCAACTCAGTGAGACCCTGTTTCATAAATAAAGAGAACAAGTTGGGCGTGGTGGAGCACGCTTGTAATCCCCACGGTTGGGAAGCTATTCCTGCCATTGGGAAGTTGAGACGGTAGGATCCCACAGGTTCGAAGGCAGCCTCAGCTACTGAGTGAGGCTCTCAGCAACTTAGTGAGATACTGTTTTCAAATAAAATATAAATATGTCTGGGAGTATAGCCTGGAGGTAGAAAGTCCCTGGGTTCTACCCCCAGTACCACCAAAATAAATAAATAATAAATAAATAAATAAGAATAAAAAAATAGGGCTGAGAGTGTAGCTCAGAGGTAGAATGTCCCTGGGTGTCATTCCCAGTACCAAAAAATAAAAAATAAAAAAAATCTGAATTCTAAAATCATTCTTTTTGTTGATTTCTCTGGTGGTATTTTGTTTTGTTTTGTTTTGTTTTGCTGTACTGGGGATTGAACCCAGGGTCATTCTACCTCTGAGCTACACCCCATGCGCTATTTTATCTTACTTATTTTGAATCTGGGTCTCACTAAGTTGCTGAAACTGGCCAAAAGCTGTGATCCTCCTGTCCCAGACTCCCAAGTACTGGGATTACAGGCTTACTCCACCACCCCTGGCTGATCTCTTGTTTTATTTTGTTTTGTGGTACTATGGATTGAGCCCAGGGGCATTCTACTTTTGAGCTACACCCCCAGCCTTTTTTTATTCTTTATTTTGAAATAGGGTCTCACTAAAGTTTGGAGGGCCTCACTGAGTTGCTGCTGAGGTTGGCCATGATCCTCCTGTTTTGCCTTCCAAGAACTTGGATTTACAAGCGTGCACCACCATGCCTGGTTGATCTGTTTTTTAACCTATCTATTTAAATTGAAAAATAGAGACAGAATTCAGAATTGTGAGAGTAGCTCTTTATTTTTATTTATTTATTTTGTAGTACTGGGGATTAAACCCAGAGGTATTCTACCTCTGAGCTATGCCCCCAGCCCATTTATTTATTTATTTATTTATTTATTTATTTATTTATTTATTTATTTAGCAGTACTGGGGATGGGACCCAGGGGTATTGTACTTGCAAGCTATATCCCCAGCCAGCCCTATTTTTTAGTCTTTTTCTTTTTGAAACAGGGTCTCACTGAGTTGCAAAAGGCATCCCTAAGTAGCTGAGGCTGTCTAGAAACCATGTCATATCCTCCGGTTCCCCCTCCCAAATGCTGGGATTACAAGCTTGTGCTGCCACGCCCGGCATCCAGCCCTATTTTTTTATTCTTTATTTTGAAACAGTGTCTCACTAAATTGCCAAGGGCATTACTAAGTAGCTAAGGCTGGGTACAAACCTTTGATCTTCCTTTCTTAGCCTCCCAAGTACTGGGATTACAACTGTGTGCCACCATACTGGCATGTGCCACCATACTGGCTCGAAAGTAGTTCTTTAATATGGTTTGTTTGTATAATATCTTTCCTCCAGACTACTTCCTGATTTTATAAATGTCTTATTTCTCTTCCTGGTATCTTTGCAGAGTAGTTTTAAGACCTGAGATTATTGCGCCAGGTATGGTGGCACATGCTTGTAATCCCAGCAGCCAGGAGGTTGAGACCAGAGGATTACGGTTTGTGGACAGCCTCAGCTACTTAGTGAGGCCCTTTGCAACTTAGACCCTGTTTCAAAATACAGAATAAAAAATAGGACAGGGGGTGTAGCTCAGAGGTCAAATGCCCCCTGGGTTCCATCTCCAGACCCATAAAAAAAAAAAAAAAGAAAGAAAGAAAGAAAGAAAGAACTTGAGATTTTGTTTATCTCTTTCTCTAAGAGCAAATTAAGTATTGCAGACTAGCAGTCAGTGTCAAGGAAAAGTGAAAAGAATACGGCATGATGGTACACACTTGTATTCCCAGTGGAAAGTTGAGACAAAGAAAATTGCAGGTTCAAGGAAAGCCTGAGCAAACAGTGAGATTCTCATTAACCTAGCGTGACCCTGTTTCAAAATAAAAACAAAAAATGGGGCTGGGGGTAGATTGGAGGTAGAATTCTCCTGGGTTCAATCTCCAATGCCACACACACACACACACACACACACACACACACACACACACACAGTAAGAAGAAGTGACAGAACAGGACTTTTGGGATCTGAGCTCCATTCCTTCCCCATAACCTACCAAAGTAACAATCAGAGCCCAGCGTGGTGGCGCACACTTTTGATCTCAGCGCTTGGGAGGCGGAGACAGGAGGATCGCACAGGTTCAAAGCCAGCCTCAGCTACTGAGTGAGGCTCTCAGCAACTTAGTGAGACCCTGTGTCCAAATGAAGTATAAAATAGGTCTGGGAGTATAGCCCGGAGGTAGAAAGCCCCTGGGTTCCACCCCCAGTACCACACACACACACAAAAAAAAAAAAAAAGAAAAAAAAGAAAGAAAGAAGAAAGAAAAAAAATACACAAAGTAACAATAGGGTGGAGATGAGCTTCTTATCATTGGTATGTAGTCACTTTGAGGAGCAGGCATTTAACCATACAAAGAATGACCTGTTTTCTGAATTTCTCTGAAATTATGTGGTAAAATTTATCTGTAAGTACATGTATCTAAGAAGAAAGCTCATAGTATTCATCTATTTTTTTTAATGTGTGTATTGTATGGGTGGGAAGTACTGGAGATTGAACTCAGAGGCATTATACCTCTGAGCCACATGCCCATTCTTATTATTTTCTTTTTTATTTGGAAACAGGGCATTCATAGGTTTCTGAGAGCCTTGCTAAATTACTGAGACTGTCCTTGATCCTGATATCCTCCCAACTCAGCCTCTCAAGTACTAGGATTATAGGAGTGCTCCACCACAACTGGCTGTATTTTTTCCTTATTTAAAAAAGTTTTTTTTTTTTTTTTTTGGTAAAAAAAAACCCAGAAGCTTTCTACCTCCGGGCTATACTCCCAGACCTTTTTTATATTTTATTTGGAAACAGGGTCTCACTAAGTTGCTGAAAGCCTCACTAAGTAGCTGAGACTGGCTTCGAACCCGTGCGATCCTCCTGTCTCAGCCTCCCAAGCGCGGGGATTAAAAGTGTGCGCCACCACGCCCGGCTATTTAAAAAAGTTGATGCACCGAGCGTGGTGGCTCAGGCTTGTAATCCCCATGCCTGGGAGGCTGAGACAGGAGAATCATGCAGGTTCAAAGCCAGCCTGAGCTGGCTTAAGAGACCCTTTCTCCAAATAAAATATAAAAAATAGGTCTGGGAGTATAGCCCGGAGGTAGAAGGCCCCTGGGTTCCATCCCCAGTACCACAAATACATACATACATACATACATACATACATGCATACGTACGTACATACATACATAAAATTGATGACTTTGAACGCGAGTCTGTTGTCTAAAGACAGTTTAAATACTGATTGTCTTGCCAGGCGTGGTGGTGCACGCTTGTAATCCCCACGCTTGGTAGGCTGAGACAGGAGGATCGCACAGGTTCGAAGCCAGCCTCAGCTACTTAGTGAGGCTCTCAGCAACTCAGTGAGATCCTGTTTCCAAATAAAATATAAAATAGGTCTGGAAGTGTAGCCTGGAGGTAGAAAACACCTGGGTTCCACCTCCAGTACCACTAAAAAAATAAAAAAAAAATAAATGAATAAATAAGTACTGCTCGTCTGGAGTATTTTGGAGAACACTTCTTAGAGCATGAGGCCACGGTGAGCTCAGAGCAGTGTGGACAGAGATGGCAGCACCTACAATTTCTCGTCCCTTCTGTACATAGCCTCCTGAGCCACACCGAGTCTTCCTCGCAGTTTTGTGATGGGGTTTGCTTCCTCTTTTCCATGGCAATGGCCATGTGTTTTGAGAGTCAGAGCAGATTTAGATATGGTGGTTACTGGTCATAACTAGATCTTCTCATTTTTTTTTTTCTTTTGGTGGTACTGGGGTTCCTGGAAACCCTTTTACCTCTGGGCTACACTCCCAGACCTGTTTTATACTTTTTTAAATTTGGAAACAGGGTCTCTTAAGCCAGTGTGGCTGGCTTCGAACCTGCGCGATCCTCTTGTCTCCACCTCCCAAGCGCGGGGATTACAAGTGTGCTCCATCATGCCCGGCAGATCTCATTTTTAGATGTATTTAACTAGTAAAAATTATTTTCTAGTTGAAATAGGTGAGAAAAATAATACTCGAAAAGGAATACATGTTGTCAACATTATGCAACTTTAATTGGAAAATTGAATAGTAATTAACTGCCTCATACTAACAGTATGATGTCTACATGTTTTAACTCGTTTAACAAACACTTGGCAGATACTTATCATGGGCGAGAAACTTCTTTTTTTGTGTGTGTGGTACTGGGATGGAACCCAGGGGCTTTTCTAACTCTGGGCTACACTCCCAGACCTGTTTTATACTTTATTTGGAAACAGGGTCTCACTGAGTTGCTGAGAGCCTCACTAAGTAGCGGAGGCTGGCTTCGAACCTGTGCGATTCTCCTGTCTCTGCCTCCTAAGCGCTGGGATTACAAGCGTGCGCCACCAAGCCTGGCTGAGTGAGAAACTCCTGAGAATATCAATGCCAGGAAAATAGACCTAGCTCTATGGAGCTTATCTTACAAATAAGTGCATAATAATTTATTAACATCTACCAAAGTGTTAACTGTACCTTTTTGGGGGTTATGGTAGTACTGGGCATTTAACCCAGGGGCATTCTACCCCAGCTCCCCCTTTTATGTGTTTGTATGATGCTAGGGATTGAACCCAGGGACATTCTACCTCCAAACTGTAGTCTCTAGCTCTATGTTATTTTTTATTTGGAAACAGGGTCTCACTAAGTTGTGAGTCTTGATACATTGTTGAAGTTGGTTTATAATTTGCAATCCTCCTGTTTTAGCCTCCTAAGTACTTGGATTATAGGTGTGTGCCACCACTCTCAGCTCCCACAGCTCTTTCTTATTTTTTTATTTATTTTTTCTTTTGGTACTATGGATGGAACCCAGAGGCATTCTACCTCTGAGCTATACCTGCAGCCCTATTTTTATTCTTTATTTTTGAAACAGGATCTCACTGAGTTGCAAAGAGCCTCACTAAGTAGCTGAGGCTGGCTGTGAACTGCGATCCTCCTGTCTCAGCCTCCTGTATGCTGGGATTACAAGCATGCGCCACCACACCCAGCTTTTTTTTTTTTTTTTATGGTACTGGGGATGGAACCCAGGGGCATTCTACCTCTGAGCTACACTCCCAGCCCTAATTTTTTATTCTTTTTTTTTGAAACAGAGTCTCACTGAGTTGCAGAGGGGCTCACTAAGTATCTAAGACTGTCCAAGAACCACGATCCTCCTGTCTCAGCCTCCCAAATGCTGGGATTACAAGCGTGGGCCCTGCTTTTATTTATATTTTAAAATAGGATCTTATTAAGTTGCTGAGGGTGGGCATGAACCTGCGATCCTCCTGTCTCCATTTTCCAAGTACTGCGATTACAGGAGGCATGCACCATTGTGCTTGTAAATGTGTTTTTTGGGTGCTGGGTGTGGTGGCAACTTAACAAGACCTTATTTCAAAACAAACAATAAAAAGAGATGGATATAGTTTGGAAGTAGAATGCCCATGGGTTCAATCCCCAGAACCATATTCACCCAAAATGTGTTTTTTTATTTTTTGGGAAAAATCCCAAATAAGATCCCCCCCCCCCCAGTACTTGGGATGAACCCAGGGGCATTCTACCTCCGAGCTACACCCCCTGCCCTATTTTTTATTCTTTAATTTGAAACCAGGTCTCACTAAGTTGCAAAGGGCCTCACTAAGTAGCTGAGGCTGTCTGCAAACCTCGATCCTCTTGTCTCAGCCTCCCAAATGCTGGGATCACAAGCATGCGCCACCACGCCTGACCCAAATAAGATTATAGATCTATATTGGCAAGACCCATTTCTGATAGTCTCTCCCTAGATTAGTGAATTCTCATAAGGGGTTGGGGGGAGGGCTGGACTCCAGTGGACACTTGGCAGTGTCTGGAAGCGTCTTTGGTGGTTTAGCTGGGGATGTGCTTCTGATATCTAGTGGATAGAGGACAAACAAGGATGATGATGCTGTGCCACCTGCAGTGCACAGGACCGCCGCACCACAAAGGCCGAGGAACCTGGGGCTAGGTGGGCTTTTCCAAGTAGCTGTAAAGTCAGAGTTGTTGGCTAGGCCCTGCTAAGGTCAGAGGCAGGGCATACTCCAGTATTCCAGGATTGCAGTATCATGCCACCTTATAGTTCTATTTCCTCATTAGTAGATTTCAGACTTACTAAGAATATCTCTGGCATTTTTTTTTTTTTTTTTTTTTTGGTGGTACTGGGGTTCCTGGAAGCCCTTCTACCTCCGGGCTACACTCCCAGACCTATTTTATATTTTTGAAACAGGGTCTCTTACGCCAGTGCGGCTGGCTTCGAACCTGCGCGATCCTCCTGTCTCTGCTCCCTAGCACGGGGATTACAAGCATGTGCCACCATGCCCGGCATCTCTGGCATATTCTACTTTCTGGTTTTGGCCCATTTCAGGGGATATAGTTTAATGTAATAGGGGATGGTGGCTATTGAAATTTGGAACTGCTTTCTTTTAAAACACAGTGCCCTGCCAGGTGTGGTGGTGCACCTGTAATTCCAGTACTTGGGAGGCTGAGACAGAAGGATCACAGGACAACCTTAGCAATGTAATAAGACCCCTTATTTTTTCAAAATAAAAACAAAATAAGGCTGAGTGTGTAGCTCAGAGGTAGAATACCTCTAGGTTCTAACCCAGTACTCCCCCTATCCCAAATTATAAATTGTATGATTAATATGTACTTATCATTATCTCTTACTGTCAATATTTACTGAAATTGCATGCATATATCGAACAGGTAAATGAACAAAAGCATAACGGGAACTGAGATATAGAAAGTTCTTAGTAAGGAACCAAGATAGGTGCTTATTTCTAGATGAATACTATGTTTATTTGTTGTGGTACTGAGGATTGAACTTGGGCATTCTACCTCTTTGCTGCACCCCCGGCCCTATTTTATTTTTATTTTGAAACAGGGTCTCCCTAGGTTGATGAGAGTCTCATCACATTGCTGAGGCTGTCCTCAAACCTGTGCTCCTCTTGTCTCAGCCTCCTATGTACTGGGATTATAGGTCTGTGGCACCACACCGGCTTAGATAAATACTCTAAAACAGTGCTTCACTAGCTTAATATGCATATGAAACACCTGGAAATCTTTTTTTTTTTTTTTTTGGTGGGTATGGGGATGGAACCCAGGGGCATTCTGCCTCCGAGCTACACCCCCTGCCCTATTTTTTTATTCTTTATTTTGAAACCGGGTCTCACTGACTTGCAGAGGACCTCACTAAGTAGCTGAGGCTGTCCGCGAACTGTGATCCTCCAGGTCTCAACCTCCCGAATGCTGGGATTACAAGCGTGCGCCACCACGCCCGGCTTGGAAATCTTATTAAAATATAACTGACTCTGTAAGTCAGAGCCGAGGCCTGAGACTCTGCATTTCTGTTATCCTGAGAAGCAAGGCTAGATGAGGGTATATATCACTGCACAAAATATGCATTTTAAAAGCATCGCTGTTTTGACCTAAAGGAAGACAACTAATTTTAAACCACTTTTCCCATTTTTTACTAATTCATAACTTTATTTTCTAAATTATAAAAGTGGCAAAACTAATGTTGGAGAAAATTTGCAAAAAGAAAAAATGAAAATCACTAGTACTAACGTTCACCATGCCATTGAAGTTGCTAGTATTTTTTTGAATCTTCTTTTGTTTATTTCATCCTTAAAGAATTCTCAAACATAGCGTATGCATTATATAATTTTGTATTTGCTTTTGTTGGAGGGGGAGGAAGAAAAATTCTCTATTTTTTTCTCATTTGTCCTCCCCATTATTATTTTTGTTCAGCTTTGAATAATTTGTCTTAGGAAAGAATATTTTACTTAGGAAGCAACCTGCAGAGAGAGAGATCAAGGATCACATGCCTTTCTGTAGAGACTTAATTTTGTAAGCTGGCTTATGTCATGTGGCAGTTTGTTTATTTATTTGGTACTGGGGCTTGAACTCAGGGGCTTCTACCTCTGAGCTACATGTCAGCCCAATTTTTAAAACTTTTTATTTTGAAACAGGGTCTAAGTTGCTGAGATTACAAGTATGTGCTACCATGCCTGGCATGTGGCAGTTTAACATACATTTAAAACTAAAATGAGAAGTCTGTGCCTTTAAATTTGATTTGTTTTTCCTTGAAGATTTGTGACTTCTATTCTAGAACTTGACCTGGTCAAGGAACATGCCATTGCTACTTGAAATTGAACTTTTTTTTTTCCCTCAAAGAAACACCTTTACTTCCTTATAGTTGGATACTTGGTGACAGATGTGGGATAAAGAACAGGTATACTGTGATATGTGCAGTTACTCAGAATTTGTGGGTAAGTATTTGTTATCATGAGTCGAATTCTCCATTTGCTTATTAGTTCAGTGACACCCTTTGTGTTAGCCAGCTTTCTGTCACTGTAACACACACCTGCAATAATCAGCATATAAGGAGAAAAGGTTTATTTTGGCCCAGTTTTAGTTTTTGATTGGTTGGCCCTGTTGCTTTGGGCTGGGGTTGTGGGGGAGGGTCACATCACAGCGGGAATGCATTAGTGGAGCAAAATTAAGCACCTCATGGCCGGGAAGTTGTGGGAGTGAGAAAGGAAGGGACTGAGGTCTCACAGTTGCCTTTAAGGACGTGACCCAAGACCTCCCCTTAGGCCCTACCTCTTGAAGTTTTCACCACCTCCCAGTAGCACCAAACTGGAGACCAAGCCACATCCAAACTGTAGTGCCCTCTGAGGAGAGAGGAGGTTAATGAAATCACAGATTTTTAGAGTAAAGTGTCCCCCCTTTTTTCGGTGTTTCTGATGCCGCTTACTTATTACTTGCTCATTTTAGCCTAAGTATCTTGTAGTCTTCCAGATTGACAAGCAATTAGCTTATACTTGAAGTTTTTTTCTTTGGTACTGGAGCTTGAACCCAGGTGCATTCTACCTCTGAGCTACACCTCCAGCACTATTTTTTTTCTTTATTTTGAAACAGAGTCTCACTAATTTGCAGAGGGTTTCACTAAGTAGCTGAGGCTGCTATGAACCTGCGCGTCCCCCCCCCCCCCCCCATCTGAGCCTCTCAAGTACTGGAATTACAAGCAAGAGCCGCCATGCCCAGCTTGTTTGAAGTGTTTTCGTCTATCCATCTTGTCAGTCTCAAAAAATAGTGACTTAAGGCCAGACATGGTGGCACATGCTTGTAATCCCAGCATTTGGGAGGCTGAGACAGGAGGATTGCAATTCACGGACAGCCTCAGCTACTGCTATAACTCATTAGTAAAGCGTGTGATTCACATGTGTGAGGTGGTTTGATCCCCGGACCTCAATTTTCTAAAATTACAATTACATAATGTACCTCACTGGTTATTTAATCCTGTTACACTGTTGAGTGACTTCTTATACATTTTCTTAGATGTGACTCTTTCAGGAATGGATTTTTAAATCTCTCATATCACAATTGGTTCTATTCGGGCCTCCTGCAATTGACTGAAAGCAGCGCTGTAAGTAGTCCAAAGGTTTTTAAAGCCATATGTTCACAAAAGCATGTTAATGCTTTAGGAAGCTCATATACTGTTATCAGTGTGATTGGACTCCATAGCAACTGTTAGCATTCTGTAAATATGCCAAAGACCTAGTATATTCACTCAGCTGAGTTCACTTTCTACAGATAGCCTTGCAGACCTGCTGCATTATAGTAAAGGAATAGTAATAAAAAAGTTCTTCATCTCCTTTTTCAAAAAATGTATCATCTACTTATTCAGTCTGCTTCAGTGGGAGGCCTGGACAACTCACAGGAGGTCTCTGCACCATCCTGGTTTTCCTTGTTCATTATTTCAATTAAAGTTAAGTTCAGCTATAAGGGATCCAAGTTAATGGTGAGAAAAGATAGATGTTCATTGATTTTTATGTAAAAATTCAAAGATGATTCTGCTCCATGTCATTTGAGAGTACCAGGCTTTTCCATCAGATCACTCCATTGTCCCTTGAGTCTAATCCTTATCCTCATGGCCCGAGAGACCATTACATGTACACCCAAGGGGCCAGGATGCAGGAGGGGTTAAAGGAGAAAGGAGCCAAAGGTGCATATCTCCTGTGTAAGGAAGATTCCTTGAAGCACCCACTAGTTCCTCCACTTAGTCACTTGGTCATGTCTAGCTTCAGCGTAGGGGAGGACAGGTTTTTATTCTGGGTCTCTGTCCAGCTTATTACTATAGAAAAAGGGAAGGTGGCTTTTGGAATTGAGGGCAGGCTGCTATAGTATTGGCTGTTTCATCTTTAATTTTGAAACAGGGTCTCACTGAGTTGCAAAGGGCCTCACTAAGTAGCTGAGGCTGTTTGTGAACTGCGGTCCTCCTGTCTCAGTCTCCCAAATGCTGGGATTACAAGCGTGCACCACCACGCCCAGCCTGCTGCTTCATTTTCTGTCATTAAGTAGAAGAGATTTTAAAACAATTATATATCAATTTTAACATAGTGTCTTTAGAATATTATTGATAAGAACTTTGAGGGTAGACTAAAATTAGGGGAAAATAGAACTGATATGACTTATGCATTAGCATATTAATCAGTTCTCCAATTGAATTTCCATATATCACTGTAGTCTGTTTTCTCACACTGCAGTTTTTCTATCGGTTGGGCTAAAGGGACATCTGACTAGCAGTCATGTTTATGAGAGATTCATTCAGTCTTCAAACAGTCATGGGCATAAAACCTAAGCTTATTAAAAAGTATCTTAGCAGGGTTTGGTGACACATGCTTGTAATTCCAATACTTGGGAGGTTGAGGCAGGACGACCACAGATTCGAGGATAGCCTCAGCAAGTAGTAAGAGTCTCGTCAACCTAGTGAGACCCTGTTTCAAAATAAAAATAAAATAGGGCTGGGGTATAGCTCAGAGGTATAATGCCTGAATTCCCTGTACCCCCAAAAAATTCTTAATAGCATTGGTAATTCTTATGCCTACTTCACTCACCTTAGAAAGATAAGGGTGCTCTATTTCAACTCCTGAATACATACAGAATATAAAAATGTCATTCACAACATAATGAAAGGAAAATGAATGTGAGAACAGTCACAAGGCAAAAAAGACAGAAAGTTGATTTAAAAAAAAAGTTCGACCAGGCTCCAGAGAGGAGGGGGACTCAGAACGGAGCTCAGAGCCACAGAGGAGATACGCCGGCCTCACGGCTGAGAAGGCGGCAGCAGCACTTTACTGCCAGTGGCAGTGGTGAGTTCACCGGACGGCTCTAGACCAACGCACTCAACAGCCCACAAGGCTCCAGAGAGGAGCGGCGGTCAGTGAGCCGAGGTGAGCCGCTGCAGAACATCCGGGCGGAATTCGGCAGATTTTTCAGTGCAGGGAGCATCTAAAGCTCCCAGTGGCTGGGCTTGGCACACTCTGTTGGGACTCAGAGCGGAGCTCAAAACCAGAGAAGAAATACACCAGCCTCACGGCCGAGGGCATGGCAGCGGTGTCGTATTGCCACCTGCGGCAGCAGCAGCGAATTCACCAATTTTACTACAGCTCCATCAGCGCACTCAACAACAGTGAGTCAAATTGCGGCCCTTAGAAAAGAAATCCCAGTACTGCACTCCCAGGGACTTGACCCAGTGGGGGAGTGGCGGTGGCAGAGATATCACACCATAGTCACAACTCCCCGCAGGAGAACGCCCAACCTGGCACCCCCCATGGTCTAAAGCAGCCTCATTTGACTCCCTGGGTCTGAGACTCTGCGATACACCCTAGTAAAGGAGTAGTGGGGACTGAGATACCACAGACTTGAGATCCAGAGCACCTTAAGTGAAGTCATAGTGACCCAAGGGAAGAACCCAGAGAAGGCACAAACTTCCAAAATCATGGGAAAGAGGAATAACAATGGAGCAATGAATGCCCACAACCCCACAACATCAGAACCCGATAAAACAGAAATTCAGAGATTTCTAGAAGATCAAATCAGGAAAATAACGGTAGAAATAATAGAGGAGTTTCGAAAAGAATTCAGAGAGAGCCAAAAAGAGATAAAGGATGCAATTAATGAATAATTGGAATAGGGGAGGGAAAAGAAGGTGAAACCAAAGGGATCAACAATCTCTTCAAGGAAGTAATAGCAGAAAATTTTCCAAACATAGAGCAAGAGGTTGATACACAGGTCCAGGAAACTTATAGAACTCCCTTTACACAGGATCGGAGAAGAGGATCCCCACGCCACATAATTGTCAAAATGACCAATGTGGAAGCCAAGCAGAGAATCTTAAAGGCAACAAAAACAAAGGGCCAAGTGACATTCAGAGGCAAACCAATTAGAATCACTCCAGACTTCCCAAACCAAGTCATGAGAGCCAGGAGGGCTTGGAGTAACATATTCCAAACTCTGAGAGAAAACAACTTCCAGCCAAAAATTTCCTACCCAGCAAAACTTTCTATCAAATTAAATGGGGAAATAAGAAGCTTCCACGACAAACAGAATCTGAAGGAATTTATGTCTTCAAATCCAGCACTAGAGAAAATACTCAAAGAGATTAACTACAAAGAAGAATTAGGTAACATACACCAGAACCAGAGAAACAAGATTTTCCATCCAACAGACAACTAAGATTAGTTATCTGTGGAGATTCATTATTTATGTTAGTCTTTTACCTATCTCTAAATTGTATTGTTTGCCTTTATTGTTGTTAATTTTTAGGATTTCTAGTTGGAATATTAATATACCTTCAGATATAGCATTTGGAAATATTTTATCCAATTCTATTAGTAACTTTTAACTCTGTTTACATTGTCTTTGGATATACAATATTTTATTTTTTAGGGAGTTTGTTTACCCTTTTGTTGCCTGTGCCATTGAAATCATATCCAAGAAATCACTGCCAATTTCAGTGTTGTGAGGTTTTATGACCCAGATTTTCTTCTAAAAGCTTATAGTCTTAAGATTTATATTTAGGTCTTTTATCTATCTTGAGTTAATATTTGTATATGGTGGTAGGTAAGGGTCCAATTTTATTCTTTTTCATGTAATTATTATTTTTCAACAATATTTAGTTAAAAGATTATTATTTCTTCCACCAAATGTTTGTGGAAACCTTGTCAAAAATAATTTGACAATATATGGAAGAATTTATCTCTAGGCTTTTATTTAACTCCAATGATTTATATATCTGCCTTTATAACAGTATATATATCTGCCTTTATACAGTACTACACTGTTTCAATTATTGTAGCTTTATATGGTTTGAAATCAGAAAATATACATCTTCTAGCTTTGTTCTTTATCGAGATTGTTTTGGGTATCTAGAGTTCATATTCCATATTAGGATAGTTTTTTTCTGAAAAATAAATAAATAAATGTATGATAGTTTCACCTAAAAAAAAAGAAAAAAATATTCTCTGGTAAGAAAGAAAACAAAAAGAAATATTGAAATGTTATCTTTAAGTCCTCAAAAGCTTAGTATCAGACAAATGAAACTGTTCTGTGAGATTATCATTTTTAAGTTTGGATAAATTGCTATAATACTAGATGTCAACCACTAAGCCAAGCATGGGAAGGAGGGATGGGGAGGGAACAGGGTGGGGATCGGGTAGGGGCTAATTGGGCGATGTGTGCATGTATGTCTATAAAAGTTTTTTTTTTATCCCATTATGATGTATGAATACAGTGCACCAATAAAAAAAAATAAAATTCAAATTTGATACAGAAAAAAAAAAAGTTCCCGCAGGGCATGGTGGCGCACGTTTGTAATCCCTGCGCTTGGGAGGCAGAGACAGGAGGATCCCGCAGGTTCCAAGCCAGCCGCGCTGGCTTAAGAGACCCCGTTTCCAAATAAAAAAGTATAATAATAAGTCTAGGAGTGTAGCTCGGAGGTAGAAGGGTTTTCAGGAACCCCAGTACCACCAAAAAAAGAAAAAAGAAAAAAAGTTCCCTAGTAATGCAAGACATTTAAGGCAGAATATGAAGATAACATGGAACCTTGAGAAGCTGACATCCTAAAGTGCTCCTGTATTTTAAGCCAGCCAGCCTGCCTGCCTGCCTTTGTCTCAGATTTTTATTAATAGGATTTAGCACAATAAAACAAGGGCTTATGTTTCCACTTTGTTTTCTTAGTGGATGAGAGCAGTATTAATTCTCAACTTTCAGTGGTCAGCATGCAGTTTACCTACCTACCTACCTAGGGTTGAACACAGGCCTTATGTAAATAGCATACATAAGCTAATGAGCTAATTCTGAAGCTAATGAGCTGACTCTAAGGTTGGGAGTATGAGAAAAGGTAGTAAAGAAAAAAGAGTAGATAGGAGTCAGGCATGATAGAACATGTCTATAATTTCTGCTACTGGGAAGGCTGAGGTCAGAGGATAGCAAGTTGGGGCCAACCTGAACAGTCTTTTTTTTTTTTTTTTTTTTTTTTTGCTTTTTTTTGTGTGGCACTAGGGATTGAACTGAGCTTCTTCCTCTGAGCTACATCCCCAATCCTATTTTATATTTATTTATTTATTTATTTATTTATTTATTTATTTATTTATTTATTTAGTGTGGTACTGGGGATGGAACCCTAGGACTTTTTACCTCCAAGCTATGCTCCCAGACCTATTTTATATTTTATTTGGAAACAGGGTCTCACTAAGTTGCAGAGAGCCTCACTAAGTAGCTGAGGCTGGCTTCGAACCTGTGCAATCTTCCTGTCTCAGCCTTCTAAGTACTGGGATTACAAGCGTGATCGACCATGTCCGGTCTCAGAGATTTATTTAAAAACTATATTTTAAAATAAAAATAAAAGCCAGGTGTGGTGGTGCACACTTGTAATCCTAGTACTTGGGAGGCTGAGACAGGAGGATTGGGGTTCCTGGCCAGCCTCAGCTACGTAGTGAGACCCTCTACAACTTAAACCCTATTTCAAAATAAAGAATAAAAATAGGGCTGGGAGTGTAACTCAGAGGTGAAATGTCCCTGGGTTCAATCCCCAGTACTGCAAAGAATTTGTGTCTATATGGAACATGTACAGGTGGTTTTTTTTTTTTTTTTTTGCTATTGTTTCTAAACAGTACATTACAACAACGTGTGTGTGTGTGTGTGTGTGTGTGTGTGTGTACTAGGAGTTGAACCAGGGGCTTATTTTTTATTTGGAAATAGGGTCTTGCCAAAGTGTGAGTCTCACAGAGCTGCTGAGGCTAGCCTCATACCTTCAGTATTCCTATCTCAGCCTTCCAAGTTGCTGAGGCTGCCCTCGAACTTGCAATCCTCCCTAGTTGGAGGTGTTTTATTTTTGTTTGTTTGTTTTTTGTGGTACTGGGGATGGAACCCAGGGTCCTTCTACCTCCGGGCTCCACTCCCAGACCTATTTATATTTTATTTGGAAACAGTGTCTCATTAAGTTGCTGAGAGCCTCACTAAGTGAGACTGGATGTGAACTCAGATCCTCCTGTCTCAGCCTCTCAAGTACTGGATTACAAGGGTGTGCCACCATGCCTGGCCTAGTTGGAGATTTTTTTCTTTCTTTTTTTTTTTTTTTTTTGCGTGGTACTGGGGAGGGAACCCAGGGACATTCTACCTCCAAGCTACACCCCCAGCACTATTTTTTATTCTTATTTTGAAACAGGATCTTACTAAGTTGGGAGAGCCTCACTAAATACCTGAGGCTGGCTGCGAACCAAGATCCTCCTATTTCAGTCTCCTGAATGCTGGGATTACAAGTGTGCACCACCATGCCTGGTTCTTTTTAAGTTTTTTTTTTTTTTTTTTGGTGGTACTTGGGGTAGAACCCAGGGGCTTTCTACCTCCAGGCTACATCCCCAGCCCTATTTTTATAATTTATTTGGAAAAAGAGTCTTAGTAAGTTGTTAAGAGCCTCACTAAGTAGCTGAGGCTGGCTTCAAACCTGTGCAATTCTCCTGTCTCAGCCTCCCAAGTGCTGAGATTATAAGCATGCACCACTATGCCTGGCTAGTTGGAGATTATTAAGATTTTTCTATTTCTCTAAAATTTTCTTCTTAATATCAGAAATATTAAAAATAAGAATTTAAAAATTCTATCTGCTTTGCTCTGCTACTTGTTTTTATTCATGTTTATCCTTTCTTTTAACCTAATGAATTTTTTGAGAATGCTATTTTAACTTATCTATTACTTTTTGCGTATGTGTGGTACTGGGGATTGAACCCAGGGGCATTCTACTTCTGAGCTATACCCCCAACCCTATTTTTTATTTTCTATTTTGAAACGGTCTAAGTTGAGGAGGGTCTCACTAAGTAGCTGAGGCTGGCTGTGAACCTCCTGACTCAGCCTCCCAAGTACTGGGATTACAAGTATGTGCCACTACACTCAGCATCTATTAGCTTGCTTATTTATTTATTTATTTATTTATTTATTTATTTATTTATTTATTTTTGGTGGTACTGGGGTTCCTGGAAGCCCTTCTACCTCGGGGCTACACTCCCAGACCTATTTTTATACTTTTTTTTTCTTTTTGAAACAGGGTCTCTTAAAGCCAGCGCGGCTGGCTTCAAACCTGCGCGATCCTCCTGTCTCCACCTCCCAAGTGCGGGGATTACAAGCATGCGCCACCACCCCTGGCTCTATTAGTTTTTTAACAGCATCATTTTGTAGGATTATATTAGAAATTACTATATACATCCTTTGTGTAGTATACTTATAATTAAAGCAACCACTTTGTGTAAAATATTACTATCTTCTCTTTTTTTTGCGGTACTGAATATTGAACTACTTATAATTAAAGCAAACACTTTGTGTAAAATCTTCTCTTTTTTTTGTGGTACTGAATATTGAACTCAGGGATATTCTACTTCTGATCTACACCCCTAGCACTATTTTATTTTTTATCTTTCTTTTTTTTTCAGTACTGGGTGTTGAACTCAGGGCCATTCTACTCTGAGCTATACTCCTAGCTCTATTTTTTATTCTTTATTTTGAAACAGGGTCTCACTAAGTTGTGGAGAACTTCTTAATATCTGAGGCTGGCTGCGAACCTGTGATCCTCCTGTCTCATCCTCCCAAGTACTGGGATTACAGGTTGCGCCACCATACCCGGTTTATTTTTTATCTTGAAACAGGGTCTCTCTAGATTGCTGAAAGTCTCACTCCATCACTCAGACTGTCTTTGAACCTGTCCTCCTGTCTCAGCTTCCCTGTACTGGGATTATAGGCTTGCATCACCACTCCTTGCAAATATTACTATCGTGTGTGTGTGTGTGTGTGTGTGTGTGTGTGTGTGTGTGTGTGTGTGTCTGGGGATGGAACCCAGAGGCATTTGCCCTCCGAGCTACACCCCCTGTTTAATTTTTTATTCTTTATTTTGAAACAGGGTCTCACTGAGTTGTGGAGGACCTCACTAAGTAGCTGAGGCTGTCCGTGAACTGTGAACCTCCTGTCTCACCCTCCCAAATGCTGGGATTACAAGCGTGCGCCCCCACGTCCGGCTCTAAATATTACTTATCTAAATATTGTAAGTACAGAATTCTGTTTTTGTGATATATATATTTTTTGTACTAGGAATTGAACCCTGGGTCATTACTTTGTATTTCTTCTTGTTGTAGGTGTGTTAGCCAGGAGTTTTTAGGTTTTATTTATTAAAAAGTATATATTTACTTCATCATTGTTTGAGGTTGTAACCCAAGGCTTCATGCTAGGCAAGTCCTTTACCACTGAGCTATATACTCAACCCTTATCTTTCCGAATAACCGTTCATCTGTCCGTCCGTCCATCCATCCATCTATCCATCCATCCTGGGAATTGAGCCCAGGGACATTCTGCTTCTGAACTACACCCCCAATCTTATTTAATTTTTTTTAGACAGAGTCTCATTAAGTTACTGAGGGCCTTAAACCTGTGATCTTCCTATCTCAATCTCCAAGTACTGGCATTACAAGCATGTGGCATCATGCCTAACTTCATACACCCCCAGCCCTATTTTTTATTTTTTGTAACAGGGTCTTACTAAGTTACAGAGGACCTGGCTAAGTTACTGACACAGGCCCCAAATCTGCAATCCTCCTGTCTCTGCCTCCCAAGTGCTGGGATTACAGGTGCTACCATATCTGTATTTCTTTTTAACCCCCCCCCCCCCCACTGCAACCCTGTACTGTGATTGAACCCATGGCATTCTACCTCTGAGCTACACTCCCAGCCCTATTTTTTTTTTTTTAATTTTCTTATTTTGAAACAGAGTCTCACTAAGTTGTGGAGGGCCTCACTAAGTAGCTGAGGCTGACTGAACCTGTGATCCTCCTATTTCAGCTTCCCAAATACTGGGATTACAAGTGTGTGCCACCATACCAGGCTCATTTTGTTTTGTTTTATTTTATTTTATTTTATTTTATGGTACTGGAGATGGAACCCAGGGGCATTCTACCTCTGAGCTATTCCTCTAGCCCTGTTTTTTATTATTTTGAAATAGGGTCTCACTGAGTTTCAAAGGGCCTCATTAAGTAGCTGAGGCTATCCATGCACCACGATCCTCCTGTCTCAGCCTCCCAAGTACTGGGATCACAAGCATGCATCACCATGCCTGGCTTTCCTTTTAACTTTTAAGTTTTACCTTTTTTTTTTTTTTTTTTTTTTCCCCCTCAGCACTGGTGATGGAACCCAGGGGCATTCTACCTCTGAGCTACAACCCCAGCCCTATTTTTTATTTTTTATTTTGAAACAGGGTCTCACTGAGTTCCTGAGGCTGTCTGTGAACTGTGATCCTCCTGTCTCAGCCTCCCAAATGCTGGGATTACAAGTGTATACCACCATGCCTGGCCTTTAAGTTTTACTTTTTTTTTTTTTTGCGGGTCTGGGGATGAAACTCAGGGACATTTGCCCTCCGAGCTACACATGTGTTAACGTTTTTGATACCATCTCACGTGTTTTTCATACGGAATGATTTCCATTTTGAGTTCACTTACTCTCCTGCCCTCTCTAATCTGGTTTTTCCCGCTTAGTGAAACTTTTGCTTCAAATGTGTTTTTTCAAGTGTAGAATACTGACTTGACTATCTTTCACATCTCTGATGAGTTCCCCATCTGCCTTATTTGTTTCAAACATTTTTTTCCTCACATTTTAAAGTGTGGTTATTGTAGCTTTTTTCTGCTAATTCTATATCTAGGTTTTTCAAGTTTGGTCTCTGTCCATTGTCTTTTGGAAAAGGACAGGAAAAGACACGTTTCTTCATGTGTCTAATAGTCATATATTGTATACTGGATATTGTGAAAGATATGTTGTAGGTACTATAGATTCTGTCATAATATTTAGTGGAACTATGATTTTTTTGTGTGTTTGCAAGCAGTTGACTTGGCTGACTCCAATACCAAACTCTTTCACTTGTAGTGGATACCTGCTGAAATTTCTGTTCAGATATTATAACTTTATTCCAGGCTTCATAGAATCTGTCCTATACATTTAAGAGTTTACCTTTTAGCCAGAAATCTCAGTAGAGTACACACCAAGTATTGGCTTCTTCTCCGTTGTTGTCTTTCTTTGAGGGATTTCCCCTTAATTTCAGGCTGGTATAATAGCCTGAAACTCTGTCATCTTGATTTCTCAAGCCATTTAAGAATTGCAGATTTCTGTCCAAGTTTTAGTTACCAACCCAGCACTCACTGGAGCCTGCCCTCGGCAAAAAGCTATTGAAAATTCTTAAAAGAAGCATGGACTCTCCCCGCCAGCTCCATTCTTAGGTGCTCACTTCCTGGCAGTTTCTGTCTTGTGCCATTTTTTCAGTGCCTTGAGATAGTTTTTGTTTTTCTTGTTTTGTTTTTATAATTCTCATTTGTGGGATAAGAAGTTAAATACATACTGCTCCACTACTGTCTTAGGTTGAATAAAAACCATCTAAAAATGTTTTTAGAAGAAGAATAGGGGAAAGAAAATTTCCTGTAATGACTTAAGGTTCTTTTCCTTTGCTATTCTGGACATAGATATTATTGGTGTTTTATATCCATTATTAAAAGTTGGAAACAGGATGTCTGCATGATACAGGAGAAAAATCTGAGCATGAGCTTCAAGAGACCTAAATTAGCTCTCATATGAACCAAATGTTCTGTGATTCCAAAGTTAATATAACTTTTCACTTCTGTTTACAAGTTTGGAAACAAATGACCCTGTTCATTTATACTTTATTTATTTATTCATTACTTTTTGCAGTACTAGGGATTGAACCCAGGGAAATTCTACCTCCAAGCTACATCCCCAGCCCTATTTTATTACTCTTTATTTTGAAAAAGGGCCTCACTAAATTGTGAAGGGCATTGCTAAGTAGCCGAGGCTGGCTGTGAACCTGCCGTATTCCTGTCTTAGCCTCCCAAGTACTGGGATTACAAGTATGCATCACCATACCGGGCTCATTTATACTTTTTTTTTTTTGCAGGTCTGGGGATGGAACCCAGAGGCATTTGACCTCTGAGCTACCCCCCTTGCCCAATTTTTTATTCTTTATTTTGAAACAGGGTCTCACCGAGTTGTGGAGTGCCTCACTAAGTAGCTAAGGCTGTCAGCAAACCGATACCCTTGGTCTCAGCCTCCCAAATGCTGGGATTACAAGCTTGTGCTACCACGTCTGGCTTCATTGATACTTTAAATTTTAGCATTATCTCCATATGGCTTTACCTAGACCTTCTAGTGTTATGGTATTTTTTTAACATTAGATGTAATAATGTTATTATTGCTTTTATTTACTTATTTTGCAGTGCTGAGCCCCAAAGCTGCAGCTTCACTTATTCTAAACAAATACTCTGCCACTGAGCTATATTCCTAGTCCTAATATTAGTACTTGAAAAAAATTTTTTTTTTTTTTTTTTTTGCAGTACTGGGGTTCCTGGAAGCCCTTATACCTCTGGGCTACACTCCCAGACCTATTTTATATTTTTATTTGGAAACAGGGTCTCCTAAGCCAGCACATGCGGCTGGCTTCGAACCTGTGCAATCCTCATGTCTCCATCTCCCAAGCGCAGGGATTACAAGCGTGCACCACCATGCCCGGCTTGAAACATTTTTTTAATCTATAAGATTTGAATTAGGAGAAAATAAACGCAATGAAAAGTAAAAAGTAGTACTTAATGAGAAGTGGAGGCTGCTCCCTGAAGGAAATTGGGCAATTTTACAGTTTCCCCTTTTCAAAATGTGTATACCTACATACATTTGGACACTCTAATAATATCAGCAAAACTTTTCTGCATATCTAACTCAGTCTTATACTAAATTACTTGATTTTCATCAAAGAAAAAGTATTGTTCTCAGATTCTTTTTCCCTGGTGGAGCCTGTGAATTTGTGAGACTGGTAGAGATCTCCTAATGTTGTTCTGGTGGGTGCTGTTAATAACCACCTGTCCCTTGTACTTTTGTGTCATCATCACCCAGTAGTAAAATAATGCATTGCCCACAAATTGCACTCCATGCCAGGCAGGGCAACAAGCCAGAAAGGCACACCTGTTTAACTGGCTGTTGTTGAGTCAAGATTTAACTATTAAACACGTTATACCTGGACCATCCCTGGGTAATAAACTGAGTTGTTTTTCCAATAACAAGTTTGCACTGTATAAATCTCCTTTAGATTATTTTGTGTGTCTAGTGGTATGTATGTCTGCAAAATAAATTCTCCCTACTAAAATCTTTTAGGACCTGACAAATTTCAAATTTATATGGTTGATTATTCTGCTATTTTTGTGTGGAGACTGAATTTCAGGGTATTCTACCTCTGAACTACATCCCAGCCCTATTTTATTTCTATTTTGAAATTGGGTCTCACTAGGTTGATGAGAGTTTCACTACTTTTGAACCTGTGGTCCTGTCTCAGCCTCCCAAATACTGGGATTACAGGTGTGTGTCACCACTCCTGGTTATAGTTTGCTTTTTATTGTGTTGATTTTCTTTTTTCCCCTTCACAACTCATATTCTTTGGATTTAGAAAGATGTTTCAAATGCTAACATAAGTTATATCTAACAAAATTATTTCCTAGTTGGGCATGGTGGCACATGCTTGTAATCCCAGTACTTGGGAGGTTAAAGCAGGAGGATTGCAGGTTTAAAGCCAGCCTCAGCAAATTAGTGAGGCTCTGTTTTCAAATAAAAAAATTAAATGGGTCTTGGGGGGTGTAGCCTGGAGTTCTGTAGAAGGTCCCTGTGTTCTACCCCTAGTACCACCCCACAACAAAAACTTTCCTTAAAAAGAGTGAAAGAAAGCAGGAATGAGGAACTTAAGTCTTAAGTGTTTTTGAAATAAAATAATGACTGCATGGTTAACCCTGATGAGCTCTAGTAGGTCATAATCTTGAGTGGGAAAACCACTGAAGACCATCTTGAAGCCAAAGAATGTGGACCTTTGAATAAATTGTTTCCTGTGATGACAGTGTTAGATTGTTTTATAGGTAGTGATCACAAAACAATGTATTTCTGTTTAGAGCACTGTGCTAATTAAAGATGTAAATGAGTTGCTATGGTTCTTTACATTTTAAGAACTATGAAAAATTTTACCGTTAGCAAGGTAAGTTAGTCTGCTATGGTTTTATAGGTGCTGGCAAAAGTCATGAGATTCCTGGGGTAGAGACAAAGAACTCCATCGTTCGTGGTGTAGCAGTAGCCATTGCATCTGAATTTGTGCCATTTACTTGTGCCCTGTTCTACTGGAATGGTACTAGAGGTCTCAGTCACACCTGCACATGCAGTTGGGTGCATTATAGGAGAGGAGCCCTGCATCCTGGGCTGACATGGTCATTACTAGAGAGTAAACAGACTTGGCTTCTGCTCTGAAGGTGGACACCTGTCTTCCAAAGCTGTTCACTCTGTTCATATTCTTGAAAAGATTGCTGTCAGTGCTGCTGCCCACAAAATGCACAGAAATGTGATAGACCCGTGGAGATTTGTTTCTCAGTGTTGTCACTTGAGATTTTCTTTAAAACTTAATTTTGCATAGATAAACGTGTACAGGACAAAGAGGATGAATAGGTTTTTTTCCTTTTCTTTTCAGAAAACTCACTACTTGGCCAGTCCTTTGGATCTCCATAGCACTTGTAAAGTTTATTTACAGTGTGTGTGTGTGTGTGTGTGTGTGTGTGTGTGTGTGTGTGTGTGTTATCCTCACAGTTTCTCTATAAAGTAGAAAAAATAAGTGCTGTCACCATTTAACAGAGGAGAAATTGAGACAGGTTGTTAGCTGTGAAAATACTCTGATTGCCAGTCATACGTTCTAATTGAAATTTAGTAATCAAAAGTCTTCACAATCTTGGCACATTTCTTGTCCATTTAATCTATTTAAAGCTTGACAGAAGGGGTTGAAGATTTGGCTCAGTGGCAGAGCGCTTGCCTAGCACACGCACAGAGCACTGGGTTCGATCCTTGGCCCTGTAAAAAATAATGGAAGCCAGGCGTGGTGGTGCACACTTGTAATCCCCATTCTTGGGAGGCGGAGACAGGATGATCGTGGGGACAGGAGGATCACGCAGGTTTGAAGCCAGCCTCGTTGACTTAAGAGACCCTGTTTCCAAATAAAAATATAAAATAGGTTTGGGAGTGTAGCCTGGAGGTAGAAGGGTTTCCAGGAACCCCAGTACCACCAAAAAAAAGGGAAAAAGTATTAAAAAATGCAAAACCAAGCTGGCCGTGGTGGCGCATTCTTATAATTCCTGTGCGCTGAGACAGGAGGGAGGTAGAAGGCCCCTGGGTTCCACCCCCAGTACCACAAAAAAAAAAAAAAAAAAAAGAGAGAGAGCAAAATCAAAGCTTGACAGAAAAATTCAATTATTCTTTTACAACCAAGAATTGCCTCTCAATTTAGTACTGACAGTTTATAGATTCTCCTTAACTTTACTTACATTTGTCCTACACATGGTAGCTGCTTAATAAATGCTTCTTAAATTATTTAATATGTGAATAATATAGCTTTTTTTTTTTTTTTGTGCAGTACTGGGGTTGGAACCCGGGAGCATTCGACCCCCACAGCACCCCCTTCCCTTTTTTTTTTTTTTTTTTGCGGTTCTATGGATGAAACCCAGGGGCTTTCTACCTTTGGGCTACACTCCCAGACCTATTTTATAATTTATTTGGAAACAAGGTCTCACTAAGTTGCAAAGAGCCTCACTAAGTAGCTGAGGCTGGCTTCAAACCTGTGCGATCCTCCTGTCTCAGCCTCCCAAGTACTGGGATTACAAGCGTAAGCCACGACACCCAGCTCCAATTTTTTTTATTCTTTATTTTTGAAACAGGGTCTCACAGAGTTGCAAAGAACCTCACTAAATGGCTGAGGCTGTCCGCGAACTGTGATCCTCCTGTCTCAGCCTCCCAAATGCTGGGATTACAAATGTGTGCCACCACACCTGGCCTAATATTGAGTTTCTTACAGACACATTATCATATTTTAGGACATACATGTATTTTTTAAGGCAGGTTCCTACATTAATTACTCAGTACTTTTTGGTAAAAGATATAGCATGTGTGCTTGCTGGGGTATTCTATATATAAATTAACCTAAGAATCTTTTTTTATATAAACTCTTAACATCACTGTGCTAATTTTTAGCATTTTTCTTTGTGATTAGAACAGCCACTTAGATCTAGTGGCATGAAATAAAAATCTAATTTTTTTTGTGTGTGGTACTGGGGTTCCTAGAAACCCTATACCTCCTGACTACATCCCCAGACACCTATTTTTTTTATATTTTTATTTGGAAACAGGGTCTCCTAAGTAAGCGAGGCTGGCTTCAAACCTGCGTGATCCTCCTGTTTCCACCTCCCAAGCACAGGGATTACAAGCCTTTGCCACCACACCCAGCCTGTGGTTTTTATTTCTAGAAACTCTATTTGAGTCTTTTAAAATCTGCTTGCTGCCAGGCGTAGTGGCACACACTTGTAATCCCAGCAATTTGGAAGGCTGAGACAGGAAAATCACCGTTCACAGACAGCCTCAGCCGACCCTTTACAACCCACTGAGACTCTGTTTCAAAATAAAGAATAAAAAAAAATAGAGTTGGGGGTGTAGCTTGGAGGTAAAATGCCCCTAGGTTTCATCCCCAGTGCCCCACCCCCCAAAAAAAAAATCTGCCTTCTTATTTAAAATAATCTTTATCTCATGGTTTAATTTGTGACGTTCTTGAAGGAAGGTCTCAGCTTTGCTTCTGCTTATTCTCGTTTGTGGCTTTTCTTCTTATGCTTTATCATTTGGGGTTTAGAGCTCATTTGATCTCTTTTGCTTTGTGGTATGTAGCTTTCTGGCTTATTCTGCTCTTTGCTCAGGAGAAAGCTCTCTGAGGGTTGCAGCTTTAAAATACTGCCATTTCCATTCCCGCTCTGCATTTTATGGCCTCCAGCTTTGTCTTCTTTCTTGTGGGATCAGTAAATCTACTGATTTTTCAACTCTCTTTTCTTGGCACCCTTTTGCTGTTTTTGTGGGTTTTGACCATTTTTAAAAATGTGTTTTTATCCAACATTTGTTAGGATGTTTTTAGGATATTTTAGTCACCATGTCTTCAGAAACTAAAGACTTCAGTTATTTTAACTAAGATAGTATTATTAAAGATTTTCTGTATGGATGGATGCAAATGTATATATTAACTTAAAAGAAAACAAAGAGCTTTTCTGTGCCAGTATTTGACATTGTAAAATATGACTTTTTATCTGGCAAGTGTGTGATGTAGCTTGAAATTTTGTCAGTAAGATGCAGAGATTAAAAATATGTGAATCAAAACTAATTATAACTCCAGGCCACCATGACCCAGAAAATTACAGTAGTGACATTTTGTATCCACTGATTTTAAACAGAATATGGAATTTAATTGTTACTTTCATTCCACATGCTCTTTCAGGAATAATGTCATTTAGATGATGGCATGATGTTTATTATAATTGTTAATCATTTTTAATAAAAGTCTTTAGAATGAAACTTTTGATAGATTATACCTCATGGCAAAAATTAACCTAGATATTTCTGTATAATTTAGAAGAAGAGGAACCATTAAACTGGAAAGCTCTTTGCTATTATTTGAATGATATTATGCAGTTTAATTATTAAAGTAGAGTGTTTTAAAAGCTTTAAAAAATAAAAACAAAGAAACAAGAATGGGAAGTAGCTAGTTAGACTGTAAGAAGTATGTGGCATACACAGGTGTGCTGGTTGGGCCTTTCCATTTCCCACACACCCTGAAGTACATCAGAATTCCCCACTTAATTTGCTGATTATAGGCAATGAAAATGACATTACTCAGGTTTAATTTGAATTGATGAAGGGCACTTGTTCTCATTCTTTTGAAAGATAAAATTGGAGAGAGGACAAGTGGATTCTTGAATTCCAATCTCAGTTATTTTCTGAAATAATCTATAGGAATGCTCCTTTCTTTTCTCTATTATGCTGCAATTCTTAACTTGATCTTTGTTTAACATTTAAATATCACTAAAGATTGAAGGAGAAGGGAGCAGAATATATGCATGAGGGAGACTGTGAAAATGCCCAATCTCCAGGGGACAATGAAGAGACATTTTGACTACAGCTGTTTTACTTTTATCATAACTGATCAGGGATGCAAATCAGCAGTATATCTGTACAGATTTGGTAAGCTCTTTGTTATTGCTAAAGTCCAGGTCCAAGTTTTAATATCATATATACATAAAAAGATGGAACTTGGTCTTTATGAATAGTTTAAATTAGTCTCCTAAATGAAAAATCAGAATAAACCTGCTTACTTATATAGCTCATTCAGAGCATTTTTCTATCTTTTTTGTAACTTGACTAAAGCAGGCCCTCATTGTTAAATATTGTTCCCAAATCCAATGGAAATTATGTGACTTTGGTTTGTAGGGTAGAAAAAGCAATATATTTTTTTTTTATGTGATGCAGGTCATGGCTAACAGTCCTATAGCAAAAGATAGATTAACAGGAGAAAACCGTACATATGTTTTATATGACATAAGAGCTTTCAGAAAAAGAGAAAACTATTTTTTTGTTTATTTTGTGGTACTGAGAATTGAACCCAGGGGCATTCTACTAATGAGCTACATTCCAGCCCTACTTTTTTTTTTTTTTTTTTTTAAATATAATCTCACTTAAGTTGCAGAGGGCTTCATTGAGTTGTTGAGGCTGGCTGTGAACCTGGGTTCTTCCTGTCTCAGCCTTCCAAGTACTACGAACTATGTATTTATTTATATGGTCAGGCTTGATGAATGGGTAGTTTTATAGAAGTATGATTAGACAAAATGGAATATGAGCTAATGGTATTAAATTGGAGCGCACATAGTAAAGCCTGCCTGTTCAGGTTCTCCTTGGTCTCTCTGACTCTTGGTCTTAAGCAATCATCCTTCCCTGTGGGATAGGGCATGATACATGTCACATGAGAGTCTTTAAGAAGATCAGAGCTGGGCATGGTAGTGTGTGCCTGTAATCCCAGTACTTGTGAGGCTGAGACAAGAGGATCACAGGTTCATGGCCAGCCTCAGCTACTTAGTGAGGTTCTCCACAATTTAGTGAGACCCTGTTTCAAAATAAAGAATAAAAATAGGGTTAGGAGTGGGGTGTAGCTCAAAACAAACAAACAAACAACAACAACAACAACAACAACAACAAAAAAGGGGGTCAGAGAAACCTTTTGCTGCTAAATCCTAGGTTTCCAAATGTGGAACTTTGGCCTACCACCCCCTTTTCAGGAAAAAAAAAAAATTACTCAGTATCTCCCTGGTAATCTATCTTCTTTAAGCAAATAAATAAAAAGATGCAGTGACAAATTTGCATTCTTTTATGTGTCTGTGTTTGTTCTGTCACCCCCTGGGGATGGTATTGCCCACTTTGGGAACCTTATGTAACCTTTTCTCAGTTTCTTTTGGTTTAAAATACTTAGTAAGGATTAGCAATGGCAGAATAGAGGGAGACAGCACATTTTGGTTATTTTGAGACTTTGAACTCAAACAGTGGGAAGACTGGTTCTTGGCAAGAGAAGGAAAGTGGCCAGAACTCAACAGAGGGCAGTTGAGATGCAGTTAAATTGGATGCAGCACAGAGAACACAGGCTGAAAAGAGCTCCCCGTGTCTGGTCCAGTGAGTGGAGAGCAGAGGCAATGCCAGCATGGCGAGCCCACATCGGGTCTCGTGGCTACGAGGAGCAGGGGCTCTCAGAGAGCAAGTATAGCAAAGGGGAAGCCGAATGCCGTTGAGCAGTGACTGCAGAAAACTATATCAAAAGCAATCGCACTCTTCCCCCGTACTTAAATACTTCAACTTGACTCCCCAGACTGTCCAGCAAGACAGACCAGCAAAATCCTGCAGCTGCACTGAACTTAGGACTGAGAGATGCCAGGACCTTCCCGCAGGAACCCCAGTGGCTACATCACACCTTGTCAAGACCACTGTGAATCTATAGACCAACCAGGCAAATCACTCAGCAATATTACGTGGTTGCAACTAAACTCATCCCTGCCTACAGGGACCCAAATGTGAGCGGCACTCTCCAAGACTGAGTTTACAAAATGTCACAGTGGGAGCCTGCATAGATATAGGGATTTGCATGGCAACAAACAGACCCATGGGGTCTGTGAGTTTTCAAAACATCCCTCTGGCCGGGTGTGGTGGCGCATGCTTGTAATCCCAACGCATGGGAGGCGGAGACAGGAGGATCACTTAGGTTCGAAGCCAGCCTCAGCTACTTAGTGAGGCTCTCAGCAACTTAGTGAGACCCTGTTTCCAAATAAAGTATAAAATAGGTTTGGGAGTTTAGGCCGGAGGTAGATAAGCCCCTGAGTTCCACCCCCAGCACCACACACACACACACACACACACACATCCCTGTGAAGGTGGGAGTGGGCGCTATAGTCAGACACAGCTGAAATGTGAATTAGCAGACAGTCCCTAGGGACATTCGGGCTGGAAGGATCCAGGATCGGCACTTTGCTGTGCCCTTGGAAGGTCTTAGGCAATCACCACAGGACTGCCAGCAGTTGTGTTTGTGGGTGAAAATAACTCAGCCAACCCTGCTGTAGGCTCAGAAGGCTATAAACTTGCTCTCGGCGGTGTTTGGACACTTGCAAGTACCACGCCAATGGCCAACAAGGTCTCATGTGATCACAGCTGCCTAGAGTAGCACCAGTGTCCCTGGGGCTAAATAGGCTCAGAATGGTACAGTCTCTCCCTTTCAGACCGTGGGCTCTGAAAGCAATGAGGCCAGGGCCAGTAGGGATTCACGAGGTCATACCTACAGGCTGGGACCTCAACATTCTCCTGGTCACCAGAGTTTGAGCCTGGCATACATGCATGCCTGTTACTAACAGTGCTCCATGTGATATTAACCAGCAGACTAGCAGTGATATCCCTGGCCATTAAAGCTCAGCCAACTAGACTATGAGCCCAGAACATAATGATCTTTGGCCCTGCTGAGCATAGACTATCCAAGAAATATGTAGTATTATGAAATGACCTAACTTACAGATAAGAGGCATTGGAAAAAGTTTAGAGGCACAAACCAAGGGTACTAGAAATTTCTTCAGAGAAAAAATATCAGAGAATTTCCCAAACATAGAAAAAGTTGGACATCCATCTACAGGGACATTCAGAACATCAATAAGACAAGATCAAAGAACTCTTTCACACCACTAAATAATAAAAATGACTATCATAGAGGCCAAGGAAAGAATCTTAAAAGAAGAAAGAACAAAAGAACAGGTGACATTCAGGGGTAAAACAATAAGAATCACTCCAGACTTCCAAATCCAATCATGAAAACCAACAGGGGCTGGTATGATGTACACCAGACTCCAAAAGAAAACAACTTCCAAAACAAAGACTGCTATATCCAGCAAAGATATCATTCAAAATTGATGGAGAAATAGAAATATATCTAGACAAGCAGAAACTAAAAGAATTCTTGGCTACCAAACCAGCACTTCAAAAAATATTTAAAGAAATAAGACACAAGGATAAAAGAGGTATATGGCAGAACCAGAGAAAGGATGAATTTCACCAGATGGGCAACTAAGAGAAGTAGAAATAACATTGTATCAAACAGAAACTATAACTCAGAATGATAGGAAACAGTGATCATTTCAGTAATAACACTAAATGTCAAAGGTCTAACCCCCCCAACTACAAGGCATGGCCTGGCAGTGTGGATTAAAGAACACAGTACAACTATATTCTGCTTGCAGTAAACTCACCCTAAAGGTGAAAAGATGGAAAAAGATATACATTGGAGACCCAAAATAAGCAGCAATAGCAGTGCTCCTATCTGACAAAACAGACTTTAAGCTAAAATTTAAAAGACAGAGTGAGTCACTTCTTACTAATAAAAGTAACAATCCAACAAGAAGGTGTAATGGTAGTAAATATTTATGCCTGATATGTAGGGGGCACCTACTTTTATAAAACAAACTCTTTGGCACGTCAGGCCTCAAATAGACCCAAATACAATAATATTGAGAGACTTTAACACACTGCTCACACCACTAGATCTATCTTCCAGGCAAAAGATGAGTAAAGATTCTTCAGATCTAAAGAACACTATAAACCAAATGGACCTAAGAGACATGTACAGAATATTCTAACCAGCTGAATACACACACTTTTCTTTGCTGCTTATGGAACCTTCTCCAAAACAGACCACATCCTGGGACACAAAGCAAGTACCAGCAAGTTCAGAAGTAATATAATTCCCTGCATCTTTTCAGATCATAATGAAAGGGAAGTAGAAATCAACAATAAGAAGAACAAAGGAAATTAAGTTAGTACGTGGAGACTGAATGATACACTTTTGAATGGGGACTGGATCAGAGAAGAAATAAGGGGAGAAATAAAAAAATCCTAGAATTAAACAAAAATAGAATTACAACATAACAAAACATGGAGCACTTTGAAGGTGGTTTTAAGAGGAAATTTTACTTTATATTTCATGGTACTGGGGATTGAACCTCAGTATCCTACCTCTGAGCTACACCCCATCCCTACCTTATTTTTATTTTGAAACGGGGTCTTGCTAGGTTGATGAGAGTTTCACTACTTAATGAGGCTGTTGTGGAACCTGTGATCCTCTTGTCCCAGCCTCTCAAGTACTGAGATTATAGGTGTGAGCCACCACAACTGGATAAGAGGACATTTTATAGCACTGACTGCCCATGTAAGAAAAACAAAAAGTCACCAAATAAACAACCCAATGACACACCTCAAGGACCTGAGAAAAGAGAAACAGTGTTGTCCCAATGCCAGAAGAAGGCAGGAGATAGTTAAAATCAGAGCAGAAATCAATGAAACTGAGAACAAAACACAATACAAATGATTGACAAAACAAAATGCTGGTTCTTTGAAAAGATTAACAAGATTGATAATCCCTTAGCCAAACTAACTAAAAGAAAAAGAGAATCAGCACAAATTATTTAAATCAGAAATGAAGCTGAGCATGGTGGTACATGCTTGTAATCCCAGTACTTGGGAGGCTGAGACAAGAGAGCAGTAGGTTTACAGCCAGCCTCAGCTACTTAATGAGGCTCTCCATGACTTAGGGTCTTTTTCAAAATAAAGAGTAATAAAATAGGGCTGGGGGTGTAGCTTGGAGGTAAAATTTCCCTGGGTTCAATCCCTAGTACTAAAAAAAAAAAGTAATAATAAATAAATAAAGTATAAATGAACAGGCACATTTATTTCCAAACTTCTATTTTTGTGTGTGGTACTAGGGATGAAACCCAGGGACAGTCTACCTCCGAGTTACACCCCCAGCCTTATTATTGTTTTTTTCTTTATTTTAAAACAGGGTCTCACTGAGTTGCAAACAACCTTACTAAATAGTAGCTGAGGCTGTCCTCTAACCTTGATCCTCCCATCTTAGCCTCCCCAAACCTGGGATTACAAGTGTGCGCCACCAGTCCGGCTTGTTTCCAAACTTGTAAACGGAAGTGAAAAGTTATATTAACCTTGGAGTCACAGAACATTTGGTTCATGTGAGAGCTGGGTCTATAGTTTAGGTCTCTTGAAGCTCATGCTCAGATTTTTCTCCTGTATCATGCAGACATCCTGTTTCCAACTTTTAATAATGGATATAAACACCAATAATATCTATGTCCAGAATAGCAAAGGAAAAGAACCTTAAGTCATTACAGGAAATTTTCTTTCCCCTATTCTTCTTCTAAAAACATTTTTAGATGGTTTTTATTCAACCTAAGGCAGTAGTGGAGCAGTATGTATTTAACTTCTTATCCCACAAATGAGAATTATAAAAACAAAACAAGAAAAACAAAAACTATCTCAAGGCACTGAAAAAATGGCACAAGACAGAAACTGCCAGGAAGTGAGCACCTAAGAATGGAGCTGGCCGGGAGAGTCCATGCTTCTTTTAAGAATTTTCAATAGCTTTTTGCCGAGGGCAGGCTCCAGTGAGTGCTGGGTTGGCAACTAAAACTTGGACAGAAATCTGCAATTCTTAACTGGCTTGAGAAATCAAGATGACAGAGTTTCAGGCTATTATACCAGCCTGAAATTAAGGGGAAATCCCTCAAAGAAAGACAACAACGGAGAAGAAGCCAATACTTGGTGTGTACTCTACTGAGATTTCTGGCTAAAAGGTAAACTCTTAAATGTATAGGACAGATTCTATGAAGCCTGGAATAAAGCTATAATATCTGAATAGAAGTTTCATTCGGTATCCACTGCAGGTGGATAGTTTTTGGCTTGTTCTTTTATGCTCTCTCTTTTTCTCTCTTTTTTGTGGTACTGGGGATGGAACTCAGGAACACTCTACCTTTGAGCTACACCCCGCAGCCCTGATTTTTATTCTTTATTTTGAAACAGGATCTCACGAGTTGTAAAGGGCCTCACTAAGTAGCTGAGGCTGTCCTTGAACTGCAATCCTCCTGTCTCAGCCTCCCAAATGCTGGAATTACAAGTGTGCGTTGCCATGGCCAGCTTTGTTCTTTCATTCTTTCATTCTTTTTTATTTATTTATTTATTTTTTGCAGGTCTGGGGATGTAACCCAGGGGTATTCGACCTCTGAGCGACACCCGCTCCCCTATTTTTTATTCTTTATGCTGAAACCGGGTCTCACTGAGTTGCAGAGGGCCTCATGAAGTAGCTGAGGCTCTCTGCGAATCATGATCCTTCGGTCTCAGCCTCCCAAATGCTGGGATTACAAGTGTGCGCCACCACACCCGGCTTCTTTCATCCTTTTAATGGTGTCTTTTGCAAAGCAAAAGTAAAAAATGGGATTTTTTTTTTGTATGATCTTGGGTTATGTAAAGAATTCTTAGATATGATATTGAAAAACCTGATCCATAAAAAGAATTGGGTCCTTTTGTGACTGGTCAGTGTGATAGGATTTTCATGCCATTGTGGGACCTGTCTCTCCCTCAAACCTCATTATGACATAAGTGCATTACCTGTTTCATATATAAAGCAAAGAAGAAAATTAGTAGCTTAGACTTTGTCAATATCAGAAACTTCTGCTCTCTATACAATTAAGAGACTTTGATAAGCCAGAGATAGAAGACAAAGTATTTGTAAAGCACATGTTTGATAAATGACTTGTATCTAGAATATATGAAGAATTTTCAAAATTCAGTAACAATAAAAAAGCATGAATGACACATGAACACACGATTACTCAACATCATTAACCATTAAGAAAAATAAAAATTAAAACCACAATGAGATAACAATATTCACCTGTTAGACTTGTTGAAATTTAAAAAGTTGACAATGCCAAGTATTGACATAGATTGGAGCAACTAGAATTCTTATACACTGCTGATGAAAATGGAAAATAGTGTAAGAGTTTGGAAAACCATTTTGCAGCTTCTTGAAAAAATGTTATTACTTAGCCAGGTTGGTGGCAGCAGTTCAGAGGTAGAATGCCCCAGGGGTTCAATCCCTGGTACCAGAAAAAAAAAAAAAAAAAAAAAAAGTAAGAAAGAAAGAAAAAATGTTATGACCTTATGACTCAGCAATTCTACTCTTAGGTACTTATTTACTGAGAAATGAAAAATTATCTTCATATAAAACTGTGCAAAAACATTTATAGCAGCATTGTAATAACTGGCAAGAATGCCCTTTAGTAGATCATTGGGGAAATTATTGTGGTACATTCTTATGATGAAGTGCTACTGAACAATAAAAAGGAATGAATTACTGACATGTCCAGTAACATGAATGACTCTCCTGTGTTTTGGGCTAAGTAAAAACAGATTCAACGGTTTCATTCTATACAGTTGTATTTATATTGACATTTTTTTTTTTTTTTTGTGGTGGTACTGGGGTTCCTGGAAGCCCCTCTACCTCTGGGCTACACTCCCAGACCTATTTTATATTTTTGAAACAGGGTCTCTTACGCCAGCGCGATCCTTCTGTCTCCGCCTCCCAAGTGCGGGGATTACAAGCGTGCGCCACCACGCCCGGCTTATATTGATATTTCTATAAAAGGTAGACTCATATGAACAGAAATCAGATGAGTGGTTATTAGGGTATAAAACGAGAGGTTGATTGCTGACAGGTGTGAAAGAACTTTTTTAGAATATTACAGTTCCATATTTTTATTACATTGATGATCACATGATAATAGGTCTTTGCCAAAATCTATAGAACTGTACACTAAAGCTAGTAAGTTATTATGTGTAAATTTAATGTAATTTGAAGAGGAACAGAGAGAGCTGGTCATGGTGGCGCATGTTTGTAATCCCAGCATTCAGAAGGCGGAAACTGGAGGATCGCAGTTTATGGACAGCCCCAACTACTTAGGCCCTCTGCAACTCAGTGAGACCCTGTTTCAAAATAAAGAATAAAAAATAGGGCAGGGGGTGTAGTTCAGAAGCGGAATGCTCCTGGGTTCTATCCCCAGACCTGCAAAAAAAAAAAAAAAAGAAAGAAAGAAAGAAAGAAAGAAAGGAACAGAGGAAAATTGTCTACTGGAAGTACTCCAAGTATAGTACTTATTGCTAAAAGGTAATACTAGAGAATACAATTCAAAAGGGGAATGGAGGAACTTTAAAGATAGTGTAATAGCCAGGTATGGTGGCATGTGCTTGTAATCCCAGTACTTAGGAGGCTGAGATGGGAGAATTTCAGGGTAGAGAACAGTCTCAGCAAGTAATGAGACTTATCTCTGTAGGGAGACCTTGTTTCAAAATAAAAGTAAAATAGGTCTGGGTGTGTATCTTGGGGGTAGAATGCCCCCTTGGGCTCAACCTCCAGTAACACACACACACACACACAAAATAGTGTTACATTCTTTTTCTTTTTTCTTTTTTTTTTTGCGGGTCTGGGGATGGAACCCACGGGCATTCTACCTCCGAGCTATACCCCCTGCCCAATTTTTTATTCTTTATTTTTAAACAGGGTCTCACTAAGTTGCAGAGGGCCTCACTAAGTAGCTAAGGCTGTCCGCGAACCGCCATCCTCCTGTCTCAGCCTCCCAAATGCTGGGATTACAAGCGTGCGCCACCACACCCGGTTATGTTATATTCTTAAACTAGGCAAAAAGATACTAAAAACTGTTCTTGGAGAATAGGGATTTTACTATCAAAATCAAGCAATCCAAGCATTTAGTAGTTTTACTATAGCCTTAATTTGGGAGATTTAGAAAACTTGGTTTTTGTATAACAAAAGGCCAGATTTTTTTATGTTCTGACCCTATTTTTACTTTCCTGGTGTTGGCATATGTTTAACATAACATTAACTCTTTGTTTTAGAACTCTAAGGAGCAGGACAGAGGCATATTTGCGAGGTTTGTAAGTTTTCAGTGAGAAAGCCAAAATCGATGACAGTGTGATAGGGAATGATGTGGCAGGAGAAACCCTTGTTAGTTAAGGCCAGTTAATGGACATGAGACAAATCCTCAGAGCTCAGGTAGTGTTGGAGACAATGCCCAGGCGAGAGCCACTGGAAGGAAAAGGTTGATGGGAATGGTGGGAAGGCTAGGACCCAAAGCGGAGTGAGGGCGTGCAGACTGCTGCGGTGTGAAGGGCAAACCTCAGTGGATGTGTTTCTTGATTGACCAGCTTGTGACAGTAAGTGTTCAAAGGGAATAAAGGTTAGTTTTTCATATTGGTTTAAGAAAAAGATAATTTCCAAGTTCACTTTGTGTTCTCATTGTAACACGTGACACTTGCTTTGCTAACATCACTTGTGGCTGAGGTACAAATTGCTGGTTATTGCCTACTTCTGAAATTATTCTTTGTAGCATCAACAATTTAGATCAAAATGTGTTAACAGTGTTAAATCTTACACTAGAGGATATGCTCTTAACATATTGCAGTATTTCCTTTTTAATACTAACCCCGGTATTAGCCGACCCAACATTAAAGGTGCAGTTCCCTACATAGTTCCCTCACTTCGAGGCCTATTTCACAATTTGGGGTCCCAGGCCATTGGCTTTTGACCAACTACCTAAACTGTGTTGTTGGCTTCCACAACTCCCCTAGGGTGTAATAATGAACTAGAAAAAGCCGGGTGTGGTTGTGTGAATCCCAGTACTTGGGAGGCCGAGACAGGATTGTAGATTCGAGGACAGTCTCACCAAGTAGTGAGATTCTTACCACCTAGCATGACCCTGTTTAAAAAAAAAAAAATAGGACTGGGGTTGTAGCTTGGAGGTAGAATGCCCCTGGACTCATTCCCCCCCCCAGCCCCCCCCCCAATTAGAACATCTCACAGAACTCAGGAAAGCATTGTATTTGTGATTAGAGTTGAATTTTAAAGCATTCAGATCATGGCCAGTCACATGAGGAAGCGCATAGGGCGAGGTCCAGAACAAAGCTGTACCCTCTTCTCTGGGAATACAGTGTGTCCTCCTCACACCACATAAGTGTGCTCACCAGCCAGGAGTTTGCACTGAGCTCCTGAGTCCACAGTTTAGGGAATTATTATGTAGGTATGATTAATTGGCTCTCTAGCCTGTGGTTAAATGGAATTTGAAGCACTCCTTGTCCCCGAGGTTGGGCTCAAAGCTCCACCCCTGAGTTGTCTCATTAGCATATGCTCCTTGGAGACTACCACCATGCTACATGTTAGGTCAAACTACCAAAGATACTCCTGTCACTTGGGAAAGTCCAAAGGAACCTGAAACAAAAACCAGTCAAGTTCTGTATTATACAATACCTGGAGCCCAGAGAGCTAAAGAATAGCCAAGGCCTTTATTTTGTGTGTGTGTTTGCCATTATCTCAGCACTGTAGTATGTAGTTCATCTTCTTTTACTGTTTTTGCAGCACACAAATTAAGAACCAAGTGATGAAACTAACAAATGATCACTTTCCACTCTCACAAAGTCTTAGAAGCTTCTATCCAGCAAGGGAACCATGTTTGCTGTTTCTGTCTTCTGTAGCCATTAAGACATAGATTTCAGTTGAGCATTTGTACCTGCAATCCCAGTACTTGGAAGGCAGAGACAGGAAGATCATAGGTTTAAGGCTAACCTTGGCCATTTAATGAGAGTGTATTTCAAAATAAGAAATAAAAAGGGCTGGGAGTGTACCTCATTGGTAAGATGCCACTGGGTTCAATCCCCAGGACCACAAATAAATTAGTCAGGAAACTAAAAAAAAAATCACTGGGTCTGTGTTCCTGTATAGCAGTAATTGGCTGCAGTGGAATGTCCCCTTGGTTTCTAAAATCTTAAGTTTTTTGTGTTACTGGGAATTGAAACCAGGTGTGCTTTACCATTGAGCTACACCTCTAGCCCTTTTAACTGTTTTATTTGAAACAATGTTTGGCTGAGTTGCTGAGGTTGGCTGTAGACCTGTGATCCTCCTGTCTCAGCCTCCCAAGTACTGGGATTACAGGCTTGGCCTCTTTAAAATGCGATTTAGGCCAGGTGTGGTGGTGCACGCTCGTAATCCCCGCGCTTGGGAGGTGGAGACAGGAGGATCGTGCAGGTTCGAAGCCAGACGCACTGGCTTAAGGGACCCTGTTTCCAAATTTTAAAAAAGTATAAGAAAAAGGTCTGGGAGTGTAGCCCGGAGGTAGAAGGGCTTCCAGGAACCCCAGGATCACACACACACACACACACACAAAATGCGGTTTAGAAGTCTCTCAAGTTTATTACAGTCCTTACTCTTACTTTATCTCACCTCTATCTCGAAACTTGACCTTTGAAGAATCTCTTGAGTTTTCTGGGGTTGGAAGTGCCCATCTATGAGGTTTTAGTCTCTGGGTAAAGTCCCTTATTTATGCCATTCTTGTTAACTCTGGATATAATCATATGGAGTAAATATTCCAACTCTCATTTTGTAGTTGAACAGAATGAAATTGGCTCAGTGAGTTTCTCCAAACGTCTTGATATGTGGAAAAACTAGAATTCAGATCTCATTCTTTGCTGGTTATAGTTCTACTTCTCTAGATGCAGACTCTGGCTCCTGGGCCACTCTGAGAGCTGCAGCCCATAATTTAGGCACAGCTTCTTGCCTTAGTGGGACAGCATAAGAAGTGTTTGTTGAAATAAAAACTGAGCAGTAAGTTTATTAGTGTCTAATTTGTATGAGCCATATGTTTTTCATACCATTATCATGATGTGGAAGTCCTAGAGAAAGGTAATTTCCATCTGAGGTGCTGGAATTTCCCAGAGTCTGAGACCACTCTGGCTCTAAGTTTCCTAGAACTTTCCTGCTGAAGTCTAGAGGGAGAGGCTATAATAAAGGGAAAGGAAAAGATCCTGCAGTTACTTAACTGCTGTCTTAGCTACTCAGGGTGCATTTGGGAGCTGTGCAATGGATTTGACTTCTCTCATTCTCGCCAATTGCCAGACTGTGGTCCATACAAATTCATTCTTTTATCAACAGATTAGTATCCCCCCCCCCCCCCGGTACTGGGGATGGAACCCAGGGGGGCATTCTATCTCTGAGCTCTATTTTTAAGTCTTTTTTTGTTTTTTGAAACAGGGTCTCACTGAGTTGCAAAGGGCCTTGTGAAGTAGCTGAGCCTGTCTGCGACTGTGATCCTCCAGTCTCCGCCTCCCGAATGCTGGGATTATAAGCATGCGTCACCATGCCTTGGCTCCAATTAGTAATTTATTGAGTGCATACTGTGTTCAAAACAGTGTAAATGTTATAATGTATCAGACACCTGTGAAAAAGAGGCATGATGTATGTAATTGTAGTCCTTGTCAGGAAAGAACAATTAGGCCAGAGGGGATTCGGGTGACATCTCAGAGGTATGTAATGAAAAAGGATGCCTTTGGCCACATGTTGAAGAATGGGTACATGTGAGACAGCAGGAGTGGGAGGGAAATGGAAAGAGTAGTGAGAACAAACTAAAGGAGCCAGAAAACAGGGCCACATACCAAGAAGAGTACGTAGTTTGTTGATGTATCAAGGGTATTTAGAGGTATTATAAGATTGAGGTGCAAAGTCAGCAGTTAAGAAGTTGTCTTTCCAAAGAGGTTGAAATCAGAGAACTACAGTAATATACGCATATCCATGTTCATAGCAGCACAATTCACAATAGTCAAATTATGGAACCAATCTAGGTGTCCATTAACAGATGAATGGATTACAAAATTATGGGATACCCATACAGTGGAATTCTACTCAACAATAAAGAACAAAATTATGTCATTTGCAGAAAAATGGGAAGACCTAGATAACATTATATTAAGTGAGATAAGCCAGTCACATAGCATAAAGAGTCAAGCTTCTCTAGTATGTGAAAACTAGGGAGTAATGGGGATACCAGAGGGACTTGAGATAATGGAGGAGAAACCTCACGGATCTAGGGAGGTGATCTAGGGGAGGGGTGGCATGACAGTGGAGAGGAATTGTAGTGTTTGAGGAAGATACACTGTCATCTTTTTGAAGGCAGATCACATATCTTAACTCTTCTTTCTCTCCCTACTTACTGGGCACAGTGCCTGTGAACAGAGTGGATATTCCATAAATGCTTATTGGTTGCAGTTGGATTTATTGGGGAAAACTAAAATATATGACAACTAATGGGATGTTAGCTGTAAAGAAAAGGAAGGTATTAGAGAGAATCATGGGAATTGAGGTTGGTGACTGGAAGAATAGTAATGTTCTTTGGTGAAATGGTAAACAGGATAATGAGCAAGTTTGGCAGAGAAAGTGGCCAGTATATTTTTCACATTCTTTTTGTGCCAGGTGCTACACTTGGGTCTACCTGCATGATCTTAATTTGGTCATTACAGTGAGCCTTTGCTGAAGGATCTGCTCTTATCTGCATTTACAGAGAAGGAAGCAGGTTCAGATATTTAAGTAACCTACTCATCTCTTGTAGCTAATCTAGTGGCAGAACTAGGGTTCTAACACTAGGAAGATGACTTTGTAATAGTGGCTAGCATATAGCTGGAAATATAGGGACTGTGGTCAGGAGATATATCAGGATCTAAATTATTAATCTGAGAATAACTAATCTGTAGTGATTGTCATGTGTTGGTTGACATTTGTCTATAGGAAGAATAAGGAAGGCAAGATCCAAAGCCAGAAAATTAAGGAATATCAGTTTACTAAATTAGAGGAAGAAGCCTGGCTTGGTGACGCACACTGGTAATCCCCGCACTTGGGAGGCTGAGACAGGAGGATCGCATGGGTTCAAAGCCAGCCTCAGCTACTTAGTGAGGCTCTCGCAACTTAGTGAGACCCTGTTTCCAAATAAAATATAAAATAGGGCTGGGAGTATAGCCCGAAGGTAGAAAGCCCCTGGGTTAAATAAAAAGTATTAGCTGAATATAATCCTTCCAAAAGGTTTGAAGTAATTATTCAAAGAATTCTCCTTTCTGCTAAATTTAAATAGTTGATAACCTCAGGTTTCCTTCTATAGAATGACTGGTGCTAGCTGGGTGCAGTGGTGCATGCCTCTAATCCCCGTACTTGAGAGACCGAGACAGGAGGATCACAAGTTTGAGGCCAGCCTCAGTGAGACCCCATTTCAAAATGAAATAGGGCTGGCATATATAGCTTGGAGGTAGGGTGCCCCTGAGTGAAGGCAGGCAGGCTGGCCGTGATTGGTGTGGTTCCTGCCTATGGTATAGAAATCATGTAAAGAATATATTTCCAGCCAAGTGTGGTAGTACTTGTCTGAAATCCCAGGGCTTAGGAAGCTGAAGCAGTAGAATCACAAGTTAAGGCCAACCTGGGCTAAATTGCCAGGCCTGGCAATGTAGCTCAGTGGTGTAATACTTGCCTAGCATGCATGAGTCCTGGGTTCAATTCCCAGTACTGCAGGAATGGGGTGGGGTGTTTGGAAAGCTAAAGAGTGTCCTCAAAGAATGCCAGAATGAATGGGGATTGGAGGTCATAGTCAGTGATAGGGCACATGCCTGCTGGGCCCGGGTTCAGTCTTGAGAACCAAAAACAAAAACAGAAAAGGAGCACCAGGATGAAGGCTAGCACTGGGCCTGCCTTGTTCACTACTCCATTGGCAAAGAATGAATATGTTTTCAGTGAGTGAATAACCTGTGCTCTTGGTGTTTGTTATTCACTGCCCAAGATGAACATGGCGATTGGGCTGTGATGCAGTTCAGTGGAAGAGTGGCCCTGGGTTAAAAGAAATACACTTATCTTTGGACCTCAAAGTCACCCTGTGTTTATTAATATATCCCTGGATGGGAAGTTAGAGACTTCTAACTTCATATCTCACGGGAGATGCCCCTGTTCCCACAGACCACATTCCAAAAGCTTGTATAAATTTTTTATTTGTGATGCTAAATTTTTAATTTTAGCTGGGCGTGGGTGGCACAGGCTTGTAATCTTAGTACTTGGAAGGCTGAGACAGGAGCATCATAAGTTCATGACAGGCCTCAGCAATTTGTGAGGCCTTCTGCAACTTAGTGGACCCTGTTTAAAAATAAATAAAAAGCCAGGTGTGGTGGCTCATGCTCGTAATCCCAGCATTTGGGAGGCTGAGACAGGAGGATCATGGTTCACAGCCAGCCTCAGCTACTTAGGTCCTCTACAACTTAGTGAGACCCCGTTTAAAAATAAAGAATAAAAAATAGGGCTAGGGGTGTAGCTCGGAGGTAGAAGCCTCCTCAGTTTTATCCTTAGTATTAGAAAAAATAGGTCTGGGGGAGTAGCTTGGAGGTAAAATTCCTCTAGGTTCCACCCCCATACCGTACCACAAAAAAAGATAATTTTTTAATTTTCTATTTCTTTATGTAAAGAATAGAACAAAGACTCTTCTAGTTCTGAACATGTATGTATTTTGCAGATACTTGAACCAGGATCAAATAAATGTTCTCATATTGAATTGTTTCTGTATTTTTCTCTTTTAATCTAAAAGCAGAAGTCAGCAGAATTTTTCTATAAAGAACTAGATAGGAGCCAAGCGTGGTGGTGCACGCTTGTAATCCCAGCATTGTGAGGCTGAGACAGGAGGATCTGGGTTCATGAACAGCCTCAGCTATTTAGTGAGGCCCTTTGTAACTCAGTGAGACCCGACCCTGTTTCAAAATAAAGAATAAAAAATTGGGCTGCAGTGTAGCTTAAGAGGTAAAATGCCCCTGGGTTTCATCCTTAGTACTGTTTTAAAAAGAGAACTAGATGGGAGCTGGATGTGCAGTGGCACACACATGGGAGCCTGAGATAGGAAGAGCTATCCCAGCTGAGACCAGCCTCAGCAACTTAGGAGACCCTATTTCTAAAAGTTAAAAAAGGTTGAGGGTATAGCTAGAGATATAATGCCCCAAGGTTCTGTCCCTGCTACCACAACCAAAACAAAAAACAAAACTGGATGGGAAACATTTTAAGCTTTTGTTGTTATAATGTCTTTGTCACAGCTACTCAAGTCTGCTGTTTGAGCTTGAGAGCAGTCACAGATGATATGAAAATGAATGATTCTAACTGTATTCCAATAAAATGTTGGTCAAGAAAACAGGAGTAAGCCAGGCATGGTGGCGCACACTTGTAATCCTAGTACTTGTGAGGCTGAGACAGGAGGATTGCAAGTTTAAAGCCAGCCTTGCCAACTTAGTGAGGCTCTCAGCAACCTAGTGAGACCCTGTTTCCAAATAAGAAATAAAATCAGGCTAGGGGTATAGCGTAGAGGTAGAATGCCTCTGAGTTCAGTCCTAAGTACAAAAAAAAAAGAACAAGCCAGATTTGGTCCATAGTCAAAAGTCTCCAGACAATTTCCTTCCCTCCCTCCGTTCCTTCCTTCCTTCCTTTCTTCCTTTCCTTTGCTTCTTTTCTTCTTCTTTCCTCTCTTGTTTTTTGAGGTGTGATCCTTCCCATTGATTTTCAAGAGTAATAGAAGGGTAGATTAATACCTATCTTTCCAAGTTAAGAGACCTAAAGACTGTTTCCAAAATACTTCAAATAACAAATTCTTCAAAATACAAGGATAATCAGAATCATCTTAAACCAGCAATGAAAAAATAAAATAGAAATTTTCATTTCAAGCCAGGCATGGTGGTGCATACTTGTAATCTAGTATTTGGGAGGCTGAGACAGGAGGATCGCAGTTTTGTGGCTAGCCTTAGCTACTTAGTGAGGCTCTTTGCAACTCAGTGAGACCCTGTTTCAAAATAAAAAGAATAAAAAAATAGAGCTGGGGGTGTAGTTTGGAGGTAGATGCCCCTGAGTTCAATCTCCAGTACTACCAAAACAAAACAAAAAACAAAAAACAAAACAAACAAACAAAAAAAACCCCACAGCAAAACACAGCCGGAGAGAGGAGTTCTAGAGTCCTTGCAGCTTGCAGCGGGCCACCTGGCAAGGGCTGCCCACACTGGGGAGCTCTCTGCCTTCCAGCGGCTCAGCCTTCAGCCCATCTCAGCAGCACTGTTCTTCCTCCTCCCCTGAGGACTCTCTCTCAGATGTGTAGACCAGGAAGCAAGCGTCCAGTCTCTTGGGGACCAAGGGGATGCCTTGGTTTCATAATCTCAAAGCCCAAAAAGCTGAAAGTAGGGAGCAAGGAGGTGCTTACATGTTACAGGGGATGCAACCCACTGGCCATTTATGTCCAAGTTACACTCTAGCCCTATTTTGTATTCTTTATTTTGAAACAGAGTCTCACTGAGTTGCAAAGGGCTTCACTAAGTAGCTGAGTTTGGCCATGAACCTTGATCCTTTTTTTCTGTTTTTTTCTTTTTTATTGGTACACTGTAGTTTCACATCATAATGTGGATCATATTGACATTGTCATATATTCATACAGTTTTTGGTGCCCACCCTGCTTTCCCTTCCCCTCCTCAACAATGAATGTCCACGTTGACCATGCTACATTCACACTTTATACATACATTCAAATGTAGGTCCTCCATTAATCAACCTCAGCCTTCTTCCTCTCCAATCCTTCCTTTCTAGCTTTGCTGAGGTTTCCCCTCCATTATCTGGAGTCCCTCTGGTATCCCCAGTGCTCCCTAGCTTGAGCATATTAGAGAAAACATATGTCTCTTCTCTTTCTATGCTTGGCCGATCTCACTTAACATAATGTTCTCCAGGTCTTTCCATCTTCTTGCAAATGGCATGGTTTTGTTCTTCTTTTTTGCTGAGTAGAATTCCATTTTGTGTATTTCCCATAATTTTGCAATCCATTCATCTGTTGATGGAGACCTAGGTTGATTCCATGTTTTGGCTATTACCAATTATGCTGCTATGAACATGGGTACATACATACAGTAACATACATATGTTACTGTAGTTCTCTGATTTCAACCCCTTTGGAAAATACCCAGGAGTGGTATAGCCAGATCATATGGTGGATCCATTCTATGGAATCTCCAGTTTTCTATGGAATCTTCACACGGATCTCCTTAGCGGCTGAACTAGTTTGCACTCCCACCAACAATGTAAGAGTTCCTATTTCCCCACATCCTCACCAGCATTTGTTGTTTTTTTACTTCTTTATGCTTGCCACTCTAATTGGGGTTAGATGGAATATCAACTTAGTTTTGATTTGCATCACCCTGATGGCTAATGATGTTGAACATTCTTTCATGTATCTTTTGGCCATTTGTATCTCTTCTTTTGTGAAGTGTCTTTTCATTTTAGTTGCCCATGAATTTCATATGGAAAAACAAAAGACCCATAATAGCCAAAACAATTCACAGCAATAAGAACAATGCAGGAAGCATCACAATCCCTGACTTCAAATTATACTACAGAGTAATAGTAGTTAAAATAGCATGGTATTGGCACAAAAACAGGCATAGAAAAAACATAATAGAAGGTACAGAAACAAACCCACACACTTATAGTCAATTGATCTTTGACAAAGGGGCCAAACTCATACACTGGAGAAAAGACAGTCTTTTCAACAAATGGTGCTGGGAGAATGGGCTATCCATTTGTAGAAGGATGGAACTAAATCCTTCTCTCTCACCATGCACAGGAATCAACTCGATATGGATTAAAGACATGGAAATTAGACCAGAGACTGTGAAGCTATAAGAGGAGGGCATAGGCTCAAACTTATAGGCACAGGCAGTAACTTTCTCAACAAGACCTCCAAAGCGCAGGAAATTAAAGCAATAGTTAAAAAGTGAAATGGCATCAAATTAAAAAGTTTCTGCTCAGCCAGGCATGGTGGCACACGCTTGTAATCCCCGTACTTGGGAGATGAAGACAGGAGGATCACGCAGGTTCAAAGCCAGCTGTGCTGGCTTAAGAGACCCTGTTTCCAAATAAAAAGTATAAAATAGGTCTGGGAGTGTAGCCCAGAGGTAGAAGGGTTTCCAGTAACCCTAGTACCACAAAAAAAAAAAAAAAAAAAAAAAAAAAAAAAAGTTTCTGCTCATCAAAGGAAACCAAGAATCTAAGGAGAGCCAGGTGTAGTGGTGACACGCTTGTAATTCCAGCATTTAGGAGGCTGAGACTGGATGATCGCAGTTCCCGGACAGCCTCAGCTACTTAGTGAGGCCCTCTGCAACTTAGTGAGACTCTGTTTCAAAATAAAGAATAAAAAATAGGGCAGGGATGTAGCTCTGGGTTCCATCCCCAGACCATTAAAAAAAAAAAAAAGATCCTAAAGAGAAATCCTACACAATGGGAGGAGAAGATCTTTACCAGCTACCACTCTGATAGAGGGCTAATATCCAGAATATACAAAAGGCTGTACACTAGCAAAACAAATAACCCAATCAAGAAATATTGAATTTTAAAGAATGTGATTAAACATCTATGTTCTTCTAAATATGGCCAATTAAAAAACATGATTTTCTGGGTAGTTTTGTTTCTTCTTTATAGATTTATCTCTAAACACAACTTCCACTGTCATAAATCTGGGGAGTAGATGACATATACAATGACTTACATACATTCATGTGTGTGTGCCATCACACCCAGCTTGAAAACAGGGTCTTGCTAGGTTAATGAGAGTCTCACTACTTGCTGAGACTGTCCTCAAACCTGGATCCTCCTGTCTCAGCCTCCCAAGTACTAGGATTTGTGTGTGCCACTATGCCTGGCTATTAGTATTCTTTAAAATATTCTACATAAGCTCTATAATTGTTAAAACTGTTTTACTTCTAGATTAGATAGGCTAAAGCTTATTTTTAAAGATTATTATTGTTATTATTATTATTGGTAGCCTTTTCCAAGCATAGGCTTTAGTGAAGGAAAAGAAACCTGAGTAGGAAAAATGACATCATGATAATTTCTCTGATTATTGATAATTAAGGCCTTTTATCTGAGTTTCCAAAGAGCTACAAGAACATTATCTCATAATTCTCAAATGGCCCTCTGAAGTGGTAGGCAAATAAAATACTATTATCCTAATTTACAGACATAGTTGTGGTCTTTAAGAGGTTAGAAATCTGTTTCACATCGAGTTAAAAGCAAAAGTAGGAATGCATTTTTAAAACTGTTTCTTAGTTTTTCTAGGCCACTCTTAAGTCCACAGTTTTTGCTTGAACTTTTTTTTTTTTTTTTTTTTTTTTTTTGTGGTACTAGAGTTCCTGGAAGCCCTTCTACCTCCGGGCTACACTCCCAGACCTATTTTTACATTTTTTTAAAATTTGGAAACAGGGTCTCCTTAGCCAGTGCGTGCGGCTGGCTTCAAACCTGCGCGATCCTCCTGTCTCTGCCTCCCAAGCGCGGGGATTACAAGTGTGTGCCACCACACCCGGCTTGCTTGAACTTTTTTCTAGTCAGAAGATAAAAACATGAAATGAAAATTTTATTCTTTTCTGATTAGTGCATTTTATGCTTAAATATACAATTCTGGTGGGTTCTTAACAGATACTTGATGAATAATTCCACTCTTCAAAAATATTTAAGACTTCACAAAGAACAAGGACACACTATTCTTTATTTTTTTATCACCTAAATGTCTTCAGTAAGAATAATACTTTGTACATAAATGTTCCCTAATACTAGACAGTGTTCCTAGGATGCAAACTTCTTTTGGACACTGATTGCTTATATTGTTATTTTTTTGGATAAAGATACTTTTGTACATGTAAAATAATGATCAAATTTTGGAATGATTTCTAAGTAATCTTCTATAGATAGTAGGCTTTTCTACCTCCGGGCTATATTCCCAGACCTATTTTATACTTTGTTTGGAAACAGGGTCTCACTTTTGTGCTGAGAGCCTCACTAAGTATCTGAGGCTGGCTTTGAACCCATGCGATCCTCCTGTCTCAGCCTCCCAAGCACTGGGATTACAAGCGTGCGCCACCGCGCCTGCCGGCATTCTTTACCTATTTTTAAAAAACTCTTCTTAGAAAAGTCGTAACTGTTCTACTGCTGGATTCAGCATCGTCTTATCTCATTTCAGCTCACTTGTCATATTGAATACTGTGACCTCTCCCTCCTTCCATGATGGCTTTGATGCTTTCTCCTGTTAAGCTTCCCTTCCTTTCTCTTCTCTTCTAATCTCCTTTATTGGTGGCCTTCTTCATTATTTCACCACTTCTCCTATACTTTCTAGGCTTAGCTTTCTTTTTCCTCTATGCTCTCACTTGAAAGTCCTGTCTGCCCTCTAACCCCTCATCTGCATTCTCAGTTCCATGTGAGCTGCATCAAATCTTCAGGTTTCCTTTTTCCTGAGACTCAGATCAACATTTTTTGTTTGTTTGTTTGTTGGTTATTGGTTGGTACCGGGATTGAACCCAGAGATATTCTACCTCTGAGCTATACCGCCCTCCTTTTATTTTTTATTTTGAAAGAGAGTCTTACTAAGTTGCTGAGGGTCTTGCTACGTTGCTAAGGCTGGTCTCCAACCTGTGATCATCCTGTCTGAGCCTCCTAGGTACTGGGATTATAGGTGTGCACCACACGTCTGGCCAAATACACATTTCTTGGCTTTATGCTAAGCAGAGCTGCATGTCCTGCAGGCCTTTTCTAGCTCTGTATGTCTTACTCTTCAAGTATATTTCTTCCCCTCGTTTTCAATTATTGGCATAACTGTCATGCTCATAACCCAGACTGGAAATACAAGTGATCTTGGTTACTTTTCTCCCTTCATCTCCAGTCCATTCAGTTACCCAGTTTTGCATGTCTGTAGTATTTTGTGTACTCATCCAACCACGCCCATGGCAGAAACCCAAAATCAGGCCCTCTTCTCCTAGTTCCTAATTGTTTACCTTTCTAGTTCTTCAGTTTTCTGAAATATATACCTTGCTTTTGACTGCTCTTGAATGGCTTCTCTGGGCTGTTATTATTATTCGATGACAGCACTTCTGTCATCAAATGTGCGAGTTTCCCCCCCCCTCACACCAGCCCATTCTCTTTGTCTCTTAACACCTACTGGCCACCACCTGGAGGCTCTGCAGTTTACTTGGCACACTGCTGGAGTTAGTGAAGACCCCATAGATATCAGTTGTGAACTTAGTCTCACAAGATTGTCACCACGTCAGATACATTTGCAAGTATTCGTTCCCTACTTTCTATCCTACTTGGTGAAAATTGAATATTCCATCCTCCTAGGTTGAATAATTTGCTGGAATGACTCAGAGAATTCAGGAAAAAGCTTTACCTACTATTACCTACTATTTGAAAAGGATACTACACAGGAACAGCTCAATGGAAAGATGCATAAGGCAAGGTTAGGGGAAGGGATGCTACCCTTCTAGTACCTTGATGTGTTCATTGACTTGGAAGTTCTTTGAACCCTGTCCTTGTGGGTACTTATGGAGGTTCTATTATATAAACATGATTGATTAAATCATTGGTGATTAACTTGATCCCCAGCCCCTCTCCTCTGCATAGTTCAGGTGGTAGGACTGAAATTCCACCCTCTAAGCATGCCTTAGTCTTTCTGACTGCCAGCTTCCATCTTGAAACCATTTAGGGACCTCTAGCCACTGGTCATCTCATTAATATACATAAACGATACTTTGGGAGATACTAAAGATTTTAGAGGCTGTGTGTCAGAAACCAGGATTAAAGATATATTTCCCATTGTATCACAGCTTTTCATCACCTGAAGTATAAAGTCCTAATGCCTTATTTTTTTTCTAAGTTTTTTAAAAATCTATTTGTTTTATTGGTGCACTGTATTCATACATCATAATGGGATAAAAATAATACTTTTGTAGACATACATGCACACACCGCTCAGTTAGCCCCTACCCGATCCCCACCCCGTTCCCTCCCCATCCCTCCTTCCCATGCTTGGCTTAGTAGTTGACATCTAGTATTTATAGCAATTTATCCAAAATTAACAATGATAATCTCACATAACAGTCTCATTTGTCTGATACCAAGCTTTTGATGGCTTAAAGATAACATTTCAATATTTCTTTTTGCTTTCTTACCAGAGAATATTTCTTTCTTTTTCTTTTTTAAGGTGAAACTATCATACATTTATTTATTTATTTTTCACAAAAAAATCTATCCTAATATGGAATATGGGCTCTAGATACCCAAAACGATCTCGAAAAAGAACAAAGCTAGAAGGTGTATATTTTCTGATTTCAAACCATATAAAGCTACAATAATTGAAACAGTGTAGTACTGTTCTAAAGGCAGATATATAAACCATTGGAGTTAAATAAAAGCCTAGAGATAAATTATTCCATATATTGTCAAGTTATTTTTGACAAGGTTTCCATGAACATTTGGTGGAAGAAATAATTATCTTTTAACTAAATATTGTTGAAAAATAATAATTACATGAAAAAGAATAAAATTGGACCCTTACCTACCACCATTTACAAATATTAACTCAAAATAGATAAAAGACCTAAATATAAATCTTAAGACTATAAACTTTTAGAAGAAAATCTGGGTCATAAAACCTCACAACATTGAAATTGGCAGTGATTTCTTGGATATGATTTCAATGGCACAGGCAACAAAAGGGTAGGCAAACTCCCTAAAAAAAAAAAATATTGTATATCCAAAGACAATGTAAACAGAGTTAAAAGTTACTGAGAGAATGGGATAAAATATTTCCAAATGCTATATCTGAAGGTATATTGATATTCCAACTAGAAATCCTAAAAATTAGCAACAATAAAAGCAAACAATACAATTTAGAGATAGGTAAAAGACTAACATAAATAATGAATCTCCACAGATAACTAATCTTAGTTGTCTGTTGGATGGAAAATCTTGTTTCTCTGGTTCTGGTGTGAGTTACCTATTTCTTCTTTGTAGTTAATCTCTTTGAGTATTTTCTCTAGCACTGGTTTTGAAGACATAAATTCCTTCAGTTTCTGTTTGTCGTGGAAGTTTCTTATTTCCCCATTTAATTTGATAGAAAGTTTTGCTGGGTAGGAAATTTTTGGCTGGAAGTTGTTTTCTTTTAGAGTTTGGAATATGTTACTCCAAGCCCTCCTGGCTCTCATGACTTGGTTTGGGAAGTCTGGAGTGATTCTAATTGGTTTGCCTCTGAATGTCACTTGGCCCTTTGTTTTTGTTGCCTTTAAGATTCTCTGCTTGGCTTCCACATTGGTCATTTTGACAATTATGTGGCGTGGGGATCCTCTTCTCCGATCCTGTGTAAAGGGAGTTCTATAAGTTTCCTGGACCTGTGTATCAACCTCTTGCTCTATGTTTGGAAAATTTTCTGCTATTATTTCTTTGAAGATAATACTTATCCCTTTGGTTTCACCTTCTTTTTTCTCTTCTATTCCATTATTCTTAGGTTAGCTCTCATAAAATGGGCCCATATTTCTTCAATATCAGATTCCTGCTGTTGGATTTTTTTTTTCTAAATTAGAAACTATGCGTTCATTTTTTGAATGATCTTCTAAGATCAAGATTCTATTCTCCATGTGGTGTAGTCAGTTGTTTGTACTTTGAATTGAGGCCTTTACATCATTAATTGCATCCTTTATCTCTTTTTGGCTCTCTCTGAATTCTTTTCGAAACACCTCTATTATTTCTACAGTTATTTTCCTGATTTGATCTTCTAGAAATCTCTGGATTTCTGTTTTATCCGGTTCTGATGTTGTGGGGTATGGGCATTCATTGCTCCATTGTTATTCCTCTTTCCCATGATTTCAGAAGTTTGTGCCTTCTCTGGGTTCTTCCCTGGGTCACTATGACTTCACTTAAGGTGCTCTGGATCTCGAGTCTATGGTATCTCAGTCCCCTTTACTGGGTTGTATGGCAGAGTCTCAGACCCAGAGAGTAAATCGAGGCTGCTTTAGACCATGGGGGATGCCAGGTTGGGTGTTCTCCTATGGTGTGATATCTCTGCCACCGTCACTCCCCCACTGGGTCAAGTCCCTGGGAGTACAGTACTGGGATTTCTCCTCCGGGGCCGGCAATTTGACTCACTGTTGTTGAGTGCGCAGATGGAGCTTTACTGGACTCGGTGAATTCGCTGCTGCTGCCGCTGGTGGCAATATGGCGCTGCTGCCATACCCTCGGCCGTGAGGCTGGCGTATTTCTTCTCCGGTTTTGAGCTCCGCTCTGAGTCCCTGAAAGGTGTGCCGAGCCCAGCCCCTGGGAGCTTTAGATGCTCCCTGCACCAAGAAATCTGCTGAATTCCTCCCGGCTGATCCGTAGCGGCTCACCTCGTCTCCCTGTCCACCGCTCCTCTCTGGAGCCTGGTGGGCTGTTGAGTGCGTTGGTCTGTAGCCGTTCGGTGAACTCGCTGCTGCCGCCGCCGGCAATAAGGCGCTGCTGCCGTGTCTTCGGGCGTGAGGCCGGCGTATCTCCTCTGTGGCTCTGGCCTCCGTTCTGAATCCCCCTCCCCCTGGGGCCTGGTGCTGCAAGAAAAGATGGCGCCTGCGCCGTTCCGCGCTGTGCCTCCGGCTGCAGTACTGCGTTCTGGTTTTTTTCTGGTGTCTCATTTTTCCAGCCCCCTTTTTCTCTGTCCCTTGTATTTACATTTTTTGTTTCTCTGCTGATGGTGTTTTCTGGCTATCAAAGGCGCTGATTTTGTGGTAATAGAGATTGGTTGTTAGCGGGGCTCGTAAACCCCGCTTTCCTCCATCTCCATCTTCCCGGAAGTCCCTAATGCCTTATGATGAGTTCTCACTTTGACTCAGTCCCACCTTGATAATGGTCTCTTTCCATCAGACTATACTTGAATTTTTTTTTTTTTTTTTTTTTTTTTTTTGGTGGTACTGGGGTTCCTGGAAGCCCTTCTACCTTGGGGTTACACTCCCAGACCTATTTTTACATTTTCATTTTGGAAACAGGGTCTCCTAAGCCAGTGCGCGGCTGGCTTCGAACCTGCGCGATCCTCCTGTCTCCGCCTCCCAAGCGCGGGGATTACAAGCGTGCGCCACCACGCCCGGCTATACTTGAAATTTTTATAAAAACATTCTCAACTATTTTTGTATATATATTATTCCCTCTACTCCAGAATATTCCTTCTTGTATTTATTCCTGTAAAAATGCTAGAACAAATGCTATCTTTTTTATATTTTTGCAGTACTGGGGCTTGAACCCAGGGGCATTCTACCTCCAAGTTATACCCCCAGTCCTGTTTTTTATTCTTTATTTTGAAACAAGTTACCACTAAGTAGCTGAGGCTGTCTCCGAACCTTCCATCCTCTGTCTTAGCCTCCCAAGTACTTGGATTACAAGTGTGTGCAACCATGCCCAGTTAAATGCCATCTTCTTTATGAAACTCTTGAAGTTTCATGATCCTCCTGGCTAGAAGATCAATATCCCTCTTATATGTGTTATAATAGACCTTTTCTCTTATATCTGTGATATGGGACTTTAGATTGTAGGTCATCATGTATATACATTTTTTCCATACTACTGAAATGGGGTTTCTTGAGAAGAAACATGGTGTTTCCTTAAGATGAAATGGGGTTTCTTGAGAAGAAACTCGGCGTTTCCTTACCAGATTCTTATCTGCGGTGAGTAAAGAATGACACCCGCAGATGACAGGAAGGGAGTAAAAGGTTTATTAGAAGCAGCAGGGAATAGGGAAAAGTGGCTGAACACCCCTAAGGGCTTTTGGAACTCTGAAGTCCAGCAGCTGTCTTCAGGACAATACTTGAGGGTAGCCCAAGCCAATTGCCTTCAGTTGCAAGCTGCTTTCTCCCAGAGTCCATGCGATCTGCCAGAAAGAAATAGGCAAACTGGTAGAACACCTCTATGGGCTGTCAGGTCTCTGATGTCGAGCAGCTGCCTTCAGGACAATACTTGAGGGTAGCCCAAGTCAATTGCCTTCAGTTGCAAGCTGCTTTCTCCCAGAGTCCACCCGATCTGCCAGAAAAGAAGTGCAGGTCACCCCAGGGGCCCTGGTCGGCCCGAGTGTAGCCCCGGCCAAGTGCCTTCAATTGCACCCCACCTTCTCTCAAAGCTAACGCGATCTGCGAGAGAGAGAGAAAAGCTCCCCAACAGGGAGGGGTTCCCAGAGTGGGTAACCGTCCTGGTGACTGGTCTAGGGGTTTATATATTTCTGCATGTCCTTTGTTGGTTGGAGTTTGGGAGGCAGTTCTTAAAATTTGCATAGGGTATTTGCATGTCCTTTGAGGGGTCTCCTTTCAGTAGGGGTGTTAGACATGCTCCAGTGATATCTCCTGGGTTTGTTGATTAGTAAAGAGATGGTTTTATGAAGCTTTGGTCTTTCTTATCTCTGAACTTTGGAAGAGCTGGTCTCTTTTAGGAGCCTTGGAAGTTAATTAGTATTCGTCGCTCCTCAGGAAATTAAGTTTTTCTACTGAGGCCTCTTTCCTATATGCCTACTTCCTTTCTACCTCCTCACTACCATGATTTGATTGTGGATAGAAACTATGTAGAGAACATCATCACATCAGCCGGGCATGGTGGCACATGCTTGTAATCACAGCATTTAAGAGGCTGATGCTGGAGGATCACTGTTCACAGACAGCCTCAGCTACTACTTAGTGATGCCTTTTGCAATTTCCCTGTTTCAAAAAAAGACTAAAAAAATAGGGCTGGGGTGTAGCTTGGAGGTAGAATGCCCCTGAGTTCCATCCCCAGTACCGCAAAAAAAAAAAAAAAAGAGAGAGAGAGAGAGATAGAGCGAGTGCACGCGAGCACACACCGTCACACCATTATAACTTTACATGTGGTGGTTTTGCTTTCAACTTTTAGTTGAATTCTATAATTCTTTAAGCAGATCAGTTGGGCCATTGCAGGAATTGATTCTTCTTCATGTTCCAAATAAATGATTAGAAAGAATAATTTTGTTTTGCAGATGGTAAAGTTCAGAAAAAGTTTCTGTGTTTTTATGTTTTCTGAAGTTAGTGATATAAATATAAATGGAACTTTATATCATCCAAAGCAAACAATTCTCGATAATAGAATTCTAATGTTGTATATGTTCCATCTGTCTTCATTAAAGCTTATTGTAGGACAATACTACAGGCTGATTAGATTCAGAACATCTCTTATTTTATTTCATTCTTTCATCTTTCCCACTAGCCAGTCATTCATTGTTTAGAAGTACCTTCTGGGTACCAGGCACAATTCTAGGTGCTAGAGATACACCTATGAAAAAAACACAATCTCTGTTCTAGACTCAGGAAACAGTTATATAAAGAAAGCAACTGTACATAGCATTTGTGGCAGAGGAAGTGGTATAGAATACTAAGAAAACAGAAAAATATATCTGATTGTCAGAATCTGGGCTAAATTGCTTGCTCTAAGTTTAAATTAAAATTGAAATCCTTGCATGTCTGTCAACTTCCTTGCTTGTGTTAATTTTGCTTAAGGTTTGTATTTTGGGGTCCAGATTACATAGTACTCTGTAAATATTAAACCTAAATAGAGTTTATTAAATTTAAATGATTTATTAATAGCATGTGCTATTTTATTTATTTATATATTTTTTTACAGTACTGGGGATGGAACCCAGGGGCATTCTACCTCTGAGCTATACTCCCAGCCCTATTTTTTACTCTTTTATGTGGTTTTTTTTTTTTTTTGGTTTGTTTGTTTTGGTAGTACTGGGGTTCCTGGAAGCCTTTCTACCTCCGGGCTACACTTCCAGACCTATTTTATACTTCTTATTTGGAAACAGGGTCTCTTAAGCCAGCGCGGCTGGCTTTGAATCTGCGCGATCCTCCTGTCTTTGCCTCACAAGTGCGGGGAGCATGCGCCACCATGCCCGGCTTTCTTTATGTTTTTTGAAACAGGGTCTCACTAGGTTGCAAAGGGCCTCACTAAGTAGATGAGGTTATCTGCGAAGCACAATCCTCCTGTCTCAGCCTCCCAAATACTGGGATTACAAGCGTGCACCACCACTCCTGGCTAGCATGTGTTATTTTAAATAATATGTAAGTTCCTAGAAAAGTCATGTGAACATTAATGTCTGAAATTTTAATTTTACAGTATTAAGAGTCTTTATTTCTTTACTTGTTTATTTATTTAGCTGTGCTGAGAATTGAACTCAGGGGCTTGTGCATACTAGGCAAACATTCTACCACAGAGCTCCATTCCTAGCCCTAAGGGGATTGTATTTAAAAGACTCATGAAATCTTTTAGAAAATAATTATTTTCCACTTGTGTGAAACTTCAGTATATATGATAGCTTGCTTTTTAGATCAAGGAATATAATTATATATGGCTATACATGCGTGTGTGTGTGTGTGTGTGTGTGTGTGAATTTGTCGGCATTTGTTTAATTTATTTCTATCAGTACCTGTTAAATCTATATGTTTGCTGATCTTAAAGGACTATTTCTTCTTCTTCTTCTTCTTCTTCTTCTTCTTCTTCTTCTTCTTCTTCTTCTTCTTTTTTTTTTTTTTTTTTGGTGGTACTAGGAATGGAACCCAGAGTGGCCTTCTACCTCCATGCTACACCTCCAGACCTACTTTATTTGGGAACAGGGTCTAAGTTGCTGAGAGCCTCACTAAGCTGCTGAGGCTGGCTTCGAACCTGTGATCCTCCTGTCTCAGCCTCCCAAGCACTGGCATTAGAAGTGTGCGCCACCAGCCCTGGCTCTTCTTCTTGGTTTTAAATGTTCTCTATGTTCTACCTAGGATAGCTTTGTTTTTGCTCTTCTTTGAGCTATAGCAAAAAAGAACTCAGCATTGCCAGTCCTACTGTTGTGGTTTGAGAAAGTCCTTCCAATATGTGTTGGAGATGTAATCCCCAGGGTAACAGTGTTAGGAGGTGTTTAGGTCTTGAGGTTGTGGGTTTCCTTTGGCTCTCACACAAGTACTCTCCTGCCCTTCCACCTCCTGCCATGGGATATGTATCAAGAAGATCTTAGTCAGGTGCAAAATTGTAAGGGCTTTTTTTTTTTTTTTTGGTGTGTGTAGTCCTGGAGATGGAACCCAGGGGCATTCTACCTCCAAGCTATACCCTTAAGCCCTATTTTTTATTCTTTATTTTGAAACAGGATTTCAAAATAAAGACCCCACTAAGTAGCTGAGGCTGTGCACAAACCACAATCTTCCTGTCTCAGCCTCCCAAATGCTGGGATTACAAACATGTACCACCATGCCCGGCTAGGACTAATTTTTACTTTTTAATAAATTACCCAGTGTGAGCATGATGCATAGCGTATTCTTGTCATTCCATTACTTTGGAGGCTGAGACAAGAGCATCATAAGTTTTCGGCCAGCCTCAGCAACTTAATAAGGTCCTCCACAATATGGTGAGACTATTTCAAAATAAAAAATAAAAACTAGGGCTGGGGTTATAACTTGGAGGCACAACACCCATAGGTTCAACCCCTAGTACCAAAAAAAATCACTCAATCTGTGGTACTGTCGTAACACCACAGAACACCCTGTTCTGCCAGCTAACCTAAGAGAAGTCACTTTTCCCTTACTCACTGTAGGAGTAGCAGACACCAGCCTTTCAGCACTGCTTACTGTCCTCAGCTAGTTAAACCAGAGAAAACCTTAAACAAAGGAGGCTCAGTAGGCATGTTTGCATGGCATGCTGTGATGGGCTCTGCTTAGGCAGATAAAATAGTTTTTAGTGGGATGGAGTCCTCTCTGGATTTTGAGTTAACTGATGTAGTGAAGCTGCCAGATGATGGTGAGCAGTGTAACTGAGAGGTCACATTGAGCTTGAGTTCTTGTAGTAAATGTCACTGGCTCTCTCTGTACTATAGAAGGGAGAAAAGAAGAGTTGGCAGAAGCAGAGACTCTGTGAAGTACACATGCACATGTGTGGGTTTGCCTTGACAGACATGCCCATGAAAAATAGCACCAGTTGCTCATGGTTTCCTAGGCCCTGAGGCCCAGGCTGGCCTTCTCACTGCCCTTATTCTCAACACTGTATGTGCATAAATTCTCCCTGCTTCTGCTCCTTCCCTGCTTCAAAGCATCTTGAATATTATGGCCAGATTAATTTTTCTTAAAATCTGCTATGCTCATGTTCTTTACCTGGCCAAAACTCATTAATGGTTTCCTTGTTGCCTCATAAATGAAGTTTATGTTCTTTAGCAATGCATATATGTCCCTTTTCAACTTTGTCCTCTATACTGCTTTCTCTGAAAGAGCAAAGGTATGGTGGTCATGGTGAGAATCATTAACTCTATTCTCCTGGCCATTTGTCTTCAGGATTTTTTTTTTTTTTTTTTTTTTTTTGTACTGGGGATGGAACCCAGGAGCATTCTAACTCCAAGCTACACCCCGGCTCTATTTTTTATTCTTTATTTTGAAACAGGGTCTCACTGAGTTGCAGAGGGCCTCACTAAGTAGCTGAGGCTGTCCATGAACCAGGATCCTCTTGTCTCAGCCTCCCAAATGCTGGGATTACAAGCGTGTGCCACCATGCCCAGCTGTCTTCAGGAATTTTACTAAGAGTATCAACTGGACTGATAGCCCCAGAGTCATATGTTGCCAAAGAAAACAAAACTGACTCTTGAGGTTGAAACATGTCTCTTACATGGTAAATGTGGATGGCGGTATTTCCTTGTTCCTGGTTGAAGACTTTTTGAGTCTAGCCTTCCCCACCCAGCTTCTTGCCACACGACAGGCAGTCTTTTAAGAGCACTGCCTGATGATGAACCTGACAGTATGCCAGCCTAACCAGTAGCTTTCTGAGTTTTAAATTCTAAATGTTTTTATTGATCAGAAAGAAATAGCTCTTTAGAGATCATTTAAATTTTCCTTTGAAAGCCTTGACCACCACATTACCAACAGACCTGATTTAGAGTATGTTTGGTTAAGCTGATATTCATTTGGGAATTTTCCAAAACTCTTATGTTTCATGGTTCAGGATTCAGCTTCATCTTCTATTTTGCAAAAATGGAAAGAACATCAGTGTAACCATGAGTGAGATAGGAAATACAGTGCAATGTAATGTCCTTACTCTAATGGTTTGCCATATCTATAGACTTTATTCTTTAAAAGTTATTCATAAACCTCTTTAGGATTCAATGTCTTTGCAGTTTTTTCCATCTGTGTTCTACTTAGGATTAGAGGTTGGGCTAGAGATCCAGTCTTTCAGCAAACTAATTTTTTCATCTGCCTCCTTCCTCCCTTCAACATGCCAGGCATATTTTTGTCTCCTGTCTTTGTATATCACATTGATTAGCTTGAAATGTTCACTTTCCTATATCTAGTATTCAAGACCCAGCATAATACTTCCCCATATCAGAAAAATGATAACATTATGAGTTAGCATCAATAAGTACATATGCGGTTACCAGGAATTGAACCCAAAAGTGTTCTACTTTCAAGCTACACCTCTAATCCTATTTTATTCTTAAATAGGGCCTTGCTAGGCTGGGCGTGGTGGCACACACATAATCCCAGCATTTGGGAGGCTGAGACCGGAGGATCATGGTTTGCGGACAGCCTTAGCTACTTAGCGAGGCCCTCTGCAACTCAGAGAGACCTGGTTTCAAAATAAAGGATAAAAAATAGGGCAGGGGGTGTAGCTCGGAGGTCAAATGCCCCTGGGTTCCATCCCCAGACCTGGAAAAAAAAATAGAGCCTTGCTAAATTCGCTGGCATCAAACATATGATCCTTCTGTCTCAGCCTCTCAAGTACAGGGATTACAGGCCATGCCTGGCTAATACTTTTTAAGTAAAAACTCAGTTTTGCCCAAAATGGTAAAAGAAATCTATACAATAAAATCTGTATAGGAAGAAAAACCTTTTTCTCTACTCTTTTAGTTTCAGTGCCTGGGATCCTGTAGATTTAACTGACAGAAGGTACACTGTGTGTGGTGGCACACACCAGTAATCCCAGTATTTAGGAGGGTGAGACAGGGGATTACGGGTTCACATCAGCTTTGGCATCCTAGCAAGACCCCATTTAAAGAAAATAAATAAGCCAGGCGTGGTGGCACATGCTTGTAATCCCAGCACTAGGGATGCTGAGACCAGAGGATTGTGGTTTGTGGACAGCCTCAGCTACTTAGTGAGGCCCTCCACAACTTAGTGAGACTCTGTTTCAAAATAAAGAATAAAAAATAGGGCAAGGAGTGTAGCTCGGAGGTCGAATGCCCCTGGGTTCCATCCTCAAACCCACAAAAATAAAATAAATAAATAAATAAATAAATAAATAAGGAAATAAATAAATAAATAAGGAAAGAAAGAGAGAAAGAAAGAAAGAAAGAGAGAGAGAAAGAAAGAAAGAAAGCCAGCCAGCCAGCCAGGTGTGGTGGCTCATGCTTGGAATCCCAGCATTTGGGAGACTGAGAAAGGAGGATTGCAGTTTGCAGATGGCCTCAGCTACTTAGTGAGGTACTCTGCAACTTAGATCCCGTTTCAAAATAAAGAACAACAACAAAAAAAAATAGGATTGGGGGTGCTTCTTGGAGATAGAACACCCATGGGTTCCATTCCCAGTACTGCAGTAAACAAACAAACAAGCAAACAAGCAAACAAACTTTTGTATGTGTATGATGCTGAGGATGGAACTCAGGGACATTCTACCTCCAAGATACACCCCCAGACGGATTTTTTTCTTCTTTATTTGAAAACAGGGTCTCTCTAAGTTGCAGAGGGCCTCACTAAGTAGCTGAGGCTGTCCACAAACCCTGATATTCCTGTCTCAGACTCACAAGTACTGAGATTACAAGCATGCGCTACCACGACCTGCTTAAATTTTTTTTTCCAGTACTGGAGTTCTGGAACTCAGAGGCATTCTATCTCCAAGCTAAACCTCCAGTCCTATTTTATAGTCTTTTTATTTTGAAACAGAGTCTCACTGAGTTGCGAAGGGCCTAGCTAAGTAGCTGAGGCTGTCCACTGCAATTCTCTGGTCCCTGCCTCCCAAATGCTGGGATTACAAGCATGCACCAGCACGCGCAGCTAAAAACTTTTTTTATTGGGGTGTAATTTGGAGGTAGAATGCCTCTGGGTTCAATCCCCTGAGCCACCACACACACACACACACACAAAAAAAAAAAAGGTCGATGGGACAGATGAACAGAATCCTATGTTGGCACTGAGAGGTCTTTATAGAAAAGTAGTTCAGACTCAAAGAAGAATAATAACTTGTGGGCAGGTGAAAATGCAAAGGAAAAAGGATTGAGTTTTCTAGGCATGGTAAATTGTGGAAGGTAATAGAAAGAGAAAGTAGTGGAAGAAAAGATTTGTTTTAGTAAGGTTTGTTATGCAGATTTCTCTCACACCATCTCTGGGTTGTTAAGAATCTAAAGTACTTGTCTTGAGTAAACTCTGTCATTAACATAGACTAAACATGCTTGTGTCTTTCTACAGTGTCACAATTTATTGAAGAGAATAAAAGTGCATTCCCAAGCTGCAGTACTTTCATTGGTTTTAGTTCATTGAGCACTCATGGGTTACCTGTAGTCATAATCTCAGCAAATTGCCGGGCGTGGTGGCGCAAGCTTGTAATCCCAGCATTCGGGAGGCTGAGACCGGAGGATCGTGGTTCGCGGACAGCCTCAGCTACTTAGTGAGGCCCTCTGCAACTCAGTGGGACCCGGTTTCAAAATAAAGAATAAAAAATAGGGCAGGGGGTGTAGCTTGGAGGTCGAATGCCCCTGGGTTCCATCCCCAAACCCGCAAAATAATAATCATCATCATCATCATCTCAGGTTCTTTAATATATCAACCCAGTCTTAATTACTAATATCTGTAACACATCATACTTTCCAAAATGGTATATATCCTTTACAGAAAGATTAGGGAAGGAGGAGGGTAGCCACAGGAGTTAGGAGGCTGAACTGAGAACAAAGGCAGAGAGAAGATACAAGAATTACTAAAGGTGGTCAGATGTGATTATAAACCTGCCAGAGAACTTGTTCACAGCTCAGAACTTGCTTTAAGGCAGGATCTAGAGGACAGGCATTTCAGAATGCCGGCTTGGAGAGGGCCATGTGTCTTTGTCATGGACAAGGAGAAGCCACACTGAGCTCAGGCCCAGGGGTGGAGAGCTGAAGGTTCAATGCTGTGGGAGTTTTCCCGGGCAAGTTTTGTGACAGGTGATGGGGTCAATATGCCATCAGTCTTGGGAGACTCCTCCTTTTATGGGTCTTAATTAAAAGGATTATTTCTAGTGAGGTCATGAGCTCAAGGGCCTGATTTTCTCATCTGGGATTGATACACACATGCATCCATGTTTTGCTGATTTAATTTGATACATTTATAGATGGTCATTATCTGTTAGCACAATTAATTTACTTACAGTTGTGCTGTGCAGATAGTGTTTGTTTACATGTACAAACAAGATGTAGAATGTTCTACCTCAGCACTTACACTCAAAGTGGAGCAACTTGTGGCAAACTTGTGGTCCTTCACAAAACGGAGTAACTCAGAGCTGGGCACAGCCTGCACTCCACAGTCCTCTCAGGTGATTCAAAGTAGCTCTGCTCCTTCTTGTATGAAAGTGGGGGTGGGGGGCAACTCCTCCATAAAAAGAAAATTATGCCCTGCCTGTAAGGCAAATAGGGAAGGTAGAAAGCTTTTCTCTGGCTGCAGTTCCTCGTTTGCTTTCAGTTCAAGTTAATCCTTATATCAAGATGGCATATTTTAGGGTGGCATGCTCTGATTCCCTTCAATTTATAATAGCCCCTGGGGGTGTCACACAAAAATGTAGTTTCTGAAACTTTGTGAAGCAATAAAGATCTCTTGACATTTGGTTGAATTTTCTACAAACAATAGGCTGGAGCTGAGAGGTGATTATCTCTTAATTTTTTTATCTTTTAATTTTTGTAGTACTGGCAATTGCGCACAGGGGCATTCTACTTCCAAGCTGTACCCACAGTCCTGTTTATTTTTATTTTGAAACAGGGTTTCATTAGGTTGCTGAGAATCTCACTAAGTCGCTGAGACTGGCCTCGGACCTGAGATCCTCCTGTATCAACCTCCCAAGTACTGAAAATACAGGCATGTGCCACCACGCTTAGGATGTAGATTTTTGAGCATACTCAGTACAGGATTCAAAAAGAAAAGATGGCGGCACATTTCTGGGCATATTCAGCTCGAGATCATAGAGTACATGTTCAAAGGTTAAGATGGTGAACAGGAACACTTAAAGATGATGGACACAGATGCTTCTGGGCATACTCAGTTCAGCATCACAAAGATGGCTAACAGGAACCCTCCAGAATGATCATTTTAATATTATAATGATCCAGCCAGCATGGTGGTGCACACTTGTAATCCCAGCCCTTGGGAGGCTAATACAGGAGGATTGCACAGGTTCAAAGCCAGCTTCAGCTACTGAGTGAGGCTCCCAGCAACTTAGACCCTGTTTCCAAATAAAGTATAAAAAAGGTCTGGGAGTATAGCCCAGAGGTAGAAAAGCCCCTGGCTTCTACCCCTAGTACCCCCCCCACAAAATATTATAATGATCTAAGTTTACTCTAGGAGCCTAAAAGAAAGAGTGGTTCAGTGATCTTGGCGGTTTTGATTGGTGTTCTGCTGTTCCTAGGTCTCTCCATAAAGTTTGAGCTGAAAGAAAAGGAAAGAATGCTTTGAAGGTGTGTTCATGTAGTTTACCCCAAGAAACCGTGTCTTGCTTAGTGACTAACATTTTAGGAATTCATTTTCTCTAAAAAGTAACTGAATCTTTTAGGGGGGGAAAAAAAGGAAGTAAAGGTTTCTAAGTAGCTAAGACATAGGAGCAAGAGCTCATTTTGGTTTTAAATGTTACCCCCGTCTCTCTCCTTTGAGTCTTTTAATAAATATTTTAATAGTTATATTAGCATTTGTTCATTATTTTAAGTATTTTAAATATTATTTTATTGCCTCAGTAGAACTTCCTAAAAGCTCTATGAAGTAGAATAAAGAAGATGAAGAAAGTCAGGCTTCAAGAATTTAAGTGAGCTACCAAAGTTTCTGTGAATGTTGAGTGATAGGATTAGAGTAGATCCTGGATCTGATCCCTTGTCTTGTGTTGTGTAATCCTACTCTTTCTGGGTCTTTATCGCCCCCCTATAAATGATGGCACCTTGCCTTTGTATGTTGCCGAAGGGCAGAGGCACTGCCTGAGCGGAGCCAGGGACCCCGTGTGAGGGCTGAGCTTTGGGGCTGGGCTAGCCTCTGGCTGCAGTGCACTCAGTCTTCTTTACTCCAGAGTCAGCTACTTGGTGCAGCTAGCAGCTTCTAATGACAGCACAAGTATTGTTCTACACCTCTACTGCAGATTAAACATTTTAAACTATTAAATTTGCTTTCTACATTGTTCTAATTTGTTGTCTTTTTCTTTGCATTAAAATTGGAGCTCCTGCCAAGCGTGGTGGCTCACACTTGTAATCCCAGCATTTGGGAGGATGAGACTGGAGGATCACGGTTCATGGACAGCCTCAGCTACTTAGTGAGGCACTCCGTAATTTAGTGAGACCCTGTTTCAAAAAATAAAAATAGTGCAGGGGGTGTACAGCTCAGAAGTTGAATGTCCCTGGGTTTCACGCCAAGACCTGGAAAAAAATGGGGGGTGAGCTCCTTAAGGACTGAGACTCTGTGTTGTTTAAAGATGAATTCCCAGTGTCTAGAACTATACTTGACAAGTATAAAATACTCAGTATTTTATGACTAATTCATTAATTTAAGATTTATGATTTTTTTTTTTTTGGTGGTACTGGGTACCTGGGATTCCTGGAAACCCTTCTACCTCTGGGCTACATTCCCAGACCTATTTTATATATTTTTTTTATTTGGAAACAGGGTCTCTTAAGCCAGCGAGGCTGGCTTCGAACCAGTGCGATCCTCCTGTCTCGCCTCCCAAGCATGGGGATTACAAGCATGTGCCACCATGCCCGGGCAAGATTTTATGATTCTTACATACATCTGTAATCCCAGTACTTGGGAGGCTGAGACAAGAGGATCGCAGGTTCAAGGACAGCCTCAGAAACCTAGGAAGACACTGTTTAAAAACAGAAAAAGAGCCAGGCATGGTGGCGCATACTTGTAATCCCAGCATTTGGAGGCTAAGACCAGAGGATTGCAGTTTGTGGACAGACTCAGCTACTTAGGCCCTCCTTTAAAATAAAGGATAAAAGCTGGGCATGGTGGCGCACGGTTGTAATCCCAGCATTTGGGAGGCTGAAACCGAGGATCGCGGTTCAGGGACAGCCTCAGCTACTTAGTGAGGCCCTCTGTAACTTAGTGAGACCCTGTTTCAAAATAAAGAATAAAAAAATAGGGCAGGGGGTGTGGCTCAGAGGTCAAATATCCCTGGGTTTCATCCTCAGACCTGCAAATAAATAAATAAATAAATAAATAAATAAATAAATAAATAAATAAGCAAGCAAGCAAGCCAGGCGTGGTGGCTCACGCTTATAATCCCCATGCTTGGGAAGCAGAGACAGGAAGATTGCGCAGGTTCGAAGCCAGCCTCAGCTACTTAGTGAGGCTCTCAACAACTTAGTGAGACTCTGTTTCCAAATAAAGTATAAAATAGGTCTGGGAGTATAGCCTGGAGGTAGAAAAGCTTCTGGGTTCCACCCCCAGTACTAGCAAAAAAAAAAAAAGAAAGAAAAGAAAAATGAAAAAGGAGCTGGGTATGGTGGTACATGCTTGTAAACCTCAGCATTTGGTTTGGAAGGCTGAGACTGGAGGATCAGGGTTCGTAGACAAACTCTGCTACTTAGCAAGGCCCTTAACAATTCAGTGAGATCCTGTTTCAAAAAAATTAAAAAAGGACTAAAAAATAGGGCTGGGGTATAGTTAGGAGGTACAGTGTTCCTGGGTTCCATCCCGTACCACAAACAAAAACAGAAAAAGGGCCAGGTGAGGTGGTGCAAGCTTGTAATTCTAGTACTTGGGAGGCTGAGATGAGGATCACAGGTTCATGCCCAGCCTCAGCTACTTAGAGAGGCCTTCCATGGCATAGTGAGACTCTATCTCCAAATGAAAAAATAAATAGGGGTTGGAGTGTAGCTCAGAGGTAGAATGCCCCTGGGCTCAATCCCAACAACTAAATATAAATAAAATAATAAAATAAGCCAGACATGGTGGCACACGCTTTTAATCCCAGTAATTCAGGAGGCTGAGACGAGTATAGCTGTTTGCTGGCAGCCTCAACTACTTAGTGAGGCCCTCTGCAATTTAGTGACACTGTTTCAAATTAAAGAATAAAAAACAGGGCGGGGGTATAGCTTGGAGTTCGAATGTTCCTGAGTTTCACTCCCAGACTACACAAAAAATATGTGTGTGTGTGTGTGTGTGTGTGTGTGTGTGTGTGTACACACACACACACACACACACACACACACACACACACACACAAGAGAAAAGGGGGTCTGGGGTAGCCTGAAGGTAGAATGCCTCTGACTTCCATTTGCAGTACCATAAAGAAACAAAAGATTTTGTGATTCTTACATTAAGAAATGGCCACTACATGTTAAATGTTAGTTGGTTGGTTTTTTGTATTGTTTTGTTTTGTTTTTCAGTACTGGGGATGAAACCCAGTGGCATTCTACCTCCAAGCTACACCCCCAGCCCTATTTTTTTATTCTTTACTTTGAAACAGGGTCTCACTAAATTGCAGAGGGTCTCACTAAGTAGCTGAGGCTGGCTGTGAACCTGGATCATACTGTTTCTGCCTCACAAATGCTGGGATTACAAGGGTGCACCACACCCGGCTAGTTGGTTTTTTGTTTTGTTTTGTTTTTGCGGTATTGGGGATGGAATCCAGGGGCATTCTACCTCTGAGCTATACCCTTATCCCTATTTTTTACTCACTCACTCCTTTCTTTCTTTCTTTCTTTCTTTCTTTCTTTCTTTCTTTCTCTCTCTCTCTCTCTCTTCTTTCTTTCTTTCTTTCTTTCTTTCTTTCTTTCTTTCTTTCTTTCTTTCTTTCTTTCTTTCTTTGTTTTTGGTGGTACTGGGGTTCCTGGAAACCCTTCTACCTCCGGGCTACACTCCCAGACCTATTTTATATTTTTATTTGGAAACAGGGTCTCTTAAGCCAGTGAGGCTGGCTTCAAACCTGCACGATCCTCCTGTCTCCGCCTCCCAAGCACGGGGGATTACAAGTGTGCGCCACTATGCCCGGCTTTTTATTCTTTATTTTGAAACAGGGTCTCATAGAGTTGCAAAGGGCCTCACTAAGTAGCTAAGGCTGCCCACAAACTGCAATTTCCTGTCTCAGCCTCCCAAGTGCTGGGATTCCAAGTGTGCACCACCATGCCCCAACTTTTGTTGTTTTCCTGTTATATACTTTCTCCTTTCAATCTGACAGAGTCATCAGCCCCATAAGAGAGCATGGACATTGACCCTGAGCTGCTTGGAGTTGAAACAATTAGTTTATGTGGTAGAAAGTCTCTGTGCTAGGTTCTTTGAGTGCTGCTTGGACATTAACCCTTTGTAGTATAGAAGATAGTAATTTCTCCTTTAGTTTTCATGAGTTCTTACTGGGTTCCCCTGTTAAAAATAAAAAGTTAACAAATGAGTTTAATAACCTGTATGTTAAAGAGATGTTGCGGTGAAAGATGAATGTTACAGTTTGGAGGTGACCATTACTGTTTAGGGGAACAGTGCCCGGGGACCTTTGTTAGACCCTGCTGAAGCAATTCCCCTCAAGAAAACCATGGGTTCTTGTCCTGAGCTAAGGATAAATAATGCAATAGCCCAGACTCTTGCTGAAGATGTAAAGAAGTTTATTAAAAAGATAGAAATGCAGAAGACAGTTACAGCCTCATGAGGGGGTGCTTCGAAACAAAATCACCGAAGCACAAAACACAGAACAGCCTTTTATACACATGACATCCTCCATCTTGTTTCACGTAATTATGATGTAGTAAAAGTCCCTGTAAAGTTCCTCCCCTTACTTTTTCTGTGGAACTCTTAGTTTATGCCCAGGTGTCTTATTTCATGAAGGTGGACCCCCTCCTCCCATCCTAGCTAGATTATCCATTTATGTAAACCTTTCTTTAGAATGAGGAAGTCCTAGTACCCCTCTCCTATTGACTTGCTAATTACCTTTAACTAGGTTAATTTACATTAGAATAGTTGCCTACTTCTTGGCGGAAACCAAGTCCTTCCCCAAGTCTGCCCTTTTAACACAACGATTTTTGAAATATATTTATTAATAATCAGAGCTTTCTCAAATCTTCCTAGGCCATTTCCAATACTGGAAATTCCCCCCTCTGTCTAGTAACCTCCTGACATCTGTCAGGCCAAAGGTAAATATAGAAAATACATTTTAACTTTTACAATACTATTAACATGTAACATGAGCTTATTTCCATCAATTTTCCCCTCATATTACTACATACATGTACCCGTAGCAGAGGAATAAGGATGATGACTCATCTGGCTTCTTCAAGCTGAAGAGGGTGACGTAAGGTGCACTGTATACCTACAGAATACAGGAGAGATGACCCAGTGTTATACTCAAAATCAGGGACCCCAAGGTGACAGAGATCACCACCACACACAATAATGCAAAAACCGGAAGGGGTTTATTGGGAAACTAGGTCGAGCTAGGGTCTGAGTCTCATCCAGCACAATGGAGACTTGACAAGGACCCCGAGTCTTTGTTCCAAGGCAGTTTTGTAGATTTCAGTCACTTGGGCTGTGATTTACAAAGGAGTTATCTTTAAACCAAAAGGAATTTTTATTGCTGTTATCTCAAGCAATGGACAGGATACTTGGTGCCTCCCGTTTGATTTGTGCCACCTGGGGTTGGTTGGGAGTTTTTCACCCTGACCCAGGTGCCAAAACTGGCACTTAGCTGTTAATTGTATTCCTGGGAAACTGAAACTTAGGCCTAGCGTGTTTACTGTGTGGATGAAGCCTGTCATGGCTCTGCTAGGGATCTACACCAGAGAGATGAGTCAATCTCTAGAGTAGGTCTAAAAGGTATATTTTAAACTTGAGGCATAAGTACCATCATTTTCTGAAATAAAGAATAATGTAGAGAAAAGCCTGGCTAAAATGCCCAGGGGAAAATAACATAAAACAGGTTAAGATTATTATGCAGATTTAAGTCTATACCATATCCATTGATTGAGAATCTCTCATGATTTCATTATCCTTCTCTTGCTGAAACCGAGAGGTATACCCTTACAAATAGAGATTTCCTTTTTAGATAGAAATTCATCTTACAAAAGAGTAACTTTTCAGTTACTTGTCCTATGTCTGCAGTTTCTTATTATAGTCCTGATGCCCAAAAAGGCTTATGTTGGAGGGCATATTCTGGTCTCCTAAGATCAGTTTTGGGTAGCATGTCCTGAGCCCCATCTGTAGCCATCATTGCTTTCAGGTCCCTTTAGTTCAGAGCTTTCCATGCATCAAGATCTGTCTGTCCCATGAAGTGGGAGAGGTTGGGAGGCACTGCAGTTTAGAATTGTACCTATAGTCTAAGACTCTGAACTTCAGTAAGAAGTCTTCCATATGGTAAGAGTTCTTTGAAAATATAAATGACATGTTTGAACCACTATTCAGCAAGTCCACTGTTCTTCAGAGCAGAAAGCACAAAAATCTAGCTTCTGAAAGGTTAAGAAGGATTTACTGTTTATTTCCAAGACTTTGCCAGTCTCTTCATGGTTGAACCTGGCACTTTTTTGATTCCTAATATTTTAATCCAGTTGGTGGTCTTGTTGAATAAAGGCCTCTGTAAAGAAGGGAAAAGAAGACAGTGTGCCTGATCTTTGTAAGTAGACAGACTCTTGGAAGACCACAAACCCCTCAGGATGTTAAGTAAGTAGCACTGTAAAAACTTGCAGGAAGGGGTTGATGGGGCTTGTTATAGCCTGAAGCAGCTGGTGCTGGTCCCCAGTGTGTATACTTTTTTGTTTCTCCGGGACAATGTCAGGCCCCAGGAGTTTTTCACATGACTATTTGTCACTATGAAGAGCCAAGAGCTTGTTTTGAAGAAAACAGAGCTGGTAGTCCAAGTCGTTAGCAGAATTCCTTATAAAGTGTCAGAGGACAGGTTGTGTATAACAGAGAGGCAGACTAATACTTGTTGAGAGCCTGTTTCACACAAGGTGCAGTGCTGGGTGCTCCCACGCAGACTATTTTAGTCTTTATAAAAATCCTGTACAATGGGCATTTTTTCATATTTTTTATATTTGGAAACCAGACTTTAAGAAAATGGATTCCCCCCAAGGTCACACAACTAATAATGTTAGAGCCAGATCTAAATTTAGACAGTCTAATTGTCAAACTAGTGGCTTCCCTTCCCCTCCCGTACTGCTTTGGGTTCCACAGTAGTAGTGGAAGGGAGGGCTCACTTCCTGACTTCACTATAGAGAGAGCGGGGAAATTGGGTGTAAAATAGATTTTACATGTAGAGATTCCTTCCTAACCCTGACCTTCTAGATGCCTTAAATATATTGAACTTTTAAACATCATATCAAAATCTCGTGGGTAATGCAGTTGTAGAGGATAGAAAACTTAAGAGGAAACCCCTCCTGTGCTTTTGAAAAGAAAGAGAAACAGGTGCAGTGGGAAGGTCAGAGATATGAGACTACTTTAGATCAGCACGTCAAAGTACTTTAGGCTATCATTTTCTGAGCTCCAACAAAGCAGAATAATATGAGAAGAGCCTTTTCCCTCAAATTAAAGTATTTATGAGCCAAGCATGGTGGCACATGCTTGTAATCCTAGCATTTGGGAGGCTGAATCAGAAGGATTACAGGTTCCAGAACAGCCTCAGCAACTGAATGAGGCCCTCTGCAATTTAGTGAGACCCTGTTTCAAATTAAAAACTAAAATAGAGCTAGGGGTGTAGCTCAGAATGCCTCTGGGTTCCATTTCCAGTACTACAAATAAAAAGATATTTTTGAATTTAGAAGAGGCTAATCATACCTTCAGGATATAGCATCTCCATTGTCATGTGTTTAGATTAAACCTGGGTTGAGAGTTCACATTTCTGCCACTGAACAATGCTTCTTCAGCCCTTTTTTATTTTGAGCCAGTGGCTCACTAAATTCCCAAGACTGGCCTTGAATTTGCAATCCTCCTGAGTAGCTGGGATTATAGGCATGCACCACTGCACCTAGCTAAAACTATTTTAATGTATTTTTCAGTCTCAAACTTAAGGCCTTGCCCTATAAATGACAAATTATTAGAAGTTCCATTTTAATGTTTATGTCACTACTGTGACATAAACATACTTTTTTGCTCTTTGTTTTTTGTTTGTTTGTTTGTTTGTTTGTTTGTTTGTTTGCAGGCCTGGGGATAGAACCCAGGGGCATTCGACCTCCGAGTTACACCCCTGCCCTATTTTTTATTCTTTATTTTGAAACTAGGTCTCACTGAATTGCGAAGGGCCTCACTAAGTAGCTGAGGCTGTCCGTGAACCGCAATCCTCCAGTCTCAGCCTCCCAAATGCTGGGATTACAAGTGTGTGCCACCACGCCCGGCTTGCTCTTTGTTGATGAAGATAATATTTTACATTAGAATTTTTTCTCTTTTCAAGACATAGCTATAAACCCTCTTATCTTTGCTGGAGATCCTTCCTCACAGTTTGAAATGAATGACACTGGGGTTTTCTTGTTTCTTTCATTGAAAAAACAATTTTTTTTTTGTTTTTTTTACCCCTAGGGAACATTTGACTTTCATTTGAAGTTGTAATTGACGGGGGGAGGGGGGATAATTGAATATTTGAACTAATGTCAGTAACACCCAAATTAAATTTCATTCCAAACCTCAATGTGAATTTATGCTTTTAAAGTTTAAGAAATCTTTATAGTTGCTATCATCCTTGTTTTGTTCTGTTCCAATCTCTGACATACATGATTGATTAATATGAATCAAATAAGTTTATTGGTATAAATTTATTTCAATAGATGGGAGGTTAAGATTAATATATCAAAACAAGTAGATTGGAAATGCTCTGCATACCAGGCTCCCTTGCCCTCTTGCTAAGGCAAGGAAATTATGAAAATGAAATATGAATGGCATCTAAATTGTGGCTTTCTGATTTATTATTGTTGAATATTAAAATTATCTCTCAATTTGGTTATAAGAAAAGTGCTTGATTTGAGTATTCTCTTCCTTCTCTTGGGATGGGCAGTGGTGGAGACAGGATTACAAAGTCTGTACCTAGGAGTCCCCTAGGCGATGCAGTCTCAGCAGCTCCAGCCTGGCATCTTGTTTGCAAGTGTGCCCTGTCAGTGTCGAAATCCACCCCAGCCACTGCCAGAGCAGACCTCAGGAAAGCAGCCACTCAGCCGCGGCACTTCTGGTGCTCTTCCACCAGCCAGCGGGCAGGTGCCTCTTGGACTAGATTGCTACAGGTGCAATGTATTAGTGTCAGAGGAAAGTGCTTATTTCACCCTGTGGAAATTTAAGAAACACTGCTTCACTGGCAGATACTATTTTAATGTTAGGTGTAAGGTACTGTGGCAGAGTCAAAGCAGTGTAAGCCATAGTTTTACCGCCAAAATTGTTAGCTTGCTTTAGATGCATTGTCATTAAATCCACCAGTTAAATCTGTAAAATTAATCACAATTTTAGCTGGGCATAGTGGATCACAGTTCGCAGACAGCCTCAGCTACATAGTGAGTCCCTTTGCAACTCAGTGAGACCTGGTTTCAAAATAAAGAATAAAAAATAGGTGTAGTTTGGAGGTAGAATGCCCCCTGGGTTCCATCTCCAGTACTGCCAAATAAATAAATAAATAAATAGGACTGGGGGTGTAGCTCTTAGATTGAGTGACCCTAGGTTCAATGCCCACCCCTCCACCCACACCAAAAAATAAAATAAGGATGCCTGAATGCACTGTGTAATCATGATTTTGCTTTCAGAACAGGAAAGCAATCTATACATCATATTACTGGGGCATCTCATAAAAGTTGAATATTGAGAGGATTAGATGTCAATATATTGGTTGAGATCTCTCCTAAATGCACAGGACCAGAAGTATTTCAGATTTCAGATATTTTCGGTGTTTTGAATATTTGCATATATGTAATATCTTAGGGATGAGACCCCAAGTGTAAATATGAAATTAATTTATGTTTCACATACACCTATGCTCACAGCCTAAAACCTAATTTTGTACCCTATTTTCAGCGAACCTGTGTTTTGACTTTTGCCTGTCACATGAGGTCAGATGTGAATTTTCCATATGTGGCATCATTTCGTCACTCAGAACGCTTTGGATTTTGTAATATTTCAGATGTTAGACTTTTGGGCTAGGGATATTCAACCTGTATTTATGAAAATTATATAACTGTATCTTTATAAGAGAATGTTCTCATCTTTAGGAAATTCACACCAAAGAATTTAGGGATAAAGGAGCATGACATCCTGTATTTATTTTTAATTAATTAATTAATTAATTAATTTTGAGGTATGGGGGATGGAACCCAGGAGCACTGTGTATCTCCAAGCTACACCCCAGCTCTATCTTTTAGACTTCTTCTTCTTTTTTTTTTTTTTGTAGTACTGGGGATGAAACACAGGGGCCTTCTAACTCCGGGCTACACTCCCTCCCAGACCTATTTTATATTTTATTTGGAAACAGAGTCTGTTAAGCCAGCTGAGGCTGGCTTCAAATCTGCATGATCCTCCTGTCTCAGCCTCCCAAGCATGGGGAAGACTTCTTTTTTTTTGAAACAGGGTCTCACTGAGTTGCAAAGGACCTTGCTAAGTAGCTGAGGCTGTCTGCAAACTGTGATCCTCTGGTCACAGTGTCCCGAATGCTGGGTTTACAAGTGTGTGCTACCACACCAGCTACATCTTATATTTACTCTCAAGTGGGTTTGAGAAACAGAATGATAAATATAGCAATTATAGCAAAATGTAAATAAGTGAACAATTGGTGTTTTTTATATTTTTATGCATGAAATTATATGACAATGCTATATCAAATATCTTACATTCTTTATATGTAGATAAAGTTCTTCAGAAACCAACAAAAACTCATCTGAGGCATTTCAGCTAGTAATCAAGGCCAGCATTCTACTCATTCTTCCTCTCATGGCAAAGAATTTACCAAACCAATTGGCAAGATAGATAGTCATTTCACAGAGAGAATATATGTCAGATGGGCGTGGTGGCGCACGCTTCTAATCCCTGCGCTTGGGAGGTGGAGACAGGAGGATGGCGTAGGTTCGAAGCCAGCCTTGTTGGCTCAAGAGACCCTGTTTCCAAATAAAAATATAAAATAGGTCTGGGAGTGTAACCCGGAGGGAGAAGGGTTTCCAGGAACCCCAGTACCACCAAATTAAAAAAAAAAAAAATATATATATATATATATATATATTTATATATATATATATATATAGTATGTATGTCATAGTGTTGAAAATTTTTTCTTATATCTCCACTGAGGACACACCTCACCTTCTTTTCCTTTCCTATTATTTATTTTATTTATTTATTTATTTATTTATTTATTTTTGTCGTAAAGGGGATGGAGCCCAAGAGTATTCTACCTTTGAGCCACACCCCCAGCCCTATATTTTTATTCTTTATTTTGAAACAGGGTCTCACTGAGTTGCAGAGGGCCTCACTAAGTAGCTGAGGCTGTTTGCGAACTGCGATCCTCCTGTCTCAGCCTCCCAAATGCTGGGATTACAATCATTCGCCACCACACCCGGCTTCCTTTCCTTTTTGAAGTACTAGGGATCGAACTCAGGGATGTTCCACCTCTGAGCCATACCCCAGTCCTGTTTTATTTTTATTTTAAAATAGAATCTTGCTAAGTTTCTGAGGATCTCATTAAGGTGCTGAAGCTGACCTCAAATCTGTGATCTTCTTGTCTCAGTCTCCAACTACTAGGATTACAGGCCACAGTACCCAGCTTGTACCTCATTTTTCCTTAATTAGTTGTTTTGGCTTATCTCATTTCTTTTGATTCTTCTCACATAATTCATATTTCTGATTTACTAAGCATAATCTAAGGTAATATGGTAAATACTTTCTTTTTATTGAAAGGATAGCTACAAAGTACAGTGAGAGTCATTTGTTTTTACTGATTATTTTTGTTTATTTTTATTTATAGCAATGTACACATTGCCTGTACTCTCTGTGTTTTAGATGGTATATCATTTAAGCCTGGATCATATATATATGTATATATTATATAGGTATACATTTATATGATTGTGTGTGTGTGTGTGTGTGTGTGTGTGTGTGTGTATCTCAAGGGCTCTCTTAACACTTTATTCCACCCAATTCCACTTATCCTTGGCTTAGCCATGGAATAGATGTGAGCCAAATATGAAGGATGTTAATGGCTAAAATTCACAATTTAATGTATTTCTCTTATTGCATTCCCAAAGTGCCTATAAATGCTGATGTAATTTTTTTAAAGATGAATAATTGATGTTGCAATAGACAATAAGTCAGAATTGGGAATTCTTTCTGATTACAAATGTAAAGAGCCCTGGGTTTTTTTTCCCCCAAGTCAAGCAGGAGCTCGTTTATTCTTCTTCAAGCATCATATATATAGCACAGAACCACAAGGGGAATTTCCAATGAGGAAATAGCCTAGCCTATCGGGATAAAGGTCACCTCTTCACGGGCCCAGCATGTAGCTTGCAGCCAATCCCGAGCCATTCATGTGTGCGGAAGCTCCTTTAAAGGGAAAAAGAGAAAAACTACTTAGTCTCCCCACCCATAATGACTGGGGAAAACACACCTTTGTAACTTCCTCCAGGCGCAGTCTAGCCCTTTTTCTGCGGAAGTTCATAAACTTTGCCTAAGGCTTAGCCTGCAGGCCACTCAGGCCAAGGGAGGCTGTATCTCTTTAGGCGCTATATGTACACACCCCAACATCTCCCCCTTTTTCTTTTATTTTATTGGGACTGGGCCTGTCTTAGGTTGTCCTCATCAAGTATAAGGGATTACCCGTCATTGGATAGCACAGATATGCTGTACCTCCTGTCTTAGGTTTCCCTGGCCCATGGGGATCTTGCCTATCATTGGACACCAGCCCTTTAACATGTTGCAATTTCCCCCATCTGGGGGACTTGTAAGGCGGGAGAGGGGCAGTCATATTCAGAGCGCCAATCATAAAATTCATTTTCTTTGCTGGCAAGCCTTTGTTAATGCACTTCTATTTAGTTGATTTTAACAGAAACTGAACTAATCTATTAGAAACACAGGGGCCTATGGTGCACAAAACTATGATAAACAGCAACAGACCCAACAAAGGAAGAAAATAGGGCAAAAGTCCATGAAAGCCGGTCTAGAACAAATTCTCCTGAAGATCTAGTTGCTGCCTCTCCAGATCATCTTGGAGCTGCTTAATCTTATCTTGTACCAGGCCAGAACTATTTGCATAAAAACAGCATTTTTCCTGCAAAAATAAGCAGATGCCTCCCTTTTCGGCTGTTAATAAATCCAATTCCCGTCCTTTTTGTAATACCACATCAGCTAGAGAATCTAATTGGGCATGTAAGTCTAGGATGGTTTCTGAGACGGCCTTAATACCATCGATCATTTGGAGGGAGAGTTTTCTGTGTAACTCAAAGGCCATCCCAAGGCCAGCTGCACCCGTGGCAGTTCCGGCAGTAATCCTCAGGCCGATTAAGAGGGGTATGGCTTGTACTGCCCTCCTTTTTCATCCTCCCCAATAATCAAAGGAGGGATGGGCATTGGTTCCTCCCCTGGGATAATATTTATATCGGGGAGCAGGGAGGCAAGGGTGCAAAGGCCTGTCCATGATGGGGACAAGGATCCATATGCCATGCTATCACAAAGATTTTGGGAGGAAGATTCAACAGTAATATTTATAGACCAAAAATTGAACCATCAACGTTGGGCGCCCAGTAACAGGTATTATTTATTGATTTTTTTAAACAGCTAAACAGATAATGGGTAGGACATAGAGAAATTGGGGTGATCTAGTTTTGGGGACTCCCCTTGATTGATTAGGGCCAAGGGCCGATGTGGTCCATCTCGAAGACAAAGCCAACAATCTCTAGCTAATTCCGGGGAGGTTTGATTAAGGAGATTGTATGTTGAATGCAAAATAGATTCTGTTTGGGGATCAAGTGCTAAGTCCCCTCTGTTGTTGGGCAGAGCTATGGGATGATAATTTAACTCAGGATATTGGGAAAGGATAATTTGTTTTTCTACTTCTTGTTTTCTTTTTTTTGTTTGTTTTTTTTTGGGGGGGTTGGGGTTTGTTGTTTTTTTTTTTTTGGTGGTACTGGGGTTCCTGGAAGCCCTTCTACCTCCGGGCTATACTCCCAGACCTATTTTTACATTTTTATTTGGAAACAGGGTCTCCTAAGCCAGCGCGCGCGGCTGGCTTCGAACCTGCGCGATCCTCCTGTCTCTGCCTCCCAAGCGCGGGGATTACAGGTGTGCGCCACCACGCCCGGCTACTACTTCTTGTTTTCGAACCTCATCTCGGACTCCACCACCATCTGTAACATGGATGGGGGGCAAGATTCCAGAAAACCTCATCCCCCGGTTCACCATGACATGGGGCTAGCATACTGTTATTGTCTGCCCTTATAAACACGCTCCCGAGCGTGCCGAGGGGTTAGGCCAGTGCTGGGGCCAATGGCCGGCATCGGAGCCTGCTGTGAGGCAAGGCCGCTACTGGGGCCTCCGAGGCCAGGATCGGAACCTGCCGAGGGGTTAGGCTGATGCCGGGGCCAGCGAGGCCGGGATCGGAGCCTGCCGTGAGGCAAAGCCGGAGCTGGGGCCTCCGAGGCCGGGATCAGAGCCTGCTGAGGGGTTAGGCCGGTGCCGGGACCAGTGGCCGACATTGAAGCCTTCCGTGAGGCAAGTCTGCTACTGAGGCCGCCAAGGCCAGTATTGGACCCTGCCTTGAGGTGAGGCCGGTGCTGGGGCCAGTGAGGCCGGGATCGGAGCCAGCTGAAGGGTTAGGCCGGTGTCGGGGCCAGTGAGATCAGAATCAGGGCCTCCCATGAGGCAAGGCCACTGCTTGAGCCAGCGAGGTCTGGATCAGTCCACCAGGTAGCCAGGCCACTATTGGGGCCTTCAAGAGTGGGATCGGTACTTGCAACGTGGCAGGCACAGAGAAATATCACAGAAAATATAAATCAGATGCTTCCCCTAATCACCAAAAACTAGGAGGAAAGGGGCAACAGGAAGAGATCGAGCTATAGAAAGGGCCCTATAGTGAAGCAACTAAGGTGACCAATCAGAGGGTATGGAATAGGGGAGGATGGAGCCCCTTTAAAACGCAGGAGGTATATAAACAAATGTATCAAAGTTAATCACCAAACAAGTATGGGATCTAGGGAGGGGGAGGAAATGGGATGGGGGCCGGATGAGGGCTAATTGGATGATGTGTGCTTGTATATCCTCTCAAATCTTGTATTCCAATGTGATACATGATTACAATGCACCAATAAAAATAAATAAATGAATAAAAAATAAACCCGCTCCCTTCCGGAGATTTACGCCGATTCCTCACTGCTGTCCAGTAAACCTTTCCATCCGTATGGGTGCATTGCTGGACAACTTCATAGCAAAGACTATGAACGGCTGGGATCCAAAGTGGTCTTTTATCATCATAGGGAAAGACACATCTAAAACTCCTTCCTGCAGTTATGAGGGGATCTGGGACCATCCACATTCTTGTCAGGGGATTTCTCCATTTTACTTTGATGGAGGAAAAGGGAATCTCTGTGGTCCAATGCCTATGAAAAGGGGACAGGTTGGAGTCTTTTGAAAAATTTAAAATATTTAGGGTTAATAATGCTTTTCTTAATTGATCATGTGGGGGTAGCAACTCCCCCTTATGTTTTTGTAATTGAACTTTTAAGACATGATTATATTTTTCTATTAAAGCTTGTCCTTTTGGGTTATATGGAATGCCCATAGTGTGAATAATTTTCCATAATTGTAGGAAAGAGGCAAAATGTTGACTAATAAAACAAGGGCCATTATCAGTTTTGATTTGTTCAGGAATACCAAGAATAGCAAAAAATTGACGAAAATGACTTGTAGCATGTTTTGTCTTTTCACCCGAATGAGCTGAGGCCCAAGCAGCCCTGGAATAGGTATCTATGGAAACAAAAATATACTTGAGTTTTCGAAATGGTTGAAAATGAGTTACATCCACTTGCCATAATCCATTGGGGCATAGGTCTCTCGGGTTAAGTCAAGGCAATTGAACAGGGGTATTTGCAAGAAGGGTTGACATGATTTATAAGTGCGAACAATTCTTTTTAAATCCTTAGTAGGGATTAGAAGATATTTGTGTTTTAATCCCCTCCAATTTACATGGGTTAATCGATGAAAATCCATGGCCTCTTCTACAGATAGGGCTTGAACTTTTGTGGAGGCCAGTTGGTCAGCCATGGCATTTCCATTGGATAGTAACCCGGGTAGGTTATGATGTCCCCTAAGATGCTGAATATATATTGGATATCGACGATGTTCAAGCAGACGTTGTATTTGTATCATTAAGGGATAATAGGATTGGCATCTAATTTAATATAAGCATCTATTAAAGTAGGTAACAAATTTATAACATAAAAACAGCCTGGGCCTTTCTGTTGCGCTCACTTCCATTCCTTTCCTGTGGGTCCTGGGAAGGCCCCCTATCACTGGACTTTGGTTCCGGGCCTTTCTGTTGCGCTCACTTCAGTTCGTTTCCTGTGTGTCCCAGGAAGGCCCCGTATCACTGAACTTGGGTTCCGGGCCTGTCTGGTGCGCTCACTTCCGTTCCTTTCCTGTGGGTCCTGGGAAGGCCCCCTATCACTGGACTTTGGTTCCGGGCCTGTCTGGTGCGCTCACTTCCGTTCCTTTCCCGTGGGTCCTGGGAAGGCCCCCTATCACTGGACTTTGGTTCCGGGCCTGTTTGGTGGGCTCACATCCGTTCCTTTCCTGTGGCTCCCGGAAAGGCCCTGTATCACTGGACATTGGTTCCAAACCTTTCTGGTTCGCTCACTTCGGTTCCTTTCCTGTGGGTCCCAAGAAGGCACCTTATCACTGGACGTTGGTTCCGGGGCTGTCTGGTGCGCTCACTTCCGTTCCTTTCTTGTGGGTCCCAGGAAGGCACTATATCACTGGACGTTGGTTCCGGGCCATTCTAGTGCACTCACTTCCATTCCTTTCCTGTGGGTCCCGAAAGGCCCCCTATCACTGGACGTTGGTTCCGGGCCTGTCTGGTGAGATCACTTCCATTCCTTTCCTGTGGGTCCCAGGAAGGTCCCCTATCACTGGACTTTGGTTCCGGGCCTTTCTGTTGCACTCACTTCCGTTCCTTTCCTGTGGATCCCCGGAAGGCCCCCTATCACAGGAAGTTGGTTCCGGGCCTGTCTGGTGCGCTCACTTCCGTTTTTTTTCCTGTGGGTCCCGGGAAGGCCCCCTATCACTGGACTTTGGTTCCGGGCCTTTCTGGTGCACTCACTTTCGTTCCTTTCCTGTGGGTCCCAGGAAGGACCCCTATCACTGGACTTTGGTTCCGGGCATTTCTGGTGCGCTCACTTCTGTTCCTTTCCTGTGGGTCTCGGAAAAGCCCCCGTATAACTGGACTTTGGTTCTGGGCCTGTCTGGTGCGCTCACTTCTGTTCCTTTCCTGTGGGTCCCCGGAAGCCCCCACTCACTGGACTTTGGTTCCGGGCCTTTCTGTTGTGCCCACTTCCGTTCCTTTCCTCTGGGTCCGGGAAGGCCCCCTATCACTGGACTTTGGTTCTGGGCCTTTCTGGTGCACTCACTTCCGTTCCTTTCCTGTGGGTCCCCGGAAGGTCCCAGTATCACTGGAATTTGGTTTCAGGTCTTTCTGTTGCGCTCACTTCCGTACCTTTCCTGTGGTTCCCGGGAAGGCCACATATCACTGGACTTTGGTTCTGGGCCATTCTAGTGCGCTCACTTCCGTTCCTTTCTTGTGGGTCCCGGGAGGGCCCCGTATCACTGGACTTTGGTTCCGGGCCTATCTGGAGCACTCACTTCCGTTCTTTTCCTGTGGGTCCCGGGAAGGCCCTGTATCACTGGACGTTGGTTCCGGGCCTTTCTGGTGCGCTCACTTCCGTTTCTTTCCTGTGGGTCCTGAGAAGACCCCGTATCAGTGGAATTTGGTTCCGGGTCTTTCTGTTGCGCTCACTTCCGTTCCTTTCCTGTTGGTCCCGGGAAGGCCCCATATCACTGGAAGTTGGTTCCGGGCTTTTCTGTTGCTCTCACTTCATTTCCTTTCCTGTGGGTCCCGAGAAGGCCCCGTATCACTGAACTTTGGTTCCGGGCCTGTATTGTGCACTCAATTCCATTCCTTTCCTGTGGGTCCCGGGAAAGCCCCTTATCACTGGACTTTGGTTCCAGGCCTTTCTGGTGTGCTCACTTCCGTTCCATTCCTGTGGGACCCAGGAAAGCCCCTTATCACTGGACTTTGGTTCCAGGCCTTTCTGGTGCGCTCACTTCCGTTCCTTTCCTGTGGGTCCTGGGAAGGCCCCCTATCACTGAACTTTGGTTCCGGGCCTTTCTGGTACGCTCACTTTTGTTCCTTTCATGGGGTCCCGGAAAGGGCCCCTATTACTGAATTTTTGTTCCGGGCCTGTCTGGTGCGCTCACTTCCGTTCCTTTTCTGTGGGTCCCGGGAAGGCCCTGTATCACTGAATTTTGGTTCCGGGCCTTTCTTGTGCGCTCACTTCCGTTCCTTTCCTGTGGGGCCCGGGCAGGCCCCGTATCACTGAACTTTGGTTCTGGGCCTGTATTGTGTGCTCACTTCATTTCCTTTCCTGTGGGTCCCGGGTAGGCCCCTTATCACTGGACTTTGGTTCCGGGCCTTTCTGGTGCGCTCACTTCCGTTCCTTTCCTGTGGGTCCCGGGAAAGCCCCTTATCACTGGACTTTGGTTCCAGGCCTTTCTGGTGCGCTCACTTCCGTTCCTTTCCTGTGGGTCCCAGGAAGGCCCCCTATCACTGGACATTGGTTCCGTGTTTTTCTGGTGTGCTCACTTCCCTTCCTTTCGTGTGGGTCCCGGGAAGGCCCCTATCACTGGACTTTGGTTCTAGGCCTTTCTGGTGTGCTCACTTCTGTTCCTTTCCTGTGGGTCCTGAACGGCCCCCTATCACTGAACTTTGGTTCCGGGCCTTTCTGGTGCGCTCACTTCCATTCCTTTCCTGTGGGTCCTGAACAGCCCCCTATCACTGAACTTTGGTTCCGGGCCTTTCTGGTGTGCTCACTTCCGTTCCTTTCCTGTGGGTCCCGGGAAGGCCCCGTATCACTGAATTTTGGTTCCGTGCCTGTCTGGTGCACTAACTTCCGTTCCTTTCCTGTGGGTCCCAGGGAGGCCCCCTATCACTGAACTTTGGTTCCGGGCCTTTCTGGTGCGCTCAATTCCATTCCTTTCCTGTGGGTCCTGGGAAGGCCTCCTATCACTGAATTTTTATTCCAGGCCTGTCTCTTGCGCTCACTTCCGTTCCTTTCCTGTGGGTCCCGGGAAGGCCCCGTATCACTGGACTTTGGTTCCGGGCCTTTCTAGTGCGCTCACTTCCGTTCCTTTCCTGTGGGTCCCAGGGAGGCCCCATATGACTGGACTTTGGTTCCAGGCCTGTCTGGTGCACTCACTTCTGTTCCTTACCTGTCGGTGCCCGGAAGGCCCTGTATCACTGGATGTTGGTTCCAGACTTTCCTGGTGCGCTCACTTCCATTCCTTTTCTGGGGTCCCAGGAAGGCCCCGTATAACTGGCCGTTGGTTCTGGGCCTTTCTGGTGAGCTCACTTCCATTCCTTTTGTGTGGGTCCCGAGAAGGCCCCCTATCACTGAACTTTGGTTCCGGGCCTGTATGGTGCGCTTACTTCCGTTCCTTTCCTGTGGGTCCCGGGAAGGCCCCGTATCACTGGACTTTGATTCCGGGCCTTTCTGTTGCGCTCACTTTTGTTGTTTTCCTGTGGTTCTGGGAAGGACCCCTATCACTGAACTTTGGTTCCGGGCCTGTCTGGTGCGCTCACTTTCATTCTTTTCCTGTGGGTCCCTGGAAGGGCCCCAATCACTGGATGTTGGTTCCGGGCTTGTCTCTTGCGCTAACTTCTGTTTCTTTCCTGTGGGTTCCAGGAAGGCCCCGTATCACTGAACTTTGTTTCTGGGCCTGTCTGTTGCGCTCACTTCCGTTCCTTTCCTGTGGGTCCCGGGAAGGCCCCGTATCACTGAACTTTGGTTCCGGGCCTGTCTGTTGCGCTCACTTCTGTTCTTTTCCTGTGGGTCCTAGTAAAGCCCCCTATCACTGAACTTTGGTTTCGGGCCTTTCTGGTGCTATTACTTCCGTTCCTTTCCTGTGGGTCCCAGGAAGGCCCTCTATCACTGAACTTTGGTTTCGGGCCTTTCTGGTGCGCTCACTTCCGTTTCTTTCCTGTGGGTCCCAAGAAGGCTCCGTATCACTGAACTTTGTTTCTTTGACTGTCTGGTGCACTCACTTCCGTTCCTTTCCTATGGGTTCCAGTAAATGATAGTGTCTTAGCCACATCTGAATTTGAGTCAGTGTTGTGAAATGGTTATGTGCTCAGGTTCTGAAGCCAGTCACACTTGGATTTAAAACTGGCTCTGCCACTTACTACTTGTGTGGCTTTGAACAAGTTACTCATTATCTTTGCATCTCTTTAAGATGGGATAAAATGAACTTACCTGCACGAAGTGATACATATACAAAGTTTGACATTTTTATGTGTTTAATATATGTTAGCCAGTGTTAGTTATCATTGCTTATTTATGTTATCATTATCACTCTGTTATTTTTAGTGTAATTTTGTCTTTTTCTGAATTTGTGGATGTCTTTAGATTTGTCATCCTTTTCCTACAATCTCTTCTACTCCCTTCTTCCACGTGATTTTTCTTTTTATTGTGGCATTTTATTTTTCTCAAGGGTCCAGAGATAATCCCTGTTTCCTATCCCTTCCCCAGAATTTTCTCTTCTCTCTACTGCTTCCAAAGTCTACTGCTTGAATGGTGAAGACCAAGTATGAATCTTACTTCTTTCTTAGTCATGACCTGACTCTTTGCTCTGTCTTTTGCAAAGACTGAGCTTTTAAACTGTAGTTTATAGAATTGTGGGCAATTATAAGTAACTGAGGCTTACTTTCTTTTCTTCCATAAGTGGTACCAGATAAGTCTATAATACCCCTTTTTTCTTTCCTCTCCTTTCCTCCCCTTCCTTCCCCTCCCCTCCCTTCTCCCCTCCCCTCCCCTCCCTTCCCTTCCCTTCCCCTCCCCTCCCCTCCCCTTCTCTTCTCTTCTCTTCTTATGTGTGCTAATGAGGATTGAACCCAGGGATGCTCTATGTCTGAGCTACACCACTATCCCTATTCACTTTTTATTTTGAGACAGGGTCCTGCTAAGTTACAACACACTGGCCTCTAACCTGATATCCTCCCACCTCAGCCTCCAAAGTACTGAGATTACAAATGTGTACTATCCCACCAAGTTCATTGCATTTGCTGCCAGTCTTTGTGGTAGATATGGCAAAAAAGATCTGCTTTGGGTCGGGGCAGATTCTGTCACTTTATAATTATCTTCTAGCTTTGTCTATTCCTAGTTAATAAGACTGTTCAAAGGATCAGACTAAACCATGCATGTGAGAGGGTTTTCTAAACTACGAAGCACAGTTAATATGAGGGATGATTATTGCAACTGAACAAAGACCAGGCAGCCTAAGTGATATCCAAATTCAACCCTAGAAAATAAAGATGTAACCTCTTTCCTTCCTCCTCCTTACATACCACCTCCACAAGTTTACAGTAGCTCTTTGAGCCAGAGAGGCTGGTGATTAACCCCATGCATGACTACGAGCCCTTTCTCCTTCCCTCAGGCCCACGTTAGTCTCTTACAGAACAGTGGCCCAATCCCGCACCTAGACTTTGGACACAGTATGACAGGTGAGGCACTTAATAGGATGTAGGAATGGGGATTAGGGGCAGTTTCTATTGTACTCTTTTCTAATCCCCTTCCTGACAACTTTTATCCTGGCAACACCCATAGATTAAATGACATTTCAAAATAAAGTTCAGCGAGGGCAAGACCAAATAGTTTCTGCCAAGTGGGGCAGGGGGTGTAGCTCAGAGGTCGAATGCCCTTGGGTTCCATCCCCAGACCCACACACACACACAAATAGGGCTGGGAGTGTAGCTCAGAGATAGAATGTCCCTGGGTTCCATCCCCAGTACTGCAAAAGGAGAGAGGGGGGGGGGAGGGAGGGAGGGAGGGAGGGAGGGAGAGAGAGAGAGAGAGAGAGAGAGAGAGAGAGAGAGAGAGAGAGAGAGAAGGAAGGAAAGAAGGAACCTCACTGAGAAAGCTGGGTTAGGAAGATGGTGCTGTTGGCAAAGCAGGCTGGTGCTCCCTCTAGTTGAATAGAATCTCTAGTCCCAGAATTGGTTAGTACCACTTCTGCCTTCCTGCTCTGCCATGGAGTCTGCCGTGTTATCCTCTCCTGATTTTTATTGGATGCATTACACCATGTTTTTATCTTAATCTGTAAGTTATCAGGAACTCCTTAGAAAGCTAGTGCCAACACATAGTTTGTTCTTGCCTCACTAATGATGTTCCAGTAAGTTCAGACAACTTTGATTTGGAGGCCAGATGATAATCTTCTTTATTCCTTTCATGTAAATATATTGTAGTTAGTTTGTCAAATTTGTTTGCAAATGAGTTGACTCTGGAATGTACCTCATCAGGAATGATGATGAGTCCCAATTTGAACTTTAAACTAAAACCTAAAATCAGCATTGTTCCCTCTCTAATAGGCAATGAGTTTTGTCACTTCATTTCTTAAGTGAAATTTCTCCTGTCAATGTGATTTGCCTTTCAGCTACTCAGCAGTTGTTCCTCAGGTACTCTGTTCATTGTCACGTGGTAACTAGTTCTACTTTTCCAAAAATTAGTATGACTTCCTTCAGAGCGAACCAGAGCACCTAAAAATAGTTTTATTATTATTATTTTTTTCTTTTTTGGTGGTGCTGGGGTTCCTGTAAGCTCTTCTACTTCCGGGCTACACTCCCAGACCTATTTTATATTTTTATTTGGAAACAGGGTCTTGTAAGCCAGCACACATGGCTGGCTTCGAACCTGCGCAATCCTCCTGTCTCCGCCTCCCAAGCGCGGGGATTACAAGCGTGCGCCACCACGCCCGGCTAAAAATGTTTTTTTTACCAGGATATTTTTCAACAGGGGATTTCAGAATACGAGAATCTGAACAGCTGAACATTAAATCCTGCCCTAAATGGGAAGTTGTAAAATAAACTGGCACATGATGTTTTGAAAAGAAACAGAAATTAGCTAGTGATTCATTGGTATTCAGCTTTTAGGGTCTATAAAACTTGGCTACATTTTATTTTCTTTTGCTGGTGTTTCTAAAATCTCTTTTCTTTGTAAAGGCTTTGTTCTTGGTGTTCATGTAGTCAACACAGAATCTAGTAACTCTAATGAATCCTCATTGTACTCTGTTAAATAGACAGTAATCAGATTTGAAAGTGACCAAAGAACTAAGGATTCGGGGCTTTACACAGTGGGGCAAGTCTCTGGGTATAATAGGGTGTTGTTGTTGTTGTTGTTGTTGTTGTTGTTACTGTGACCAAAATGCCTAACAAAAACAACGTAGAGGAGGAAGTTTATTGTGCCTCACAGTTTCAAAGGTTCAGTCCATGGTCAACTGACTCCAAGGCAGAAACATGGTGGCCGCAGGGGTGGTGGAAGAGAGCTGATTAACTCATGGTGGCCAGAAGCAGAGAGAAGCAGAAAGGGCCCAGGGACAGAAATAGTCCCCATGTTCATGTCCCCAGTGACCTACCTCTGGCCACACTTCCTTCTACAGTTACCACTCAGTGAGTCCATCCAGATCACAGTGGATCTATCCACTGATCACAGTAGCCCTGATTTAATTATTTTAGCCCTGAATATTGCACTGCCAGCACAGGAGCTCTTTGGGAGATACCACATAGCCAAATCATTGTGTATTTTTTAATTCTTATCACTGCATTCCTTCTCTTCCTTCTGTAGTAAAATGATGACCAGTGACACTTCTGTCTTTCATTATTTATTGACCCTGGTCTCTAATGAGAAACAGAATATCTATCATTCTGCCTTGAACTCTCTAGGAGAATAATAACAATGTTCGTCTTTGTTAGCTATATATAATTAAACAATGATGGAACCATTTGTTCTTGCTAAGAACAAAACTATTTTCTTTCTTTCAGAAACATGTCAGGGTTGCCCGAGCCAAAATACATGTTCTTTTTGTCCACATACTAGCAGGATAGGTGTGTCTAGTTTTCTTCTAAATTATGTTTCTAGCTTGTTTCCAGCTAAGAAATCTTAAACCAAGAAAAGAATCTTAAAGTTTTGTTCTTGGCACAGTCTCATTTTCTCTTTTTAGAAATTAAAACAAAGGTTGAGTGGACAGTGTTCTTGGAATTTTATTGCCTTGCTAGCTCACAGACCTGAGCCTCTAGGTAGACATGAAAGCACAGCAGCCCTCGAGTGTGTGTGTAGGGATGAGGTACAGGTGGTTGTGGGTTGTGTATGTATAAATTTCACCTTTGGTTTATGCTGTAGTTTGGATCTAAAATGTCCCTTAAAGGCCCAGGCTATAGCTTGGCACTGTTGGGAGGTGGTAGAAACTTTAAGAAGTGGGATCTAATGAAAATGTCCTCTTGTTATTGGGGGGGTGTGCCCTTGAAAAAGATAGTGGGACACTGCCCCTCAGCTTCCTTCATCCCCCCCCCCGCACCCCCAGCAATGAAGTGACTGGGCTTCCGCCACCTCCAGATACTCTTGCCATGATACATTGTGCCATCTCAAGTCCAAAGCAAAGGGGCTGTCAATCATGGACTGAAACCTTAGAAAGTATGAACTAAGCACAGTGTGGTGGCACATGCCTGCAGTCTCAGCACTTGGGAGGCTGAGACCGGAGGATCACAAGTTCACGGCCAGTCTCAGCAATTTAGTGAAGCCCTTTGCAATTGAGTGAGACCGTTTTCAAAATAAAAATAAAATAGGGCTGGGTGAAGCTATGAAGTAGAATACCCCTGGATTCAATCCCTAGTATACCACACACGACACACACACACTGTGGACTAAAGTAAACCTTTTCTTTTTATAAGTTAATTATCTGAGGGATTTGTTATACTAACAAAACTAACAGCTTTCACCTCACTTATCTTGCTAATGGCCCCCTTGTAAGGGTCCCTGGGTTTTCCTGGTACCTGATTATCTTGGTGATTTCATGTTTAGAAGGTCAGGGAAGATATGATGATACTTCACTTTGAATATGTGTGTGCATCTGCTAGGGACTATTGGGTAAGGAGAGGAGTTTGCCTATTATGCTTTGTGCCCCACCTATATACCCATCACTACCAGACTCCACTTAATGTGTAAACCCTGTGCTTTAAGGCAAGCTACTTATTCTTGCTGTGAGAAAACAAATCTCCTGATTTTGCATTTGTTGTATATGTAGCAGTAGTGGGCTGATAATTGAACCAAGAACCTCTACCACTGAGCTGTATCGCCAGCCAAATCTTCTGATCTTTAAGTAATATAAAGGTGTTAACCGCTGTTTGTATTACTTCTATTCAGAGTACTTATGTTTTAAAGATGTAGCCTAGGCTGAGAGCAATAGTCCTAGCCACTGAAGGAAGATCGGTATTTGGGAACAATATCTTTCTGGTTTAAGTTACATCATAAGGCTTGATTTTCAAAAGTAGTTATGTAAAGTCACAAAGTTTCTCCCAATAACTCTAATTTTTTTTTTTTAAATAGGGTCTCACTGAGTTGTGAAGGGCTTCACTAAGTAGCTGAGGCTGTCCACCTGCAATCCTCTGGTTTATGCCTCTGCCTCCTGAATGCTGGGATTACAAATGTGTGCCACCACCACGCCCGGCCTTTTTTTTTTCTTTTTCTTTTTTTTTTTTTTTTTGTAGTACTGGGGATTGAACCCATGGGCATTCTACCTTTGTTCTACATCCCCAGCTCTATGTTTTATTCTTTGTGGGGTTTTTTTTTTGGGGGGGGTACTGGGGATGGAACCTGGGGACATTCTACCTCTAAGCTACACCCCCAGCCCTATTTTTTATTCTTTATTTTGAAACAGGGTCTGACTAAGTTGCAGAGGGTCTCACTAAGTGGTTGAGGCTGTCTACCAACCGCGATCCTCTGGTCTTAGCTTCCTGAATGCTGGGATTACAAGTGCGCACCACCATGCCCAGCTGACACCCTGTTTCAAAATAAAGAATAAAAGCCAGACGTGGCTCAGGCTTGTAATCCCAGCATTTGGGAGGCTGAGACAGGAGGATCACAGTTCGAGGGCAGCTTCAGCTGCTTAGGCCCTTTGCAACTCAGTGAGGCCTGGTTTCAAAATAAAGAAAAAAAAATAGGGCTGGGGATGTATGCCAGAGGTCGAATGCCCCTGGGTTCCATCTCCAGATTTGAACAACAACAACAACAACAACAACAACAACAACAACAACAACAACCAGGGTCTCACTAAGCTGTAGAGGGCCTAAGTAGCTGAGGCTGGCTGTCTCAGTATCCCAAGTACTGGGATTACAAGCATGTGGCACCATGCCCGGCTCTAATTTTTTTTTTTTTTTTTCGGTACTGGGGGTGGAACCCAGGGCATTACACCTCCTAGCTAAACCCCCAGTCCTAATTTTTAGTACTTTTACTTTTGAAATAGGGTCTCACTAAGTTGTGAAGGGTCTTGCTAAGTAGCTGGAGCTGTCCGCGAACTGTGATCCTCCAGTTGCAGCCTCCTGAATGCTGAGATTACGGCATGTACCACCACGCCCGGCTAATATTTTTCTATAAAACATTTTACAGAGTTGCTGTGGTAGTAAATTACTCACGTAAACTTCACTTTTTCCATCTTGTGGAACTCTCTAAAAAATGGAATATTGGGGTGGCACTAAGTACTGTGTGAATATATGCCATTGTTGGTGTGCTCCACATTATATGTAGTTTGTTGTTGTTGTTTGCAGTACTGGGGATGGAACCCAGGGCCATTCTACCTCCGAGATACACTCCCAGCCATACATATATATATTTTTTTGGGGGTGGTACTAAGGATGGAACCCAGAGGCATTCTACCTTCAAGCTACTCCCTCAACCCTATTTTTTATTCTTTATTTTGAAACAGGGTCTCACTGGGTTGCAGAGGGCCTCAATAAGTAGCTGAAGCTGTCTGTGAACCGTGATCCTCTGGTCTCAGCCTCCCGAATGCTGGGATTACAAGCGTGCGCCACCATGCCCGGCTAACATGATCCACATTATGATGCGAGACTGTAGTGCACCAATAAAATAAAATTTTAAAAATATGTAACAATAAAGGAGAAGAAAAAAAAGCTGGGCATGGTGGTGCACACTTGTAATCCCAGTATTTGGGAGGCTGAAATAAGAAGATCGTGCTTCGTGGACAGCATCAGCTACTTAGCAAAGCCCTTTGCAACTCAGTGAGACCCGGAATAATAATAAGCAAAGATAATAATAATAATAAGCAAGGAATCAAAACTTACTACTAGAGCAAGTAACTGATCACAATGGAAGACTGTAGAAGAAGAGAAAAAAAGACAAGAACTGTAATAATAGAAAACAAGGAAGGGGAGAGAGACACTGGTGATTATTCATTTCTGGACTCTTGTTTCCAGGGCCAAATGTTAAAAAATAGTTTAAAGTCAAGCTAAGGAACTCAGTAAAATTTAATAGAGAACAAAAGACTTTTAAATCTGAGTGTGTGTGTGTGTGTGTGTGTGTGTGTCTGACTGTCTAGGAATTGAACCTTGGGTTTTTCATGTGCTAGGCAAGAAATCTATCTCTGTTGAAAAATTTTCCAATGGAATGACTAATTTTTCATAAATTTGCTTTTCTTTCCAAAAGGTGATAACTCCTCTTATAACTTGAAACACAAGAAACTCCCATTATTAACATTCTTTTCTTACTTAAACTTGGTTTTTGTTTGGACTAAATGAAAACTTCACAGTTTCTAAACTCTCATATGAGGCAACACTTATTTTCTGTCCAAACACATGTGCTTGGATAAATACAGGTATCCAGGGGAAGCTGCTCTTCTGTGTGGACCCTCACACCCGAGAGGTCCCTTGTTCCCCTCTGGGGCATGGGTAGAGCGCCATCAGCACTCAGTGCAGCCGACAGCCAAGTTCAGCAACAACAAAAGAACTTGACCATAATAAGCTCCTGAAGGTTGTCCTAGCCATGGCAGTGATCTCCCTCTGAAGATGCTGCTTGCTCTTTTTCCTGCATTTTGAGGACAGAGTGGAAAGTGCCATAGTACTGTAGCATGGGAAACTTTTCCTCTGTCCTCAGGTTCTTTGTATGAAACCTGCGAATTAAACTGGGAAAAGATTAACAGGAGAAAACGTTTACAAAATACATTGCCATTGATATTTTCACTGTTATATGCACAAGGGCTTTACACATACACACACACACCATTTTAACAAAGAGCAATAAATTATGAAGTGAGTAACTGTGGGAAGACAATAATATAGAAAAACTAATGCAAAGAATTTTAATAAGCTCATTTACTTGCTTGTTTTTGTAATACTGGGAATTGAACTCAAAGGCTATGCATGCTAGGCAAACATTCTACCAATGAGATGTATCCCTCACCCCTTATTTTTTATTTTATTTCTTTATTTATGAGGCAGGTTCTTATTGAGTTGTCCGTTCTGAATTTGTGATCCTCCTGCCTCAGCCTCCCAAGTTGCTAATATAGCTGTGCACCGCTAGGCCCAGTTAATGAGTGAATTCGTGCAGACTCATCTTGTTAACAACTTTCCATCTTCATTGCCATGAAACTCCATCAGAAGATGGATTTATGGCAGTCCTTATTTTACAGAAGTTTTTTCTTTTTTTCTTTAATGTGTGTATATTTGGTACTTGGGATTGAACCCAGGGCATTGTGCCTCCAAACTGTATCCCTAGCCCTACTGTTTGTTTATTTATTTATTTATTTATTTATTTATTTATTTATTTATTTATTTTTGTGGTACTGGGATGGAACCCAGGGGCATTCTATCTCTGAGCTACACCCATAGCCTTATTTTTTTTATTATTTATTTTGAAACAGGGTCTCACTGAATTGCAAAGGGCCTCACTAAGTAGTTGAAGCTGTCTGCCAACCGCGATCATCCTATTTCAGCCTCCAGAATGCTGGGATTACAAGCGTGTGCCACCATGCCCGGCTCCTACTTTTTATTTTTTAAAAAGGGTCTGGTTAAGTTTCTGAGCGTGGTCTGAACCTGCAGTCCTGTCTTAGCCTCCCAGGTACTAGGATGACAGATCTGTGCCATCATGCATAGCTTAGAAGTTTTTGCTTTTAATCAGATAAAAAAAAAAACCTCTTAAAAAATATTTTTTCTCCATTTGTCAATTCTCACTTGCCTTCAGTTCAGAGTAATCCGTATGCCAAAGTGGCATGCTGGGACGAGGGGCACATGTTCTTTATTTTTAGTGCTGAGGATTGAACTCTGAGCTAGTTCCCCAGTCCTGTGTTTTATATTAATTTTTGTGGCACTGAGGATTGAACCCAGGGGCTGAAGCTGCACCCTCAGCCCTATTTTATTTTTTACTTTTGAAACAGTGTCTCAGTAAGTTGCTGAGGCTGGTCTTGAACTTGTGTTCCTTCTGTCTCAGTCTCGTAGCTACTGGGATTACAAGCATGCACCAAATTTTACTATTTTGAAACAATATTTCACTGTTACTGAGGCTGGCCTTGAACCTGCAGTACTCCTATCTCAGCTTCCAACTCTAGGGATTACAGGCATGCGCAACCATACCTGCCTTTTGTATTTAGAGAGGGAAATAGAAAAGCACATTATCTGGGTGAATCTGCCATCATCAAAGCGATATTGGGTATGTTATTTAGTATGCTTGTGGCATTAATTTCATTATCTGCAAAACAAAGCAATTGGATTATATGATTCCTACGGAGTTGTACTTCTATAAAATTACTTCTTCTACCACACTTCAAAGACCTTCTTTGATATCTACCTAACTGGGGATTGATTTATCAATCCTAATTAATGATTGAGATAATGTAGTGATTGAGATAATGTATTCAAGAGAGCTTTGGGGAGGGAAATCTTGAAGCAAGTGGAAAGACCAGGGGAATGTTTGTTGCTCTTTAAAGATTTGGTTATCTTTCATTTGTCTGGCGACTGGCTAATGTTTCCCAAGAAGCTTGTTATAATTTCTGACATAACCATTTCTTTGATTGTTACATGACAGCGTGCTGTAGAGAGTACAGACTTCGGAGTCAGCCAGAGCCTGGAGTTCACAATCTCACTGCCATTTTGTGACTTTTTAAAACAGATTAATTTTTCCGTGCCCCAGAGTGCTTAGCTACAAAATAGCAATACTTGAGTGCCTTAAAAATGATTATAGAATCAAATGAAATAAGAGATGAGAAGAGCTCACATGTGTCATAATGAGAACATCTGGTGTCTGTTTGCCTCTTTACATCTTATAAAATGTGATTATAAAAATAATTTCAATCCAGGTGTGGTGGTGCATGCCTGTAATCCCAGTTCTTGGGAGGCTGAGACAAGAGGATCTCAGGTTCACAGCCAGCTTCAAACAACTTAGTGAGGCTGTCTGTAACTTAGTGAGACCCTGTTTCATAATAAAAAATAAAATAGGACTGGGGATGTAGCTCAGAGGTAGAATGTTCCTGAGTTCAATCTCCAGTACAAAAGAGAGAGAGGGAGAGAGAGAGAGAGAGAGAGAGAGAGAGAGAGAGAGAGAGAGAGAGAGAGAGAGAGAATATGAATGGGAGAGAGAGAGAAAGATGATTTCATTTAGTACATTGTGAAATTTTGCTTTACAGAGTAATATGTCACTTAAGTATTCAGACCTGAGCCAGGCTTGCTGGGTTAGGGCCCTGGACCTTTGTAGTGTGATCATCATGATTATGCATATAAACAGCCTTAGCTATATTAGAAGTTTCCTCTAAAACGTCCTCTTATGTTTTACAGAAATCTGAATTTTTGTGTTTGGAATTTGATGAGGTCAAGATCAACCAAACCCTGAAGAAGCTCTCAGAAGTAGAAGACAGTATCAGCGCACTGATGAAGCCAGCCTAACTGAAGATGATAAGGAAAGCTGGAGTTGTGGAAACAAAGGTGTTCACCATCCCTCCCCACTGACACTTTTAAAATTTTGTTCCCTGTTGGTATTAAATCCTCAAAGTCAAATTTTGCCTGCTTCTCTTTGCCAGGATCTTTCACTTTTACAGTTGTTCTAGTGAAGAACTCTCATATATATATACTTCAGCATGCCTGAAGACTCTAAGGGAACTTATAAAAGAATCTGTATTAAAATTTTAGCAAGGCATGGTGACACATGCTTGTAATCCCAGGACTTGGTAGGCTGAGACAGGAGGATCACAGGTTTGAGGCCAGCTTCAGCAATTTAGCAAGACCTTGTTTCAAATTAAAACTTAAAATAGGGCTGGGGGGTGCAGCTCACAGGTAGAATGCCCCTGAGTTCAATTCCCAGTGCCACACACAGAAAAGTTTTGAAGTGGGGAGTAGTGCTACGGATATAACTCAGTGGTATAGCACTTACCTACCCATGTGTGAGGACCTGGGTTTCATCCCCAATACCAAACACACACACACACACACACACACACACACGCACACACACACACACACACACACACACAAAATGGTAGGCTTCTAGGGCCTTATCCTTATTGGAGTTAGTAGGACTGGGATCGGGTCAGTTTTAGAAATCCTTCCTATGCTTGTTTGTTCCTGGGAGAGATTTTTAGGAATTTATATGTGATAAGTTATTCAAGAATTAGAAAAGAGAAAAGGGGGAAAAAAGAATTTAGAAAAGGAAGAAGGAATAATTTTCATCATGCAAATACAGAGTTTACCAAAATGAAAATACTTTAGCCATGCAAATGTAGTACTTTCTGAAATGTCCCTTGCCCTAAGCTGAGGCCTAGAGGAACCTGCTTGAACTGGAAGAGACTGACCTGTAGACTCTAGTAAGACACTCCCAAAACTAATTCAGGTAATTGAACTAGTTCTGCCTAAACTTGAGGGGTTTGGTTTGATCTGGACTACTGAGAGAGCTGGGCATTTCTGGAGCCTAAATCTGATAGGTCTTGTAACAGGGGGGCTCCATCCCTTTCTTGTCACAAGTCAGGATGTGGGGGAAATGTCCACTGAAGTGATATGAAGTCTTTTACCTCAGAAAATTTTACTTGAGTCATCAAGTAAAGCTTCTTTCAGAACATGTCCTCAGGAAAAAGTGGTGTAACAAACCTAGATCCTAACAGAGGAGGGTGTTATCTTTCCATCACTGAGACAGAATACCCAAGACAATCAGTTTAAAAGGAGGAAAGCTTGACTTTGGCTCATGGTTTCAGAGGTTTCAGTCTCTGGTTGCTTGGCGCTAGCGCTTGTGGGCCTGGGGTGGGCGGCACATGGGGCAGAGAGCATGTGGTGGAGCAGACTGCTCCGTGGTGGCCAAGAAGCAGAGAGAGACAGTGTCTCCTTCCAGGCATGCCCCCAGTAATCTACCTTCCATAGGCCCCTCCCCTAAAAGATCTACCCCGCCCAACAGCACCAAGGCCTGGCAACCAAGCCTTCAACGCATACTCTGGTTTTTTTCTGGATTGTGTAAGTCTTTTGCCTTTTACCAAGTCTTCAACATATAGCCTTTAGGAGACATTTAATGTCTAAATCAAAACAAGAAGTTACCAAATGCCAAGAATATTCCAAGAGTAGGCTGTCAAACAGTACATTGAGGCAGTGGTCCTTGTTCAACAGGTGTGTCACCTGATAATGATGATATTTAGAAACCTCAATTGCCTTCGGGATGTAATGTGTTCCCAAACTGTAGTGTTCTTGTTCTGTGGCCACAGCATATGTCCATTCTGATGCGTTTGTCTCCAGGAAGGCATGCATCCTCTTTGTTAAGCAGCTTCTCCTGAGTCAGTTTGGAGACATTTTAGGAGCTCTTCCAACACCCAAGCTGAAAATGTTGGCTTCTTGTCTGATTAAAACCATTCCAGCAGTTAGCAAACAATCACCAGAAGGTTTTAAATGTAGCCCCTGTGGACCCTTCAGAAAACATCTTGACACAGTACTTTAGATTCAGGAAAGGCTTGTGGTTTGGCAAAACAAAACAAAAAAAACATTAAAACTTGCTTTCTGTTCTCAGGGCTACCCATGTGATCCAGGAGAATTTGGTTAATGTCTCCTGTAAAATGGAGGAAAAGAGTATCTCATCAGATAATGGCTTTGAAAGGAAAAGATAGAGCTACCACATTAGGATTGACTTGCAGAGTCCATGAAATTCTGTAGAAGCATAAAGGAACAGTCCATGGCTCACCCATTGTGGTTTGAAGCTCTTCTTAGGTCATTTCATGAACGTAATATCCACAAAAGTGAACATGGGTACAGGAGGATCACAGGTTCCTGAATAGGCTCAGCAACATTTTAAGGCTCTCAGCAATACAGTAAGACCTTGTTTTAAGATAAAAAATTTAAAGGGCTGGAGATATAGCTTAGAGGTAAAATGTCCCTAGCTTCAAACCAACTAACCAACCAACCAACCAACCAACAAAGGGCATAGGCTTTTTATTAAATCTCCAAACCCTAGGTCATTAGAAAAACTACTGCTATTTGATACTGTTTTCCAGAATAGTAATTAGAAAGGAAAACTGCTAAAGATGGTCTCCAGGTTAATACCAAACACTTTTTTTTTTTTTTGGCAGTACTGGAGATTGAACCCAGGGACACTCTACCTCTCAGCTACACCCCCAACCCTATTTTTATTTTTATTTGGAAACAAGGTCTCACTATGTTGATGAGAATCTCACTACATACTGAGACTGTCCTCGAACCTATGATCCTCCTATCTCAGCTTCCCAAATACTGGAATTACAGGTGTGTCTCACCATGCTTGGGTATTCTTTTTTTTTTTTTTTTTTTTTTTTTAACACAGTCTCACTTAAGTTGCAGAGGATCTCAATAGATAGCTGAGGTCGGCCATAAACCTGTAATCCTCTTGTCTCAGTCTCCCAAGTACTGAGATTACAAATGTGCACCACCGTGTTCAACTTACTAAACACTTTGAAATGAAAGTTATTTGGGTAGGGCATCTTATATTTACTGGTTTTTTTAAAAACAATTTCTAAGCCAGGTGTGGTGGCACACACTTGTAGTCCCAGCGCTTGGAAGGCTGAGACAGGAGGATTGAGCAGGTTCGAAGCCAGCCTCAGCTACTGAGTAAGGCTCTCAGCAACTCAGTGAGACCCTGTTTCCAAATAAAATATAAAATAAGTCTGGGAGTATAGCCTGGAGGTAGAAAGCCCCTGGGTTCCATCCCCAGTACCACACAAAAAAAAATTTTTTTTGTCTTATTACCAAAGGAGTATATGTCTATTATAGTTTGTTATAAAAATGTGAGACCCTGTTTCCAAAAATATATATATATATATAAAAGGCTGGAGTACGTGTAACTTGGAGGTAGAATGCCCTTGTGTTCAACCCCCAGCACCACAAATACACACACAAAGTATGTGAGTAAATCCCTCTTTTTCTTGCCTAACTGGTTATTCATTCATTCCCTCTCCCTCTCCCTCTCCCTCTCCCTCTCCCTCTCCCTCTCCCTCTCCCTCTCCCTCTCCCTCTCTCTCTCTCTCTCTCTCTCTCTCTCATGGTACTGAGGATTGAACCCAGGGGCATTCCATTTCTGAGCTACACCCCACCGGCTTGATTTTTATTATTGTTACTCTTTATTTTTGAAATAGGGTCTCAATAAGTTGTGAAGGGCCTCACTAAGTAGCTGAAGCTGGCAGCGAGCCCGGATCCTCCTGTCTCAGCCTCCCAAGTACTGGGATTACAAGCGTGCGCCACCACACCACACTCGCGCTTGCTCGCTCTCCCCACCCCCTTTTCTTTGTATTTTCTAACACTAAATTGTTTTTGTAATTTTCTTTTTTACTTGAGATTAAATTGTTTTTGTAATTTTCTTTTTTACTTGAGATTCTACCTCTGAGCTACACCTCCAGCCCTAATTTTTATTTATTTTGAAACAGGATCTCACTAAGTTGCAGAGGGCCTCATTAAGTAGCAGAGGCAGCTATGAACCTGTGATCCTCCTGTCTCGGCCTCCCAAGTACTGGGATTACAAAAGTACACCACCATATCCAGCATGTTTTGGAAATTTTTGTAAGGGATACTTATATCACACCAGGACATCTCCCTGGTAATGATGTAAGCATATAGAAAGAACCAAGAAAGAAAACTAGCAGAAGAGTCCCAGAGATCCCACTAGGTTTCCTAATAACTGTGGTCCTGGGTGTCAACCACTTTTGAGTTCAAGTGAAAGAAATGAAATAAAAAGAACTCCCAACCTCAGTGAAGCCTTGTAGAAGTTATTCCTGCTTCAGTCTGTTAGAAATCAGCCAGCCAAGCCAAAAGCTTTCAGAATCAAGTCAGAAAGTAGCCCCAGATTTCGGTGGCGCCATGTTGATAATGAGCAAAGGCCTTGGCCTTATCCTCAGGTTTAGCTCTTCTTGGAAGCTCCGATTCTGGCCTATTAGCTTTGTCAGCAAAGGCCTAAGTTCTGTCATCATGGCCTCATCTTTATTTTATATAATTTCTCTTCACCCAGTCTTATTTTAATGATGATTCAAAAAGAAGTCCACCACTTAAAGAACTTAGCTTAACTCTTCTCCCCCAAATGCAAGAAGGCGGTGAAAAGCAGAGCATGACACTGAATATCTGAAGTCTTAAATAGCTGACATCATTGTCAAGATTAATTATTTGAAGTTCTTTTTTTAGATCTGGGTGAGATTTTGGAAGATAGAAATTAAAGGAAAATAAATGTTAGAAAATAATTGTCTTTTGAAATGCTCAGTTAAATATCTAGACCAGTAAAAGAGACACACAGATATAAAAGCAATCCTAGGGCCAGTTGATTGCTGCTTTCCTAAGGGAACAGTCTGCTTTCCCCCTTTATGGGACAATTGTTTTTTCTCCTCAGAACTGGGGAATTGAACCCAGAGGCATTCTACCTCCAAGTCACCCCGCCCCCCCCAGCCCTCCCCACCCCACCCCCCAGCCCTGTTTTTGAAAACTGTATCACTGAGTTGCTGAGACTCCTTGAACCTGCAGTCCTCCTGTCTCAGCCAAGTACTGGGATTTATAGGCATACATCACCATGCCTGGTCAATTGCTAAACTTTAATTCTTAGCTCTCTACCTTACAGCCAAGGTGTTCAGGTAGTTTAACTGCTGATATTGCCTGAGGAGGGGAAAAGCTAAACAGCATGTGACTAGTTTACACTTTAGTTATAGAGTACATAGTTTTTTGTTGTTGTTTTTTGTTTTTGCGGGTCTGGGGCTGGAACCCAGAACATATGTTCATATGTTCAGAAACATATGAACAACATACAACCCCTGCCCAATTTTTTATTCTTTATTTTGAAACGGGGTCTCACTGAGTTGTAGAGGGCCTCACTAAGTAGTTGAGGCTGGCTGCGAACCGCAATCCTCCAGTCTCAGCCTCCTGAATTTTGGGATTACAAGTGTGTGCCACCATGCCCAGCTGAATATATAGTTTTTAGCCTCAAAATTTGGTAAATAGCCATTTTATCTTCAGGAGTCAGTTTTCCCTTATATGGAGATGGCATAATTGTCAGAGCATCACAACTGTATTGAGCTTGCCTTTGTCACAAGGAACCTGCCTGGGCCTGCTTCCTGCTAGATAAGGGTGCCTGCTAACACAGCTTACAAGTTCCCTACATACATTACCAGAATAAAATACTAAAGCTGTACATGAGCAGATAGTAAAATATGGGTACTTACATCATTAATTCTCCAAGGACTGTAATTAGGCCTTTTGTTTCTCTTTCATCTTTTCTTGATTAGTTTTCTGTTTTCTGCTGGTATTAAGGTTTTGAGTTCAGTTGGTTTACAGGATGCAGGTGGGGGAGGGATGAAAGGGGTGAAATATAAATTTGATTGATTGTACCCGTGGAAAAATATACAGTCTAAAAAAATTTTAGGGTGAAAAGTTATTAAAAAACCTTTTTCTTTTTAATACTATTATACTGTTTTCATGTTTAATTTTAAAAATTCAGGGATTTTATATGATTTTGATTTTTGTTCTAATTTTAGAAACCTGACTAAGAATTGGCATAGATTTTAGAATGACTTATTTGTGGTTCTGGTAGAAGCTGTTTTAGCTCTTGTTGATAATGGGGAAACTTCTGGATAGGGCAGAGTACGTGCATGAGGCCATAGTCAGGAAGAAATTTAAGGGATGCTTTCTTGCATTTCTATGTTTTATCTGTAAGACCCTTCAAAAAGTATGTGTTTATAAAAATACCTATGCCCTTGCTCACTGTGCTTAGGTGATAGCTTTTCCTACAGTAAAGGTTTTTGTTTGCAAAAACAAAAATATTCTTTCTTTCTTTTTTTTCTTTTTTTTGTAGCACTGTAGATTGAACCCAGAGTGTTGTACCTCTACCTCTGAGCTATACCTCCAGCCCTATTTTTTATTATGTCTCTCTGTCTCTTTCTTTTCGGGTCTGGGGATGGAACCCAGGGGCATTTGACCTCTGAGCTACACCCCCTGCCCTATTTTTTATTCTTTATTTTGAAACAGGGTCTCACTAAATTGTGAAGGGTCTTACTAAGTAGCTGAGGCTGGCTGTGAACCTGTGATCCTTCTGTCCTAGGCTCCCAAGTACTGGGATTACAAGCGTGTGCCAGTATGCCTGGCTCAGATTGTAAATTCTGAGTGTACTTCCTGTGTGACAGTCTCAGACACCTCTAAGAGCACCAGCCTTGTCTGCCTTTGTGCTTGCTGAGCTTTTCTACCTGCCATCTCAATACCTACATTTGTAGGCCTCCTTTTCTTCACATTTGTCTGTCTCCCAAGTGCTGTGAACTCCTTGAGGGCAGGGACTAGAGTGCATGTCTTTGTTTCCCCATTTACTATATGCTATACTCCAAAAGTCCCTTTACAGATGTGCATAAGAGGAAAGAACATCCAGAGATGTGATGAGCCGCACGTGTTTCACACACCTTAATCCTAGTGCTTGGGAGGCAGAGACGGGAGAATTGCAGATTTGCAGATAACCTGAGCAACATAGTGAGACGCCCAGTAACCTACTGAGACCCTGTTCCAAAAACAAAAATTAGGAAAGTGCTGAGAGTGTACCTCAGAGGCAGAATGCCCTTAGATTCAATCCCTAGTACCATTAAAAAAAGAGAGAGAAAGCTGGATGTGGTGGTGCATGCTTGTGATCCCAGCATTCGGGAGGCTGAGACTGGAGGATCGCGGTTCGCAGACAGCCTCAGCTTAGTGAGGCCCTTTGCAACTCAGTGAGACCCTGTTTTAAAATAAAGAATAAAAAACAGGGCTGGGGGTGTAGCTTGGAGGTAGAATGCCCCTGGATTCCATCCCCAGTACCCCCCCCCACACACACAGAGCGCATGGATCATATTCAGCTCATCAGGGGCACTTGGGTTCTTGGCGATGAATTGTTATAAATGAGGAGCTGAGACCAGGAGGGCTAGTCAGCTGTGTTCCCATGGAAGACAGTCAAACAGAGACAAACAGAGCTGGGTAAGAGAACCTCTGGCTGCCAACAGAAGATAACTGCACAACCTGACAAACCCCAAGGCTCCCTCCCTCCCTGAGGAACTGAGGCCAGAAGCAGTCTCTGCAGCCTCCGTGACAGAGCTGAGGGGCCTTTCCAAATCAACTATGAAGGAAGGCAATATCCAAGGTTTTTTCAGGGGTCTCTGACCTGCCCCCTAAAGAGAATCCTCAGGGCCGAGGCTCTGGGAAGGGAAGGGAAAGTGAAAGAAATACAAAAACCAGAACCATTGTCTCATTAAACCATGAGATTCATGTTTGTATACCCCAGCAGGTTACCAGAGGAAATGAGGCTTTTCGGTGTTTTGTTTAATACTGGAGGCTAAACCCAGGGGCATTCTACTGAGCTACATCCCAGCTCTGTCTATTTCTTACTTTGAAGCAGGGTCTCACTAAGTTGCTGAGGGTCTTGCCTGGTTGCTGAGGCTGGCCTTGAGCCCGCAGCCCTCCCCCCTAGCTACTGGGATTTCAGGTATATGCTACTATACCTGGCTGAATGAGGGTTCTTTAAAAAAAAAAATCTTTCTAATTTTCCCTCAAAGCAGAATTTACTATGGAAACTTAAAGGGGTGAAGGTTGCTAATATGTGTAAAACTGAACTTTGTCCAACAAGTTTAAATTTACCTATCAACCAATATCAGCCTAATCATGGCACAAGAAGACAGGCTAGCCCTGTAACATTTCAGTCTTATCCAGAGCCCAAGACTGACCCAGGTTGATGGTGGATGGAGCTGAAAATGAGACTCTAAATTCTCTGGGTGCAGATGAACTGTGTGGACCTCGGGGGTGCCTTTCCCAGGATCCCCTCTGAGCTGGAAGCAAACAAGTCATAATTAATGTGTGAGTCAGCTGTGGTGGCACACACCTATGATCCCAGTACTTGAAGCTGAGACAGGAGGATCACGGGTTTGAGGACAGTCTCAGCAACATAGCCAGATTCTCAGCAAGACCGTTTTCAAACCAGAAAGACTGCGGGTATAGCTCAGAGATGGGATGCCCCTGGGTATTCCCTGGACACCCAATTCCCTTGCTGAGACAGGTAGGAAAAGCTGGCCTTTTCTTCATTAGTGCTTGTGGATGTTGTTTTAATAATTGGGAGACCCAACGCAAAAGTTTTACTAACAGTACTTTTCCCAGCACACATGGAGACAGCTGAACAAAAAGCTAAGGGAATTTTGTTTTCAAGGTCCCTGAAGAGCTGGAGAAATCTCCTCACTGGGGGCCCAGCCCTGGGAGAATCAACTCACAGGCCCATTGGGCAACCAGCCCAGGAACCATTGGTGCGGGGGCAAGACCCAGCAAGTCCCTACTGCTTTGAGTGAGCCCCGGGAGAAAAGTGGTTACTACAGTAACGGAGCCTGTGCCACTCTTTGTAGCTCCGATGCCACACCTAGTTTTGCACCTGGCAGTTTAGCCAATTAACTGTGCAATGTTGTTGTGATGCTGGTTTGAGGATCCTCGTAGTAATTAAACTCTTACCTCTTCCTTCCATTCTTTTATCCTACTCTTTGGGGAATGACTGAAAATTGCTGGTCTCTTGCTTAACCTTAAATTGCCAGATGCTAAATTACCCAGTAAGTCAGAATTAAGCACATGCCTGTAGCTAAGCCCCAATTTTGAAAAGGGGGTGGGTACTAAGGATTGAACCCAAAGGCATTCTACCTCTGAGTTATATCTCAGGATGATTTTATTTCTTCTTTGGAAACAGGATTTCGTGTGTGTGTGTGTGTGTGTGTGTGTGTGTGTGTGTGTGTGTGTGTTGTGTGTGTTACTGGGGGTGGAACCCAGAGGCTTTCTACCTCTGGGCTATACTCCCAGCCCTATTTTATATTTTATTTGGAAACAGGGTCTCACTAAGTTGCTGAGAGCCTCACTAACTAGCTGAGGCTGGCTTCGAACCTGTGCAATCCTCCTGTCTCAGCCTCCCAAGCGCAGGGATTACAAACGTGCGCCACCACGCCCAGCTGTAGAAACAGGATTTCACTAGGTTGCTGAAAGCCTCACCAAATCGCTATGATTGGTTTTGAACCTATGATCCTCCTGTCTTATGAACTGAGATTACAAGTTTGCACCACCATGCCTGGCAAAGCCCCAATTTTTTATTTATTTATTTGTGGTGACATTGGAAATTGAGCCCAGGGGCATTCTATCATGACCTATACCTCCAGCCCTACTTAATTTTTATTTTGAAACAGGGTCTTGTTAGGGTTATGAGAGTATCATTACTTGCTGAGGCTGTCCTTGAATATACAATCCTCCTGTATCAACCTCCCAAGTACTGGGTCACAAGCATGTGTCAACATGCCCAGCCAAAATTTTGAAGAGACTAAAAAGATTTTTGAAATATAAAAAGCATCACCATAAAGCCGGGCATAGTGGCGCACGCTTGTAATCCCCGAAAAGACAAAGTTTGACCACACCAGAGACCACCTTGTGGCCAAGAGATTTATTGGAAGGGTCAGCATGAAAGGAAGAAATGGAGAAAGAAAGAAAGAGGGAGAGAGAAAAAGAAGAACAAAGGAGAGAGAGAGTGGGCAGGCTGGGGTCAGCATTACATATGGGCTTGGGGTTTCATGTTGGGGGCTAATAAGCTAGGGGAAATGCCTTTTGAGCTAATTGGCTAGAGTCCCACAGGAGGGGGTCGTGCAGTCAGGTAATTGGCTCAGGTCAGCCAGGAATGTCCTTTCACTGATTGGACAGGGGCACCAAAAGAGGGCAGGTCTCCCAGGTAACTGACCAGGTCCAGTCGGGGGATGGTAGTTTATCTGGTCAGACCAGGGCCTTTCAGGAAACTCGGGGTGGGGGGGAGGGTTCTGAAGTAAGAACTTAATTCATCTAACAATCCCAGCATTTGGGAGGCGAGGCCAAGACTGCTGAGACTGGAGGATCGCGGTTCGCGGACAGCCTCAGCTACTTAGTGAAACCCTCTGCAACTCAGTGAGACCTGGTTTCAAAATAAAGAATAAAAAATATAGGGCAGGGGGTGTATCTCGGAGGTCAAATGCCCCTGGGTTCCAAACCCGCAAAAAAAAAAAAAAAATTAAAAAAAATAAAAATAGGGCAGGGAGTGTAGCTTGGAGGTCGAATGCCTCTGGGTTCCATCCTTAGGTCCACCAAAAAAAAAAAAAAAAAAAGCATCACCATAATCATAATAGGAAAAATCATAACTTTGTAGAAGTGGTATTTATTTATTTATTTATTTATTTATTTATTTTGGTGGTACTGGAGATGGAAAGATGGAAACCTTCTACCTCTGGGCTACACTTCCAGACCTACTTTATATTTTATTTGGAAACAGGGTCTCTTAAGCCAGCACGGCTGGCTTCGAATCTGCGTGATCCTCCTGTCTCCGCCTCCCAAGCACGGGGATTACAAGTGTGCGCCACCACGACCAACTAGAAGTGGTTTTTAAATGTGGAGAAGAGAATTATAATCTTTTTAGTTCTTTTCAGGTTGTTTTTTTTTTTTTTTTTGTATTTTGGCTACTTGAGATTGAACTAAGAGGCATTCTACCTCCGAGCTACACCCCCAGACCTATTTTATTTTTTATTTTGAAACAGTATCTCACTAAGTTGCTGAGGACCTAACTAAATTGCTGAGGCTGTACTGGGATTATAGGAGTGTGCAACTGTATCCTGGCCTTTTCAGGAGCTGTGTGTGTGTGTGTGTATGTGGTACTAGGGATTGAACTCGGGGTCATTCTACCTCTCAGCTACACCCAGCCCTTTATTTTTGAAATGGGGTCTCATTAGGTTTCCGAGAATCTTGCTATGTCACTGAGGCTGTCCTCAAAGTTGTGCTCCTCCCATCTCAGCCTCCCAAGTAGTGACTAGGATTACAGATATGTACCACTACACCTAGCACTCAATTTTCAGGGGATTTTAAGTCTTAATCTGACTGGATATCCCACAATTTCCAGAGAGCCCTAGGGGAAGAAGTTAGGCCTGCCCAAGAGGCCCAGGTCACTGGAGGAGGAGGGCTGTATTCCAGGAGTGACGTGCCTCCCTTTCAGGAGTTCAGAACACAGATTGCTTTCTTGGCCTAAGGGAATTCTGTCTTCAAGGAGTTTTTGATTTGAACTTTACACACATAACATATAAATACATACATTTTCCTTGAGAAGTATTTAAACCTTATAGTTAAAAGTAAAGTTCCCTTGGACCAGTGCCATCCATACTGGTTTTCTCTACTTCCCCAGCAGTAACCTCTGCGGCCATTTTGCATGTGTCTGCTTCTTGATTCTTTTTGTGATTTTAACCACTTGCGGACATGTCCATATTTGCAGTATTGTTTTCTGTATTCCTATAACTTAAATGCAATCATAATATACTGTCTTACAAATTACTACCCCCCAACAATGTCTTGAGACTTTTCCAGATTAGTATTTAAAAACCCATCAACTCATCAAACAACCCAGCAAGTGGAAACATCTTGACCTACAGGAGAAGCAGAAGGAAATATTATCTGAAATTATCTTATCTGGTGAAAGCAGAGCTTTCCTGGGTCTGCCTCCCTCACTGGCCCCTCCCCAGGGAGGTCTCCAGTTAGGGGGTCACTGACCTTGAGCACCAAGACATTCCCAAAACACAGTGTGTCAACAAGCCTCATGCAAAATCTATTCTTTGAAGCACCAGATTCCTCTGCCCTTACTAAGCTGGTATGTTTCTTTAGTGCTGGTTATTCTGGAAGTCACTCTCTTTAGGGTGTGTGTGTGTGTGTGTGTGTGTGTGTGTGTGTGTGTGGAGAGAGTATGTACATTTTCCTCCTGTTAATTTGTCATTCTTCAGTTAATTCCTAGGCCATCCACAGGTTAGTAGTTTTTTTTTCCTTAGGTTAATAAAAATGAACCTCAATTCAACTGCTGCATTGTATCCCATAGAATATGATGTTTTTGAGATCCCTAAAAAATGGGTTTTTAGGTTGTCTCCAACTTTCCTCCATTGCAAACAATGCTGCAGTGACCATCTTTGTTTTGTTTTTGTTTTTGTTTTTGGTGGTACTGGGGTTGAACCCAGGGTCTTTTCTACCTCTGGGCTATACTCCCAGACCTATTTTATGCTTTATTTGGAAACAGGGTCTCACTAAGTTGCTGAGAGCCTCACTCAGTAGCTGAAGCTGGGTTCGAACCTGTGCGATCCTCCTGTCCCAACCTCCCAAGCGCAGGGATTACAAGCGTGCGCCACCACGCCCGGCGCAGTGACCATCTTTGAACATGCCTACCTATAAGCATGTTCAAATACATTTTAGAAAAGAATTGTAGCTGAGCGTGGTGGCATATGCCTATAATGCCTGTACTTAGGAGACTAATAATCACAGGTTAAAAGACAGCCTCAGCAAGTAGTGAGACTCTCACCAACCTAGTGAGACCCTCTTTCCAAATAAATAAAATCGCTGGGAGTATAGCTCAAAAGTAGAATGTCTCTGGATTCAGTTCCCTGTATAAAACACACACACAAGCCGGGCGTGGTGGCGCATGATTGTAATTCCCCCCACTTGGGAGGCTGAGACAGGAGGATCGCACAGGTTCGAAGCCAGCCTCAGCTAGTTAGTGAGGCTCTCAGCAACTCAGTGAGACCCTGTTTTCAAATAAAATATAAAATAGGGCTGGGAGTGTAGCCCGGAGGTAGAAAGCCTCTAGGTTCCACCCCAGTACCACACACACACACACACACACACACACACACACACTCACATGGGAATTGCTATGTGTTATGTAGATTTCCATTACTGTAACAAAATACATGAGATAATCAATTTACACAGAATCAATTTACAAAGAAAAAAGACTTAAGCTGGGCGTGGTGGGACACCTGTAATCCCAGTACTTGGGAGGCTGAGACAGGAGGACCGCAGGTTCTAGGCCAGCCTCAGCAGTTTAGTGAGTCCCTGTTTCAAAATAAAAAACAGAGCCGGGCATGGGGGGGCATGCTTGTAATCTCAGTACTTGGGAGGCTGAGAAATGAGGATCGTGCAGGTTCAAAGCCAGCCTTAGCTACTTAGCGAGGCTCTCAGCAATTTAGTGAGACCCTGTTTCCAAATAAAATAGGTCTGGGAGTGTAGCCCAGGGTAGAAACCCCTGGGATCCATCCCCAGTAAACACACACACACACACACACACACACACACACACACACACACACACAGAATAAAAAATAAAATAGGACTGGGGATGTAGCTCAGAGGGAGAATGCATTTGGGTTCATCCCCCAGTACCACACACACACAGAGTAGAAGAAGGAAGGGGAGGAGGAGGAGACTGACTTATCTACAGTTTTGGAGGTTGTGGTCGGTGATCATTGTGGCAACAGAGCATATCATGGCAGGAGCACATGGTAGAGGACGCCTGTTTACTTCGTGGCTGGTCTGACGACAGCACCTTCTATAGTCCTGAATGTCCCTCATAGGCTCGAGCTGGGCCGAGCATGTGATACTATTGGGAGATGGTGGAGCCTTTAGTAAGTGGGCCTAATGAAGGAAGTTATTAGGTCACTGAGGCTGTGGCCATAAAGGGGCTATTGGGACCCTCCCTGGTCCTTGTCTTTCTGTTTCCCAGCTACCATGAGATGAGTAATTTCTCCTACTTTGTGATTCTACCATGTTATTACTGCCTCACCATTGGCCCAAAGACCACAAAGCTGAGCAATTATGAGCTGAAACCTAAAATCTTTTAACAGTGTGAGCCAAAACCTTCTATGTTGATTATCTCAGGTATTTTGTCACTGTCACAGAAAGCTAACTAATACACTGGAATTTCATAATCCCCTTCAAGGGCACACACCCAATGGGCCTAACTTCTCCCACCAGACTCCAGTTTTTAAAAGTTATATCACGAGCTGGGTGTGGTGGCACACACGTGTAATCCCAGCACTGGGGAGACTGAAACAGCACGATTGGGGTTCATGGCCAGCCTCAGCTACTTAGGTCCTTTGCCACTCAATGAGACCCTGCTTCAAAATAAAGAATAAAAAATAGGGTTGTGGGTGTAGCTCAGAGGTAGAATGCTTCTGGGTTCCATCCCCAGTACTGGAAAAAAAAAAAAAGTTACATCACCTCCCAAGAGCACCATGCTGGAGACAAAAACCCAACAAACAATAGCCCATCAAATGGGCATAGAGAATATCTTTAACAAACCTTTAACATGTGGGCCTTTGGGGAACATTTTTTTTTTTTTTTTTTTTTTTTTGTGGGTCTGGAGATGGAACCCAGGGGCATTCGACCTCCAAACTACATCCCTTGCCCTATTTTTTATTCTTTATTTTGAAACCGGTCTCACTGAGTTGCAGAGGGCCTCACTAAGTAGCTGAGGCTGTCTGCGAACCGCGATCCTCTATATCAGCCTCCCGAATGCTGGGATTACAAGCGTGCGCCACCATGCCTGGCTTTGGGGAACATTTCAGATTCAAACTATAGCATGCTATATAATGGGTTATATGTAGAATGCTGGTAAGTGTTTAACAACTAGTCTTCAAAAAAAAAAAAAATTGGTGGTAGGGACTGATTTGTAGCAGCTGTATATTTCCATGGTGTGATTTCTCTTACCATGGATGGTTTTTTAAATTAATTAATTAATTAATTAATTGTACTGGGAATTGAACCCAGAGGCATTCTATCTTCAAGTTATACCCCAGCCCGATTTTATATCTTATTAGGAAACAGGCTCTCACTAAGTTGCAGAGGGCCTCGCTAAGTTGTCAAGGCTTGCTTTAAACCTGCAATCCTCCCGTCTCAGCTTTCCAAATACTGGAATTACAAGTGTGAACTATGACGCCTGGCTGGCCATGGCCGATATTAAGCTACTAACGTGACATTAATGCACAGTCAGCTCTTAAAAGTTAGTATGAAGTGGCCCCTAAACCTGGGATACAAGCAGATATTGGCAAAAAGCCTTCTAAAGAGGCCCAACCAATTCATACTTTTAACAAGGAGTGTATGAGAGTATGTATTCCCCTTTGCTCTTGCAGTGTTTGATATCATACTATTATGATATTATACAATATGATAAATCAGTAACTCCTGTTTTTAATTTTCCCAACCAATGAGGTTGAACATCTTGTTTTACATTTTTGCTGTATCCTTGTTAAATGGTTCTTTGCCTCTTTCTTTTTTTGTCTCTTATTGATTTGTAAGATCCTTAGATGTAGATTGGAAATGATCACCCACCAAGAAGTTTTTAGTTTAAGCTGGGTGTGGTGGCGTATGTCTGAATCCTAGTACTTGAAAGGCCGAGACAGAAGATTGCAGGTTCAAGACCAACTTTAGCAACTTAGCAAGACCTTGTTTCAACATTAAAAAAAAAAAAATTAAAAGGGCTGGAGGTATATCTGGAGGTAGAATGCCCCTGGTTTCAATCCCTAGCCCTTCCCCCCCAAAAAAAATAATATTTTTTTGCTTATCCTAGAGAATGAAATTGGAGGAATATTTTTAAATTCTAAATTACTATATAAAGATGCCCATCAAGAATGGGACTGCACTGGATACTGTGATACACACCTGTAATTCCAGCTGCTCTGGAGGCTAAGCAGAAGGATTACAGATTCAAGGCCAATTTAGTGAGATTATGTCTCACAATAAAAAGGGCTGAAGATGTACCCCAGTGCCCATAGGTTCAATCTCCAGTACTGCAAAATAGAAAATGAAAGAAGAAAAAATAAAAGAAAGGAAGTGCTAGCCAGGTATGGAGGTGCATGCCTGTAATCCCAGTACTTGGGAGGCCGAGACAGGAGGATCACAGGTTTGTGGCCAGCCATAGCAATTTAGCAAGACTATCTCAAAGTATTAAAAGAGCTGGGAGTGTAGCTCAGAGCTAGAATGCCCCCTGAGTTCGATCCCTAGTACTAAAAGAAAGAAATAAAAGAAGTAGAATTGAGCAAAAATTATACATCAAACTCTGCATTCATCTAACATTCTGGTAGGATCAGTTCAACACACATACTTACTGGGAGTAGGAGAGAAAATTAATCCATTATGTTTTGACTCAGCCTAGAGGCACAAGCATCCTCTTGAGCCCCAGTTTTACGGGGGCCACGTAAGCCAGTGGGTTTTTTTTTTTATTGAAGGAGTAAATCAGCACTTACTGTTCTCTCTGAGGTTGGGGGGAGTTGACTCCAGAGCCCCCTCCTGCATGCTGGGCAAGCAATTCACGGCTGAACCAGACCCCTGGTGTCTTAAGTGAACCTTCCTGTGAGGCTTCACCTCTCACCATTCGCTGTTGGTCCTGATCTAAAAGATGAAGTGCCTCCTCCCCCTGCCAGACTGTTTCTTCTTGAAAATGCTCTGCTGCTGCACCCACTTGCATTTACCTGGGAATAGTTACATGTGCACAGTTTTTCTGTGGTGTGGACTGTCCCCAGAATCCCTCATATGCAGGATGCAGGAGGTGACTGGTTCTCACAAAGGCATAACTGTAGAGGAAACGAAAAACAGGTGTCGTCTTAGATGGAAGTGATTATCTGCAAAATGCAATTGGGGGGGGTGGTTATGAGGGATTGAACCCAGAGGCTTTCTACCTCAAGCTACACCCCTAGCTCTAATTTTATTCTTTAATTTGAAACAGGGTCTCACTAAATTTTGGAGGGGTCTATGTACCCGACGGTGGCCAAAAACATCTGATCTTCCTGTCTTAGCCTCTCAAGTATTATAAGTGTGTACCACCACGCCCGGCTTAAAAATGCAATTTTGACTGCTTCTAATTTGCTACTCAGAGAAAATTTGTCATGAACCAGTTCAGTTTCCCAAGTACTGGAATTACCGATGGATACTACCACTCACAGCTCATTTTATATTTTGTAAAATTTATCCTTTTTTCGGCACTTGGTAATTGAACCTCTGGGCTACACCTCAAGCCTTTTATCTTTCTTTCTTCCTTCCTTCCTTTCTTTCTTTCTTTCTTTCTTTCTTTTTTTCTTTCTTTTTTTCTTTCTTTCCTCCCCCTCCTCCTCCTCCTCCTCCTCCTCCTCCTTTTCTCCTCCTCCTCCTTTTCTCCTCCTCTTTCTCCTCCTCCTCCTCCTCCTCCTTCTTCTGCTTCTTCAGTACTGGTGATGGAACCTAGGGGCATTCTACCTCTAAGCTATACCCCCAGCCCTATTTTTTATTTTGAAACAGAGTCTCACTGAGTTGCAAAGGACCTCACTAAGTAGCTGAGGCTGCCTGCGAACCATGATCCGGTCCCAGCCTCCTGAATGCTGGGATTACAAGCATGGGCCACCACCCCGGCAACCTTGAGCCCTTATTTTCTGTTTTGAAACAGTGTCTTTCTTGGTTGCTGAGAGTCTTGCTGTATTGATGAGGCTGTCCTTAAACTTGCGATCCTCTGGCCTCAGTCTCCCAAGTACTGAGATTATAGGCGCATACCACCACTCCTGACTAAAAGTATCCATTTTAGATGGATTGGAAATTTTAAAAATTGGTCCTTCCTCAATTTGAGAATCATTATTCTTGGCTAGTTGTGTCAAAGTCAGATGGGCACAACTGAAAGTTCTCTAGTTTTAAAATAATGAAGAGGTTCGCCGGGCGTGGTGGTGCATGCTTGTAATCCCCGTGCTTGGGAGGCAGAGACAAGAGGATCGCGCAGGTTCGAAGACAGCTTCACTGCGTTAAGAGACCCTCTTTCCAAATAAAAATATAAAAAATAGGTGTCTGGGAGTGTAGCCCGGAGGTAGAAGGGTTTCTAGGAACCCCAATACCACCCCAAAAAAAAAAAAAAAATGAAGAGGTCCTTACATTGAATGAGTTGTGCCTTAGATTCCCATGTAAGGCACACTCAGAGTGAATAGTCATAGCCTAGCAAAGCAAAGTATAAGCTTAACCTTTCCAAATTTGCTAACTAATCTCTAGCTAGAGGGTTTACCAGTCGAAAACCCCAACCTCTAATTAGGGATTTTCCACTTCAACTAATCAAATATATTTTGCCTTGCTTCTGCAAACACCTTATTAAAGTTTTCCCACTTGTGGTTTTTTCACTGATTCATGAATAACTGCTCAAATAAACTCTTTAAGTTTTTTAATGTGCCTGTTTATCTTGTTAAACATTGGTTGGGTAGCTTTGTGATCTTGAGTGAGTAACTGTCTAAGCCTCAATGGCCTCTTCTGGTGGGCTGTAGAAAGGATTAGAGACATTGGTGGATCTGAAGCACCTGGCACTGTGCCTAGCCTCACAGAAGTATTGGAAGAGCCAGGCATGGTGGTGCACGCCTGTAATCTCAGTGCTCTGGAGGCTGAGACAGGAGGATCACACATTTGCAGCCAGCTTCAGCAACTTGGTGAGACCCTGTTGCAAAACAAAACGTAAAATAGGGCTGGGAGTGTAGTTTAGAAGTAGAATGCCTCTGGGTTCAATCCCCAGTGCCACAAAAGGGGGAAAAAAAGAGAGGGAGGGAGGGAGAGGGAGAGAGAAAGGAAGGAAGGGAGGGAGAGGAAGGAAGGGAAGGGAAGGAAGGAAGGATGGACAGAAGGAAGGAAGGAAGGAAGGAAGGAAGGAAGGAAGGAAGGAAGGAAAAGTATTGAAAGCCCATCATAAGCCGGGCGTGGTGGTGCACGTTTGTAATCCCAGCATTCGGGAGGCTGAGACAGGAGGATCGCTGTTCGCGGACAGCCTCAGCTACTTAGTGAGGCCCTCTGCAACTCAGTGAGACACTGTTTCAAAATAAAGAATAAAAAATAGGGCTGGGGGTGTAGCTCAGAGGTCCAATGCCCCTGGGTTCCGTCCCCAGACCCGAAAAAAAAAGAAAAGAAAAGAAAAGAAAGCCCACCATGCAACAGTTTCTAATACAACTATCTTCTAATTGGCTGTTGGAAAACACAGAATTCCCAAAGGGCGGCGAGTCAATAATTTTATTCAGCTGCATGCATTATTTTCTGGTTAGCCCAGAGTACATGGGATTAAGAGATTCGAGTGGCTTCACTAAACTGCTCGGCTTGAATCCAGCTCCGGCCAGGGGGCATTTGTGGCCATGGCTCTACTGGGCCACCTCCTCAAATTCCTCTTCCCCGTAGGCCTCTTCTCTCTTGTTCTCTGCTATGAGCTCATCTGGAGGTTCTACCTGCTTTTCTTCTTTACCTCTAGCCCCTGGTGGAGTATGATAAAGGTGAGGATGGAAAGTTCTAGCCACTATGGTCTGACCTCCTATTCAGCATCTAAAACTAATCAGACCATTCATATTGGCCACCTTACCTGCTGGCATCATTTCTGTGCCTTGTTTCTTATTTTGACTTGCTTTGCATAGCTTCTAATAATTTTTTTGTATTTTCACATTATCTGTGGTGATATCTCCATTTCATCTCATCCTTATGATCTTTGTCTGTTCTTTGACCAAAGAGACTTGTCAATATTGTTTGTTCTTCCAAAAAGCCAGCTTTTTGTTTTATTGATCATTAATTTCTGTTCTGATTTTTTATTTTTGGTACTGAGTATTGAACTCAGAGGCATACTACCTCTGAGCTATACCTCCAGCCTGATTTTATTTTTTATTTTGAAACAGGTTCTCACTAAGTTGCAGAGGGCCTCACAAGGTTGCTGAGGCTGGCCTTGAACCTAGGATTCTCCTGTCTCAGCCTCCCAAGTACTGGGATTTTAAGTGTGCACCACCACACCTGGCTCTGCTCTGATTTTGATTATTTCCTGCCTTCTGCTGGCATTGGGGTTAGTTTGCTCCTGCTTTTCAAGGGCCTTGAAGTGCTGAATTAGATTATTTTGAGTCTTTCTGTGTGTGTGTGTGTGTGTGTGTGTGTGTGTGTGTGTGTGTGTGGTGCTGGGGTGGAACCCAGAGGCTTTCTACCTTTGGGCCACACTCCCAGACCTATTTTCTATTTTATTTGGAAACAGGGTCTCACTAAGTTGCTGAGAGCTTCACTAAGTAGCTGAGGCTGGCTTTGAATCTGTGCAGTTCTCCTGTGTCAGCCTCCCAAGTACTGGGATTACAAGCGTGCGCCACCACCACCATGCCCGGCCATCTGTTGTTTTTTTTTGGGGGGGCGGGGGTGTTTGGTTTTGTGGGGTGTTTGTTTGTTGGTTGGTTGGTTGGTTGGTTGGTGGAACAGGGTCTCTTAAGCCAGCGAGGCTGGCTTCAAACCTGCATGATCCTCCAGTCTCCGCCTCCCAAGCATGGGGATTACAAGCGTGCGCCACCACTGCCGGCTTGTTTCTGTTTTTTAATGTGGGCATTTAATGCTATACATTTTCCTCCTAACTCAACCTTTGGTGTGTCCCTTGGATTAGGGTGGGTGTGTCTCTGTTCTCACTTGATCCTATGAGTCCCTTAACCTCTCGCCTCATTTCTTCCCTGGTCCAGTCTTCATTCTGTGATGCAAGTTCAGTTCCCATGGGTTTGTGCGGCTCCTCTGGATCTTTTTGTTGTTGATCCTACTTTCAGTGCATTATGGTCTGAGAGGATGTAGGGAATTACATTATTATTCTGAATTTACAACCCAGCAGTTTTAACTGCTGGGCATTTATCGTAGAGGAATGAGGACATATGTCTAAACCAGAATCTGTACACATGTTTATAGTAACTTTACTTATAGTACACCAAAACCAGAAACAGCCTAGATGTCCTGGAACAGATAAGTGGTTAAACAAATTGATACATCCTTGGAATGGTATAAAAAGACGGACACTCTCAATAACAACATGGATGTAATTCTCCAGAGAATTATGCAGAGTGAAAAAAGAATCTCAAAAGATTGCATTATTTCATTTATATAACATTCTTATTTTTTCAGTACTGGGGATGGAATCCAGAGGCATTCTACCTTCGGGGTACACCCCCAGCCCTATTTTTTATAATTTATTTAGAAACAGGGTCTCACTAAGTTGAGAGCTGTGAGGTCCTCCTGTCTCAGACTCCCACGTGCTGGGATTACAAGCGTGTGCCACCACGCCCAGGAGTGCACGGCTCATTTATATAACATTCTTGAAATGACAAAATTATACAAGTAATGAAGAACAGATTAGTGGTTGCCAGGGTAGGGGCAAAACCAAAGTGGCTGTGAAAGGGCAATAGAAGGGAGCCTTGCTGTCATAGAAAAAGCTTAATTTGAGCCGGGCGTGGTGACGCACACTTGTAATCTCAGCATTTGGGAGGCTGAGACCTGAGGATCACAGTTTGTGGACAGCTTCAACTAATTAGTAAGGCCCTCTGCAACTCAGTGAGACCCAGCTTCAAAATAAAGAAAATAGGGCTGGGGGTGTAGCTCGGAGGTAGAATGTCCCTGGTTTCCATTGCCAATACTTCAAAAAAAGAAAGAAAGAAGGAAGGAAAGGAAGAAAGGAAGAAAAAGCAAGCTTAATTTGAAAAAAAAAGTGGAAAAGAAAGTGTGTGTGTGTGTGTGTGTGTGTGTTTGTGTGTGTGTGTGTGTAGTACTAGGGATTGAACCCAGAGGTGTTCTACCTCTGAGCTATATCCCCAGCCCTATTTTTTTCATTTATTTATTTATTTATTCATTTATTTATTTATTTATTTATTTATATTTTGTGGGTCTGGGGATTGAACCCAGGGGCATTTGACCTCCGAGCCACACCTCATGCCCTATTTTTATTCTTTATTTTGAAACAGAGTCTCACTAAATTGGGAATGGCCTCACTAAGTAGCTGAGGCTGTCTGCAAACTGCCATCCTCCAGTTTCAGCCTCCCGAATGCTGGGATTACAAATTTGCGCCACCACGCCTGGCTCCTATTTTATTTTTAGTTTGAAACAGGGTCTCACTAAGTTGCTGAGAGCCTCACTAATTAGCTTAGGCTGGCTTTGAACCTGTATGATCCTCCTATTTCGGCCTCCCAAGTGCTGGGATTACAAGCATGTGCTACCACGTCCAGCCTGAGGCTAGCTTTGAACCTGCTATTCTCCTGTCTCAACCTCCCTATACTGGGATTACATATGTGGGCCATCACACCCAACTCATGAAAAAGGATTTGAATAGAAAAGAATCTGTCCAAAGAAGATGCAGCAGGCCCATAAGTACATTGAAAAGATGCTCAATATCATTAATTAGTAGAGAAATGCAAATCAAAGCCACAATGCATGGCTATATAAAGAAAAAGACAGGAACAAGTATTGAGAAGGAAGAAGAGAAAGTGAAACCCTTTACCTTGCTAGTGGGGTTATAAAATGGGACAGCCACCTTCTAAAACAGTTTGATAGTTTCTCTAAATCACAACATAGAGTTACCATATGATCCAGTAAACGATACTCCTACATAGATACCCAAGAGAAATGAAAACATACAATCACCAAAAACTATTTTTCAGCAATAAAAAGGAATGAACTGGGTGCAGTGACACACACTTGTAATCCCAGTTACTTGGGAGGCTGAGACAGGAAGATTGTGCATGGGTGGGTTTGAGGCCAGTGCATGCTACCTTAGTGAGATCCTGTTTCAAAATAAAAAGGGCTGGGGGTATAGCTCAAAGATAGAACCCCCTGGCTTCAATCCCCAGTAAACCCCCCCCCCAAAAAAAAGGGAATAAAGTATTGATGGCCATGATGTGGATGAAAAAAAAAAAAGATTTTGGTGATGTTTTAACAAATTTATGAACTTACTAAAAGAACATTGACTTTTTTTTGGGGGGGGGCAGTACTGGGGATGAAACCCAGGGACATTCTTCCTCCGAGCTACACCACCCTCAGCCTGATTTTTTATTCTTTATTTTGAAACAGGGTCTCACTGAGTTGCAAAGGGCCTCACTAAGTAGCCTGAGGCTGTCTGCGAATTGCGATCCTCCTGTCTCGGCCTCCCAAATGCTGGGATTGCAAGCGTGCACCACCATGCCCGGCAAGAATATTGATTTTAAGTAGCATGTTAAATGGACTTTAAATAAGAACATTGACTAAATTAAATTCACCCTCTGAATTGGTGAATAGTTTGGTATAAACTATCTCAATAAAACTTTTTTTGTACATGGTATTGGGGAGTGAGCCCAGGGCCATTCTACCTCCAAGCTATACCCCCAGCCCTATTTTATTTTATTTTTTATTTTTTGTGGTAGTGGGAGTGTAACCCAGGGGCTTTTCTACTTCCGGGCTATATACTCCCAGGCCTATTTTATACTTTATTTGAAAACAAGGTTTCACTAAGTTTCTGAGAGCCTCACTAAGTAGCTGAGGCTGGCTTCGAACCTGTGCGGTCTTCCTGTCTCAGCCTCCCAAGCACTGAGATTATAAGCGTGCGCCACCAAGCTCGGCTTATATTTTATTTTGAAACATTGCTTCACTAGGTTCATGAGAGTCTCACTACTTGCTTAGGCTATCTTCGAACATGAGATCCTCCTGTCTCAGCCTCACAAGTACAAGGATCACAGGCGTGAACCACCATGCCCAGCTCAATAAAACTTTTTTTTTTTTAAGGAATCAAGCTGAAATCCAAGCTATACCTTTTTATAGTTTTTTATTTGGAAATGATTTCAGGTTTATAGAAAATTGCAAATTTCATCAATCACTGTCATTTTGCCATTTTAAGGACCTGTTCCATCAGCTTTGGCCTTGTGCATTCTCTGCCTTTTTTGTATGCCTGGGTTTCAGACTGTGTTGCATTCCCCAAGTGGTTCTGTCAGGAGAAATGATCTGAATGGAAGTGCTAACGGCACTAAAGTTAGAGCTTGTTCTACCTAACTTGTTTATAATAATAATTTTTAAAAGTAATGCCGGGCGTGGTGGCGCACGCTTGTAATCCCCGCGCTTGGGAGGCAGAGACAGGAGGATCGCGCAGGTTCGAAGCCAGCCGTGCTGGTTTAGGAGACCCTGTTTCCAAAAATAAAATAGGTCTGGGAGTGTAGCCCGGAGATAGACGGGCTTCCAGGAACCCCAGTACCACAAAAAAAAAAAAAAAAAAAAAAAAAAAAAAAAAGTAGTATGGACTGATTAAATAGACCGGGGCTTTTACTCTCAGGTAGGGTTTTGGAACATGAAAGTGTATCTTATGTGGTTTATTTTACTTAATTTTATTTTTTGTGGTACTGAGGATGGAACCCAGGGGCATTCTACCTCTGAGCTACACTCCCAGTCCTTTTTTTTTTTTCTTTATTTTGAAACAGGGTCTCACTGAGTTGCAAAGGGCCTCACTAAGTAGCTGAGGCTGTCCGCGAACCCAGATCCTCCTGTCTCAGCCTCCTGAATGCTGGAATTACAAGCGTGCGCCACCTCACCCGGTTTACATGTTTATTTATTGGTTGATCTTAGTCACTTCTCTTGCACTAAACACTTGCCTGTTGCCCAAGAGGGCAGGAGCCAAACTTGAAGTGATGCAGCCTCTGAGCACCACCCTACACTGATGGAGAAGTGTTTGGGAGAGAGGATGAGGTGGCACCTAGGAAGTCAAGTGTAACATTGTCACAGCCCGGGGCTTAGGAAGGCCCGTGGCTTCAGAACCGGTCTCACTGTGAGGCAGTCCTGTCGAGACCGGAGATAAACCACCAAGGCAGAACTTAAAGGAGCTGGGTGATATTTCAACATGACTTCTTGCTTCTGTATTTCCTTCAAAAATGGTTATATTGTAGCCATTTCTAGCAGCTGAGCTGCCAAAAGGGTAACCATGTGGTAGAATAGAATATCTCAATCTGTGACCAGCCAAGACTTGGCAGAACCGCATCATCACCACATCCAGTAAACACACCCCAAGCTGGTGCAGGGTTTCCGTGACCTGCAGAGAGGATGAAAACCACAAAGGGAAACGGCTGCTCTGAAAGGCCTTTCCATAGGAGGCCTCAGCTTTTGCTCACCACAAAATGTAGGTGCCATGAGGGACCTTGGGTAGGTATAGGGGGTGTAGGAAGTGTTGCTTGTCATGAACCTCTGATTCCTTTGTCGCTGCACATTTCTAGAAAGTAAAAGAACAGTAACCTGCTCAGAGAAAACACTCAACAATTTTCAGTTGGCATTTGAACTTCTGTGTCCCAGGAACTGTGTGAAATCACAGTCGTGGACAGGAGAGACAGGGCCATGCCTCAGATAGCATATATCGACAGGAACACCTCAGTATGTATTTCTTCATTGGTTAATTTGACCATCTTTGTCAGCCTGGACTGCCTTACCAAAATATCAAAGGCTGGATAGTTTAAAAAAATAGGTATTTATTTCTTATACTTTTGGAGTCTGGGAAGTTCAAGATCAAGGTGCCAGCTCTTTGGGTCCTGGTAAGAGCTTTCTTCCTGTCTTACAGGTGGTGACCTTCTCGTTGTATCCTCACATGGCAGAGAAAGAGATGATCTCACAAGCTCAGTTCTCTTCCAGTGAGGACACTAGTCTAATGACGAGGCCCCATCTCTATGTACCCCCACATTAGCCAGGCCTGGTGGTGCACACGCTTGTAATTCACATGTAAGCCTCACACTTAAGATTCTGCTATTTGGGAGACTGAGACAGAAAGATCGCAGGTTCAAGGACAGTCTCGCCAAGTAGTGGGACTCTACTCAACCTAGCAAGACCTTGCTTGTAGCTCGGAGATAGAATATCCCCAGCTCAATCTTCAGTACCACAAAAATTAAAACAAATAAATACCATCACAACGGGGCTTTAACATATGTTAAAATTTGGGGGGGTGCAGCTTACTCCATAGCACTGGTTTTATCATGTCTTTGCAAGTTATTATCAGAAAGTCTTTGAGATTAATTATGTTGGCTCATTAGAGCAACAGAGAAGCCATCTTTATTGTTTCTAGAAAGGAAGTCAACCATCAGCTGGAGTCAAACTACTGGAAAATCCTTAAGCTGTTCACTTAAGTGACAAACCACTAAGTTTTCAGTTATTGAAAAACCAAATTGTTGCCGGGCGTGGTGGCGCACGCTTGTAATCCCCGCGCTTGGGAGGCTGGGACAGGAGGATCGTGCAGGTTCGAAGCCAGCCTCAGCTACTTAGTGAGGCTCTTAGCAATTTAGTGAGACCCTGTTTCAAAATAAAGTATAAAATAGGTCTGGGAGTGTAGCCCAGAGGTAGAAGGTCCCTGGATTCCATCCCCAGTACCAACAAATAAATAATAATAATAATAAAAATAGGTCTGGCAGGATAGCCCAGAGGTAGAAAGCCTCTGGGTTCCACTCTCAGTAACAAAAAAAAAAAAAAAGAAAGAAAGAAAAACCAAATTGTGAAGTAGAAAATATGGTAGTACACACTGAACTTTGAAGACATAACATGGGAAAAGAAGATAAATGATGGCTTTCATTTATTTATTTATTTAAATTTTTGTTTTTGGTTCTGGAGGTTGAACCCAGAGGCATAATACCTCTAGAATACACCCAAGCCCTATTTTATCTTTTATTTTGAAATAGGACCTCACTAAGTTGCTAAGGCTGGCCTCAGGCCAGCCATCCCCCTGTCTCAGTTTCCCAGGCACTTAGATTACAGGTGTACATCACCCAGGGGCATTCTACCTCCCAAACTACACTCCCAATCCTACTTTTTGTCTTTTCATTTCTGAAACAGGGCATCAGTGAGTTGCAAAGGGCCTCACTAAGTAGCTGTGGCTGTCCGCGAACCACGATCCTCTGGGTCTCAACCTCCCAAATGCTGGGGTTACAAGTGTTCACCACCATGCCCAGCTATTTTTTATTTTGAAACAGGGTCCCTCTAAGTTACTTCATGGTGGTCTTGAATCTACAGTCCTCCTGTCTCAGCCTCCCAAGTACTAGGATTATTGGCATGCACCACCACACCTGGCCTGTTTTCCTTTTTGTTGCCCTAGTTTTTTTTAGAGGAAAATATTTAAAATTTCTTTAAGTCAGGTATGGTGTCGCACACTTGTAATCCCAGCATTTGGGAGGCTGACACAGGAGGATTGCAGGTTTGCAGCCAGCCTCAGCTACTTACTGAGGCCTTCCACAACTTAGTGAGACCCTGTTTCAAATTAAAGAATAAAAAATAGGACTGGGGGTGTAGCTCGGAGGTAGAATGTTCCTGGACTTCATCCCATACACACACAAGACAAAACAAAAAACTTCAAAGCTTTTTGGAGTAGGGTGGGGTATAAATAAATATCTTTTTAAAATCTGACTAAAGCGAGGACAATAGATATCCCCTAGGGTGAAGGACAGGAAGGGCGGGTGGAGGAAGGTGTGCTGGAAGGACAGAAAGTTCCCTGAGAGCATTATTGCTCTATGATGTTCCGAACACAGTTTTTTTTTTTTTGTGCCATTCCAGGCAAAACTGATCTTTGCCTAAAGAGTTTTTTTTTTTTTAACTGTGTATTTTTGATCCATCCAGGACCTCCGCTCCTTAGAAGAGATCCATTAATTGTACAAAAAAATGTTTTTCCCCCCATAATCACAACTATTAGTAGATGGAACTCATTGTCTCGTGTTTTAATGAAATAGAAGTTGAAGAAAATGAGCTGGAGCTGGACTGTAACCTGGGAGTCTTCTGTAGCAGAACCCTCTGGGAAGGGGTAGGGTGCTCATTCGGTTAAAAATCAGCCCAATTTCACCACATGTGGGCAGGAGCTTTGTTAGCTTAGTTCTATTTTGCAAACACAGGCAGAATCTGAAGTCCTTTGGTCAGACCCAGGCTGTCGATGTCATTCCCTCCGCCAGGACTTCCAGTAGCTGACTTGCGCCTTACTGGATCTGCACGGTGTCTTTCCCTTCCACAGAGCTGCTTTTAACCTCTGAGCTGGGCAGTCCCCAGAGAACCTGTGCCTGGTACAGGTTCCTGTTCGGAATTAAGGGTTCGACGTCCAGCGTGTGTCTTTCCTTGTGAGCCTGTGAGGCTTTTAGGGGTGACTTTGGAGGAGCTGGCTCCACATTCAGGAGAGGGGTCTCTGCCACACTCTACGCACCTAACTTGGAGCCAGGCGCACAGAAAGTGTTAGTTAAGTGTTGCCTTGCTATAGTTTGGGTTTTTTGTTGTTGCTTATTCTTTTGTACTAGGGATTGAACCCAAGGGCTTTCTACCTCCAAGTACACCCCTACACAATTTTTTATTTTAAAACAGTGTAAAACTCAACTAAGTAGCTGAAGCTGGCTATGAACTTGTGGTCCTTCTGTCTTAGCCTCTCAAGTGCTGGGATCACAAGCCTGTGCCACCAGGCCTGGCTTAGTGTGTGTGTGTGTGTGTGTGTTACTGAGGATTGAACCCAGGGGCATTCTACCTCTGAGCTATTAAAAATAAAAAATAGGCTAGCCCTATTTTTTATTCTTTATTTTGAGACGGGGTGTCACTAAGTTGCAGGGGGCCTCACTAAGTAGCTGAGGCTGGCCTCAAACTTATGATCCTCCTGTTTCAGCCTCCCAAATGCTGGGATTACAAGTGTATGCCACCACGCCCAGCTAGTTTGGATCTTAAATATCCTCCAAAGGCCTGTGTGGGGAGGCTTGGTCCTCAGGGAGGCCCTTTTGGGAGGCTGTGGAAACTGTTACGGTTTGGGAGTGAGGGTTACTGTTTGGGGGAAACTGTCCCCAGGGATCTTCGTTAGACCCCTGGGAATAATTTCCCAATAAAACCACACACACACACACACACACACACACACACCACAGAAAAAACTGTGGGTTCTTGTCCTGAGCTAAGGATAAATATACATTAGCCCGAACTCTTGCTGAAGATTTAAAGAAGTTTATTAAAAAGATGGAAACACAGAAGACAGTTACAGCCCCATGGGGGGAGGGGTTTCGAATGAATTCACCAAGATACAAAACACGGAAAAAGACTTTTTTATACATGACACCCTCCATCTCATTCACGTAAGACCTCCCCTTACTGGTAGTAAGGTACCTCCCCTTACACTGTAAGGTACCTCCCTTACTTTCCTGCCTAGGTCCCTTTTCATGAAGGTCATGGTTGAAGGTCGACCCCTCCTCCCATCCTAGCTAGATTACCCAATTATTATGTAAACCTGTCTTTACAATGAGGACGGGAAGTCCTAGCTCCCCTCTCCTATAGACTTGCTAATTACCGTTAGCTAGGTTAATTTACATTGGAATAGTTGCCCTTTTTTGGGCAGAAACCAAGTCCTTTCACCAATTTTTGAAATATAATAAAGCTTTCTCAAATCTTCCTAGGCCATTCCCAATACTGGTACAGAAACTTTAAGAGGTAGGACCTAGTTGGGGGTCTTTGGGTCACTGAGGGCTTTTAAAGGGAATCATGAGGCTCTCTTTCTCTCCTTCTCTCTCTCTCTCTCTCTCTCTCTCTCTCTCTCTCTCTCTCTCTCTTCTTCCTGGCCATGAGGTAAACAGTTTTGATCCACCACATACTTCTGCTCTGATACACTGCCACAGCCCAAAGCAACAGGAAAACTGAGCCAAAATGACACTTCTCCTTATATGTTGATTTCTCTAATGGAAAGCGCATGGCTCAGTTACCTTAAGATATACATAGCTTTCCAAAAGAAAGTGCACATACATCTATCAGAATGACTGAAATAAAATTAGTAATACCAAATGCTAGCAAGGATGAAGAAAACCTGGAACACACAAATGTTGAATATACTGTTTGGTACACCACTCTGGAAAACAGATTAGCAATTTCTTACAAACCTAAACGTGTTTACCATATGACCCAGCAATTAAACTCTGGAGAAATAAAAACCTATGCTCAAACAAAAACCTGCACTTGAATGTTTACAGTAACTTTTTTCATAATTGTAAAAATTTGGAAGCAATCTGGATGTCATTGAACAGGTGAATGGTTAAACTTTGGAATTACTATATTATAGAATGCAATACAGCAGTATAAAGTATTAATACATGGACCAACTTGGATGGATCTCAGGAATATTATGTTGCATTAAAAAAAGCCTGTCCCAAAAGATACATACTATATGATTCAATTTTATGTAACATTCTTTCTTTTTTTCTATCTTTCTTTCTTTGTTTTTTCTTTTTCTTTTTTATTTGTACTGGAGATTGAACCCAGAGGCTTTCTATCTCCAAACTACACCCTCAGCCCGATTTTCTTTCTTTACTTGGAAACAGGGTCTCACCAGGTTGCTGAGAGCCTTGCTATGGCTTTTTTTCCCTCTCTTGGTATTGGGGATGGAACCCAGGGGCATTTTACCTCTGAGTGAAACCCCCAGCCCTATTTTTATTCTTTATTTTGAAACAGGGTCTCACTGATGCAAAGGGTCTTACTAAGTAGCTGAGGCTGGCTTTGAACCTGTGATCCTCTTGTCTCAGCCTCCCAAATACTGGGATTACAAGCATGTGCTACCACGCCCAGCCTATATAACATTCTTGACATAAGATTTTAGAAATAGAGGAGAGATTGATTAGTAAGTGGTTGCCAGAGTTTAGGTATGTGGGGAGGAGTGGATAGAAATGGATATGATTGTTCCGGGCGTGGTGGCACACGCTTGTAATCCCGGCGCTTGGGAGGCAGAGACAAGAGGATCACGCTGGTTCAGAGCCAGCTTCGCTGGCTTAAGAGACCCTGTTTCCAAATAAAAAAATATAAAATAGGTCTGGGAGTATAGCCCAGACGTAGAAGGGCTTCCAGGAACCCCAGTACCACCAAAAAGAAAAAAGAAAAGAAATGGATATGATTGTAAAAAGTAACAGAGTAATCTTTGTAGTTATGAAACTTTTATATCTTCACTATGGAGCTAGATATATAAACTGTACATCCATACAATGGTATATTATATAACATTAAAAAGAAGTTGGCTAAGGCTGGGAATGTAACTCGTGGTAGAGCATATGCTTAGTATGTGCAGTTCTGGGTTCAATCCCTACTACCCAAAAAAAGGAAAAAAAAGAAAAAGGAGAGAGAGAGAGAGAGAGAGCAAGAGAGAGCTGTGCTGTTCAAGGTGTGGATGACTCTTAAATGTCTAGCTAAGTGAAAGAAGTCAGTCTGAAAAAAAGAGAAGATACTATATGAGTCCAATTAGGTAACATGCTGAAGAAGGTAAAGCTATAGAAATGGTAAATAGATCCAAGGCTATCAGGGAATCAGGGTTGGGGAGACTTGAACAACTGAGCCACAGGAGATATTTTTAGGGCAGTGAAACTATTCTGTATGCTACTATAAGAGTAAATACAAGACATTAAACTTTTTCAAAATCTGCAAAACTTTGCATCGCAATGAGTAACTTTAAAAAAATAATTTAGGAGGCTGCGGTATTCCAGAATGGAATGCAGAATGTGACCAAAGAACTTTTTTTTTTTTTTTTTTTTTTTTGCAACTTCATGTGAATCTTTAATTTCCAAAGAAAAACTTAAGGGAAAAGTATATACTAGGGAAGCCATGTATGGTGATAACCCTCGTACCCATTGTTAAGGAGATAAATCTAGTAGAGAAAGATATTGGCAGAGTAGGAGAGAAAAAGAGAGGACTGTTTGCTGCAGAGATAAGAAAAAAACACTGAATTGAAGAGTGATGCTGCCGTCATGGAAGTTCCACACAGAGCCCAGCCCCTAGGACCAAGCTGAGGCCACTCAGGACAGGGAAAGGACCGCACTCGGAGCAAAGCTGGGATTTCTAGCTAAGGGCTTTTCTCTGTAGCTCAGAATGTTTAATGATTTCCTTGTCTCCTACCAAGTCACTCAAAATATTCAAACAGTGCGGATTGATTTTCTTTACAAAAGATGACAGGAAGGGGGTTTAAACAGGAAGGGAAATAGATCTGTTTGAGTTGCTAATACTGAAAATATCTTTTATCTTTTAATTTTGAAATGATTCCAGACTCACCTCCAAAATTGCAAAAATAACACAAAGAACACCCATATGCCCTCAGCCAGCCTTTCCCACTCCCCCAAATGATAACAACTTGCATTAGATGGCTAGCGATGTTTGTTTGTTTGTTTGTTTGTTTGGTGATACTGGGGATTGAACCCAAGGGCATTCCACCATTCCACTGCCAATCTACACCCCCAGCTCTATTTTATTTTTTATTTGGAAATAGGGTCTCATCAAGTTGCCGAAGACCTCACTAAGTTGCTGAGGTTGGCCTCAAGCCGGTGATCCTCCTGCCTCATCCTCACAAGTACTAGGGTTACAAGTATTTGCCACCATGCCAAGCTGATGGCTAGCATTTTCTGATGTTTCTTTTCTTCCTCCCCCTTTTTTTTGGAGGTGGGGCTAGATAACTCATTCTTTTAGTTGATAAAGGAAAACAATATAAACGTATGCACAGCTGGTCGTGGTGGCGCACGCTTGTAATCCCAGCAATTGGGAGGCTGAGACCAGAGGATTGCTGTTCGCAGACAGCCTCAGCTACTTAGTGAGGCCCTCTGCAACTCAGTGAGACCCGGTTTCAAAATAAAGAATTAAAAATAGGGCAGGGGCTGTAGCTCAGAGGTCGAATGCCCCTGGGTTCCATCCCCAGACCTGCAAAAAGAAAAAAGAAAAGATATGCACAAGCTGGGCATCTTGTTCTGGCCTCTGCCCTTTATATATTCTTACTACAAACTCAGGTGACCATCCGTATTTTTCTTTATGCAAACATACAATATTTTCTTGCTCCCCATTCACTGCTCCTTTACAGAAGCTAGCATCCCATGTTGACTTTCATAGACCTTGTGTTACTATTTAGCAATATAGCTTAGAAATATTTCCAAATCAGAACATAGTAATGCTTTTTAAATTTATTTTGTGTGTGTGGCACCAGGGATTGAACTCAGGGGCACTCTACCTCTGAGCTTAAACTCTAGCCCTATTTTATTCTTACTTTGTGTATGTGGTACTAGGGGGTGAAACCCAGGGGCTTTGCTACCTCTGGGCTATACTCCCAGACCTATTTTTTTTTATATATACTTTATTTCAAAACAGGGTCTCACTAAGTTGCTGAGAGCCTCCCTAAGTAGCTGAGGCTGTCTTCGAACCTGTGCGATCCTCCTGTCTCAGCCTCCCAAGCGCTAGGATTACAAGTGTGCACCACCATGCCTGGCTCTTATTCTTTATTTTTGAAACAGGGTCTCACTGAGTTGTGGAGGGCCTCACTAAGTAGCTGAGGCTGGCCATGAACCTGCAATCCTCCAGTCTCAGCCTTCCAAGTACTGGGATTACAAGTGTGTGCCACCACGCCCAGCTTAGTAATGCTTTTTTAAAATGGATTTTAATATTTACCCCATCTCAGTCCAACTCCCCTCCAGTATCACGTCAGACATTTCTCAGGCTTTCTTTTCTGTTTAACCTGTATTGCACAAATCTAAAATTTTCTAATCCCAGTTTATTCTCTGAACTGACATGCCTGGGATATACAGACTCCTGCCAGTAAGACTGAATCAATCACCAACCCCCTAGGCCATCAGGACCACAGGGACACATTCAGAAGCAACCCCAATAGGGCGATGATTGCCTTATCATGAGTGACACCTCAAAGAGATCACTGTGGGCCAAGAAGAGATGGTCTGGAACGAGGCCTGTTGCCAAGCAACTCCAGAGGGGATGAAATTATTGCAGTCTGTTTTTCATGTAACTGGGTCTCTAACGAAATCTGAGGCCAGAGTTGATCCCGTGCAAAATTAATAATTGCTGTATGATTCTTTCTTTTAAATGAGTATTGCCAAAAGTCTTAAGAATAGAGAGACAAATATATACTTTTTTAAAGGAATGGAAGGGGGTGAAGAACAAGTAAATTCAGATCCTGTGTTTTTCCATTTATGTCTTCCTACTTAGGTAGGAAATCTGATGATGTTTCTTACACTGCTGTTGAGTTGGCCTGGTGGGAAATGTGCTTTAAATTCAGATCCTTTGCAGACAAGATAATATACACCAAAGAACTGAAAAGGGTACTTTTTTAGAGGCAAGAGAAAGCTTATGTTCATCTGACACACTTTCAGTGTCCTTTTTAGAAGATCTAAAATGTACTTTCTCCAATCTCATGTTCAAAGAGGGTAAATTATTGCAAAAATACAAACAATCCTGCTCTTTCCACTCATTCTTTTTAACCTCATATAAAGGCTACAGGAGACAGTTAAAGATGCTCAGTAACCCTTGCTTTTGAGAGCTTTTCAGTATGAAAGAGGCAAAAATGGGGTAGAAGAGTCTGTCTTCACCCTGATTCTGCTATATTATTACAAATTAACTAGTTAGAGCAGAGCAGTGGGCCTCACCAAGAAAAAAATGTTTATTATCATTTTGTGGTTTTCCAATAAGCATCGTTTAAAACAAAGCATTTTAAACCAAATAAGCTAATTTTATCTGAGAAGAAAAACTTCCTTGCTGAACAGAAGGTTGGACTCAGACTTCGTTCTGAGGAAAGGTAGCCACCAAGTGAAGAGGCTCCTTGCTTAGCTTTGCTGCAACACAGTTTATTTTTATCTTTGTTGCAGCATGGGATTAAACCCAGGGCGTCACATGCTAAGCAAGTGTTCTCCTGCTGAGCTGCATCCCCAGCCTCTGCACAACACATTTATTGGTGTTAAGGGATGACTCCTGTACTTTCCTCCCACCCCACACTCTCCCCTCCTGGGCCAATTTGAGCAAATGTCCTCCCAGCAAACTTGCCTCTGTAAAGTACAGAGTATTTGCTCACAGAGTTGAGCCTAACGTGTCAGTACATACAGAAAACCAGAGAGCAAAAAAGTCTGCCAGGTCTCGTCTAACCTGTGGGGACACTGTGTATAGCAGAGCCCATAGCTGAGATGCCCAGGGCTACCTTCTTACCAGACGGTGAGCTCCTTGAGGTCTGGGGAACGGGGAACGGGGCCTTATATCAGTTTTCTAGTAGCACATGATGTCATTTCATGTAAGTCAGCTGCTTAATCAAGATTTATTGAACTAGACTGGGGGAAATAACCTCTTAATTACAATTAGATACCTCAGCATGTTCATTCATGGGGATCTTTCAAAGCACAGACATCTGACTGTTAAGGATGTTGCTTGTCCATAGGCAGAGAAGCCAGCCCGTGTTTGGTCTAATGATACAGGCCGGCAAAGTGTGCATCTTTGGGGGACAGTGGCTCCCTTTTCCCTGAAATTCCTCCCAGCAGTGTGTGGCCAAGCTGGTAGGTTGAAATCCATACTCTCAGAAATCTCCTGCAGTGGCAAGACAGTAAGACTGTGTCTTAATCTGTCAGTGATAGGAACTTACTGACATTGGATGGAGAGGCTAATACCCTGGATTCTTCCCAGAGCAAAGGTATCCTCCCTCCTTCCCTTCTTTTAATATTCCTTTATTGGTGCATTATAATTTCACATCAAAATATAGTTCAGAGTGATTGGGATACATGCACCACACTTGATGAGCTCCCCGCACCCCACTCCTCAGTCCCTCCCCTTCCCCATACATGATATTGAGGTTGGCACTGATAACCCCACATTTGCAAATACTGCCAATGGAAGTGTTTCCTTCATCGGTCCTCCCCCGGCACACACCACACCCTTCCCTAGACCCCCACCATCACTTCTCCGAGGTTTCTTTTCCTTTACTAAAGTCGATTTTGTATCCCCTTTAGTCCCTAGTCCACATAAGAGAGAACAAATGCCCCTGCACTTCTATGGCTGGCTAACCTCAACATAATGTTCTCCAGGTCCATCCATTTCTCTGCAAATGGCATGATTTTGTTTTTCTTTATTGCTTAGTAGAATTTCACTGTGTGTATATTGCATAATTTTGTAATCCATTCATCTGTTGGAAATGGAATTAAACCCCAAAGGATCCTTTCTGATGCCAAGCTAAGTGTTTCTGTGCTGCATGCCATAGAGCTGTTTTCTTCCTGGTGAAGTTGGGGGATCAAATTCCTTTGGCTGAAAATTAGAGCTACGAGCCATAGTAATAGCGGCTGGCACAAAGGCCTTTGGCTGTCTTACACTTGCGGCATATAACCTCTGGAGCAGAAGACAGTTCTTCTCCTTGTAGCAGCGGCAGCGCTTTCCACACACTGCAGTGCCCTCAGTGCACGTCCAGGCTTTGCCAGTAACTAGCTGTTCCCATAGTGATTTTTTGAGCACTCTGAAGACTCCTCTTACTTCTTAGTCACTTTCATTTGTGAAATAATATAGCCAACCTCATTATCTGTAAGGCCCTGTAAATCACTCCAATTTATAGAGCTTGTACGAGATATGTATGGGGCTGACCTACTCGCCCCCCTCCCCAGTGGTTCTTCTTTCTCCTTCACCTTATAGACTTACAGTTTTCACTCCCTCCTTCCCCAGCCCTGAGTTCCTTCATTTGGTCAAAAGTAAAATGTTCCTTGGACTCTCACTCCTCAGGCATTTTCATGCTCTTTCTCTGGGCTCTTTCTGTCATTTCCCAGCCTTTTATCCCAAATGAGGCCCTAACACCAGCAGGGCCTCTGATCTAGGACTTTAATTGGCATAGTCACTGAATGAACAAGTCCTTATTGGCGCCTGTAACCAATAGATCACAAATCAGTGCCATTAAAAAGACACAATGAGTTGAGCCATGCTCTCGGCCTCGTAGGAGTCAAGACCACGGAGGCTGCCGACCCCGCAGGTGCCTTGCGGCTGGGCACTGGCCTCCAGGAGCCGGCCCGTCACCTCCCCTCCCCTCTGTGCTGACGCTCGCTCTCCTCTGGGTTGCAGCACCTCTACACCCTGGGCCCCCTATCTCTCAGTACTTCCTGGCTTCCTTTTGCTAGATTTTCTCTCTGGCCCCATTTACTAAATTTGATCCACCAAAGAGCTGTGCTAGGCCCTCTTCCCCTCCCAGTCACCTACATTCCATCCACCTGTGATTCAGGTACCATCACTATGCTGATACTTGCTAGGGGTATCCCTATGGCTTCACCCCTGGCCTCTCTTCTGGGTTCTGACTCTTATCCTGCTGCTTGTGACATTTCTACCTGCACATCACGCAGGCAGCCCACTCTCCCTGGCCACCACCAACTCCATCACCTTCCCTCTCGCCCTGCCCGGAGGGTCCCCAGACTCGGCAAATGGCACTGCCACCATCGGCACAGCCGCTCAGTCCAGCAAACCAGGACTCTTCTCTTCCACAATCTTCCTCTTCCTCCCCCAATAGCCAATCTAGCTAGCTCATAAACATCTCAAAATATCTGCTTCTCCCCATACCCACTCTCTCTACATGAGTCCAAACCTCCATCTTTTAACTGTCGTCTTCGCTGCCCAGCCTCCTAACATGTCTCCCCGCCCAACCTTGCTTCTCCCCAGCTCACCGAACTCCATGCAGGGGATTTAAAAATTTTAAATACAATGTAGTTTATTTGGAACAGATGAACATCACCCTTTCAGGGTTCTTGCCCATGGAACAAGAAGACATATTTATAATATAGGGGAAGAAGTTCCAAAATCTAGTCCAACATTCAAGGCTCACTGCCTCCTTGTTAATGGAAAAATTTCCAGTTTACCTGATTGCTTTCTCTACCTTTGTCCTTGACTAGTTGGAATAAAGACTTGTCTCCCTCCCAGTGCAGGGAATTTTTAATTAGTTAATTTGTGGCATGGGTAGAGGTAGGGGGTTGAACATAGGAGCACTCTACCTCTAAACTGTACCCCCAACACTTTAAATTTTATTTATTTATTGATTAATTGTGTACTAGGGATTGAACCCAGGGGCATTCAACTTCTAAGCTATATCCCAGCCTCATTTTTCATTCATAATTTTTTTTTCAGTACTGCAGATAGAACCCAGGGGCATTCTACCTCCAAGCTACATCCCCAGCTCAATTTTTTAGTCTTTATTTTTTTTTATTTTTTTTAATTGGTGCATTGTAATCATATATCACATTGGAATACAAGACTTGAGAGGATATACAAGCACACATCATCCAATTAGCCCTCATCCAGTCCCCATTCCATTCCCTCCCCCTCCCTCGATCCCATGCTTGTTTGGTGATTAACTTTGATACATTTGTTTATGTACCTCCTGTGTTTTAAAGAGGCTCCATCCTCCCCTATTCCATACCCTCTGATTGGTCACCTTAGTTGCTTCACTATAGGGCCCTTTCTATAGCTCAACCTCTTCCTGTTGCCCCTTTCCTTCCTAGTTTTTGCTGATTAGGGGAAGCATCTGATTTTTATTTTCTGCGATATTTCTCTGTGCATGCCGCGTTGCAAGTACCGATCCTACTCTTGACAGCCCCAGTAGTGGCCTGGCTACCCGGTGGACTGATACAGTCCTCGCTGGCTCAAGCAGCAGCCTTGTCTCATGGGAGGCCCCCATTCTGGTCTTGCTGGCCCCGACATCAGCCTAACCCCTCAGCTGGCTCTGATCCCGGCCTCGGAAGCCCCAGTAGAGGCCTTGCCTCACGGCAGGCTCCCGATGCCAGCCATTGGCCCCGGCACCGGCCTAACCTCTTGGCAGGCTCCCATCCCGGCCTTGGAGGCCCCAGCACCGGCCTAGCCTCACGGCAGGCTCCGATCCCGGCCTCACTGGCCCCAGCACCGGCCTAACCCCTCAGCAGGCTCCAATCCCAGCCTCGGAGGCCCCAGTAGCGGCCTTGCCTCCTGTCAGGCTCCAATGCTGGCCGTTGGCCCTGGCATCGGCCTAACCCCTTGGCAGGCTCCGATCCCAGCCTCGGAGGCCCTAGCACCAGACTTGCCTCACGGCAGGCTCCGATGACGGCCTTGCTGGCCCCAGCACCGGTCTAAGCCCTCGGCAGGTTCCAATCCTGCCTCAGAGGCCTCAGTAGCGGCCTTGCCTCATGGAAGGCTCCAATGCCGGCTGCTGGTCCCAGCACCAGCCAAACCCCTCGGCAGGCTCCGATCCCGGCTTCGGAGGCCCCAGCACCAGCCTTGCCTCACGGCAGGTTCGATGCCGGCCATTGGCCCCGGCACCGGCCTAACCCCTCGGCAGGCTCTTATCCCGGCCTCGGAGGCCCCAGCACTGGCCTTGCCTCACGGCAGGCTCCGATGCTGGCCACTGGCCCCGGCACTGGCCTAACCCCTCCCTCGGCAGGCTCCAATCCCAGCCTCGGAGGCCTCAGTAGCGGCCTTGCCTCACGGAAGGCTCCGATGCTGGCCATTGGCCCCGGCACCGGCCTAACCCCTCGGCAGGCTCTTATCCCAGCCTTGGAGGCCCCAGCACCAGCCTTGCCTCACGGCAGGCTCTGATGCTGGCCGCTGGCCCCGGCATCGGCCTAACCCCTTGGCAGGCTCCGATCCCAGCCTCGGAGGCCCCAGTAGCAGCCTTGCCTCATGCCAGGCTCCGATGCCAGCCATTGGCCCCGGCACCAGCCTAACCCCTCAGCAGGCTCTTATCCTGGCCTCAGATGCCCCAGCACTGGCCTTGCCTCATGGCAGACTCTGATGCCGGCCGCTGGCCCTGGCACCGGCCTAACCCCTCGGCAGGCTCCAATCCAGCCTCGGAGGCTCCAGCACCGGCCTTTCCTACGGTGAGCTCCAGTCCCGACTACACTGGCCCTGGCACTGGCCTAACCCCTCGGCAGGCTCCGATCTCGGCCTCGGAGACCCCAGTAGTGGCCTTGCCTCACGGCAGGCTCCGATATCAGCCATTGGCCCTGGCACCAGCCTAACCCCTCGGCAGGCTCTGGTCATTGCCTCGAAGCTCCAGCACCGGCCTTGCCTCACGGCAGGCTCCGATCCCGGCCTCACTGACCCCAGCATCGGCCTAACCCCTCGGCAGGCTCCGATCCCGGCCTCGGAGGCTCCAACACTGGTCTTGCCTCACGGCAGGCTCCAATCCCAGCTTTGCTGTGTCTGTCACCAGCCTCACCCCTCATCAGGCTCCAATCCGAGCACCCTCTTTGCCCAACCAATTGTCCCATGTTCTCGAGGGTGCGTGGTGGTAGCATTCTGCCTCTGGGGTTATTATTTCAAAGGTTCCAGGTATAATGCATCAGATCTCTGCCTGCCCTGAGTACTGGCCACTGCCATTGCCACTGCCTCCACCATTTCAAATCCTTCCCAAGCTCTTTTTCCACTCTGAATGTTGTCCAGTGTTCCTAAGCATGCATGACGGTAGCATTCGACATTTGGTGTAATTTCTCCAAAAAAAAATAAGGTTGGTAGGATCCGATTTCTGCTTCTCCTGAATACAAGTCTCCGCCACCATCGTGGAGACTGCTTTCAATACCGCCTTTTTCCTTGGTCTCCGCTAAACTCTCTCCTTACAGGTGATGTCCAAGATTTTTAACAATATAGAGAAACAGCAGTCCTCCTTCACGGGGAATTTTTCCATAAGTTCCAGTGCATTTGGATAAGTTTTGTCTGCATCTCCAGTATCCTGGCATCCACAACGGCCTTCTTAACCCCTCTCCGATATTCTTTTTTCTTTTTCTTTTTCTTTTCTTTTTTTTTTCTCAATAAGAGAAGACAGTATGTGTGGTTTGAGGAGGTAGTGGGACCAGGCACTCAATAGCACTGTGACCCGGCCTGGTTTCCCCATGGGTCCAGCATGCTCCATACTACTCTGTGTGGGGCCCAGAGTCCCGTGACCCGGGCCACAGCTGGCGTGCCCCGCGCGACCCCCGCCTGGGACCCAAGGTACTGGGCTCGGTTTCTCCAGGGGTCTGGCATGCTACACGCGGTCCGGCCCGGGGCCCAGAGTCCCGTGATCCGGGCCCTGGCTGGCATGCCCTGTGCGACCCCCGCCCGGGACCCAGGGCACTGGGCCCAGTTTCTCCAGGGGTCTGGCGTGCTACACGCGCTCCAGCCCAGGGCCCAGAGTCCCCTTTAGTCTTTATTTTGAAACAGGGTTTCACTAAGTTTTGAAGGACCTCACTAAGTAGCTGAGGCTGGTCTTGAACCTGCGATTCTCCTATCTCAGTCCCCAAGTACTGGGATTACAAGCATGAGCCACTACGCTTGGCTCTAAAAATTTTTTATTTTGAATCAGGATGTTTCTAAGTTATTACATGGTGGTCTTGAATCTGTAATCCTCCTGTCTCAACTTCCCAAGTACTGGATAGACTCTGCTCAGTGAATTTTTAATTTACAAAGAAAATCTGGAGCTGAGCATGGTGGCATATGTGTGTAATCCCAGTACTTGGAAGGCTGAGACAGGAGCCTTGTATTTGAGGTTTGAGGACAGCCTCTGCAACCGAGTGAGACCCTGTTTCCAAAAAGAAAGAAAAGAAAAAAGAAAAGAAAAAGAAAAGCAAAGGAAAAGAAAAAAAATAGGACTTGGAGGAGTAGCTTAGAGGTAGAACACACCTGACTACCACAGAAAGAAAAGAAGCCAGGTGTGGTGACGCACACTTGTAATCCCAGCATTCCAGAGGCTGAGACTAGAGGATCAGGATTGCAGTTCAAGGACAGCCTCAGCTACTTAGTGAGACCCTTTACAACTTAGTGAGACTCGGTTTCAAAATAAGGAATAAAAAATAGGGTAGGGGGTGTAGCTCGGAAGTCGAATGCTCCTGGGTTCCATCCCCAGACCTGAAAGAAAGAAAGAAAGAAAGAAAGAAAGAAAGAAAGAAAGAAAGAACGAACCTGGAAAGCCATACATATATTTAACAAAGGACTAATCTAGAATACATAGAGAAAGCCTCTAAATTAATCTGAAAAAGGCATGCAACCCAATTTAAAATGGACAAAGGACCTGAACAGGCACTTCACAAAAGAAAGCACATGTTACGGTTTGGAAGAAGATGTTATGGCTTGGTAAACTGTCCCCAGGGACCTTTGTTAGACCCCTGGGAATAATTTCCCAAAAAAAAAAAAAAAAAAAACCCACAAAAACCACAAAAAGAAGTACGGGTTCTTGTCCTAAGCTAAGGATAGATATGCAATAGCCCGGACTCTTGCTGAAGATTTAAAGGAGTTTATTAAAGAGATAGAAATACAGAAGATAGTTACAACCTCGTGTTACCCAGTTACCCAAGGGTAAAAAACGAATCACCAAAGTACAAAACACAGAACAGACTTTTTATACATGACACCCTCCATCTTGTTCATGTAATTCTGACATAGTAAATGTCCCTGTAAGGTACCTCCCCTTACCCTGTAAGGTACCGCCTTTCACAAAGGTCGGCCCCTCCCCCCATCCTAGCTAGATTATCCAATTATTATGTAAACCTGTCTTTAGAATGAGGATGAGGAAGCCCTAGTTCCCCTCTCCTGTGGACTTGCTAATTACCTTTAGCTAGGTTAATTTACATTCAAATAGTTGCCTGCTCCTAGGCAGAAACCAAGTCCTTTCACAGATTTGCCCCGCACCCACTGTTTGAAATATATTAATAATCAGAGCTTTCTCAAATCTTCCTAGGCCATTCCCAGTACTGGTACTCTAAAGGCCATTTCCCATTTCCAGAAATGGACCGTTCCAGACCCTTTCTCTGGAATTTAACTCTTTATCATGGCCTTCTCTTAAACTGAACCCCAATTTCCTAAATAATCACCTTATGTTAGGAGGAAGAGGAGGAGCTGCCCAAATAATAATGTATATGAGAAGGTGCTTCTTGTCTTATCAAGGATACACAATTTAAAACCATAATGAGGCACCACTACAACTACCCTGAGATAGCTAAACTTTCAAAAGACTTTAGAATACCAAAATTTGGGTGAGAATTTGGAGCAAGTAGAATCCTCACACTGATGGGAGTATGTGAATCGATATAACAATTTTGGAAACATGTTTGCCTGTAACTACTAAAACTATACGTTTCACATCCTAGCAATTCAATACCTGGCCATGTACCTTACAAAATGGGTGCTTCTGTCCATCAAAAACATGATGGCCTGGGTTGCTGATTTTGTTGCCGTCCCACCGTACAGGTGGCTGGATATGGGTGGTTCCCATCAGCTACTCACTGTGCCCAGAACCAGCACATACCCCCACCAACACGACCCTACGGCTAACCTGTGGTCACTAGTCAAGACGACCCAGTATTCCTGCCTCACTTGGGGTTATTTCCTCCCATCAGATTTTTTTTTTTTTCAGGTCTGGGAATGGAACCCAGAGGCATTTTACCTCCGAGCTACATCCCCTGCCCAATTTTTTTTTATTCTTTATTTTGAAACAGGGTCTCACTGAGTTGCAGAGGGCCTCACTAAGTAGCTGAGGCTGTCCGCGAACCGCGATCCTCCGGTCTCAGCCTCCTGAACACTGGGATTACAATCGTGCGCCACCACGCCCAGCTCTCAGGTTTTACTACAGATGTATTAATGTGTTTGAGGAGAGCCTTGAATGTGATCAAGCACATTATCATATTTGTAATTAAACGTGGGATAAATAAAATGGGATCTGTAAAATTATAACTACCTTCCCTTAAATTCCTGTCAGATTTTGCAACTAATTTTGTTTTAGTGCCATCTTATGAAAAAAACTTTTATTTCCCAGAGCTTTACGAGCTTCAGAATTGCAGAGGAGGCCAAGGGATGAGCTCAGCGGTGAAGCCACACGTAGCACTCACAGGACCCTCTATTTGGTCCCCAGCACCTGAGAGATAAAAATAGAAATAAAAGGAAGTGCAGAGAAGACCGTGGGCCTATGAGAGGGAGTGATCTTTGTCAGGCCAGAGTAGGAAAAAGATAAAGAAAACAAAACAAAACTGTTCTTCATTTCCCTTTTCCTGAACAAGTATGCGCTGGCCGTACATCCTTACAACCCAAGGGGCCTTGCAGTGGTTCCTTCCAAGGACACCGGTGTCTGCACTGCTGGATGAGGAACTTGTAAACAGTTCTTGTTCCATCCCCAGACCTGCAAAAAAAAAAAAAAAAAAAAGAAAGAAAAAAAAAAGAAAAGAAAGAAAGAAAGAAAGAAAGGAAAAGGAAAAAAGAAAAGGATAAGGCCAGGAGTGGTGGTGCACGCTTGTAATCCCTGGGTTTGGGAGGCGGAGACAGGAGGACCGCACAGGTTCGAAGCCAGCCTCACAACCTTAAAAGACCCTGTTTCCAAAAAATATATAAAATAATTCTGGGAGTGTAGCCCAGAAGTAGAAGGGTTCCATCCCCAGTACCAGAAAGAAAGAAAGAAAGAAAGAAAGAAAGAAAGAAAGAAAGAAAGAAAGAAAGAAAGAAAGAAAGAAAGAAAGAAAGAAAGAGGTAAGAGAGCTGGGCGTGGTGGCACACACTTGTAATCCCAGCCTTCGAGAGGCTGAGACCAGAGGATCGCGATTCGAGGACAGCCTCAGCTACTTAGTGAGGCCCTCCGCAACTCAGTGAGACCCTGTTTCAAAATAAAGAGTAAAAAATAGGGCAGCAGTGTAGCTCGGAGGTCAAATGCCCCCCCAGACCCACAAAAAAAAGGAAAAGGAAAAAATGAAAAGGATATGAGGAGCCGGGCGTGGTGGTGCACGTTTATAATCCCAGTACTTGGGAGGCTGAGTCAGGAGGATTGATTGCAGATTTGAAAACAGCCTCAACAAGTAGTGAGACTTACCAACCTAGTGAGACCCTGTTTAAAAATAAAAATAAAAGAGGGCTGGGGGTATAGCTCAGAGGTAGAATACCCCTGGGTTCAATCCCCTCACCAAAAAAAAAAAAAAAAAAAAAAAGAATGTAAAGGATAAGAGCAAGGCATTCGGTGAATGGCTGTAATCTTCCTATTTGGAAGGCTAAACAAGAGCGACACAGGTTTGAGGACAGCCTTGGCAACTTAGTGAGATCCTGTTTCAAAAAAAAAAGTAAAAGGGCTGGGGGTGTAGCTTAGAGGTAGAGCATCCCTAGGTTCAATCTTTAGCATTGCCACCAAAAAAAAAAAAAGTAAAGAAGGAAGGAAGAAAACAAGAGGCCTGGAGCCGGGTGTGATGGCACAGGTTTGTATACCCAGCATTCAGGAGGCTGAGACAGGAGGATCGCAGTTCGCAGACAGCCTCAGCTACTTAGTGAGGCTCTTTGCAACTCAGTAAGACCCTATTTCAAAATAAGGAATACAGAAAATAGGGCTGGGGTGTAGCTTGGAGGTAGAAAGCCCCTGGGTTCCATCCCCCATACTGCAAAAAGAAAAAAAAAAAGAGGCCTGGAAGTGTAGCTCTCAGTGGTCAAGCATTTACCTAGCATGCTCAAGTCCTGGGCTCGATCTCCAATAACACACACACACACACACACACACACACACACACACACACACAGCTCTAGCGCTGCTGGTTGGCTTTGGAGCAGCTCACAGTATCAGATTTGAGCTCCTCACTCTATTTACTTGATTGAAATGCTTGCAGTTTCAGTAACACATAATCTCTGTACTTCCTGAATGTACACACAAAGTCTCATGTGTATAGCTTTAATTCTTAGGCATTGAACTACCTATACAACAATGAATAAAGTAATTTCCCCAGTTCTTTTCAGTGATGACTGTTTTCATGCCCTAGCATACCACTTCCTGGGAGTTGGCCCTGCAGCCAGGTTAGTGATCTCGCTACAGCATCTTCAGAGAGCGGGGGATGGGAGGCAGGGAGCCAGAGCAGCACAGAGAGGCTGGAGAAAATGGTATTTTAGTATTTTAATGAGACAGAAAACATCCACGCAAATTTGTTTGTTTGTTTGTATGGAACTCAGGGGCCTTCGAGCTTCAGACTATACCCCCATCCCTGTTTTATTTTTTATTTGGAAACATGGTCTCACTAAATTGCTGAGAGTATCACTAAATTGCTGAGGCTGGCTGGGAACCTGTGATCCTCCTGTTTCAGCTTCCCAAGTACTGGGATTACAGGTGTGCACCACCATGCCCTGCTCGCTCAAACATCTTTACTCCCTTTTTTTTTTTATTATTTTGTAGAGCCTTTCTTTGTCCAAAACTCAGTTTTGGATTAAACCCTGTTGACTATGCTTAAACCCTAGATAAAGGCATATTTAGTTGACCTGCATATTTATAATTGTTTTAACTGCTCATTTTGATTTTCCTATTGTGTCAAGTGTATTGGGAAGCTTGGCAGGAAGCACACTATGGAAATGTGGAACGGAACGGTCTAATGTGTGTGATTTAGGAAGATCAGCAGATGCCAGGGCTTAGCAGGCTCTTGGCTTGTTCAGAATTAATCCTGCGGATTTTCATTCTTGTGGGCATCATGCCCCTTAAATCTGAGGGCTTAGATCCCACCAAACTCAGTCTGTGCAGCTGCCTTCCAGCTGTCCTCATGAAGACCAGAGTAGTAGCTGCCTCCTGGAGACTCTCCCGCTCCCTCTTCCTAGGGAAGTGGAGGAGTAAGGAGATACTGGGGTTCCAGAGATAGTCTTTGTAATGGCTGCCATATAATGTTTTCTCTGAAGAAGCGTGTGGACTCCAGTTTGATTCCTTGGAGACATGAGGGATTGCCCATGCAACGTCTATTTCCCCTGAAGTGAATGACAGTCTAGTTACCCCGAACCATCCTCCAAGACTGAAGTTTCCCCTGTCTAGTAGGACTAGACTGTTGTTTTGTTTGTGGTACTGGGAATTGAGCCCAGCCCCTCATGCATGATGCTAGGCACATGCTGTACCACTGAGCTACACCCCATCCCTCTACTGGAAATGTCGATGGCAGCAGCTGTGGGCTGAGTTCCACTCTGAGACTCATCCAGTGTGGAGCAACTCTGAACTGTCACCTCCCAGAGCTCCCTGTGGGATCGGCTAAAGCGATGATCATGATTGCATTGTGGTTCTACTCCCCCCTCCCCGGGGGTTGATGCGGAAAATACTCCCCAACACACTTCCTATCTGCAGTGTCAGAGTGAGAAACCCTGCCTGCAACACACTCACTGCTTTTCCTGGCCCATAGAGCCCTTGCATGTCTGGGGTCCATGAAGGAGCCTGTGAAGGGGAGGAAACCCTAATGCCCTGAGCTGTTCAGGAAGGTAGCATTCACTTTTGCAAGTGATTGACTTAGGAAGGGTTGTGTGACTCCACCTCAGCCAATAAGATGGGAAGGGGAATCTGGAACTGTAGGCAAAGTTTACTGGGTCATTAAAAGAGACAAGGGAAGGAGTCCCTCCTTCAGGAGCTGTTGGCTCTGCATGAGATGCCTGAATAGCTGTGGACAGGAACAGACATGGGAAGAAGACAGGGCCAAAAGGGTGGCAGAGAAGTCCAGCTGAAGCAGAGCCACACGTGCTGGGCTGGAGCCTGCGCTGCCTGTGACCTTCTGGCCCCGTGCAGTAAGTCTCCTATGACCACACAGGAGGGATTTGTTACACAAGTACTTAATGATGGCATTGAAGCCAGGTGTAGTGGCACAGGCTTGTAATCCCAGCATTTGGGAGGCTGAGACAGGAGATCATGGTTCATGGACAGCCTTAGCTACTACTTAGTGAGGCCCTTTGCAACTCAGTGAGACCCTGTTTCAAAAATTAAAGAATGAAAAAAATAGGACTGGGGGTGTAGCTTGGAGGTAAACTGTCCCTGGGTTCCATCCCCAGTACTGGAAAAAAAAAAAAGGCGTTGCATCTTCTACTTGTGATTTTTGTTCTAGTTCCAATTGTCCATTCTGTTTCTCTACCTTTTGGGGAATCTTTGCTTGTTGAAATGCTTGACTATCAGGATTTTCTTTCTTCTTGAAAGTTTCCTGGTGACCCAAACTTTTTCTTCTGGTTTATTTAACTATTTAGGGGTATGTATGTGTGTGGGGGGGTACTGAGCTATACCCTCAGCCCTATTTTATTTTTTCTTTTGAGACAGGATCTCACTATGTTACTGTGAGCTGCCCTCCAACCTGTGATTCTTCTGTCTCAGCCTCCTAGGTACTGGGATTACAGGCATGCACCACCACGCCAGCTTTTCTGATTTTTGATGACCATTAATCTTTTTTTCTTTTGCGGTATTGGAGATGGAACCCAGGGGCATTGTACCTCCGAGCTACACCCCCAGCCCTATTTTGTAGTCTTTTTGTTTTTGAAACAGGGTCTCACTGAGTTGCCAAGGGCCTCACTAAGTAGCCGAGGCTGTTTTCAAACCACGATCCTCCGGTCTCAGCCTCCCAAATGCTGGGATTACAAGCGTGCACCACCACGCCGGGCTCCTAAGCACGAAGTTTCTAAGGCAATGTTGTGCAGTGATGCCATGTGCCGCTGCGGGTGGAAGGATGCTGACTCTGGAAAGCCATTTCCTAGGATGACCTTAGATGACAAAGGAAGTGGTGATAAAGGGCTTTCAACATGCGAAGGAACAGGGCTTGATCGGCCGTGATTGATGGGCTCAGGCTAGGATATTAGTTTTTAGAAAATAGGTGCGCTCCCTCCTATCTGGGGTTTATTTTGAAGTATCAGTTCCTAACTGCCCTAGAGTTTGGCACTGGGGAAATTGCCTGGCATAGTGGTGGGATCCTTGGTGGAGAACCCCTTTGAAATCAGGACAGAACGGCACTTCTTCCTGTGGGCCAGAACAAATGTTAGACTGCCTAGCATTCTAAGCTAAGATACCACCCATACTTCCTTCATCTTCCTTAGGGCTTGGTCCTCTGGTCAAGGAAAAGGAAGGAAGCAAACGCTTATAAGCACAAAACGCCTGTAGGCCCTTGGTTATCAATGACCACATTTCCTCTTCCTGGAACTCTTCGAGATAGGTGTTACTGTCCCCGTGAAGACCACACTCAACTTCTTCCCAGAATGGGATCTGAACTTGGGTTTGGAGACTTTCATACCATGAACTATCACTAGTAGCACTGAAGACCTGGCCGCTGTGTCCATCTGAGTTTACTCGCATGTATCTCCAGGGAGTACTTAGGCCTCACAATTTTTTTTTTTTTTTTTTTTTTTTTTTGGTGGTACTGGGATGGAACCCAGGGGCATTCAACCTCCGAACTACACCCCCAGCCCTATTTTTTAGTCTTTATTTTGAAACAGGGTCTCAATATGTTGCAAAGGGCCTCACTAACTAATAGCTGAGGCTGTCCTCAAACCGTGATCCTCCTGACTCAGCCTCCCAAATGCTGGGATTACAAGCGTGCGTCACCACGCCCGGCTAGGCCTTTCAATTATATCTGCAGCTGGACTTCTGCAAGGCCCATGGGACTCAGTGCCAGATAGACTTCCTTCTTCAACAAAAGCCAAGCAGAGTTTCTGACCAGTCTCCATTTGCAGAAATGTTCTTTCTCCTTAGCCAGGCAGCTTTGGCCTTTGGAAAAGGTCAGCAGATTTTTGTTATGACCCTTGGAAGTCCCTGTTTTGTCACAGTTGTGTTTATAATTGAGATGGTTTCTAGACCCTGGGAAGCTTTTCAAGGGATGATGCCAGCAAAGAGGCATTAAGTTCTCTAATAGGCTTATGCCCTGGTAATCATATTAGCAGTGCTGTCTCGGCTCCGTGCTACAGTTATGGGCTTCTCCTCTTGAACACAATTTTGCAGTTCGGTGATAATTAAGAGTACAATTTTGCATTTCTCCTTAATGAGAGTTCCATTTCCAAAACAATGTAATCGAGACAGCCGTTCATGCCCCTTCAAATGGCTAACTTTATGTTCCACCACAAAGTCATATACAAGCTGGGCTGTGTGACCCTGGGAATAGTGAACTCTTCCAGCATCAGGACTGTGGAATATGAAGCCAGTCCTCTGGGAATCATGACATTTGTCTTTCGTATCTGCATCTGATAATGAGGGTTCATGTTTTGCTGCTATTGCAAAGTCACAGTAATCCTGGAAGCAAAGTGTCAGCTTTAGGAGCCAGTGTTTATACACATGCACATGCGTGCACGTGTGTGTATATGTTACTGGGGAATGAACCCAAGGGCGTTCAACCTCTGAGCAGCACCCCACTCCTATTTTGTTTTTTATTTTGGAACAGGGTCATGCTAAATTGCTAAGGCTGTCCTCAAACCTGCAACCTTCCTGACTCAGCCTCTCAAACGCTGGGATTATACAGCCTTGCACCACCACACCCAGTTAGCTGAGCTGATGTGTGTATGTGGAGGTACTGAAGACTGAACCCAGGAGCATTCTATATCTGAGCTACACCTCCAGCCCTAGTTTTTCATTTTGAAACAGGGTGTCTCTAAATTACGGAGGACCTTTTTTTCTGAGTTGCTGAGGCTAATTGTCTTAGCCTCCTAACTACTAAGAATACTGGCATGTGCCACCATGCCCGACAATAATCAATATTTCATTCACTGACAGAGGAGACTGTTTTTATTGTTCCACTTGGGACTGATTAACAGGCCAGCAAAATATTGCCATCCTTCTAGAACAATCCAAGTTCACAGCATGTACAAATTTGGGGATTTGTGCTATTGATGCTATCTGTGTCCCTGATCCTTAAGACATGCTAGGACTTTCGCTAAGCCTGGCCCAGGGTTGAGGCACCAAGCAGGCCCTGGGGTTACAGGGCTTACCACTGAGGAAGATGGCCTTCATCCTGAACTCACTCAAGGGTTTGCAGGAGCTGGCTCCATTAAACCAAGGAGCTAGATACCTGCTCTGGGCTTGGCGAAGCTCGAGTTTTGGGGTGGTAGCCTGTGGGGCTTGAATCTGAATGGTGGTTTGGTGGGTTTTCCAAGCTAGTAGGGCAGAGACAATAAAGAACAAAGGAGCCAGCCAGGCGTGGTGGCGCACGCTTGTTATCTCAGCATTCTGGAGGCTGAGACCGGAGGATCATGTTCGCAGACAGCCTCAGCTACTTAGTTGAGGCCCTTTGCAACTCAGTGAGACCCTGTTCAAAATAAAGAATAAAAAATAGGGCCAGGGGTGTTGCTTGGAGGAAGAATGCCCCTGGGTTCCACCCCTAGTAACACACACACACACACACACACACACACACACACACACACACACGGAACAACAAAGGCGGGTTGGGGGGTGGCCCAGGGCTTCCGCTCTGTGGGTATGCAGGCGCCCTCGGCCAGGTGCCGTGAGAGAAACCTGTGTTTGAAAGCTAAGAAGAAGAGGTATCCACGTTGGCTTGCTCAAAAAATTGCAATCTGCTAAGCAAAAATGCCAGGCGGAGCTGGGCACGGTGGCGCACACTTGTAATCCCAACACTTGGGAAGCAGAGATAGAATTGCAGTTTGGAGACCAGCCTCAGCATTTCAGCAAGACTCTGAGACCTAGTGAGCCCGTTTCAAATTAAAAAAAACAGCCGAGCGTGGTGGTGTAGGCTTGTAATCCCCGTGCTTGGGAGGCGAAGACAGGAGGAGCGCGCAGGTTCGAAGTCAGCCGCGCTGGCTTAAGAGACCCTGTTTCCAAAAATAAAATAGGTCTGGGAGTGTAGCCCGAAGGTAGAAGGGCTTCCAGGAACCCCAGTACCAACCCCCCAGAAAAAAACAAATTAAAAAAATAAACAAGGTCTGAGGGTGTAGCTCAGAGGTAGAATGCCCTTGTGTTCAACACCCAGTACCACAAACAAGCCAGAGAACCAGGTGGGTGTTCGCACTAAAGGGGCACAGGAAACTGGTTGAAGATCAGCTCCGGTTTCATCAGAAAAATAGGTGACATGGGGAACCTCAAAATAAGAGGCCCTGGGCAAAAGACATTGTGTAGCCCAAGGTGCAGATCCCCCTGGAAGAGCAGTGTGACGGGGAGAGGTCAGGGCTTTAGAAACAGCAGCAGGATGAGATGCAGGAGCTCCCAGAGAGATATCTGTGATCTAGGACCATGTCACCCTGTCAGATCAATAGTCTTTGCAGCCACAAAGGGATGGACATATTTGCAAACGTTCTCAGGGTGAGAGAGCCATCCGGAGGCCTTCCATCCCACCTTCTCCAGGAAGCCTCCCAGACTTTTCCAACCCTGCCTAATTGTTCCCTTTTCTGATCTCAAACCTCTTATTGTCTGCACCTTACAATTTTGCACTTAATCAGACACAGCTGTGCAATTCCTCTCTAATTGTTTTAGATGTGTTTGTCCTGTCTCCAGGGCAAATTATAACTTCCTCTGGAGCAGAGACTCAGCCGTCTGCTTTGGAGGGCTACTGGGAGAGATGTGGTATAGCTGGGGCCGCGCAGGGGTGCTGAACTAGGGAAATCACTTGTTTCTGCAGAAGGTTCACAGTGTAGAAAGTGTTCGTACTTCTGGTATCCCCTCTGCTCCTTGCAGTAGCCCTGAGGTAGGCATGTTTTAGCCCCATTTTATGGACAGGGAGACTGACACTAGAGGTTGGCAAGCTGTCAGTGCAAGGGAGGTGAGTAGAGGATTAGCCTGGGAGTCCTGATTCACAGCCACACAAGAGCTGCAGGGGCTTGTTTGGTGACTATAAATCTTGAAGAGAAGGTGAGAGAAAGGTGAGAGGCTTTCACATGCCTTGCTCTTGCTCTGATGGAATTCTTGGAAGGAAAAGAAGGTGAGGGGGTACGCACCCAGTCTATGGAGCTTCCGATTAGGCTTCCTAAAGAGACCCCTGAGCAAAATCATTGTGCCACTCATGTTTCTTTTCTTCATCGTTCTCTATGGATCCTCCATCCCTCCGTCGCGACACTGTGCTCTGCTTCTCCTGGTACTTATACCTCTACTCATCTGCTCTCAAACCCTTCCACGTGGTCCCCTGGAACTCCAGACTGCAACAAGCAAAGCAAATCAAAGCCTGGTTCATTGATCTGTGCATCTGTCCATCTGTCTGTCCGTTGTCTGTCTTTCCTTCCTCCATCAACCTCTGCTCAGAATTAAACACGCACCTTCGTTTTCCCCAAGGTGCTGGGAAATGATCCAGCCGACCTTCAGCCCTGTGTCCCCCAAGGCCCAGCGGCGGGGACGGATCCTCCACCCATGACCTGTTCTCCACCCCCTTGCAAATACCCCTGTTCCTCGGAGTGCCACCTGCCACATCCCCTCTCCCTGGCCTGGGGCTTCCCGTCTTCTGACCTCCTACTCTCCCCTTCTTCCTTTCTCTCTGAGAGCTTTAGCTCCTGGCTCTGTGAGCTACACCCCCAACTCTTTTTTATTATTTATTTTGAAGCAGGGTCTCACTAAGTTTTGGAGGGCCTCACTAGCAGCTGAGGTTGGCAGCGAACCTGGGATCCTCCTGTCTCAGCCTCCCAAGTATTGGGATTACAAGTGTGTGCCACCACACCCAGCTCAGTGACTTTCTTCACCCCCCCCCCATCTCTAGTACTGGGGATTGAACCTTGGGTACGCTATTATTTGGCTACATCCCCAGCCATTTTTATTTTTTTACTTTGAGACAGGGTCTCTAGGGCATAGATTCTACCTCTGAGTTACACCCCAGGCCTATTTTATTTTTTATTTGGAAACAGGGTCTCACTAAGTAGCTGAGGCTGGCCACCAACCTGAGATTCTCCTGTTTCAACCTCCCAAGTACTGCGGTTACAGGATGTGCCACCATGCCTGGCTTCTTCCTAGCTCTCAAGCTGCTCTTTCATGTTTTCCAGAGCATTGGCCTCTGTCCAGCCCTGAGAAGAGGGTTTATCAGGGTTCAGTTGGAGGCCATCTCTCCAGTGGCTTCTTTACCACAAGTATAAACCCTATAGCCAACCACTTGCTTGACATCTCTACTTGGCTGGTTCAAACCCACCTTGAACAAGTTTGAACCTTGGAAGGGTTTACAAACCCTTCCTTCGCTCAGGGTTCCATAACTCAGAAAATGGCACCACCATCCATCTGAGTGAAGAAGCAGAGATCTCCCTACGAGTTTTCCTTGAATCCGAGCATTACCACCTCGTTGGTGTCTATTTCTCTCTGTGGGCTTTACCTCTTGGTCTAGATACGCACCTTCCTAACTGTCCTGCACTCTACTCCTCTTTGCCACTCCTCCACATTGTAACTCGAGTGACCTTGTCCACGGCACAAATCTGAGTACACCACTCCTCTTCAGATAAGGTCCAGACTCTGTAACATGGCACACTAGGTCCTGCCTGGTCTGTACCCTGCCTGCCTCTCCAACTCCCCCGAACCATCGAGGCGCTTGTTTTGGACTCCTCAAACAGTCCTGCTAACTTGTACTTCTTTGGGCCCATATCATAATTGTAATTATATAATTACAGTGTGTTTAAAAGTTGGGTGTCAGCTGGGTGTGGTGGCACAGGCTTGTAATCCCAGTACTTGGGAGACTGAGGTAGGAGGATCACAGGTTCGAAGCCAGCCCCAGCCACTTAGCCCTGTTTCAAAATAAGAAATAAAATTGGACTGGGGGTATAACTTGGAGGTATAATGCCTCTGGATTCAATCCCCAATGCCACAAAACAAAACGAAATAAAGCAAAAAGGTGGGCATGGTGGCTCAGGCTTGTAATGCCAGTACTTGGGAAGTGAAAACAGGAGGATCACAGGTTCAAAGCCAGCCTCAGCTACTTAGTAAGACCCTGATTTCAAGTAAAAGAAGAAAAAATAGAGCTGAGGATGTAGCTCAGTGGTTTCAATTCCCAGTACCACAAAATAAAATAAAAAAATAATGGAAATTAAAAAATCACAGTATGTTCAGTTGTTAAAGCCGGCTCTTCAGCTAGACGGAGCCTCCAAGAGGAAACCGTACGTCTGCCATGTTCACTTCTCCAGTGCCCAGCCCTGTGCCCTCTGCGGTAGGTGGTCGGTATGTATTTGTTGAATAAATAAATACCACATCTACCTGCTGATGGCAAATGCCAGTCCTGCCCTAAGAGTAGGAACTATCGCCAAGTGGGTGTGAAATCTAGATCAAGTTAGCCCCCTAAAGTCACAGCGAAACTGTTGTGGATACTCTCCTCCTAGCTGCACTAATTAATGGCACCATAGAGAGAATGCCTTTATTTTTTAATTTCAGGGCCAGGGCAGCCTTTGGCAGCTGTGAAGGACACAAGCTTAATTTCCCTGTTGGTTGCCAGCTGACACTGTAGCAGTTCCTTTCAAAACCTCTTGGCTGGCAATCCTTGAAAGCTGTCTGTGGCTGCTGGGCTACATTTCCCCAGAAGATACATATGCATGGTGACAAGTAACAGTCTGATGGCACAGAAGAATCTTCTTCAGATGTTAGCTTTGTCCCCTTACAGCATTTTTTTTTTTTTGGGTGGGGGGCTGGGGATTGAACCTAGGGGCATTGTTCCTCTGAGTGATACCTCCAGCCCTATTTTTATTCTTTATTTTGAAACAGGGCTTCATTAAGTAGCTTCTGGCCAGGAACCTGCACTACTCCTATCTTAGCCTCCCAAGTACTGTGATTACAAGTGTGAGTCACCATGCCCAGCCCCTCATAGCACACAGCTATGTTGCTCATAGCACATAGCAGGGCAAGGTGGCACACACCTGTTATCCTAGTACTTGGGAGACTGAAACAGAAGGATTCCAGGCTTGATGACAGCCTCAGCAAGTACTGAGACTCTCAGTCACCTAAGGGGACCCTGTTTCAAGATAAAAATAAAACAGGGCTGGGGGGCATAGGTTGGAGGTAGAACATTTCTGGCTTCCATCCCCAGTAACACACACACACCCCTAAAATAGCAGCCCATGAATTTCTTTTTTTCGTTTTTGGTACTGGGGATGGAATTTAGGGGCATTTTATCTCCAAGTTACACCCCCAGTTATTTTATGTTTTGTTTTTGAAACAGGATGTCACTAGGTTGGTGAAAGTCTCACAACATTGCTGAGGCTGTCTTGGGGCCTGCAATCCTCCTGTCTCAGCCTCCCAAGAACCAAGATTAAAGGAATACACTACTGCCCAGCCCCACAAATATCTTTATTTAAATCAAGGGTCATGGATTTAAGATTACTTTTTCAAGAAATGAAAACAGGTTTCATTTATCCATTAACGTATACTTTCTGTACAGTTCTTAAATAACTTCTAAGTTGTTTCTTTAAACGTTTTATTAGCTTCTAAATTATGAAAGTAAATAAAGCTGGAAAAACAAAACCCAAAGTCAATAAGGATATACAATTTACCTCCCTTTCTACCCCCTTCTCTGTCCCAAACCTGAGTAGCATGGCCCATGGTAGGTGTGCCTCATTCCAGATGTCTTTTCTATGAACACACAAAAATACAACTTGCTTCTTGCAGTTCACGTCGGCGATCGACATAAAAGCAGAAATTTCTGAAGACTGCAATCACAGCATTTCCAGGTCCACTGACTCCTGTTTCGAGAGGCGGCTCTGGGCATCCAGCAGCAAGGTGCTGTTCAGTCCCTCCTTTGGTTAAGATCAAGTGTAGATGCTCGACTGGGCCGAGCTCACAGGTGTCCCAGATTTTTTGCACTTCCTTCTTTTTGTCTAACTCCACCTCCAACAACCTTCTAGAAGAAAAATGCAAATGGTTGGGGGCGGAGAGTTCTTAGGTCCTCAGTACCATCATCTGGAGTTCTTTTTCAATTCAGAGATAAGGGCCAAGGGGAGAGGGCGCTTCCAGGTGCGCCTTGGGGGGGCTGTCTCCCCGCGGGCCCCGCCTGCTGAGCTGAGCCTTTCAAACCAGAGCAACTTCTCCATCCAGTCACGCCGGGTTTACCTGGGGGTCCCAAAGCGGTGTAGACTCACCTTGACAAGCAGTGTTCTGGCGAACCCGCAGGGCGCTGGGCTGAGGGCGCGCCCGTGGGGCCGCCGGAGCTCGGGCCGGGGTGCGGCTGTCGCCGAGCCTCCACCGAGCCTGCGGAGCTCATCAATGTCGCCAGGGGTCAGTCAGCGTTCACCCTCAGGCTGTGCCTGGGTATCAGCTGCCTCGGGCCGCGGCGCGGGACCCGAGTGAGACCTCTGGGAACTGTCTGCCCTTCACCGGGAGGACCACAAGCCCCTACCCCTAGGTCTTGGACGGCTTCATAAACTCGAGCATCCCGCGGCCGTGCCAAGCAGGGTACCACTGTAGGCCGTGGGCATCTAAGAGGTGCAGGTGGCGCGCGGGCGGGAAGCGGAGGCCGAGTTCCGCCGGGGCCCCCGCGCTCTCCTCCCCACCCCCCACGGTGGAACCCGTCCTCCCCCGCCCCAGGCCCGGGGGGCGGCCGGGATCGGTCTAGGCCCAGTCACACATCTGCTCTGGCCCCAGGACTGGAGACCTCACCAAGCCGCGCGTTTGTCCCCCAACGTCGAGCGGGCTGCGGACACCGACTGCGGCTGTCCAGTCCTGCAGCAGCACAGTTACTGTTTATTGCAGTTTCAAATTGCTCTGTTTTCGGGGGTCTACTTCTAGGGGGCCCCTTTTTCTAGGTAACCCTTTGCTTTCCCGGAGTGCGCGTGGAGGTCGTAGGGTCCGGGGAAGCTCCGGGGAGCGCGAGCCTGGACGGCCCAGGCAGCCGGGCGTCACGCGGGGCCGAGCCCGGCCTCCCCAAAACTTGAGGCTCGGGCGGGCGGCGGCCGCGGGGAGGCGGCGCGGGCGGGCGGGGCCTGATTGGCGCGCCGGGCGGGGCGGGGCGGGGCCTGATTGGCGCGCCGGGCGGGGCGGGGCGGGGCCGGGGCTGATTGGCGGGCCGGCCGGGGGCGGGGCGGCGCCCGAGGCGGCGGCGGCGGCGCCGGGAGCCCGAGCCCGAGCGAGGCGCAGCAGCGGCGGCCGCAACAAGTGCGGGGCCCGCCGAGCCGTCCCCGCGCAGACGCCGCCGGCCGCCGCCCGCCGGGCGCCGCGCATGGGGCGAGAGCCGCGGTGGTCGCCGGGCTGAGCCGCGCGGAGCGGCCGGGACGTGGATGCGGCCGAGCTCTGCCGTCCCCGCCCCGCCGAGCTGGAAGTGCTCCGGACAAGGTAGGGCCCCGGCCGCGGCCCCCGCCGTCCCCGCCGCCTCCCCGCGGCCGGCTCGGTCGGGCCGGGCCCGCGGGGACGCGCCCCTCGGCGGCCGCGCCGCCCCCCCGCCCCGGCATCCCCGCGCCCCCGAGGAGCCGGGGGCGCCGGGCCGCGCCCGCCCCGGGGACCCGCCGCTGTGGGGGGGGGGGCGAGGCCCCGGGAGGCTTCTCCGCGCCCCGCACCCCGCGCACTGCGCCGGCTCGGGTGCCGCAGGGGAGATCAGGTGTTGGCGACCGGGCCCGGCCCCCCCGCCGCGCCGCCGCCGCTCGGCTCCCGAAGGCCGGTCTCTGCGAAACTTAGGGAGAACCTTTTGCTTTGACCTCTAAAAAAAAAAAAAAAAAATCCCACGCCGCCCGCGTTGAATGATTAACCCGGCTGCTGCCCGCGCCCCGGGAGGTGGGGAGCCGGCCGCGGGGAGAGCGGGAGCCCCGGAAAGCGGCGGGGGGAAGGTGGGCGCGGGCGGCGGGGGCCGGCGGGCGGGGCTCTGCGGGCGGGGCGGCGAGTCATCTCGTTACTTTCCAGGCCAAGGTGTTTTACGCCGGGCTGGGGAGTCGCTGAGCCCCCACCCCTCCTCTCCGTCTCCCCACCCAGGGGAAGAGCAGCCGAGAAACTCCCCATAAGTATCACAGCGAGAAAGGTCGTCTTTAAAAAGGTTTTAAAAACCCTTGTCACCGGGGTTGGCGAGGAGGCTCTCCTGCCCGACCCCAGGGCCGGCTTTTTCTTAGCTCCCCTCCCCTCCCTGGCCGCCTCATCCTCCCCAACTTGGTAGACTGATTGTTCAGGACAATTAAACCCTATTCTCCTGCCCTTCCCTGGCGAGAGCCTGGCCTTTCAGGTTGCGAAGCCAGTTGGTGAATATGGGCTTCTACTTGTTATTACGGATTCTTCCGTTGTAATTATTTGTGCCTCGGGAGGTGATGGGATGGTTAATGAGATGGCGACCCGGCCGGCCCGGGACTAGGAAGGCAGGGACCCGGGCGCGTCCAGTTCAAGGGCCCCCGTGCTGTCTCACGGTTACGTCCATGCGAGTCTGACAGCTGACCCAGAGGGAGGACAGACTGGGCAGGTCACTTCCCACCGTCTTTAGCTTCCGCTTGTTTCATTTGAATAGAGGTTATTAAGCCTGGCGGAATTTGGAAGAATTTTACACAGAGCCCCTGTGCTCTTAAACCAGATTAGATTTTAAGACCAGAAAAGCGCAGGAGCCCCGTAGAACTCTGCTGGAGTAATTTGAGTCAACCCTTTCCGCCCTGCCCAGCCTTCACAAATGTGTTTATCATTAGATCTTCTGTTTGAAACTCCATTTTCGGTGTGGAATATTGCTTTTTCCTCTGGGACTTTCCCTGCAGCGGGGGCTCACTGCTCTTAATTTATGTTGTGCAGATGGCTTGTGCGTGATGAAAGTCCTCGTTCTCCATCCACTGTTCCCACCCTCACCTTTCACTGGTCCGCGTTCTGCCACATGCTGACAGTGGCCGGGGCAAGTTGTTTTTCATCCTGGATTTGAGGCTGGCAATGTCTGCCCCACAGTATGGTTTTTGAGGACAGATAGGATGATTGCAGAGTTCCTAGCGCTGCCCGGTTGGAGTTAAGTACTTAATGAGTGGTGATGGCTGCAATCAGTATAGAAGTTTCGGCCCAGTCAGCTTCCTCTTACCAAAAAAAAACGGTGACCCTGTGGGAACCTTTTGGTTTGAGTCTGAAATCAGCCAATTTTGCCAGATGCAGATAGCAGCAGGTTTTTAAAAATCCACCAAATGAGATAGCTTTTGAGGAAAATAAGCATAATTGGCTTGTAAAAAAATATGAATTGATTTTTTTTTTACTGGATTCTGAAGGAAGGCTGGGTCTATAGATGGCCTATACTTACAAACACTTCCTTGTTGTAAAAAATATGATTTATATTTCCCTAATTGTAATCTACTATAATTTTGCTAAAATAGAAAAGTGGAACTGATAATCATGGTTGATTTTTTCACTATGCTGTTAGTTCAAATGTATTTTTTTTTTTTTCTTGCCGGTCTAGGGATGGAACCCAGAGGCATTCAACCTCCAAGCTACCCCCCCGCCCTATTTTTTTATTCTTTATTTTGAAACAGGGTCTCACTAAGTTGAGGAGGGCCTCACTAAGTAGCTGAGGCTTCAGTCTCAGCCTCCCGAATGCTGGGATTAGGAGAGTGCACCACCAAGCAGGCTCTGTATGTGTGTTTTGAAGAATAACATTAGCTGGGTGTGGTGGCTGATGTGGGAGGCTGAGACAGGAGGATGGAAGGTTCCAGGACAGCCTCAGCAACCTAGTGAGGCTTTTACCTTCCTAGAGAGACCCTGTTTCCAAATTTAAAAAAAAAGACGAGGGAACCGCTTGGAGGTAGAATAGCTTTTGTGCCAATCCCCAGTACCACCACCCTGCCCCCCAAAAAATTAACATTAAAAATAAGATCAAGCCTGGTGAGGTGGTACAAGCTTGTAATCCCAGTACTTAGGAGGTTGAGACAGGAAGATCACAGGTTCACAGCCTTGGCAGCTTAGTGAGGCTCTCAACTTAGTGAGACCCTGTTTCCAAATAAAAATATAGAATAGTTCTAAGAGTGTAGCCTAAGGTAGAAGACCCCTGGGTTCCATCCTCAGTACCACAAAAAACAAAAACAAAAAAACAGGATCAAGCCCGGCGTACTTGGGAGGCTGAGACAGGAGGATCTAGGGTTTGTGGCCAGCTTCAGCCACTTAGTGAGGTCCTCTTAACTTAGTGAGACCTTATTTCAAAATAAAGAATAAAAAATAGGGCAGGGGGTATAGCTCAGAGATAGAATGCCTCTAGGTTCAATCCCCAGTTCCACAAAAAAAGTATCAAAAATTTTTGAGTCATTTTATTTTATATGATAGAATATTGTTATAAAACTAAGATGTTCTGGATAGAATTGTAGGTCTCTCCCTCAGCTGATAGAGGGATTATGAGAAAAGCAGAATCCTTTGTTTCTCTCTGAGCATTAGCTTTTAATGTTTTCTAATGGTGCTGGAGTTTTTGGAAAAACACAACTTAAGGATGCTGACCCATCCCTGAAGTATTACATTCTTGACACACTGGGTCAGTGCTTTTAAATCTTTCTAACTTGATTAATGGATGCAATATTTGATTCTTTTTCCTTCCTTTCTTTCTTAATTTGTTTGGACAACTTTATTGAACAATCTGCTTAAGACTTTAAAATTTACTAAATGCAAACGATTACTTTTTATAATACTGAGATCTTGCCCCAGGCAGTGGTGCATGCTTGTAATCCTAGTTCTTGGGCAGATGAGACAGGAGGATCACAGCAAGTTCCAGGCCAGCCTCAGCTATTTAGTGAGGCCCTCTTCAACCTAGACCCTGTTAAAAAAAAACACACACACACACACAAAAAAAAACCTAAAGAATAAAAAATAGGGCTGGGGTTGTAACTCAGAGGTAGAATACCCCTGGACTCAATCCCCATTTCTGACAAAAAAATAAAAACTGAGATCTTACAACTGGGGTACTACTTGATTATGTAATCTATTGCAGACCTCCTGATAGTGGTACATAAATTACCACTACTGAAAGAAGGCCTTTTGATCTTATGTGTCAGTACTTAGGGGAAACTAAAGTCATTTGGATCAATTGATACTTTTTATTTGTGGCACTTAGGTGAATCCAGGAGCCTTCTACCTCTGAGCTATACCTCCAGCCCTATTTTATTTTTTATTTTGAAACAGGGTCTCCTAGCTTAAATGAGAGTCTCACTACCTGCTGAGACTGTCATCAGGACCTGTGATGCTCCTGTTTCAGCCTCCCCAAGTACTGGGATTACAAACCTGGGCCACCATTCCAGGCTTAGTCAGTTGATACTTTTTGATGTGCTCAGAAAGTGAAAACATGAATCTCTGGCCTTTTGAAAGCTGTATTAAAATGAGTGTGGTAGCTCACACTTGTAATCCCAGCATTTGCAAGGCGGAGACCAGAGGATTGCAGTTTGTGGACAGCCTCAGCGACTTAGCGAGGCCCTTTGTAACTCAGACCCTGTTTCAAAAATAAAAGGACTAGCCAGGCGTGGTGGCGCACGCTTGTAATCCCAGCGCTTGGGAGGCTGAGACAGAAGGATCACACAGGTTCAAAGCCAGCCTCAGCTACTTAGTGAGGCTCTCAGCAACTTAGTGAGACCCTGTTTCCAAATAAAGTATAAAATAGGTCAGGGAGTGTAGCCTGGAGGTAGAAAAGTCCCTGGGTTCCATACCCAGTACCACCAAAATAAAAAATAAAAAAATAAAAGAACTAGCCAGGCGTGGTGGCACAGGCTTGTAATCCCCACGCTTGGGAGGCGGAGACAGGAGGATGGTGCGGTTGGAAGTCATACTCGCTGGCTTAAGAGACCCTGTTTCCAAATAAAAATATAAAAATTAGGTCTGGGAGTGTAGCCCAGAGGTAGAAGGGTTACCAGGAACCCCAGTACCACAATAAACAAACAAACAAACAAACAAAACAAAAAGACTAAAATATAGGACTGGGGGTGTAGTTTGGAGGTACAGTGCCCTAGGTTCAATCCCTGGTACTGCAAAAAAATTTAAAAAGGTATTAAATATTTCTTGGCTATATAACCAAAAGTACCCAGTAAAGAAGATGGCACATATTGTGGACAAAGTTATATGCTATTTTTTTCTTTCCCCTCTTGGGTGGTGGGATAACTATTATAGGTGCATCCTAAGCATGTCTCCAAATCATAGGATGAATATATCCCTCTCTGGAGAGTCAATTACTGTTTGGATAAGAGGTATGAGCATGCCTGGGTCTAGAGCTTTAAAAGAATTGATGTAATGATTTCATCATCACCTGCTGATGTCGGGCTTTGCCAGTGGCTAGAGCACTTGTTACTTTATAGATGCAGTTCTTTGCAGGACTTTTTGTTACAGCCTGAAGTGTGTTGCAAGGACTGTTGCTCCCCCTGTTGTTTTCTGTCCTTGGCTCATCAACTTTATCATCTTGGCTTTACTTAATTATTCTCACAACCCAAACTTTAATCAGCATTGCCAGTAAAGGTTTAACATATGTCAGAAATGTTTATGTAATTTAACTTTTGCCATTTCAATAGATAAGTCTGAAAGCTTTGTTACAAATTATTTTCTCTGCCTTTGTAAACATTCGCGTTTGGGAGGGTTTGTTTATTTAGGTATTTTAAATTCTCAGTTGGCTATGGAAGGGAGATTCCCAGTAGCCAGAAAATAGATATTTTCCACTTTTCATTCTGTAGCGTTTTAAACCAGGTTTATTGTTTAGATGCCTCCACTCTGATGCAGTTAGGAAGTGTGCTACTTACTGGAATGCTTTTAAAAGCTGATTATCCAAGTAATCAATACTGGCTTCTGACAGTGTAGTGTGGTGGGTTAGTGGTTATGAGTATGAACTTGGAGTCAGACTTTTAAAAAAAAATTTTTTTTGATGTATAACAGCTGGGCGTTGTTGTACGCTTTTAATCTCAGTACCTGGGAGGCTGAGATAGGATCAAAGGTTCTAGGACAGCCTCAGCAATACTGAGGCTCATCAACCTAATGAGACTCTAAAAAAAAAAAAAAAAAATAGGCCTGAGGGTGTAGCTCAGAGGTAGACTGCCTCTGGGTTCAATCCCCATACACACACACAAACACACACGATGGTTAACATAAAGTGTGTAAAGTGTAAGTGTGAGTTCCTGTGTGTGTGTTTCTACCTCAAAGATCAGAAAGTAAACATGTTTAGTTCCAGAAGTTTGTGGTGCTGCTTTCAGTCATTACCACCCCTAGTGGGAACTATTACTCCATGTCATCTTAGATGTGACTTATATCCTCATAGATTGGTTTTACTTGTTCTCAGACTTCATGTAAGTGGATCACGGAGTCATGCAGTGTGACTCTTGAGAAATGGGTCTGGATCTGAGTTCTGTTTGCCATTTACAGTGTGATTGGACAAGTTACTTGACCTCGCTGAGCCTCTTTTCTTGTTGAGAAATGGGGGATAGAAAGTCCTATCTCATAGATTGGCTGGGGAAATTAATGTTACTGACACACATAAAATGCTCAGCATGGTGTCTGGAGTGCAGCCCCCCCCCCCTTTTGGTGGTACTGGGGATTGAACCCAGGGGCATTCTACCTCTGAGCTATACCCCACTCCCATTTTATTATTTTGAAAGAGTCTCACTAAGTTGTGGAGATCCTCACAAGTTGCTAAGGCTGGTCTGGAACCTGCGATCCTCCTGTCTCAGCCTCCCAAGTACTGGGATTATAAGTGTGTGTCACCATGCCCAGTTTTTCTCTTCTCCCTTTTATTTCATTAAAAAGGTGATAGCTACATTAATTATATCTGTTTAAGTAATGTTTCCTTTTAAATGTTAGGATGATCTTTTATTGAAGGTTGGAAACCAACCTTGTTGATTCAACACTTTGTTAAAGTGGCATTTAGCATAAATAAAATGTATTATAGTTTGATATGTCATATTTTATTTTTAATTTACTCTTTTTTTTTTTTGGTGGTTCTGGGGTTCCTGAAAACCCTTCTACCTCCGGGCTACACTCCCAGACCTATTTTTATACTTTTTTATTTGGAAACAGGGTCTCTTGAGCCAGCGAGGCTGGCTTCGAACCTGCACAATCCTCCTGTCTCCGCCTCCCAAGCATGGGGATTACAAGTGTGTGCCACCACGCCTGGCTTGACTTAACTCTTTAATGATAGTCATTCAAATATCCCAGACAGGTTTTTGGTTAGTGGTGTACTGTAACCAGTGTGCAGAAGGGTGCGGGCGTGAGAGCTGGTTTATATTTCTATCCTAAAGTGCATGAAAGATTTTATTTTTATGTTTGTGATAGTAGGGATTGAATCCAGGGACGACCTACCTCCTAGCTACATCCCCAGTCCTTTTTATTTTGAAATGATTTTGCTAAGTTGCTATATGGGCTTCGAACCTGCAATCTGCCTACCTTAGGCCTCCCAAGTGCTGGGATTACAGATGTATGTCCTCTGTGTCCTGCTGGAAGAGTTTAGTTCAGATGAAAGTCCTCAGCACCCAGGATGTTCAGAACAACATTTACTGCTTTATGTTTGATGAAATAATTACATTATGAGGGAAAGCACAGGGCCAGTTGTCTTAATTGCATGCTTTAGAGAAGCCATTTGAAACGTTTTCAACTTTTATAATCGTGCTCCATAAGTGGTATTTTATATTCAGTGGTCTCATGTCCCCAGTGTGTTTGATACTTGTTATTTTGGTACTCTTTAAATGGAACTTGGATGGTGGGTACTTTGGCATTGTTTCTAAAAGACTTTTTGCTTATGAGGTATTTATTTCAATATTTATTCAGGATAAGGTAAAGTTAAAAATCCCACCATGCCTTAACACTGTTAGTGCTGTAAACAGCTTGTTTTGGCCCCTCCTGATGCTCTTCTATGCATGTGTAACTTCTAGAATGACCTTAGGAAAACACAGGGCTAGCACTTCAGGCAGATCTGACACTGTGTGGGCCTAGTGAGAGACGCTTGGCAGAGTGGCCTTTGACAGCCGCCCTCTGGCCCTTGCTTGAGGCTGTCCCTCCTTGGGAGAGCTGGGCACAGTTCCTCCCGAGGCTCCTTCCCAGACTGCTCCAGATTATAGTGGCTGAGAGGGAGGAGCCCCAGTTCTTGAATCCTGTCCCCCTGTGAGGGCTCAGGAGGGCAGCTGGTGAGATGGGTGGTCAGTGATGGGGCATCAGGTGTGTGCCTCCTGCCCGGCCCTGCCCTGTTCTGGTCTGATGGGTCAGTTCTGGTTCTCAATAGTTAGGGAGGCAGAGGGGAGCCATTGAAAGTTTTGTGATGGACGGTGTGGTGGTATGTCATGGTTGGCACACATGGAGGAGGATGAGCTTGAGCTAAAGAGGAGAATGAGAGAAGGCCGATAGGGTCTGGATCATTTCCCAGGCCTTGGGCAGAGCTCTCTGCTTCCTCTTTACTGGCCCCCCACCTCCGCAGTCTATTCCCAGGAAAAAAGCTAGAGGGATCCTGTATTTTTTTATTTTTATTTTTTTGCAGGTCTGGGGATGGAACCCAGGGGCATTTAGCCATGAACTACACCCCCTGCCCTATTTTTTTTTTATTCTTTATTTTGAAGCAGGGTCTTTGTAAGTTGCAGAGGGCCTCACTAAGTAGCTGAGGCTGTCCATGAACTGCGATCCTGCGGTCTCAGCCTCCCAAATGCTGGGATTACTAGTGTGCACCACCATGCCCTGCTGGAGGGATCTTTTAAAGCCTGAAATTACCTGAGGTCACTTTTTTTTTAAATTTAATTTAATTTTTTGGCGGTACTGGAGATGGAGCCAGGGGCATTGTATCTCTGAGCTACACTCCCAGCCCTATGTTTTTAGTATTTTTATTTTTGAAACAGTCTCACTGCATTGCAGAGGGCCTCACTAACTCTAGCTGAGGCTGTTCATGAACCACTATCTTGTCTCCGCCTCCTGGATACTGAGATTACAAGCATGCGTCACCACGCCCAGCTTGAGGTCACTTTTTTATTTCAGACTCCTCCAGTGGTACTCTTCCTTGGTTTACTCCAGTGGTACTCTTCCTTGGTTTACTCTTCCTTGGTAAAGAGTAAAGTCAGTGGTACTCTTCCTTGGTAAAGAGTATTCTTTACTCTTCCTTGGTAAAGAGTAAAGCCAGTGTTCTTATGAGATCTGCCAGGAGGTTGGTGGTCTGCCCTCTGCTTGGTAGCTGTCCTGCCTCTGGCCTTTGCGCAGGCTGCACCTGGGTTTATCCCCCACCCCTCTCTGATTGTCCTGCCTAACATCCAGGTCCTCATTCCCGCCCGGTCCTGTGCCTTAAATGTCATCTAAGCACTTAGCCTTACAGCAGTCAGATAGCTTTATTTATTTATTTATTTATTTATTTATTTATTTATTTATTTGTCTGTCTCAGACCCTGCTTGGTTTAAGTAGGTGCCTGTTGGTGTTGGTTGAACGAGGCCACCTCATTAGTCTTGGAAGGGGAAAACTGAGGACTCAAACAGGGAGCAGGGGCGGTATGGGATTAAAGTGTATGCGTGTTTTATGTGAAAGGGTGAGGTATAAAGTGACTCATGTGGGCGGGATGAGGTTTGGAAGCCAGTTAAGGAAGGTGTGGAGGAGGGGAGTGGCAGATATAGGTCCACTGAGGTGTCTCCAGTGTATGGGGCACTGGAGTCTGTGGTGGGGTCTAAGACAGCCCAGGGGACAGGAGAGTGGGCTGAGGGAGACCCAGCAGTCGACGTGGCCCAGCACTGTGGTGAGGGAGCTAGGGACCAAAGCCACCAAGAGGCAGGAGAATCAGGAGGGTGATGTGGTCGTCCCCAGCTTGGGGTACAGGTGGTAGCCAGCAGTGTGGGTGCCCTGGGCAGTCAGGAGGAGGTCAAGGCCGGATGAGGTATGTGGCAAGGAGCAGGTGCCTGCAGCTCTGAGGAAGAGTAGAAGAGGTTGGCCACCATTGATAACTCTAGTGGAGCAGGAGCAGCAAGGGCTGTCATGAGGTGGGGGACTCCTGGGAGAGAGGCACCCTGGTGTGGGGGTGACTGGTGATGTGGAGATCTTGCAGAAAGACGTTTAGGTTCCAGAGCTGACATCACGTATCTCTGTAGCCAGGGCAACCCACTTAGCTTGTGGGTTCCCCAGCCCCCTGCAAAGTAGGATAAAACCTGCACAGCCACCTTTACAGGTTTAAGTGTAAATCTATTAAAATTGTGACTATGAAGGTGATAACAGTCTAGTAAAGTAATTCTATGAACCATAAATTTGTCATAGCTTACCATTTGTGCTTCAGAATTATTTTCATTTATTTTCTTTGAAAAGCACTTAAAGTCAGGCGTGGTGGCGCACGCTTGTAATCCCAGCATTCAAGAGGCTCTGAGACCGGAGCATCGCGGTTCGCAGACAGCCTCAGCTACTTAGTGAGGCCCTCTGCAACTCAGTGAGACCCGGTTTCAAAATCAAGAATAAAAAAAGGGCAGGGGGTGTAGCTCGGAGGTCAAATGCCCCTGGGTTCCATCTCCAGACCCGCAAAAAAAAAAAAAAAGAAAGAAAGAAAGAAAAGAAAAGAAAAGCACTTAACTTTCAAATGCTTCTCTGAAATGCAGTTTTGTTTTTAATCCTGATCAAGGAGTGACACAGGTGTGCATGTGTGCGCACGCAGGTGTGTGTGTGTGTGTGTGTGTGTGTGTGTGTGTGTGTGTGTGTGTGAAATCCTCAGGATTGGCCTTAGATTGTTTATTTGGAAGCCTGGGAATGTTTTCAAAATCAAATATATTTGTCCAACACAAGATCAAAGTGGGTTTGTTCCAGACCATTTATTCTAAACACAGTCGCCCCCCCCCCTTTTTCTGGTACTGGGGATGGGACCTAGGGGCATTTTACCTCCAAACTACACCCCAGCTCTATTTTTTATTCTTTATTTTGAAATAGGGTCTCACTGAATTGCAAAGGGCCTCACTAAGTAGCTGAGGCTGTCCAAAACTGAGATCCTCCTGTTTCAGCCTCCCAGGTGCTAGGATTACAAGCGTGCACCACCACACCCGGCCCTCTCTTATCTTTTGAGTTCTGCAGCCCAGGATTCAACTGAGGGGGAAAAAAAACTCAATAAGAAATAAAACAATTTTAAAATACAGTACAAGAACTGTATTGTAGCTTTTACATTGTGTTAGGTATTTTAAGTAATCTAGAGATGATTGAAAGTCTGCGGGAGGATGTTCCTAGGTCTTATGCAAATACCGTACCGTCTTATGTAAAGGTCTGGAGCAACTGAGGGTTTTGGTGTCCTCAGGGAGCCTGGAGCCAATCCTTACAGATAGCGAGGGACAACTGTACTTGACATTTAAAACTGATGAGAAGTATTTCTGGATTTATTAACATTATGGCTGAATTTGAAGTTCAAAAGGAACTTTTGGTAGCTTTTGTTCTTTAAGTGAGGTGCAGTTATTTTACTTCTCTCCCTTCACCACATAAGGAATTATTTCCCTCAAATGAACTTAAAATATCTCTCATGAATACTTCTATTTTTAACTGAACGTTTATCTTTTTAGTTTTTGTTCCTCAAGGTTATGATGGATCTTCCCCCCTAAAAAAAGCAAGACCCAGTGGGGCATGGTGGCGCATACTTGAAATCTCAATACTTGGGAGGCTGAGACAGGAGGATTGTAGGTTTGCAGCCAGCCTTAGCTACTTAGTGAGGCCCTTGCAACTTAGACCCTGTTTAAAATAAAAAATAGGGCTGGAGGTATACCTTGGAGGTAGAATGCCCTGTACTGCTGGGAAGGAAAAAAAAAAAAAGCAAGACTCAGCCAGGTGTGGTGGCACAGGCCTGGAATCTCAGTACTTAGGAGGCTGAGACAGGAGGATCACAGGTTTGAGGCCAGGCCGGGCAGCATATTCACTTCCTATCTCAAAAATAAAAAAGGGCCAGAGGGAGGTCAGTGGTGAAGCACCCATGGGTTCAACCTTCAGTACTGAAAAAAAAGAAAGGCAGCTAGACTTTATAATGGAGGGGCACAGTACAGGTTCTGGTGGCCATGGGCCTGTTTCTTACTGACTGGTCTTGTGACAGGCATGTGCAGAAGGGTGAGGCGCGGCCACGTGTGGTGTGGGGGGCTGGGGGTGCAGTGTGTCCTGTAGGGGGAGTGAGGCTGCCCCCCACGTGGAGCATGCAGGGTGCAAGGACAGGCTCCCCAGTGTGCCGGTGACAATCATGAGCATACTTAGGGTTGAGGTGAATTAGGAGGTGCCGTCCTAGCTGCTCAGCACTACGCCTGTATATTGAGCAAACAACATGGTCTTTTTTTATTATTATTTTGGCAACACACATTTTTCTTGGCAAGTGGCCAGAGAAAACTGTTCACTGTTTCACCTTTTTTTATAAGGAGGTAACCATAAGTCTTGGTTGAATGACTTCATGATTCCTCCACACTCAACTCCAAAAGGACATTTTTTTGTGTGTGTTTGTGGTACTGAGGATGGAACCCAGAGGCATTCTACCTCCGAGCTACACCCCCAGCCCTATTTTTTATTCTTTAAACAGGGTCTCACTATGTTGCAGAGGGCCTCACTGAGTAGCTGAGGCTGTCCAAGAACCATGATTCTCCTGTCTCAGCCTCCCAATTGCTGGGATTACAGGCATATGCCATCTCTTGGCTCAACAGGCTCAAAAGGACATTTAGATGAAAGGCCAAAGGATCACTTGTCTTGAGGATATGTATTCAAAACTCATGATTTATCTTAATCTTTTTTTTTTTTTTTGGTGGTACTGGGGAGGGAACCCAGGGGCCCTTTACCTCTGGGCTACACTCCCAGACCCATTTTATATTTTATTTGGAGACAGGGTCTCTTAAGCCAGCTGAGGCTGGCTTCAAAACCTGCACGATCCTCCTGTCTCAGCCTCCCAAGCGCAGGGATTACAAGTGTGTGCCACCATGCCCGGCTTATCTTAATCTTAAAAAAAAAAAAAAAAAAAAAAAGACTGCATGGTGGCTCAGGCTTGTAATTCCAGCACTTGGGAGGCTGAGACAGGAGGATCGCACAGGTTCAAAGCCAGCCTCAGCTACTTAGTGAGGCTCTCAGCAACCTAGTGAGACCCTGTCTCCAAATAAAATATAAAATAGTGTAGCCTGGAAATAGAAAGTCCCTGGGTTCTATCCCCAGCACCCCCCCCCCCCCCCAAATGACAGTACTCAGACACTTTACAGTGACTGGCTGAACTTTTTTTTTTTTGGTGGTACTGGGGGTGGAACCCAGAGGCTTTCTACCTCCGGGCTGTACTCCCAGACCCATTTTATATTTTATATTTCCCCTCCTCCAACGTGTCTGACCTGTCCACATGTGCCAATTCTGCAGATTTTTATTTCAAGGTGCTAGGGATGGAAACCAGGGCCTCTTGCATGGCTTGTGCATGCTACCACCGGACTTTACCCACAGTCCGTTGTGTGGTTTTCATGACAGAGGGTCTGTCAGCCCTCTCGTGGCTGCTGCTCTGAGACGGTGTGTGGGTAACTTGAGCCCTGGAGTCTGAGGCCGCGATCCTTCCTGCTCTGTCCCTTCACTGTAACCAAGGGCAGATTCTCCTTTAAGAAAATGTGTCACTGAAAACCTTCACTTTAGTAGGCAAGAAATTGAGACTTCCCAAGGCAGTTTATTAAGTTACTTAAAATAAACACAGTGAATGTCATTGGTATAAATTTAAATATTTATTGAAGTTACAAAAGAAGGCAACTATCAATGTGCTTCATTCAATCCCAAGTAACAACATGTTCACACAATGCTTTATTTTTGGAGGTTATTTTTTTTGGAAGGGACACAAATATGAACATATTTATTGCAAGAAAATTATGGAAGTGCTCTCAAACTGTATTTCATTGGGGATAAGAATTGCAAATACAGTTTAGTGCACTTGGGAAGGACCCTGGTTTTTTGGAGTTTATCCATGGAATACCTGTTGAAAGTGACATAGAAGGTTCTTTATTGAAGGCAGATTGAATTTGGTTGCCCAAGTGCTTAAAATTAAAGAGGTTGCTTTAGAATTTGAAGTTTTTGTCTGTGTTTATAGTCACTTGTCACAGCCTATGGAACTCTAAGTGGTGAGAAATGATAGAATTTTGAAAAGTCAATCTTAAGTCAGGCATGGTGGTGCACACCTGTTATTCCAGTACTTGGGAAGCTGAGACAGGAGGATCACAGATTCAAGAACCACCTCAGCAACTGAGTGAGGTTCTCAGCAACTTAGCAAGGCCCTGTTTCCAAATTAAAAAAAAAACAAACATATATATATATATATATATATATATATATAGAGAGAGAGAGAGAGAGAGAGAGAGAGAGAGACAGAGAGAGACAGAGAGAGAGAGGGAGGGAGGGAGAGGGAATTGGGGTTATAGCTTGGAGGTAGAGGCCCCTAGATTCAATCCCTAGCAATGCATGCCTGTGCATGCATACACACACACACACACACACACACACACACACACACACACCAATCTTAAGAGTTTGAGAGGAGACATCATTTAATTTTAATTGGTCATTTGCAGAATTTTGGGTGCATTTTACAGTAACAAATAATAGCAGGCAACAGTAATCACTTTTTTGTTTATTTTTGTGGTGCTGGAAATTGAATCCAGGCACATTCTACCTCTGTGTCATACCCCCCAGCTCTATTTTATTTTTATTTTGAAACAGTCTTGCTAGGTTGATGAGTCTTACTACTTGCTAAGGCTGTCCTTGAACCTGTGAGCCTCCTGTCTCAGCCTCCCAGGTACTATGATTGCAGGTATGCACCATCATGCCTGGCTCAGTAATCATTTTTCTAATACCTATATGAAAATATTCTTTTTTTTTTTTTTTTTGGTGGATCTGGGGGTGGAACCCAGGGGCATTTGACCTCCGAGCTACACCCCCTGCCCTATTTTTTTTATTCTTTATTTTGAAACCGGGTCTCACTGAGTTGCGGAGGGCCTCACTAAGTAGCTGAGGCTGTCCCCGAACCGCGATCCTCTGGTCTCAGCCTCCCGAATGCTGGGATTACAAGCGTGCGCCACCACGCCCGGCTTGAAAATATTCTTGATTGATTTCATCATCTTTTCTGCATATGTGTCTGACAACAGGAATTGCTCACCTAACAGATACCAGATTACCACCCCCAGCCCCATCTCTGTACACCAAAATTGCCAAGTCAAGGCTAAGGCCTACTTATTTCCAGAAGCAATTACACAAGGTCAGTTTGATAACTTAGTTTATATAATAGGATTGTGATTCTAGTCCAGAACTGTAATTTATGCTTGTGCATTTTTATTAATTTTTAATTGTCTTCTCCTTCCCTTCCCCCATCCCTTGGGCCTGGGCCTGTATTTGTTTATAGATTAATTTAATTGTGTGTGTCTGTTTCCCGAGAGATGTTTTATGTGATGTACTGCCTTTGGTTGGTACCAGGTAATGCATTCATGATGGGCAAGGTGTTGAGGGGGAGCTGGGGAGTTGGAAAAGGCACATGACCTTGTGCACTGGTGTGGTCGGGACTCATGGAGGGGGTATTGGGGCTGGGAATGTAGACAAGTGTGAAATTATCTAAGTATTATTATTTATTATTATTTTTGCAGTACTGGGGCTGGAACTCGGACATTCTACCTCCGAGCAACACCACCAGCCCTATTTTTATTCTTTATTTTGAAACAGGGTCTCACTGAGTTGCAAAGGGCCTCACTAAATAGCTAAGGCTGGCTTCAACCCTGAGCAATGCAATCCTCCTGTCTCAGCCTCCCGAATGCTGGGATTACAAGCATGCACCACCACGCCCAGCCTGATTATTTATTTGGTTTGATCAAAAAGATTTTCCTTTTGGCAGGCTCTACTTCCTTTACTCCTCCCCTACTGTTTCTGTCTTATTCATGTCTTCAGGTGGCAGACTGGGCTGGACATAGTGCTGGGCTTCCTGTGGGTGTCAGGCACATTATCACCGTGATAGGGCAAATGAATGTGGGCGAGGTGTCCTCAGAGCCAGCCAGGAGGAAGTAATAAAAGCAAGCCAGGCTGGGCTGGGCTGGGAGGAACGAGGGCCCAGGCAGTGGCTCTTTTTGTTTTTCATGTTGGTGGCCCAGAAGTAAAGCTGTAGAGTGTGGAAAAAGACTTTATCAGGATGATAATTCTCACCCCTGGATGGTCTCATGGGTGCCCATAGAAGGAGCGATTCCACTTCTCCCTAGGGGTGACCCTGGGCATGGCTTTATCTTGGGGCCTGGGTATCCTCTTCTATACGGGAGGTGTTTGGAGCAGATGATCTACAAGGTTCTGGAAAAGGAACTTCAGGCACTTTCTGGAAATGCAGGTGGGGATGTGTGTGTATGGAATGCAGGAGAGGGAGACTGGTTGGTGTTAGCACTGGTTCTCCCTCTGCAGGCTGGCTTCTCTGCAAGAGAGTCGGGGTCTAGGCTCAGCACTAATGGAGCTGTGGTCTTCTGGCAGCCTGTGGGACTGGAGGGGGTGGAAGGCACATTTCCTGTCTGGGTGAACCCTTTGCCAGGAAGTTTTGCCTGGACGTGTTTGTAACGAGGCAAGTTGTAAGCCCTTGCCAAGCTCTCGTTCTGTAGTGGGGTAAGTAACACACTAATCAAAAGTAACTCATGAGTCACGAAAGCATCTGCAGAGGACTCCACCCCAGGTATGGGAGGCGCCTGGGACCTCTGGGCACTGCGGCCAGGGAGGTTCCCAAGTGGCTGCTACGTCTGCATTATTCCTTTCATATTTTGATAGAAAGAAACCCTCAATTCTCTGGCCTTTGAAACTGTTGAGGCGTTCCTGGGCATTCACAATGCAATGATTTCAGTTCCTTCATTGTTTTTAGGAAGTAGAGCTTTATTTGGGATTCTCAGAATCCTCTTTGAGCACCACAGTGTTGGTGGAAAGTGGACTGGGGTCCGAAGTCTAAACTCTGGCTCCTGGCTCTGCCAGGATTAGCTTTGTGACCTCAAACTAATTGCTTCACATTTTTTGAGCTTGTTAAGATTAAGTGAGATGAGAAATATCCTGATGTAGAAAAACAGGCAAAGGGCACATGGAACAGAAGCCGGGAGGTATTCTTTTTATGGTTAAAATGTCCCCACACCGGTTGTGGTGGCGTACGCTTGTAATCCCTGTGCTTGGGAGGCAGAGACAGGAGGGTCGCACAGGTTTGAAGCCAGCCTTGCTGGCTTAAGAGACCCTATTTCCAAATAAAATATAAAATAAAAAAATAGGTTTTGGAGTGCAGCCCGCAGGTAGAAGGATTCCATCCCCAGTACCACCAAAAAATAAAATAAAATAAAAAAGGTCCTCCCCCTTTTTTCCTCCCTTTCTTCCTTTTTAAAATTGTAGTACTGGTGATTGAACCCAGGAGCATTCTACCTGAGTTATACTCCTCATCCTGTTTTACTTTTTATTTTGAAAAAGGGTCTGCTAAGCTACATGCATTGGCCTTGAACCTGTGGTCCTCCTGGCCCAACCTCCCAAATATTGAAATTACAGGCGAGTGCCACCACTTCCAGTTTTACTGTCAATTTTTTTTTTTTCCAGTTCTGGGGATGGAACCCAGGGGCATTCAACTTCTAAGCTACACCCCTTACCCTATTTTTAAATTTATTTTGAAACAGGGTTTTACTAAGTTGCGGAGGGCCTCACTAAGTAGCTGAGGTTGTCCTCGAACCACAATCCTCCAGTCTCAGCCTCCCATATGCTAGAATTGCAAGTGTGTGCCACCATGCCCAGCTCTTTTTTTTTTTTTTTTTTTAGGTGGTACTGGGGGTGGAACCCATGGGCTTTTCTACCTCTGGGCTATACTCCCAGACCTGTTTTATATTTTATTTTGAAACAGGGTCTCACTAAGTTGCTGAGAGCTGAGGCTGGCTTTGAACCTGTGCGATTCTCCTTTCTCAGCCTCCCAAGCACTGGGATTGCAAGAGTGTGCCACCACACCCAGATACTGTTAAAATTTTAAAGACAGTGTCCACTGTCAGTATAGATGACTTCATGCTGGTGAGTATACAATGAGAGCATAATTCAGTCTGGCCTTTATTTTTGCAGGAGATGGGTTGGGATAAGGGTCAGATGCTAAGTGACTTCAAAAGATTGTATCTTGAGCCAGGTATGTTGGCACACACTTGTAATCACAGCATTCAGTAGGCTGAGACTGGAGGATCATGGTTCGTGGACAGCCTCAGCTACTTAGTGAGGCCCTCCGCAACTTAGTGAGACCCTGTCTCAAAATAAAGAATAAAAAATAGGGCAGAGGGTGTAGCTTAGAGGTCAAATGCCCCTGGGTTCCATCCCCAGACCCGCCAAAAAAAAAAAAAAGATTGTATGCCCTTTGTAATTTTTCCAAAGGTAATAAATATTCAGGTGATGAAAAAAGATGCACATAGGCGGTTGTTTGTTGCTTTTTTTCAATTATAGGAAAAGTCGGAAATAACCCATGCCCACTGGTTAGCAGTTGGCAGGCAGACCGGATGCTCCTGCGTGCAACAGGCAAGTTGCTGGAGATCTGGTGAGAGGAGACCAGCCAGGCCTGGGGACAGAAACTGTTCATAGATGGAAAGTCTCACAGGTTCGAGGACTGCTTCAGCAAGTAGTAAGACTTTCATCAGCCTAGCAAGACCTTGTTTCCTAATAAAAATAAAATAGGGCTGGGAGTGTAGCTCAGAGGTAGAATGCCTTTGGGTTCAATCCTCAGTGCCACAACAGAAAAAAAAAAAAAGTAGTAGTAAAGTTTCAGGGAACAGAAAAGCAACATGTTTGTAATCATCATGGACCTCCAGTTCGAAGACTTTCATTTTCCCCTACTTTCCTATTCTTGTGTAATATAGTCAGTTTTTCTTTTTCAAATGGAGAAAATTTGAAAAAACCCAGTTCTTCCAACCTGTGCAGCAGCGACTTTTGTCAGGTCAGCTGTCAGCAGGCCCATCCTTTTCCTGGTGGACAGACCTTGCGCTGGCCCAGCCCTCCTGGACCTCGCGGTGGTCGTCTTCACCTGCAGGTGCTACGTGCCCCCTTCCACTCTTGTTACCCTGTGTCTCCCCGCAGTTCTGAGTTTGAGCTCTACTTAGAAGGACTGTCGTGTAGGTGTAGTCATTGCCTCTGTCATTTCAGTGTACAAGACTCATGTTTTGTATCCTTTTTTCTTAACTCCAGACTTGAATAAGACAGTTGTAGGTAGAGATGGCTTTGGGTTGGGGATACAAAGAGCTCCAGTGTTTCAGTTACCACCGCTGCTCCAGATCCACCTGCTGCTGCCTGATTTCTGAATGGTGGACCTGGGTCCATCAAATATTTTTCCTGTTCTTGCAGGAGGAAGGGACTTCCTTTCTCTGGTATGTGAATGATTCTGGGTTCCTCAAGAGCCTTCTGCTCTTCCTGCCTCCATGGTGCCTGCGGGGCACAGCTCTCACCAGCGTTTGGCTGCTTTGCTGTCTCCGGCAGCAGTGGGGAGACAGGGGAGCCTGTACCCAGCCCTGTCCTCAGCCTCCGTGTGTGTGTGTGCGTGCGCGCGCGCGCGCGCGTGCGCGCACATGTGCCCCAGGCATGTAATTTTTTCCTAAGGCCCCCCCCCCAGCTGTACATTGGCCCGCTGAGCTCCTGCCTCCTGAAGGGGGAGCCCCTTTGGTTCCAGCCGCGTCCACTGACTCCTGTACCTTTTTCAAACGTCTTTTAAATCCCTCTTTCCACATTTGTCTCTTTGTGGATACTTTTCCTCTGTCTCAGGTCAGCCTTTAGATTCTTACTCCATCTTCACAGTTACTCAATTTTCATATTCTTCATATTAAACTTTTCTTTCTTAAATTACTGTCTGGTTTATGCCTCCTGGTTGGGCCCAGACTGAAAAACAGCACTTAGAGACAGGTTCTTCTCAAGGGCTTCCAGGTCACCTTAGCTGCCCGGGAAGAGACTGTAGCACTTCTTTTCTAAAATTATCCTTCTGCCGTAGGTGAGTAGATGCTCCTTGCTGCTGTCTTGGCCTTGTAGGTAATGTTGCTGGAGACCCACGCCCTTGCCAGGAAGGAGGCAAAATGCCCCCTATTCTGGAAATGGAGGAGGAGGAGGAGGATGACCTGTGTCTGCTGTGGAGAGAGACCGAGCCCTCCTTACTGGAAGCCTGCGGAATTCCACACCGCATTCCTGCGCAAGCCCAAGGCAGACACACACAGGAGCGCTGCCTCCGGCCTGGCCGCACCTCCCACCCGGTTTCCTGCCTCAGATGTGGCGGACCTCAAGTGTAGTGTGGACTTGCCACTCCTAAAACTCTCCGGTCCCCCAACTCCAGAAAATTCTTCAGATTTTTCCTATTGTCCATTGGGACTTAATAAAGTGAAACAGACTTACAAAAGTACAAGCTGCTGAGTGTGGTGGCACATGCCTATAACTGGGAGGCTGAGACGGGGATCACAGGTTCGAAGTCAGCCTCAGCATCTTGGTGAGGCCCTCCACAACTTAGACTCTGTTTCAAACTAAAAATAAAATATGGCTGGGGAAGTAGCTCAGAGGTAGAATGCCTCTTGTTCAATCCTCAGTACCACAAAAATAATGTTAATAAATACATATGCATAGCTCATTAGTCCACTGGAAGTGATCTTCCAGTACCATTGTTTTGGAGAATGGACACACACACACACACACACACACACACACACACATATATTTTTGGCGTGTCTGATGATGGAACCCAGAGGCATTTGACCTCCGAGCTACACCCCCTGCCCAATTTTTTTTTATTCTTTATTTTTGAAACAGAGTCTCACTGAGTTGTGGAAGGCATCACTTAGTAGCTGAGGCTGTCTGTGAACTGCGATCCTCCGGTCTCAGCCTCCCAAATGCTGGGATTACAAGCGTGTGCCACCACGCCCAGCTCTGCATATATATTTTAGTTCAGTTTCTACTTAATACTATGTCCAGCGGCCTCAAGCAGGTGACCAGCGTGCCGAGCGCTGTGTGGGGTGCAGTGGTGGCCCAGGGTGAGGGCCACCAGCAGGCATGCACCAGCCTACCGTAGAGGACGCCTGAGGCCTGGGGTGCAGCTGATGGTTAGCAGGGCACATTGGTGGCCAGGTCACTTCTTAGAGGAGCCGTGATAGGCTGTGGGCTGGAGCTCTAGGAGTGGAGAAGAGGCATTCTATAAGATGGCAGGGACGTGCCGGGCGGGGCACACTGGGAGCAGAGCAGGAAACGAGCTCTCGGGTGGCAGTGCAGAGTCTGGGCACAGGTGGGAAGGCCAGGGCACAGGAATTTGCAGAGCAGGAGGGAGAAGCAGGTCAAAGAAATGTGGATTTTCATGCAGATGCCCAGGATTTGACCATGGAGAACTCCAGTAACAGGATCTCTACGTGGACAGAAGGCAAATTCTGGGGTTTGATCAATCACCTTTGACTTCTCCGTTTGGAAGTGATGTTCATGACTGCATGGATGCATTTCTAGAGAGAAAACTTACTAAGCGGCATGAAGGGCAAAACTTGAGAACTGAGCTGTTAGTTAGTGTTTGGTGGGGGAGTAGAATCACTGAAAAATGATTGAATGTCTAACGCGGTGGACAGCAAACTGACATAATACCCATTTTTTGCAAATGAGGAAACCAAGGTTCAGAGAGGTCAAGTAACTTGCCTATAGTCACACAGCTAGTAGATAGTATAACCAAAACTTAAGTTTGGTTGGTCTGAGTACAGATGCCAGACTCATCTTCCAGACTGAAGATGGACCTGGGACATCTTCGTCCTCAAACATCTGCTAGCCGTGTTTTTAAGTTACATAATCTTTCCACTGAGGCTCTAAAACCCTTTTCAGTTTTATTAAAGACAAGGCAAGATGACCTTCTATCATCATTTCTTTTCTCCTCCCTTTCTGAAAGCTCTGTATGTGTTTTTTGAAAATAAATCTGGTGGGTAATTAATTTAATTTTGTTTTGTGTTTTCAGTGCTGGGCCTTGAACTAGGGCCTGGAACTTGCAAGGCAAGTCTCTACTACACTCCAGCCCTGTGATGAGCTTCACTTTAAATGATAAATGCCAGCCGGGCATGGTAGCACACACTTGTAATCCCCGCGCTTGGGAGGCTGACACAGGAGGATCGTGCGGGTTCGAAGCCAGCCTCAGCTACTTAGTGAGGCTCTCAGCAACTTAGTGAGACCCTGTTTCCAAATAAAATATAAAAAAGGTCTGGGAGTATAGCCAGAGGTAGAAAGCCTCTGGGTTCCACCCCCAGTGCCACCAAATAAATAAATAAACAAATAAGTAAATAAATAAATGATAAATGCCACTTGAGCCAGTCAGCCATACCAGGCCTCGGGGAGTCCTCATCAGTGAGGACTAGAACACGCCCTTTCAGACACTGTGGTCTGTGGCGCTGCCTCTGGGGATGTGTAGGTGAATAGATTCATTAGAAGTACTTTTTCATTTTAAGGTCAGACATGAAGTAAAACTAATGACTAGGAACCAGTTTCTTAGACTTAACTCTTTGTTTGGTGACACAGTACATCATGCTGGGAACATGTAGCAGAAGACAGTGCGTACCTCATAGTGGCCAGGAAGCAGAGTGGGGGAGAGGGTGGAGGAGAGGGCTGGGTCCCGATATCCCCTTCAAGGGCTCGGCCTGCAGTGACCTGACTTCTCCCCCTGAGCCCCGACTCTTTAAAGGTTCCATCACCTCCCAATAGCCCCATAGGCTGGTGGAAAAGCCTTTAGTCTCTAGGTCTTTGGGGAACATTTAAGACCCAGACTGTAACACCTTGGTGCTGGTGGAGCACAGGGCATCCCGGTACAGGCTGTAGGCCTGGCTGGGTGTGTTTGCTATGGTCGGCACCCTGGTGGGCAGACCAATCCCTGCCGGGGTTCTGTGATGGGGGCGGGGCAGCCACTGAGCTCCTGTGCATCTGCCCGCTGGCCAGCACTTTGCCTTGGAGTTAATAGAGCTTTCAGAACTGGAGGGAGCCTCAGAATTGCCCACATCAGTGGATTCCCAGTCGAGTGTCTGCACGAGACAACAGAATTGTCTCAGAATTGCAGAGGCCTAAAGAAAACCAAGTCTTTGTGGCCAGGGCAGCTTAAAGATCCTGACTTCCAGCTGGAGTTAAGCCAGCTGGGAGCGGCAGCTCGGGCCTTGCCGATGGGTGGCCTGGGAGAGGAGGAGCACAACTCCAGTGAGAGGACGGTGGGGAAATAGAAAACTTGACAGTATCTTTTACAACCATGCTTTTGTCCAGGAAGAAAAAATTAAACCGCCTCTCAGTCAAGAAATTAAGGTCTTGAGAAATTGACTTCCCCGCGGTCAGAAAGCTGCGGGTGCCACTGTCGGTTGTCACAGTTTGGTGATCTTTCCCCAGGTCCCGTGCAGTGTGGAGCCAGCTGCCCCGGCTCAGATCCTCCCTCGCCGGGCCTGGTGGGGAACCCGCATTCTCATTTCCTGCATTTAGGAGAGGAGAGGCAGATGTGGCCTGCATTTTTCCTGAATGATAAATGCAGTCAATGTTACTTGTGTCCTCCCTGCCTCTGTATCTGATTTTTGTGTCATGGTACTTTTATGGGTTAAAACATATATAAAGCTTTTAAGAGATTAGTCTAAGAAGATTAACCACTGAAAGTAAAACTGGCATCCCTCCGTTCCTTTCATTGTGAGCCTGTGCGTCAGTGCTGCTCGCGTTACAGTTTACTTGGACTCTGGAACCATTTTGCTTGTGTTTGAACCCTCGCTCTGCATTTACCAGCTAAATGGTAAAGTTTTTTTTACTGGTAATTTACCAGTAACTTGGGCAAATTCACTCCCCTCATGCCTCAGTTTCTCCATCTGCAAAAGGAGAGAAGGGGCATTTAGAGCAACTCTTGTAGGATTGCTGGTACCTGATACATAGTTGTTAAAATAAAGTACATTTTACTTTTTTTTAGGGTAGTATGGAATGAACCCCAGGGGCATTCTTCTAAGCTGCACCCCCAGCCCCTTTTATTTATTTATTTAGTTTTGAATCGGGGTCTTGCTAAATTGCTGAGGGCCTCACTAAGTGGCTGAGGTTGAACTCTTGCCTAAAGTCCTCTTGCCTCAGGCTCCTAAGGACTGGGATTACGTGTGCCACCACGCCTGGCTCCCAGCGCATTTCACTCTTATGTCCAGGAGTCCTTTCTGCCAGGAGAGGGGTGCAGGTGATCTAGGGTGGGAGCAGTGGCAGCCCCCTTGGACCTCTGCAGGGCACAGGTATGGTGATGGGCTGCGTGTGGGCCTGGGCAGTGGTGCACAGGCTGGGCCGGCGGGAGCCCAGCGTCTGGGCTGGTGTGCTGGCTCCATTCCCAGGGGCAGGGGCTGCTGGGCCAAGGTAGCCTCTAATCCACCCAGGCAAGCCGGTCCTGATGTGTGTGGTATTTTATCTGGATGTTCACGTGATTCACACGCAGCATCCTTTCTATTTTGTAATCCATTTTTAGCTCACATTTTTTCCCTGTTCTCATCCTGCCTTTCTAAATATTTTATTTGCAAAATAAAGAAGGAAGTTGTTTTTCATTAAACAAAATCAACGGAAGGGCTATAGAAGTTTGAAAACTGATCCTCCCCTGTTTGGGACAAGGTGAAAAGCTAAGGTCATTCTTTGTTTGCATATGGCATTTTCTCCTGTTTCTCTTACTGTAAAATTTCTGTATTTCATAGTGAGGGCTTATGGCATTTCCCCCAGCTTTGGGGTAAGTAATTCTTCCTTGAATTTTTTTTAAGCAACATAACTTCCTGCTCAAAAAAGGACACTAGAGTTGGGGTTTATGTCTGCAGTGGGAATATTTAGTTACTTAGCTTTTTCCCACAGTTATTTTTATGGGAGTTGTTGCTTTATTTTCTCCTTTTTCCATGAACTTTGTCTAAGAGTCTAAGAGTTCTCATGCAGGAGGCTGTGCCCAGGCCACAAGTGAAAGATGACGTCTAGCCTTACGGTAGTATGCAATTAGTATCTTGGTTTTTCCACTCCTCCTCCATAGGTTTGTAAGAAATGCCCTTTGGCAAATGATGGCGAGAGTTCCCCCAAACTGAGCCTTTGGGAATATTGGCTCTTAAAAGAAATACTGGAGCCTGGTGGATGCAGTGCCGTATGCCTGTGATCCCAGTACTTGGGAGGCTGAGACAAGAGGACTGCAGATTTGTGGCCAGCACTGTGCTCATTTGGCAAGACCATATTTAGAAATAAAATAGGGCTGAAGTGTAGCAGCCCAGAGATAGGATGCACCTGGGTCCAATCCCCAGTACCATTCAAACTGAAAGAAAAAAGAAAGCCTGGCCCATTTTTCTGAAGGACAGGAAATGGTAGGTATACTCATATCTCTTTCTCTGAAAATTCTTGGCAGTGATAAGATATCCATGTGCCCATGCCTTGGGACTTTGAGTCTGGAGCCAGCCCCTGAGATTTGCCTATGGACCTGCGACGGGTTTAGAGAATGTGGTTATGTCACATAGAAAAAGGAAGACCCTCAGAAGGCCCGCATGAGGAGCTGAGAGGTCGAGCCTCCTTGGCCACCTAAGTCCCACATCCTCTTCAGGCAAATCGCCCCCTCCGAGCCTCCGTGATTCTCACTGGTAAGGTGTTGTCCAGCCTGCTTCCTGGAGAGGAGCACACAGGAAACGGACAGATGCCTGGCCCGCCCAGGGCCTCGAGCAGGTGCAGGTGTGGGCCGCGTTCCTCAGCCACAGCACCTGCTGGACCAGGTGACGGGAGGACTCTTGCCTCAGGAAATGCGAGCCTGAACTGTAGCAGAAGGGGACGTTTTGGCCAGGGTCAGCGAGCCCAGTATACTCCTCACAGTATCCTCAAAAGAAGGGGTGACGCTTTCACAATGGCAAGTTCCCATGGTCAGGGCTGGATTCTGATTCCCACAGCCACCCCTTAACCTGAATGTGTAACTTGGTAGATTATTCACAGTCAGTTTTTACATGTTATTCACCCTGCAGCTTTAACTAGGAGAATTAACTCTGAAAGCTCACAGCCTCCTGTGTAAAGTACTGTGTCTCCCCTTTTCTTTCTGTAAGCTACTGTAAAAATTTCAGGAATCATCTGTTGGTATCTTAAATTCCTTTGTCAAGTGAGATTAGCCCGTCACAGAAGGGAAGACTCATATTTTTTCTAATATGTGGAAGCTAGGGAGTCATGGGGACACAAGAGGGACTTAGATACAGAAGAAACCCCAGTGAAGCCAGAGACGGTCTAGGAGGGGGGGGGGCGTTCCTGAAGGAGACACTCCATGGATGTATGTGCATACTTGAAATTATCCCTGCCAGTCTCAGTAGTGTATGGGGAAGGAGAGGGAGTGGGGATGAGTGTGTGTGCACGTATGTCCCTATCGCTCTGAAATACACTATGATGTGAGACCAATAAAAGTACCAAAAGACCAATAAGATGCACCAATAAAAGAATATTAAAAAGAAGCGTGCCCCTGGTATTTAGCTGCTCCTAGCTCATTCCAGATCTTCCTCCTTCATTCTCACATTTTTCCTGGCTGCTTTTCTTTCGTCTAAGGGTCAAGGGCTACTTTCAAATAAGGGGAGTTGGCCCAATTTAGAGAAATCATTTATTTTTGAAAATATTTTGTCTCATCTGGAAGTTTTAAAAAAATTTCAAAAGTATTTATGATTTATTTTTTAAAATAGGTGGTTAATTCTGTACCAGCTACCCATGCAAATATACTGTAAGTGACTGGTAGGGTCCTAGTACTTGGGAGGCTGAGGCTGGAGGATAGTAGGCTCACTTCCAGTGCATAGTAACTTAGACCCTGTTTCAAAGTAAAAAAGACCCTGTTTCAAAATCCATGGGCTGTAACTCAAAGGTAGAGTGCCCTTAGATCAATCACCAGTACTACATTTAAAAAGGGGGGGGGGAGGAGCTGACCTGAGGAGAGTGTGGTCCTGAGATTTAGGTGTGGAGAGTTTGCAATTACTCAGGCTGTGTGACTTGGGGTGCTTTGAAACTATAATTAAGAAGTAAGAAATGTTTTGTGGTTTTCTTCTTCGGAAAGAGTACAAGAAGGCCCTTTTTTCTTGTTGGCTCCGTGGTGGGGTTCTGAGGGTTGAGGGAGGGCGTGACTGGCATTGGGGGACGGGTGGTGGTGGGCGGCCCTGTGCTCTGGTGAGCTGAGGAGCCTTAATCATGTTCTCATCTGCCGTACTCTATGTGCGCAGAGGCCTTGTGAGTTGGAGCTCTGGAGTAGGGGGTGGTTAAAAAAAGGAAAACAAACCAAGCCCAGTGGTGTCTGTCTGTGGCCCTAGTGACTTGAGGAGGCTCAGATAGGAGAGTCACTTGAGCCTAGGAGTTCAGGGCCAGCATGAGCTTAAAAAATTTTTTTTTTTTAGGCTGGGCATGGTGGCACACACTTGTAATCCCAACGCTTGAGAGGCTGAGACAGGAGGATTGCACAGGTTCGAAGCCCTCCTCAGCAACTGAGTGAGACCCTGTTTTCAAATAAAGTATAAAATAGGTCTGGGAATATAGCCAGGAGGTAGAAAGCCCCTGGGTTCCACCCCCAGTACCACACACACAAAAAAATTTTTTTAAATACGGCTGGGATATAAGGTAGGCGTGGTGGCACACGTTTGTAATCCCAGTATTCGGGAGGCTGAGATGGGAGGATCATGGTTTGTGGACAGCCTCAGCTATTACTTAGTGAGGCCCTTTGCAATTCAGTGAGATCCTGTTTCAAAATAAAGAATAAAAAATAGGGCTGGGGTTCCATTCCTAGTACCGTTTAAAAAAAAAAAAAAACCTTAAAAGTCATTTCCCAGTATGTATAGAGATTTGATTCCATGACCTGTTTAAGACCTTGTGTAAAAAGATATAGTATATGCATATAACCTAACACATCCTCCTATACATTTTAAACATCTTTGGATTATTTACAAAATGTAAATACAATATATAGAATGTATTGTAATAGTTATTATACTATATTAGAGAATAAAGATCCAGGGGAAAGTTTGTACATGTCCAGTACAGGCAGTTTTTTTTTTCTTTATTTGTATAGCAGTAGTAAACACAGGTGATTAGATTAAGATCTACAAGTAGATTTTAGGATTTGAAAAGGAGTGTGAGTTCCTGGGTGTGGTGGTACACGCTTGTAATCCCAGTCTGAGGGAGGCTGAGATTGTAGGTTCACAGCTAGTCTCAGCAATTTAGGCCATCTGCAATTTAGTGAGAGCCTGTTTCAAAATAAAAGAATAAAATAAGACTGGAAGTATAGCTCAGAGGTAAAATGCCCTTGGGTTCCATCCCCAGTACCACCCCCCAAAAATTGTGAATTTTGTTACTATGATTTGGGCTGTTCAATATGTAATATATTCACAAGTCTTAGCATGACAAATATTCTTTTACCTTGGGACTATTAGAACCCAGTGAACTTAAAAATCCACTTCTACTTTTAAAAATGGGTGCTGTTCTTGATTAGAATAGACAACTTTGTTTTAGAGGTAGGAGGAGAGAGACCACCATTGGAATCCCATGGCCTTGGCTGAGGTTCCAACTCTGCCCTGACTTCTCTAAATGTGTTTCCTTGGGTATAAGTAAAAGTAACAGGACCCAAGGGCAGTCCCCAGTTGTAAAGTTAGCCTGGCAGGAAAAGCCTAACAGCTCTTCATAGTGTTTTTACCATTCTACCCTTTTAGGTTTTCTTTCATTTCAAGCTTATCTAAATAGCTGTTCTAGCCAGGTGGCGCCTGTAATCCCAGCATTTGGGAGGCTGAGACAGGAGGATCGTGGTTCGTGGACAGCCTCAGCTACTTAGTGAGGCCCTCCGCAACTCGGTGACACCCTGTTTCAAAATAAAGAATAAAAAATAGGGCTGGGGATGTAGCTTGGAGGTAGAATGTCCCTGGGTTCCATCCTCAGCACTGCAATAAACTAAATAAATAAATAAATAAATAGAGTTGTTCTCACGCAGGCTGTCCGTTTCGTTGCGCTGGTGTCTTGGAGTTGTCCCAGTAAACATTTTCTTGTTTGCTCTTTGTTCGTCTGTGGCCCACAGTCTGAGATCTCTTGGTATTTCACTGAAATGTCATTTGCATTCTCTTTCTTTTCTGCCTTACACCATTGAGATCCTAAGTGTGTGAAGCTCTCATCCAGATTCGCACATGCGCCTTACATTTCTGTTATCCCAGGAAGTCCCCTCCTACCCCTCACCAAACCCCCATCTCTTTAACTTTTGGACTTCTAAAGCCTAGATTATTTTTGCCTCTTCTCGAAGTTGCTACAAATAATTGAAATTTGGGGTCTGGCTTTCCCTCACAACACAGTGATGCTCATGACAAAAGCCTTCCTTTTCATTGCTGGTAGAATTCCTTTATGAGTATTCCATGCTTTGATAACCCATTCTCCTTTGGATGGTATTTGGTTTGTTCTCAGTTTTTCATTATTGGGATAAAGCTGTTAGGAGTCTTCATCTTCTCACTCAGAACGTGGAGTATGGGTAATGTCTCTTCCTCTTCTAGCCCTGCAAGCATCAAAATTTCTGCCTCAGTTTCCTTGTCTGTAAAATGATGGGCTGGGAAATAACTGACGGTTGGGCCCAGCATTCTCTGAAAAATGAAATATAGCAGAAATTCAGAGTGAATGACCTAGGACTGTACGTAGTGCAGCACATATAAAAACAATAATGTGTGGGTACATGTGTGCATTATATTACAATATAAAATTAATTTGTTATTAAGAGTTATAGGCAAATCAGTTTGCAACTGATTTGTATGTACCCTTGTAAGCAAAGAAGTTGAGCAGCTGTGAGGTTATTTAATAATCCTTGTCTCTGCCCTAGGGGTGGCTAAACGAAATCACAATGATGTTAAACATCGTTTACAGAGGGCTTGGTATGGGCCTGTCACAACTTTAAAGGCTTTGCATACAGATCACACATATGAAGTGGGCTCTTGTCCCCACTGGAGGGACAGAGGAGTGCAGACATTGGTTATTTCACTTGCTAAAAGTCACAAAGCTAGATTTGGCCATGATTTGAACCAGCGCCAGTAAGTCTCTAGAGCCCTCTCTCTAAAGCGCTTTTGCTGGGGAGACAGAAAGGCAAGTAAAATGAGTTTAAAATGTATGTTCAAATGCAGAATTAGTTAAAGTAACAATCCCCTCCCTTTCGTTACAGATATGAGAAATGAGTGTTGGACGTCGAAGGTTAAAGCTGTTGGGTATCCTGATGATGGCAAATGTCTTCATTTATCTGATTGTGGAAGTCTCCAAAAACAGCAGCCAAGAAAAGAACGGAAAGGGAGAAGTAATAATACCCAAAGAAAAGTTCTGGAAGATATCTAGCGAACCCCCCCAGGCCTACTGGAACAGAGAGCAAGAGAAGCTGGACAGGCGGTACAATCCCATCCTGAGCGCGCTGGCCAACCAGACAGGGGACGCGTACGGCTCTTCAAACATGAGCCATCTGAATTATTGTGAACCTGACCTGAGGGTCACATCAGTCGTGAAAGACTTTAACACTTTGCCGGACAGATTTAAAGACTTTCTCCTGTATTTGAGATGTCGAAATCATTCACTGCTTATAGATCAGCCGAATAAATGTGCGAAGAAACCCTTCCTGTTGCTGGCAATTAAGTCCCTCACTCCGCATTTCGCCAGAAGGCAAGCTATCCGCGAGTCCTGGGGCCGAGAGACCCATGTGGGGAACCAGACAGTGGTGCGAGTCTTCTTGCTGGGCCAGACCCCCCCAGAGGACAACCACCCTGACCTTTCAGACATGCTGAAATTCGAGAGTGAGAAGCACCATGACATTCTAATGTGGAACTATCGAGACACTTTCTTCAACTTGTCTCTGAAGGAAGTACTGTTTCTCAGGTGGGTGAGCACCTCCTGCCCGGACACCGAGTTCGTTTTCAAGGGCGACGACGATGTTTTCGTGAACATTCATCATATCCTGAATTACTTGAATAGCTTACCCAAGCACAAAGCCAAAGATTTGTTTATAGGTGATGTGATCCACAATGCTGGCCCTCATCGAGATAAGAAGCTGAAGTACTACATCCCAGAAGTGGTTTTCTCTGGGTTCTACCCGCCGTATGCAGGAGGAGGTGGGTTCCTGTACTCTGGCCACCTGGCCCTGAGGCTGTACAATATAACTGACCAGGTCCATCTCTACCCCATCGATGACGTTTATACTGGAATGTGCCTTAAGAAACTTGGCCTCGTTCCAGAGAAACACAAAGGCTTCAGGACATTTGATATTGAAGAGAAAAACAGGAATAACATTTGTTCTTACATAGATCTGATGTTAGTACACAGTAGAAGACCTCAAGAGATGATCGATATTTGGTCTAAGTTGCAAAATGCTCATTTAAAATGCTAAAACATACACAAGCTAAGTTTTGCATAGAAAAACATACCTTGACCAGTTCCCATGTTATATTCTCACATTAGGGTAATTTCTATGTCAAACCATCAGAATTGCCTTTATAAGTGGTATCCATTTGAGGGCCTCCGGGTCCTTCAATTTGGTACTTTTGTGACGAGGGAAAGCAAAAGATGATATTTATGGAAGATATGGCAGGATGATTGGTTCTCATCATTTCCTACTGGCTAGTAGTCAACTATTTTCTAATTTGTCCCCACTTCTCATGTGAAATCATAAGTTTTTAGAAAGTGATCATTGTCAGTTATTTTTGTTCTGCCCTTCTGTATAATAATATTCCTATTCCCTTTATCATGATGAAGATACCTGTAATCCAGGTGTTATAAACCTAATGGGTACCGAGACTTTGTTTATACACGATTCATTGGTTTTGAGAAATGGAATTCCATTTTCATGAGATTTTTGGAAATTGTCAAGAAAACAGACTTTCAGAATTTCCTGCCATCCCAACAGTGTTCCCTTGTGTTATTAATATAATTAATTTTGCAAAATGAGAATCACTGTGTGACATGTGCATTTTACCTTGTTGTGGCCTTGTGGTCATCATAAGGAAAGTGTGACTTTAATTTTTCTTGTTTGGTTTGCTGGGTGAATCATAATAGATATCTGATTTTAGTATTTTGAAAATGATGAGTATAATTCCAGAACAGCCAACTGAAAATTGAATAGCCCCTGACAACCATATGAGCTTCTGCATTTTCCATGTGGACCAGGAAAGTGTGTGTGACTTTTAAACTCGAAGGGAAAAGATCGAAGTTGCAGGCCTTTTCTTCATGGTCTGTCGGTTTAAAACTCCAGGATTCTATTCTTGCCATATTTTCACTTGTTGCTTATATGAAATCATCCTTGAGTAGTGATTGCTTCCCGGTCTCCGTGTAGAAGTGCCTGTGTTCTTATTTATTTTTCAGATCAAAGACCAAAACATTTTCTTAAATATATTTTGTGTAATATTTTATTTGTATACAGTGTTGTCGAAGAAATATTTAACTAGAGCATGGTATTTTAAATGTTAAGGTGTAACATATGTTAAATAAAGCTAATGGTTATTTTTGAATTTTAGAATTTGTTTTTTGGGGTATAAACTACTAGAGTTGATAAAATTCTGCCAAAATATTGCTTATATGTACTATCTTGTAACATGCTTTCTTGAAATATTTTTGTGTTTTTAGAGATGAGGATTCTCATCAGATGCGACTGTAAAAAAAACAGAAAATAAAGTGACTGTATTTTTAATCATCATGTGTAATAATCTCTTTGTGTTTTTCTATATTTGATTACATTTTCTCTAAGAGGCCATTTCCCCCAGAAACCATTACAGTAATATTGAACTATAAATTTTTCTGTCTCAGTGGATCATCCATCTTTCATTTTAAAAATCTCAAAAATATTGTACCACTTAATGTCTTCAAAGAAAGTGTGAATATTTACTTGTGCATTTTTTGTGAGTGTGGTACTAGGGATGGAGCCCAGGGTCTTCTACCTTTGGGCTCCATCCTCAGCCCTATTTTATTTTTTATTTGGAAACTCGATCTTGCCAAGTTGCTGAGAGCCTCATCGAGTTGCTGAGGCTGGCTTTTAATCTGCAATCTTCCAGTTTCAGTTTCCCAAGTACTGGGATTGCAAGCATACACCACCACACCCAATTATTAATGATAAAGTATAAAGAGTTTAATGGGAGAAAGCTCAAACATAAAGACTATATAATCCCAAGTCATTTCCATTGGGGGAAAATGTGTCTGTGCGCACAGCGATGAAATACAGAGGCAGTCTTGACCCCTCAAGTGTCTTTCAGAGACTCATGTAGACACGAAATTGCTAATGGTGCCGTTCAAGGAACAGAAAGACTGGTGTAAGAAGGTCTAGCAAACTGTCCTTCCTACTTAGAATGTTGAGGCTGTTGATGCGTAAATAAGAGTCCACAAAATATTACACAAGATACGCCATGTGGGTCTGAAGACTTGTAAGCCGGGTTTCCTGAAGGTTCATGGGGCCTGTGTGTGACCTTTGCCCTCCAGTGGTCACCAGCACACCGACCAAGGGCCGCATTGCCATAATAGGGTTAGAAAAGAAAAAGGAGCTCTGAAAACATTCACAGGGAATTCATTCACAATCTGAATTTCAAGTACCTGGATTACAGCTGTATACACTATGCCCAGCGGAGGCCTTTCTGAGCTGCACCTCCAGCCCTATTTTGTTTTTATTTTGAAACAAGATCTCAGTAGGTTGATGAGAGTCTCACTCTGTTGAGACTGTCCTAGAACCCTTGAGCCTTCTGTCTCAGCCGCCCAAGTACTGGGGTTACAGGTGTGCACCACCATGCCGGGCTTCATTTACTTATTTTTGATACTACGGATTAAACCCGGGGGTATTCTACCTCTGAGCTACATCCCCAGCCTTTTTATTCTTTTTTTTTTTTTTTTTTTTTTTGGCGGGGCTGGGGATGGAACCCAGGGACCTTCTACCTCTGAGCTACACCTCCAGCTGTAATTTTTATTCTTTATTTTGAAACAGGGTCTCACTGAGTTTGAAAGGACCTCACTAGGTAGCTGAGGCTGTCTGCAAACCATGATCCTCTTGTCTCAGACTCCCAAATGCTGGCTTATTTTCTTACTAACTTGCTCAGGCTGTCCTCAAACTGCGATCCTCAGGTTTCAGCCTCCCAAGTATTGGGATTACAGGCATGTGCCACTCTACCCAGCTCTGGCCCTTTGTTATTCAACAGAAGTTCTTCGATGGTGGCTTCTCATGCCCACGACGCTGGTCTACGACGCTGGTCATTGCTGTACTGTGAGATTGACCTCATGGGCTTTGTCGCAAAGGGATTCTGAGCTTTACAGCTTCACACATGCTTGGGCTTAATTATGGTACCAACAGCCTGATAAATGAAGCCCTGTGTCTGTGCCCGTGCGAAGGATTCCCACCAGATCCTCTGTGAGGATGTAAGTACTACGTGTCTAATTCTTTGAGGCCTCAGTGAACCCACGTTGGACTTTTTTCATGTCTAATCCCAGGGCGTGTTGATTGTGAGTTTGAAGGTCAAAAGGCTAAAAGCACTGTCAGGGTTTGGACTTTTCTTAATCCAAGCAGGCCTTAAAGAGGGAGGGATGAAAGAGACCAGGTAGCTCCTTCCCACCCATGGCCCACCATCTCCTTTCTTGAGTTGGTCAAGGGAGACTGGAAAATGACAAGAAGTTGGGGATCCCTGGTTACCCTGGGAGCTGGGTCCAGATTAAAGACATCCCAAGTGTGGCCCTCTTCTCTCTGTTGGTAATTATGGTTCTGTATTTGTGACCTGGGTTATCTTGGCCCCTCAGAGGTGGAAGGGAAGAGACCTTATTTCCACTTCTAGGAGAATGAAGCCTTTACTCGGGCTGCAAGTTAACTTTGCTGTGACTTAGTTTCTCATGAAAGATGCCAGATGAAATAAAAGTTCTTGCTTAAAATGGGAGCGGGGACTCATGCTGGGCTTTGACGTTTGGGAAGTTTGGTTTTTCCTTGATGTTAATTCTATATTGTTTTTATTTATGTTTGTATGTATGTATGTATGTATGTATGTATGTGTGTATGTATGTATTTTTGGTGGTACTGTGGGTGGAACCCAGAGGCTTCCTACCTCCTGGCTATATTCCCAGATCTAGTTTATATTTTATTTGGAAACAGGGTCTCACTAAGTTGCTGAGAGCCTCATTCAGTAGCTGAGGCTGGCTTCAAACCTGTGTGATCCTCCTGTCTCAGCCTCCCAAGTGCTGGGATAACCACTCAGGCCTTGGTTTTTTTTTTTTTTTATAACAGCTATATTGAGGTATAAATTTTTTATATAACATTGGCCCATGGCAATGAGGCTGTTTTACATTTCCAGTAATAGACTAGTAATCCTTTATCATTGCCTTCTCTTAAACTGTATCTCACCTCTTTAAATAAACATATTCCCCTAAAAAGGGGTACAATGAGGAACTGGGGGTGTGGTGTAAGTGGTAGAGCACTTGCCTATCACGTATGAGGTTTTGAGTTGACCCAGCTCTGAAGAAAAAAAAAAATCTACAATGATTTTAACCATGGTTACAGTACAATTATCACTATAATCCACTACAAAATGATTTTGGTGGTGAGTCATAGCCAGCTTGTTATTTAGCTTCTTATAAGATTTTTTTTTTGGCAATACAGGGGATTGAGCCCAGGGACATTCTATCTCCAAGCTACATGCTCAGCCCTATTTTTTATTCTTTATTTTGAAACGGGGTTTTACTAAATTGCACAAGACCTCACTAAGTAGCTGAGTCTAGCCGTGAACCTGTGATCCTTCTGTATCAGTCTCCCAAGTACTGAGATTACAGTGCTTCAAGCCTCCAGAGTAGCTGGGATTGCCCCTGCCGGGTGTTTTTGTTGTTGTTTTTAATTAGAAGCCACCATGCCTGGCCCTATAGGGATTTTTATTTTGGTCATCTAAAAAAAATTTTTTTTTCCCAAGCTGGGCATGGTGGCTTCTAATACCTGGGAGGCTAAGACAGGATGATTTCCAAGTTCAAGGCCAACCTAGACAACTTAGCAAGACCCTGTCTCAAAAGGAGGACAGGGGGCTGAGTGAGCAGCTCAGTGGTTCGACACTCAGTACCCCTCCAAAAAAAATCCAAAACAATGTCTTACTTTCTTACTGTTCCTTCTATAGGTGCCTGTATGCAAGGACTCCTTATTTAAAAAAAAAAAAAACTTAGGCTTTTATTTTGATAATTCTTAATGAGTTACCTCAAGGCTTAGTTATATTGCTGTTCTCCCTCATTCTCATGGAAGAGAACGCTAACCGATCTCTGGCCATTTTTATTTTTTTTTTTTTTTTTTTTTTTTTTTTAATTTATTTTTTATTGGTGCAATGTATTTACACATCATAGTGGTATAAAGAAAATACTTTTGTAGACATACATGCACATCTCGCCCAGTTAGCCCCTACCACGATCCCCACCCCATTCCCTCCCCATCCCTCCTTCCCACGCTTGGCTTACTGGTTGACATCTAGTATTATAACAATTTATACAATATTAACATTGATAATCTCACATAACAGTTTCATTTGTCTGGTACCAAACTTTTGATGACTTAAAGATAACATTTCAATATTTCTTTTTGCTTTCTTTCTTACCAGAGAATATTTTTTCTTTTTTTTTTTTTTAGGTGAAACTATCATACATTTATTTATTTATTTTTCAGAAAAAATCTATCCTGATATGGAATATGGACTCTAGATACCCAAAACAGTCTCAAAGGAGAACAAAGCTAGAAGATGTATGTTTTCTGATTTCAAACCATATAAAGCTACAATAATTGAAACAGTGTAGTACTGTTCTAAAGGCAGATATATAAACCATTGGAGCTAAATAAAAGCCTAGAGATAAATTCTTCCATACATTGTCAAGTTATTTTTGACAAGGTTTCCATGAACTTTTGGTGGAGGAAATACTAGTCTTTTAACTAAATATTGTTGAAAAATAATAATAAATGAAAAAGAATAAAATTGGACCCTTATCTAACACATATACAAATATTAACTCAAAATAGATAAAAGACCTAAATATAAATCTTAATACTATAAGCTTTTAGAAGAAAATCTGGGTCATAAAACCTCACAACATTGAAATTGGAAGTGATTTCTTGGATATGATTTCAATGGCACAGGCAACAAAAGAGTAAATAAACTCCCTAAAAAATAAAAAAAAAATATTGTATATCCAAAGACAATGTAAACAGAGTTAAAAGTTACTGATCCTCTTCCAAGAGTTCCTCCTATGACCCATTTCTCCCTAACTCTCACATATTAGGGAAAGCATCTGATTTCTTATTTTTTGTGCCTGACTAATCTCACTTAGCATAATGTCCTCCAGTTCCGTCCATTTCCCTGAAAATGATGTAATTGAGTTTTTTTTGATGGCTGAGTAAAATTCCATTGTGTACATATCCCACAGTTTTGTAATCCATTCATCTGTTGATGGACATCTTGGCTGGTTCCATAGTTTGGCTATGGTGAATTGTGCAGCTATGAACATAGATACACATGCATTAGTTTGGTAGTTTGGTTTCTTTTCTTTTGGGTAGATACCCAACAGTGGTATTGCTGGATCAAATGGAAGATTTGTTCCCATTCTTCTGAGGATTCTCCATACTGTTTTCCAAAGTGGTTGCACTAATTTGCAATCCCACCAACAATGTCTTAGAGTTCCCACTTCTCCACATCCTCGCCAGCATCTGTTGTTGTTTGTGTTTTGAATGATGGCCATTCTAGTTGGAGTTAGGTGATATCTCAGGGTGGTTTTGATTTGCATCTCTCTGATTGCCAGTGATGTTGAGCATTTTTTCATGCATTTATTGGCCATTTGAATTTCTTCTTTTGTGAAGTGTCTATTTAGTTCATTTGCCCATTTTGTTATTGGATGCTTTGTTTTCTTAGTGTTGAGTTTCTTGAGTTCTCTGTATATTCTAGATATTAGTCCTCTATCAGTGGTGTAGGTGGCAAAAATCTTCTCCCATTCTGTTGGCTCTCGATTGAGGTTCTTGATAGTTTCCTTTGCTGAACAGAAGCTCTTCAGTTTCATGCAATCCCATGTATTGATTCTCCTTTTAATTTGTTGTGCCTTTGGGGTCTTGTTGAGGAAATGTTTGTCTGTGCCTATGTGTTGTAGTGTTGGACCTATGCCCTCTTCAAGGAGCTTCAAGGTCTCTGGTTTAATTTCCAAGTCTTTGATCCATCGTGAGTTGACTTTTGTACAGGGTGAAAAAGTGGGATTAACATCCAATTTTCTGCATATGGTTAACCAGTTTTGCCAACACCATTTGTTGAAGAGGCTATCTTTTTTCCAGTGTATGTTTTTGGCCCCTTTGTCAAAAATCAATTGGCTGAAAGTGTGTGGACTTGTTTCTGGGTCTTCTATTCTGCTCCATTGGTCTATATATCTGTTCTTTTGCCAGTACCATGCTGTTTTTATTACAATGGCTTTGTAGTATAGTTTAAAGTCAGGTATTGTGATTCCTCCTGCGTGGTTTTTGTTGCTGAGAACTACCTTGGCTATTCTGGGCTTTTTGTTATTCCAGATAAATTTAAGGACTGATTTTTCTATGTCTGTGAGGAATGATCTTGGTAGCTTAATGGGCATTGCATTAAATCTGTAGATCACTTTTGGGAGGATGGCCATTTTAATGATATTAATTCTGCCAATCCATGAACATGGAAGGTCTTTCCATCTTCTAAGATCTTCTTCGATTTCTTTTTTCAGTGTTTTATAATTTTCTTTGTAGAGATCTTTTACTTCCTTGGTCAGGTTTATTCCTAGGTATTTTATTTTTTTGTGGGAGATCCTGAGTGGAAGTGTTTTCTGAATTTCTTTTTCATTGGATTTATGGTTGGTGTACAGGAAAGCTTCTGACTTTTTAAGATTGATTTTGTATCCAGATACCTTGCTGAATTTGTTGATCAGTTCTATAAGCCTTTTGGTTGAGTTTGTTGGGTTTTCTAAATATAGTATCATGTCATCTGCAAATAGTGAAAGCTTAAGTTCTTCTTTTCCTATTTGTACTCCTTTGATTTCCTTTTCTTGCCTTATTGCTCTGGCTAGAGTCTCTAGTACTATATTGAAGAGAAGTGGTGATAGTGGACATCCTTGTCTCGTTCCAGTTTTTAGGGGAAATTCTTGAAGTTTTTCCCCATTTAATATGATGTTGGCAGTGGGCTTATTGTAGATTGCCTTAATAATGTTGAGATATGTTCCTTCTATTCCAATTCTCTGCAGTGTTTTTATCATAAATGGATGTTGAATTTTATCAAATGCTTTTTCAGCATCTATTGAGATGATCATGTGGTTTTTGTCTTTGATTCTGTTTATATGATGAATTACATGGATTGTTTTTCGTATATTGAACCAGCCTTGCATCCCTGGGATGAACCCTACCTGGTCATGGTGAATGATTTTCTTGATGTGGTTTTGAATGCGTGTTGCTAGTATTTTGTTTAATAGTTTTGCATCCAAGTTCATCAGAGATATAGGCCTGTAGTTTTCCTTCCTTGAACTGTCTTTATTCGGTTTGGGTATTAGTGTGATGTTGGCTTCATAGAATGTATTTGGGAGAGTCCCGGTTTTTTCTATTTCCCGAAATAGTTTGAGTAGTATTGGGATTAGTTCTCCTATAAAGGTTTTATAGAATTCACTTGGGAAACCATCTGGTCCTGGGCTTTTCTTTGATGGTAAGCTCTTTATTGATGTTTCAATCTCTTTGATTGTTATTGGTTGGTTTAAGTGTTCTATATCTTCTTGACTCAGTTTAGGAAAGTTGTATTTATCTAGGAAGTTGTCGATTTCCTCCACATTTTCCATTTTGTTGGAGTATAGTTTTTCAAAGTAGTTTCTGATAATCCTCTGGATTTCTACGCTGTCAGTAGTAATGTCTCCTTTTTCATCCCTTATCTTCATAATTTGGGTTGATTCTCTCTTTTTTTTAGTTAGGTTGGCTAGTGGTTTATCAATCTTGTTAATTTTTTCAAGAAACCAGCTTTTGGTTTTGTTGATTTTCTGTATTGTTTTTTTATTCTCTATTTCATTAATTTCTGCTCTAATTTTAATAATTTCCCGTCTTCTGCTGGCTTTGGGGTTCAATTGTTCCTGCTTTTCAAGGGCTTTGAGGTGTGTCATAAGGCTATTTATTTGAAGATTTTCTGTTTTTCTTATGTGAGCACTCAGTGCTATAAATTTTCCTCTTAATACTGCCTTCAAAGTGTCCCAGAGGTTTTGATATGTTGTTTCTTTATTTTCATTTGTTTCTAGAAATTTCTTGATTTCACCTCTTACATCTTCTATGACCCATTCTTCATTCAGAAGTGTGGTGTTCAGTCTCCACATGTTTATGTTGTTTCTCTGGGTCTTCTTATAGTTGATTTCTAGTTTCATTCCATTATGGTCTGAAATGACACAGGGAAGTATGTAACATTTTTTAAATTTGCTAGTGCTCATTTTGTGTCCCAGGATGTGATCTATTTTGGAGAAGGTTCCATGAGCAGCTGAGAAAAATGTAAACTCTGCTGTAGTTGGGTGAAATATTCTATATGTGTCCAAGAGGTCCATTTGGTTAATGGTGTTCTTTAGTTCTGAGACATCTTTACTGACCCTTTGTCTGGAAGATCGGTCTAGTATTGTGAGTGGTGTGTTGAAGTCTCCCAGTATTATTGTGTTGGGATTTATGTGTGGCTTCATGTCACAAAGAGTTTGATTTATGAAAGTAGCTGCCCCTATGTTTGGGGCATAGATGTTGATTATTGTTATTTCCTCTTGCTGGACTATTCCTTTTACCAGTAAAATGTGACCTTCTTTGTCTCTTCTAATAAGTTTGGGTTTGAAGTCTAACTTGTCTGATATCATAGTTGCTACTCCTGCTTGTCTTCGAGTACCATTAGCATGGATTACCTTGCTCCAGCCCTTTACCTTGAGTTTGTTCCTATCTTTACTTGTGAGGTGTGTTTCTTGTAAGCAGCAGATGGATGGATTCTGGCTTTTAATCCATTTTGCCACTTTATGTCTTTTTATTGGGGAGTTGAGGCCGTTTACATTCAGTGTGATTATAGAGAGATAATTTTTAATTCCCAACATGTTAAGATCTTATTTCTGTTTGAGATACTGTTTATTCTTCTTTGCTTAGTTGTCTGCTGGATGGGAGTTCTTGTTTCTTTGGTTCTGGCGTGAATTACCCATTTCCTCTTTGCAGTTAATCTCCTTGAGTATTTTCTCTAGCGCTGGTTTTGAAGACATAAATTCCTTCAGTTGCTGTTTGTCATGGAAGCTTCTTATTTCCCCATCTAATTTGATGGATAGTTTTGCTGGGTAGGAAATTTTTGGCTGGAAGTTGTTTTCTTTCAGAGTTTGGAATATGTTACTCCAAGCCCTTCTGGCTTTCATAACTTGGTTTGGGAAGTCTGGAGTGATTCTAATTGGTTTGCCTCTGTATGTCACATGGCCTTTTGTTTTTGTTGCCTTTAAGATTCTCTCCTTGGCTTCCACATTAGTCATTTTGACAATTATGTGGCGTGGGGATCCTCTTCTCTGATCCTGTCTAAAGGGAGTTCTATAAGTTTCCTGGACCTGTGTATCGACCTCTTGGTCTATGTTTGGAAAATTTTCTGCTATTACTTCCCTGAAGAGATTGTTGATCCCTTTGGTTTCACCTTCTTTTCCCTCCTCTATTCCAATTATTCTTAGGTTAGCTCTCTTGAAATGGGCCCATATTTCTTCAATGTCAGATTCCTGCTGTCGGGTTTTTTTTTCTAAATTAGAAACTATGCGTTCATTTTTAGAATGATCATCTTCAAGAAGCGAGATTCTATTCTCCATGTGGTCTAATCTGTTGTTTATACTTTGAATTGAGGCCTTTACTTCATTAATTGCATCCTTTATCTCTTTTTGACTCTCTCTAAATTCTTTTCGAAAGTCCTCTATTATTTCTAAAGTTATTTTCCTAATTTGATCTTCTAGAGATCTTTGGGTTTCTGTGTTATCAGATTCTGATGTTGTGGTGTTGTTGGCATTCACTGCTCCATTGTTATTTCTCTTTCCCATGATTTTGGAAGTTTGTGCCTTCTCTGGGTTCTTCCCTGAGTCACTACAAGTTCACTTAAGATGCTCTGGATCTCTAGTCTATGGTATCTCAGTCACCACTACTCCTTTACTGTGTTGTATCACAAAGTCTCAGACCCAGGGAGTCAATCAAGGCTGCTTAGACCGTGGGGGGTGCCAAGTTGGGCGTTCTCCAGTGGGGAGTTGTGACTATGGTATGATATCTCTGCCACTGCCACTCCCCCACTGGGCTGCACTGCTAAAATCTCCGACCCAGGGAGACTATCTGCGCAAGTCCCTGGGAGTGCAGTACTGGGATTTCTCCCCTACGGGCCGCAATTTGACTCACGGTTGTTGAGTGCGCTGATGGAGCTGTAGTGAACTCGGTGGATTCGCTGCTGCCGCCACTGGCAATATGGCACCACTGCCACACCCTCGGCCGTGATGCGGCGTATTTCTTCTCTGGTTTTGATCTCTGCTCTGAGTCCTTGCCAGTTGTGCTGCGCCCAGCCTTGGGAGCTTTAGATGTTCCCTGCACCAACAAAACTGCTGACTGCCGCCCGGCTGTTCAGCACCTGCTCACCTCGGCTCGCTGTCCACCCCTCCTCTCATGCGACTGGTGGCTGGTTGAGTGGGTTGGTCTAGGGCTGTCCGGTGAACTCGCCGCTGCCGCCAGCAGTACGACGCTGCTTCTGCATCCTAGGCCGCGAGGCCAGAGTACCTCCTCTCTGGATTTGAGCTCTGTTTTGAGTCTCCCTCCTCTCTGGAGCCTGGTGTTGCTAGGGGAGATGTAGGCCGCGCCGCTCCGGCCGCTCTGCGCCGCGGCTCTGGCTGCTCCGCACCACGGTTCTGGCCGCTCCGGCTGCTCCGGCCGCTCTGCACCGCGGCTCTGGCTGCTCTGCACCGTGGGTCTGGCCACTCCGGCCGCTCCGGCCGTTCCGCGACGTGGCTCTGGCTGCTCCGGCTGTTCTGGCCGCTCTGCTCCGGCTGCTCTGGCAGCTCCGCTCAGCTGTTCTGGGCACTCTGCTCCGGCTGCTCCGGCCGCTCCACTCCGCGGCTCCGGCCACTTCGCGCCGCCGCTCCAGCCAATCCGCGCTGCAGCTCTGACTGCTCCAGCTGTTCTGGCCGCTCCGCTCGGCTGCTCTGGCTGCTCTGCTCAGCTGCTCGGAACCGCGACTCCAGCTGCTCTGTACCGCGGGTCTGGCCACTCTGGCCGCTCCGGCCGTTCCGCACCGCGGCTCTGGCTGCTCCGGCTGCTCAGGCCGCTCCGCTCAGCGGCTCCCCCCAATCCGCGCTGCGGCTCTGGCCGCTCCGGCTGCTCCGGCCACTCCGCGCCGCGCGGGCGCGGCACTTTGGGCTGGTTTTTTTCCGGTGACTTGTTTTTCCAGCCCTTTTTCTCTGTCCCTTGTATTTACCGTTTTTATTTCTTTGCTGTGGTGTTTTCTGGCTCTGAAAGGCGCTGGTTTTGAGGTAGTAGAGTTGGATTGTTAGCGGGACTTGTAAGTGCCGCTTTCCTCCGTCGCCATCTTCCCGGAAGTCCAGCCTCTGGCCATTTTTATGAATGAAGGACCACACTGATTCATAGCTCCTCAGAAGTGTTTCTTTTTTAAGCTGCCTATCCAGAAGGGATTCTTTGCTGGGGAAGGCTGAGGGAAGGTCTCTGCATGTCCTGGTTCCCTTTCAGGGACTGAGCAGGTGGGGAGCAGGTGGCCTTGGCCCCAGGGCTCACACTGCCTTCTTTCCTCTCACTCTGGATCCATCTTAGGGTGTTGAACTCGGCATCTCCTCCCAACCTGTAACCTGGGTTTCTGCTCAGCGTAGGGAACAGTTCTCAGCAGGTAAGCATCTGAGCTCATGTTCAGCCCAATGGTGTGTGTTTGGAGGGTTCTGTCTGCTGTGCAGCCAGGACCTCCTCTAGGCTGGGAGCCTTTCTTGACCCTCCTGGGAAGGCCCTGCAGCCTTCTCCCATTGGCATCTGGCTTGTGGATCCTTGTCCCCTTGTCCCACAGGACCACTCCCTCTCTTGGAAAGTATGTCCTGCTGTAGCCGGTCCCGCCTTTGCTGCCAGCGCTGCCTCCTCTGCTCTCCCCGTCTCTTCTCTGTCCCGGTGGTTTAAGCAGGGACATAGTAGGCACTCTGACCCTTCTGTCTTGAGCCCCAGCTTTCTTCTTGTCATCGCTGACCCCTAGGCCCCACACTGACCTCTCCACCTTGAAACTCTCCCGCAGAGTGACAGAGGATCCGTTGTCAGAGGCCTTCAGCCCCCACCCAAAGCATCCTTTAGCACCCTAAAAAATCCTGGCGGCGTCCCTAGCCCCATGCTGCCCACAGCCTCATCTCAGGCCTGCCCCTTGGATGCGCAGGCCCAGGCCTGGAGGAGATCCACTTGACTAGAAACAGAAGAGTTCCACTCATGGTGTCTAAGACGTGTTTCCTTCTGATGTGAAAGGACTGTCCCTTGGCTCCTGCGGCTGCTTTCTCTCTTGTGGTGTGGTAGGGGACCCCGCGCGTGCTGGCCAAGTGCTCCACCACTGGCTGCACCCCAGCTCTCCTGACACTTTTGGGTGCTCTTGCCAATAGGGCCGACAGGGCTGGGGTGCAGGGCCTCAGTTCCCTCCCTCGCGGCTCTGGGTCGCCCAGGAGTGTGTTGGGGGCGCAGGCCCCACTCCTGTAGAGGCAAGAATCGTGAGCTGCACGGGCAGCCCTTCTCATAGGACCAGAGGACATTCTGCTGTGACTTGTTGCTACCTGCCCGCAGCGAGGGCACTCTCCTCTTCTGCCAGTCTCACAGAGAGCCGCCTCCCCGTCTTTTGATTCCGCCATTCACAACAAGTGAAATTGGGGGAAGGGCCTGAGGCAGAGCGGCTCCCTCTGTCCTCTGCTGCTGCCCCCAGAGCTGGAGAAGGAGCCCTGGCTGGTTCCACACCCAGCCCTCCCAGGCAGCCGCCCCCAGCTACCAAAGATTCCTGGGTGGGTGGGTGGGAAGTGGCCAGGCCCCTGCCTCGGTCTCCCTGGACGCTACAGGAGGCCCCAGCTGGCCTCGTTTCGGCTCTGTGATGCTGTGGGGCTCTTCTGATCAGGGGGTCAAGGTAGCTGGGGTCAGAAGGCCTTTTTCCTCATCACAAAACGTGGTGCAATAGCAGGACGCTCACTGATTGGTGGGTAACTCGTCTCCAGTCCGCAGTGTGGACAAGAGATGGAAGCTTAGACGTGTGTTGGCAGAACATAGAGACAGACAGCGGGGCAAGGGGCGCAGGGAGCCCAGCTGGGCAGAGATCCCTCATGGGAGGAGCACAGGCCCTGCCTTGTCTTTGTGGCTGTTGGACCCTTTGAGGGCTAACGTACCTGCTCTCCGAGCTGCGGCTGGTCGACCAGGAGCCCAGAGCTGCAGACTCTCTGGCGGCAGCCTGGGGCATCTGCCCTTACCCTCCTGCCGGGTGATGGACGGACAGGGAGAGAAAAAGTGGCCGAATATGGGCAAACCCAACTTCTCACACAACAACAGCTTCACTTTTTTTTTTTTTTTCTTGTGGGGTATATGAGAAATGAGTGGTAGATACTGAAGGATAGAGTTGTTGGGCTTAAAATTGGTGGGAAATGCCTTTATTTATTTGATTGCAGAAGCCTGTACGAGTGAGTCACTGTGGAAGGAATGCAGGAGGGCTGGTGATGTACTGACAAGTAGGCTGGAAACCATTCTTTTTTTGCGTCCTGGGTATGGAACCCAGGGGCATTCTACCTCCGAGTGACACCCCCAGCCCTATTCCTTATTCTTTATTTTGGAACAGGGTCTCACTGAGGTACAAAGAGTCTCACTAAGTAGCTGAGGCTGGTTGTGAACCCGGATCCTCCTGTCTCAGCCTCCCGAATGCTGGGATTACAAGCGTGCGCCACCACGCCCGTTGAGAAACCGTTCTTACTCTAGGAGCCCTGCAGGACTGAAGGAGGAGACATCGCAAAGCAGCCCCATGGCGAGCCGAGCTGCTGGTGGGAGGAGGGCCACACTGTCACGGCTCCAGGACTGGAGACACAGCTGGCACTTGTCCCCGCAATTGAGAACACTCAGCAAATAGGGGCACTCAAAGCAATAACAACCAAAAACCAATACAAAACAGACAATAAACAAGGGCTGATTTTTAATAATATGGCAGATAAGAAAATATTTTCTGTTGCTAATAAACCAACTCCAGCAAGTCAATTTTCTTAGGCTGAATTGATTTGTGGACTGAAGCTTCCACTTAAAAAACTTTAAATTCAAAAAAAGTTTTAAGCTGGGTGTGGTGGCAGCTGCCTAAAATTCTAGTATTTGGGAGGGTAAAACAGCAGGATTAGAGGCTTGAGGCCAACCTTAATATATAGTGAAAACCTCAGCAACTTAGCAATTATTAAAAAAAAAACCTCAGGCAGAATGCCTTTGGATTCAATCGCCAATACCTAATAATAATAATAATAATAATAATAATAATAATAATAATAATTTTTTGGTGGTACTGGGGTTCCTGGAAGCCCTTCTATCTCCGGACTACACTCCCAGACCTATTTTTACATTTTTATTTGGAAACAGGGTCTCCTGAGCCCGCACGCGGCTGGCTGCGAACCTGCGCGATCCTCCTGTCTCCGCCTCCCAAGCGCAGGGATTACAAGTGTGCGCCACCATGCCCGGCTCTAATAATAATAATATTTTTAATTTCTATTTTTGAATTAATTTTTGACATACAGAGAAGTTGTAAAATATAGTACAGAATAGCTATATACCTCTATCCAACTTTCCTTAATGTTAACATCTTACATAACCATATTATAATTATTGAAATCAACGATGAGCCAACCAACACCATTTCTGGTATAACAATGTTGCTATAACGCGATTGCCTACATTGCAGACCTTATTTGAATTCTGCAATGCTTTTCACTCTTCCATTTCTGTTCCAGGATCCTATTTAAGGTCCTGCATGGCATTCGGTGTTCTTTTTTCTGGTATCCCATCTGTCTCTCCATCTTTCCTGGCCTTTCATGACTTTAACGTTTTCAGAAAGTGCTGGTTATTTGTAGAATGCCCTTCAGTGTCGGATTTTCCTGATGGTTTCAGGATTAGATTGGAGGGTGGCCATTGTTAACAACACTGCCACAGGAGCGATGTTTGGTCCTCTGCGTACCTGCCAGGGGTCATGATGATGGCAGCAGGGTGATGTCACTGTCCCTGGGACCTGATACAGCCTCGTCACCCGGCTTCTCCATGGCAACGCTCTGTCTTTCTCTTTGTACTGATGAAATATGTTGGGGAACATTTCTACATTTAAAATGTACCAATAGTTAAACAAGTCAGTACATGTAGAGCGTCTGGAGCGCGGCATATGGTAAGTGCTGGGTGAAGAGCCCCAGCACTGTTACAACCTCTGCCCCGGTGCTGTGCTCTTTTTCTCCTCTGGTTCTGTCCTGTTTTCTCCTCTGCCTCTCAGCAGTCTCACTGCTCCTCCATGGTCCTCTCCTCCGATGCTGACCCACCCTGATGGATCCCTTCCTCACACTCAAAACACCTGTGGAGGAAGAGGCTGCTGCCCCCTGGGGAAGGACAAAGCCGTGCTCACAGGGGGAAGGACTCCTCGTATAAGTTGTCTGCAGAGCTGACCTGGAAGTCTGAGCAGAACCCATCCTGGGGGGCAGGATAGACAAGCAGCCCACCTGGCTGGGCCGGGAGGCAGGGAGGGGCTGAGTGGGCGTCCTCCTGCAGAAGGTGCTGGAGCAAGCTTCAGGGGCACCCCAGAGGGCAGAGCCAGGGAGCGGGCGCAGGAGCGCCAAGGCCCGGCTGGGGGCTCCCTTCCTGTCCTCTGGGGAGGAGAGGGCCCGGAGTCCTTGCCTTGGGCTCCCTCAGCCAGGGCCCCAGCCCAGAGCTGGGAGGGCTCCCGGAGGCCCCTCCACAGCCTTATTTATGGGATGGCTGTTCTTGGCAGCTCTCTCCACCTCTCAGACTCGGCTCTACTTTGGAGTATTCAGCTCTATTTTTACTCCGAGATGGGAAGGTTCCCATGTTTGAAAATAGCTGCTGCCACGTGAGGACTGCTGTGGCTCCTGCTTTTGCCTGCCTGGCAGCGGCCCGCACCCTCTCCTGGAGGAGATGCACCGGTGCGCGTGGCTTCTCCCGCCCGCCCCTTGCCGCAGGGAGCGCTTCTTCCTTTGCTGGGTTCAGTGGGATGATGGAGTTAGCATCTCCCTGACCACCTGGCAGGAGCTCTCTGTGGGCAGGAAGTGGGGGTGAGCAACGATGGGGTGCCGTGAGCCCAGGTCCACCGGCCTTGGCCAGATGAGCCTCCCTTCTGCTTTTTGGCTTACACCAGCTGGAGCTGGGTGTCTCGCTTCTGACACTGTGAAAGCCCAGTCCCTGCCCAGTGTGCTAGGCTGAGCCCAGCTCCGGGGCTACCCGATTTCTACCCTGAGACACCCAAGATCTGCCATGGTGGCTGCAGTAGGTAGGTGGGGAAGGGGTTGAGACACCGGTCTTAAGGCAGGGAATAAAAGTGAAAAAACGTGGGGAGTGGAGAGCATCCTTCCTTCCTCTCAGGTGCAATCAGCGCAGGTCCTGAGCCCTAACTCTAAACCTCTCCTGGGGGAGAGGGCACAGCTTCTGGGTCAGGGTCACATTTATAGGGTTTGCTCTGGTGACATGAAAATAACCAAAAAAGGAGAAGAAAGGTAGGGTGTGTGTGTGTGTGTGTGTGTGTGTGTGTGTGTGAGAGAGAGAGAGAGAGAGAGAGAGACAGACAGACAGACAGACAGACAGACAGATCTAGTTTTTTGGTGACTTGGAAAAGACTGAAAGCGGGCGCGGGGCTGAGCTATACACAGAGCCGGTGTGGAGGTGCCCCAGCATGCCACCTGGCGCCCCGAGGCAGGGGAGCAAGCAGCCTGGCCTGGCACGCGGGACAGGTGGCCGCTCCTCAAAAAGCCCCAAGCTCCGGGAGGCCCGGCTGCCAAGGCTAGAGTTGCTGACGGACAGTCCCTGCTTCCAAACCAATGCCAGGGTGCCTTGCAAGGTCTGGCTGTTGGCAGTGTGGCCAGCGCTGTGGCCGCGGGGAGGGGTCTTGTGTCTGCGACACAGTGTGACTCGCTGATTCTGGGCCTCCCACCCATTTTACAGAGGAAGGAAGTACAGTTTAAGAAGTTCTGTCAACCAGGCTCACATAGTCAGGGAGTCCGGCTCGGGGTCCTGACTCCAGTGGCCATAGGCCTTACCTCGCCATGAGCTCTGCCTGCTGTGAGCGTGGTGTGGAGGGTTCGAGTTCGCTGGCCCCGTGGTTCCCGTCCTCACGCCGCTGTGCCATGAGATCAGGTGCTCACACGGTGTGGAGACCTGTTGTCTCTAGTGCCTCCCGTCCCTACTCCACTTGCTGTCCTCAAAGGACTTCTTACTTTGCCTGTGTATTGTCTCTCGCCCCCTAGAATAAACGCCCCGCAAGGGCAGGCATCCTGGTCACGCCTGCCTCCGCCCCTTGCCTATCATAGGAGGGCAAAAGGTAGTTGCTGAATGAACGGGCGTGCTAATATTTGCTGGGGGAGGAAGCATGTGAGGAAGAGTTTAAGGTTCCCGAGGTGGCGGGCACGGTGGCTCACGCCTGGAATCCCTCCAGCAATTTCTATATCCTCCTGCCTGTCCTACACCAGCGCCTTACAGGGACGCACACTGCCCGGGTATCATTCACACCCCTCAGGCACTTTCACTCTTCCAACCCCCAGGGGCCTCTGTGTGTAGCTCTGACGCCCGCCCCAGGCCTGCGTTGGATGGTTTGTTTTGAGGCCTGAATCTCAGCCTGAGCTATTGGACTGTAGGGAGGCATTTTATCTCCCGGCCAGCCCAGTGTCTCTGCCGTTGAAGGAGATTGGAAATTATCCTAAAAACTAGTTTGCTTCGTGAAGTCTAGACTTAGTGGCTTGTTCCTAACTAATGGGGTAACAGCAAATATAATGGGATATCACTAATGTGATTGGGTTACTAATGGTCATGAATTTGATCTTATTAGCAGACTCCTTTTGCTAATTTTAGTGCATCGGTCTGGGTGGCGAGGGGCTGAGCTCTGGCCATCTGCAAACTAGGAAAGGCCTTCAGCCTAATGCTTCTCAAGGAGTCCACTCCCACCAGCAACGCAGAAGTGGGCTTAAAAGTCGCTCCCTCCCCAGACCAGACTTCCTTCCCCAGCCTGGTAAGACTGCACCCCTGGGGGAGCACGGGCAGTGGAAAATCTACCTGCTCTGTGCCTGGACTCCTGACCACAGAGACTGCGAGGCCGTACATGGGCCCTCGCGTGACCCTGGGACAGTCCCTAGCCATGAGCTCACATAGTGGTGCTTTTGTAAATTTTACGGAAAGCACTTAAACTGCAAGTGTTACCACCTCAGCTTCCTCTGCCTCATACTTCCCCTTGGGTCTGGCCCTGTGGGAATGGCCGGAGGTATTTTGAGGACTTGACAAAGGGGAAGCTGGTTTGAAATGCTCTTCATGGTACCATGGAGTATATGTTCATGGCTTGCAATCACTTCTGTGTTAAGCCAGGTTGTTGCTAGCAAGGTTTCACGGCAGAGTTGGAATTCGATCCCAGGTTCTGTAATTCTAATTCCATGGACTCAGCGCTCAGTAGGCTAGCTTTCATATTCTCAGAAATCCAGCAACAGTATTGATTCCTTAACATCAGGCTGGTGACTCTGTACTCAGACACTTGTACATTGGACCCTATTATCTACCTTCCCTTCTGTTCTAATTAATGCTCTAGTCTTAGCGCCTGGTGCTGCCACCCTGCTCCTTTAGCTCCGTCTAATCCATGGCGTCTTACACCTTTGCTGGGTCTACCTGTGGTCTTACTTCTCCCTTAGCTTAAAAAGGGCCTCTCCCAAGCTCATCAGTATAGGTTATTACTAAGATGTTGCTGTCTTGATATGAAATACCAATATAATATAAAAACACATAGTAAGTCACAATGAAGATATTAATAGCAGCCGGGCATGGTGGTGCGCGCTTATAATCCCAGCATTTGGGAGGCGGAGACAGGAGGACCTAGGTTCGCGGACAGCCTCAGCTACTTAGTGAGGCCCTCTGCAACTCAGTGAAATTCTGTTTCAAAATAAAGAATAAAAAATGGGGTGGGGGTGTAGCTCAGAGGTAGAACGCTTCTGGGTTCCATCCCCAGTGCTACAAAAAAAAAATATTAATAGCAAACTGGATGATGAGTAGAGTCATTAGAAGAGTGTCTGTTTTATGGTACTGGGAATTAAACCCAGGGTTTTGCAAATGCTATTTGGAGAAAACATTCCCAGGTGTTTTTATTTTATTTTGAGATGGGGTTTCATTAAGTCGCCCACACTGGCTTCAAACTTGAGATCCTCCTGGCTGAGCCTCCCCATGAGCTGGGATAACAGGCCTGCTCCTCTGTGCTTGGCTGTGGCCACATAACTCAAGTTTCACAAAATTCTTCAAGAAACTTGAAGAGAGGGCACATTTTCCGACTCATTTTATAAAACTGGCCTCATTCTAATATTAAACCAGGCAAAGACATCATAAGAAAACTCCAGACCAATGGTCATTATGACTGTAGGTGCAAACTTCCAAATAAAATTTATTAAATTGAATCTTACTAACTTATCTTAAAAAAAACAACAACAACAACAAACAGTACATCATGACCAAGTGGATTTAACCCAGGATTGCAAGACTGGCTCAACATTCAAAAATGAATTAGTAGCCGGGCATGGTGGTGCACGCTTGTAATCCCAGCATTCGGGAGGCTGATACTGGAGGATCGTGGTTCACAGACAGCCTCAGCTACTTAGTGAGGCTCTTTGCAACCAGTGAGACTCTGTTTCAAAATATAATAAAGAATAAAAAATAGGGCTGGGGGTGTAGCTTAGAGGTAGACTGCCCCTGGGTTCCATCCCCAGTATCACACACACACAAAAAAAAAAATAAATCAATGAGCTGGGCGTGGTGGCACATGCCTGTAATCCCAGTACTTGGGAGTACAGTACTTGGGAGTACTTCCCAGGCTTGTGGTCAGCCTCAGCAACTTAGCAAGAATTTGTTTCAAAATATAAATAAAAAAGAGCTAGGGGTACATGTTTGTTTTGTTGTTGTTGTTTTGTTTTTTGTTTTGGTGGTACTGGGGGTAGAATCCAGAGGCTTTCTACCTCTGAGCTGTACTCCCAGACTATCCTATTTTATATTTGATTTGGAAACAGGGTCTCACTGAATTGCTGAGAGCCTCACTAAGCAGCTGAGGCTGGCTTCGAACCTGTGCAATCCTCCGGTCTAAGCCTCCCAAGTGTGGGGATTACAAGTGTGCTCCACAATGCCCGGCTAGCTAGAGGTATATGAAAAAAGAAAGAGAAAAGAAGAGGAAGAGAGAGAGAGAGAGAGAGAGAGAGAGAGAGAGAGAGAGAGAGAGAGAGAAACAGAGAAAGAGAGAGAGAGAGAGAGAGAGAGAGAGAGAGAGAGAGAGAGAGAGAGATACTATCTTTATTTGCGGACAACATGACAATCTGTGTAGACATTCAACAATTGATCCATAGACTCTGTGCAATTCCAAATAAAATCCCAGCAGGCTTTTTTTGTATAAATTCACAAAATAAAATTTATGTGGATATGCAATGACTTACAACAACTTTGAGAAGGAAGAACAAATTTGGAAGACTAATACTACCTGATTTTGAGTTCATATGTGACTATAGTAGACAGATCAATGCAATAGAGAACTGAAAGACTTTCAGTGAAGGTACACTTCAATGGAGAAAAAAATTTTTTTTCAATAAGTGATGTTGGAATAATTGGATATTTATATGGTAAGGGGAAATTATATATATATATATATAATTTTTTTGTGTGTGTGTGGGTCTGGAGATGGAACCCAGGGACCTTCTACCTCCAAGCTATACTTCCAGCCTATTTTTTACTCTTTATTTTGAAACAGAGTCTCACTAAGTTGTGGAGGACCTCACTAAGTAGCCGAGGCTGGCCACGAACCTGGATCCTCCTTTCTCAGCCTCCCAAATGCTGGAATTACAATCATGTGACACCATGCTCGGCTTCAACCATATTTTGTATCATATATAAAAATTAATGTAAATTGAATCATCGATTTTAATGTAAAATGCATGATTTTTTTTTTGTGTGTGTGTGGTACTGGGGGTGGAACCCAGAGGCTTTTCTACCTCCGAACTATACTCCCAGATCTATTTTTATACTTTATTTGGAAACAGGGTCTAACTAAGTTGCTGAGAGCCTCACTAAGTAGCTGAGGCTGGCTTCGAACCTATGCAATTCTCCTGTCTCAGCCTCCTAAGCGCGGGGATTACAAGCGTGCGCCACCACGTCCGGCTAAAAAAAATGCATGATTAGCCAGAAAAAAATGCATGATTAGCCAGGCGTGGTGGCGCACGCTTGTAATCCCCGCACTTGGGAGGCAGAGACAGGAGGATCGCCAGGTTTGAAGCCAGCTACGTGCGCTGGCTTAGGAGACCCTGTTTCCAAATAAAAATGTAAAAATAGGTCTGGGAGTGTAGCCCGGAGGTAGAAGGGCTTCCAGGAACCCTAGTACTACCTCCCAAAAAATAATAAATAAAATAAAATAAAAAATGCATGATTATAAAACTTTTTAAGAAAACATAAGAAAAACCAGGCATGGTGGCAACACTTGTAATCTCAGTACTTGGAAGGCTGAGACAGGAGGATCACAGGTTTGGGGCCAGCCTCAGCTACTTAAGTGAGGCCCTCTGCAATTTAGCAAGACTGTCTCAACATAAAAAAATTAAAAAGGGCTGAGGACATGGCTCAGAGGCAGAGCACTGGTTTAGCATGAGGAAAGCCCTGGGTTCTATCTCCAGTACTGCCCCAAACCAAAAACAACCAACTCCAAACCAAACCAAAAAAAAAAAAAAAAAAAAAAAAACTATGTATAAGTATTACTTTAATAATAATAAAAGTTTAAATAAAAGTGTAAGTATAGAAACATTAATATCAGATAAGTATTCGGCAGACAAAACCATTTATTTGTTTGTTTGTTTGTTTTTGGTGGTACGGGGGTGGAACCCAGGGGTCTTCTACCTCTAGGCCACACTCCCTTTTTTATACTTTATTTGGAAACAGGGTCTCACTAAGTTGCTGAGCGCCTCACTCAGTAGCTGAGGCTGGCTTTGAACTTGTGCGATCCTCCTGCTCAGCCTCCCAAGCGCGGGGATTACAAGCGTGCGCCACCATGCCCGGCTGACAAAACCATTTAATTAACAAAAATGGACGTTGAGTATTGATAAAAGATACTATTCAGGAAGGAGACAAATTTCTATAAATCCTTTGGCTCCTAATGTATTTTCAATACATTAAAAGCAGAAGTGAGAGAAACACAAATTCACAAGATTCACAATTACAATATGGAGAAATCAATATACCTCCTGAAGAAATAAACATCTTAGCCTGGCATGGTGGTGCACGTTGTAATCCAAGCACTTGTAAGGCTGAGACAGGAGGATTGCAGGTTTGAGGACAGCCTCAGCAAGTAGTGAGACTCTCAGCGACCTAGTGAGACTATGTTTCAAAAGAAAGACAAAATAGGGCTGGAGGTGTAGCTTGGCGGTAGACTGCCGCTGGGTTCAATCCTTAATACGGGGCGGGCAGGGGGGCACTTGTTTTCCTGTGGAAGCGCCTTTTCTCCCTCCTTTTCCCTTATTAAGTTGGTAGATCACCCCCACCCTAGCTGTGGGAGTCTTCCTCTGAATGTCCCACGTGGCTAGTGTCTTTTCCTGCTAACCTTAGTTTCTTGTCAGTTAATTTACAGGCCCCAACCACTCAGACCTAAGTTGGAAGAGAAAAAATTTCCTTCCAACAATGATGTTTGTCCTTTTGACTGTGTTGACATTTGCACTGATTGGTGCAAACCCAGTGGTGAGTGAAACTGCTGGAGCCGGAGCACAGATCACGCCCGCTCCAAACACACTCGGAATTGTCCTCTTCTTTGACACCACACACTCACAGTACGGATGCAGCGAGAGTTGGGGTGTGGCTGCGTAGAGAGCACCCGCCTAGCATGCCTGAGGCCCAGGGTTCAAAGCCAGCGCAGAAAAACAAGGGCAAAACCCCGGCTTGGCTCTGGAGCAGCGCCAGTAAAGCACAAACTCTCCACCCTGAGAGCATCCACCGGCCCGAGCGGCGCGGGCGTGAGCGCGTGTGCGGCACTTCAGCCACATACCTGGCTACATATTTTGAAATGTTGATTGTGTTGAGTGGAAGCACTCGTGTTGTGAGCCGAGCGACCCACTCTTGTCAAGGAATATTATTTTTACTTGAGAGGAGGACTAGCAGACAAACAATGGTCATCCAGACTCGTATTTGGTAGACATTTTCTCCAAAATGAACCAAGTGGGTCTATGATTCGAAGGGAGTAATTAACAGTATTTGTGGCCAAGGATAAAAGCTGAGCTTTCCAGCTAAAGGAGAATTCTGGGGCAGCCGGGTACAGTTATGCATGCTTGCAATCCCAGTACTTGGGAGGCTGAGACAGGAGGGTCGCAGGTTCAAGACCAACCTCATTAATTTAGTGAGGTCCTCTGCAACCTACTGAGACCCTCTTTCAAAATAAAAAAAGAAAAAGGGTTGGGTATAGCTTGGAGGTGGAATACTCCTGGGTTCAACCCCTAGTGCCAAAATAAAGGGAGGTGGGGAGAAGATAGTCTTTCCCCGTTTTATTTATTTATTTATTATTTATTTATTTATTTATTTATTTATTTATTTATGGTACTGAGGGTGGAACCCAGGGGCTTTTCTACCTCTGGGCTATACTCTCAGACCTATTTGCTATTTTATTTGGAAACAGGGTCTCACTAAGTTGCTGAGAGCCTCACTAAGCAGCTGAGACTGGCTTCAAACCTGCGCGATCCTCCTGTCTCAGCTTCCCAAGCACAGGGATTACAAGCGTGCGCCACCACGCTCAGCTCTTTTCCCATTTTAAATGTGAAAGGCTCTGGTACCAATGTGTGCCCTCTCACTCTCTTTTTTGGGGAGAGGGAGAGAGGACTGGGAATTGAACCTAGGGGCATTCTACCTCTGAGCCACACCCCCAACCCTATTTCATTTTTTATTTTGAAACAGGGTCTTGCTTGCTAAGTTGTTGATGGCCTCGCTAGGTTGCTGAGGCTGTCCTTGAGCCTGTGATCCTCCTATCTCAGCCTCCCAAGTGCTGGGACTACAGGCATGTGCTACCACATCCGGCTTGTGCCTGCCGGTGATGGGGTTGTCTTCCCAGGTCTCTCACCTCTGTGTTCACTCCTTTCCTTTCCTTTCCTTTCCTTTCCTTTCCTTTCCTTTCCTTTCCTTTCCTTTCCTTTTCTTTCCTTTCCTTTCCTTTCCCTTCTCTCCTCTTCTTTCTTTCTTTCTTTCTTTCTTTCTTTCTTTCTTTCTTTCTTTCTTTTTTTGTGGGTCTGGCGATGGAACCCAGGGGCATTCAACCTCTGAGCTACATCCCCTGCCCTAATTTTTTATTCTTTATTTTGAAACAGGGTCTCACTGAGTTGCAGAGGGCCTCACTAAGTAGCTGAGGCTGTCTGTGAACTGCGATCCTCTGGTCTCAGCCTCCCGAATGCTGGGATTACAAGCGTGCGCCACCACGCCCGGCTTTTTTTTTTTCTGGTACCAGGGATGGAACCCAGAAGCATTCCATCTGCGAGGTCCAACCCCAGCCCTATTTTTCTATCCTTTATTTTGAAACAGGGTCTCACTGAGTTGCAAAGGGCCTCACTAAGTAGTAGCTGATCCTCCTGTCTCAGCCTCCCAACTGCTGGGATTACAAGCTTGCACCACCACGCCCACCTGTGTTCACTACTTTCAACATCCAGATTGTTCTTAGTGCAAGAGCTTAATGCACGTGTACATCAAAATGACATCAGAACGAAGCCATGATTCAACTTCCAGATAAGATGACTGCAAGCCTCTCCTAAGGATGTCTCCCCGGGGGTTCTGGGAATGCCCGGGGTTCCGTTCCCGACAGGGCACGCATCTGCTTGGATTCTTGCCTTAGCCTGAAGGCTCTTTCTTGGACTGGTAAAGGCTGCGTGTAGGTCATTTCTGGGGATATACTTTATGCTCCTCTCTGCCAGAACTAGCAACAATGTTCAAGCACAGAATTTCTAAATGGTACTTAGGAGACACACATACCCTAAACAAAAAGCCGTATTTCTCTTAAGGGAGCACAGCCTGAAGAGACTTGACTGCATAGACCTGCTTACGGGCTTACAGCGCTTACAGGAAGCAACGCATCCCAACCGCTTCCTGCTTCACATTTGCATGACGTTCATTAAACTGGCAGGTGGGTTTCCAAGAATACAGGGAGTTTCCCCGTCTCCACTTATTTCCAAAACAGAAAACTGCTCTTGGCTTTGAAATGACAGGCTTAAACATTTTTGTTCTCTGGCTTCTAACAGGCTCTAAAAGAAGGTTCCTCCTCTTTATTGAACATGGGCCTGGGACCCGACCTCAGTGAGAGGCGCTGCAGGACGCGGGCTGGGGGTCCCCACTGCTCCTCTCTGGGCTGCAGGGCCTCCACTCCTCCGGAAGAGGTGAGGCGGGCACTTGCACTCAGTCACAGGTGGAGGGTCGGTGGGGGGCACTCCTTCACACAGTGTGCTCCGCCTGCACCGGGAGGAGCTACAGGAATGACCACAGCACAGCAGGACACTGCATGATGTTGTTAATCACAAAGGAAGTGTCTGGTGATCAGAACTTTAACCATGAGCTCCAGCCTCGCCCCTGAGGATGAGACGCCTGACAAGGACCTTTTGAGGGGCCCTAGGAAGCACAAAGACAGCATCGCCTGTGAAGGTCTAGCCCGAGTCACCTGAAATGCAGGTGATAGAAGTTAGACTGTGAGCATGCATGTCCATACAAGTACACACACACACACACACACACACACACACACACACACACACACACGTGCATGCTGAATCAAGCTGACTGAGGATTAGCGGCAAGTCCAGGGTAAGTAACAGCTTCTCTGAGACTTAGTTTACTCTCCTATAAAATGGGTGTAACTCAGATATAACAGAGCTTCTTGGACAGTTCAGATCTGGCCTTGCTAGGTAATGATTAAAAAACAAAACACTATTGCATAATATAGTACATAGACAACAGTAATGTATATTTCAAAAAGCAAGAAAATAAATTTTGCAAGTTTTTACCATAAAGAAATGATAAATGTTTGAGGAGATGAATATGAGGGGTTTTTTTGTTTTTGTTTTTGTTTTTGTGTTGCAGTGCTTGGCTGGGATTAAACCCAGAGCCTTGAGCAAGCCAGGTAAACACTTTTCACCCAGCTGTAGCCCCAGCCTAAAAAAAATACATTTAGCCAGGCTTGGTGACGCACGCTTGTAATCCCAGCATTTGGGAGGCTGAGACAGGAGGATCGCGGTTCTCAGACAGCCTTAGCTAATACTTAATGAGGCCCTTTGCAACTCAGCAAGACCCTGTTTCAAAATAAAGAATAAAAATATAGGGCTGGGGATGTAGCACAGAGTTAGAATGCCCCTGGGTTCCATCCCCAGTACTGAAAAAAAAATCTAACCTGATCTAAGCATTATGCAATGTATACATATATCAAACATTAACACATGGTTCCCCGATAATATGTACAATTTTTGTTTTACATATCCATTAAAAATAAAACAAAAATAAAGCATAACCACACATTTTCAATCAGTGTGATATTCTATAAATGTCCTTGATTCTTAAAAATATAATATTTTGCTGGGCGTGGTGGCGCATGTTTGTAATCCTCACGCTTGGGAGGCTGAGACAGGAGGATCACACAGGTTCGAAGCCAGCCTCAGCTACTTAGTGAGGCTCTCAGCAACTTAGTGAGAACCTGTTTCCAAATAAAAATATAAAATAGGACTGGAGGTAGAAAGGCCCTGGGTTCCACCCCCAGTATCACCAAAAAAAAAAAAAAAAGAATAAAATAGGGCTGAGGGTGTAGCTCAGAGGTAGAATGCCCATGTGTCCAACCCCTAGTACTGTAAAAAAGTATACATATAAAATATTATAATTTTTTTCCAGGAAAGTGATAAAAAGACAATGATTTTATTTCCATTATATCTTGGAGAATTTGCCACACTACCATCAAAGAGTACCATTAGAGAAGAAAATGAAGAGTTAGAGGACAAAGCTGCAGGTCCGAGCTCTTGGCAAGGCATGTTTCCTTGCCAGTATAAAATGAAAATGGACATATTCATTACTAACCTGATTTGAAGAACTGCATTAGTTATCATTGTCTCCTTTTATTTATTTATTTTTCTTTTAACAATTTTTTATTGACCATAAATGGTATACATTTAAACTATATTTGGTGCCCTCTCCCCCCCGCCCCCATTTTCCCTTCCCCCCTCCCACCAATGGTTGGTGGGAGGTTAACCAACAAGGTTAACCATGTCTTATTCATAATTTTACACATGTTCAGATGTAGACCCTCATTAATCAAGATCAGCCTTCCTCCTCTCCTATCTTTCCATTCAAATTTTGCTGATATTTCCCCTCCATTATCTGGAGTCCCACTGGTATCCTCTGTGTTTCCTAGTTTGGGCATATTAGAGGAAACATATGTATCTTCTCCTTCTGTGCTTGGCTGATCTCACTTAACATGATGTTCTCCAGGGCTTTCCATCTTCTTGCAAATGATATAATTTTGTTCTTCTTTATGGCTGAATAGAATTCCATTGTGTGTATTTCCCACAGTTTTGCTATCCATTCATCTGTTGATGGTGATCTGGGTTGGTTCCATATTTTGGCTATTACAAATTGTGCTGCTATGAACATAGGTATGCATATGTTGCTGTATTTCTCTGAATTCAACCCCTTTGGAAAGATACCCAGAAGTGGTATAGCTGGATCATATGGTGGATCTATTCCCACCTTTCTTAGGAATCTCCACACAGATCTCCATAGTGGCTGAACTAGTTTGCACTCCCACCAACAGTGTAAAAGAGTTCCTCTTTCCCCACATCCTCGCCAGCATTTGTTGTTATTTGATTTCTTTATGCTTGCCACTCTGACTGGGGTTAGATGGAATCTCAGTGTAGTTTTGATTTGCATCTCCCTGATGGCCAGTGATGAAGAACATCTTTTCATGTATCTATTAGCCCTTTGTATCTCTTCTTTTGTGAAGTGTCTATTTAGTTCATTTGCCCATTTCTTGATTGGGTTGTTTGTTTTGCTAGTGTAGAGTCTTTTGAGCTCTTTGTATATTCTAGATATTAGCCCCGTATCAGAATGGTGGCTGGTAAAGATCCTTTCCCATTCTGTAGGCTTCCTCTTTAGGTTATTGATAGTTTCCTTTGATGAGAAGAAACTTTTTAGTTTGATGCTACTGTAAAGAAGTATACATATAAAACATTATAAATTTAAAAAATAGAATTGTTATATATATATATATATATATATATATATTTTTTTTTTTTTTTTTTTTTTTTTTTTTTTTTGCGCAGGTCTGGGGATAGAACCCAGGGGCATTTGACCTCTGAGCTACACCCACTGCCCTCTTTTTTATTCTTTATTTTGAAACTGGGTCTCACTGAGTTGCAGAGGGCCTCACTAAGTAGCTAAGGCTGTCCGCGAACCGCGATCCTCCAGGTCTCAGCCTCCCGAATGCTGGGATTACAAGCGTGCGCCACCACCCCCGGCGTGGTTTGTTCTATATTTAAAAAGACTAAAATCTGGGCACAGTATTGCTTGCCTCTAATTCCAAAACTTGGGAGGCAGAGACATGAGGATCAAAAGTTCAAGGCCAGCCTCAGCAACTTAGACCCTGATCCAAAACAAAAAATAAAAAGTTGGAGATGTAGCTCAGTGGAAGAACACCTCTGGGTTTAATCTCCAGTGCTACCAAAAGAGAAAAGAGAGAGACAGACAGAGACAGAGAGACAGAGAGAGACAGACAGACAGACAGACTATAGAGAAATAACCAAATGCATATAAATCTTGATTTAGTATCTACTTGGAATAACAGAAGAAAATCTAGCTGAAAAAGACATTTTAGTGGGGGACACCTGGGGATGATTTGAATAATCTTGAAAACGTACATTATTATTGATAATACTATGCTTATGTAGAAGGATGTTCCTACTTTTAGGAAATACATTCTAAAATATTCATGAGGCTGTGTCTTGATGTACAATTTATTACTCCCTTCTTTCTTCCTCCCCCCCTCTCTTTCTTTCTTTTCTTTTTGGTATTAGGAATTGAATCCAGGGGCATTCTATCTCTACATCCCCAACCTTCCTTTTTTATTTTTTATTTTGGAACAGGAACTCACAAAGTTACTGAGGTTAGCCTTGAACTTGGGATCCTCCTATCTCAGTCTCCCAAGTACTGGAATTATAGGCCTGTACCATCACATCCAGCTGAGCTACAATTTATTTTCAAATTGTTGAGAAAAAAAGAACAAAGTTATTAACAAGCAGTGAATACAGAGGAAGTTCATCTACAATTCATTTTAACTTTTTGGTTGACAATTTCTAATGTAAGTTGAGAAAAAAGTAGAACATGCTCTTTGAATTTCGCTTTTAGTCCTTATGTATGGTCTCCAACTTAAAATTATTTGACTTATGATTTTTGACTTTATAATGGCACAAAAGCAATACATTTGGTAGAAACCATACATCAAATTTTGAATTTTGATCTTTGCGTGGACTGGCGGAGCCGCTGGGCAGGTCCCAGTCAGCTGCACAGCCGCAGTGCTGAGCACTGAGCCGCGGATCCTCTGAAGTGCACTGTGTTGCTGCGCTCTGATGTCTTGTCGGGTCAGGTGTATTACATGCTTTCTTTTTTTTTGGTGGTACTTGGGGTGGAAACCAAAGGCGTTCTCTATCTCCGGGCTATTCTCCCAGATATATATATATATATATATATATATATATATATATATATATTTTTTTTGAAACAGGGTCTCACTAAGTTGCCGAGAGCCTCACTAAGTAGCTGAGGCTGGCTTCAAACCCGTGTGATCCTCCTGTCTCAGCCTCCCAAGCGCGGGGATTACAAGCGTGCGCCACCAAGCCCGGCAATTATTACATGCATTTTCAACTCACGTTCATTTCAATGTACAGTGGATTTATTGGGACATAACTTCACTGTAAGTCAAGAAGCATCTGTACTCTTTTTCATTTCTTTGAAGATTTTTTTTTTTTTTTTTGCTGCATTATTTATCAAGAACAGCTGCTAGCTGGGCTTGTAATCCCCGGGCTTGGGAGGCGGAGACAGGAGGATCACCCAGGTTCGAAGCCAGATGTGCTGGTTTAAGAGACCCTGTTTCCAAATAAAAATATGAAAATGGGTCTGGGAGTGTAGCCCGGAGGTAGAAGGGTTTCCAGGAACCCCAGTACCACCAAAAAAAAAAAAAAAAAAGGAAAGAAAAAAAAGAACAGCTGCTAGAGTGTCCGGGGTGGGCAGCAGCAGGGACCAGTGTTACAAGAAGGACCGGGGTCCAGTCCGCAGCTCCATCCAGCTCTGTCATTAGCCAGGTGACTTGGCTCTGGGACTCTTATAATTTCCTCGCTACTAAATACCAGTCCCTGAACTGAGGCTTTTCAAACATCATCTCATTAAGAACAAGCAACACACAAGCAAAGGCGGAACGGGGCCTGCACTCACAGACCTGGGGGAGAGACAGCTTCCAAGAAGTGTCCAACAAAGAGGAAGAAAATCAGAAACAGGACGGGGGTTCTAGAGAAGGCCATTAATTCTGTCAGAGGATTGGGGAGGGATTCACAGAAGAGGCCGTTTTTGTTTCCCCCTCGAAGGATTTGGACCGCATGGGGCAGGGCATCTCAGAGGGAGGACCTGCGGGAAGGAAGATGGAGCCTGGTGAGGTGCCAGCCAGCGTTGGGAACCGTGTGGTCTGGTGCCCGCTATGGACCTGGAGAGACCAGGGATGCTGTGATGGTTGGCAGCCTGAACGGCTTTTCTGTACATTGTGCCCATTTAGTCTTGGTCTTGGAACCTGGCCTTAGAGCTTGACATCCTCTGTTTCTGTGAGTGGAACTCGGCTCCCTTTGGGCTTCCTTCCCTCATTTGATTCAAGATCATTTGAAAAAGAAAAAAGAAATTCTTCTTGAGCCTTTGCCCAGGACACAGTTCCCACATTTTCTCCAGACAGGACAACAGGTTCTGAATCATACTACTACCACTTAAAGAGATGTAGGTAAAGTTGTGATTTTTAAGTACAAAACTCATTTTTTGGTTACAAACTAGAAATTTAATAAAATCCTGTCAAAGTTTTGACTCTGCCTTAATCAAAAAGCTGAAAGCAGGCGCCGGGCATGGTGGCGCATCCCTGCGCTTAGGAGGTGGAGACAGGAGGATCCTGCATGTTCGAGGCCAGCCTCGCTGGTTTAAGAGACCCTGTTTAAAAAAAAAAAAAAAAAAAAATATATATATATATATATATATATAGTCTAAGGGAGAAGGGTTTCCAGGAACCCCAGTACCATAAATAAATAAATAAATAAATAAATAAATAAATAAATAAATAAATAAATAAATTTAAAAAATTGAAAGCACTGTAAACATGCAGGTGTGGGAATCAACCTGGCCGGGTTGGAACCTTGGCGCTCTGCTCAACAGCTGTGAACCCAGAGGTGGCTAAGCTTCTCTGAGATTCATTTTATCTCCTGTAAAATGGATGTGACTTGCCAGGCATGGTGGCACATGCCTGTAATCCCAGTACTTGGGATGGGGAGACAGGAGGATTCCAGTTTGTGGCCAGCCACAGCTACTTAGTGAGGCCCTCCACAACTTAGTGAGACCCTGTTTTAAAATAAAGAATAAAAAATAGGGCTGAGGGTATAGCTTGGAGGTAGACTGCCCCTGGGTTCCATCTTCAGTACCACACACACACACACACACACACACACAAAAGGACATGACTCAACTATGACAGTTCAGATCTGTCCTCAAGGGGGACAGAGATATATTAAAAAAAAAAAAAAAAAAAAAGGCCAGGTGGTGCACACCTGTAGTTCCAGCTACTCAGGATGCTAAGGCAGGAGGCCAGCCTGGGCAGTGTAGAAAGCCTCTGACTCAAAATTAAATGAAAAGGTCTGAGGATGTAGCTAGGGTCAATCCTAAGCCTGGTGCGCACACTTTCGCGCTCTCTCTCTCTCTCTCTCTCTCTCTCTCTCTCTCTCTCTCTCTCTCTCTCTCTCTCTCCAAGAAAACAAACACATAAATCTGTCTGTGAAAAGATCAAAGTGTCATATATTATATTTCTTTGAAGTTGGGATGTATTGGCAGCTGATGGGCACTTGTAATTGGTGTTTTTTTTCTTCCTTCTGTCCTTTCTTTTTTCCTTCCTTCCTTCCTTTCTTTCTTTTTTTCTTTCTCTCATCCTCTCTCTTTTCCCTCTTTCTCTCTTACTGGCACATAAAATAATGATGCACATTGGCATTGATTATATTTCAGTAGAGGCAGATTAGATTCAATATGACGAATTCTGTGTGAGGTTTGCCTGGAGATATGGAAGAAAGAGTAAGTGACATGCCACATGGAGCCTCTTTAAAAGGCAGGAGGTACATAAACAAATGTATCAAAGTTAATCACCAAACAAGCATGGGATGGAGGGAGGGGGAGGGAATGGGATGGGGGCTGGATGAGGGCTAATTGGATGATGTGTGCTTGTATATCCTCTCAGGTCTTGTACTCCAATGTGATATATGATTACAATGCACCAATAAAAATAAATTTTAAAAAATCCTCTCTGAATGCCGGACTCTTTGCCAAAACCCTCCTCCTCTCCGCCAGGGCCCCGACCCCTGCCCTCCCTTGCGTCCTGCCCTGGCCCACCTTGGCTTCCCCTCACCCTGGCCTCCGCCCTCCAGCCTCCCCGGCGCTCTCTGCCTTTCTCTCTGTCTCTCTTTACTGCTCCACGTCCTGTCCCCTGAGCATCCCACCGACACAGACGCTCCGAGGGGCCTCTCTTCTCACAAGGGAGAAGAGCAGGGGGCAATTATAAAGCATTCAGCATTTAATCTTTTTTGTGGTTTCATGGCCTTCATGAGGCTTTGGTGAGGATTAAATGAGATAAGGAGCATAAGACACGGCAAGTTGCTGCACATGTTAGGAGTTTAATAAATGTCGGTTGTCATTATTTGCCTTCTTCTGGAAATGATTGCGCCGTCAACAGAGGGAAAAATAATAATCACTCATGGCCTGAATGCCATGCATCTTCCTGGTAGTAATTATAATATGTCATGGCAAATTTTGATTTTTGTGCTTTTCTTTCTCTCTCTCTCTCTCTCTCTCTCTCTCTCTCTCTCTCTCTCTCTTTCTTTCTTTCTTCTTTCTTTTTTATCATTTTTGCGGGTCTGGGGATGGAACCCAGAGACATTCTACCTCCGGGCTACACCCCCAGCCCTATTTTTTATTCTTTATTTTGAAACTGGGTCTCATTGAGTTGCAGAGGGCCTCACTAAGTAGCTGAGGCTGTCTGTGAACCGCAATCCTCCTGTCTCAGCCTCCCAAATGCTGGGATTACAAGCGTCCGCCACCACACCCAGCTTTTTGTGCTTTTCTAGTGATGGACCATTCCTATGAACTGTAGTCCATAAATGAAGATATTAAAGAGGTAAAGAAAGTCACTGTGCATGTCAATGCACTTTAGCATGTAGCATTCTGTGATTTTTTTTAGATCACTACAGAAAGGAACTCGCTGTCATCTTCTGCTGTACCTAATCTCTTTCCTGAGGAAGGCGGTTCTGCAGGAACTCTGGACGAGAAAGGACTGCTGCTGTTCTCTGGAGGTATCCAGGAGGACTGCAGGAAAACCTTTAACTCTCTTTTTTTTTGGGGGGGGGTTACTGGGGATGGAACCCAGGGGCATTCTATACCGCCACCCTTGCATCATTTTATTCTTTATTTTGAAACAGGGTCTCACTAAGTTGCAGAGGGCCTTCCTAAGTAGTTAAGGCTGATCCTCCTGTCTTAGCCTCCTAAGTGCTGAGATTACAAGCATGTGCCACCATGCCCGGCTTAACCCTTAACTCTTTTTTTTTTTTTTTTTGGTGGTACTGGGGTTCCTGGAAACCCTTCTACCTCTGGGTTACACTCCCAGACCTATTTTATATTTTTATTTGGAAACAGGATCTCTTAAGCCAGCCACCATGCCCGAACCTTTAACCTTTTTTTTTTTTTTTTTTTTTTGCGGGTCTGGGGATGGAACCCAGGGGCATTCGACCTCCGAGCTACACCCCCTGCCCTATTTTTTATCTTTAATTTGAAACCGGGTCTCACTGAGTTGCAAAGGGCCTCATTAAGTAGCTGAGGCTGTCTGTGAACCGCGATCTTCCGGGTCTCAATCTCCCAAATGCTGGGATTACAAGCGTGCGCCACCACGCCTGGCTCCAAACCTTCAACTTTTGAATAACAATTTTTAAAATGCTTTGCCGTGTCTAGTCAGGGGGGTGAGAGGACATGTCCAGGGTTTCCACTATTCCTGGTGGTCTAGCTTGTCAATTCACATACATGAGTGGGACCCGAAGAGACTGCTGGAGAAGCTGGGACTGGAAGCAGACCCGGCTGTGGACTGAACTGTCCCCCAACTCTTGTGGGTGCCCTGACCCTGGATACAACCGTGTTTGGAAAGGAGGTCTTAAAAGAGGACTCCAGTTAGGTGAGGTCAGGGGCGGGCCTTGTGCTGGATGGGGTCAGCGCCCTATGGGCTGGGCGGGCAGCTCACTGTAGGCGCGGGGAAGGCCTGGGTTCGATCCCCAGTACACGTGCCGCACCCGGACCTCGGACTTTTGGCAGAAGCCAACATCTGCTCTGTAATCTACTTGTGATGGCAGCCCGAGCCACTGAGGCAGCCCGGCGGCCTCCCTCCCATTCTCAGCCTCAGCAAAGGGCCGACACACTTTCTCAGGCCAGCCTCTCCAGGGGACAGCTGAGGCAGCGTAAGAAGGGAGAGCCTGAGATGAACACTGAAAGACCAACAGGAAGCTCCTGATCAGTCTCAAATTAGGAAGTTTTATTTTCGGAAATTGCAACAGGCGGCTCAACTGTTCCTCGATTTCTTGGCTGGCGGAGGGCGGGTTGGTGGCAGGTCACCCCCACCCACAGGCCCTTCCTCCTCGGGTTTCCCGCGTGTCTGTGCTGACTCCCGGCGTCTGCGTGGGTCTCCTGAGGGCCACATGTCTCGTGGCCCAGCAAGGCCCTTAGAGAAATATGGGACACAGGGCATCAGACACAAATTCCTGGTGCCAGAAAGTTTGCTCTACCTGTGGGTAAACAGTGGCTCTCCTGAAGGGGAATTCTTAATCTGTTCAGCTCTTCCTGGGTTCTGAGAAATAATAAAAATGTGATAAATTCAGGAGCAGTTTTTGGGAGCTACGTGACAGAAAAGATTCCCTCTCCCTCCCTCCAGTTTGCCGTACATTTGTCTATTTTCTCCCATGTGTAGTGGAGGAAGAAGAAAACTGTGCTTGTCTTTTTTTCTTTTGGTACTGGCAGTTGAATTCAGGGGCATTCTATATTTGAGCTATACCCCCACATCCTCAGCCTTTTTTAAAATTTTTATTTTGAAACAGGAGCTTGCTAAGTTGCTGAGGCTGGTCTCAAACCTGTGATCCTCCTGTCTCAGCCTCCCAAGTATGGGGATTACAGCTGTACACAACCATACCAGGCAGAAACTATGCTTTTAAAAACAAGAACCAGGGTCCAGAGATGTAGCTCAGTGGCAGAACACTTGCCTAGGATGCCCAAGGGCTTGGTTTCAATCCTCAGTAACACACACACACACACACACACACACACACACACACACACACACACTGTCTGATGGCACCTGTGAAAATGAGGGCTGACCTTTCTCCAAACACAACCATTCTGGGCAAGAGATGGCTCTGGGAGACGCTGTGGGAGCTGAGTTGCGAGGGTAGGACACAGAGAAGGGGACACGCCTAGGAAATTAGAAGAAGAGGTGGCTGCAAGAACAGGAACCCCAGGAATGGATAGCTCCAGCTACTGGATACAAGAGTTAAAGGGACAGGCAGCTCCCCAAGGCAGAGGACCAGGTCCTGTCCCAGCGCGGTGGGAGGGATCCAGGAGGAGGGTGCATTCGCCAGCCTCTCCAGTCCTGTCTGCTCGTGGGGCAAAGTAAGGCCCAGATCTCAAAGCAGGCTCACACTGAGTGGTCGCAGAGTTCCATGCTTTTGTAGTCTAATTTTGGAGGTGGCAGGGGGCCTAGTGCTGGTGGCTGAACAGGTGTCACTGTTTGTGTGGATGGTAAAGAGCTAGAAAGGGAACCCAGGAGGCCACCACGGCCTCTGCAGCCGCCAGTTATCATCTTTGGAATGGAGCAGGTAGCATCTTTACCGTGAAGGAGTCAGAAGTCATGGGCCAGCCTGTTCTTACGCTTCTTAAATTTCTCCTGCTTATTCCATCAAACATAATATTCAAAAAGTTAAGCCATTCATGGTGGTGCACATTTGTAATCCCGGTCCTTGGGAGGCTAAGACAGGAGGATCGCAGATTTGCAGCCAGTCCCAGCATTTAGTGAGGCCCTTCGCAATTTAGTGAAACCTCATTTCCAAATAAAAAATGAAATAGAGCTGAGTGTGTAGGTCAGAGGTATAATGCCCCTGGATTCAATCTCCCGTATCAAAAACAAACAATAACAACAACAACAACAAAAAGTTAAGAACACAACTGTTAAAATGTAAATTGAATTTAAAGATCTTTGGTGGTGCTGGGGTTCCTGGAAGCCTTTCTACCTTAGGGCTACACTCCCAGACCTATTTTATACTTTTTTATTTGGAAACAGGGTCTCTTAAGCCAGTGCGGCTGGCTTTGAACCTGCACAATCCTCCTGTCTCCGCCTCCCAAGCACAGGGATTACAAGAGTGTACCACCACGCCCGGCGAGTTTAAAGATCTTAATTGGCTTTATTTATGATTCTAGAATCAGGCAGCGCTGCCTTCCATAAAATAGAATAAGTGTTCCAGTGAGCAAAAGAAGAAACAAAAAAACAAACAAAAAAGGTAAGTGGTTATTCGACGGTTACTTTCTTTGTGGGGAGGGCGTGGAGACAGAAAAATAATTGGTAGATAGCCGGCGTGGCCACGCATACTTGTAATCCCAGTACTTGGGAGGCTGAGAGAGGAGAATCTCAAGTTCTTAGCCAGCCCCAGCGACTTACTGAGGCTTTCTGCAATTTAGTGAAACCCTGTTTCAAAATAAATAAAAAATTGAGCTGGGCTGGGGTGTAGCTAGGATGTTGAATGCCCCTGGGTTCAATCCCAGCGCTGTAAAACAAAAAACAAAAAACAAACAAAAATCACCAGGCTGTTCCAGGTTACTTTTTTGTAAGGATTAAAACTGAAAGAACTTCATTATCATGCCTAAGTGAGTGATTGGGAAATTTGGTTACATCACTTCTAATTTCTTGGAAGGTCAGATAATTTAGTGACACAGATTGTGTGTGTGCACGTGTGTGTGTGTGTGTGTGTGTGTGTGTGTGCACGTGTGTGTGTGTGTTACTGGGAATGGAACCCAAGGGCCTTCTACCACTGGACTACGCCCCCAGGCCTGCTTTATTTTAGGGTCTCATTAGGTTACTAAGAGCCTCATTAAGTTGCTGAGGCTGGGTTCGAACCTGTGATCCTCCTGTCTCAACTTCCCAAGTACTGGGATTACGGGTGTGTGCCACCAAGACCGACTGTGACAGGGGATTTTAGAATGAGTGACTCCATTTTGATTTTTGGTCTGGTTCATTGAAGGAGCTTAGTCCAAAACAATAGTCTCTTGCAACATGTATTCAACGGAACTCTCCTAGAAGCACACAGAGAGCCCTTGTCAAAGACTTACTTAACTCACTCATGAGGAAACCAGGATGCTGATAATGCCCGTGAAGAGCACAGACTCAAGTACGGATAGTCAGCTCTCCATTGCTGTAACAAAATACCCGAGGCAGTCAACTCGAGGGAGCAGAGTTTCAGAGGCGCCGGTCGAGGGCCAGCTCTGTCCCTTGCTTTCGAGCAAAGCAGAACTCCACAGTGGGGCCAAGCTGCTCGCCTCATGGTTGCCAGGAAGCAAAGCAGGAGAAACTAGCTTTTACAACAAAGTCCCTCCCCAATCGATAAGCTATAAATTATGAATCCATAAAGTTATAAAAGTATGGATCTGTAAAAGTATGAATCCACTCATGAGGCCAGAGCCCTCGCCATCCAAACACTCCCCAAGGCTCCATCTCTAAGCGCCGCTGCACTGGGGACCAAGCCTGCAACACCTGAGCTTCGGGCACAGTTAAGATCTTGACCATCGCGGGGGGGCAGAGGCACATGCCGAAATCCACTACTTGGGAGGCTGAGACGGGAGGGTCACAGGTTCAAGGTCAGCCTCAGCAATTTATGGAGACTCTCAGAAACTTAGTGAGACCCCGTTTAAAAATAAAGGATGGGCCGGGCGTGGCGGCGCACGCTTGTAATCCCCGCGCTTGGGAGGCAGAGACAGGAGGATCGCGCAGGTTCGAAGCCAGCTGCGTGCGCTGCCTTAGGAGACCCTGTTTCCAAAAAAAATGTAAAAATAGGTCTGGGAGTGTAGCCCGGAGGTAGAAGGGCTTCCAGGAACCCCAGTACCACCAAAAAATAAAAAATAATAAATAAATAAATAAATAAATAAATAATTGGGGTGTAGCTCAGAGGTAGAATGCCTCTGGGTTCAATCACCAGTACTAAACAAATAAAACCCCAAGATCCAAACCATAACAAGCCATGAAAAGAAGAACGTTGGAAGAAGATGGCTGAATAAGATTCAAAACAGGTTAATGTCCGTACAATATAACCTTTGGCCTTATCTTTTCTACCCAGCAAAAAATCATTTACATCTCCACCAGGGAAAAAGCCATTTGTGAAGCTTATCAATCTCTCCCATTAAATCGGGCTCTCCAGAGCGCAGCCCGATTAGTCATAAGAGTAGGTCAAACACAGACACATCCCTTAGAAAATCAGATGACTCTCAGGCAGGCTGTTGCACAACATGCAGAGTCATGTGGCTTAGAAAGGGCAGGCAGTGATCTTTTTGCCGAATTTCTAATTTCAAGGTAGTTTTCCTAAACCAGAGGAAGGCAGGAACTTGACTGTTGTCCTCACTTAAGTCAGAGAACTAAAGAGGAAAAAAAGAGTCTCGGAGCCATGGAGATGGGGTGGAAGTTAGAAAAGGAATAGCCCTCCCTTCCCGGGCATTCTTTCCTTTCTAAAATAAACCTTTCTGCCTGGCGTGGTGGTGCATGCCCGTAACCCCAGCAGTGGCGGGGCTGGAGACAGGAGGACGGAAGGCTCGAGGACAGCCTCAGCAAAAGACTTTCAGCAATTTAATAAGATTCTGTTTAATAAGAACCCAGGGACCTGGGTTCAACCCCTGGTCCCACTAAATAAATAAATAGGGGTGGGGACATAGCACGGGGGTAGAATGTCCCCGGGTTCCATCCACAGTACCAGTACCCCCGCCCCCCCAAAATCAACGCTTCTGCTACTGAACTTATTTCTAGTCTCTTATGTCCCCCCATGTCATCGGTACCACTGGCTTAGGGACCTCGCGCCGACCCTGGGCTCAGAACATTATAGGAAACTCAGCCTGGCTCTATCCATGGGGCGTGACAGAATGAAAGCTAAGGCCTCTTTGAAGACAATTGGGAAATAGCTACATTTTTTTTTAATGTGGTAAAATATACATAAGGTAAAATTTGCCATTTTAACCATATTTTAGCATACATTTCAATATTACTAACTATATTTACATTGACCTGCAGCCACAATGAAATTGCTGGCCAAGCGCAACTCCCCGCTCCTCCTCGCAGACTCCTTCTACTTCCTGTCTCTATGAATTTGACTGTTCGAGGTGCCAGGTGCAAGTGGAGTTTTACAATATTTGTCCTTTTGAGTCTGGCTTACTTCATTTAGCATAATGTCTTCAAGATCCATTCGTTTTGTAGTATGTATCAGAATTCCATTTTTTACCTTTTTAAGGCTGAATAATATCCATGTTAGGTACACAGCAGTTTTGTTTGTTTTGTTTTTTATACTGGGGATGGAACTCAGGGGCTATCACTGAGCTAGACCACCAGCCCTTTTCATAAAAAAAAAAAAATTTTTTTCTTTAAACAGGGTCTCATCAAGTTGCCGAGACTGGCCTCAAACCTGCAAACCTCCTGTCTCCGCTTCCCAAGTACTTGGGTTACAGGCATGTGCCACCACGCCCGGTTACATGCCATATTTTTTTATCCATTCATCTCTTGATGCTTATTAGCATTTTAAATGAACATACTCTTTGACCCAGCAAGTCTATTTGTTCTTTTGTAGATTTTAATTTTCTTCCTTTGGAAAAGGTGATTGATACAGTGCTTATAGCATTGTTTTTTTAATAGCAGACACCCCAACTATTAATCAATAGGAGACTTATTAAATACATTATGATACATCCTCATAATGAAACACTATGCAACCATAAAAAGAAGTGTACTTATATAGAGATATGCAATAAGCCCTAAGAAATAGAAACCGAGAATAACAAAGTGTATAAAGATACCTAAGATAGACTCTTGTTTCTGTTAACTCACATACACATAAATGTTTATGTAAGTACAGGAAACTACATAATTAATGCACTATTAACAATAATGCATACATTTGCAATATGTAGTTGTAATGCTATAAACAATCATGGAAATATATACAATAATGTTAATTATTATTGCTAATCATGTACCTGTGGGGCGTGAAGATGGGGTGCCAGGGTGGGAGGAGACTAACTTTCTGTTATATGTGGTTTTGTTGTGTGTGGTGCTGGGAATTGAGCCCAGGGGAATTCTACCACTGAGCTACACCCCCATCTCTACTTTATTTTTTATTTTGGAACAAGGTGTAAGTTGTGGACGGCCTCATTAAGTTGCTGAGGCTGGTCGGAAACCTATGATCCTCCCTATCTCAGCCTCCCAAGTACTAGGATTACAGGCATGTGCCGCCAGTTTATATGGCTCTCTTTATACTTTACACTTTATACCAAGATCTTGTATTATACTTTCAATTAAATGAGAGAGAGCGAGAAATTCAAAACCACCACCAGCGTCACAACATTAGTTCAGTGTGTGAGTTGGCAGTTTCCAGGCACTGTCTTTTGAAGTAAGCCAGCCCCTGATCTCCTTTAAGCTGAGATAAGGCTCCAGAAAGTCCAGCCAGGGCTTTTAAAAGAGGGGCATTGTGAGCAGAATCTAGGCCAAGCAAATTCAACCCCCAACATTGATTGAATCCCCCGTTTTGTCTTTTTACCTGCCCCAGGACTGGTACTCCCTGGGCTGCACTGGCGTGTGCAGGTTGGTTATTTATGGCTGGGGTCCATTCGCACTGGGCCAGCCCCTTTTCACACGGTTCTGTGCCCATAATAGATGAGCAGTTAAATATTTTTGGGTATCACCTCTGATCTGCCCCACTTGACATGCCCCCTGCTCTTCCAGTGGGTTCTGCCATCTCAATAGATCTTCAGCTCCTGTTTCCTAACCTCGTCTCCTGATTGTCAAATATTATTTAGGATGGATTTGCCTGTAGATAATAGGATATCAACTCAAATAGCTTCTACAACACACTGTTATTTTGTAGAACAGGCTTAGAACTGGGCAGTTTCACTGGGTTAACTAGGTGGTTCAGTAATGTCATCGAAGACATGGGTCTTCTTGTTTTTCTTAGTTCCTGTCACATGGGTCATTAATGAGATGTCATTAACGAAGCTGGAGGGAGGCACAGCTCACACCATCGTGTGAAAACTCATTCATCACACCTGAGCAGCAGAAGGGTCTTCTCTCTGTACCTCTCAGCATGTTGACAGTCTCCCTCATAGCCATAAAGTGGCTGCTGTAGCACCAAGTATTGTCCTCATAACACAGCATTCTAGAAATTTAAGGAGGAGGAATAAATGGATCTTTTCCTCCTTTGATGCTCTCTTCCTAGTTTTTGTTTGTTTGTTTGTTTTGAAATACATGGTTGGGGACAAATAGAGTCCTCTCTTATTATTATTATTATTATTATTATTTTTTGCAGGTCCAGGGATGGAACCCAGGGGCATTCAACCTCCGAGCTACACCCCCTGCCCTATTTTTTATTCTTTATTTTGAAACAGGGTCTCAGTAAGTTGCAGAGGGCCTCACTAAGTAGCTGAGGCTGTCCACAAACCGCATTCCTCCTGTCTCAGCCTCCTGAATGCTGGGATTACAAGCGTGCGTCACCACGCCCGGCTTCTCTCTCTTATTTTTAACCAAAGAATAAAATCCTCCCTAACCCCACATGCTGACTTCTATTTATGTTTCACTTGCAAAACTGAGTCTCACACCTACCTTAGACCAGTTATTGATAGAGGAGGAGCATTAGGCCAGTTATGGTTTGTCTTCTTCAGGTGGGCACACTCACTGAGTCACATCGATATCTACTAACAAGAGAGAAGAATGGCCACTAGGAAAGTAACAAGCCTTCTCACGCAGAGTTCTTTATTGTGTTTTCTTTAATTTAAAATTCTGTTAATAGTGTGTTTCTTCAGTTTAAAAATAATGTTTAAGCCGGGCGTGGTGGCGCACGCTTGTAATCCCCGCACTTGGGAGGCTGAGACAGGAGGATCACGCAGGTTCAAAGCCAGCCTCAGCTACTGAGTGAGGCTCTCAGCAACTTAGTGAGATCCTGTTTCCAAATAAAGTCTAAAATAGGTCTGGGAGTATAGCCCAGAGGTAGAAAAGCCCCTGGGTTTCACCCCCAGTACCATCAGAACAAAAATGTTTGTTTATTAAAAAGCAATGTATGCTTGTTGCTCAACAATAGAATATAGAATATCTAGAAGAAAATAAAATCCAATGCTTCTATATATGACTATTAGGATTCAGAGAAACAGAATCAATAGGATATATGCAGAGCTATGGAAAGAAATTTATTATGAAAAATTGGTTCAGTTGGGCACAGTGGTCCATGCCTGTGATCCCAAGACTTTGGAGGCCGAGACAGGAGAACTGCAGGGCTCCCTGCAACTTAGTGAGACCCTCTTTCAAACCAAAAAATAAAAAGAGTTGGGGTGTAGCTCGGAGATAGAATGCCCTGGGTTCAATCTCCAGTATAAAAAAGAAAGAAAGAAAGAAAGACTGGTATGGAGACTGAGAAGTTTCATGATTTGCCATCTGCAAGCTGGAGATTGTGACATGGTATAACTAGAAATATGTGTTAGATCTTTGGTCCCTAGTTCCTGGCACAGAGCTCCTAACCCCTTAGAAATTCCTGAGTGAAGGAGGCATTTTTTTGTTTGTTGTTTCACTGAGGCTAGTCTGGGTGGACTTCTGGAAGGGGGCTGGGACCGGAAGACCAAGCCATAATTAGAAGTTTGGGCCGGGCGTGGTGGCGCACGCTTGTAATCCCCACGCTTGGGAGGCGGAGACAGGAGGATCGTGCAGGTTCGAAGCCAGCCATGCTGGCGTAAGAGACCCTGTTTCAAAAATATAAAATAGGTCTGGGAGTGTAGCCCGGAGGAAGAAGGGCTTCCAGGAACCCCGGTACCACCAAAAAAAAAAAAAAAAAAAAAGAAGAAGTTTGGGGGCCAGGCGTGGTGGCGCATGCTTGTAATCCCCGCGCTTGGGAGGCGGAGACAGGAGGATCACTCAGGTTCGAAGCCAGCCGTGCTGGCTTAAGAGACCCTGTTTCCAAATAAGAAAAGTATAAAAATAGTTCTGGGAGTGTAGCCCGGAGGTAGAAGGGTTTCCGGGAACCCTAGTACCACCAAAAAAAAAAAAAAAAAGAAGTTTGGAACTTTCAGCTTTATTCCCCATTCTCCAAGGAAGAGAAGAGGATTGAAGATTGACTTGATCTTATCTATGTAATCAAGTCTCCATAAAAATGCCTGAATTTGCCAGACACAGTAGTGCATTCCTGTAATACCAGTTTCTTCAGAGGCTGAGACAGGAGAATTGTAATTTTGAGGCCAGCCTGAACAGCTTGATAAGATCTTATCTCAAAATAAAAATAAAAAGCGTTGAGAATGTAGCTCAGTGTTTGCCTAGCATGTGCAAGTCCCTGGCTTCAATTCCTAGTAACCCTCCACTCACACATCCTGAATTGATGGGGTTCAGAGAGGTCCCAGGTAGCTGAACACATGGGGGGCGTTAAGGGTGGCATGCGGAGAGGTGTTGGACACTCCACGTCCTTCTAACACGTCTGGTTCTCTGCAGCTCTTCTTTAGCTGCTCACCTCTATGCTTGTGATATCCTTCATATTAAACAAATACACATAGAGCCGGGTGTGGTGGTGCACGCTTGTAATCCCCGCTCTTGGGAGGCTGAGACAGGAGGATCACAGGTTCGAAGCCAGCCTCAGCAGCTTAGTGAGGCTCTCAGCAACTTAGTGAGACCCTGTTTCCAAATAAAATACAAAATAGGTCTGGAAGTAGAAGGCCCCTGGGCTCCATCTCCAGTACCATACACACATACACACACACACACACACACACACACACACACACACACACACAATCAACTCTAAATGAATACACATAGCCACGCATGTTGGCGACACCTGTGTTCTCAGTAGTTGGGAGGTTCAGACAGAAGAATTGCAGGTTTGAGACAAGTCTCAGAAACATATTAAGACTCTTAGCAACCTAGCAAGATGCTGTTTCAAAATGAAAAATAAATAGGTAGATGTAAACAGTTTCCCAGAGTTTTGTTAGCTACAGTCAGCAAATTAATTGAGCCTGAAGAGAGACTAATAGAAACTCCTGATTTATAGGTGGTTATTCTGAAGTAGAGATGACAACCTAGGACTTGTGGCTGGCATCCGAGATGGGACAGTCTTACCCTTAATTTGGCTGTAACTCGGGGTAGTCAGAATGGCATTAAATTGTAGGACGCCGGATGGTGTCTGAGGGAGGCTTGGTTGCTGGTGATGTGAACTTCCCACATATTTCGGTGGCCAGAAATGAAGTAACATGTTCAGTGGTGAACGTGTGAGTAGGAAGCAGTGCTTTCCCTGCCTCAGAGCGCCAGGCTGGTCAGTGGTAGGGGAGTAGGCTGGTCAGGCTCGTAGGTTCCAGCCTGATGGCCGGCGAGCAGCGCGGCCAGTGGTGAGGGTGCGGGTGATGGTGAGACCCTGGTCTGAATCTGAAGGCTGGAAAAGCAGAGGTGCTGACGTCCAGGGGCAGGAGCGGATGCTGTCCCAGCTTTAGCAGACTGTTTACCCTTTCTCTGCTTTTTGGTTCTATTTGGGTCCACAGATAGGTGGGCTTGATGACTGGTATCTTCTTTACTTAGTCTACTGACCCAAATGCTAACGTCTTCAGGAAACATACTCAGACACAACTAGAAATAGTCTCTTACCAGCCACCCTAGGCAAGTGGACGCATAGAATTAACCATAGTAGAGCCGGGTGTGGTGGCGCACACTTGTGATCCCAGCATTTGGAAGGCTGAGACCGGAGGATTGCGGTTAGCGGACAGCCTTAGCAACTCAGTGAGACCCTGCTTCAAAATAAGGAATAAAAAATAGGGCTGGGGGTGTATCTCAGAGGCACAATGCCCCTGGGTTCCATCCCCAGTACCGCAAAAGTAAAATAAAAATAAAATAAAAGAATTAACCATGGCAAAATGCACACATGCACACACCTCAAAATTGGGATCATGTTTGTGTTACTTCTTGTAGTACTGGAGATCAAACCCAGGGTCTTGCATATGCTGAGCATGTGCTCTGCCTCTGAGCTATATGCTGTCCCCAGCGCCAGATTCTTGTTTTAACCTAGTAGCATTCTATTTTCTTTTTTGTGGCACTAAGAATTGAATCTAGAGGCATTCTACCTCTGAGTTATATCACACACCTTTTTTTTTTTTTCAGTCCTAGAGATGGAACCCAGGGGCGCTCTACCTCTGAGCTACACACCCAGCCCTATTTTTTATTCTTTATTTTGAGACAGGGTCTCACTAAGTTGCGGAGGGCCTCACTAAGTAGCTGAGGCTGGCTGCGGAGTTGCGATCTTCCTGTCTCAGCCTCTCAAGTACTGGGATTACAAGCGTGCACCACCACAACCAGTTAACTTAGACCTCTTTTATTTTTTATTTTAAAGCAGGGTCTCACTAGGTTGCTGAGGCTGTCCTCGAACCCGTGACCCTCCTATCTCAGCTTCCCAAGTACTGGGATTATAGGTGTGTGCCACCTTGCTGGCATCCTATCTACTTTAACTTAGTATTTTATAATGAACTTGCTGTTCCCATTTGGTCCTAATGCCCTCTCCACATCTGCCCAAAGTTAGACAAATAAGTACAGAGCACATCATGAATTTCAGTGAAGTGATTTGTGAGATAAAAGTCACTTGTGACTGAAGAAGCTTCTGATTTTCTAGTTTCCACATGGAATGTGCCATCTCAACACCCTCCATGGAGGAGACCCTCCCAGACTGCCAGGACATCTTGACACCAAGGCAGAGCTAAAGGTGAAAAGGAAAATCCTCTCCCCAGGCCCTTGGACAGTCCCGGCGGACAGTCCCGGCGTCAGCCTGGCAGGCCTCAGGAGCACACCTGTCTTCAGAGAACCCAGCAGCCCCAGCCGTTGTGCAAAGTGTACACCTCCGACTCACTGCCCACCCCCTCGGCGTGTGCTTGTGCTGGGTGAGAGGGAAGCTTGCCCAGGAGTCTCCTTTGCCAAGCTGGGCCTTTGGAGCTCCAGATACAAAGGCACTTATTTCTAGTATAATTTTCCTGATTACATAAAGTGGCCGTAGTACCTTGTCACCTCAGCTGGTCTTACTTTAGAAAAACATCATCTACAGTGGTGCAGTGGAGTATCCATTTTCTTCATTAACAAAGAATTTTGTGTATGGAATTGGCAGAGACAAATGCTTATTAGAAATAGGACTTTGAAGTCGGGCGTGGTGGCGCACGCTTCCCAGCATTTGGGAGGCTACGATAGGAGGATCGTGGTTCGTGGACAGCCTCAGCTACTTAGTGAGGCCCTTCGCAACTCAGTAAGACCCTGTTTCAAAATAAAGAATAAAAAATTGGGCAGGGGGTGTAGCTCGGAGGTCGAATGCCTCTGGGTTCCATCCCCAGACCCCCCCACAATATATATATATATATATATATATATATATATATATATATATATATACATATATATATACATACACACACACACACACACACACACACACACACACACACACACACACACACACACAGAGATCTTTTCTTCCAGTTCTACCCATCTCAGCCATGAAACTTGTATCTGTTAGGTGAATAGAGAACCATGAAAGTCTTAAAACTGTGTGAGGCCCCCCTCAGCAACCTGGGACAGAATGTGTGTGTTTTCGGAGATGGCTGCGGAGCCTCCCATCCCACTTTCTGCGTCATGAGCTGGCCGCTCCCTCTTCAGGGGTTGGGTCCATCCTCTCCCTTGGACCTGGCTAGTCTTAGCGACTCTTAGGGATGGTTGCCAGATTCAGCCAGTGAACTGAGCAGACTTAGTTAAGTCTGAATTTCAGGTCAACAGAGAGCAATGATCTGTATTTGAATGGCTTTGTGGGATCGCTGCGGTGTATCCAGCCACCCTACAATCCTGTAGCTAACAGAGTGGCAGAGAGTTCACACAGGACTTCAAGGTAGGTCAAAAGAAGTCCCGAGCTTCTGCCTTGACCTCTTGGAACACTCGTTCTGGTGATGGGCGCCCCCTCTGGGAAGCCACAGCCCTGCTGTAAGAAGCCCAAGCGGGGCAAAGATCTCAGCTGGGTTCAGCCTTCAGGTTGTCCCAGGCCAGGCACCAGGCATGTGCGTAGAGAAGCCTCCAGAACGGGCTTTCTGGGGGAACTTTCTATGGTGGTGGAAGAGTTCTATGTATGTACCTATCCCATAGGAAAGATACTCACTGAATTTTATTTATTTATTTATTTATTTATTTATTTATTTATTTATTTATTTTGGTACTGTGGATGGAACCCAGGGTCTTCCTACCTCCGGGCTATACTCCTAGACTTCTTTTATATTTTATTTGGAAACAGGGTCTCACTAAGTTGCTGAGAGCCTCACTAAGTAGCTGAGGCTGGCTTTGAACCTTTGCAATCCTCCTGTCTCAGCCTCCCAAGCGCGGGGATTACAAGTGTGGGCCACCATGCCCAGTGAATTTTATTTATTTTTATTTATTTTAATTAATGCCAATCCACATTTATCCAGGCCAGAGGCCTCAGGGCCAGCCAGTGATCCTGGGCTGTAGCCAGGGACCAGGCAAAGAGGGAAGGCTCTGCCACCTGTAGATAAATACTGTCCCCAGTGTCCTGTGTCCCAGAAAGGCCTCAGGCCTAGGTGGTGGGAAATCCACCCCTGCCCAGGCGCTACCTCTTAGCAGTGACAGTGACCCATGTGGACTTGGGGAGCAAGGCCCTCTTGCCCAGATAGCCTCTCTCCAGAGCCTGGGCATCGATGGTGGCAGTGGTTGTGGGAGGGTGGTCTCAATACTCCTTAGATTTGAAGGCATCAAGGGAGTTATTTCTTGGAATTCTGGCCGAGGAGTGAGCTTGGGCATGATTGTTGGGGAAGAGCTTGCATACATGTGTGGTCAGCACGCTGGAGAAAGATGGGCCCGGTCCCACGTTCTGAGGGGAGCGCGGGCACCTTGGCACAGGCAGCCATGGGGCCGAGCCCTGGTTCTGCCTCGTGGAGCTTCAAGGATCTCTGGGCCTCAGCTCTCTCATCTGTTAAAGGGGTGTAAAAACTCCTTCTTAGGATATTGTGAAGAATCAATTCAGATACAATGACACAGATGTGTGTGTGTGTGTGTGTGTGTGTGTGTGTGTGTGTGTGTGTGTGGTACTGGGGGTGGAACCCAGGGGCTTTTCTACCTCCGGGCTATACTCCCAGACCTATTCCTCTTCTTAAGGAAATAATTAGAAAAATAAACCAAGAGGAATATTCAAGGATGCTTTTGATAGTGAAAAACTAGAAACAGCCTAAAATCTATCGACAATGAATTGGCTAAGTCGTTGCAGCTCTGTGGCAGCGTGTATTGCAGCCACACAGACGGTGCAGAGCTACGGTTATTGACACAGACTTATATTTTAAAAAGTCGTAACAAATTCAGGCTAACAATGTGAGTCTTATACTCTTTTTAAAAAGTACCTGCATGTGAAATATAGACCTAGAAAGATATCGGGTCTGAATGTGTCCCCCAAAGTGTACGTGTTGGAAACTTGATCCCTGGTATGGAGGGGTTGGAAGGTGGGACCTTCAAGGGGCGCTCAGGTCCTCCCGTTGAGCTAGGCTAATGTCATTAGAGTGAGAATGGCCTGTTAGTCAGCTTTTTGTTGCTGTAACAAATACCTGAGGTAAAGTTAAAGAGGTTTGTTTTGGCTCTGGTTTCAGAGGGTTAGTCTATGGTGGCTTCACCCTGTTGCTTTGGGCTTGTGGCGACTCCATACCTCATAGTGAACAGGAACCTTCTGCCTCATGGTGCCTGGAGACCAGAGAGAGAAAAGATAAGGGATCAGCCTCCCTATTCTTCCTTCAAGGATGCACCTCTGCGACCTAATTTCCTTTCACTAGGCCCCACCTCCTAAAGGTTCCACCACCTCCTAATAGCACCATAGGCTGAGTCCAGACCTTCAGCACATGAGCCATTAAGGATCCAAACTCTAGCAGATGGGTCCCTTACAAAAGGATGTATCGGCTTCCTTTTGTCTCTCTCTCACCCTCTTGCCTTCCGCCATGAATGACAGCAAGAAGACCCTCGCCTGATGCCAGCCCCTTGATTTGGACTTCCCAGCTCCAGAACCGTGAGCCATTGAGTTTCTGTTCTTTGTCAATTTATATCAATTACCTATTCTGTGATTTTTGTTGTTGTTGTTGTACTGGGCATGGAACCCAGGGGCATTCTACTTCTGAGCTATAGCCCTAGCCCTATTTTTTTATTCTTTTATTTTTTATTTTTGGTGGTAGTGGGGGTAGAACCCAGGGGCTTTCTACCTCCGGGCTATACTCTCAGACCTATTTTTATATTTTTTATTTGGAAACAGGGTCTCACTAAGTTGCTTAGAGCCTCACTAAGTAGCTGAGGCTGGCTTCGAACCCGTGCGATCCTCCTGTCTCAGCCTCCCAAGTGCGGGGATTACAAGCGTCCGTCACCATGCCTGGCTTTTTTTTTTTTTATTCTTCATTTTGAAATAGGGTCTCACAGAGTTGCAAGGGGCCTCACTAAGTAGTAGCTGAGGCTGTCCTCGAACCGTGATCCTCCTGTCTCAGCCTCCCAAATGCTGGGATTACAATCATGCGCCACCACGCCCAGCTCTTGTGATATTTTGTTAGAGCAAAATGGACTAACACAATGTCTATCTAAATATTAATTAATTATGATTGGTTGGTGGATAGAATGTGCTTTTAACTGAGTATAATTTGTATACCATAATCATCACTACTTTAAGTACAGGGGTTCTCAGTATATTCAGAACTGTACAGCCATCACCACTATCTAATTTCAGAACATTTTCATCACCTGAAAAATAAACTCCATACCCATTAGCAGTCACCCTTCCCTCCAGGCCCCAGAAACGACTCATTTACATCCTGTCTCTGCATTTGCCTATTCTGGACATTTCATGTAAATGGAATCATATAACATGTGAGCTTTTGTGTCTGACTTCTTTAGCTTAGTGTCTTCAAGGTTCATCCACCTTGAAGCATGTGTCAATACTGTACTGTCAATTAACATTACGGCATGTAGGCATCCGCATTTCATTACCCATTCATCAGGTGATGGGCATTAGGGTTGTTTCCACTTTGGGCTGTCATGAATAATGCTGCCGTGGGCATCTCAGTGCAATTTTTGTGCAAACATTATTTTCAGTTCTTTTGGGTACAATATACTTAGGAATGGAAATGCTGGATCATATGGCAATCTATGTTTAACTTTTGAGTAATCTGCAAACTGTTCTCCATAGCAGTTACACCATTTTACATTTATTTTCTATTATTTATTTATTTTGTGTGGGTCTGGGGATGGAACCCAGGGGCATTTGACCTCCGAGCTACACCCCCTGCCCTATTTTTTATTCTTTATTTTGAAACCTGGTCTCACTGAGTTGCAGAGGGCCTCACCAAGTAGCTGAGGCTGTCCGTGAACCGCGATCTTCGGGTCTCAGCCTCCTGAATGCTGGGATTACAAGCGTGCGCCACCATGCCCGGCCCATTTTGCATTTCTATCAACAATATAAAAGATTTCCAGTTTCTCCACATTCTTCTCAACACTTGTTAAACTTTTCTGAAAATTTTCTTTGTGTGTGGTAAGGCAGATTGAACCCAAGGCATTCCATCTCTGAGCTACACCCCCAGCCCTTTTTATTTTTTGTTTTGAAACAGGGTCTGGCTAGGTTACCTTGGGTAACCTACTTGCTGAGGCTGTCCTCGAACCTGGAATACTCCTACCTTAGCCTTCCAAATACTGGAATTATAGGTGTGTGCCACTACAAGTGGTTTTTTTTTTTTATAATAGCCCTGATGGATGTGAAGTAACATGTAACTATGGTGTGTGTGTGCGTGCATGTGCATGTGCATGCGTATGTGTGTGTGTGTGTGTGTGTGTGTGTGTGTGTGTGTGTGTTTGTTACTGGGAATTGAACCCAGAAGCATTCTATTCCCATCTCATTTTTAATTTTATTTTGTTTTTATTTTGAAACAGGGTCTTTCTATGTTGCTGAGAATCTCACTAAATTGGTCTTGAACCTGAGATCTTCCTGTCTCAGCTTCCCAAGTACTGAGATTACAGGCATGCACCACTATAAGGGACACTCACTGTGGTTTTAGTTTGCATTTCCCTAAGGACTAATGGTGCTGAGAAGTTTTTTTATGAGCTTATTGGTCATTTATTCATCTCTGGAGAACTATCTGTCCAAATCCTTTGCTAGTTGGTGGAATTTGGGTTTTTCTTCTTATTGTTCACATTTCTGATTTGAATGCCAAAGATGCTGATAACGAATAAAAGAATGAGGATAAAGCCTGGTGTGGCTTCATGAGGCCTCTCCTGGAGCCCTTCAAAGACAGAGTGGCTAACTGGGCCTCAGCTCCCCACAGCACAGGACTCACCAGGCCAGCTGTGGTTCTCCTGGAAGGGCAGGTGCCCCTTAGGCCCAGCTAAGAGGCAGGTTACTAGGAAGAAAATATAATCAGAGCTGGGTGTGGTGGTGCACACCTATAACCCCAGGACTTGGGAGGCTGAGACAAGGAGGATTGTAGGTTTGCAAGAGCCTCAGCCATGTGAGACTCTCTGCAACCTAGTGAGACCATGTTTTGAAGTAAAAAATAAGGCTGAAGGTGTAGCTCAGAGGTAGAATGCCCCTGGTCTAATCTTCAGTACCACAAGAACAAAATAATAATAATAATAATAATAATAATAATAATAATAATTAATAATCAGAGGTGGATCCTGATTATGGAGAAGAAATCCAGGTCTGACTGAGGGATTCTGATGAAGGGGCAGGCCAGAGTGAGCACATCAGAAGCTGGCTGGCCAGAGCTCCAAGGAGGAGGGTGTCCTAAGGCACAGGGTCCCAGCTCTGCAGCCTTGCCTGGTGTGGGCCACACTCTTCAGAGTAGGCAAGGCATTTCTCCTTTAGTTAGAACTCTCACTTTGAAGACATCTCTGCAACAACTCTATTTGTTTTGGCTGTGATGATTTTCCTTTTGATGTGAGCTGGCCTCAGCTGATTTGACACTTTGCAATCCTCAGGGTCTGTTGGTTAGCAGGGAGTCCACCAGCGGTCACACCAGTCTTCTGCTGGGCTGTTTGCTCCATGGACAGAAAGACAGAGATAAAAGCCCACCAAATGTACAAACACTTTCTAGTAAACAGCAGAAAGACAGTGCTGCGGCCTGTTCTGGAAGTGTGCATCTCTGCCCTAAGGACCCCAGAGGGACTGGACCATCCTCACTAGGTGACTGCACACTCCTGACCTCAGGGTGGGTTTGCCTTGTTGAGATGGACAGCCGGCACCTCAGTGAGATGGTTGTGCAGGCCAGGCGAGGTCCAGGCCCCAAAGTCTCCGTGAAGGCCCATCGGAACGTTATGCTATCTTTACAGCTTTTTGTAAATCAAAGTTATTAAAACTTGAAGTCTGAAGCTGGGCATGGTGGTGCACGTTTGTAATCCCAGCATTCAGGAGGCTGAGACCAGAGGATTGAGATTCGCAGACAGTCTCGGCTACTTAGCGAGGCCCTCTGCAACTTAGTGAGACCCTATTTCAAAATAAAGAATAAAAAGTAGGGCAGGGGGTGTAGCTCAGAGGTTGAATGCCCCTGGGTTCCATCCCCAGACCAGTTAAAAAAAAAAAAACCAAAACCAAATGAAGTCTATCTTTAAAATATCAGCCAAAAGCCTGGCATGGTGGGGCACACTGTAATCCCAGTACTTGGGAGGCTGGGACAGGAGGATTGTCTGTTCGAGATAGCTTCAGCAATATAGTGAGGCTCTCAGCAACCTAGTGAGACCCTGTTTCAAAAACAAAAAAATAAGCCAGGCGTGGTGGCTCATGTTTGTAATCCCAGTACTTGGGAGGCTGAAACAGGTGGATTGCAGGTTCAAAGCTAGCCTTGGCAATTTAGCAAGGCTCTCAGCAACTTAGTGAGATCCTGTTTTCAAATAAGATATAAAATTGGACAGGGAGTGTAGCTTGGAGGTAGAATGCTCCTGGGTTCAACCAACCAACCAACCAACCAAACAATCTAGACATGTGGCTCACACCTGTAATCCAAGTGTTTGGGAGGCTAAGACAGGAAGATCACACCCCTAGCCTTTCTTTCTTTCTTTCTTTCTTTCTTTCTTTCTTTCTTTCTTTCTTTCTTTCTTTCTTTCTTTCTTTCTTTCTATTTTTGTGGTGCTGAGGATATTGAACCTAGGGGCATTCTGCCTTTGACTTACAACCTCAGCTCTATTTTTTTATTTTTGAAGCAGGGTCTCACTAAATTGTGGAGGACCCCCGATAAGTTTCTGAGGCTGGCTGTGAACCTAAAATCCTCCTGTCTTAGCCTCTCAAGTACTAGGATTTTAGCTGTGGCCACCATGATCAATTCTCTCTCTCTCTCTCTCTCTCTCTCTCTCTCTCTCTCTCTCTCTCTCTTTCTCTCTCTCTCTCTTTCTCGCTCTCTCTGTACTGGGAATTGAACCTAGAGGCATTCTACAATCCAAGTTATACCCCAAACCCAATTTTATTTTTTATTTGGAAACAGGGTCTCATTAAGTTGTGGAGGGCCTTGCTAAGCTGCCGGTGTGACTTCAAACCCATCTTCCTGTCTCAGACTCCCAAGCACTAGGGTTATAAGGTGTGTTACTGGCGGGCTTCTGCTCTCTTTTTATTTTCAATCAGGGTCTTGCTAAATTGCTAAGGCTGACCTTGAGCCTGCAATCCTCACCTCAGCCCCTGGAGTACAGGAATTGCAGGCATGCTCCAGCACTCCAGCCGGAGGTAAGGCTTTTAGGGACAGATTGGATCAGGAGCTGGATGGATTCCTGGGAGGTGGGACTTAGTTGGAGGAAGCAGGTCACTCGGGGGTACCCTGGACGGGCTCATCTTGTTCCTGGCCTCCCTCTTTCTCTCGCGATTCCTTCCTGGCTGTCCTCCCTCCATGACATTCCCCTTGCCCGGGTGCAGGGCAGTGGAGCCAGCCCACCAGGGACCAAGTCCTCTAAACCCCGAGCCATCCAGGCATGATGGTGTGCATCTGTAATCACAGTTCCTGGGAGGCTACGGCAGGCGGATCACAGGTTCGAAACCACCTCAGCAACTTAGGGAGGCCTCCACAATTTAGTGAGACCCTGATTCAAAATTAAGAATAAAAATAGGGCTGGGGGTGTAGCTTGGAGGTAGAATGTCCCTGGGTTCCATCCTCAGGGCCACACAAAAAACCAACCAAACAAACAAAAAAACCTTGAGCCAAATGAAAATTTCCATGTTGGCTTTCTCAGATATTTTGGTCACAGTGATAAAAATCTAATATAGGTGTTTTATCCACTTGATAAAAATAAAGATTTTAGCCAAGTGTGGTGGTGCACACTTGTAATCCCAGCATTTGGGAGGCTGAGACAGGAGGATTGCTATTCGAGGACAGCCTCAGCTACTTAGTGAGGCTCTTTGCAACTCAGTGAGATCCTGTTTCAAAACAAAGAATAAAAAATAGGGCTGGAGGTGTAGCTCTGAGGTAGAATGTCCCAGGGTTCCATCCCCAGTACAGCAAAAAAAATTTTTTTTTAATTAAAATATAAGCCGGGCGTGGCGACGCACGCTTGTAATCCCCACGCTTGGGAGGCTGAGACAGGAGGATCGCGCAGGTTCGAAGCCAGCCTCAGCTGGCTTGAGAGACCCTGTTTCCGAATGAAAATATAAAATAGGTCTGGGAGTATAGCCCAGAGGTAGAAGGCAAAAAATAAATAAATAAAAGATAAATAAAGGTTTTGTCTCTCTGTGCAAAGGGAAACCTAACTCCCCAGGACTTAAGCTCTGGTTACCCACTGGGAAGAAGGGAGGAACTTTATTTTATTATTATGAGCCTCCAACCCAAAAAACAAGAGAAGGTGTTTCTTAGTGTGTTGTCCTAATAGATGCCTGCAAGGGCTCTGTTCTAAAAAGAAAAGAGAAGGTGCTAGGTGTCCAGCCGGGGTGAGATGACCTCAGAAGGTGTTTAGTGCGTGCCAGCTAAGCGTGGTGACCTCACAAGCACGGGGCTGACGGCTGGGACCACAAACTCCTGAACACTCCTGAACGCGCCTAACTCCTCAGTGTCCTGGCCCCGCGCCCAGCCCGTCTGAGGCGGCCTGTCCCCAGCTGAGGTGTGCATGGCTACAGGAGATGGGGCACAGGGCGGATGACTGATGCCTAGTTCCAGGGGTGTGAACCCAAAGAAATCCCGGCTTTGGGATACGAGGGGGAAGCGGCAGCATCAGAGATCAGAGGACTGCCCCATCCCGGAACCAGATGAACAAGGACTGAATCCCTCCCGCCGCTGGCCTCTGCCTGTCTGGGATGGGAAACAGGTGCCTGCACACGCTGTCCACCCTCCAGGGTTTCCAAGAAATGCTTGGCACGTACATCTCGGTTCTCCTGGGAGCCAGACACATAATAATTTGGGTACATTTTAACTTGCAGAGGCAAAAATATCCTTCTAGCTGCCTCCTCCTTTTCCTTCTGGCCAGAATGATGCTGGGAGAAAGTGTGATTCCAAAATGAAACGGGAAGTGCTTTTGTTTATGGAGGTCAGAAAAGAAACTGTCAAAAAGCCAAGGCCTCATCTCTAAAAAGACAATGTGAAATGGGCTGCGAGTCCTGCTTAATAATTCAGAGATCCAACTGAGAGGCGAGAGAGAATGATCAGATAAACCCACACCCTTCTCCTTCCTTATCAGCTTGCGAACGCCTGGTTGGCATCCGGCTGGAGAGAAATAGCCGGTGACAAATGGAGCTACACCACTCATTTATTCAACAAAATCTTCCTGACTGCTTATTATATACCAGGCTGACACCTCACGTACTCAGGGTACATCCTGGAATAAGACAAAGGTCCCTCTGCTTCATGCACCTCAGGATTTAGGCCACGGTTCTCAGACTTTAAAGTGCAAACTTTACCCTTGTGCCGCTTACTGAAACACGGGTTGCTGGGTCTCACCCCCAGAATTTCCTTTCTTTCTTTCTTTCTTTCTTTCTTTCTTTCTTTCTTTCTTTCTTTCTACTGGGGTGGAACCCAGGAGCTTTCTACCTCTGGGCTATACTCCCAGACTTATTTTATATTTTATTTGGAAACAGGGTCTCACTAAGTTGCTGAGAGCCTCACTAAGTAGCCAAGGCTGTCTTTGAACCTGCGCAATCCTCCTGCCTCAGCCTCCCAAGCACTGGGATTACAAGTATATGCCACCATGCCTGGCTACCCCCAGAGTTTTAATTCAGCAGGTGTGGGTGGCTTGAGAATTTGCATTCCTGAAAAGTCCCCAGGTATGCTGAAGCTGCTGGTTGGGACAGAAGAACCACTGTGAGGCAGCCCCTTGGCCCAGCCACTTTTGCCTTTTGGCATAACGCGGCTCACCTGTGTTTACTACAGGACATTTGGAGCCCCGGACCCCACTGCTAACAGCCTGAGATTATGGACCATGTTGCGAACTCCCTGAGACCATTAGCTCAAGAGACATCCCCCCCGCAGCAGAGGAGTCAACATCTTTCTGCTCTCTAGGGAGATCGCCCAGAGGCCAGGCCCCGAGCCTTATAGAGGAGGAGCACCGGTTCTGGGGCTCTCTTATTGACTTCATTTCACTACCTGCTCAGTGCGGGCTGTAGCCCTAGGTACCAGGGTCTGCACTGGGGTGCAAGGAGGTATCCACAGTTCCATCCTCTCTCCACTGAGAGCTTCTGTGCTCACTGACATTCTGTCAACCTAGAGCACTCATCACCCTCCTGCTCACAGCTGGACCAGGAAGGTGAGATACCTGCTAGGCCTTTGTGACCTTTATCACCTAAGTGGACACAGAGGCATCTCCACAGATCATCTTGTGAGTCAAAAACCTGTCCAAGCAGCAGGGCGTGGTGGTGCACACTTGTAATTCCAGTACTTAGGAGGCTGAGACAGGAGAATTATGGGTTCAAGGCCAACCTCGGCAACTTTAGTGAGAACCTATTTCTCTTCTCCTCCTCCTCCTCCTTCTGCTTCTCCTCCTGCTCCTGCTCCTCCTCCTCGTTCTCCTCCTCCTCGTCCTCCTCCTCCTCGTCCTCCTCTTCCTTTTCCTCTTCTTTCTCCTTCTCATTCTGGCACTGGGGAAGGAACCCAGGAGCATTTTACCTCTGAGCTACACTCCCAGCCCTATTTTATTTTTATTTTGAAACAGGTTCTTACTAGTTTGCTGAGATTCTCATACTTGCTGAGGCTGGCCTCAAAACCCATGATACTCCTGACTCAGCCTCCCAAGTGCTAGGATGACAAGCATGTGCTACTACATCTGGCTTGACCCTGTTTCAAAACAAAAAATGAAAATAGGGCTGGGGGTATAGTTCAGATGTAGACTGTCCCTGAGTTCAGTCCCTAGTAACACACACACACACACACACACACACACGCACACGCACATGCACACACACACACACACACACACACACACCTGTCCAAATTACTTTATTTCTAACAGCTTTATTGAGATATAATTCATACATGATATAATTTGCTCCTCTGAAGTGCACAAGTCAGTAGGTTTTAGTCTGTTCACAGAGAGTTGCGCAATCATCTTCACAATTGGTCTGTGCTTTAGCCCCGCCCCCACCCATCCTCCAGCCCTGGGCAGCCATGAATCTGCCTTCTGTGAATTCGCCTGTTTTGGACATTTCATATACATGGACTCATATTTTATGTGGTCTTCTTTAATTGGCTTTAAGATTCAATTCGGCAAGTTTAAAATGTGTGGTTCTTTACTTTGATACTGGGGCTTGAGCCCAGGGGCATTCCACCTCTAGTTATTTTTACTTCTTATTTTCAAACAAGGTCTGGATAAGTTGCTGAGGCTTGCCTAAAACCTTGAATCCTCCTATCTCAGTCTCCCAAGTGCTGTGATTACAGGTGTGTGACACCATACCCAGTTCAAGATTTTTTTTTTTTTTTGGTACTGAGGGTGGAACCCAGGGGATTTTTCTACCTCCGGGCTATACTCCCAAACCTATTTTATACTTTATTTGGAAACAGGGTCTCACTAAAGTTACTGAGAGCCTCACTAAGTAGCAGAGGCTGGCTTCAGACCTGTGGGATCCTCCTGTCTCAGCCTCCTAAACACTGGGATTACAAGCGTGCGCCACCACGCCCAGCTCTCAAGATTATTTTTTAACAGGGAAATATGACAACTTTAACATTTGGGTTAAATGTTAAAGGAGGGCTGCTTGGCCTCGGAGCCTTGGGTTGAAGTTGCTCGGGGTGGGGGGACCTCTCTAGTGAAAGCGTATCCCCCGTGGAACCCCCTCAGATCAAGGTACTCTTGTTGGGAACCAGTGGCATCCTAGTGCTTTCAAAACTGAGCTCAAGTGCTATGAGAGGTATTTATTTTCTCTGCTTCTTGAGCAGGAAGAAGGTTCTGTCTGGAAGCCAAAATCAGCAAAGCAGCCCTTCAAGGCTCTTTCTCACTGAAGAGGTACAGAAATTCTTGGCCCCTGTGAGATGGAGAGACTCTCTTGGGTCCTCCAGGGACCACTGTCCTCTCTCTATTACTGAATTCCTCCTGGCTGCTGCCCCAGCTTCTCCAGATTTCCTGAAGGCACTGAACTGCCTGCCTCCTTGGGCCCCTGCTGCTGGGGGTTCCAATGGACAGAGCGCCTCTTCCTGGACCTCAGGTGGCTGGTGCTTTGTGGCTGCGGCTGCGGCAGCTCCTCTTCGGCTCTCCGTGGGAAGTCCCCAAGACCCTCGCCTGCTCTCTTCAGACCCTGATAGTAAGATGCACTGCGGGAAGCCCAGACCCAGGTCAGCAGCTGACCCTTTGTCCTAGCCCGTGTCCGGGGCAGCAGCTTTTTGAGCCAGAGGCAGGAATGCCAGGAACGTGGCAGGAGGGAAAGTCCCCAGCCCTCCACCTGCAGCCCCGCCCACCCTCACATCAGTGGTCAGGGGCTTTCGCCATAGTCACGGGACAGGATCTGGGGACTGGCGTAAACAGAGGGACTCAAGCTCTGCCGGGCCATGCTGATGCCCCCTTAGCAGGAGTTCAGGGCTGAGGGTTGGAGAGGGGGTGTCTGAGAAGGCTGTGCAGGAGGGAGGGTAACAGGATGTCTCTTCTTGAACAGTGTCCAGTGAGGTGTGAATCCAGTATCCTAGCAGGACCTGGGCTCCTGCCAGAGAACAGACCAGAGCTGTGGGAATGGCCTCTCCCCCGCCCAGATAGAGGCTGCAGGTCAGTCCAGAGCAGGGCTGCTGGCTGGGGCTGCCGGGGTCCTCTCATTAGTGGTCAGGTTGGTCTAAGGACCCCAGCCCCAGCCCCAGGGACACAGAGTGTGTGAGGCTGCCAGGAGACCGACACCTGCTCAGGCTCTGACGCAGGCCCGGCCTCTCTGTCTGGGTTGAGAGGTCTGAATTATTAAGCCTGAGAGAGGCTGGCTGGCATGACGGCTGGGAGACAGAACAGCTCCTCCCTGCTCATTCAGTCACCCAGGATGGCAAACCCAGCTGCTTCCAGTTCCAGTTGCCCTCGTGTGACCAGAACAGTAAGCAGGGAGGCTTGCTAGATGTGGTGACGCACCTGGGCCGTCTCAGCTCCTGTCGCCCACCTGCCCTGGTCTCTCAGGGCCTTTTGTCTACAGGCACTAGCTCAGTCCCAGTCCTGATCTGGCAGCTAGAGGGGCTGTGGACTCCAGAGCCCCAGGCTCCACCCAAACTCACTACGGCAGCTGGCTGGCCAGAACCTCTGCCACCTGCCTCCCCAGGAGGCCACACCCACAGCTGCCCCAGGCTTTCCCTGGAGCCTGCTCTGGGCAGTTAAGGTTCATGAACTATCCTTGATATCTCCTTTTCCTAGAAAAGAAAGGCGGAGAGAGTCACTTGAAGTGCTAGAGGTCAGAGTGGTGCCCATAAAATCTCAAGGGTGTGATGCCACACCACACCTGTGGTATGCAGCAGACCCTGAAAGGGGGCAGCCGGGAGCCTGGCCGTCAGGCACGGCACACGCCTGTAATCCCAGCCACTCTGGAGGCCGAGGCAGGAGGATTACGAGTTAGGGGCAGCCTGGGCAATTTATGGAGATCCTGTCTCAAAGTAAAAAGTAAGAAGGGGCTGGGTGTGGTGGTACACACTTGTAATCCCAGTACTTGAGAGGCTGACACAGGAAGATTACGGTTCGCGGACAGCCTCAGCTACTTAGTGAGGCCCTTTGCAACTCAGTGAGACCATTTCAAAATAAAGAATAAAAAATAGGGCTGGGGGTGTAGCTTGGAGGTAGAATGCCCCTGGGTTCCATCCCCAGTAACACACACATGCGCGCACACACACACACACACACGACTGGGAGTGTAGCTCAGTGGTAGTGTGCCCCTGGGTTCATTCCCCAGTATAGCAGGAACAACAAAAAAGGAAGCCTGGTGGTCTGAGGGTTATCTGTGTAGTTGTGGGGGGCCAGAAACTCCTTCCTGGTTTTCTTTCTTACAATTGCTCTTCAAATGCCTGTATTCCTTTTTTTTTTTTTTTTTTTTTTGGTACTGGAGATTGAACCTAGAGGCATTCTACCTCTGAGCTACACCCCCAGCCCTATTTTTTTTATTATTTAATTTGAAACAGGGTCTGACTAAGTTATGGAGGGCCTCACTAAGTAGCTGAGGTTGGCCACGACCCTGTGATCCTCCTGTCTCAGCCTCCTAAATGCTAGGATGACAAGTGTGCGCCACCAGGCCTGGCGAGTGTCTGCATTTTTGAAAACCACCCAAGCCCTACGAGGCCGCAGAAGACAAGCTAGCTTCCTAAGGAGCACAGAACCCCAGCACACACACCTGTGCCCCTTGCCCGGCTCATTGTTTCTCCCCTGGGCAGAGCTCTGGGCTTTACATTCACCTTGCTTGTCATCTGGACAGTTAGGTAAAACTGTCCCAGACTTGGAAATGGAGAAGGAGATTCCTGCAGGCCCTTTAAGTGGTGCTGGGCCTGGGCATCGCCTAGCAGTCCTGCCCTCGGGGAATTATCCCATTTTCCTGGGATGTAACTGATAAGTAAAATAAAAAATTAAATGCGAGTAAAATAAAAATAAGTGAGTACGGCGGAGTGTGAAAAACACGAGAGAGGTCCGGTACACGTGGCATGTAAAGTTTTAATGGCACGGCTCTCCCGGGGATCAGGGCGAGGCACCGTGGGGCCCGCGCGCCTGTCCGAGGCTTGAGGACGCGGGCTCTCCTTTTAAAGGCATGCATCTCGCGAGATGGGGGTTTTACTCGTGGGAACGCCCAATTCTCGCGGGGGTTTCAGCCCCTCCCTTGCCCTGCAGAGGTCATGTGACACAAAGTCACATGAGTGCAGGACCCAACTTAACATTCCGGCCTTTTGATGGTAGGGATAATGGATGACGATTGGACCCTCTAGCTTCTTCCTGCTGTCAAGGGGCGTCGTCAGGGGCCCCAGGCCGGGAGGAGTCGGGAGTTCAGTCCCCCAGAAGGGGGTACAGGTGAGTGCATAGCTGCAGTGCGAATTGGAGGTTACCCTGGACAGCTTAGTGATGTGCGCTTGAGGAGTCTTGAACAGGCAAGGGCTATTAAAGAAAAAAACAAATCATGAGATTGAGCAGGCGACCAAAAAGGAGACTGGCTTACTCAGTACCTGGAGAGCTACCCTGAGCTGGCAAAGCGGATGGAGGTTGAGGGATCCAGGAGCCATCAGTCTTCAGCCAGGCTGAGTAGGGCCAGTGGCGGGGCCTGGTCTGGAAAGGTGCTCCCCCTGTGTTGAGGCACCTGGGGCTCACCCTTTTCCAAGGGCACTGTTCCAGTGGCCCTCCTGGCCACACGCCGAGCAGTCTGATTGGTAGGCATGGCTTTGCCCCACTTGAGGCAGGCTCCTGGAGGTAGTTGTTGTTGCAGTCCTCCACACCTAGGTGGCGCTCCAGAGGGCTGAGCCGCCACCACCAGCTGAAGGGCAGCTACCAGGGATCTGCTTTTTGGCAAAGTCGGAGTGTACGCTCCATTTCCGCCTGTTTCTCTCTGGAATTAAAACTTAGATGCTATGTTAAGGTTCTGTCAGCTGTGACGGACCTATACTCACAAAGAGCGCGTCCCGGGGCTGGTGTCCGGCAAGAATGGCAACGCAGACTCCCCATGGGCAGAGGGTGTCGCCCCAGCCCCGGCCCGGCGTTTCCCACAGCACCTAGGGCGCGCCCGAGCGGGCCACCCAGCAAAATTGCAGTCTGGCGCAGGCCAAGATGGTGACAGTGACATCACCAGGCAGTGACTATGCGCCATCACAAAATGGCAGCTGGCAGGAAAATAAATGGAAGCTGATGGGGGAGAGCATTTGGAAGGATACCAGACCGCTTATAAAAGTTCCTAACTATTCCTGGGCCACCGCAACCTATTTCCCAACTCGTATCAAGGCAGACAGGCTCTCAGGGCATCTGCTAGTATAAAGGTTCGACTTCCCATAATTGGTTCGCGGGCGGAAACGAAGAACAGGAAATGGGCGTCCCCGATTTCCCTGCTCAATCGTTCGGAAACAGAGGTTAAGAGATAGGGAAGAACGTCTTCATTCCTTCTCAAAACCGGAGGATGACCTGGTCATCCACAGGGTGGTCCCAGTGGACCGGGGGACAATGGGTCACCAAGCGCTTGGATTTTTGGGTCCCAGTGGACCGGAAGACCCAAGTCCGGAACCCGCTAACCAAGGGAAGGAGGCAGTTTACCGGAGTGAAGTGTTGCCAGCCAGCGCTGGCTGCGACAGAAGCGCTGAGAAGCTGCTGGGGGCACGGTGGAGCTGGGGCGCGTGGATGCCGGTGGCTGGTGTGGACGGCACTGGTGGCTGGCGCAGGTGGGATCAGTGGGGGTGCGCAGGCGGCATGGCTTGCCGGGCAGGCGGCGTGGAGACAAAATGGCTTCCAGGCACGCGCCAGACGCTGAGGCTGGGCCCCGAGGAGCACCGCCAGTGAGCCTGGCTCGGGGCGGGTGGGGCAAACCGGCCAGAGGTCCCGGCGGTGACCGGAGAACCAAGCTGGAACGGTGCTTTAGGAGGTCCAAGCGGCAGGCAGAGGTCCTGGCCCGCGCAGGCAGTTGGCAGGCAGAGCAAGTGCCAAGCTGCCTGGCTCGGGCCGGAAAGATGGCCGCCGACTCCTAGGATTGGTTAGGAGTGGAAAGTGGGAGGGATTAAAGATTGTGAGGCCTCCAGTGAGGCCATGAGGTGGGAGGGGTTAAAGATGGCGAGGCCTCCAGTGAGGCCATGAGGTGGGAGGGGTTAAGGATGGCGAGGCCTCCAGTGAGGCCATGAGGTGGGAGGGGTTAAAGATGGCGAGGCCTCCAGTGAGGCCATGAGGTGGGAGGGGTTAAGGATGGAGAGGCCTCCAGTGCGGCCATGAGGTGGAAGGGGTTAAGGATGGCGAGGCCTCCAGTGAGGCCATGAGGTGGGAGGGGTTAAGGATGGTGGGGCCAAGATGGCGGCCCCCCAGTGATTCCACGTGTCCAAGATGGCGGGCCAAAGCTGGCGACCCCCCCCCCCCAGTAATCCCATGTGGCTGCTTACCGGAATGGCCAGGCCCAGGCAGCAGGGGTGGGCAGGCACAGGGTGAAGGGCGCCAGGGCGCGAGTCTGAGTGGAGGAACCAGCTGGAGCGCGGGCTGGACTTGGCGGGCTGGGGGCTGTTTAGCAGAGTGGCGGCCGCCTAGATGGAGGAGGCAGGCGGCCCCGGCAGGCGGGTCTAGGCAACGCCAGGCGCGGAGAAGACATAGGCGCGCAGTGTGGCGCAGTCCGCGGGCGGCGCGGTCCCATTCCAGCGGCGGGCGGCATGGGCAGGCGGGAACGGCGGTTTTAGGAGGTCCAAGCAGCAGGCAGAGGTCCTGGCCCGTGCAGGAGGTCAGCAAGTAGAACAGGTGCCAGCATCACCCAAGGAGCCTGGCTCCAGGCGGGTGGAACTAGCAGCCTGGCGGCCGGTGGAGCCTGCACGCCCCGGCGGTGGTGGCCGCGGAAGATGGCCACCGGCGCTCCGGAAGAGAGCACATGGGCGGGAAAAGATGGCCACCGGCTCTCAGCAGAGCGCGGGGCCGAAAAGATGGCTGCGGGCTCTCAGCAGAGCGCGGGGCTGAAAAGATGGCCGCGAGCTCTCAGCAGAGCTCGGGGCTGGAAAGATGGCCACCGGCTCTCAGCAGAGCTTGGGGCCGAAAAGATGGCCGTGAGCTCTCAGCAGAGCTCGTGGCTGGAAAGATGGCCGCGAGCTCTCAGCAGAGCTCGTGGCTGGAAAGATGGCCGCGAGCTCTCAGCAGAGCCCGGGGCGGGAAGAAGGCCGCCGGCTCTCCCGGAGAGCGCGGGGCCGGAAAGATGGCTTACGGTCCGGGCAGGCACGGGGCGGCAGCGGCGGCAGTGGTGGGAGCAACGCCTGCAAGCGGAGCACTGGTGTGGGACCTCACAGTCGAGCTGCTGGCGGGTCGGAGAGTCCAGGGCTCAAAAAGAGAGTAAAAATAAAAAGAGAAAACAGAAAAAAAAAAGGAAAAAAATGGGGAGGGACCCAAGAGTTCTCCCGGTTCGGCACCAAATGATAAGTAAAATAAAAAATTAAATGCGAGTAAAATAAAAATAAGTGAGTACGGCGGAGTGTGAAAAACACGAGAGAGGTCCGGTACACGTGGCATGTAAAGTTTTAATGGCACGGCTCTCCCGGGGATCAGGGCGAGGCACCGTGGGGCCCGCGCGCCTGTCCGAAGCTTGAGGACGCGGGCTCTCCTTTTAAAGGCATGCATCTCGCGAGATGGGGGTTTTACTCGTGGGAACGCCCAATTCTCGCGGGGGTTTCAGCCCCTCCCTTGCCCTGCAGAGGTCATGTGACACAAAGTCACATGAGTGCAGGACCCAACTTAACAGTAACCTCTGTCTAACTTGCTACTTGCCATTGATTAGGCTATTCTACAACTCAATAAGGAAGGGATAGAAAATTTATAGCCACACAGGCTTGTTTTTTAGTGATATATTACATATAAAAATAATTTAGTGAAAAGACTAAGATTTTATTTTTTATTTAGTAATTTAGCAATATTATTATTTCCCTATTCTTTTCCTCAGTGGTTGTAACTACTTTGGTGTCTCCTATGCTTATTTTCTTTCTGCAGTGCTAGGGATCAAACCCAGGGCCTCCGGCATGCCAGGAAAGAGCTCTAGCACTGAGCTACCCCTTCAGCACTCCTGCGCCTTACTGAACCAGCTCTCCATCCTGCTGGCCCTCTCATTTACTAAATACATTGTTGATACATGCTCATTCTGTATTTGTATGAAAACCATATTTCCATCTTAACATAAAAATTATATGGCAAAATTGACTTTTTAAAAATGTGTAAGTCAGCCAGGCATGGAGGTGCACACTTGCAATCCCAGTATTTGGGAGGCTGAGGCAGGAGGACCACAGGTTCGAGGACAGCCTCAGCAACTTGGCAAGACCTTGTTCAAAATAAAAAATAAAATAGGGCTGGGGGTGTAGCTTGGAGGTAGAATGCCTCTTGGTTCAATCCTAGTGCCCCCCCAACTCAAAATGTATAGGTCTCTATATTCTAACTCACATATACACACATGTAACTACTATAATTATCCGAATACAGAACATGGCCATCACCCCAAAAGACTCCCTTCTACCAGCCATCCCTTAGAACCATGCTTTTGGCTTTTTGAAAGTTATTTTTTGGCAAGATGCTCAAGGGAGCAGCTGACTACAGGTGTGCCTACGTGTCACCCCAGCCCAGGCCTATGGAGTGACCTGTCGCCCCGCCGCCCGCTGCCAAGCTGAGGGGAAGGTGAGGTGTCTTAGAATTTGTCAGCAGTCTGAAGAAGTCTGTTGGGCAGAGAAGATCACTACACTCTCCTACTGCCCATGCCTGCCCTCCTTGGCAGGGCTTCCAGGGTCCACTGAATTACACATGAGCACAGAGAAAAATCCCTACATCCTCAGGGTCCTTTGGGGACCTTTCTAGGTGTGGGTAGTGGAGTTAGTCACAGGAAAGGTAAATAATTGAACTGAACATGGGCCCAGGCCAGATGTCCCATTAGCTCCTCCCAGCCCACAGGCCTCTCCAGAGGGAAGATGGAGGCATCCTGGATTCCGCGAGGAGGAGGGGCTCCTATGGGACCTCTTGGGACCTGGAGTGGTGCTGCTCTCAAAGCCTGGGTGTTACTGCAGGCAGAGGCACGAGGACCTCGGGAATAGAAGAACCTCCTACTTTTAGCCTTTGTTCAGGGATGGCCACAGCAAGGACATGGCCATAGGAGGGGTGTGCTGTGGAAGGAAATGGGGCCAGCCACAGGGCGGGGGCAGTGAGGTACGGGCTGTCCCCAGATAAAATAGGGCAAACACCATCAGACAGACAGACAGACATGCCCTCAACCTCTCCTTGCTCTGTCCCCATCTTCCCCTCCCCTCCCCTCCCCTCCCTTCCCCCCTCTCTCAGCATGCAGAGCCTGTGGTATGTGTGAATGCTACCTAGAGCTTCAAGTCTTCATAGGTTTAGAGTCCATAATCCTCTCTCTAGTGCCTCCCTCTGAAATCAAGTTTTTACCTGTTTATTGGGCTTTACTGACAGTGGAGGTGACTCTTGGACAATGCTCTGTGTAGCCCTGTTTCCCTCTGGGAGGGTGGGAAGGGACAGCGAGGAAAGCAGCCTGAAGTGCAGGTGACCACCGGCCAGCCTCAGGGGCCGGGGGTACTGACAGACACTTAAACAGCTGGAGCCTCAGTTTCCCCTCTGAAAATTGTGGCAGCCCTCTATTCAACATTGGATTCTGTGCTCTGGATTTCCAAGTTCTTTCAATGAATGTGCTTATCTCTAGGGTGACTGTATTACTTTTAGCCTTCAAGCCGTGACATTTCTTACGAGTGAAAGGGCGTGGGAGTCATGATACCCTAGGACGATATGTGTAAACTGGAGCTGTGGCAGGCAAATAGCAAACTATGGTGACTTTTCTTATCTCCCAAACTACATTGGAAGCTTCTTTCATGAAGGGGCCCAGTCTCCATCCGTGATAAATATAGACTTGGTCTTTGTTTGCAGAGAGATATGAATATCTTTTATATGCTAGGGAGGTGACTGGTGGCTGGAGTCCCCTAGATAGCTTCTGGTTGGGGGCTGGTGTCCAGAAACACCAACGCATGATCAAAGGGGTTGAGATTTCAGCTCTAACCTTCAGGGAGGGGAGAAGAGCTAGAGGTTGAGTTATTCAGTAGCCAGTGATTTAATCAAGTGTGCCTCTGTAATGGATGCTCCATAGAAACCTCTAGATGATGGGGTTCAGAAAGCTTCCAAGGTGCTGGGAGGGCACAGAAACTCTGCACACACCTGCTGTATCCAGCGCTTCCATGTCACCGCACCTGAGTTGAATCCTTTGTGATTTGGTCACAGAAAGGAAAATGCTTTCCTGAGATCCGTGAGTCATTCTAGCAAATTATTGGGTCTCAGGAGGTGCTCATGAGAACTCCTGATAAGTAACCGGTTGGTCAGAAGTTTAGGTGACAACCGGGACTTGCAACTGGAATCCAAAATGGGGTCTTGTGGGATCGAGTCCTTAACCTGTGGGGCGAGTGTCAGAAGTGAACGGACATGGAGGGCACCTGTTGGTGCCAGAGAATTGGAGTCTGTCTTAGTCTGTTTTGTGCTGCTACACCAGAATAATAATTCTGAATAATTGGTAAAGAGCAGAGGTTTATTTCTTACAGTTCTAGAGGCTCGGAATTACAAGAACTAGGGAGTCACCTCTGGTGACGAGGGTCTTCACACTGCACCACCCATGGGGGAAGGCACTAGGGCAAGATGTGGTCAGACTCACTTTCCTAACCAACTCACTCCCACATAACAACATCCATCCACCCATCAAGGAGGCGTACCTCTCAACACTGTTGCGCTGCAGAGTGGGTGTCCAGCACTTGAACTCTGGGGTACCCATTCGAACTGTTGCAGGGACCCCTTGGGTTGAGGTCTTAGTCTACCCTAGAGCTGCGTTTACGGAGCTGCTCTGTACACAGGGCTTCGTGGCTGCTTTAAGATATTTTTTTCCAAAGAAATTCCACCCAGTACAAATGTAGAGGCAGCTGCCACTTGGTTTAGTTCAAACATCTCAGTAGGTTGGGTTGGTTTTAAGTGGCGGCCATTATGAGTAAACACTCCACTCGGATGGAGAGTGGACTTTCAGGGAATTAGGCCAGGGTGGGGCTGCTGAGATCAGGGCTCAGCTGACAATCGGCATGTGGCTGAGGCTTCCAGGACCACGGTTTTATTGGAGGGAAAGGACATGAGTTGGCATACCCAAATGGGGCGTCAGGTATCTACTCTGCATGGAAACCTGCTAAAATTCTTAGAAGAAATGGGAATTTTAATACTGGTTTTCAGGACCCTAGGAGAGCAGGTTTATAGTTCTAAGAGGAAAAAACAAGAACAAAACAAACAAGCAAACAAAAAAGGTGAACTTGACTTCCCCAAAGTGTGTCTGGCTGGGCCGGGCAGAGCCAGCAGAGTTCATTCCCTTGGTCACTTACAAGGCTGTGGCTTGGAGTTGATGGGAGGTTTTTTTTGTTTTGTTTTTTTGGTGGTAATTAGTGAACACGGGGTGATCTGCCACTGAGCTACATTACCAGCTCTCTCTCTCTCTCTTTTTTTTTTTTTTTGGTGGTACTGGAATTTGAATTCAGGGACATTCTACCTCCAAGCTATACCCCCCAGCCCTTTTATAAACACACAAAAAAATTTCCCACCTCTACTACTCCTAGGTATCTTTCCAAAGGACTGAAATCAGAAAATCACAGTAATGTATGCATATTCATGTTTATAGCAGCGTCGTTCACAGTAGCCAAACTATGAAACCAACCTAGATGTCCATCAATAGACGGATGGAGTACAAATGTATGGGATATCCACAAAATGGAATTCTACTCAGCAATAAAGAAGAACACGATTATGTCATTTGCAAGAAAATGGATGGACCTGGAGATCATTATGCTAAGTGAGATTAGCCAGTCACAGAAAGTGAAGGATCATATTTCCTCTCATAAGTGGAAACTAGAGAGAAATCAGGCTGATGGAGTAGCTCAGGGGTAGATTGGATTATATCTCCAGGAAAAAAAAAAAAGTATACATAAAAATTTCAGAGAACTAGCTGGGCATGGTGGTACATTCTTGTAATCCCAGCATTTGGGAGACTGAGACGGGGATCTCAGTTTGTAAACAGCCTCAGCTACTTAGTGAGTCCCTTTGCATCTCAGTGAGGCCCTGTTTAAAAATAAATAAATAAATAAATAAATAAATAAATAGGGTTGGGGGTGTAGCTCTGAGGTAGAATGCCCCTGGGTTCTATCCCCAATACCAAAAAAAAAAAAAAAAAAAAAAAAAAAAAAAAATTTTTCCAGAGAACTGAATGAATGAATAGTCATCACAGGCACTGAGGGAGGCTGAACTAGGATTGCAGGTTCGAGGATAGCCTCAACAATTTAGCAAGGCCCTTGGCAACCTAGTGAGGCTGTTTCCAAATAAGAAATGAAATTGGGCTGGAGTATAGCTTCGAGGTAGAATGCCTCTGGGTTTAATCCCCAGCACCACAAAACAACAACAACAACAACAACAACAACAACAACAACAACAACAAAAGCCTCTCTTTTTCCTCACCCAGAGCACTCCGTGTAGTTTCCCAGGGGAGAAATGGGTTGGGCCTCAATTCATGCCTGTGATTCCAGGCACCTGTCCTGTGACTTCTGATGTACTGGACATGGTACACAGGGCCTGGCTCCCTTCTTGCAAGCACGGGCCTCACACAGAACCTCGGCTGTAGTCACCTGGAGAATGGCAGCTTAGCTCTCTGTGAAGTAAAATATTTTGGGTATGACATTTAGCCTAAACAAAGAGAGACCATCCAAAATATATTCTAAATATTTGTTCAAAATTTATTTAAATATTTTCATATGATATGACAAAGTTTTATTAATTTCTCGTGGCTTTAGTCATGATTATTTTACACATGATGACATGGCTGAGCCCGAGTACCACCAAATCCCCATCATTTTAAAATTAAAATATATCTCTTCATGATTTTTTTTTTTTTTTGGTGGCTCTGGGGATGGAACCCAGGGTCATTTGACCTCCGAGCTACAGCCTCTGCCCTGTTTTTTATTCTTTATTTTGAAACCGGGTCTCACTGACTTGCGGAGGGCCTCACTAAGTAGCTGAGGCTGTCCATGAACCGCGATCCTCCAGTCTCAGCCTCCTGAATGCTGGGATTACAAGTGTGTGCCACCACACCCGGCTTCTTCATGATTTTTTTTTTATAAAACTTTATATATTACATATGTAAAAATAAAATAAAATAAAAAGAAGAAAATAAGCCAAGTATGGTGGCACATGCTTGTAATCCCAGCATTTGGGAGGCTGAGACAGGAGGATCATGCAGGTTATTGGCCAGCCTCAGCTGCTTAGTAAGGCCTCTGAAACTTAGAGAGACCCTGTTTCAAATTAAAGAATAAAAAAAACAGGGCTGGAGGTATAGCTTAGATGTAGAATGTCCTTGGGTTCCATCCCCAGTACCTACTGCCCTCAAAGAAGAAAATAAAAATGTAGGCAGTTGACCACTGTCTATAGCTTGATGTTTTTCTTCAAATATTTTTTCTATATATGTTCACGTGAGAGCGTTGTTGTTGTTGTTGTTGTTGTTGTTGTTGTTGTTTTTATGGTACTGGGGGTGGAATCCAGAGGCTTTCTACCTCCAGGCTATACTCCCAGACCTATTTTATACTTTATTTGGAAACAGGGTCTCACTAAGTTGCTGAGAGCCTCACTCAGTAGCTGAGGCTGGCTTTGAACCTGCGCGATCCTCTTGTCTCAGCCTCCTCATCACTGAGATTATAGGCATGTACCACCATGCCCAGCTTCCTTATAGATTGTGTAATTCTGTGTATGAGTTCATCTTCCCCGGGGGCATCTTTCTTGGGACTTCCATCCTGTATGCTCTGAGTTTTGGAGAAAGGATTTCAGCAAGGGAGGTTTCAATATAGTCCTATGGAGTAGGGCACTGACCCCAAGCGGAGTCTTAGTTTAATGGATGAGGACTGTTGACTGTTTCCGTCCACACTGGGCTGCTGAGTCACAGAGTTGAGCGCTGCTCACGGAGGGGCAGCCTGGCCCTGCCTCCAGGGTCCATGCTTCCTGCTGTGTGTGCAGGATTCATGAGTCAGTAAGGAGACCTCCACTCATCATCTCGGAGTCCCCCGTGGGCCGGAAGCTCCTCTTCCTGCTCTGCCCATGGAGGTTTTCCTGTTTTGCTCAGTTTAGAGATTGTGTGTGTGTGTGTTACTGGGGATTGAACATATGGCCTTGTGTATGCTTGGCAAGAACTCTACCACTGATTATAGCCCCAGCCTTCCTTCCTTTCTTTCTTCCTTTCTTTCTTCCTTCTTTCTTTCTTTCTTTCTTTCTTTCTTTCTTTCTTTCTTTCTTCTTTCTTTCTTTATTTTTTGGTGGTACTGGGTGTGTGGAACCTAGAGGCTTTCTACCTCCGGGCTATACTCCCAGGCCTGTTTTATATTTTATTTGGAAACAGGGTCTCACTAAGTTGCTGAGAGCCTCACTAAGTAGCTGAGGCTGGCTTCGAACCCGTGAGATCCTCCTGTCTCAGCCTCCCAAATGTGGGGATTACAAACGTGCGCCACCACGCCCAGCTACCCAGTCTTTTTAAAAATGTTTATTTTGAAGCCGGGCGTGGTGGCGCACGCTTGTAATCCCAGGATTTGGGAGGCTGAGACTGGAGAATCGCGGTTCCCGGACAGCCTCAGCTACTTAGTGAGGTCCTTTGCAACTAATTGAGACCCGGTTTCAAAGTAAAGAATTAAAAAAAAAAAAAAATAGGGCAGGGAGTTTAGCTTGAAGGTCGAATGCCCCTGGGTTCCATCCCCAGACCTACAAAAAAAAAAGTTTATTTTGCCAGGAGGATCACAGGTTCATGGCCAGCCTCTGCTACTTAGTAGTTCCTCCATAACTTGGTGAGACCATGTTTTTAAATATTAAATAAAAAATAGGGCTGGGAAGCTGGGTGGGCATGGTGGCGCATGCTTGCAATCCCAGCATTTGGGAGGCTGAGACTAGAGGATCGCGTTTCGCCGACAGCCTCAGCTACTTAGTGAGGCCCTCCGCAACTCTGTGAGACCCTGTTTCAAAATAAAGAATAAAAATTTGGGCAGGTGGTGTAGCTTGGAGGTCTAATGCCTCTGGGTTCCATTCCCAGACCCTCAAAAAAAAAAAAAGTAAGCATTTTAATATTATATGCAAAATTGGTATAATTTATTGTTTGGTCCATATACTTAAGGTAAAATAATTAATATTAAATATTAAGTTAGTATTTAATTATTTCATTATTGACTAATCTTATGGATTCTATAGTATGAAGCATTCTCAGGAGTTTTTTCTTCTGTACCTGGGACAATGAAACAATGATTCCTTTCTTTCTTCTTGTTTTTCTTTTCTCTTTCTTTCTTTTCTTTTTTTTTCTTTTCTTTTTTCTTTCTTTTTTTTTTGTCCTAGGGATTTAACCCAGGGACATTCTACCTCTAATCTACATCTCAGCCCTGTTTTTATTTTTTATTTTTTTATTTTTTTTATTTTTATTTTTTTGGTGGTACTGGGGTTCCTGGAAGCCCTTCTACCTCCGGGCTACACTCCCAGACCTATTTTTACATTTTTATTTGGAAACAGGGTCTCCTAAGCCAGCGCGCAGGACTGGCTTTGAACCTGCGCGATCCTCCTGTTTCTGCCTCCCAAGCGCGGGGATTACAAGCGTGCGCCACCACGCCCGGCTTTTTTTTTTTATTTTGAAAGAAGGTCTCGCTCAGTTGCTGAGGCTGACCCCCCAGCCTATGATCCTCCTGCCTCAGCCTCCCAAATACTGGGATTACAGGCATGTGCCACTATGACCAGCTGGAACGATGATTTATTCTAGCCAGGATATGTTTATCTTTTTCATGATTTTTTTCTTGCTTGTTTTCCTTCTCCTACTTCCATTCTGCTGCTATTCTTTTCAAAATCTAGTACGTTGACTAGCTTCCATGCCCTCTCTTAATTTTGCAAGAGTGAGTTTGGTCAGACCATCTCATGCTTGAAAGTATGAGCGTGAATTCCGTGTGACACTTTTTGTGCCTGTTACTCCCTCTGTAACTGGAATTTGGGGCTGGGCCTCAGCTACTTAGTGACACCCTCTGCAACTCAGTGAGAACCTGTTTCAAAAAATAAAGAATAAAAAATAGGGCAGGGGGTGTAGCTCAGAGGTAGAATGCCCCTGGGTTCCATCCCTAGACCCGCAAATAAATAAATAATAAAATAAAAAATAGAGAGAGGTGTAGCTCAGAGGTAGAATGTCCCTGGATTCAATCCCCAGCACAAAACAAACAAAAACAGAACAAAAAACCCACCAAAACAAAACAAACAAATAAAAGCCATAGAATAAAACAACAATAACAAAAAATGCAACAACAACAACAACAACAACAAAAACACTGTAGAGAGTAACTTCCATCTGCCTGCAGAGAAGACGTGCCTGGTACTCACAGGCTTCCATGTAGCAGGTGCCATTTCAGCTCCCACCAAAAACAACGTGCAGGTTCTCTCACTCCATTGGAAAAGGCAAAATCCTTCCCCTCTTCCTAGACTGCACCAGGCTGGCCCCAGCAAGGCCACCCTTTCTGCTAGGGGCGCTCTCCCCACCCTGCCTTCCCATTCCCCCAGCACAGCGAGGAGGGGCCAGGTCTCTGCCATCTGTCATGCCAGCTCCCAGGAACCAATACTGGACAACCCAGCGTCCACATTGCCAGAAGCCCGAGGGCACTCCACACCGGGTTTAAGAAAATAGACACCTTCAACTGTGTCTGACTTGTTTGGGGCACTGGCTCCTGTGCCTGCTAATGTTTGCTACCGGGACCCATCACTCTGGGGCCTGGAATCGCCCTGTCCCGGCTTCCTCTGGAACATGGCGCTACCTGCTGCACATCTAGGGGACTGTAAGTGCCGTCTGGCATGGGTTAGATGTGAGCACCCGGGGCTGGCTCGCAGGAAGGGCTGTGCCTGAGATAAGGCTGGCTTGGGGAGCCTTGGTGCAGAGGAACCGGCACCTTCCCTGCTCCCCAGGTGGACAAGCGGCAGCTCTGGTCCCCCTGCAGCTCTGGTCCCCCTGCCGGCCTGGCTCTGCGAGTACGGGCCAGGCCCCTGCCACTCTTCTCACCTACCTGGGGTCTGACCCCCAGGAGGGCAGGGGCAGCGGGCCCCCCACTGCCTCACCCGTTGCACCTCTGCCCGACCAGAGGGCTTGAAGTGTTTCCTGTTTCTGTGTCTGAGATGCCAGGAGGCTGTTGTTGGCCTCTTTTCTTGCAGAGAAGAAAGCCACATAGGTGAGTGGAAGTTAGCGCACAGCTCAGGTGAGTGCTTCGGGCCACCGCAGGGCCCTGAACCTGCAATCAGGGGCCATGGAGAATGAGGGGGTGTGGAGACAGGATCACAAACATCCCCTTACAGCCAGAAAAATCACTGTTCTGGAGAGCGGCCAGGAACTGTCTTTGCTCTGCCTTTCTTTGTGGTTAGGATGTCCTGTAGCGAGACCTCCAGAGGGTGAGAAAGGCCCAGCCAGTCAGTCCCAGAGCTCGCCAGAGCCCGCAAGACGGGCTCCTGCGATCGACCAACCAGGGAGTGGCCGTGGCTCCTCTGCACATGGCCGAGGCCAGCCCTGTGTCAGGCGCCGCCTTGGGAGCCCCTTCCTGTGAACAGACACCAGCACACTCATTTTCACAAGCATCGCGACCTTTGCTGATAGAGACCTGGGGAAAGCCGGGGCCGCGTTCCCACTTTGAAGTGCTTCATAAACGACTTGGCATCTTCAGAACAGGAGGGTGACAGATTGGCTCACTGCCACCTGAGTCATTGTTTCCAGATGTGGTGAGGCAGAGGCTTGTGGCCAGCTGGTATCATGGGAAAAGCTCTGGATTCGAGTCTCAGGCACACGTGGGCTAATCGGCCAGATGCATCTGTGACAGGGAGGTGAGGCGGGGATGGTCCGTGCCTGGGATTTCGCACATAGAGCACTTGGGAAGCCGGGCCACAGGCTGCGCAGCAGGCTGGGGAGGGATGGATGCTAGACTGGGGCTGGATCTGAGCTACTTCTTTTTTTTTTAATTTAAAATTTTTCCATATAAAATAAGATTTTTAAAATATTTTTATTGGGGCATTATAGTCATATATCACATTGTGAGCGACTTCTTAATTATGTAAAAGTAGGCAAGTTACTTAATGTTGCTGGGCTGCATGAGGGGCATGCGTGGGCAGTGCCACGGGGCTGCGCCCTCAGATTTCATGTGGTGCTGTCTAGGGTAAAGCCCTTCCTCTGGGCTAATGGGGCAGAGCAAGGGATGGGTGCAGCTGCATTTGCCCCTGTGACCTGCAGGGAGCTTCTTGGGGGCTTCCCTGCCCCTGCTCAGTTGTCAGTTTCTCTTCTCAGCCTCAGCCTGGCCGGAAGCGAGGTGGAGGCGGGCAGGTTTCTCAAGCAGCGACCCGCTGCCGAGTGCACGCTGCCCGCTGGCATCGCCCCGCTCCCTGGAAGGGGAAAGAGAACGTGACCACATGCTCACCGGGGTTTCTCCTTTCTTTGTGTGACTCATTTCTGTGAGTGCCTCTGGTGAACATGTGGGGGAGAAACTTCTTGGCTCACTTTCCTGCTTTCCGTGTTTCTGCCAGGCAGAGGAGGTCCCCTCTGCGCCCAGCCCACAGTCCTGGGAACCGGCCAGCGCGCCAGGTCACTGGGAGGGCCGCCGTCCCAGGACCCGGGGTGCCTGGGCATCTCCGCGGCTGTGGGCTTCATTCCCTGCCAGTGCGTCGCCTGCAGAGGAAAAAAAATCCAGCACTGGACAAAACCCTCCACTCGCGGCCCAGGTCATAGTGCGGGGGCCTCGCGCTCCAGGTCAAAGGCCTGGGAGGTGCCACTGTCTTCAGGAGAAACACCTCCTGCTCCCAGGAAGGCCAGGGCAGCCTGGGAAGACTCCACAGCTTCTTCAGATTTGCCGTGGGAACCATCTACTACCTGTTTTCCTGTGATCATTAGTTGTGAAAATAGAACGGAAATGGCATGCGTGCTTAGCGAGGGGCAACCAAAAAAGAGAACACCTGAACCTGACTCGGCTCCTTTGTCCAGGAAGGTTTCTAAGAGGGGCCTGGGCAGCTGCCTCAGGGCAAAGTGGTGGGCCTGGCCCTGCAGCCTCCGAGGAAGCAAGAGACCTATAGGGGTGGGGGTGCTGAGCAGCTGGACCTGGTCTGTGCCAGCCAGGAATTTAGGGAGGGTAGGAGCGACTGCCAAGCTTACATGGTTCTTCTAGGAGTGGTCCTAAGATTATTTTAGAGGCCCTCGATGTAAGGGTCAAGAATCATGAAAACTCTTGGGAGCTGGGTGTGGTGGCGCACGCTTGTAATCCCAGCACTTGGGAGGCTGAGACAGGAGGATCGCACAGGTTCGAAGCCAGCCTCAGCTACTGAGCGAGGCTCTCAGCAACATAGTGAGACTGTGTTTCCAAATAAAAATATAAAATAGGTCTGGGAGTATAGCCTGGAGGTAGAAAAGCCCCTGGGTTCCACCCTCAGTACCACCCCCCCCCCAACAAACACAAAATTAACAACTCTGAGGGCACAGGAATAATAAAAAGGCATAAAAAGAATGTGACAACTATGGTAGCTGTCCCTTTTTTTTTTCTTTTTTTTTGGTACTGGGGATTGAACCCAGGGATGTATCTTTTTTTATTTTTTTATTTTTAATTTTTTTTTATTGGTGCACTGTATTCATACATCATAATGGGATAAAAAACAATCTTTTGTAGACATACATGCACACATTGCCCAATTAGCCCCTACCCAATCCCCACCCGGTTCCCCCCCAAGGGATGTATCTTTGAACTACATCCCTAGTCCGTTTGATTTTGAAACACGGTCTTGCTAAGTTATTGAGGCAGGCCTTGAACCTCAATCCTATCTCAGCTTCCCAAGTACTGTTACATTTAAATGGTGCGAGGGCTCTTTTTCTTATTCAACTAAAGTTTGTTGAATAGAAAAATAAAAACTAGAATAGAAAAAGAATAAAAAATAGAAGCCGGGCATGGTGGTGCACACTTGTAATCCCAGCATTTGGGAGGCCGAGACAGGAGAATCATGGTTTACAGACAGCCTCAGATACTTAGTGAGGCCCTTCTCAATTTAGTGAGACCCTGTTTCAAAATAAAGAATAAGTTGGGCATGGTGGCGCACACTTGTAATCCCCGCGTTTGGGAGGCCGAGATGGGAGGATCGCGCAGGTTCGAAGCCAGCCTCGCTGGTTTAAGAGACCATGTTGTTTTTTTTTTTTTTTGTTTGTTTTGTTTTGTGGTACTGGGGTTCCTGGAAGCCCTTCTACCTCCGGGCTACACTCCCAGACCTATTTTATATTTTTTAAAATTGGAAACAGGGTCTCTTAAGCCAGCGCATGCTGCTGGTTTCGAACCTGCGCGATCCTCCTGTCTCTGCTTCCCAAGCCCAGGGATTACAAGTGTGTGCCACCACGCCTGGCAAGAGAGACCATGTTTTGAAATAAAATATTAAAAAATAGGTCTGGGAGTGTACCCTGGAGGTAGAAGGGTTCCATCCCTAGTACCACCATAAACAAACAAACAAACAAACAAATAATAAAAAATAGAGTAGGGTGTGTAGCTCAGAGGTTGAATGCTCCTGGGGTTCCATCCCCAGATCCGCAAAAAAAAAAAAGAAAAAGAAAAAGAAAAAGAAAAAGAAAAACTAACAGGCAGCTCAGTGCAGCTTTACCAAATCTTTATTACAGAATCACAGAATCAGAAGGAAATAGAGAAGGAAAAAGCAGCCTGGCCCGCGTGCTGGAGAGCCTGAAAATGGAACTCTGACCCCTTTTTGAGATCCCAGCTTTTAAACAGATTTTGTATTGGTATTTTTCTTATCATCGTTACCAAGGCAATGAGCTAGTAACTTATTCCTTAGCCAGGTGGAACCTCTTTGTCTCCGGACAGTGAACTTACTAAGTGCAGGGGTCAAGAATCTACCTGGCCCTTAACTCTATTGCACTGGGCAGTATTGGTTGTTCATCAACTAGGGGCCTTCAAAGCAGCACACAGAGTTTACCTTTCCAATACCCAGACCAGGTCACAGAGGAGAGGAGGTAAACAGAGGCACTGATTGCCTCTATGTAGTTTTAGGGCTGAAGGCTTCAGTTGACTCTACGGCTTTTACTATAGGTTAATGATCAGAATGAAGGGCAGAGAGAGAACTCTGCATCGTAACAGCTGCCTCTCTCCCTGCCTGAGTGCCTGCGCAGCACCCAGGCCCTGACTACTTTTTACATTTTTGAAATTAATACCAAAGCAATATTCCAATACCGACACAGTACTGGGATTACAGGCGTGCAGCACCGTGCCCTGCTGAGAGCTAGCCTTAGAGAAATTGAAGATTTTCTCTGGGTCCTGCCTCATGTCATTGGCACCTCACATGAAGCCTGGGAGGTGCTGGTGTTATATTTTCCCCACCTTAATGAAAAGGAAACCAAGGGGCTGTGACATGAGTTAGGCATCTCCGAGCCACACAGCTTCTACGGAGGTGTGCTAGGTGCCGGTGCCCCGGTCATTTTCAAGTCATCAGAGGAGCTCTGTGGGCAGTCTAATTACGGTGAGGCCCGTAAAGTTCTCAGAAGGTGTTGAGCCTGGGTGTGAGTGTAAGTCTGACTGCCAACCCCACTGCACCTTCTGCCCCTGCAGCAGGAGCTGGTTGGTCCTGCCCTTCACTGGAATTGGCCACAAGGTCCCCATGGCCATCCCAGATCTCCCTGCTGCTGGAGCATGGTAGCCCTCTCTGGGCTGGCTCTTCCCTCCTCCTCCTCCGCCCCCCACTTTCTTCTTCTTCTTTTCTGTGGTGCTGTGAATGGGTCACAGAACTGGAGAGCAGCAGATTCAACTCCAGATAGCCAATCTGGTTCCTGCTTTTCCTGTATTTAATGCTCATGCGGAAAAACATAAGAAAGACCATGTGGCAGTGTAGAATTAAAATGGGGCTGTACACTGTTTTATGCCCTGTCACTAAAAGCGTGGAGTCCATATATATATAATATATATAATTTTTTTTCTTTTTTTTTGTGGGTCTGGAGATGGAACCCAGGGGCATTGGACCTCTGAGCCACACTCCCTGCCCTCTTTCTTTCTTTCTTTCTTTCTGGTCTGGGGATGGAACCCAGGGGCATTTGACCTCTGAGCTACATCCCCTGCCCTATTTTTTATTCTTTATTTTGAAACCGGGTCTCACTGAGTTGCAGAGGGCCTCACTAAGTAGCTGAGGCTGTTCGCGAACCGCTATCCTCCAGGTCTCAGCCTCCCGAATACTGGGATTACAAGTGTGCGCCACCACGCCTGGCTTGCTTGCTTGCTTTCTTTTCTTTCTTTCTTTCTTTCTTTCTTTCTTTCTTTCTTTCTTTCTATTTTTTGTGGTACTGGGGGTGGAACTCAGGGGCTTTCTAACCCCAGGCTACACTCCCAGACCTATTCTATATTTTATTTGGAAACAGGGTCTCACTAAGTAGCAGAGGCTGGCTTCGAACCTGTGTGATCCTGAACCTATGATCCTCCTGTCTCAGCCTCCCGAGTATTGGGATCACAGCATATGACACTACTCCTGGCTAGTTTCTTTTTTCTACTAAATGAAAATCCTTCTATGAGAGTCTTGATGATTTATAGTTTTGTAGCTACTGTTTTATGAAATTGTGTGATTTTTTAAATAATTATGAGAGCTGGTTTTTATTAAGCACTGTGTACTGGTGCTGTTCCAAGTGTGTTACATGCGGTGTTAACTCCCTTCATCCTCATAGCCAGCCTCAGGGGTGGGAACAAGCATACCAGTATTGAGAATGGCTTAGGAAGATTTGAGAAAGCTCTGATTATTAATAGATATATTTCAGAAATAATTGTGTCAAATGGTAGACCTGGAGAGAGGAAGGCTTGGCTTCGGTCAGGAAGCAAACAGCTCTTGAAACTGAGATTGACTTACCTAAAAGTAATTAGCAAGTCGATAGGAGAGGGGAACTAGGACTTTGTCTAAAGACAGATCTACATGATTAGATAATCTAGCTAGCATGGGAGGAGGGGGCCGACCTGACCTTTGATCATGACCTTCGTGAAAAGAGACCTAGGAGGAAAGGATACCTGGGCTCCACCTTGGCAGGGAAATAAGAGGACTACGTCAGAATTACATGAACAAGATGGAGGTCATGTGTATAAAAAAGCCGGGTCCACTTGTGGTCCCTTTGGTGAATTTGCTCGAATCACCTCCCACCCCATGCCATTTCTGAACGGCATGGGGCTTTAACTGTCTTCTGTATTTCTATCTTTTTAATAAACTTCTTTAAATCTTCAGCAAGAGTCCGGGCTAAAGTGTATTTACCCTTAGCTCAGGACAAGAACCCGTGGTTTTTCTGTTTTTCTGTTTTTTTTTTTTTTTTTTTTTTTTTTTTTTTTTGTGTGTGTGTGTGTGTTTGAGGGAAATTGTATCCGGAACCTAACGGGGGTCCTTGGGGACAGTTTTCCCAAAACTATATCATCTCTCACTGTAACAATTATCCCCATTTTACAGATGAGGAAACAGGTTGAGGAGGTTAGATAGCACTGCCCAGATGGCTGGAAAGCAGCCGAGCTGAGAGGGCCCTGGCAGTTTGGCTCCAGAACCCATTCTGTGGGCACTACCTCTGTTGGTCCAAAGTCCTTGAAGGTAACAAGGTGACATTATCCCAGGAGCCAGGAGCCGAGCCGTCAGACCTTAGCCATTTAACTAAGGCTTGCTGCTGCCTTCTGTTTTCTCTGCTCACAGGGTTGCTGTGGGGCCCAGGAGTGGACAGTCCTCAGCAGAGGTCTGATAGGCAGAAAGCATGTGGGATGGGCGCATGGGGTGGGGTGGGGCAGAGCTTGTGGAGCCCTGTCTACCCGGCAGCCAAAAGGTCATGGAAACCGAGCATAGTGGCCTGTAATCCCAGTGCTTGGGAGGCTGAGAAGGGAGGATCGCAGGTTTGAGACCAGCCTCAGCAACTTAAGAGCAACCTAGCAAGACCGTGTTTCCAAATAAAAAAATAAAATATGGCTGGAGGTGTAGCTCGGAGGTAGAATGCCCCTGGGTTCCATCCCCAGTAACACACACACACACACACACACACACACACACACACACACAGGCACAGAACTGAAAGTGATTTAAAAATAAGTCTTTCATGTACGTTTCTCACACGTCACTGATTGAACTCAGAGGCTTTCTACCTGAACTCAGCTTTCTGCCTGAAAGCTCTTATCTGTCAGGGATAAAGACGCCTTTTTTTGATGTGTGGATATTATATGGTTGAGAGAGTCTAGCACCCACACACTTCATTTGAGGAATCTGTCCAAGAGCTTCCACCCCAGAAACAAATGAAGCAAAGCAAAAACCCTAGGAGAGGAGAGGGGAGCTGGAGGGGAGAGGCGGGAGGAATGGGCCACGGGTGTTGAGTCAACGGCTCTGGCAGGAAGCCTGGCCAGGAGGCTGGATCTGCGAGGAGGTGGGACATTTGAAATACTACCCCTTTATCATCATACAAATATAGCAGGCAAATTTTTTTTTTTTTTTTTTTTTTTTTTTTTTTTTTTTTTTTTTTTTTTTTGGTGGTACTGGGGTTCCTGGAAGCCCTTCTACCTCTGGGCTACACTCCCAGACCTATTTTATATTTTTATTTGGAAACAGGATCTCTTAAGCCAGTGCGGCTGGCTTCGAACCTGCGTGATCCTCCTGTCTCTTCCTCCCAAGCGTGGGGATTACAAGCGTGCGCCACCATGCCCGGCGCAGGCAATTTTTTTAAAAAGAGTAAAATCATAGAGGAATGGAATATTTCATGAACACACTTGATTAGAGCAAGGCAAACCAGGCCCCCAGTGAATAGAGCGAGGAGAATAAGACCTGTTCCTTCTGCATAGAATGAGAAAGATTCGGCCACTCCAGGGCACCAAACGCCGTGTCTGAAACGCCCTCTGCCACTGGCTCACTGCCCTTTAAACCCAGATGAGAAATGACTCTTTGGGTCTGAAGCTCTGTTCTCTGTTCAAAGATCTCCTAAGTCTCAGGGAAGTCTGTATTTTCGACTCTAGTGATTACTTCCCTTCAACAGAAGCCTGCTAGCAAAGTTCTGTTCTGAGAAGACCTTTAATAAGGAATATGTGAGAGAGTCTGAATTCGAGGAAAAGGGTACTTGAGTGGGTGAGAAGCGATGGAAATGCCTGAGATAATTAACTTAAAAAGAGAAAAGGTTTATTTTGGTTCTCAGGGTTAGAGAATCCAGTCCATACTCAGCTGACCCCATTATTTTGGCCTCTGTTAAGGCAGCACATCATGGCGACCACTCACCTCACGGCCAGGAAGCACACTTAGCCGAGCCACAGCAGGGGAGAGGAGAACCTGTGAACCATTCAAAGAAGCAGCTCTGCTCTACCCACGCCTGCGGCTCCTCCCAGGCTGGGAACAAGCTCCTCCCCTCCCCTCCCCCCACTTCCTGCCCCTGCCACACCTGCCCTTCAGCTGTCAGATTGATGGCTGATGGGACAAAGGATCTCCTTTTAATTCAGCCAAACTCCTGAGAGGTGCAGCTGCGACTCATTGAACATCTCAAGCTTAGAGCATAATTAAGTGTGACTTTTAGCCCTGAAAAGAAAAGTCTGAATTTTAATTTGGGAGTTCCTGAGCAAATCTCCCTGACATTTGAAGACTGGAGCCTTGTCTAAAGCAGGCCTTTGGAGACTGGCAGGCCTCGCTGGACTTCAGCTCCTGTGGAGTGCATCTATCTGTTTTGCAGTTATGTAGCAGTGTAAGATTCAATTAGAATATAAATTTTCTAAATTAATCTAGAGAACTAAATTTGAGCTCAAGTGGCCCGCCATAGTTTACAGAGAACATAGGAAAGTTAATGATGATAGGTTGGGTCCCTCCCCGCAGGGGCGGGACCTTAGAAAAGGAGGAGACTCTGCTGGGCTATATCGCTGAGACAGGCGATATCGCAAGAGGGGCGGAGTTTCCACGCATAGCCCCACCCACAAGACGTAAACTTTAAAAGGAAGGGCATTTCCTTGCTAGCGGCAGAGGAGCTCAGAGGTCTCCAGGAGTTGTCCACCTTCTGTTCCGAGAGAAGACCGGATTAAAATTCTTTTTGGCGCACTGGTCTCTCGCCTTTTTTATTGCACCTAAAAAACTTAACAAATATTACATTTATTTTCTTTCTTGTTTTTATTTTCTCTTGCTTTATTGATATTCGTGGTGGTGCACGCTTGTAATCCCAGCATTGGGGAGGCTGAGACAGGAGGATCGCCATTCTTGGAGAGCCTCAGCTATTTAGCGAGGCCCATTGCATCTCAGTGAGACCCGGTTTCAAAATAAAGAATAAAAAAAAAAAAAAAAAAAGGACAGGGGGTGTAGCTCGAAGGTCGAATGCCCCTGGGTTCCATCTCCAGACCCGCAAAAAAAAAAAAAAAAAAAAAAAAAAAAACCCAAAAAACAAAAAACAAAAAAAAATCACTCTTATAAAGTACAAAGACATCATGTAGGCATTGTATATACACTTCTCTAGCCTCACACAATTGTGTAAGCACAGTATTATTACTCTCACTTCTAGGATGATGTTCTGGTTACCTATTACTGTGTAACAAGTCATCCCCCAACTTTAGTGGCTTAATACAGCGCTGGGGTGGGGCTGTAGCACACAATACACAACAAGTAAAAGAAACATAATTTTTTTTATTGCTTGGGATATGCCTTGATATTTTCCATTTAATTTTTTAAAATGTTGATCATGAGCTGGGCACCATGGCACACACCTCTAGATCCAGTATGTGGGAGGCCAAGACAGAAGTGTTAGAAATTACATTTCATGGTATAGTTAGAAAAGACACATGTTCAAAAATGGCTCCACAAGGTGATTTTGTTATTTGCAAAAAAAGGGTATACCACCAATAAAAGCATGCCAAGCAAGCATAATGAATGGGAAGTCCACCCAGTTTTTATCCCTAACACAGATTTCTTCAGATTTTCCCACCATCTTCCTGTTGATGGGAGCGTGGGTTCACAGTCTTACCTAAGGTTGGCCAAGACGGAAAGCCAGGGAGGAGGGGTTGGCTTTTGCAGTTTTCAGGAAATGGAAACTCACAGACATAGGACCTTATTCAAGGTTACAAAATGATGGCTTTACAAAATGGATTTACTTTAAATTAAGCTAATCCTTTGATTGAAAAGAATTATATTCTCTTAGGAGGCTCACAGGTTCAAGGCCAGTATGCAGAAACTTGGCAAGATTCTGTTTCAAAAATAAATAAGTTAATTCATTAATTAAAAATAGAGCTAGGGGTGTAGCTCATAGGTAGAACCCCCTGGATTCAATCCCCAATTTATCACCTCAGAACAAAATATGTTGATCATATCAGAGATCAAAATATTCCATCCTAAAATGTGAACGTAGGATGCAAACACATGCTATCCCCAACATGCCCTTTTGACATAGGATTATTTTGAGTTGATTGAGAAATAGACACAGAAGTTTTGAAAAGCAGAAGCCACATTTTTGTAAAGGAAATTTACATTGATGGAGTAAATCTCTATTTGTAAGGAAGATAAGGACTGTAAATCTAAATTGCTGGACTCCTATTAGCAGAGAAGGCACTGACTTAAACCCACGCAGGACACCTGACCAGCCCTGACTTACTGCATTTTCCCTGATCCCTTCCCATAACTTCCCTCTCCCACACCCTTCTTTCTTTGTTTGGCTGAAGATGCTCTTTTAGTCCAAGTTCCAGGCACCTCTCTGAGTTAGTTTTTGAGTGTCTCCCCTGTAGCTATGAGCTAGGCATATTAATCAACACTGGGTTCCATGGTGCACACCTGTAATTCCAGCTACTTAAGAAGCTGAGTTTAAGGCAAGAATGTTTACTGAGCCCAGGAGTTCCAGGTCAGCCTCATCAGTACAGAGAGACCCCTGTCTCTAAAATAATAAATAATCAATTAATTTTTAAAACCCCAAAACTTGTTTTTCTCTTGTTAATTTGTCTTTTATAATTGGGACCCTAGCCAAGAACCTAAAAGAATAGGAGGAGAAGACACTTTTCTTTCCCTATATGCCTGCATATTTTCCTGCCGATGGCTCACAACCTGTACTCTGAAAACACTGTTAAACAAGCTGGGCATGGTGGTGCACACTGGTAATCCTAGCATTTAGGAAGCTGAGACAGGAGGATCACGGTTCACAGACAGCCTTAGCTACTTAGTGAGGTCCTTTACAACTCACTGAGACCCTGTTTCAAAATAAAGAATAAAAAGTAGGGCTGGGGATGTAGCTCAGAATTAGAATGTAGAATGTGCCCTTGGATTCCATCCCCAATACCAAACAAACAGTTAAACAGCATGCCCGCTTCTCCCTCCCACTTAGCCTGGGTATTTGTAATGCTCTTATGCCTGCAGAGCATGTTTTAAAACATACATTATCATACTTAATCCCTACACAATCCTAAAATGGAAATAATAACCCCCATTCTTTTTTTGTGGTACTTGGGGATTGAACCCAGACATATTCTATCTCTGAGCTATGGCTCCCATACGCTACAAACTTATGGGGCTTGTAGGGCCCCAGCCCTATTTTATTTCAAAACAGAGTCTAAGTTACAGAGGGCCTTGTGAGATTGCTGAGGCTGGCCATAAACCTGTGATCCTCCTGTTTCAGCCTCCTGAACACTGAGCTGAATGTGTTACTGCACATGTATAGCCCCCCCTCTTTTTTTTCTGCGAGTCTGGGGGTGGAACCCAGGGCATTCGACCTTCGAGCTACACCTCCTGCCCTATTTTTTTTTCTTCTTTATTTTGAAACTGGGTCCCACTGAGTTGCAGAGGGCCTCACTAGGTAACTGAGGCTGTCCGCAAACCATGATCCTCCGGTCTCAGTCTCCCGAATGCTGGAATTATAAGCGTGCGCCATCACGCCCGGCTCTACAGCCCCCTTTTTACAGAGGGGTGAAGGAGTTCAGGAAATGCCACCCAAAATATCCCAGTGTGTGTGTGTGTGTGTGTGTGTGTGTGTGTGTGTGTGTGTCCTATTTCCTTTGAACTGAGGGCACTTGAGGACCAGGGATGCAGGCAGGGGCTTTCTCTGAGCTCCCCTTATCTGACGAAAAGGAACTCAAGTGTTCTGAATTCCTTCCTGGGGATCTTATCAAGCAGAGAAGATGGACACAGAACCTGGGATGGGGACTAGAGGCTGACACCTGCTCTGACAGTCACCTATTCCAAGGGCTGCTCAGGGACACCTTTTATTACCTGTGAGACTTATGTGCATAAAAAAAAAACATGCTTATTCACTGGACAGTTCCTCTCTACCCTGGTGTCACATGCCCCATAAGCCCAAGACCCCATTCTTTTCTGTACCTTAGGATGATATATAAGCCTGAATCACCTGGCCCTCCTTTAAGTCTCATATTTTTTTGTATAAGAACATAAATACCCCCCCCCACACACACACACTAACCTGTCTTAAGAACTCAGTGGGGCTGGGCATGGTGGTATGTGCCTATAATCCTAGTACTTGGGAGGCTGAGACAGAAGAATCACAGATTCAAGTAGCCTCAGCAAAATAGTGAGACTGTCAGTAACCTAGTGAGACCCCATTTAAAAATTTAAAAAAAAAAAAGCTGGGCGTGGTGGCACACACTTGTAATCCCCGTATTTGGGAGGCTGAGACAGGAGGATCATGCAGTTTCGAAGCCAGTCTCAGCTATCAAGTGAGGCTCTCAGCAACTTAGTGAGACCCTGTTTCCAAAATAGAAAATGGGTCTGGGAGTATAGCCTGGAGGTAGAAAGCCTCTGGGTTCCACCCCCAGTACCACCAAAAAAATAAATTAAATAAATAAATAAATAAATAAATAAATAAATAAATAAAATTTTGGAGTAGCCCACCTCTGCACCACACAGGCAGAACGGGAAGCTTTTGTGTGATGACGTGAGCCTAGGTCTTAGCGTCAGTACCGCCGTGATGTTACCCTAGGTGACCCCAAGGCACTAAGGTCTGTCAGCCTGAGAACTAATGTTCATCACCAGGTACCTTGCTAGCCAAGCATAACTGCCTGTTTGGCTTCTGTAACTCCTGCTTAGCTTGGACCTGCAGGAGACAAAGGCCATTAAGAACCTTCTATTCTTAAAACAATTGAAAGGTGGACAATAGAAGGGACAGACTTGGGCTGCCTAGCTCCTGCACAATGCTGTTCCTGGCTTCTGTACTTTCTGCTTGACTTGCACACCCACTAAAAGAAACTGTTGATTGTCCATTCTGTGGGAACCTAAACTCTTCACTCCTGAGCCTGTGAATTTGACATATAAAAAGAGCCCTGAGAAACGGCGGGGGGCTACGCTCAGGACTAAACACCCTGCAGTGGAGTCGCTGGTCAGCTAATAAAGACTCTCTATTCGGCTTAAACTAAGTCTTACACAGCTCTTCTCTGCAGGTTGCGCTGTAACATTTGAACACAGATCTCTGAATTTAAATCCCGCACACTTTTTTTTTTTTATCAGAATCAGACTTCTAGTCTTGCTTGATAAAGGTGATAAAATTGAGGGTGGTTTAGGTTGAACTAGACAAAGTAAACTCTTCCTGTGTTTGCTCAGTTCTTAGTGTTCACAAAATCTCACGTTCTTCCCCTTTGTGAGTCTGGGGCTGCCACGCCTGTCCTCCCTCCACCCTTTCCCAGCCTGAGGCCTGTGCAGGCCACACACACACACACACACACACACACACACACACACACACACCGCCCATGGTGGTTGACCTTGGGTCTGAGCTGTGTACTGAGCTGGCGAGGGGCGGCACCGCCCCGGGCTGAGGGCAGAAAAGGGTGAGCCCAGAGCCCTACCTGGGTCAGGCTGCTTCAACAGAGTATCAGTGGCTGGGCGTGGTGGCACACACTTGTAATCCCAGTACTTGGGAGGCTGAGACAGGAGGATCTCCGTTCAGTTCACAGACAGCCTCAGGTACTTAGTGAGGCCCTCCGTAACTTAGTGAGACCCTGTTTCAAAATAAAGAATAAAAAGTAGGGCTGGGGGTATAGCTCACAGGTAGATTGCCCCTGGCTCCATCCCTAGTATGGCAAAAAAAAAAAAAAAAAAAAGTATCAAGCCCTGGTGGCTTATATACACAGATACACAGACCCTGAGTCCTAGAGAAGAAGGTGCAGCAGGTTGTGTCTCTTAGCAGCTTCTTGCTGTACCCTCACTTGCTGGAAGAGGCAAGGTTGCTGTTAGTATCTGTTTTATTAGGATACTAATCCTATTCATGATGGCCTCAACCTTGTGACCTATCACACCCCAAAGGTCAATTCCTCCTCCGAACACTATCACTTGGTGAGGGGATTACGCTTTTATTTATTTATTTATTTATTTATTTGGTGGTACTGAGGATTGAGCCCAAGGGGCTTTTTACCACTGAGCTACAATGCTTGTCCTATTTTTTTTTTTTTTCTGTGTGTGTGGAACTGGGGATTGGTTTGATTTTTTATTTTGAAACAGGATGTCCAGAAGTATGTATACACCTACAGTCTTCCTGCCTCAGCCTCCTGAGTACTGGGATTATAGGTGTGCACCACCACCTAGCCCAGCTGGAATTAGGCTTTTAACATAGGAATTTGGGACTGAGCACAAGCACTGAGACTGTACCACTGGCAAGCTGGGCAGTCCTACCAGGGAACACAAATGGTGGCTTGAGGAGGCAGAGAGGTCCCCTTCCACCCTACTGTCCACTGAATGAACTGCCGAAAGGACAGGGCCTCACGTCCCCAGGAAACGCTGGGCAACCATGAGAGAGAAGGAGGATGGGGCGGGGACACAACGAGGAGACGCTGGTTTTTCAGGTCAAATGTTCCCTTTTCTGTCTTTGGCAACTCTGCTTCCTTGGGTTTCCTACACGAGGTAGAGGTGAGGAGAGTTTACAAATATTTCAGACACGCGAGCTCTTATGTGTGCAGGGAAGGCCCTAAACACATAAACACTGGTGTATCTAAAGAAATAGTGAAGAAGAGCTTTTAAAAAATTTTTTTTGCTGTATGGGGGATGGAGCCCCAGAGGCATTTTGCCTCTGGGCTACACTCTCAGCCCTAATTTTTTTTATTTATGTGGAACTGGGGATGGAACCCAGAGACATTGTACCTCCGAGCTACATCTCCAGCACTATTTTTTATTCTTTATTTTGAAACAGGGTCTCACTAAGTAGCTGAGGCTGGCCGAGAGCTGCAATCCTCCTGTCTCAGCCTCCCAAATGCAGGGATTACACGCGTGCACCAGCACACCCGGCTCAAGAAGAGCTTTTTAAATGGGGGGCCAGGCTCAGAATCCCGGATGGGGAGAATGTTGCTCTATTCTGTAGGTGCGGCCCTGACTACCTGGACAGGATTCTGGAGCACCCAGGACTAACAAATTCCTTCTGTCCTACACATGTCGTGGGGGGTTAATAACTTTCTGCATTTCTGGGACAGCAGTCTGAGACACGGTAGCTGCAAAGCCACACCTTCATGTTACGTCCCACTCTGCAAGGAAGGAGGTGTGCCAGAGAGATGGAGCTGTCGCAGAAATGTCGCTCAGATGCTGTGGGGTGAACGGCCTTCCCCCCCCCCCCGGGGCTGGAGGGAAGTGCACCGTGTCGGTCTTGGAGCTGTGTAGAGGGCAGAGTAACAGGTCTCACCTGAGTTCAAGCCCTAGGCCTGTCCGCATGCAGTTTTCAGGTCTGGATTCATACGAGCGAATGTGTCTTTGAGAAAAGTTGGCCTCAGTCCCTGCTGACAGCCGGCCGAGGTAGGACACCACCGTCTCTAAGACACAGCTTAATCTCCATGATGTTAAATGAAGAAACATGTTGCTTACAGCTAGTGATTCTGCTCATGAAACAGATGCAATGCTGCCTGAGCATGTGACCAACTTACTCAGAGGTACTGAGAACTTTCCTGCTTTTAACCCTAAAAGTCATGGTTCTTGTGAAATCCCTAATCCCAGACAAACCCAAAGGCTGATTACTGCCCACCTGGTCTTCTTCGCAGGTCACTCCTCTGGCCTATGGAGCTGTATAAGTCAGGGCTCTGCAGAGGGGAAAAAAAAAACCCAATTAGAATAAATACAAGAAAGGGTTTATTAACTCACATGAGCAGTGTCTGAAAAGACTCATAGAGGGCTGTAGGCTGGAGAGTTGGGGAAAATGGTAGCTGCTCCATCCAAGAAGCCAGAAACCTCAGGACCAGAGAAGGGTGGGCAATGATGTAGCCCTGGCTCATGGCTGAAGGCTGAAAGCCCCCAGGGAGCTGCTGGTGCAAGTCCACATTCAGAGGGTTCCACGTCCCTGGGTGACAGTAGCAGAAACCTCGCTGCTCAAGGAGGGTTGGGAGTGCTGGCTTCCCCTTCCCCTGCCTCCCCTTCCCCTCCGATATTGCCGCCCACATTCAGAGCGAGTCTCCTGGACTCAGTCCACTAACCCACAGGCCAGTCTTCTCCAGAATCTCACCCCCAAAGTACACACACACACACACACACACACACACACACACACACACTTTACCATCTCCCTAGGCATCCTTTGATCCAGTCAAGGTGTGACCCCAGTGAGCCATCCCTTATTAGACTGGACTGAACATCAGGGTCTGGAACCTCAAAGCCAGCAAGCGCTGGGACTTGAGACCTAACTCAGGAGAATAAAGGGATTTCAATACTTGACTTGGGAATCTGAGAACATTCTCTGGGAACCCTGGGCCCGGCCTGTTTATTTGGGTTCTCTTGGGCTTCTGTGCAATTGAAATCATTAAAAAAAAATTCTCCCAGGTATGTCTTTCCATTTAGGGGAATGAGGGAGTTAATTTCAGGGGATCTTTTGTCTTTCTGGCTAACGGGGACCTTACTGAGGCAGGGAGAGTGCCCTGCAGGGCTCTTAGGGACAACATTGTGAGAAATAATTCTATCTTTTCTGTCAAACGAATAGCTTGACTTGAGCTCCATTTTGTAGAACTGCCATTGCAACCTCGCGTGTGCTTGTATTTTTGTAAAGCTAGCATTTCCTGGAAATGGTGAGCCTCAACCCCTTCCCCACATCCCCTTCCGCCAATGGCGTAAAGCTTGTGAGGCGGTGCTCCCACCAATGGGAGCGTGGCGCAGAAGCCCCCCTGAAAATAAAACGCCCAGCAAGTTTCCTCCACGCTGTTCTTGCACACCTGACTTTACTGGTGGCAGGATCCCCGTTTGCAAAAAGTAAAATTCATCTTGCCGAGCTGCTTTCAAATACGAGTCTCTTTTATGACGCCATAAAAATTTACTTCTGACAACATGACTATCCCAGGTGCTGGGCCTGCCATCTGAGAAGCGGCCAGGAGGGAACCAGCCCTTCTGCCAGGACGGACGCACCCCACACATCGTCTAAATGAAGCACAGAACCTGAGCTCCAGCCGGTGCTCTGCCAATTCTCCCAACTCTGCAATAACAATCCCCGCTGCCTTTCCTTTCCCCAGAGAGGGGATCTACCTCTGAGATACACCCCCGCCCTATTTTATATTTTATTTGAAACAGGGACTCGCTAAGCTACCTTGTACTGACCTGGAACTTACAAGGTCCCTGTCTGGGATTACAGGTGTGGACCACCATGCCTGATTACCAATAAACTTCTGGAGAAGAGAATCAGTCCTCTCATATCTGTCCCACAGGGCCCAGCATAAATAGGTGTTTATTTTCCTATAAGCTCCTAGAAGACAGGGGGCAAGAGTTTGTGTTTTTGACACTGCGTACCATTATTAGGACTCGGAGAATAATGCCCTAAAAATATGGCTTTTGGGGTATGCTAAGCATTTGGTTTGAATGAAAAGCTTGGATTACTTCAACCCAACCAAGATTAGGGAGAGAATTTCTGGAATTCCCTTATCTGCTTTAAGGGCAGAGTTCAAAGGGGACACAATTGCCTCCTTCCCCACTCTGAAATCCTATTGCCGGTTCAAAGCCTGAGGAATGCAGCCACCCTTAGAGGGACTTCCCTTCTTATGTTTCAGTGCCAGTGTGTGTGTGTGTGTGTGTGTGTGTGTGTGTGTGTGTGTGTTCCTGGGGACTGAACCCAGGAGCGTTCTACCTCTGAGCTGCACCCCATCCCTATTTTTATTTTTTATTTTGTTTTGCATTTTTCTTTCTTTCTTTCTTTCTTTTTTTTTTTTTTGGTGGTACTGGGGGTGGAACCCAGAGGCTTTCTACCTCTGAGCTATACTCCTAGACCTATTTTATATTTTATTTGGAAACAGGGTCTCATTAAGTTGCTGAGAGCCTCACTAAGTAGCTGAGGCTGGCTTCGAACCTGTGCAATTCTTCTGTCTCAGCCTCCCAAGCCTGGGGATTACAAGCGTGCGCCACCACACCCGGCTTTTATCTTTTATTTTGAAACAGGATCTCACTAACTGCTGACAGCTCACTAAGTTGATGAGACTGGCTTCGAAACCGTGATTGCCCTGTCTCAGCTTTCCAAGTACTGGGCTTACAGGCACGTACATCCAAGCTGGCGCAAAGAGAATTTTTGTTATAGAACAGTTTCTGTAGGGAATGCTCACCCCCCTCAGTTATTAGTTGCAACCCCTCAAAGTTGTCTGTGCTAGCGAGCCACTCTTCCCCTCCCTGTAGGAAAAGGTTGATGCCTTTTGTCCTGTTTAACCTTTGTTAGTTCACACCAGTGAGCCTTCAGAATGGAGGGGAAATATCCCTGGCCAACACCATGGCGCCCTGTGAGTTATCCACGAGTGAGTGTCGACTTGAGCCAAGCCGCAGAGTCAATAAATACCTGAGCCAAGGGTGCGTTTCTCCATCTGTTCAGTCACCAACACTTAATACGTGCCACGCGCCGTGCCGGGCCCTCAGGATTCCGTGATGCATGAGACTGCAGAGTGTTTGTCTCTGGAAGACACACAAAAACCTAGTATGCAGATGAATAAAGTCATCATAATTATGATAAATGCAAAGGGAAGGGAAAGGGAAAGAGGCCTAACTGAAATTGGAATGTTCTGGAAAGACTCCTCTGAAGACTTGACAGCTGTCAGGGAGGAAAACCACTGTGTCTACTCTTCTGTTTAGCCATGAGGGCTTATAAATTAAATTCATCTTCCCAAAAGCAGCTCAGCAAAAGACAGAGTTCTATCAGGCACATGGGAAATTCAGAGAAAAATGCGACTCAATGGCTCAAAGAGGTGTTAGAATTTGAGGTTTATCCACCTTCTTTTTGGGGGAGAGGTACTAGGGATTGAACCCAGGGGCGTTCTACCTCTGAGCTAGAATCCCAGCCCTATTTTCTTTTCCTTTTTTTTTTTTTTTTAAACAGGGGCTCACAAAGTTATTGAGACTGCCCTCAAATCTGCAACCCTTCTGCCTCAGCCTCCCAAGTATTGAGATTACAGGCGAGCTCTATTACGCCTGACGCTCATATACCCTCTTGATGGGAAAGAGGAGTGGAAAGAAGGAACTGCTGGGAAAAATGGCTTTGAGGAAAGGTAAGCGGGCTCTTAGGAGAATAGATGGGAGATGTAATCTGTTATGGTTTGGAAAACTGTCCCCAGGGATCTTTGTAGACCCCTGGGAATAGTTTCCCGAAAACTCCCCAAAGGGGAAAAAAAAAAAAACAGAAAAAACACATGTTCTTGTCCTAAGCTAAGGGTCAATACACATTAGCCTGGACTCTTGCTGAAGCTTTAAAGAAGTTTATTAAAAAGAAATACAGAAGATAGTTACAGCCCCATGCCAGAATGGCATTGGGGGGTGGGGGGTTCAAATGAATGCCCCACCAAAGATATAACACGTGGACCGACTTTTTATACCCATGACCTCCATCTTGTTTATGTAATTCTGATGTAGTGAATGTCCCTGTAACGTTCCTCCCCCAGCAAGGTGTGGTCCAGTGTCTACTTTCACAAAGGTCGACCCCTCCTCCCATCCTAGCTAGATTATCCAATATTATGTAAACCTGTCTTTAGAATGAGGAGGAGGAAGTCCTAGTTCCCCTCTCCTATGGACTTGCTAATTACCTTTAGCTAGGTTAATTTACATTGGAATAATTGCCCGCTTCTAGGCAGAAACCAAGTCCTTTCACAGATTTGCCCCTCACCCAATTTTTGGAATGTATTAATAATCAGAGCTTTCTCAAATCTTCTTAGGTCATTCCCAATACTGGTACATAATCCTTTAGTGACAAAGTCCATGCCGTCATTTTTTTTTTTCACACCTTCACATCTTCTTTGGTGATTGGAGTCAATCTTTCCTGGTGTGAAAAGTCCTGGAGAGGGGATTTATGACAGCTGATTTCTTCTGGAAAGCTCTGCTTTTAGTCAGATAAGTTGTAAACTCGAGTCAGAAGAGAAGGGATGGCATGAGCCATAATGAAAATGGCATCTGGAGTGGGAGGAACAGGAGCGGTGGTGAGAGCGGCGGCCTGAGCACTGACTGTGGTGAGCTTCCAGGAGGCTGAGGCCTCTGCTTCAGGCGAGGAGGGCGGAGGCCACTTCTCTGTGGCATTACAGATCTCTGCAGCTGGAATGGCCTCGACCCACACAGCTTCCTCTATTTCCCAGCTGAGCCATCAAGGGCCAGCAGATGCCTGGTCCACCATCACTGGGCTCGTGAGGACTTTGGGGTTTGGATTCGGTGCTGGGGGTTGAACCCAGAGTTAGGCGGCATGCTTGCAGTTCACCCCTGAGTGACCCCCAGCTTGGTGAGCGCTCCATGAGCCCGTGGGGCCTCCACCGTCCCCGCTGCTCAAGCACCGGGACACGGACTGTGGGGCTGAGAACGGGCACTGTGGACCCGCAGACACACCAGTACCTCAAGTTCCCCAGAGCGCTTTGCTCCTCCAGGTGACTTCATGCAAATGGAGTCATGTGGACTCCCCAGCAGCCCTGAGAGGGGTGTGCCGGGAGAGCTGAGCACGGTGGGGTCCCAGCTCCACTCCTGAGCAGGATGGGCCGGAGCAAATTCCCTTTCTTCTCTGATCCTTAATTTCCCTCCTCTTTTAAATGGGATCCGCGTCTCTGAGACACCAGAGTGGCTGTCTGTGGGTGAAACCCTTGCGAGGCGCCCGCACACAGCAGGCCTGTCCTGGAATGCCGAGGCCCTGGCTGTTGATGCACTTAGCCCTCCCTATTCCACAGAGGAAGAAAGAGGTAAATGGTCTATGTTCTTTCACTGAATGTTCATCATATATTTAAAAGTAGATATTCATACCTCCAATAAAAAAACATTTGTGAGCCAGGTGCAGTGGTATGCACCAGTAATGCCAGTACTTGGGAGGCTGAGACAGGAGGATCTCAGGTTTAAGGCCAGCCTCAGCGATGGAGTGATAGCCTCAGCAACTTAGCAAGATCTTTTTGTTGTTGTTGTTGTTGGCACCGGGGTTCCTAGAAACCCTTCTACCTCCGGATTACACTCCCAGACCTATTTTTTATATTTTTATTTGGAAACAGGGTCTCCTAAGCCAGAGCTGCTGGCTTCAAACCTGCGCGATCCTCCCGTCTCAGCCTCCCAAATGCTGGGATTACAAGCATGAGCCACCACGCCCGGCTGCAAAATCTTGTTTCAAAATAAAAATAAAAAGAGCTGGAGGTGTAGTTTGGAGGTGGAATTCCCTGGCTCACATGCTCCTCCTGCTCCTACCCCAGCCTCGTGCCCTCTGTGTCTTCCTCTCAGAGGAGAGACGCTTGAAAAACCTCAGCTCAGAAGCCTCAGCGGCCCCCATCCTACTCAGAGAAAAAACCTAGACTCCAGCAGGGGTGGTGAAGGCCCCGCGTGGTCTGTGAACGTGCAGCAGCCCCACTGCCCCGCTCTGTCCTCCCTCCCTGGCCCACTTGATGTTTTAAGGTCACACTGAGCACGTTCCTTGACCAGGGCCTTTGCCATCGCTGCCTCCTCAGGCCAGACGGCCCCGCCTCTGAGAGCCACCAAGTTCTTCCCTCGCTTCCTTTCGTTATTTGTTGCACTTATTACCATCTGACATACCGTGCCAGGATTGGAAAATTGCTCCAGCATTAGTTTCTAAAATGTAAAAAGCAGTCAGAGTCTGGGTGCTACACCAGCACTCAGGCAGGGAGGGGCGGCCGCTGTTAGACCGCACAGCTCCCCTCTCTCCGCCCTTTGTTCTAATGATTAGCCGATAGTATGAATGTACAGGAAATTAAGGCCTTTAGCCTTAGAAGTCCTAGAGACAATGAAGTCTTTGGCCTTCAAACTACGAAGAGACAATCAGTGCCTCTGTATACCTCCTCTTCTTTGTGACCCAGCCTGGGTATAGGAAAGGTAAACACTGTGTGCTGCATCAAAGCACCCATAGTTGATGGGCAACCAATACAGCCCAATAAAATAGAGGTGGAAACAAGGTAGATTATTGACCCCTGTACTTAGTAAGTTTACTGTGTGGAGACAAAGAGGAACTACCTGGCTAAGAAGTAAATTGCTAGCCCATTGGCTTGGTGACACTATAAAAACATACCAATACAAAAGCTGTCTTTAAAGATTAGGGACGGAGAGGGGGTCAGAGTTCCATTGTCAGGCTCTCTGGCATCGCTGCCAGGCATGCTGCTCACTTTTTTCCCTTTCTCTTTCCTACTGATTTTTTACAAGACTTGTTGAAGCTGCACTAAGTTGTCTATTAGTTTTAATTTTCCTGTTCAACAAATCCTAGTTGAATAGAGGAAAAGAGCCTACAGTGCTGTTACAATCATAACAAATACTAGGTATTTATTTTCTTGTTTGTGATCTATCTTTTCCACTTATATATGAACTCCATAAATAGCAAAAATGGCAAATCTTTTTTTTCCCCTTGCTGCCTTCCTAGTTGTTAGAGCAGTACTAATCTCCTAGTTGATATTCAGTCAACATTTAAGGAATGAAAGAACAAATGAATCTGTCCAAGTCAACAATGTAAGCATAATGATGCTTTTAACATTGTATAACATTTGCTAATATGGTTGGACTACAATTTATGCAACCTTGTCCTTATTAATGTGTGTGTGTGTGTGTGTGTGTGTGTGTGTGTGTGTGTGTTACTGGGGATTGAACCCAGGGCCTTGTTACATGCTAGGCAAGTGTGCAACCACTGAGCTACATCTCTGGCCCTTTTTATTTTTGAGACAAGGCCTCACTAAGTTGCTCAGGTTGGCCTCGAGCTTCTGATCTGCCTTTGCCTCTGGAGTAGCTGAGATTGTAGGTATGTGACATTGTGCCCAGCTTCATGATATTCACATTGTGTCTACTTTTTCTTACTTTCAACAGTGTTTATGATAAACATTTTTGCACAAATACTCTCATCTATCGGGCCTTTTGATTTCTATAGGATATTTCCCCTAAAGCTGGATTGACGTGTCAAGAGGTAGGCAAATTTAAATTTTTTTTTTTTTTTTTTTTTTTTTTGTGGTGGTACTGGGGTTCCTGGAAGCCCTTCTACCGCTGGGCTACACTCCCAGACCTATTTTATATTTTTGAAACAGGGTCTCTTATGAACCTGCGCGATCCTCCTGTCTCCGCCTCCCAAGCGTGGGGATTACAAGCCTGCACCACCACAGCCTCAAATTTAAATTTTAATAGCGGTTATTGCTTCATTTTAGTCACAATTCATAGGCAAATCCCCAAGCAAGGTGCCACTCATTTCCCCAAACAGGCCAGGGTGATACTGTCCTTATACCAGTAAGGTTTTGCAAGCCACAACCACAAAAAATTAAATCTGTTAAAGACCACACGAGGGATTTGGCCACCTAGGACCCTGCCATTGCCTCAGGCATAGTGTAACCTGCAGCCATGACAAGTAATGTGCATGATTGACAAACACCCTTGGTCTCTGTGTTTTCTTCCTGTATTTTCAAAACAAGAGGCCGATGAGCAATGCTGTGAAGGACTGAGGGTCGTGCCCCTGCTGGCCTTAGAGACATCGCTTTGGAGGGAGAAAGAATGTAAACATGTGTGCCTCTCCCCTCAGAGAGGGTGAGTTCAACAGGTCCTGTGTAACCAAATATTGTTTCTCGGTAGAGCCCAGGGCCATTTTCTTCTTCTCCTGTTGGAATTTGTGGCTCTGGAGGCATCCGTGAATTAGCATAGCGTTCACGACCCTTGCACATGCCACCTTTGTCTGTTGTCTATGACTGTGTCACAAGCCACGTGGAAACTTGGTTGCTTGAGACCATGGTGATTTGTTCGCTCCTATCTCTGGGCTGAGGTTTCTTTACTGTCTCCTCTAAAGTCACGTATGCAGCTGGAATCAGCCAACAGCTGAACAAGGACCAGACGGTCCAAGATGGCTGTGTTCACATGTTTGACAGGCTGGCTGTTGGCTGTTGGCTTCAGTTCTCCTCTAAATAACCTTCCATCTTCTAGGCCAGACTGGGCTTTGTCACGTAGTGGCAGAAATGTTCAGAGGGCAACAGCAAGAGCTTAGTGACATCTTAAGCCTCGCCTTGGGAGCTGCAGTGTTACTTCCATCTCTCTAGGAGCTGCAGTGTTACTTCCATCTCTCTATTGAGCAGATGAAGCTATGCTTCCCAGATGCAAGGAGTGGGGGGAAATAGACTCTATTTCTTGATGGGAGGCACTGCAGAGCTCAGATTGTAAGAAGGTCTGCCATGTTGGGGGCCCTTATATAATAGCACACTACAGTGTCTGAGGAATGTTCTGAGCACCTGAAATCCCAGTACTTAGGAAGCCCAAACAGGAGGAGCTCAGGTTAGAGGCTAATCTCAACAACCTCGTAAGCCCCTCAGCAACTTAGTGAGATCCTGTTTCAAAACAAAAAAATAAGAAAGTCTGGGATGTAGCTTTGAATGCCCCTGGGTTCAACAACAGAAAAGGAATTTATATTGTTCTTACATTTCTAATAAAGCTTTTGCTTTGCTTATTAAGTAGGCGTTAAAGCTTCAGAACTGTGAATTTTTTTTAAATTTTTGTGATATTGGGGATTAAACCCAGGGACATTCTACCTCTGAGATAAACCCCCAGCCTTTTTATTTTTTATTTTGAAACAGCGTCCCGCTAAGCTGCGGAGGGTCTTGCCAAGTTGCTGAGGCCGACTCTGAATCTGAAATCCTGTCTCGTCCTCCCAAGTAATGAGATTACAGGTGTGTGCCGCCGAGTCCAACTTGCCTAACTTGATTTTAAAATTTATATTTATTAATTACATTCTGCATTTTGCCTTTTGCCTTATAGTGTTGATACTTTTAAATGTTTTAGAAGAAAAATAACCTGTCTTATTTTGCAAATTCTTGGATCATTGAGAATGAGAACAAATCCAGTTGGGTTGATTTAGAAAATATAACTGGCCAGGCATGGTGGCGCACGCTTGTAATCCCAGCATTCGGGAGGCTGAGACCGGAGGATTGCAGTTTGTGGACAACCTCAGCTACTTAGTGAAGCCCTTTGCAACTGAGTGAGACCCCGTTTCAAAATAAAGAATAAAAAACAGGGCTGGGGGTGTAGCTCGGAGGTAGAATGCCCCTGGGTTCCATCCCCAGACCTGCAATATAATTGGAGCTCAGAAAAGAAAAAAAGCCAAAAGGCAGTCTGCTTAAATTTTTTTAAATTGGAAATGTTGCAAGCGAACTTTTTTTGGGCAGGTATCTCATAAAACTTAGCAGAGAACTTCACAAATTCTCTTCGAATGAAGTCTTACTTGCTGATAAAAACTGAAAATAAAGCGAGAGGATTGTCATTACGAGCTGCACTTGAATAGGTGGAATGCAATCCCAGCAGCAAAGGAGCTCTTACCTTACCAACTTTGGACCTAAGGGCAGACCCTCAGGAGGATGCAGGAAGCCTCCGCCCGCTGGCGCTGGCGGGGTGGCCTCTCAGCCCCCGCTTGGCCTGCAAGTCCTTTTCAGGTTGTGCAGGAGAACAGGGCGGAGCCATTCCGGGAAGCCTGGGCTTTGTCAGATTCTTCAGCGGGGAGGCCCGGGGACACTCAGGGCGCGGGCAGGGCCGCTCCTCCTGACAGGTGCCCAGTCACAGGCGCCCCAGCTGTGGGTGCCCCTGGCCTGTGCCTGGCGTCTCTGGGCTTCTGCTGGCCCAGCAGCCTGAGTACGTGCAGGCTCCTGGCATTGCTTCTGGAAATGAAGGCAGCTGCTTTCCTGTTTGCTTTTCCCATCTCCACACAATGCCCTGTTTACCCACAGGAACCACCATGAATTGACAGTGCTGTCAGATCCACTACCACCTAGCAGCTGTCTGCCAGGCGTGTTTGACTGCACAGCAATGGGAGGGAGGGACGCAAGGCAGAATTTCACTCCTCCAGAGGAAAGGGATTACAAGGCCACACAGCTTCTCCGTAGCAGAACCAGGATTCTCAGTTTCCTGTACACTAGTTGGGCGTGGTGGCGCACACTTGTAATCCCAGCATTTGGGAGGCTGAGACAGGAAGATCACAGGTTCGGCCAGACTCAGCTACTTAGTGAGGCCCTCCACAACTTAGTGAGACTCTGTTTCAAAATAAAGAATAAAAAATAGGGCTGGGGGTGTAGTTCAGAGGTAGAATGCTCCTGGGTTCCATCCCTAGTAACACACACACACACACACACACACACACACACACACACACACACACACATAGGGCTAGGGTTGTAGCTTGCAGGTAGATTGCCCTTGAGTTCAATCCCCAGTACTACAAAAAGAAAGAAAGAATAAGTTTGAAGAGTAAAGAGCCAGGTGTGTTGGAGTATGCTTGTAATCCCAGTACTTGTGTTAGAAATAACTTTTCACAGTGTTAAGAAAAGACATGCGGTTGAAAATTGATTGGCAAGGCAAGTTTACTTTTTTTTTTTTTTTTTTTTTTTTTTTTTTTTTTTGCAAAAAAAGGGTGCCCCCAGGTCTGTGAGAGAATATCCCTGACAAAGAAACAGGTGGCTCTCAGATCCCTGATGCTCCTCCTGGGCTGAACTCCTTTTGGTGGGAGTTACAGCTGGACCAGCACCTGCAATCTCTTAAAAGATGCTAATTTTGCAAAGGAATGTAAGTCCCTACCAGATAGCAAAATAGTGGTTTAAGTTTAAATTTTCACTTTGACAGAAAAGACAAATATATTCTTATACTTGGGAGGCTAAGACAGGTGGATCACAGGTTCGAGGATGGCTTCAGCAAGTAGTGAGACTCTCATTAACCTAGTGAGACACTGTTTCAAAATAAAAATAAAAATAAAATAGAGTTGGGCGTGGTGGCACACGCTTGTAATCTCAGCATTTGGGAAGCTGAGACAGGAGGATTGAGGTTTGTAGACAGCCTCAGCCACTTAGGCCCTTTGCAACTGAGTGAGACCCTGTTTCAAAATAAAGAATAAAAAAATAGGGTTGGTTGTGTATGGAGGTAGAATGCCCCTGGGTTCCATTCCCAGTACCACAAAAAAAAAAATTAAAATAAAAATAGGGCTGGGGAGTAGCTTGGAGGTAGAATGCCTCTGTTCAGCCCCTAGTACCAGTAAAATAAAATAAATAATAAATAATAAAAATATAGAGATAAAGGAAAAAATGTTATGGTTTGAGATAATATGGTTTTGGGGAAACTGTCCCCGAAGAACCATGTTAGGGTTCCAGACACAATTTCCCTCAAAACACACACACACACACACACACACACACACACACACACCCAAACAGAAAAAAACAGAAAAAGAAAAAAAGCGTGGGTTCTTGTCCTGAGCTAAGGGTCAATACACATTAGCCCGGACTCTTGCTGAAGATTTAAAGAAGTTTATTAAAAAGATAGAAATACAGAAGACAGTTACAGCCCCATGCCAGAATGGCATGGGGAGGGGTGTTCAAATGAATGCCCCACCAAAGATACAACACGTGGACTTTTTATACCCATGACCTCCATCTTGTTTACATAATTCTGACGCAGTAAACATCCCTGTAAGGTTCCTCCCCCAGCAAGGTGTGACCCCTCCTCCCATCCTAGCTAGATCATACAATTATTATGTAAACCTGTCTTTAGAATGAGGATGAGGAAGTTCTAGTTCCCCTCTCCTATAGACTTGCTAATTACCTTTAGCTAGGTTAATCTATACTGGAATAATTGCCTGCTTCTAGGCAGAAACCAAGTCCTTTCACAGATTTGCCCCTCACCCAATTTTTGGAATATATTAAAAAATCATAAAAAGATTCCAAAAAAAGCGTCCAAAGATTTTCTCAAATCTTCCTAGGCCATTCCCAATACTGGTACAAAAACCACAGAGCTACAGACCAGAACAGGCTCTTTAACTGGAGTGAGCCTTGGGAGGGGGACTCACCAGGAGAGAGCCCGCAGGAGTCAGGAGCCCCCTTCTTTTTAGACCGGGGTTTTTTATGGGGCATTTAGGAGGGAGGGAGGGAGGGAGAGCAGGAGGTCCATGGATTCCTCTGATTGGTGGGTTTAACAGTGGGCCAGGACGTGTCAGCTTGTGAGGCCGGGGCAGAGGATGGTTGGAAGCCTCTTCTTGCCTTTCCAGAGATTCCTTGTGTCCCACCTCTTCCCACCAGGCCTCACAGTCAGACCTCATGTTGCCCACAGTCCTTACAGCTAGTTATTTTGTTTCTTGCCTCTTTTGTAAGACAGCCCTCTCCTGGCAGGCTTAAGGAATGGATGAGTTTACCAATGCAAATATTCAAATGTTTAATGAAGCCGGGCGTGGTGGCGCAAGGTTGTAATCCCCGCGCTTGGGAGGCTGAGACAGGAGGATCGTGCAGATTCGAAGCCAGCCTCAGCTACTTAGTGAGGCGCTCAGCAACTTAGTGAGACCCTGTTTCCAAATAAAGTATAAAATAGGACTGGGAGTATAGCCCGGAGGTAGAAAAGCCCCTGGGTTCCACCCCCAATGCCACGTACACAAAAAAATTTCCTGCCTAATATCTTGCTTCTTTTCCCTATCATATTAATTTATTCAGTTAATATTTTCTGAGTACCTAACACATGACAAGCACTCTTTTAGGCATTAGGATTTGGTAGTGGACAACACAGATGCATTACTCTGCCTTCTGGAATGTTTATATTATATACGATGTAAAAAGTAAATATACAGGATAGATGGAGATATATACTATGTAGAAAAGCAGGGCAAGGGGAGAGAAAGTGTGTGCAGGTGTGCGGTGGGTTCTTGCTGTTTTGCACAGGATAATAAGGGAGACCCCCCTCCTCCCGCGCGCCCCATATGGGAAGAATTGTTGGGCTAAAGCCAATTATAAAGAAGCAGATGCTGGAAAGTCCACTGCCCTTCCTCTAGAGCAGGACGCAAAAACAAAAGACATCCTGCTGCCCACCCCTTCCTCTTTTTCTTTAAATCCCTTTTCTCTCTCTCTTGGTACAGGAGATTGAACCCAAGGGCCCTCTACCTCCAAGCTACACCCCCCGGCGCCCCCTTATTTTAAATTTGAAGCAGGTTTTTGCTAAGTAGCTGAGGCTGGCCTCTAGCCTGCACTCCTCCTGACTCCTCCTCCCAAGTACTGGATTAACACTTGCACACCACCCCCTTTCTGCCATGAGAACAAAAGGCGCTGGACCCTAATGGACCGGGAGACAGTAGCAAGGAATGTACACCAACATGCTTTGCCAACCAACCTTTAGCTGCCTCTTACTTTCCTTCCTACAAGCTGCTACCCCCAGAGACTCAAAATCTGTTTGTCCTGTCACTTCTCTAAAAACGCACTGCTCCTTGTTGAAGGTGCTATAGAAGCTGCAGCTCAAAGCTGCCTCTGAGGCAGACACTCCCTGGGTGTCTCCCAGGTATATGTGAACGTACAAATTAATGAATGGATGCTTATTTTTCTCTTGTTAATCTGTCTCTAGTTACAGAAGTCCGCTCCAGCTAAGAATCTATGAGGATTGAAGAAAAAAACCATGTTTCCTTCCCTGCCAGCAGTCAGTGAAAGGTGTGCAGAGCCCTGAGGTGAAGGATCCAGCTGTGTGCAGCCCTGAGCGGAGCCTTGGAGCAGAGGGGGCAGCCGGTGCGGAGCAGGTGGCGGGTGACCGGGGACCCCAGCAGCCGCCGTGCCTGCACGGGGGGCACATCCTGGAGCCTCAGAGCGATCTCACTCATCTTCACATCTGCACCTTATTTATTCCCTGGTATGTATCTTTTATAGCTGAGCTAAGCTGGTTCCTCCTGTCAAAGACTCAGGAGACTTCTGCTCTCTTGTGACTACAAGCAATATTGCAGAGAATAACCTCTGCAGGTGGCCCTCTGCGCATGCGCAAGTCAGCTGTAGCATTAATTCCCAGAAGTGGAATGGTGAGGCCCAGGGCCCATCTACTTCTATTTTTTATTTTTATTTATTTAAAAAATGTTACTGTATTTATTTACTTACTTACTTATTTATTTATTTATGGCGGTATTGGGGGTGGAACTCAGGGGTTTTTCTACCTCTGGGGTATACTCCCAGACCTATTTTATACTTGTTTGGAAACAAGGTCTCAATAAGTTGCTGAGAGCCTCACTCAGTAGCTGAGGCTGGCTTCGAATCTGTGCGATCCTCCTGTTTCAGCCTCCCAAGCGCTGGGATTACAAGTGTGCACCACCACGCCCGGCTACTTCTATTTTTTAAATAGATTTTTTTTTAAAATCAAACTGTGACTAAAAAGGAAGTTGTAGTGTTTTTTCTCGGCTGCCAAGAAAGTATTGATTTTTTAAATTCATTCAACAAAGTTTTATTGAGTGCCTACCATTAACCAGGTAGTTGGTGAGGAGCAGAAAGCACAACATATCCTGACTTACAGAGGAAGCTGTGCTGTGCTTCATACACATAAAAGATGCAGGCATTTAACACCAGCTTGGCCAGGCGTGGTGGCGCACGCTTGTAATCCCAGCATTTGGGAGGGGGGGACAGGAGGATTGCAGTGCTTAGTGAGGCCCTTTGCAGCTCAGTGAGACCCTGTTTCAAAGTAAAGAATAAAACATAGGGCTGGGGTTTCACTCAGAGGTAGAACACACCCCTGTTGGATTCCACTCCCAGTACTGAAAAAAAAAAAAAAGAAAAAGAAAAAAGGAACACCAGCTTGTTTAGACCTACTAATGTAAGTAAGACCACAGACAATTTTATGAATTCTTTTTATCTTTTTTTTTTAACCCAGGGGGATTCTTCCTCTGAGTTACACTTCCAGTCCCCAGTTCCCCCCCCCTTTTTTGTGGTACTGGGGATGGAACCCAGGGAAACAGGGTCTCACTGAGTTGCTGAGAGCCTCACTAAGTGGCTGAGGCTGGCTTCGAACCTGTGCGATCCTCCTGTCTCAGCCTCCCAAGCGAGGATTACAAGTGTGCGCCACCATGCCCGGCTCCACCTACAGCCCTTTTTAACTTTTTATTTTGAAACAGGGTTTTGCTACATTGCTGAGAGCCTCACTTAAGTTGCTGAGGCTGGCCTGGACCTGTGATCCTCCTGTCTCAGCCTCCAAAGTACTGAGATTATAGGGGGTGCATCACCATGCCTCGCCATTCATTTTTGAGTTTGCAAAGTCTAAACCATCTTTGTGAAGAGTATCCTATGTCTAAATACATCAAAGACGGAATGCACCTGGCACTGGAGGAGACCATTGTCCTCAGGCTCATAGGAGAGAGAGTGTGCGTTAATGAAGATGGTCTCAAAGAGGAGGAGACTTAAGGTATATGAAACTTATGGTTTTATAAAAACAAAAGAAGCATCGAGGAAGGGTGGAAACAACTCTTATTTTGGATATGTTAGAGTTAGATGGCCTTTTATTGTCAGTCTTTTCTCTGGACACAAAGAAGTAGAGGAATTTTGTAACCATTAAAAAATACCGTCTCAGTATAGTGTGTGTGTGTGTGTGTGTGTGTGTGTGTGTGTGTGTGTTTAGGACTAGGGATTGAGCCCACAGGTATTCTAACTTCAAGTTATACCCCCAACCCAATTTTATTTCTTGTTTGGAGACAGGGTCTCACTAAGTTGCAGAGGGCCTTGCTAAGTCAGGCTGGTTTTGTTCTGTTTTGTTGGGTGGTACTGGGGTTCCTGGAAACTCTTCTACCCCTAGGCTACACTCCCAGACCTATTTTTATACTTTTTTAAAATTTGGAAACAGGGTCTCTTAAGCCAGCGAGTCTGGCTTCGAACCTGCGTGATCCTCCTGTCTCTGCCTCCCAAGCGCGGGGATTACAAGCGTGCGCCACCACGCCTGGCCTGAGGCTGGTTTTGAACTGCAACCTTCCTATCTCAGCCTCCCAAACTAGGCTTATAAGCGTGCCCCACCCTGCCTGGCTCATTTTTGGTATTTTAAATAACAGCCTGAGATATAATTCACATACTGTATAATTAATTCATTTGGGGCATACAATTTCATGCCTTTTGTGACAGTTACCAAGTTGTGCGGCCACTATCATGATCAATTTTGGGATAATTTTATTGCCCCCAAAAGAAATACCAGGCATAGAGCACACTCATGTAACCCTAGTACTTGGAAGGCTGAGAAAAGAGGATCATAGGTTCAAGACCAACCTCGGCAACATAGTGAGGCCCTCAGGAAGACTATTATTTTAAAAAAAATAGGGCAGGGGTGTAGCTCAGAGGCAGAATGCCTCTGGGTTCAATCCTAGTACCAAAAAAAAAAAAAAAAAAAAAAAAAAATCCAAGCTGCATTCCACTGTATACCACATTTTATGTATATATTTACCAGTTGGAGGACATTTGGGTTATTTCCTCCTAGCTGTTACCAATAATATGGCTGTGAACATTTAGCTACAAGTTTTTATGTGAACATGTGTTTTCATCTCTTTTGGCTCTGGACCTATGGAGGTTCCCATGGTAACTCAGTTACCTTTTGCAGGACCCTCAAAATGTTTCCCCAAGTGGCAGCGCCGTTTTACATACGTACCAATGACGTCTGAGGGCTCTAACTCTCCACGTCCTTGCCAGCACCTTCTTTTACAGCTACCCTCGTGGGTGTGAGTGGGATCTGCGTGTGCATATGGCGCGTTGAGGATAAAATGTCATATGAAGTCTTCATAGTTTTGTAACATAACCTCCAGACAGATGATCTTTGGTGGTGGTCTTACCTAGTCTACCAACAACTTCTTGTGTAAGATCTGACTTTAACTTGCTTGGCCACACTTCTGTTACTTGTGGTTCTGGTAGTGCTGGCACACTCGGTTCTTCTGGCTCTCAATCTCTTTAAATTTTCCCTTGCCTCTTCTTTGGTTTCTGTTCTTTCTCTATTCTCTTCTCTGCTGGTTTTTTTTCTTTCTCATTTCTGAAATGTCTACTTCTGGTTTTACTTCTGCTTTCTCTTTTTTTCTTTCCTTCTTGGATGTTTTGTTATACCCGTCATCTTAGTGTCCTTGTCCTGCCCTTAGCAAAGGTCTCCTGTTGTAGGAGACTCCGTCTCCCCATCTTCAGTTTCTCCCTGATTCCTGAGACAGGATTTATGGAGGCTGCAATTAGAGGCAGATTTTTTTAATTTACTGGTAAATGGCTCCGTTGACAAACTCATGAATCTGAGCCTTGAACAAAGAGCTCACATTATTATTATTATTATTATTATTATGTTATTATTATTATTTTTTTTTAATTTTTTTTTTTTTTTTTGCGGGTCTGGGGATGGAACCCAGGGGCATTTCACCTCCAAGCTACACCTTCTGCCCTATTTTTTATTCTTTATTTTGAAACAGGGTCTCACTGAGTTTCAGAGTGCCTGACTAAGTAGCTGAGGCTGTCCGCGAACCGTGATCCTCTGGTCTCAGCCTCCCGAATGCTGGTATTACAAGCGAGTGCCACCACGCCCGGCTTTCACATGATTCTTAAGCCCTCAGTCTCTCACTTTGGAAAGGGGAGGTATAAGGTTGGAATTTGTTATACCTGGCAAGGCGCTTAGGTTACATACCATCCTCCAGCTCTCTCCAGTCCTCTAACTGGCTCTCTCTTATTTACCTTATGAAGAACTCCTGGATCATGACTCTGGGTTGCCTAAGAAAAGGCTCCCTTATCTTTTGGGAGTGTCTACGCTTCCAAGCAACCAGGGGGAGTGCTTCCTTTTTCCCATCTTAGGTCTAAACTCCTAACTATACTTCTAAGGCTCTGACTGGGTTTCCTATTTGATTTCCCCCCTTTTGAGAATTTTTGATACACTTAAACCAGAAAGAAATCCTCAACCTCTAAGGCTACTTTTAGTCAGAGCCACAAGGGTGGCATAAGGTGTTGGATATGTTTACCCCAGCCATTGAGGTTTTTACCATTTACTGGCCAAATCTCTGACTCCAGTCTCAGCTGAGCTTTACCTCACAGGATGAGAAATGCTAATGACCTTTTTTCTTTTTCTTTTTCTTTTTTTTTTTTTTTGTATTTTAGCAATGCAAAGTCACATTAGGCAGACACCTAAGTGCCAAAGTCAAGAACTATAGGAACACCATAAATTATACTAATAATGTCAATTCTAAGGCACTCATGGCATAAAATCTAGAGTTTAATTTTGTGGTTTGAGATGTGATGCTCCTTGGCCTTTTATCATGTTTGAGTCCATTAGTTTCTGGGTATGGCTGGGTGATCGCCTCACTTTTCCTGTCTTTATGTCTTTGCCCTGATGATGTGACCCTATCTGCTCTGAGTCGGGAGGGGACTGTCAGAGTGTTGAAGCTTAGGGTCTCAGAGGATGGGTGATGGACAATCTAGAGGGCCATAGAAGAAGGAATTTTTTATATGATGTTTCTTTTTTATAATCATCTGGAGCTGGAAAACTGAAAGAGTTCAGTTACCTCTGCTCAAAGTCACTTGTGGTGGTTCAGTGGGTATCTACATGAAAAACTGATATATTAATATATCATGCAATAGCCCAGATGTTTTGCCATAATGTTTTTTCTATAACTCATTATCTTGCGCCATCCGTCTGTTGTTGTTTTGTTTTGTTTTGTTTGCGGGTCTGGGGTTGGAATCCAGGGGCATTTGACCTCCAAGCTACACCCCCTGCCCTATTTTTTATTCTTTATTTTGAAACAGGGTCTCACTAAGTTGCAGAGGGCCTCACTAAGTAGCCGAGGCTGTCCGCGAACCACGATCCTCCAATCTCAGCCTCCCGAATGGAATGCTGGGATTACAAGTGTGTGCCACCACGCCCAGCTCATCTGTTAGTATTTTAATTTGGGGGCCAGGTAGCCAACCTATTTGCACAGAACATGAGTCACTATATATAACATTGCAAAAAGTTTTTGCAGTACAAAGCCTGAAAAGAACCTAAGCATATTTTTTTCTTAGACCTTTTAGCAGTTTTTTTTTAAGAGTTTTGTTGGATGCAGTCTTTCTAACAGCTGCCATTGTAAAATGTATTTTTTTTTTTTTTTGGTGGTACTGGGGTTCCTAGAAGCCCTTCTACCTCTGGGCTACACTCCCAGACCTATTGTTACATTTTTTAAATTTGGAGACAGGGTCTCCTAAGCCAGCGCACGCGGCTGGCTTCGAACCTGCGCGATCCTCCTGTCTCTGCCTCCCAAGCGCGGGGATTACAAGCGTGCACCACCACGCCCAACAAAATGTATTTTTAATTTTATTTTTGTGATGCTGGGGATTGAACCAGAAGCATTCTACCTCAGAGCAACACCCTAATCCCAACTTTCTATTCTTTATTTTGAAACAGGGTCTCACTAAGTTGCAGAGGGCCTCACTCAGTAGCTGAGGCTCTCCAAGAACAAGGATCCTCTTGTCTTAGCCTTCTAAGTACTGAGATTACAAGCTTGCACCACCACGCCTGGCTTGTAAAATGTATTTTAATTAATGAATTTTTCTTCCTTTTTGGGGGTTGATTTTAATCTTAGACCTACACTAAACTTTTAGATTTATAGGACAGACTGTGTTAATTGAATTGATTGGGGTTTTATCTATTACCCATCTATGTAGGTCATGAGTAATTATATCTAGTTTTCTCATAGGTTTTATGTATTTTTAACTTTCTTGCTTTCCACAGCCTTCCTGGTAATTCTTGGGGGGAAGGGATTGAGCATACCTCATCTCATAGGGAGAATAACTTGTTTCCCTAATAGGGAGTACATTTAATCTCTTAAGACAAAGGGCAAGGCTCAAACCCAAGCTAGCTTAGTTTTCTGACATTTTTTTCTTTTTAACTCAAATCTCATAATTTTATTTATTTATGTATGTATTTAGTTACTATTATTTGTACTTTTTATCTGAACTCTGTGGCCTATATATGGAATGGAGCTTGAAGGTGATGCCCAGGGCACCTCTCAGGTCCTGGGTGAATTTTGTCATAAGGCTGGTTAATTGTCTGGCCTCTGTGCAAGGGTAGTTTAAATCTAGTTAAATTGTGTGTGTGATCATTAAAGGGCTTTATGGGTACAACTTTTTTACTTTAGCCCTGCACACTTATTTTAGTTATACTTTCTTTTGGGCTGTTTAAGACCAAGTAGTTTGCCCTATATGGGGCAAGCAGATTTTTATAAAGTTATTTTGTTGTTGAGGTCAGTCAGGGCCCTGCAGGGTTCTCTAAGGGACTTTGTGAGGCCTTTTCTCTATTCATTGTGCCTCCTACCAGGATGGGTCATGGTCTTGCTGACCATTTGGCTCTTGCCTGTGTCACTGCCTTTCTTTTATTTCTTTTCTTTTCTTTTCTTTCTTTCTTTTTTTTTTTTTTTTTTTTTTGCTGGTTTGGGGATTGAACCCAGAGGCATTTGGCCTCCAAGCTATACCCCCTGCCCAATTTTTTTATTCTTTATTTTGAAACAGGGTCTCACTGAGTTGCAGAGGGTCTCACTAAGTAGCTGAGGCTGTCCATGAACCGCGATCCTTCGGTCTCAGCCTCCCAAATGCTTGGATTACAAGCGTGCACCACCACGCCCAGCTGACACTGCTTTTTAATGACCCCCTTTTACAGGATGTGCACTGGTGGCTCTAGGTCTCTGGGGTCTGTACAGGCTCCCTACTCGGGGATTGGGTGACTCTCTAGGATCGATAAGAGTCTTTTTAAGTCCCATTATATTTCCTGGGTTTCATTGACATTGACCTTGGAGGGCTAGGGCCAAAATATTAGCTACGTTTGTCTTTTGCCTTTTTAGTTCCTCATTATTTTATAAGCCTCAGTTTTTAAACACCCAAGAGGTAAATTTTTACCAGGCCCTTATAATGGATAAGGATCCATATCATAGTCTATCTGTTTAAGTGAAGGCTATCAAAGTATTGTTTAGGTTACTCTGCTGGTAGCTATATGTCTGTAATGTTAACAGGCAACAATTACAAAAGCCTGTAAGGAAATATAAAACAAAACTATTAGGGACAAAACAAATCTAGTCTTTTTAATAGTTCTGACAATATTTGATGGTATAAATAAATCTCCATTCAAGATATATATATATATATTATATATATATTATATACATATATATACTAAGTGACATACATATGATTAATACCAGTTTTTTTTTTTACTTTTTATTTATTTTTTTATTTTTTGGTGGTACTGGGGTGGAACCCAGAGGCTTTCTACCTCCGGGCTATACTCCCAGACCTATTTTATATTTTATTTGGAAACAGGGTCTCACTGAGTTGCTGAGAGCCTCACTCAGTAGCTGAGGCTGGCTTCGAACCTGTGCGATCCTCCTGTCTCAGCCTCCCAAACGCGGGGATTACAAGCATATGACACCATGCCTGCAATACCAGTTTTTAATCAGAGTGACATGGTTTGGAATGCCACATTTTTGAGCACCTCTAACTACCTTTGTTTAAAGATGGCTATAATATAGTTTAAGAACATACAAATATACATTTAGAAGAACAATTTCGTCACCATTCACAATCTTTGCTTAGAGGACACCAGCTTGGTAAACTATTCTCTTAAGCTTTGTGTTAGTAATGGTCAGCATCACAGTTGTATACATAATAACAACTCTCACTATTGGAGGGAAATTTAGAATTTAGTAAGACAAGTATAATAAGAACTTTTTGCGGGTTAACAGCACTTACAAAAACCAAGTAGCTCTAGAATTTGTAAGTTTAGACTGAACCTATATATGTTTAACATTATAAACCTTTATATAATATTTAGATAAAGCCCAGATACACAGCACATTCAGCTTTTAGATGTATACAGATTAGTAGTCACAGGGTATCAAATATGCTATAGTGGTTCAAAATAATAGTTGTTTATTTTGTATGAGTTATAGAGTTATAAATCTTTAACAGGTGGTAAAATACCAGTGTATGTAATTAATTACTTAATTTTTGCGGGTTTGGGGATGGAACCCAGGGGCATTCGACCTCCGAGCTATACCCCTTGCCCTATTTTTTATTCTTTATTTTGAAACAGGGTCTCACTGAGTTGCAAACGGCCTCACTAAGTAGCTGAGGCTGTCTGCGAACCGCGATCCTCCTGTCTCAGCCTCCCAAATTCTGGGATTACAAGCATGCGCCACTATGTCCAGCTTACCTGTGTATTTCATACTTAAAACTCTAACTCTGCTAACTTAAGTTTTCTTTTAATAGTTTGTTTTGAAAAGGTAAACACAAGAGATTATCTCTATAAAACATAAAATCTTTATTTTTAAATAACATCTGGAAATGCTATTAGGAGCAAAGAAACCTTATTGTTTTAGATATTAAAGGTAGAGACAGAAAAAATAGGGAATTATCTTTTTTTTTTTTTTTTTTGCGGGTCTGGGGATGAAACCCAGAGGCATTCAACCTTCAAGCTATACCCCCTGCCTAATTTTTTATTCTTTATTTTGAAACATGGTCTCACTGAATTGCAAAGGGCCTAAATAGCTGAGGCTGTCCGCAAACCGCGATCCTCCTGTCTCAGCCTCCCAAATGCTGGGAATTCAAGCGTGCGCCACTACCCCCGGCTCTCATTGATCTTTTAAAATATCATTCTTTTGAGCCAGGCATGGTGGTGCATGCCTGTAATCCCTCTATTAGGGAGGCTAAGAGAGGAGTATTCCAGGTTCAGGGCCAGCCTCAGCAATTTAGGAAGACCATTTCAAAATAAAAAATAAAAGCCAGGCATGATGGTGCACGCTTGTAATCCCCGTGCTTGGGAGGCGGAGACAGGAGGATCGCGCAGGTTCGAAGCCAGCCTCGCTGGTTTAAGAGACCCTGTTTCCCAAAATAAAAAAGTATAAAATAGGTCTGGGAGTGTAGCCCGGAGGTAGAAGGGTTTCCAGGAACCCCAGTACCACCTAAATAAATAAATAAATAAATAAATAAATAAATAAAAAGAGGTTGGTGTAGCTTGAAACTGGAATGCCTCTGGGTTCAATATTTAGTACTAAAAGAAAATAAATCATTCTTTTTAACTCTTTATCCAGCATTTCATCCAGTTTGATAAGGAGTATCATAATTCCTGTTTTTCATATTTTTTTGTTGAGATTTGTGCATCTGTTGGGATAGATAACTCTTCTATTTTATTTTATTTTATTTTATTTTTTTTTATTTTTTGATACTGAGGATTGAAACCAGGGGCACTCTACCTCCAGGCTATACCCCTAGCCCTATTTTATTCTTTATTTTTGAAATAGGGTCTCACTAAGTTGCAGTGGGCCTCACTAAGTACCTGAGGCTGGCTGTGAACCTGCAATCTTCCTGTATCAACCTCTGGAGTGCTGGGATTACAAGCATGCTACCATGCTTGGCTTTCTTCTATTTTTTTTTTTTTTTTGGTGGTACTGGGGATGGAACCCTTCTACCTCCGTGCTACACTCCCAGACCTATTTTATATTTTTATTTGGAAACAGGGTCTCTTAAGCCAGCGAGGCTGGCTTCGAACCTGTGTGATCCTCCTGTCTCCGCCTCCCAAGTGCAGGGATTACAAGGGTGACGCCTGGCTGACTTTCTTCTATTTTTATGTGATGACTCACTTGGTATGTAACTTTCTTCTGATGATATATCTTTTGGTCTTTATTGTATAACTGTGCATCTTAGTGGGTTCTTTGGTTCATGGTGCCAGGATCTGGGGCACTTTATTTCTCTTGCTATGTTAATATGCTGTTAATATGCATAACCTCTGAAATCTCTCCAGTCCTCTTCTCTTTGCTTTTGAATTACATTGTTTACCCATGGCTGCTCACCTCCACGTACAGCTACACACATGTTGCTTTAGTTCAGTCAGGCAGGTGTCTCTATTCTGCCATCTTATAGGAAGGAAATATTTATTTTGGCTCATGGTTTTAGAGATTGGCCCTGTCACTTCTGTCCTATGGCAAGGCAGAACATCATGGGGGAATGGGTGACAGAGCACAGCCAGGAGGGAGAGAGAGAGAGAGAGAGAGAGAGAGAGAGAGAGAGAGAGAGAGAGAGAAAGCTTTTATGACATAGCCCCTCCCCAAAGCCACTGAGCTATGAATCTATAGATGGACTAATCCACTCCTGAGGCCAGAGCCCTCCTGATCCAGTCGCCTCTCACAAGTCCCACCTCTGAGCACTGCTGCACAGGGGACTAAGTCTTCAACACATGAGCTTTTGGGGGACATTCAAGATTCAAATCATAGCTGGATGTGGTGATACACACTTGTAATCCCAGTACTTGGGAGGCTGAGACAGGAGGATCACAGGATTGAGGCTAGCCCCAGGAACTTAGTGAGACCTTCAGGAACTTAGTGAGACCCTGTTTCAAAATAAAAGAATAAAATAGGACTGGAGGTATAGCTTCGAGGTAGAATGCCCCTGGGTTTCATCCTCAGTCCTGCAAAAAAAAAAAAAAAAAAAAAAGTTATTTTAAATTTTTTTAAAATTTACCATTCACACACACACAAAAGTAGATACATAATTGAACAGACAGTGTGATTGCTTTTATTTTTGCAGTACTGGGGATGGGACCCAAGGGCATTCTACCTCCAAGCCATATTTTTTTATTCTTTCTTTTTTAATTTTTTTTGCAGGTCTGGGGATGGAATCCAGGGGCATTTGACCTTTGAACTACACCCCCTGCCCTATTTTTTTATTCTTAATTTTAAAACCGGGTCTCACTGAGTTGCAGAGGGCCTCACTAAGTAGCTGAGGCTGTCTGTGAACCGTGATCCTCCAGTCAAAGCCTCCTGAATGCTGGGATTACAGGCATGCACCACCACGCCTGGCTTTTTATTCTTTATTTTGAAACAGGGTCTCACTGAGTTGCAGAGGGCCTCACTAGTTAGCTAAGACTGTCCTAGAACTGCGATCCTTGTGTCTCAGCCTCCCAAATCTGGGATTCCAAGCATGTGCCACCATGCCTGACCTACTTTTATTTTTTTTAGACCCCCAAACCACATAAATTTTTTTAAAGGGAGAAAAAAACATATGCACAGAAAACATTTTCTAAGGAAGGAAATAAAAACAAAACACACACATAAACAAACATGCACATACAGACACACATAAAAAGGGATTTTCAGTGGTTCTTATTTCTTATTTCCCTTTAAAAATATAAACCATGTTATTTTTATAATAAAATAAAAAATAGAAAGAAACCCAAGAATCTGATTTTTATCTAGAGGCAGAATTTTTTTTTTTTTTTTTGCGGGTCTGGGATGGAACCCAGGGTCATTTGACCTCTGAGCTACACCCCCTGCCCTATTTCTCATTCTTTATTTTGAAACAGGGCCTCACTAAGTTGCAGAGGGCCTCACTAAGTATTTGAAGCTGTGCTCCTCCAGTCTCGGTGTCCCTAATGCTGGGATTACAAGCGTGCGCCACCACGCCGGCTGCCGGAGGTAGGACTTTGACGCTGCTGGGAGGTGTGGGCTCTGCCTTGGTGTGGCAGGTTTCACTCTGGCTTCCTTCCTGTGCCACCTGGGACCCTCTCTGGTTGCTCAAGAGGAAGCCCAGGCCCCGGGACGTCAATGCTGGCCCAGCTGTGTCATGAGAGGGATGGGGAGGGTGCTGCCCTGGGCTTGGGTCGCTGCCAGTGGGTGCCATACAGACTCTGCTGTCCCTGCCACACAAGCACTCTGTGCCAGGCTGTGGAGGGACAGAAGGCCACGAGTCCTCCCTGGTGAGGGGGCAGCAAGGACGCATGCACAGAAGCAGGCTTGTCCCTAGATTTATGGGATTAGGGTGAGAATATCAGTGGGGGCTCACACACCACACATTTAAATATAATATAATATACATTATATTTTTATATAATATAATTTATTTATTTATTTATTTATTGGTGGTACTGGGGGTGGAACCCAGGGGCTTTCTACCTCTGGGCTATACTCCCAGAGCTATTTTATATTTTATTTGGAAACAGGGTCTCACTAAGTTGCTTAGAGCCTCACTAAGTAACCGAGGCTGGCTTTGAACCTGTGCGATCCTCCTGTCTCAGCCTCCCAAGCGCAGGGATTACAAGTATACGCCACCATGCCCGGCGATTTTTATATAATATAAAAGCTAGCTTGGCTTGGTGACACACATGCTTGTAATCCCAGCATTTGAAAGCCTGAGATAGGAGTATTGCAGTTTGCGGACAGCCTCAGCTACTTAGTGAGGCCCTTTGCAACTGAGTGAGACTGTGTTTCAAAATAAAGAATAAAAAATAGAGCTGGGGGTATAGCTTGGAGGTAGAATGTCCCTGGGTTCCATCCCCAGTACTGAATAGAAAAAAAATATTTAAAAGCTATAACTCAAGCTAATGAACTGTTCACCAAGATATTATCCATCTTCCTATCTTAAATATAATTTCTCAGTGATATGGAAAAGCCAGGTTTCAATCTAGAACTCCCTCTGAGTTCTTGGAGTTCTGCCTTGTATATGGCTGCAGCAGGCAGCTTCCAATATGTCCCCCAGCAAGGCCCCTTCCTGCTATTTACATCCTTAGCCCCATTCTCTTGAGCATGGGAGGAATACATGGGTTGCTTCTAATTGATGGAGTGGAGCAAAGGTAGTTGATGTCCCTCCCTTCCTGGTTTTGATGAAGCCAGGAGTGGTCCTGGATGGAGAGGTGCATGTCACACACGAATGAGGGCAGTCAACAGCCAGTGAGGAACTGAGACCTCCGTCCAGCAACCCTCAAGGAACAGAAATTCCACCAACAACCACGTGGCCTTAGAAGTAGATCTTTCCCCCACTTTTGACTCCAAATGAGATGGCAGCCCTAGATATTGCCTTGTGAGAAGACAGTAAGACAGAAGACCAGTTAACCCCAGATTTCTTTTCTTTTTTCTCTTTTTTGGTGATACTGAGGGTGGAACCCAGGATCTTTCTACCTCTGGGCTATACTCCTAGACCTATTTTCTATTTGATTTGGAAACAGGGTCTCACTAAGTTGCTGAGAGCCTCACTAAGTAGCTGAGGCTGGCTTTGAACCTGTGCGATCCTCCTGTCTCAGCCTCCCAATCATGGGGATTGCAAGTGTGCGCCACCACGCCCGGCTTGACCCCAGATTCCTAACTCACGTTATTCCTAACTTTGAGGTAATAAATAAGTGCCATCTTAAGCAATATGTTTATGTTAATCTATTACACACAATAGATAACTGATATAATGGCATTGCAGTGGAGCGGGCCTTCAGCCTGGACCTGTTAGTGATTCGCTCTTCTCTTCCCACCCACCTTCCTCCTGAACTGGGGGCCACGCTCATCTCTGCGGATGCCCCAGCAGTCCCACCAGTGCCCCCACACCCTCTCCACACTCCTCACAAAGGTGCAGGGCTGCACCTGGTGCTTAGCGCTACCATGACAGCAGCTCTCCTTTGGGAGGATGAGCTGGGACCATCCGCACAGGCAGTGGCAGGGGCTCAGGGCCATTTGTGCAGGGAATTCCAGGTTCCAGAGCATTCTAGAAGAGGGGCTTCACCCCCACCCCTACACTTTCTACATGCTGGAAAGGTCGTGGTGAGAGGAGGCAGAGCAAGGTCCTCTAGGGCATGGTGCCAAGGCCAGAAGGCCTTTGCCCACTGGCCAGCCCTGCACAGAGGGCCGGCACAGTGATCAGAGCCTGCCTGGTGGGGAGCCAGCAGGGCGCACCTGAGGGGAACGTTCAGAGGGAGCTGCAGGGAGCAGGAGGGCCTTCCGAGGCGGCCAAGCCCACCCCAGCTTCCCCCATAAGGACTGGTGCCTGGGGAGAACGTGGCAGTGCTTCATAAATATTGCCTGTTTTGTGGTACTGGGGTTGAACCCAGAGGCATTCTACCTCTGAACTACACCCCCAGCCCTATTTTATTTTTCATTTTGAAACAGGGTCTTGCTAAGCTGACCTTGCTGGACTTGGGCCTGGGATCCTCTTGTCTCAGCCTCTGGAGTACTGGAATTACAGGCCTGTGCTATCACGCCCTGCTACACATTGGCTATTATCAAAGAAACTGAGCTTGGGGGCAGCTGAATGGCGGCTTTCTGTTCTGTAGCAGGTTGGAGGGAGAAGCAAGGGGGTGGCTGATGGCTACAGTGCTCATTCGCTGCACACCTGAGGAAATCTTCAGAGCATGATGGTAGCTCCCGCCATCTTTCCTCAAACTCCCTGGGAGCCGACTGCACCTTGGAGGTGCTGGCCGAGGACGCAGACCTGGGGCTACAATGACTGTCGCAGGAGCGGGCGCCATTGGATGAGGTGCCTCCACCCTGGTGTTCGTCACCTCATCTGGGAAGTGAAGGGCTTGCCAGTGGCCGCAGAGCATGGCACAGAGGCCGCAGCCTCGCGTACCTTGAGTGTCAGGAGTACAAAATCCCAGGCCTCCCTATGCTGAGTCAGAAGCTCTGGAACTGGCACGGAGCGTTGCCAGTCCTTTCTGTACTTTTATTGGTGCAATGGAATTATACACCATAGTTAGACTTAAAGTGATAGAATCACAGAGCCAGCATTGCCAGCATGCTAGGTGACCCCTGGCTTGCCGCAGTGGAGAGCCACTGGGGTTGCTGGCTTCAGTCGTAGCAGCTTCATGAAACAGGGCCCTGTGGGTTCAGAGGGAGCAGTGTTCCCAGACTCACCCATTAGAAACTGCTGGGCTGGGGGACAGGGCCCACTATATAACTTGCTGGGTCTGGTGCAAAATAAAAACGCAGGGTCCCTGTTCAAAGTGCAGGAGAAAAACTTTTTTCTTTCTTCTCTGATCTCCCTCTTGGCCTCTTCTATGTTTTTAAATAACTACTTAATATCCCTCCTCTTTCAGACCCAGGATGTGGGCACAGTGAATACAGACCCCTGCAGGCTCCTGGGACCTTCCCTGTGTTTGCACCAAGGTTGTTTGGTGGGCATTGCAGCTCCCAAGAGATCTCCAACCTGGAGCTCTGGCTGGCGCAGCAGCGGCGACGGTGGGCGGCGGGCATGGGCAGGTACTTGTGATTAAGGCCTGTTTCTTCCTGGCTCCACCTCTGCCTGCACCTGAACCGTGGTGGAGGCAGCACTACATTTCTGTGTAATCTCTTTTGACAACTGGGAGGGGGCGAGCCCATAGGACTAACCCAATTACAGGAAGAGAGTGCTAGCTGGCTGGCTGCCCGGGATCCAAGGTGAACGCAAGGGCATCCGACTGGGGAATAAGGCGCCGCTGCAGGACCGGACTGCCGGCACGCAATGTACTTCCCTGCTGCAGCTTTAGGGATATTTTTGCTTCGTAACAAACAGTAGCTGTCACTCCTGGACTGTGTCAATTAGGGTGATGTGAATGGAGCCAGATGGGTTGGGCCCCTCATATCCTCCTAGCTGAGCCTGGGATCCTTCAGCCCAGGAAGGATGTGCCGCACTCAGAGCCCTGAGATCATCAGAAAGCCTGGTCTCCGCGTATCCGTGCGGCGTGGGCTTGGGTGGAGCCCGCAGCCTCCTGGGCCTTGGTATCCTCTTCTGGAACATGAGGGTAGTAGTTTGGACTGTCCCTCAGCTATTCTTCTCCCTATTTAAATAAGTATTTCAGCCTAGACTGTTGACTCCACAGAAAGAGCAGTAAGAGCATGAGGCAGAGGGTATATAAGTGAGAGGTGGGTTGGGGTTCCATGTGAAAGGCTAAGAAGCCCGGTTAAAGAGTTCAGTGCTTCTTGGTAGACGATAAAAAGCCAAAGGATGCATCTAGTAGCAGGAAGGGGTGTGTTCGAAGCTGAACTTTATTATTTATTTATTGTTTTATTTAACAAAGACTATAATTTGCAAGTATCTTCTAAACAGAAACATTCTGACCTAGAGCCCTTCTCCTTCCTATCTTATCAACCCAAGTGTCAGATAGATACATCTGCAGTGCTTAGGGTTTTAATAATTTCACTTCCTAAGTGAGTGGTTTTAAGTATACTTTTTTCCCCTTCAATTTCAACACAAAGTCTACTCAATGGATTAGGTTACTACTTTTGACATACAATGGCAACTTCTTTATTATCTAGGAAGACTATGTAAATTAAGACACATTTTCCTTTGTATACACACAGCAAAGTAAAAAAAAACCAAAAACATACAGACATAAGAAACGACAGTAGTCATTCTCGTTTCACCAAAAACACGTTGGTATAAAGCCCTTTGCGTTCCTTTCCTCCTTCTCTGAACCAGCACAAATACAATCACGTGTCCTGCTCAGAGAAGTGGTTTGATCATTCCATTTCCAAAGACAATATTTGTAATTTTTAACAAAACAATATGTACAAAATGTGTTATTTACTACCTCAGCTTTTAACATAAGTTGTGTATTTCTAAACATCTAGAAAGACTAGATGTTTCAAATAAGGACTTAAACGTGTCTCCTATATACATAGTAGTGTTGAATAAACTACACAGGTGTCAACAGTGCTTATGTCTAAAAGTGTCTTCTAAGTGGGAGCACTCTGGCCCAGAGTCCTTCATTTCTTCCAGTCCTTTCTCTCCTGTCTCACATTTGATATAGGCACATGTGTCAGATGTGAGCTTATGATTTTCCTTCCAAAGTCCTTTTCAGAAGACAGTCTTTCTATGAAAAATTTTTTTTTTCATAATAATAGGGATTGAACCCAGGTGCATTCTACCTCCTAAATACACCCCTAGTCCTATTTTTGTGTGTGTGCTACTGGGGATGGAACCCAGAGACATTCTACCTTTGAGCTACTCCCCCAGCTCTATTTTTTATTCTTTATTTTTTTATTTTATTTTTTTTTTTAATTTTATTTTATTGGTGCACTGTATTCATACATCATAGTGGGATGCAAACTTTTGTAGACATACATGCACACATCGCCCAGTCAGCCCCCACCCGATCCCCACCCCATTCTCTCCCCATCCCTCCCTCCCATGCTTGGCTTAGTGGTTGACATCTAGTATTACAGCAATTTATCCAAAATTAAAAATGATAATCTCACATAACAGTTTCATTTGTCTGATACCAAGTGTTTGATGATTTAAAGATAGCATTTCAATATTTCTTTTTGCTTTCTTTCTTACTAGAGCATATTTTTTTCTGTTTTTTTAGGTGAAACTATCATATATTTATATATTTATTTTTCAGAAAAAATTCTATCCTAATATGGAATATGAATTCTAGATACCCAAAACGATCTTGAAAAAGAACAAAGCTAGCAGATATATATTTTCTGATTTCAAACCATATAAAGCTACAATAATTGAAACAGTGTAGTACTGTTCTAAAGGGAGATATATAGACCATTGGAGTTAAATACAAGCCTAGAGCTAAATTCTTCCCTATATTGTCAAGTTATTTTTGACAAGGTTTCCACGAACATTTGGTGGTGGAAATAATAATCTTTTAACTAAATATTGTTGAAAAATAATAATTACATGGAAAAGAATAAAATTGGACCTTTACTAATCCCATATACAAGTATTAACTCAAACTAGATAAAAGACCTAAATATAAATCTTAAGACTATAAACTTTTAGGAGAAAATCTTGGTCATAAAACCTCACAACATTGAAATTGGCAGTGATTTCTTGGATATGATTTCAATGGCACAGGCAACAGAAGAATATACAAACTCCCTAAAAAATAAAAGAAAATATTGTATATCCAAAGACAATGTAAACAGAGTTAACAGTTACTAATAGAATTGGATAAAATATTTCCAAATGCTATATCTGAAGGTATATTAATATTCCAACTAGAAATCCTAAAAATTAACAACAATAAAGGCAAACAATACAACTTAGAGATAGGTAAAAGACTAACATAAATAATGAATCTCCACAGATAACCAATCTTAGTTGTCTGTTGGATGGAAACTCTTGTTTCTCTGGTTCTGGTGTGTGTTACCTATTTCTTCTTTGTAGTTAATCTCTTTGAGTATTTTCTCTAATGCTGGTTTTGAAGACATAAATTCCTTCAGTTTCTGTTTGTCATGGAAGCTTCTTATTTCTCCATCTAATTTGATAGAAAGTTTTGCTGGATAGGAAATTTTGGGCTGGAAGTTGTTTTCTTTCAGAGTTTGGAATATGTTACTCCAAGCCCTTCTGGCTCTCATGACTTGGTTTGGGAAGTCTGGAGTGATTCTAATTGGTTTGCCTCTGAATGTCAGTTGGCCCTTTGTTTTTGTTGCCTTTAAGATTCTCTGCTTGGCTTCCACATTGGTCATTTTGACAATTATATGGCGTGGGGATCCTCTTCTCCGATCCTGTCTAAAGGGAGTTCTATAAGTTTCCTGGATCTGTGTATCAACCTCTTGCTCTATATTTGGAAAATTTTCTGCTATTACTTCCTTGAAGAGATTGTTGATCCCTTTGGTATCACTTTCTTTTCCCTCCTCTATTCCAATTATTCTTAGGTTAGCTCTCTTAAGATGGGCCCATATTTCTTCAATGTCAGATTCCTGCTGTTGGATATTTTTTTCTAGATTAGAAACTATGCATTCATTTTTGGATTGCTCATCTTCTAAGAGCGAGATTCTGTTCTCCATGTGGTCTAATTGGTTGTTTGTGCTTTGAATTGAGGCCTTTACTTCATTAATTGCATCCTTTATCTCTTTTTGGCTCTCTCTGAGTTCTTTTCGAAGCACCTCTATTATTTCTACAGTTATTTTCCTGATTTGATCTTCTAGAAATCTCTGATTTTCTGTTTTATCAGGTTCTGATGTTGTGGGGTTGTGCACATTCATTACTCCAGTGTTATTCCTCTTTCCCATGATTTCGGAGGTTTGTGCCTTCTCTGGGTTCTTCCCTTGGGTCACTATGGCTTCACTTAAGGTGCTCTGGATCTCAAGTCTGTATTATCTCAGACCCCACTACTCCTTTACTGGGTTGTATCACAGAGTCTCCGACCCAGGGAGTCGATAGAGGTTGCTTTAAACTATGGGGGGTGCCAGGTTGCACGTTCTCCTATGGTGTGATATCTCTGCCACCACCACTCCCTCACTGGGTCAAGTCCCAGGAGGCCCAGTACTGGGATTTCTCCGCTGTGGCCCGCAATTTGACTCACTGTTCTTGAGTACGCAGATGTAGCTGTACTGGACTCGGTGAATTCACTGCTGCTGCCGCCGCCAGTGGCTATATGGCGCCTCTGCCACGCCCTCGGCCATGAGGCTGGCGTATTTTTTCTTCTCTGGTTTTGATTTCCACTCTGAATCCCTGCAGCGTGTGCTGAGCTCAGCCACTGGGAGCTTTAAATGCTGTCTGCGCCGAAAGATCCCGCCTGGCTGTTCCGCAGCGGCTCACCTGGCTTGCTGTAGCCGTCCATTGAGTTCGCCGCTGCCGCCGGCAGTATGGCGCTGCTGCCGCGTCCTCGGGCTCGTGTGTCTCCTCTGTGGCCCTGAGCTCTGTTCTCAGTCCGCTTTCTCTCTGGAGCCTGGTGGGTTTTTTTGTTTTTCTGGTGATGGTGTTTTCTGGCTATGAAAGGCGCTCTTTTTGTGGTAATGGAGATTGGTTGTTAGCGGGACTCTTAAGCCCCGCTTTTCTCGGTCGCCATCTTCCCGGAAGTCCCTATTCTTTATTTTAAAACATGGTCTCACTAAGTTGCAGAGCATCTCATTAAGTAGCTGAAGCTGGCCGCAAACCTGCGATCATCCTGTCTCAGCCTGCCAAGTATTGGGATTACAAGCATGTGCCACCATGCCTGGCTTTTCTATGAATTTTAAAGCAAAGCATACAAAATGCATTATTTTACTAACTCTATTTTTTTCATACATTGGCAACCACTTTAATATCTAGAAACTAGATATTATATAATTAGGACTCGTCTGTCCAACATATATATAATATACAGTATAGCAAAGTCATATGTGAAATATGTCATATATGAAATGTATATAACATACAGGGCAATGGCTAGCTGAAATTTTCTAGCACATAATAACATCTTTTGCAATTTCTTCTCGCCCACCTCTCCTAATCCAATGTACAAGTACAGACAATATACTGTTCACAGAGGTGATGTAAGGCTTCCATTTCCAAACACAGAATTTCCCATCAGCTATTTATAGAAAGTTTTATTCTGCTTTTATATATATATATCAACTTCTTAATATCTAGAAGGAGTATATATTTCATATAAGAACTTTCCAGTATGCTACAGCACTGGTAAATAAAATTGCACACAAAGCAATGGTTATAATCTGAGGTATCTTCTAATATGTCCATTCCCTCCTCACTTCTCTCTACCTTCAGTCCAGTGAACAGATATAGGCATATGCAATGCTCAGAGATAGCCGAACAAATTCATATCCTAACGCAATTTATAGAGAACAAGCTTTCCCATGAATTTCAACACAAGATATAAAAAGTGCTAATTTGGCCGAGCGTGGTGGCTCACGTTTGTAATCCCAGCATTCTGGAGGCTGAGACAGGAGGATCACAGTTCAAGGACAGCCTCAGCTACTTAGTGAGGCCCTTTGCAACTCAGTGAGACCCTCTTTCAAAATAAAGAATAAAGCCGGGCGTGGTGGCGCACGCTTGTAATCCCCGAGCTTGGGAGGCTGAGACAGGAGGATTGCGCAGGTTAGAAACCAGCCTCTGCTGGCTTAAGAGACCCTGTTTCCAAATAAAATACAAAATAGGTCTGGGCCTGGAGGTAGAAGGCCCCTGGGTTCCATCCCCAGTACCACCAAAACAAAACAAAACAAAACAAAATAAAGAATAAAAAATAGGGCTGGGAGTGTAGCTCAGAGGTAGAATGCCCCTGGGTTCCATCCCCAGTACTGGAAAAAAAAATAAGAAAAAGAAAAAGGAAAAGAAATAAGTGCTAATTTAACTAACTACTGTCATACTCTGGCATCCTTTTAACATCTAGAGACTAATGTTGCCAGATTGAGACTCATTTTTCCATTATATACACAGCAAAACAAAATGCACCAAACATACAGAAAAATGGTGTCTGAAAATGTCCAAGTATAAACACACTAGGGCAATACCTTTTGCAATTGTTTCCCTCCCACCTCCTCCAAATCACTGCACAAGTTCAGACAGTACCACGATGATCACAGAGGTGGTTTAACAATCCCATTCCCTAAAGACAATATCTCATGTGAATTTTGGTGATAAAATATTTATAAAGTGGTATTTTGCTACCTCTGCATTTAACATACACTAAGCATTTTTTGTTTTGTTTTTTTGGTGGTGGTACTGGGGTTCCTGGAAGCCCTTCTACCTCCGGGATACACTCACAGACCTATTTTATTTTTGGAAACAGGGTCTCTTAAGCCAGCGCGGCTGGCTTCGAACCTGCACGATCCTCCTGTCTCCGCCTCCCAAGCACAGGGATTACAAGCATGCGCCACCACGCCGGGCTACACTAAGCATTTTTAAAAGTCTAGACAGACTAGATGTTTCAAGTAAGGATTCAAATTTGTTCATGGGGTACATACCACTCTTGAATAAACTGCACGTATGTTACAATAGGTTTGATTTGAAAGTGTCTTCAAAATCTGAGCATTCTCGCCCCTCACCAACCCAGTGCGCTATCATGCTCAAATTTTCAGAAGGAAAAATTTCCTAGAATTTTAACATAAAAGCTACAAAATTTATTAGTTTACCTACTCTACTTTTGTCACTCACTGGCGACCTCTTTTTAACATCTAGAGAGACTAGACGTAGATTAGGACTCGCTTGTCCTTTATATTCACTATATACATGCTCAAGTAAGACACCATGCAGACATAGGAGAGATGGCCGCTCTTGCTTCACTCCAGCACTCTGGCCCAGCACCCTGCATTTTCCTCTCCTGAGAACCAGGGCGCACACAGCAAGGACTGCTCAGGAGGAAGTTTGGCTGTTTCCTCCCAAAATAACATTTCATATGAATCTTAACCAAAAAGTTACAAAATGCTTTAGATTTTACTACTCCTACTTTTAATATCAGGCACTTCAGAACATCTAGAAAGGCTAGCTATTTCAAAAGAGTAGGTAGTATTGTCTGTATACACAGTAATGAGAGACTAAATGCACCTACAGTGGTTACGATACAAGAAATGGCTTTTACGCTTGATCAGCCTGAAACAGCGCCTGCTCCTCTCCTCCTCCTGGTCTTCTGCTCCCTGTCTTCTGGTCCAGGAACAAACGTGGATGAGTGTTGCTCCTAGAGGTCTGTGGACACTTCCATTGCAAAGTCACTTCCAGAAAACATTTCTGATAATTAAAAAAATAAATGGGCTTTTACAAAGTGTGATATATTCTATTTTATCATACATCGGCAACCTTTTCACATCTGGAAGGTCCACATGTAGCAAGTTTTCTTTTAAAAGGTTGGGGGGAGTTGAGAGCAGCTTTTTCACATCATATCCATGGGCCATCTATAAACAGCTGGTCATCTTCCCGGGTCATGGGCACTTCCAACTGGCCAAAGGTGGTCTGTGACTTCACCGGTTCTCTGGTAGAATGAAGGCCAGCTGACCCTCCTCCCATCCTTACCCTGAGATTTGCTCACCATCCAGGGTGGTTAAGGCCTTTGCTCCTCATTTTTGTCAATGGGACGAGGAAAAGTTTCTTTCAGTCGGCACACACAGCCACCCCAGGACCAGATTGGTGCGGCTGCACTCTACCGCAGGCTTTCCAAGCCCCAGTGATAGGGCTGCTGCCACCCAGAGGCACCATGTCCTTGGTGGCTGGGTGGGACTCCTCCTCGACCTGACAGGGTCAGGATGGGACCCAGCAGCCAGCGGAGTCAGGCTTCCAACAGGCCGCTGTGGCCTCAGGTCACAGAGCTGGGGCAGAGGCTCGGCGATTGCTGGTACTTCATTGAGGCAGAACCCGGCTATGTCTTGAAGACGACTCTTGGCTAGAATCCTAGGGACAAAATAGAAGAAGAAGAAGAAGAAGGAGAAGGAGAAGGAGAAGGAGAAGGAGAAGGAGAAGGAGAAGGAGAAGGAGAAGGAGGAGGAGGAGGAGGGGGAGGAGGAGGAGGAGGAGAGAAGGAAGAAGGAAGAAAAAGGAGAAGGAGAAGGAGAAGAAGAAAAAGAAAGAAGAAAGAAGGCCTTCCTCACAGACCCCCTCTGAGGTGAACAAAGCAGGGCCTCTCCTGGCAGGAGCCCAGCTATGTCTTGAAGACGACTCTTGGCTAGAATCCTAGGGACAAAATAGAAGAAGGAGAAGGAGAAGGAGGAGGAGGGGGAGGAGGGGGAGGAGAAGGAGGAGGAGGGGAAGGAGGAGGAGGGGAGGAGGAGGAAGAAGAAGAAGGAGAAGGCCTTCCTCACAGACCTCCTCTGAGGTGAACAAAGCAGGGCCTCTCCTGGCAGCTAAAACGTAAGATAAGGCAGGGAACTGCTAGAGAAAAGAGAAACAATGCACAGACTTACTGCTGTTCTGCTTCCGCATCTGCTTATGCCAGGCAGAATCTCACAACCTCACTCACCTCTCCCTTCTGAAAGTTACGAATGTATAAAAGAACTTGCAAGTGCTGAGCTCCCAGCTCAGCCCAGAGCTTTGCTTACTGCGCTTCCCTGGGAATAGGGAGACCTGCTTTATCCTACTCCAGTCTGTTTCCGGTTCTTCATGGACCATATGTAGCCTCCTGCAACACCCCGGCTGCCCCATCCAATGGGCTCTTGGGGCTGCAGACGTCTAGGGCCTTCCAGCTTCCCTGCTGGCCTGGGGCTGGAGGGCCCGGAGGGCTCCAGGGCAGCATACTGGACTTCATTTCTCAACCTGCTTTCTGCCAGAATTGCACTTTAGAAAGGTGAAGTAGAGCCGGGCATGGTGACATATGCTTGTAATCCTAGTACTTGGAAGGCTGAGACAGGAAGATTGCAGCTTCATGGCCAGTCTCAGCTACTTAGTAAGGCCCTATTTCATGTACTGAACCTCTAAAAGCTTCAAAAACTGTGAGCAAATAAATCTTCCTTTCTCTAAGTTGTACGGTCAGTTGTTTTAGATTATGGCAGTGAGGATATTGACTGAAACAATGGCCTAATTCAGCACCCACCAACAGGCTAAGACAGTTCTCATAATCTCATATCCCTTGTCAGTAACCATCCTCTACGTTTGTGCAATCAGATGGGTGGACATGGATATTTCACTGTAATTTTAACTTGCATTTCCTGGTTAGTAGTGCAGCTATGCATCTTTTTGTGTGTTTGTTGGATATTTGTATCCCTTTCTGTGAGTTTCCTATTCTTTTACTAATTTTCCATATATGTGTGTGTACATATATATTTGTGTGTGTAGTAATATTTTAACATTTTCCCTATAGGCTCCATATACTCACCTCTTGTAATTATATACAATGCAAATTTACTTTACCAGTTTATACTTCATCTTTTAACTTTGGTTGAAAGATGAAGAATTATGATATTTTTAGAAGTGTGATTGGAAATAACTGGAGCATAGTTTGTCAACATTTTTATTTCTGTTTTTATGTATGTGTCCGTGTAGTACTAGGGGTTTAACTCATGGGTATTCTATCTCTGAGCTACACCCAGCCCTTTATTTTTCTTTTGAAACAGGGTCTCTCTAGGTTGCTCAGAGTCTCATCACGTTTCTAAGGCTGTCCTCCAGCTTGCAATCCTCTCTCAGCCTCCCATGTACTGGGACTGGAGGCGTGCAACACCGCCACGCCTGGCTTTATTCGTAAGTTTGTTTGTTTTTAATTCCTTCCTGGTGTCTTTTAAAGAAATCTTCTGTATACTCAAGTCATAAAGCTATTCTACATTTTCTAAAAGTTTTAATGTTTTCCTTCTACCTTTAAGTCTTTGATCCACATTGAATTTATTTGTGTGGTATAAGGTAAGGATCTTGTTGCATGTGGAGACCCAGCTGTCTCCACACTGTTTTGAACTGTCTGTGGCTCCACTCTGCTGCCCCAGGCCAAGCCAAGGGTGAGGAAGCCTGGGCCGGGTGTCAATAGTGCAAGTTCACGGTCGGCAGCTGAGCCTTAGAGCCTTCTTAGATTCTGCCTTCTCCATCCCAGCCCTGGTGTCATTCTCCCCATCCGGAAGCCCAGCTCATGCTGACAAAGCTGCTCTTGCCGCCAAGAGTTCCCAACACAGTCTCCTGCCCAGGAACATGAGTTCTTGATACATAAGCGCTTTTGTGAAGAAGGAGGAGAGGGAGTCCTGGAATCTCCTTCCAGCTCTTGCTGTAGAAGGAGGGGACCCTGGGATGGCCAGGGTGAGGCCTCTGGGAATGGAGCACACGGGACCTCATGCTCCAGAGGTGCAGTTAGAGGCCTTGTGGTTTTCTGAGGCTCTGGGGAACAGGAAGCTGGTGCACCTGAGACTTTCACCCCTGCTGTCATGGGTGGAGTCTGCAGGCTCTGGTTCTTGTGGGTCTGTCTCTCACCTTCTCCAAAGTGTGTGGGAGGTGTCTGGGGCACCCCAGAAAGCTAAAGCTACACACAGACATGGAATTATTTCTTGTAGGGGCTAGGGACATAGCTCGGTGGTAGAGTGCTTGCTTAGTTTGTACAAAAGCCTGGGTTTGATACCCAGCACTGCAAAAACCAGTGTGTATGTGTGGGGTGGGGGTACTGGTTGTGGAACCCAGGGGCTTTCTACCTCCAGGCTATACTCCCAGACCTATTTTACACTTTATTTGGAAATAGGGTCTCCCTAAGTTGCTGAGAGCCTCACTAAGTAGCTGAGGCTGGCTTTGAACCTGCACAATCCTCCTGTCTCAGCCTCCCAAACACTGGGATTACAAGTGTACGCCACCACACCTGGCCAAAAACCAGTACTTTATATATAAATAAACACAAAAACAAAACAAAGCAAGAGGAAACCTTGCCAGGGTCTAGATGCCTGTGGTTTGGAAGCACTGGAAGGTATGTGAACCTGAACCGACAGGAGACAGCCTTCCCTGGCTGGGCTGCACCCTTCCCAGAGACCCGGCAGCAGGTGCCAAGCTCATGGTGCTGGCCCCTCCCCTGAGGCGGGAGCTTCTGACGGTAGCCTGGGAATCCTGGGCTCACTGCCTCCAGGGAAAGACTCTTTCAGGTCACATCCCAGGTTACTGTTTAACCTTTAATGGGGCCATATACTCCAGATACACAAGGAGCAGGCACTTAAGCACACCCCTCCTTGGGCATTTACCTGGCTTCATGCTCTGATTCCCGCTTCAAGTGTCTGATGTGGGGCATGAGTGGGCTGAGTGATGTTACCTTCCAAGTAGCTGCTGTTTGCTGGCACTGTGGGGGACCCTGTGACCCTCCCAGAGGCGCTGTGCATGGGGAAGAAGGTGTGAAGGGGTGAGGGCTGTGGCGTCAGGGTGGGGAAGGAGATATCAGACTGGACACAAAGAGTTTGCCAGATAAAAAGAGGTGTGTGCAATGGAATTCTACTCCACAATAAAGAAGAACAAAAGAGCATTATGTTAAGTGGGATTAGCCAGTCCCAGAAAATGAAGGGTCATGTTTTTCCCTCATATGAGGAAGGTAAGGAGTAATCGGACACAGGAGGGACTTCAGATCATGGAGGAGGGGGTCTTGGAGGGGCCGGCTAAGGAAGGAAGCACTTCCACTGAGGTGAAGTTGCGTACATACGTGAAGTTGCCAATCTCCACCTCAGTGTCAGGTCTGGGGAGGCGGCAGGAGTGGGGAGGAAGCCGGGGAGGGCTCGCGCACCCAGTGCTGTGCGCATGTGTGTCACTGTCTCTCTGAACCGCATCCTGATGGGAAACCCTGAGGCAGGAGGGACAGGGACTGCACCGCCCTTGGGGACCAGGGACCGCACCGTGTTCAGCTGAGAAGTGTCCCCTGGGAGGCTAGAGAAGAGCGAATGGGTGGGATGGAGACACGGCCAGACCCGGTCCTATAGGACCTTAGGGACAGGGGTTCTCCACCAAGGGCAGTTCTTTTCCCCAGGGACATTTGGCGAGGTTGTCATGAGCGCGCGAGCCAGCAGGGCTTTCCCTGAGCCACAGGAGGCGTGAGGGCCAGCAAACTTCAGAGACGCTGTTCCACCCCCGTGGCGTGGGGCAGCCCCTGACAGGGATGATCTGGCCCCAAATGTCCACAGCGCGGAGGTTTCAGCCCTTTCACCCCAAAGACCACTTCGAGGACTTTGTTCCTTATTCTGAAGCCCAGGGGAGGCCATAAGGGGTTTTACAGAGCCTCGAGGATGTGATCAGATACAGGGTTTGAAGTGATCAGTCCAGCTGTTGCTCTGAGGGTATCTTGAGACCCAGCTGTTTGTTCAGGGCACCCCCTTAGCAGCTCCGGGGCCTCCTCCAGCTGGGAATTTCTAGCCTCCGTCCTTCCCCACCCTGGGCTTCGCCTTTGGCTGCTTTGGTCATCGGGGTTTTCACTGTGGCAGGGACACCAATTCAGATAGTTTTTAAGAGCAAAGCAGGGCTTTCCCCTGAGCCACAGGAGGTGTGAGGGCAAAAATGTTTTGGGTGTCTGTGACAGACAGCAAGATACGCTACAGAGATGCCCACTGCCCTAATCTCCTGAGTCTCTGGCTGAGTCACCTTATATATGGCGAAGGGACTTTGCAGATGTGATTAGTTAAGACCTTGAGAAGTCAGGATTGTCCTGGTTTATGTGGGTGAATCCATTCTAATCAAAAGGGGACCTTGTAAGAGGAGGGGTCAGAATCAGAGGAAGTGTGACAACAGAAAGAGAAGGCAGAGGCAGCTGAAGGGGGGACGCTGCTGGCTTTGGAGGCGAGGAAGAGGCCAGAAGTACAAGAGACTAAATCTGTGTGTCATAACTGTTTGCTCATTTGCTATGCAGCAACTAGAAACTAACACAGCTGGGGATGGTGGGTGTAGGCCTGCATCCTGGTACTTGGGAGGCTGAGACACTAGGATCACAGGTTTTAGGCCAGCTGCAGCGACTTAGGAACACCCTCAGCAACTTAGTAAGACCCTGTTTCAAATAAAATAAAATAAAATAAAATAAAATAAAATAGGGCTGTGGGTGTAGCGCAGAGGTAAAATGCCCATGGTTTCAATCTCAGTACCCAAAATCAACAAGAAAAAACAAACAAAAACACCCCTCCCAAAAAAACCCCTCAAACTAACATAGGCTGGAAGAAGTTTTATTAACTCTGAAGTAAAAGAAGAAAACTACAAATAAGAAATTAATATATGCAATTTATTTTAAAATGTGTTTTATCATATTTAATAAACACAAAAAGTATAAAAGACTAATATAATGATCAACCAATTATTACCTTCAAATTCAAGAAAAAGTGCATTTCTAATATAGAGGTGATCAATATTGTAACTTTGGTGTTTTTTTAGTCCCACGCATTTTTATACCTGTATGTCCAAACAGTATGTAATACAGAAGCTCTGACTCACAATAGGTGGCATCCCAATAAACCCATCTTAGGTTGAAAATGTATTTATTTTTCTATTTGTATATTTTTTGTGGTACTGGGGGTGGAACCCAGAGGCTTTCTACCTCCAGGCTATACTCCCAGACCTATTTTATACTTTATTTGGAAACAGGGTCTCACTAAGTTGTTGAGAGCCTCACTCAGTAGCTGAGGCTGGCTTTGAACCTGTGCGATCCTCCTGTCTCAGCCTCCCAAGTGCGGGGATTACAAGCATGCGCCACCACACCTGGCTTGAAAATGTATTTAACACATCTAGCCAAACTGAACATCATAGCCTCGCCTACCTTAAACATTCCCGACACCCACGGTAGCTGATGGCTGGGCCAAACCATTCAATACAAAGCCTATTTTATAATAAAGTTTCGGCTATAATAAATATAATAAAGTGTTGAATGCCTGTTCCAAACGCTGCTGGGGATGCAGTACACCTGTTGTTCGCCCTCATGACTGAAAGCTGACTGGGAGCTGGGCCACTGTCACTGCCCAGGAACTTGCAAGTGTGGAGTAGCGCCTATCAGTAGCCTGGGAAAAGATTCCCATTCAAGAGTCGAAGCATGGTTTCTTCGGAATGCACGCTGCTTTTGCTCCCCTGTAAAATTTAAGAACTGTGAGTTGGGACCGTCTATCTGCTTTGTATTCTATTTCCATACACCTGGCCGCACTGTGTGTTTGCTTTCTGTGCCTCTGTATTTTGAGACTCACTGATGCGTGTAGCAGCTTTATTTTACCCTACTGGAAGAATATGACTTACCTTATTCTGCATTTAGATTGTTATCACTTTGGGGCTATTACAAACAATATGGCCACAGACCATTTTGTACCCATCTCATAAATATCCGTAAGGGTTTCTCTAGGGTTTACTCCCAGGAGTAGAACTTCTGGGATCTTAGGTAAACAGCTTCTCCAGAGAATTGCAAGCCACTGTGCAAAGAGGCTGGGCCCGCCTCACCTCACTAACGATGCAGAGGGCTTGGTGGCATTGTTACACTGTGAAATTTTTGCCAATCTGATAGGTATGAAACGACTTTTCACTGTGATAAGAACTTTACATTTTTTAATTTACTGGTAGAATGTAGTCTATTTTGGAAAAGCTCTCATGAGTAGCTGAAAAGAATGCGTATTTAACTGTTGTTGAATGGAGTATTATATATGTGTATGTAATATTAGGTCCAGTTGGTTTTTAGTGTTCTTTAGGTCTGAAGAGTCTTTACTCATCTTTTGTTTGGAAGATCGATTTAGTGGCGTGAGAGGCGTGTTGAAGTCTCCCAATGTTATTGTGTAGCGGTCTGAGTTTTAAGGTCCCACTGCTGTACTTCTTATAGCAGAGATAAGAGGAATGTGAAATAGTTCTTGTACCTTGAGCAGAAATTTAACCTCAAGGTTCAGGGGTTGGGATCTGAAAGCAGATAGCCTCGCCTTGAATCCTGGTGCTTTTACTTTCTACTTATGTGGCTTTGGGCAAGTTGCTTAACCTCTCTCAGCCTAGGTCTCCTTATCTGCAAAGTGACACTAATACTATTATTGCTGTGAGGATTAACATTCTTAGGACAACATTCAATATGCGCCTCGCAAAGGTCTGCGGCTCCACCCAGTCAGCTTTAGTCTACTTTACTGGCCTGGCTTCCTGTAGGCAATGAGCTTGTGATCTCTGGCTTAAATAAGTAAGTGCCTTCCATTTCATAATGGACTATTAACAAAACAGGGCATGTCCGGAAGACACTGGTCACCTTTGAAAATCATTTCATGGAGCACTCCTTAGCTCTCCTCATAAGTCAAGCCTTGACACAGATCTTAGGTGGATCATGGAACTGAATTTCTGCCCCAGTGCTGCCTTGGGCTTTAACGGTCCCTGCCTCAGTGGATTCTATGTCAAAAGGCACCATGTGTGTTGGGTATTCTGGTGCATGCCTATAATCCTAGTACTTGGGAGGCTGAGACAAGAAGCTTGCAGGTTTAAGGCCACCCTCGGTGAGGGTGAGACCCTTAGCAACTTAGTGAGACCCTTAGTTACCTAGTAAGATCCTGTTTCAAAACAAAAAATAAAAATGAAAAGGAGCCGGGCGTGGTGGTGTACGCTTGTAATCCCAGCATTTGGGAGGCTGAGACTGCAGGATCACGGGTTCAGGGACAGCCTCAGCTACTTAGTGAGGACCTCTGCAACTTAGTGAGACCCTGTTTCAAAATAAAGACTAGAACATAGGCCTGCAAGTGTAGTCTTGGTTCCATCCCAGACCCCCCCACACACATGCAAAAATAATAAGATAAAATAAAAAGGACTGGGGGTGTAGCTCAGAGGTAGAATTTCCTGAATTAAATCACCAGTGCTCCAAACAAAATAAAAAGACATCTTATATTCATGGCAAGAGAAACCATACAATGGGAGAAGGTATTGACAACACATATAGCAGCAAAGGAATAGTATCCAGAATAACACAAAAACCACTAAGAAACAGACAACCATTCCTACAGAAACATGGGCAAGGAGATGACCAGGCAACTCACAGAAAAAGGAACAACCAATAAACACCTTTATAGAAGAACTAAACCCAATTCTTCACAAATTATCCCATGAAATAGAAAGAAATGGGATTCTCCCAAACCCCTCTATGAAGTGAGTATCACCTTAATACCAAAACCAAATAAAGAAATCTCATGAAGCTGGGTGCGGTGGCTCATGCTTTTAATCCCAGCAACAGGGAGGCTGAGACAGGAGGATCGCACAGGTTCGAAGCCAACCTCAGCTACTTAGTGAGGCGCTTAGCAACGCAGTGAGACCCTGCTTCCAAATAAAGTATAAAATACGGCTAGGGTGTATTCTGGAGATAGAAAGCCCCTGGGTTCCATCCCCCAGTACCACACATACACACACACACAAAGAAATCTCAGGAAAAGAAAATTGAAAATTACAGATGGACATCCTTAATAAATATAGATGCAAAAATTCTAAACAATTCTAGTGACACATCTCAAAACAATATGAAGGTAATTGTATACAACATCATTAGCAATCAGGGAGATGAAAATCAAAACTACACTGAGATTCCATCTAACTCCAATTAGAATGGAAATCATCAGGAAGTCAAACAACAGTAAATGCTGGCGAGGGTGTGGGAAATAGGAACTCTTATACATTGTTGGTGGGATTGCAAATTAGCTCAGCCACTATGGAAATCAGCTATTCCTCAGAAAACTGGGAATGGATTCACCATATGATGACACAGCTATGCCACTTCTGAGTATCTTTCCAAAGGGATTGAAATCAGAATCTTATAGCAATTTATGCGTATCCATGTTTATAGCAGCACAATTCAAAATAGCCAAATCATGAAACCAATCTAGCTATCCACACAGATGAATGGATTACAAAATTATGGGATATGCACACAATAGAATTCTACCCAGCAATAAAGAAGAACAAAATTATGTCATTTGCAAGAAAATGGATGGCCCGGGAGAACATTATGTTGAATGACATTAGCCAGTCACAGAAAGAGAAGGGTCATCTTTTTTTCCCCTCCCTCTTATGTGGAAGCTAAGGAGTAATCAAGATACAAGAGGGACTTAAGATAGTGGAGAAGAAACCCCAGTGGAGGTCTGGGGGAGGCGGCGTCAGGGGGGAAGGAGAACCACTGAAGGAAACATTTCCACTGAAGTTAAATACATATGTAAAATTACTAATGCCAATCTCAATGTCATGTATGGGATGGGAGGGCTTGTGGAGGGAGCGGGATGGCGGAGCTCACAAGTGCTATGTGCAGTTACGTCCCTATTACTCTGAGCTCTGTTAGGATGTGAGATCACAATGCCCCAACAAAAGTATTGTGTGTGTGTGTGTGTGTGTGTGTGTGTGTGTGTGTGGTACTGGGAATGAAATCCAGGGGGATTCTACCTCTGAGCTATACCCTATTTTATTCTTTATTTGGAAGCAGAGTCTCACAGAATTGCAGAGGGCCTCACAAGTTGCCGAGGTTGGCCATGAACCTGCAATCCTCTTGTCTCAGCCTCCCCAGTACTGGGACTATAAGCATGCACCACCGCACCTGGCTCAATAATTTATTTTTTTTTTAACAGTACTGGGGATGGAACCCAGGGGCATTGTACCTCTGAGCTACATTCCCAGCCCTATTTTTTAGTGTTTTTATTTTTGAAACAAGGTCTCAATGAGTTGCAAAGGGCCTCGCTAAGTAGCTGAGGCTGTCCACGAACTGAGATCCTCCTGTCTCAGTCTCCCGAATGTTGGGATTACAAGCGTGCACCACCATCCTCAGCTGTCAGTAAAAGTATTTTAAAAACATATAGCAATGCAGTTGAGATGATGCGTAACGATGGGCACTGGGCCTCGGTGCTGGGAAGTAACAGGGCATGGTGGAGACTGTGGTAAGCTGGAGAGAAACACGGCCCCAGAGTACAGTGGTTCCTGCCTTCCCGCCTCATGTCAGGAGAGAAGTCACGTTCTCCCAGATTATCTGCCTTTTTTTTTTTTCTTTCAAGGAAGCTAGAGATCCAGATTTTTATGGGAATGGAAGCTGACTTTTAAGTACTGGCAATCAAATTTAACAATTTCACAAAATTGTTCAGGTCAAAGAAAATGTTTTTGTAGGCTTCTACTTCATGACCTTTGATTGAACCCAGAATGAATGATTTGTTTGCAGTCTAAACTGCCTTTGGGGATAACCCGTTACATAAGCACCATATGAAATGGTATTTCCTTTTACTTGTACAAGAATTACATCTGTTGAGGAACAAGGATATTTCCTTATTTGAATGCTTAGGAAGGTGCATTCTCAACACTAGCTCAGAGTTCATTCACATGCTGCATAAATTTTTTTTTCCTTTTCCAGATAGAAGCTGGGAGAGATAAAATAATCATAGAGCCTGGGATAGGTATTCAGGTATTGTACCTTATGAAAGCAATGAGTTTTTTTCTCAGGCCAAAGTGAGTGTTCTAATGTCTGTAATTTACTTGAAAATACTACGGCAGCGACATTGTAATAGCGGTGTACTTGCTAGCTAGACTGGGCTTCAGTCATGAAGCAGGGCAGTCTACACCCCAGGGCTGCCGCTAGCACTGCATGAGACCAGCGTCCGCGGCGGCCCGGCAAGCGCTGGCGTCATCCACATTTTCATCCGTAGCAGGTGCTTTGCCAGTCAGCACAATGAAGAGCAGAAATGAATTTTTCTTCCTGGTAAAATTAGTGGCTTTGTAATTAGCATAAAATGATAGAAAAACTCATTCACTGATGAATTAAAGATACCTGGATGGGCTACAGTCGAGATACGTGAATAGGCTACGGTATCTGAGGAGCTCTCCGAAGTCAGGGTATGACCCAGAGAGGTCTGCATGGGTGCCTGTAAGGCTATGCCTGGCCTTTGACTCTGAGCCACTCCTGAATCTAAACTTGGCTTCAGAAGGGTTTCTGGTTTCCTCACTGTGGTTTGGATACGATTTGAGTGTGTTCAGCAGGGTGGCGTGAGTGGAAGCTTGGTCCACAGCATGGTGATGTTGCAAGGTGGTATGGACCTTTAAGAGGCAGGGGGAGGTCTGTAGGTAGTCAGGAGATGGCCTCATGACAGGATTGTCCCTAGGCTCTCAGGTTTGCTGTTCAGTGTGACCTCACTATCTCAAAGGAGCTTCTGCCATCTAGCATGGTGTCTGCACGAGAGCCTAGCTAATGCTGGTGACGTGCTCTTGAGTCTCTAGAACTGTGAGCTAGATAAACTTATTTTCTTTATAAAGTCAGCCTGCCTTAGGCATCTTATTATAGTGACAGGATGGTGAACCAACACACTGATGCTGACCATAGACAATGCAGTCTTGTATGTGGGTTTTCTTCCCATGAGCTATCCCTGCTGGGGAGTGATTGAATCTCTTGAAAGGACATGAGGCAGGACTTCACAGAACCTACAGGGTGGGTCGTATAAAATGTCCTGTATCTAATTGCTCATAAATGTTTGTTTAATAAATGTCTGTGGCAGAATTTGGTCAGAGACTTGCCTTCATTTCAAGTTGAAACCAAGGTAGTAAATGAGCACTGACCCTCACCCACTGCAAAAGGTTTCAAGCTACTCTTCCAGGTGAAAAACCACAGGCTAGCCGGGCGTGGTGGCGCACGCTTGTAATCCCCGCGTTTGGGAGGCAGAGACAGGAGGATCGCGCAGGTTCGAAGCCAGCCGCGCGCGCTGGCTTAGGAGACCCTGTTTCCAAATAAAAATGTAAAAATAGGTCTGGGAGTGTAGCCCAGAGGTAGAAGGGCTTCCAGGAACCCCAGTACCACCAAAAAAAAAAAAAAAAAAAAAAAAAAAAAAACCACAGGCTAGCTCTCAACACAAAACCACAGGCTGGCTCTCAACACGCAAGTGCAGGAGCCGCTCTCAGAGATGGGAGCTGGCCGCCAGGACCCCGGGAGCTTCCGGTGATCTGCTCTCTGCCAGCCAGGGGCCTTTGACAACACCCCAAGATGCCTCTTCTGCCCCTTCCCACAGCCTGGGAGGGGCCTGGGAGGTCTGTGGGAATCCGAGTTTGAATGAGACATGTGAAACCAGCAATCTGAAAGATGGAGAGGAAACCAGATCCGTGGGATGTTTGCCAGCAAACATTTAATCTAAAGTCCAAATTAGTCATGGAAGGAACTTTTAGTATTTTTCCTTTTTTTTTTTTTTTTTTTTTTGGTACTGGGGATTGAACTTTTGGTACTGGGGCATTTTACCTCTCAGCAACACTCCCAGCCCTATTTTATTTTTATTTTTGAAACAAACTCTTGGTAGGTTGATGATAGTCTCACTTCTGGCTGAGGCTGTCCTCAAACCTGCAATCTTCCTGACTTAGCCTCCCAAGTACTGGGATTACAAGCATACCCCACCACACCCGGCTGTATTTTTCCTTCTAAGAATCCTCCGTGTCTACAATGCTTAGGATTACAGAAGCCTAAGGGACTCTGCTTGTGCTGAAAAAGTTAACATAAAATAAATAGATTGGTGAATAGGGTAAAGCTCTCTTTTGGGGAGAGCACAAGTTACTTCTTCCTTTGAAGTACTTTTTAAAATCTATTTTTTTTTCTGGATTCTTGATTTCATAGATTCTTCTTTTTTCCCTTTCCTTTTATTTTTTTCTGGAATGGTCCCTGAAGCAGCTTGTGAGGTCTGTGGTCCCCACACACGTCAGCATCCTTTCCAGTGAAATGTTTACTCGTGTTCCCAGGCCCGAGTCTTCACCTTCCAGCTTGCACTCAGGCAAAGCCTCTCCTTCTCTCTCGGGCATGTGTGTCATTTCTCCCAACTAGATTTTAGAATGATGGAAGACAGAATCTATTTTAAACTTTTTTTCAATCTCTCAACCTTACATTACCGTCTCTATAAAGTAAATCTCAATAGATAATCACTTCTGACCCTACCTAGACCTAGGTGAAATAAATAAAACCTTACCTAAATAAAATTATTTATTTATTTATTTATTTATTTATTTATTTATTTATTTATTTATTTATTTTTGTAGTACTGGGGATTGCACCCAAGGGCATTCTATCTCTCAGACACACCCCCAGTCCTATTTTATTATTATTATTTTTTATCTTGAAACAGCATCTCTCTAAGTTGCAGAGGGCCTCACTTAGTTGCTGAGGCTGGCTGCAAACCTTTAATCCTCTGGGTCTCAGCCTCCCAGGTACTGGGATTACAGGCGCGCGCCATTGCCCCAGACTTCACCTAAATTTATAGCCCATCAACATACAATTCTATTGAATGGAAATGGGGATCCCTATATTGGGATGGTGCTCACCATTGTTACAGCTAACATTTTTTCCCTGAAGTAATTCAGCATTTTGTTTAATTCTCATCCAACAAGCCTATGAAGCACTATTATTACCCCTAGATACCAATGAAGAATTTAAGACACAAAATTTAGTAGATTCTTTAAAAATCATGTGGGAAGCCCTACCTTGGGTCATTCCCAAACACTGCAAAAGGATCTGGTGAAGAAAGGGGAGGGACGTTGCCTATCCTCTGCCTCAGCCTCCCAAGCACTGGGGTTACAGGCAGAAAGAGGAGGAATGTATAGAGGAAGAGAAACTTTTGCTTCTTATCAAGACTGTAAAGTAAATCCTGTTTACCATTTGGTTGTTTTAAAATATGTCCACAAATACTTCGATATGTTTCCTTCAAACAGTGGAGCCTCATTCACTTCCCTTGTTTATAGTAAAGTATGAGGCAGAAGTGACAATGTATGACTTCTTTTTCCTTTTCTTTTTCTTTTTCTTTTTTTGTGATACCGGGAATTGAACGCATGGAATTCTACCTCTGAGATATACCCCCAATAAAAAAAAAATAAAGTTACTTTTTATTTTGAAATAGGGTCTCACAAGGTTGCTGAGGGCCTTGGTAAATTGCCAAGGCTGGCCTCAAACCTGAGATCCTCCAGTTTCAGTTTGGGATTACAGGCATGTGCCATCACGCCCAGCTCTCAACCAACTTCTGGAGGGCAACATCCTAAGAGACCTTGAATGAGCAGCCAGCCACTAAGCCAAACTGCTCCCAAATTCCTGACCCACATAAGCTGTGGGATAAACGATGTTAGCTGTGTTGCACTTCAGTTTGGGCTGATTTGCTTCTCAGTAGTAGGTGACTAATCCAACGAAGTTATCTTTTTTTTTTTTTTGGTGGTACTGGGGTTCCTGGAAGCCCTTCTACCTCCGGGCTACACTCCCAGACCTACTTTTACATTTTTGTTTGGAAACAGGGTCTCCTAAGCCAGCGCGCGCGGCTGGCTTCGAACCTGCGCGATCCTCCTGTCTTTGCCTCCCAAGCGTGGGGATTACAAGCGTGCGCACCACGCCCGGCCGAAGTTATCTTCTAAGTAATTGTTTTCTTTTGGGGAGTCAGGGATTTCTTTGAGTGTCCAATAGAAGTTATGGGCCCTGTCCTTAGAAAAATGTACAGACACAAAAACATATAGCTCACAGTTTTGGACGCACACATTTCCTAGTAAAGCCCATACATGGATCTCAGGCTAGAATTTCTTCCTCAAATACTAGAATAGTTCAAGTATAAATTCTTCTCTTGTAGATGACTAATTTAAAATGTTTTTGTTTGGCATTTCAGCTTGTTTTTCTTTGGGATGGACCAGCAGGTTAGATTAAAGAGGCTCTGCCCTTCCGCGCGGCCCCAGGCGCTTTCCTCCAGAACATTTCAGAGGGTAAAGGGGTCAACAGGACTTTTCTCACTGTTCTATTTTTGTGACTCAATTCTTATGGAAAGAGAATCCTGACGACTGGTGGGATTTCCAGAAAAGTCAGAGACAGTAGTTACTAGAAATACAGGAAGGAAGTGTGCTCTTGAAAGATTAAAACTCCAAAGTTCAGATCTCAATGAGTTGGCCCCATTTGCATTGCAAGAAAGGCTGGGAGGGCCCTAAGGGCTCAGTCTTCATTCACAGCCCCAGGCTGCCATCTTGGTGCCAGGGGGAAACCGTTATTTCTGCTCTGCTTTCTCTTTGGGGAGAGAAGGGCCTCTGAGGAGACCCAGACAGAGGGAGAGCAGCGCCACTTCCTCCCTGAGGTCAGCATCTGCTAAATCCCTTGAGGCCATGATGACCAAGCCAAGGAAAGTATGTGAGTCTCAGAGTCCGCTTCCTCTTCGGGGACCCCAGAGTGGTCTCACTTCTGTCCTCAGGGCTGCAGAGGCCGTGTTAAGAAATGTTACCCAGAAAAGAAGCAGTCTTAGGGGCACAATGGTGCGTTCCATGCGGGACATTTAATTCGGGGAACGTTTAAGATATCCTGTAGGGGTTGGGTGTGTGAGACTGGAACTCAGGGAGAGGTCTGGGTGTGCAGACATTTGGGGGTTTACATGAAGGTAACAGTGCTTGCTGGCTGAAGATTTATGGGCAGAAAAAAAATGCCCACTAGGAATGCGGGAAACTGATAAAAGGTTTAAGAATTGTGAGAAAAAGATGCAGGAGAGAAAATGAACAACGGGAGGATCACAGATTCAGGGTCAGCCTCAGCCACTCAGTGAGGCCCCCCCACAACTTAGTGAGACCCTATTTCAAAAAAAAAAAATAGGGCCAGGGGTGTATCTCAGCAGTAGAGTGTCCCTGGGCTCCATTCCTAGCACAAAAAAAGGCGGGGGGAAATTCCTGGGGATTGAACCCAGGGGCATTCTACCTCCAAACCATATCCCTAGCCCTATTTTTTACTTTTTATTTTGAAACAGGGTCTTGCTAGGTTGCTGAGGCTGGCCTTAATCTTCCTGCTTAAGTACTGGAATTACAGGCTTGTGCCACCATGTCCAGCTTCTATTTTATTGTTTATTTTGAAATGAGGTCTTGCTAAGTTGCTAAGGGTCTTGGTAAGTCACCAAGGCTGTCCTCAAATCTGAAATCATCCTGTCTTAGCCTCCTAAGTACCGGAATGACGGTGAGCAACGCCAAGCTCGGCGTGTTTATTCTTTCACATGGAGAAGTTGTGCTAAGTAAGGAGAGTGGGGTGACCCAGGTGACCCAGCGGTCAGGACAGGGGGCGGGTGAGATAGTCCCTTCTGCCTTGTCTGAATGAATATGACTTCAGAGACACCCAGCCTCCCTGAATAATTGGCACCCATCTTAGAAGGATCCAGAGAGCAAAGAGGAGCAGTGCAAATTGCAACAGAGTAGGACACAGAGAACCTATGCCTTGCACTATTATTTTTTAAAATAAATTGCTTTCCTATATGTTTTAATGAGACATTTTCCTGTAGGCTTAATATTAATCTCTTTGGTTAAAAAAAAAAAGAAATAAAACAGTGAGCCGGCATGGTGGCACATGCCTATAATCTCAGTACTTGGGGAGCTGAGATTGGAGATTGCAGGTTCAAGGACAGCCTCGGCTACTTAGTGAGATCCTGTTTCAGGATAATAAGTAAAAAGGCTGGGGCTGTGTCTGGGAGGTAGAATGCTCCTGGGTTCAACCCCTAGTGGAAGGAAGGAAGGAAGGAAGGAAGGAAGGAAGGAAGGAAGGAAGGAAGGAAGGAGTGAACAAAGGCAATGTTTTCCAAGAAGCAGCCCAGGTTGCAGCAGGTGCTGTCCTCCTGGGTCCGGCTGAGTTTCCCGTGCTCAGCAGGCACAAAGCTTACCACCTGCCTCTGCTACTATGACAACCTGTCCCGTGCTTCGGTCCCTTGGAAATGTGGTCCGCAGCCCTGTGGCAGAGTCTACGGTAACCCTCTCATTTATGTATTCATTCATTTATTCATGCATGCATGCATCCATTCATTGTTGTTGCTGGGGAAAAGTTTCCAGTTTCCCATTTAATCACAGGAAGAAAAATAATAAAAGATACATTTCCTGCCAACCATTGGGGACAACCAGACAGAAAAAAAAGAAACAGCAATATATGAGTGTGATGATAACCCTTCTATTCCAGATGTCTTCCTGTTGAAAAGTCTGGCTTGAAGAGTGGAAGGAGGACTTGGTCCCAGGGCTCTGAGCAGACAGTCATACAAAGCAGCTCTCTCGCTGGGGCCCAAGAGGAGCACCCATCCTCCTGGGTGGCTTGTGGGAGCACTGACTACCTTGATGTCACAGCAGAGTGTGCTAGACCCCTCGCGAGCCTCTGGTTCACGCTGCTGACCTTGGAGGTCATCTGGCTCCTCCGGGACTGAGTGTGACTATACCATGTTCTTAGGACATGTGATGGCAGCTGCAGTTCAAGGAGTTTTCTGTCACTGCTGTGGGAAACACACTCCTAGATTGGAAAAGTTCTTCTGATAGCCCAGACATTGGCTGTCACAGCATCCTCTGTCTCTGGCTCTCAGCATTCTGGTGAGAGAGAGAGAGAGAGAGAGAGAGAGAGAGAGAGAGAGAGAGAGAGAGGGAGGGAGGTATGGGGAGAGAGGAGGGAGATGGAATATGATTTTATTGTTTTTGTTCTAAATAATACATATCCATTAGAAAATTTCAAGTAACATAGGAAAGTAGAAAAATAAAGTTTAGTGTTTTTTTGTTTAACTCTCCTCTGCCAGGCCTTGGTGGCGCACATCTGTAATTTCAGTACTTGGGGAGGCTGAGACAGAAGGATTGCAGGTCTGAAGCCAGATTTTGCAGTTTAGTGAGACCATCAGTGACTTAGCAAGTTCCTGTTTCAAAATAAAGATAAAAAGGGCTGGGGGTGTATCTGGAAAGTAGAATGCTCCTGGGTTCGATCCCCAGAACCAAACAACAACAGCAACAACGAACACCCTTTACTAATTCACTGCTCAGAGATAAGCGTGCTCATCATGTGTAAAGTATAGCTTCAGACTCAACAGGTAGATGAGTGGATATGACAATGGGTACAGTTTTATACAAGTAGAATAATACTTTGCGTACTGTTACTTGAATTTAACAGTAGAAAAACAGACAGAAAAATTTAGGATTATGCCGGGCGTGGTGGCGCACGCTTGTAATCCCTGCACTTGGGAGGCTGAGAAGGAGGATCGCACAGGTTCAAAGCCAGCCTCCGCTACTTAGTGAGGCTCTCAGCACCTTAGTGAGACCCTGGTTTCAAATAAAATATAAAATAGAGTATAGCCCAGAGGTAGAAAGCCTCTGGGTTCCATCCCCAGTACCACCCACCCCCCAAAGAAAAGAAAAGAAAAGAAAAATGACAACAAAAAATTAGGAGATTGTAAATGTGGAGAGAGACCAGTAGACTCGTGGAAGGGGGTTGGGGGAGGGAGAAAGAAGGGGGAAATAAAGAGAAAGGAAACAGCCTAAATAGTGCTTGGCACTGTATAAAGATATTACTACTGGTTTGCTAGCCTAGCGTGTTGGGGAGGAAGGAGGGGTTGCGGAGGGATGTGAAGGAAGTGTCCCAAGAGCTGTGTTCATGTATGTTTTTATCACATTAAACTTCACTATGATGCATAATTTTAATGGCACTAAAAAAAAAGTATAAAAATAAAGAAAATCCAAGCGTGGTGGTGCACACTTGTAATCGTAGTCCTTGGGAGGCTGAGACAAGGAGGATCACGCAGGTTCGAAGTCAGCCTCAGCTATTTAGTGAGACTCTGTTTCCAAATAAAATATAAAATAGAAATAGGTCTGAGAGTGTAGTCCGGAGATAGAAGGCCCCTGGGTTCCACCCCCAGTAGTGAAAAAAAGAAAGAAAGAAAGAAAGAAAGAAAGAAAGAAAGAAAGAAAGAAAAGTTAGCATATTGAATATGCTACTTTTAAAAGGGTCGGTTTCAATTTTAAATGATATCCATTAACTTTCTACTATGAAAGATGAGAAATTATCCACACTTAGCTTTCTCCCCCTGCCTGCATCTGCTCTGGATTTTTGTTGTATCCATAGCAATGCTCATTTCGTCCTCTAATCATACTTGCTGTTGTTTAGCGCCGTCTTTAAAGGGCTCGGTGCACACCACATTGTGTTACCTCAGTATGTTGGATGGGATCATGCCCCCCCTTCAGAAAAAAAAAGCTATGATGGAGTCCTCAACATGTGACCTTATTTGGCAATGGAATCTTCCCAGAGGTAACCAAGTTAAAATGAGGTCATTAGAGTGGGCCTTCATCCAAATGATGAATGTCCTTATAAAAGGGAGAAAGTTGGAGAGAGACACGCACAGCGTTTTGAAAGAGGATGTGAGTAGACCCAGGGAAGGCTGCAGGCCCGGCCCTCCCTCCCTTGAGGGGGCGCCGGCGGCCCAAGCCTTCATCGCAGGCTCCGTGGCTGTGGGCAATGCATGTCTGTGGTTCTAGAGGGTCTGATTTATTCTTTGTTCTGGCAGCCCCAGGAAACCAATACACCCAGGGCTCTTTACTCTAGGAATTATCTTGACTCATCTCTTGCTTGGTTAGATTTCCTTTGTGTTTTTCTCAGAATGATTCCTGGGTCTTTCATTTCCTAAAGTTTCACAATAGAATGTCTGTCTATTGTCTTCTATACTTGAGGCAACTTGGTGTGCACAGAGACCTTGAGTCAGAGCTTGTTTCCTCAGAAGCTTGTCCTCTGTCTTTGGTGTTTTCTCTCTGCAGATGCTTTTCTACACAGACACTCTGAGAGAGTTTCCTTATCCTTGGCATCTCGGGACTTCAGTAGGAAGTCTTGGTGTTGAACAGCCTACATCAATCTTTCTTGGAATATGGATTCACTCTTTTGATTGGCAGATTTAAGTCATCCTTGTTTCAAGAAAGTTCTTTTCTATTTATTTTTAAAATTATATTTAATTTCTTTTATTTTCCTGCTTCAAATCAACTGTTCTCCTTCAGAAGTAATAGGCTCTTTTTTCTTGATTAACAATAGTAATTTTCTCTAGAATCATTAGTAAATCTTAGGATTTGTTGCCTCCCTCCCTTCTTTGCTTCCTTCCTCCTCTTCCTTCCTTTTTTTAGTGATCCTGGGGATTGAACCCAGGGATGTCTACCTTTGAGCTACGTCCTGAGCCCTATTTTATTTTTTATTTTGGAGCAGGTCTCACTAAGTTGTGGAGCCTGGCTAAGTTGCCGAGGCTGGCTGCAAACCTTTGGTCCTCCTGTCTCAGCCTCCCAAGCACTGGGATGACAGGCATGCGCCACCACGCCCATCTTGCTCTTAATCTGTGTGATTCCTGGACCTTGCCCACCATGCGCTGAACTACATCGTTATTTTTATTTTATATTCTGTTGCTTCTAATGTAGATTACATCTCTACCATGGCACACTCTCCTATTTTTATCCTGTGTCTACTAAGTTTTTTTTTTTTTAATCACTTTCTTTCATTTTATAACCTTTTCTTTGAATTCTTCTGTCTTGTCATTGGGATTGCTTTTTAGAAAGGGTATTGTCTGAAATTTCTTTGAGAATATGAATAATTTATCAAAAGAACATCTTTTGTTTCCTTAGTTAACCCTTCTAAACAGTCTTAAAAGGCTGCTTATTTTTAAAGTCTTTTGTGTATATTTTCTTCCTCTACAATTTGTAGGCATGAGTCCCCTAAGTGCCCTATTTGGTTGTTACTTATCTCTGAATGGGGTTCATTAATGACTGAATAACAGTAGGAAGAGTGGGGAAGACAGTTGAGAGATTGGACAAAATCTAGGCTCCTTCAGATTTAACAGGCTTTATTGTCTCAAATACACATTCAGCCTGGTGCACGCCAGTAATCCTAGTACTTGCTGGACTGAGATAGGAGGGTCAGGTTTGAGGGCCAGTCTCAGCAACTTAGTGAGACCTTGTTTCAAAATAAAAATATAAAATAGGGCTGGGGATGTAGCTCAGAAGCAGAATGTCCCTGGGTTCAGTCCCCAGCACTGAAAACACAAACACAAACAAAAACCCACCCATTGAGTTATTTTCTTTTTCTTGAGGATCATGTCTCGGCAGCATTTGGTGTTCAGGAAGTGCCTGTGGCTCAGACTCAGATCTCCTGGTGGTCCCCACTTCCTCTGTCCTTGGTCTCCATTTCCTCCTCTCTCGCACACCACCCCACTTGTCCCCATTTGGGGAGGCAGGTCAGCAACGTGGTTCCTGCAGCCCCATCCCCTGTGCCACTTGGTAGCTTGGGCTGATATCTACAGGGTCCTCCTCCATATGGCGTCCCAGTCTCGGGAGGCAGCCGGTGCTACCCCATCTTCTAGATGGAGTCAAAGCATGATCAGCCAACCTTCCACCCCAGAATTCAGGAGAGCTATGGTCTTTCCCGGGAAGCTCTTTACTGCTCCGGGTCCCATCCCATGGCGACCAATGGTTTACTTCAGGGACCTGGTGTGGTGCTGTGGCAGTGTCCCTGTGTCATAGCCAATGGAGGTCTCCCTTTCTCTGTGTTTTTCATTTGTTTTATTAGGGTCAGTGGATTTCACAACAGGAGGAGGAACTAAATATTTTAACAAAGAGTTTCTCGTTTTGAACAGCTAATTGCTATTATAATAAACTATTTATAGCCTGGGAAGATTTATTTATCTGTATTATACATATATGTATTATACTTATAAGTTATAAATAGGAACACGAGCTACTTTTCCATTTGTTTATAGTCTATTTCTCCTTGGTTTTAAAAGTGTCCTTGTTCATGTCATGAGTAGCTTTCCTTAGATTCTTTGCAAAATAAGGATATATTTGTTATTTTGTTAAAAAAAATAACAATGCTCATTATAAAGCATTAAGCAATACTAAAAGGAAAAGTCACGGTGAAAATCCTCTGAAATTCCTCTATCTATACATAACTGCTCCTAAGTTTGTTTACCTGTTGAGGTATTTTCTATGTACACACAAATATAGCTGTCGTTTTTCCTGTGTCATATTTAAGTAAGAATGGTGACAGGAAGTGGTTCTCAGCTTTGTTGTGCATCAGACTTATCTGGAGGGCTTACTAGGGATAAATCTGAGGAGAGGTGCAGGATTTGTACCGTGAAAACTACAAAACATCACTGAGAGAACCTGGGTGAAAAGCGTATGTGAATTGCATGTACCATTTTTGTTGGTTTTTGTAAAGTCAAACATTTCAAAATAGAAGTTTTATTTATTTATTTTATTTTGTGGGTCTGGGTATGGAACTCGGGGACATGCAACCTCTGAGCTACACCCCCTGCCCTATATTTTATTCTTTATTTTGAAACAGGGTCTCACTGAGTTGCAGAGGGCCTCACTAAGTAGATGAGGCTGTCCGCGAACTGTGATCCTCCTGTCTCGGCCTTTCGAATACTGGGATTACAAGCGTGTGCCACCATGCCTGGCCAAAATAGAAGTTTTAAAAATTGTTTTTAAGTGGATAATATACTTAAATTTAAGAGCTAAAACTTCTGGAAAATTTAATTTAAAAAATCTTAGTATCTTTGAGTTTGACAAAATTTCTTAATTATGACCAAAAAAGGCCAAAATTATACCTAGTAAAATGGACTTCATAAAAACTTAAGACTTTTGCACTTCAAGTCACTGCTGCAAATAAAAAAATACAAGCCAAAGACTAGGAGAACATATTTTCAAAATGTATGTTTTTAGCCAGGCAGAGACAGGAGGATCGCGCAGGTTCGAAGCCAGCCACTTGCGCTGGCTTAGGAGACCCTGTTTCCAAATAAAAAAAAAAAATGTAAAAATAGGTCTGGGAGTGTAGCCCAGAGGTATAAGGGCTTCCAGGAACCCTAGTACCACCAAAAAAAAAAAAAAAAATGTATGTTTTACAGAAGACTTGGATCTAGAATATATGAAGAGCTCTTATAACCCAATAAGAAGCAGCTCAGTTTGAAAATAGGAAAATATTTGAACAGATAGTTTACAAAGATGCATAGATGGCAGATCAGCGCACGAAAGGATGCTCAACGCCATTAGACATCAGGGAACCGCAGATAAAATCACAAGCACCGTTACACTTCTATCAGACAAGCTAAGACTTAAAAAAAAAAAAAACTGAGTGTGGTGCGTGTTGACAAGGAAATGGAGGAGCAGGAAGCTCAGCTACTGCTCGTGGGAATGCAAAGTAGAGCGGATACTTTGAAAAGCAGTTTGGCAGCTTCCTTAAGAGATAAACTTACACCTGCCACATGCTCTAGTCATTCCATTTCTAGGTATTTACCTAACAGAAATGAAAGCAGATGGCTATGCAAAGACTTGTATGAGACTATTCCTAACAGCTTTATTTGTAATAGCCCCAAGTGGAAAACAATCCAAATGCCCATAAACAACTTAATAACAAACAAACAAACAAACAAACAAACTATACACACACACACACACACACACACACACACACACATCATGGAATAGTACTTATCTATAAACAGGAATAATGTACATTACAATTTGATGAATGTCAAATGTTTTACTCTGAGTAAAAAAAAAAAAACACAAAAAAGATTACACACTATCTGATTTCATTTATGTAAAACAAGAAAAACTGCAGTCTTTTTTTAGTGACTGATCACAGTTGCCGGTGGCAGTGGAAGTGTGTGGGGTAGGGTAGAAGGCAGGGGTCACCAAGGGATGGGAGGAAACCTGAGGGGTGAGTCTGTGCATCATCATACAGGTGGTGATGGTTTCACAGGTATATACATATGTCAAAACTCACCAAATTTTGCATTTTAAGTATGTGCAACTTATTGTATATGCGCTATACCTCAACTGAGCTGTAAAAAAGGAGAAATGAAAAAGAAAGGAATCCCCTGGAACACGTGTTGGGCAGTTTACTGAGCCCCACCCCTAGTATTTCTGGTTCACTAAGCCTGGGCTGGGGCCCGGGAGTTTGCATGTCCGGGCTGCTCCCAGGGGGTGTGCCGGTCTTCACACTTCAAGGATCACTGGCATACAGGGTGGCAAACAGCTTTGAAGTGACCTTTGACGTTTTGCCTGCTTAGTATCCCAATACTTTTCCTACTGTGAGGGCTTCTTTATGTCTGTGGAGGACTCCCAGCCCAGAAGCAGGTGGGAAGATCTACCTTCTTCTTCCCGGGGCAGCCAAGTGTGAGCCTGTGGCCCAGGCGGGTCCAAAAGTCTCTCTGGACTTGCATTGCAAGTGGCTGTGTAGGAATCCAGGGCTTGGGCTCCAGCGGGAGGGGTCCAGGGAAGAACAGCAGCTCTAATGGCCAGCCGCAGGGGCTGGTGTGCTCCGTTGGTGAGCCTAGAGCACTGGGCTTGCTGCTCCTGAGTAACCATCTTGGCCACATCTCCCTGTGGCTCCTTTTTACCCCGGCCCTTTTGGTAATGCTATGAACTACCCATCGGATACTTATTACGAGCAGAATTGTTTCCCAGAAATTCATGTTTAAGTCCTAACTCCCAGTACCTGAGAATGTGACCTTATTTGAAAATAGGCTGATTACAGAGATAATTAGTTAAAATAAGGTCCTACTAAGTAGGGTGGGCCTCTAATTCAAGGCAGCTGTTGCCCTTATAAAAGGGGAACTTTGTACATAGACATACACACGGGGAGGATGCTGTGTGAAGACAAAGATCTACAAACCAAGGCGTGTGAAGATCACCAGCAGCCCTCCAGGAGCTAGGGGAGAGGCATGAAGCCAGTGGTCCAGCAGCTCTCAAAAGGAACCAACCCTGCCTTCATCTTGGCCTTCTAGCCTCCAAAACTTCAAGATAATACATTTCTGTTGTTGAAGCCAGTTTGTGTTTCTTTGTTATGACAGTCCTAGCAAACTAACACAACAGCCCAAGTGCATTTCTTTTTGCTTAAGTTAGTTTCTGTTGTTTACAACTAAGAACCATGACTAGTACAGGCTCCTAAAGGGTGTTGCCAAATCACCAGCTGTAGGAAAATGTACAAATAAATACACAGGGTGAAAGAGATTAGAGCGGAATGAGCAGCCCTTGGGAGCGGTGTCTACTATCCCCAAGGAGGCAAAAAACTCCAACAAACGGAAGCAAAGGGGTGTAGTAACCCCGAGTCCTGGTGAGGTGGACGTCTCTGAACAAGGGTGCGGAGGTATAGAACCCAAAGGGCTCATGAAGATGTGCCCAGTCAAGAAAGGCTAGAAACAGGGTTCAGGACAAGGAAACTGGCTTGAATGCAGCAAGGGAAATCAGGCCTCCCAAGGATTCCAGAAGGATGCAGGAAGGAAAGTGCAATAGATGGGATGTTTAGGACCTCCCCTCAAACTGATGTCAAAACCCTAATCCCCAGTGTGATGGTATTAGGAGTGGGGCCTTTGGGAGGTGATAATTAGCTCATAGGGGTAGAGACCATGAATAGAATTAATGTCAAAGTTATACATAAGCACATGCACATGCCACTCCATGAATTTCCCTCTGTATCCCACCTGGCTTCCCTTTCCTCCTTCTCCATACACGCTAGTGAGACTAGTAGTGATACCTCCATGTGTGGATATAACATTGCTTGAACTCTCCCTTAAAGCCCCCCTCTCCCCTTTCCTTTTCCGACTCCCAAGGTCCTCCCTCTCAGTCCTCCCCCAGCCCCCCCACTAGTTTACTGGTCTCTCTCCTCATTTATCTGAAGTCTCTTTCCTTTTCTACTTTCTCGCTAGCTTCCAAGTATGACAGAAAATATATGGCCCTTTCTGAGACTGGCTGATCTCACATAATATTCTCTACTTCCATCCATCTTCCTGTAATGACATAACTTTGTTCTTCTGTATGGCTGAGTAAAATTCCATTGTGTGTACATTCCACAGGATTTTCTTTATCCATTTCTCTGTTGACAGACACCTAGGTTGGTCCAGAGGGCTTCCTGACATCTAAGGATACAAGAAGCAAGCAGTCTGTAACCGGAAAGAGGGCCCTCTCACCAAGACATTGACTCTGCCAGCCCCTCACCTGGAACTTCCTAGCCTCAAGAACTATGAGAAATAAATGTCTGTTATTTCAGCCATACTGTCTGTGATATTTTGTTAGACTGCGGCAATGGCTAGTCCCAGGTGCCAGGGAGCCAGGAAGCTGCCATACAGGAGATGTCCATGGTGGGGGAGTCTGTAGGGAAACTCCAGCCACTCCAGACAGTAGCAGATGATCTGCAGTATTTAAAAAATTTGATCCTGAGCTTTTTAGAGCCAAATACCAATTTGCAGAAAATACAGAAGACAGACAAGAGGGTTAAATGACACTATCAAAATCCAGATTATGGAAACTCTATAGGACAAAAGACTTGGATTCTCTCCCCTCTCCCCCCCCCCCAGGTCTGGGGATGGAACCCAGGGGCATCCTACCTCCGAGCTACACCCCTTGCCCTATTTTTTATTCTTTATTTTGAAACAGGGCCTCACTAAGTAGCTGAGGCTGTCCACGAACTTCCTGTCTCAGCCTCCCGAATGCTGGGATTACAAGCGTGTGCCACCACGCCCGGCAAGACTTGGATTCTTTAATAACTATATTATCAGGGATAAAATATGAGGGGACTAAACCTTCTGATTAGTGGAAACTTAAAAGTGCACGATTTACTATCAGTGTGTGGTCTTTGTTTGGATCCTGGTTCAGATAAATTGTAAAACATTACAATTAAGGGCTGAAAGTATAGCTCAGGGGTATACTGCGTGTTTAGTATGCATGAGGCTCTGATCTCAATCCTCAGCACAAATAAATAAATTATGTAAAACATTTTGTGAGAAAATGATAAATTTTAACACTAGCGGGCTGTTTGATATTAATACATTATTAGGGTTTTTTAAGTTATGATATTATGCTATGATTAGAAACAGGAGTTCTTGTCTTTACAAAGAAAATTGTTAACCTGGGTTTACTTTAAAATAATTCAGGATGGGTGAAATGGGTGGGGTTACAGATGAAAATTGGGCATCATCAATTATTGTTGACATTTGGTGGTAAACGCCAGGGGGTTCATTATAAATTTTATTTATTTTTAAATATGCTTGAAGTTTTTTATAATAATTTTTAACTTTTTTTCCTTCTTTTGAGTGCTGGGGATTGAACCTAGAGGTGTTCTACTTCTGATCTAGACTCCTAATCCTGTTTCATTTTTTATTTTGAAATAGGATCTCACTAAGTTGCTGAAGGTCTCACTACATTGCTGAGGCTGGCCTGGAACTTGTGATCCTCCTGTCTCAGCTTCCCAAGTATTGGGATTACAAACCTGTGCCACCACACCCAACTTCGACATTTAACTTTTGGTTTTGTTTTTTGGTACTGGGGATGGATCCCAGAGGCTTTCTACCTCCAGGCTACACTCCTAGACCTATTTCATATTTTATTTGGAGACAGGGTCTCAGTAGGTTGCTGAGAGCCTCACTAAGTAGCTGAGGCTGGCTTCGAACCTATGTAATCCTCCTGTCTCAGACTCCCAAGTACTGGGATTACAAGCATGCACCACCACACCCGGCTGACATTTAACTTTTTTTGGCGGGGGGGGGGGGTTCTGGAGATGGAACCCAGGGGCATTCAACCTCCAAGCTACACCACCTGCCCTATTTTTTAATTCTTTATTTTGAAACAAGGTCTTACTAAGTTGCAGAGGGCCTCACTAAGTAGCTGAGGCTGTCCACGAACCATGATCCTCCGGTCTCCGAACATTTAACTTTTTTTTTATTTTTGGTGGCACTGGGGTTCCTGGAAACCCTTCTACCTCCGGGCTACACTCCCAGACCTATTTTATATTTTTTTTATTTGGAAACAGGGTCTCTTAAACCAGCGAGACTGGCTTCGAACCTGTGCGATCCTCCTGTCTCTGCTTCCCAAGCGTGGGGATTACAAGTGTGCGCCACCATGCCCGGTGACATTTAACATTTTTAAAAGCAGGTTTTTTATTTTATTTTATTGGTACTGAGGATGGAAACTCGCGCAGGTTGAAGCATGCTTGAGTAGGCTGGAAAGTGCTCTTCCACTGACCTGCATCCCAGTACCATAAAATTTTTTCTATTTTATTATTCCCATCACAACATTTTTTAAAGAGAAGCTTCCACATAAAAATCCCCGGCGGCTGAGACAGGAGAATCGCAGATTTGAGGCCAGCCTGGCCAACTTAAAGAAACCCTGTTTCAAAATAAAAAATGCTGAGGGAATAGCTCAGAGGTAGAATGCTCCTGGGTACATGCCTCCTCCCCCCAAAAAAAAACTAAGAAAAAAAATTCTGAGTTTGGATTCTGATGGAAAGAACGGTCTGGTAACACTAGGCCAGACTGCTGCATCACAGTGACCAGCTAGAGCCAGGGGTGACAGGCAGGCAGGGTCTGGACCGCCCTCCACCCTCAGCTCTCCTTCCTCCCTCCTTCCCTCCTCCACCCAGGCAGCCTGATCCTTCCTCTCCCACGCTTTCCTCCCATATCTGTGCCACAATCCATTCCAGTTCTTCAAGAATTCAGGATTTTGAAACTCAAAAGCCAGAAAAAGCCAGTTCTCTGTCCCTGCTCCTGATTCCCTCACCATACTGATTGCCGGAGGCAGGGAGATTGGAGAGAAGGAGGGAGGAGCGAGGCTGGGAGGATGGAGAGGAGGAGGGAGGAGGAAGGAGCTAGGCTGGGAGGAGGAAGAAGCCAGGCAGGATGGAGAGGAGAAGGGAGGAGGGAGGCTGGGAGGAAGGAGAGGAGGAGGGAGGAGCGAGGCTGGGAGGATGGAGAGAAGGAGGGAGGAGGAAGGAGCTAGGCTGGGAGGAGGAAGAAGCCAGGCAGGATGGAGAGGAGAAGGGAGGAGGGAGGCTGGGAGGAGGGAGGAGCGAGGCAGGGAGGATGGAGAGGAGGAGGGAGGAGGGAGGAGTGAGGCTGGGAGGAGGAAGGAGCGAGGCAGGATAGAGAGGAGGAGGGAGAAGCGAGGCTGGGAGGAGGGAGGATGGAGAGGAGGAGGGAGGAGCGAGGCTGGGAGGAAGGAGAGGAGGAGGGAGGCTGGGAGGAAGGAGAAGCGAGGCAGGGAGGATGGAGAGGAAGAGGGAGGAGCGAGGCTGGGAGGATGGAGAGGAGGAGGGAGGAGCGAGGCTGGGAGGATGGAGAGGAAGAGGGAGGAGCGAGGCTGGGAGGATGGAGAGGAGGAGGGAGGAGTGAGGCTGGGAGGATGGAGAGGAGGAGGGAGGAGCGGGCACTTTGCACTGGAAGCTGAGGGATGGAGCTGAGAAGGCAATGTGGGGAGATGTGGGTGCAGGGCTTACCGCTAGCCGATTGGCAAATATTTAAAAATTGCCAAAGGTGAAAGAAAATCAGAAACTCTGTTTTATTTATCCCCAGCCTGACATCTCTAGGAAGAAGTTGGGATGTGTTGAGTGGACTGAGAACAGACAGATCTTCCCAGTCAGGCCTCCTGGGTGCTGAGCCCGAGAAACTTGCCCTGGTGCCCACTGTAAAACTGTGTTCATTGTAGAATTGTTTGTAATCTGGAATATTTGGAAACATCTAGGAGTTTAAGAGTAGAAAGTAGATAAATAAAATGAATTGTGCAAATGACGAGTATCATTGGGCAGATGAGAGGAATGTTCTGGCCACACCTGTGTGTATCCACGCAGAGGATTGCAGGAGCATCACATGGGCTGGGAGGGGTGAGAGGCATATGGAAGGCACAACAAGAGGCCCTGAATGCACATTAGAATACACGCAAAATATCCCAGTCTCAGGCTTGGTGTTTATGTAGATCAGGAGGACACAAAAATCACAGGGATGGCCAGATGTGGTAGCACACACTTGTAGCCCCAGCTGCTTGTGGGGCTGCGGCAGGAGGATTACAGGTTCGAGGATCACAGGTTCAAGGTCAGCCTGGGCAACTTAGTGACACTGTCTCAAAAAAAAAAATAACAGGTTAAAGGTGTAGCGGCATGAAGAAGGCTGATTCACTCTGAGCAGTGCATCTCAGCGAGCAAAAAACTAAACCAAAACAAAGTGTGAGTTAATATTTAACACGTATGGAAAGAAAACTGCAGCGAGTGCTATAAACACCAAGTTCAACATGTGCCAGAGGTGGAGAGCCGGGTGGAGGGCAGCCCGGGCAGCTCAGGGGAAGCCAGTATCCTGGGACCTTTGACCCTGTGAGTCTCTGCAAATGGCTGGAGTCGTTCCAGGGTCGCCCCCTGCTGCAGCCTGGACTTGCTTTAATCACAGACACTCAGCCTCCTTGAGGCCCTGCCAGCTGTTCTCAGGGGAACTGCCAGGCCATGAGATTTTCCCAGGTTGTCACTGTGGGTTGCTCACCCTGTCATTAATCAGAAGCTCCTCAGCAGGGTCAGGGGGTCCTGGACACACTCTCCTCCAGCCTCGGTCACCTGCCTTCTGAATCAAAAGCCATTTCTCAGACAGCTTGTTATACTATTGAGACCAGAACTGTCTCGCTTGTTTTCCGCGTGGAGGGACAGAGGAGCGTGGCTCAGGCCACCAGCTCTGTTCTGAGGCCGAGGCCCCACTCTTGGGGAAGGATGGAGACATGATGAGACCTGCTGTTTCCTGGATCCAGCCCGCTCTCCATCCCTCCCCATCCTTCCCCTCTGCGCACGGTAACCAAGGCAGACACACAGCAGGCGCCGAGCAGAGGAGGGCAGCTCCAGGGAGCCACAGTGACTGTGTAGCAGGATGGGAACTTAGGAGGGATGGGGGCTTCGGGGCTGCAGAGGAGGAGGCTGCGTCAGACACCAAGTCTCAGAGGGGCTTCCTGTGGGAGCTGCTCCCGCTGAGCCCAAGACCAGTGAGCCAACACGATGGGGACAGTGAGGACGAGGGTCCTGCGTCTGTGGTGAAGCGCAGGTGGGATGGGGCCTGCAGGAGCTCATGTGTCTGGATTTGGGTTCAGGAAGGGCCTTGGGTGTAAGGACTTAACTCGGGCCCTGTCTCCTCCCTGGAGCCTGCAACAATTGCCTCGGTCACACCATGTCCCCTTCCTCTGATACCAGACCCCCCCATTACAGTGGTGTGTCTCCCCACCTTTCTCATTTGGGGGCATGAAGACTCATTTCTCAGTCTCCACTTGGAGAGGGTCGCACGAGGCCATGCCCCCCACCAATGCCTTCAACCAACTCTGGACGACTCCCAGTCTGCCTGGAGCACTGTTGAGGGAGGAGGAGCAGGAGCCATGCCAAGTCCTGCCCCAGTCCACTGGGTTTGCAGCCTGAGGGACTTCTCCAGGTGTGCCTGGGCTCGGCTCACATAAAGAACCAGCCAGCCTCTCAGATGGGCCCAGCGGTCCCCTCTCCTGGCCTGTGTGCCAATTCCTCCCACACTGTATCAGGGCTGGCCCCTCAGACCAAGGAAACATCTAAGTGGCTTTAGATACCTTTAGGGCTAGCTCGAAGGCACCATGATGTCTGCCTCAGCTTCTGTTCTGGGCTGCTCGCTCTGGAAGAAGCCAGCTGCCGGGTCATGAGGACATTCCCACAGCTATCCTGGAGGCCCATGAGGGAGAAACAGAGGCGTCCGGCCAACAGCCATGTGGCCAGCCATCTGGGACATGTCTCAACCACCCTAGTCGAATCCTGTGTGATGGCACCCCTGCTCATCATCTTGACCACAACCTCACAAGAAACCCTGAGCGAGAACCACCCCACTTAGCTGCTTCCAGATTCCTGACTCTCCGGTAACTGTTAGAGGTGATAAATGTCGGGGTTTGCTTGTGTCTCTAAACGGCTCCAGTTAAGGGTGGTTTGAGACATAGAAATAGGCAGGTCATCTGGCATGCTTGGCATCTCGGAACACCTTTCTTGGCTACATGTTTGGGGAGGCTTCCAGTCTGGGTTTTGCCTCCTCTGCCAGACAGGAAGCATTAGGGCTCCCAAAGGTCACGGTCACCCCCTCCTGCCTCTTTCCCTCGCTTCTCAGGTACTTCCCTGAATAGGACTAAAATCCTGACAGCAGATGTGGAAAGAAATTTTAACAGAATTTCCCTTAACTGACAAAGGCAGAGCCTGACCCAAACCCCCTCCCTCCTCAGAGGCGTGCAGTTGGGGGAGGGGTGACATCCTTGGACATTCCACATTTTGGAATGTGGACATTCCAAAAAGATGAGGTGAACAAGGTGCACCAGAAACTCCCATCCTTTGAAACCTAACATGCCCCCCTCTTGTTAAATTGGTAGATAACATTCACCCTGGTCACTCGGCAAGGTGCTTATTACTGAGTGCTCCCACAGGTGAATGGGCCTGTTAATCTCCTGCCAGCTAGTTCACAGGCCCCTACTCAAACCTAAATGGGCAAAGGAAAGGTTTTTCCTCTCAACATCCTCAAATCAGAGAAATCCCCAGGGGCCGCTGAGTGGGGAGTTCTACAGCTCTTGGCACTGCATTTTCTCTCTGGGGAAATGAACTTTCCCTGAGAGCAGCCTCTGTAGGGGAGGCCCCAGGGATGCGTGGCCCTGGAGCAAATGGCCAGGGACCCACAGAAACACAACTGCTAGACCTCAGTCGCGGCCTGGGCACCTCTGCGCACGGAAGGCTGTGCCGGATGGGTAGCAACTGCCTTTGGCTCTTTGGTTTATTTTACAAACAACATTTGCTATGTGCCAGACTGTTCTGAGTCCTTTACAATGATGAAGTCATTTAATTCTCAAAACAGTCTTGAGCAGGGCACGTTGGTGCATGCTTTTACTCCCAGTACTTGGGAGGCTGAGACAGGAGGATTGCGGGTTGGAGTCCAGTATGGGGAAACTTAATAAGACTCTGTTTAAAAATAAAAGAGGTTGGGGGTGTAGCTCAGAGGTAGAACCTCCCTGGGTTCAGTCCCCAGCCCTCCCCAAAACAAGTAACAACAACAATAATAAAATAATGTGAGGTACATACTATTATTCATTTTACAGAAGAGGAACCCGGGGCACTTAGAGGTTGAGTAATTTGCCCAAGGTTACACCGCGAGGGAGCAGCAGCGCTGGCTGGTGGCTCGGTGACTCAGTGACGGCTCACTGAGCGTTCTGTGCCTCTGGGCCACTGTCTGCTGGCTAGGCTCCCAGGGGTGGACAGCGTTATGGATTTTGGTTCAGACCATGTGGAATCCAGGGGTCCCCATCCACACGAAGCATCGGCTTCCTAGGAAGCCAGGCCACTTCCTCACTGGGGAAGCCCTAGGGTTCACTGCACAATCTCCAGCCCTGAGGCTCGGCCTGGCCCTGCCTGCTCTGCTGGTTCCCTCCCGTCCCTAGGGCAGTGCTGAATCCTGCGCAACTCGGTCCCCCAGGGAACATGTGGTAATGGCAGAGACATTTCTGATGGCCCCAGTGAGTAGAGCCTGGGGGCCTGCCTGCGAGGCGTTCTCAGAAGCTCACTGAGGCAGCGCCTCACCGCCCTGTGGGCCGAGAAGGTCACAGCGCCACCCTGGAGAAGCTGAATTCTTCTTTCCATTCGATCACTAGCAAGGCGGCAGCCAATGGGGTCTGCTGGGGTGAACCAAAGTTTACCTGCAGAGCTCGCCTTGACCCCCTCCCTGTGGGAAGGGGCCAGAGAAACAACGTACGATCACTGAGGGGACCTGCAAAGGGCAGTCGGTTACCCCAAATGTGATAAGCATAAAGAAGCTGTCCAGAGAGACTATACACCCCGACACCTGGAAGACACCAGGCTGCTCTCCATGCCTGGAAATGGACTGCTCCAGACCCCATCTCTGCAGGTGAGCCCACTGCTCCCGGCTGCCTTCTGGGTCCTGAGGCCTGGAATGGCTGCTCCAGCCGCTCCGCCCTTTCCCTCTAACTGGCCTTTCTTTCCTCTTCTTTCTCTTTCTTTCTTTCTTTCTTTCTTTCTTTCTTTCTTTCTTTCTTTCTTTCTTTCTTTTGTGGCACTGGGGCATTCTACCTCCAAGCTACACCTTCAGCCCTGTATTTTTTCTTTATTTTGAAACAGGGTCTCACTGAGTTGTGAAGGGCCCAGGCCGCACGAAGTAGCTGAGGCTGTCCAGGCCCCTCTCTCTGCTCTAACGCCACCTCCTGCATTCCGCGCCCGTGCTTTCTGTTTGAATGCTTTCCAAGCAGATAAGCAAACACGGAGGTCGTGAGAATAAATTTTAACATCTCCCACCCTGTCACATCACTGTGGAAGCCCCTCCCCTCACACAATAAGGACTTTGACGTAGTGACAGATGCCACAGACAGTATTTTGTAGTAGTCTCCATGCTAAGCAGTTCACATAGTTTATCTTGTCATTCTTACAAGCCAGCCTTCGCCTTTGTATCATTGTTATCCATATTTTCTAGATTGCAGAACTGAAGTTTAAAGAGGTCAAGCAGCTTAAACTTAATGAGTGCCGGCCAGGGCCAGGTTTCTACCCTCCAGGTCCAGATCTGCACGCCTAGGCAGAGCACAGACAGTAGGTTTCCAGGAACACCAGGCTGGATGCCCCCTGTCCCCCGGGCCTGCGGTGTCCTCCCCGGGGACAGAGGGATCAGAAACCCTCACTCCATGACACAGGCAGCGGAGAACAGCTTGTACCACCTGACTCTTGGAGAGAAAAGTGAAAGACAGAGGAGAAGGAGGAGGAGGGTGTTTCTGTACAAGGACGGTTGGTGCAGCGAGGATGGGCAGGGAAGAAAACGACAGGAAGGGAGGCCTGGTAGCTTTTTATTATTTGTTACAGCAGGGGAAAGAATAGGAGGCTTGTTTCTAAGCCATAAATACCCTCCTTTGATCCCTGTGCATATCAGAGATAAATGAGTCACTATTAGGCCTCAGAAATTAATGATTGTCCCAATTATCACCCGAAGTGACCTTCCAGCATTAGACTCACCATTCCCTGCAAAGTAGCTGTGTCAGGGCTTGACCGGGTCCGGGAGGAGGGGCCCTTCCTGTGGACATCGCCCACTCCCCAACCCCAGCCTCAGTTTGCAGAGGTGAAGCTGGCCTCCACTCCTGAGGCCAGAGAACTGCGAGAACTGGACCCCAGCTTCTAGCCTCTGTTTTTGCTGCTGGGTGAACAGGAACATCAGGGCCCTGTCAAATCCTGGCCTGGGAGATAAGGTCCCGGGTTGATTTTCAGGACAGTGCAGCCATCTGAAAGCAAGAGGGCCGATGGTGCAAAGTTAGCATCCGACTCAGGATCCTTCCTGTTGAGGCCGGGTGAGGAGCTTTGAAGTCTCCTTTGACTGCTTGTTTTCACAGCACTGATCCTGTCTGGAATTGGCCAGCAGCCCTGCCCCATCCCTGGAGAGCTGTTCCCCAACTACAAAAGTTTTAGAAGAACACTGCAAGCTCCACCCACTGCCTCCAAGCCCCCGCCTGCCTATTCCTTGGGCTAAAATGCTTGGGGAGGCAAAGGCCTCAGAACCCCAGGAGACCCCTCTCTCTGTTTTCAGTTTCTCAAGAGGCTTGCCTCTGCCCCCTAGAGCTGGATCTGAGGGCAGGCAATTCAGAGATGAGCCTCTTGGGGGCTGGGTAGGTGGGGTGAGGAAAGAACACCCCTCTAGGCCTCCCAAGCTGCTGGCCAGGGAAGAAGAGCAGGGCTTCGGGCTCAGGCCCAGAGAGAGGCAGGTGAACCCAGCCTTTCCTGGGGGACTGCAGAGCAAACCATGCACTCTGTGCAGACATCTGTCAACCTCAGGGGCTTTGTTTCAGCTTTACTTGGGGCCCCTGTTTAAAGAGTTGCTCAAGCCCACCAGAAAGGTAGTGTACAAAAACGACAGGCGGGAAAAGGAAGAGAGAAGGAAGAAGGGAGGGAGGAAGAGGGAGAGAGACTAGAGAGGAAAGGACCAGAGAAAGGGGACAGGGGAGGGAGGGAAGCCTGAACCAGCCTATTGGCTTTTCTGAGTAAAGACTCTGAACAATAGTGCCATCTTGTGGCTACAAACAGAAACTGCAACCAGGTCAATTTCACCAGCTCCCACAACAGCACCCTCCACTCATGGCGTCTGTAACTGCAGGGAAACAAGCCGCTGTCTTGCTTCTACCCCAGACAATACTTTTTTCTTCCCTCAGCCTATCTCCCAAACTACTCCAAGCTCTGCACCCTCTTCCACATGCCTTTTTTTATTTGTTTTTGTTTTTGTGGTACTGGGGATTGAACTCAGGGCTAGAGTTCAGGCTAGACCCTCAGTCATATTTTTTACTTTTTATTTTTTATTTGGAAACAGGGTCTTGCTAAGTTGCGGAAGCCTCACTAAGTTGCTGCGGTTGGATTCAAACCCGTGATCCTCCTGTCTCAGCCTCTCAAATGCTGAGATCACAGGTGTGTGCCACCTCGCCCACATGCCTCCACCTGCCTTCTAAGTGAGTTCGTGATTTGCCAGTAAAATAGTCACTGTTTGGTATTTGACTGTACCCTAATTTTTAAGATCCACTTTCTCATTCAACAAATATTTACTGGGTTCTTGTTTTGTGCCGAAGATTGTATTAAGAAGACGTAGGAGCGTGAATGTAGGTTAATGACGTGTTAACCAGGGAGACAAATGTTAACACCCACATAAGAACTGTAATGGGAAGTCCAGTGAGTGTGAAGGAGGCTAAAGCGGGCCTCAGGTTACCTCGGGCAGGCACTGCACTGAGCGGGACTCGGATTGGCAGGTGGCGTCGTCAGAGGTCGGGTGAGGTGAGCGAGCAGGCCAAGAGGATGTGTGAGGAGGGGACTGCCAAGGCCCGAGGCTGCCTGGGATCTCCTGGCCATGTCTCCAGGGCAGACAGCTACAGGGATGATACACACGAGGTCACCTAAGGCTCTGGTACTGGGTCTGATAGTTACCTCTTCTCTATCTGGCATCCAAGATATCTTTAGCAAAATCTACTTGCCACGGTCCCTAGAGGACCATGATGGGGCATTCTGGATTTGGCACTTTGGACTCTCATCCTGATTACAGAAGCTGACTTTGGACATGGGAAATCTGACATATTTCACTGTCTGGGTCTGAGCTTTCTTTCCCCAAATTGTTGGTTTCCTTTCCATGGCCAGTGGTTATCCTATAACCTGCTGACAACAAAGACCCCAGATCTCCAGCTAAGAGTCTCCACCAAGCCATCACAGTTTAAAAAGTAAATGAAAATGGCAGGGCATGGTGGCACAGGCCTGTAATCCCAGTACTTGGGAGGCTGAAACGGGAGGACTGCAGGTTTGAAGCCAGCCTCAGCAACTTAGCAAGACCTTGTGTAATAATAATAATAATAATAATAATAATAATAATAATAGTAATACGGATGTACAAGGCCCTGGGTTTGAACCCCAGCACTGGAAAAAAAATTAAAAATACAATTCCTTCAAAATTTAATCTCAGCTTAGAGATCTGGTTCCTGATCTAGGCGGCTCGTTTTGTCCCTTGCTCAGTTTATTTTCCAGCTAATAGCAGTTTCCCGGTGTACTTGCAGGCTCCACCAGGAGCCTTATTTAGGGAAGGAGGCTGAAGTGTTTATTTCTGAAGCCCTCGTTTTTGTATGTCAGAGAGTCAGCTGCTTACAAGTAAAATTGTTCCAAACTCAATTGCTATCAGAGCCCTTTTGGCATGAGTCAACAAGTGTGGATCAAGTGTTTCCTGATGGCCTCTGGGCAGATGAGGGGACAGACTGGTCCCATCATGTTACTTGACTCAGAAGGTCAGAAAGCCCGCATCAAGGGATGGCAGGGCTCCATGCCCTTTCTTTAGCCCTGCAATCACAATGCCCACTTCATCCCGAGATGCACAGCTCACGGCAGTATCTTCGGAAAACAGTTTGTCACCCTGAGAGCTGGACTCCAATGGCCTCTGCTGAAGTTAAAGACAAAGCAGATGACTACAGAAAGCCCCCGCTGTAGCTGGGCGTAGTGGCACATGCCTGTCATCCCAGTATTTGGGAGGCTGAGACAGGAGGATCGCAGGTTCACAGCCAGCCTCAGCTACTTAGTGAGGCCCTGTAACAAAATAAAAGAATAAAATGGGGCTGAGGGTGTAGCTTGCAGGTGGAATGCCTCTAATTTCAATCCCCAGTCTCACACACACACACACACACACACACACACACACACACACACACACACCTCACTGTGATGTGAGCTAACATCCAGGATGAATCCAGGCTTTTCATCTTTTGTGGTTTCAAAACCTGCTTTACTTGGGTGTGTTCTTGACCCTCTGTGGCTTCAAGGGGTCTATCCCAGAGGAAGTCATTTGAAGAGAAAGTGTCCCTTGTCCCTTGTAACACGGAGTGTATTGGGTACTGACCCAGCGGCCCCGGCTGCACAGGCTCCTGTGTGGCTCTTGCAGGCGATGGTCTCTTGCCTGGGTGAGTCCGTCCCTGCAGGTGCTATCTGTCGTCAGTACCCGTGCCTAGGCTGGGGAAAGGCTTTGAACCTCCCCTGTGCCTGCTCCTGGGCCCCTGTACACCTAAGCCAGGTCGGGCATTGCTGATCCAGGGATTGCGTGCATCAGAAGCCACCGTGAACTCAGCTAGAGCCAAGTCATTGGCAGCCAGGGTTAGGGTCACTTTCACATCCTGTTGCTGCCACCTCCCCAGCAAGAGTGCCAGTGGCATCTACCTTCATGGGTTTTCATTTTCACAGGAAGGCGGGCCCCAGGCCGGGGTGGTATGAGACCAGTGTCCACCAGGGCCAGAGCAAGGATCCGTGGGCATTGCCTGTGAGGCTGTGAATTAATATGATGCTTCAGGGGGCCAGTTCAGCCACGTGTGTCCTGCTATTAATTACCGTGACTGTTTAAGAGTGCCCTTAAATGTTTAACCACTCTGCAAAGTCCTGCTCTGGAGAATAAATGCTATGGTCACGCAATCTTTGTGGTGCCTTTAAGGAATGGATCCTAAAGGCATGTACAAAGATGTAGATTTGGGGATGTTTACCACATGGCTACTATGCCCAAGGAAGTTAGAGGGAAGTTATATGTTCAGCAACAGATGGTTAGCTAAATTGGTTAAGTAAATGAAGTATAACAGTCACGTTAGATGATCCTTTTTCTTTTTTTTCTTTTTTTTTTTTTTTGCAGTACCAGGGATTGAACGCAGGGGCATTCTACCTCTGAGCTACACTCCCAGCCCTATTTTTTGTTCCTTATTTTGAAACAGGGTCTCACTGAGTTGCAGATGGCCTAAGTAGCTGAGGCTGGCCGTGAACCACAATCCTCCTGTCTCAGCCTCCCGAATGCTGGGATTACAAGCGTGCGCCACCATGCCCGGCTTGGAAAATCCATCTCTTCCTTTACCTCCTCTCATTCTCTTATTGTTCCTCTTGCATCTTCCCCTCTAATCTCCCTCAGCTATAAGGACCACCCTCCCCCTACCAAGTCAGGTACATGTACAAAATGTGTGTCCATGTGCAGAGTTCCTGGAGACAAATACAAAATCATAGTGTTCAGAGGAGGTTAATGGTTGTGACTTTTTTCCTTTGCTAAAACCTGGACCCTGGGACAGAAATAACTTTTTTTCTTCCTGCTTTAGGGAGTTGAAACATGTTGATCTCTTGTTACTACTGGACTAGGCAGGTGAATTGATAGGTTGGGTCCTTCCTTTCTCCCACGGGACCCTGCAGTGGGGACAGGAGGCGGAACCCTGGAAGCCAGAAGCGGAGATGTTGCAAGACTCCAGACGTCATGAGACAGATGCCAGGTGCCATGAGACTCCAGGTGTTGTGAGACTCCAGACATCACGAGACAGACTCCAGGTACTGCGAGACTCTGGATATCATGAGAGAATGGGCATTCCCACACTGCTAGCTCCACCCCAAGACCCCCACTATAAATATACGTCCTTCCTCTTTGACCATGTGACTCTGCTGACTGACTACATGGCTCTGCTGCTTGGTCCCTTCCCCCACAGTTGGCAGTTCTTGCCTGAAGGTGCCAGTTTTGATTAAAGAGGCCTTGAATAACTTGGCTGGTGTTTGCCTCCTTTGCAACCCCCAACTGAATTTCAGTGTTACAAAAACCAGGAAGATTTTTGTATTTTTTTCTCCTTCTCTCTCTCTCTCTCTCTCTCTCTCTCTCTCTCTCTCTCTCTCTCTCTCTCTCTCTCTTTCTCTCTCTTTTTGTGTTTACCTCTCCTTCAGCTCCGAAATCTCTGACCCAACCCTCAATTGGATCGACCGCTTTCTGTACCAGTATTTGGAAGAGGCTTCAAGATGTATTAATGTACCAATATTGGGAAAGATTTTCAATCTTCAAAATATATCTCCAGTAGTAAAAAGCCAGGAGCTTCAAGGAAAGGGCTGTAGATTTCCAGGCGCCAAGGGTAATTAGTGAGAGAATAGAAGAAGCCCAAAAGCCTAGGGTCTTTTTACATTTCTAAGAGAAGTGAACTTCCTCAAGGATGTGGGGGAATCCCAGATTCTCAATAAGCAACTTAACACATTTTGGAGTGTAACAAAAGGCGTGGGAATCTGTGCCAGAGACAGAGCTAGTCTATCAAAAGACCTGCCTCCTTGCCTCAGAGAAAGGGCAGATCTAGTTGGGTCAGAAGACTGGTTATAAAAATACCCTGTGTCCAGGAATCTTTGGTGACTTCGTTTCGTGTCATCCCACTATGTCACTCTCTCCGTGACATAGTGCTTTACTCTAAGCTCAAGCTTTCCCTGTTTCTAATGGTGCTATAACAGTTTCAACCTGTATTTCTATCTTTGTCATAATAAACTCACATAAGTTTTCAGCAAGAGTTTGGACTATCGTATATTTATCCTAAGTCTGGACAAGGACCTGCGTTTATGGGAACAGTTTCTGGAAGCCTAACAGAGGTTCCCGGGAACTGTTCCCCCAAACCATAATAGTCAAGACCATAACACTTTCTTTTAGACTGGGTGTGCCCCTGAGGTCCTATGCCGGGCTTGCTGGGTGGCCTGCACCCACCGGCCACTTGGGCCTTGCCGCCACTGCTCTGGCTCTGTGCTCCTGTGCTGCTTGGGCCCCACTACCACTGCTGCCGCCACTCCGGTTCTGGTGGTGCACACCCACCAGCCACTTGCCTTTCAGAGGTCTTTCAACAGGGTAAGCTCCCTCCTCTTCCATTGGTCAGCAGGTTCCAGCTTTCTGCCTTCTGGCTTCTTGTCTCTGGCTTCTCTGTTCTCAAAAATGCACAGCTGTGTTGGAGTGGCCTCCAGATGACCAGGTAGTCCTCCGGTTTTGAGAAGGGATTGAGATGTCTTTCCAGATCTCTTGACCCTGATTCCTGAACAATTGATCAGGAAATTAAGAATGCCTATTTCCTTTTCTTCATTTTCACCCACGGACCAATTATGGGAAGCCAAACCTCCAAAATAGACTCCCAGTCCCTGCTGGGTTGTCTCCTTGCTAATCTCCAGTCTCTGGATTCAGCGGAGGATTTATGCCCTGAGCACCTGGGTCTGATGTAGGATAGAAGGAATAAGTAGGTAGAAAGGAGACAGACAGGAAGGAAAAGTAAAAATATAACTTTGATATAAGAACCTGGAGCTGAAGTGCTTCAGCCTCTAGTCCACAAACCAGTTCTCTTTCCCAGGCCTGACTCTACCATAAGTTCTTGGGAAACCTGTAGATCCTAGAGTTAACAATATTTCCGAGAAAACCTATAATTTAGTATATCCTAGCTTATCCGTCAATCAACTAATGAGGACCCCAATCAACCCAAGATCATCCACCCATTGGCTGACCAGACCACCAGACCACCAGGCCATCAGGAAGCGCCTCGGGACTACTGGACTGAGCTCATCCACCCTAAGGCCAACCAGACCACCTGTCCACCATAAACCACCTTGGGACTACTGGACAGAGCTTATCCTTACATACCTTCTCTAGCCCACCCCTCACAAAAGTCCCATATAAGAAGAGAACCCCGAACTCCCCAAAATGCCTTCCTCATCTTGAGGTGGCCCGCATTCTCTCTTGAATGTGTATTTCCTCCCCTTTTCCCCAATAAACCTCTATGTCTCTAACTGGCATATGCTGAAATTCTTTTCTGCTATGTTAGCTAAGGATTCTGCAGGCCCCGAGTTCCTGAGCCAAGAACTCACCCCAACATCTTTGGCACCCCAACAGGTTGCCACCCAGAGGGAGTAGCCGAGGCAGTGGACCCCAGAGCAACTTGGGGCCGACATGCTCGGGCCCTGCCCAGGCACTGTGCTTGTAGGCCGGCCTGGCCCAGCAGGGAGAGGAATGGGCACTGGGCAGCCTTGGCAAGGTCTGCTGATGGGGCCACCTGTGTCTGCACTGGTGCTCATGGCACAGGGGAGCCCAGGAGACCTGCTTGTGATTGATGTTGGGGGAGAGATGAGGGGTCGTTCAGTTAGTGAGCCTGGCTCTGTCTGGACCTGGGGTTTGGCGATGTATGAAAGACTGCCCACCAGTCCAAAAGTAAGGGTGTTTTTAGATAAGGAAATTTGGGGGAGGAAAGTGTGAGCTTTTTACACTGAACCTACATAGTCTATAGGTGACAGGCGCGGGGTTACCCGAGCACAGGCCAGGCCAGTGTTGCTTCTGGATGGGTTGGGCTGCTAAGCAGAATGAAATGGAACTTGGAGATGGGGGTTAAGGTTGTAATATACATTCAAGAACATAGAATGGTCTGTCTTTTGTTCTGGGTCTGACCTCACAGAGCTTTGTCTGTGTAAGTAAATAATTACAGATGTGTGTGAACTGAAGGATTCACTAGATTGCTGGGCATGCAAAAGGAGGGAAGGGGACTTAACTTTAGCAACCAAGGAATGCTTCTCGGAGGAAGAGACACACTGGGTCTTTGTGAGTTTTTTGTTGTTTTGGTTTTTTTTGTTTGGTTTGGTGTTTCCGGTTTTTGATACTGGGGTTAGAACCTAGAGGTGTTCTGCCTCTGAGCTACACACTCAGTATTGTTTATTTATTTGATTTTGAAGCAGGCTCTTGCAAGGCCATTCTGGGTCTTGATGGAATCTGCAAGTCAGGGGAGGGCCCTTCAGGCAGAGGAAACCCTGAGGGTAGAGCCCGGGCAGGGAAGGCACCGGGTCTCAGATGCAGCTTTGAGGATGCTGTAGAAATGCTCACGGGATCTCTGTTCAGCAAGAGGTATGGAGCGGGCCTTTTGCAGAACTGGGGGAGTTCTATAGGCCTGGGACTGGTGAGCGTGCCCTGAGAGAGAGCGGGGCCAGGAAGGCAGGCCTTCCGAGCCAGGCTGGGATGGGCGGGGACCTTCTAAAGGCTCTTTGAGCATGGTGTGCTCTGGTCCTAGTCCTGGGAAGAGGGGGTAGGGTAGGGCTGGAGCTGGGCACCGGCCAGGAGCCTACGTGGAGAATGACCTGGACATTGTGTCGAAAGAGCTGGAGAAAGACAAGGGAGACAGCAGAGTTCAAATGGGGTGGTGTTTAGTGTGTGTGTGTGTGTGTGTGTGTGTGTGTGTGTCCGTGTGTGCGTGCGTGCGTGCGTGTGTGTGTTGCTGAGAACCTGAAGAAACTTGACAGGTGCCCAAAGCTCTTTAGAGATAGAAGACATCTGCCATCCATTATCTCTAGCACCAGCCAAGTGCAATTTCTAATCAAGGGGTGAAGCTCCAGGCTGTAATCGGATTTGGAAACTTGGACAAGAATCAGATACACATCTAAAGGAAGGCCAGGCAAGCCACCCCACTCACTCACAATGGCCCTGAGATGAAAGGCAAGCAAGGGTGAGGGGTTCCTTCTAGTGAGTGCCACAAAAATCTGGCCAGAACATGGCCAAAATGTGGTCAGTAGATGGCTGGGCAGCAAAATTTCCCTAAGTAGAGTGTTTCTAAACGTCCCTGGTGAGGAGATAAGCCCGACTTTTATACCTGTGTAGGTTAGCTGGTCTTTTCTGGGGAAATGCAGTCAGTGGTCTTGGTTGGAGACCCAGGATCTGTATATTTAACAAACATCCTAGGTGGTTCTTATTTTCTGTGAAGTCTGGACAATCTCAGCCTCTGGGAAAACAACTTTAGGTCCAGGAAGATTTAAGTATAAAAATGATTGTTAAAAAAACAACTGATAGGATCCAGGCACAATGGTATACTTCTGTAATCCCAGCTACACAGGAGGTTGAGAGAGAATTGTGAGTTCAAGACCAAATTTGGCAACTTAGCGAGACCTTGTCTCAAAAAACGAAAAGGGCTGGTATGAAATTCAGTGATAAAGTGTTTGCCTTTGATTCAATCCCAAGTACGGCCAAAAAGAAAAAAAATTGATAAGTTCTTTTGTTCTAAGAATACTGTGGGTATTTGGCATTTTGAGTACCTATTGGAATTTGATTGGAGAAACAGGTAGCACTTATAATTTGAATTTAAAAGTATAATTAAGTAATAGATTTATAATTTTAAATTGAATGTTTATTTTTTATTTCATTTATTTTTTGTGGTACTGGGGAATGAACCCAGGGGCCTTCTACCTCTGAGCTATACCCTCAGCCCTATTTTTTATTCTTTTTTTTTTTTTTTTTTTGCTGGTGTGGGGATGGAACCCAGGGGCATTTGACCTCCGAGCTACACCCCCTGCCCTATTTTTTATTCTTTATTTTGAAACAGGGTCTCACTAAGTTACAGAGTGCCTCACTAAGTAGCTGAGGCTGTCCATGAACCGCGATCCTCCTGTCTCAGCCTCCCGAGTGCTGGGATTACAAGCGTGCGCCACCATGCCTGGCTCCCTTATTCTTCATTTTGAAGCAGAGACTCACTAAGATGCAGATGGCCTCACTAAGTAGCTGAGGCTGGCCATGAACTCATCTTCCTGTCTCAGCCTTCCAAGTACAAGTGTGTACCACACCCAGGTAAACTGAAAGTAATAAATTTATGTGTGGCAATGGAAGAGTTAGGAGAATTTCAATATTACTATATTTAAAACTTTTTGGTAAGATTTTAAATCAAACAACTTAGATTAAACAGCTGAAAGAAAAAGCCAGGCATGGTGGCGCACGCTTGTAATCCCAGCATTTGGGAGGCTGAGACAGGAGGATCCAGGTTCACCACCAGCCTCAGCTACTTAGTGAGACTCATTGAACCTCAGTGAGACCCTGTTTCAAAATAATGAATAAAAAAATAGGACTGGAGGTGTAGCCTGGAGGCAGAATGTCCCTGGGTTCCATCCCTAGTACCGCAAAAAAAAAAAAAAAAAAAAAAAAAAAAAAAAGTTGAAAGAAGGTTTTTGAATTTATAATGTTAAAATTATATTGATTTGTTTAAGAAAAATGAAAGTTCCTTTTAATCACTTTTTTCTATTAATTAATTAATTAATTAATTACCTAATTTATTTATTTTTGTAGTGCTGGAGATTAAATCCAGGGCCATTTTACCTCTGAGCTACACCCTCAGCCCTTTCTTATTTTTTGTTTTGAAATAGGCTCCCTCCATTGCTGAGAGTCTCACTACTTGCTGAGGCTGTTCTGTAACCTGCGACCCCTGTCTCAGCTTCCCAAGCACTGAGATTACAGTTGTGTGCACCACACCCTGCTGAATAACCTTTTCTATACTAAAACCACCCACCAGGCCTCCCAAACTCATACTAGACATGTAATATTACCAGAGGTTAGTGAGTGCTCTGGGGCTCTAACTCATGCATAGCAGAATGGGCACAGAGGAGAGTGTGGTACACAGCAGGCGATGCCAGGGTGGAGAGCCCTGCGCCAGGGTGGAGAGCCCTGCCGGGCTCTGGAGGCGGGCGGCAGCTCCTGCTGCGGGAAGGGACTCTACATGTCCAGGGAGAAATCACGCATTTGGCAGCCAGCTTGATATTCAGCTCTCAGAGGCACCGGGGGTGAGGTAAGGGTTTGAGGGCACTGGGCACTGGCAGCATGGATGTCCTGTGTACTGCAGAGAGGACACAGAGAAGCGTGTGGGGAGGAGTCACCAGGCGAAGTGGGTAAAGAATGCAAAGAATGGTGGAGCCTGAGATGGCAAGATTCACTTAGTGTCATTTCAGTTCCCAGGATTCTTCTGCATCCTCCTCCACCCTCTCCCTAGGGCTGAAGTTCTTCCACCCAGGAAACGAGGCTTCAATGTCCCCATCCAAGGCCTAGGGTTGACAGAGGAAGAGACAGCATAAGGACCACGGTCACAGAAATGCCAGTGAAGATTCCTGGGGGACGGAGGGTGCACCTGACGTCTCAGAGGAGAGCCGAGGGGTGAGGAGGCGCTGGGTGGGACTTTCTGGACCGTCCCAAGGAGGCTGGGGGGCCAGGTGACTCCTGGTCTAGCTTCCTCCTTGTCCATCTCGTATCCGCTCCGGGGGAATTCCCACCACAGCCCTCCAGGTGTGGAGGGCAGGTGCCCGGCAGGTGATCAAGGAGGAATGTGTGCACTTGTCTTCCTCTTTGCTTTCTGACTCTGTGCAGGACAGGCTGGGTAGGTGGGGCAGGTGGTAAACTAGCTGCGAACCTGTGATCCTCCTGCCTCAGCCTCCCAAGCACTAGGATTACAGTCAGGGCCACCATGTGCAGCTGGTGTTCAGTGTTTTGGGTCTTTTGTTCCCCAGTATGGGTTTTATCCGGGTGGTGGTTGGGCACCGCCACCCTTCAGTGGGCGATGAAGAACAGTTGTGTCATTAGTAGATTACCCCTCAGGCCAGAGCCACTAAAAAGGAGGTGATGGTGCAGGCTTGGTCTGGTCTCTGAGCTGCTGCTGGGATGGGGAGGCAGCTGCAGTCAACCGGGCCTCTGCCCCTGAGGCTCCTCTTCCTCCGTCTCTTTTGACTGATGACCAGAAGTAAAGCTCTCTGAGGGCTGAGCCTGGGCCAATGTCTGCAGCCAGGTTTCCGGTTCCATCCCAGAGCTGGCCTGACTCTTAGGCCCCCAAACACAAGTACGCCGGGGCTGTACAGGCTCCAGGTGTGGGCCCGGCCTGGACCACTGTTCTTGGGGGCCTGGGTGGAGGGTCGTCCCTCAGCCTCCAGTGCACATGACATGTGTTCCAAGCTGCTTTGGAAACAAGGAAAAGTGGGGTCGGGGAGGAGAGTGATGCCCCCACCCCCCCGGGGGGGGGTTCTAGGTAAGCTGAGGAGGGGCGCGGGGGACGGAGCCGGCTGTGAGAGGGAAGAGGCCCCTGGAAAATAAGTGCTTCCTTTTACTACCAGAATGTGCACCTCCCACCAGATTTCCAGCCCCTGGAGAGAGGCAAATGAGGCTGTGACAGCTCCCCCAGGACCTTGTTTCCTTCTCCAGCCCTGCGAGGGGAGGAACAACCTCCTCCTCTGCAAACATTTCTGTCCGTGTTTTCTTTCAATGGACGGATGCTTCTGGACACCTGCACGACGACAAGTGCAGGAGACAGAGCCCAGGGAGGCCGAGCTGCTGGCCTCAGGAAGTCTCATCTCTGGGGGCGGCCAAGACACACATGGGCAAGGAAGCCATAGTGGCCTGGACAGGGGAGCTCTTGACAGGTGGACGACAGGTAGGAACTCACAAGCCAGCTAGGTTTGCAGAAAGAGTACAAAGTCTATGTTGTCCTTAGCGTGGCCTTAGAGGAAATGAGCAGAGAGGAAGTCATTAAACTGTGATAGCCTCAGGCCTCTTCTGTCTTTATTGCAAAGACAGAAATAAAGGTTACAGTTGTTCCTGGCACCAAGCCTGCCTCAAGTGCTCAGGCCGGATATTCTGTCCCCAGAGGCACTCCTGCCAGAGATGGCCCACCGTGGTGGGGCTTCTACCCAGACCCTTGGATAAGGGTTCCGGCTGAGAGGCATGGGTCTTGGCCTTTTTAGGAACTCAAAACCAACAACACTATTCATTGGCGAATTGCAATCTTGAGGTTGGGCTTATGCAGGAACATTTTTCCTGTTGCTTGATTTTTTTAATTTTTATTATTATTTTTTAACAATGTTACTGGGGATATAACCCAGGGGCATTCTACCACATAGCTACACCTCTATCCCTTTTTTATTTTTTATTTGAAAACACAATCTTGTTAAGTTGCTGAGAGCCTTGGTAAATTGCTGAGGCTGGCTTCTAATCTGCAATCCTCCTATCTGAGCCTCCCAAATACTGGGATTACAGGCATGTACTACCATACTCAGCTAGGTGCTAGCTCTTGACGTTTCTTATCTTGTATGGAACACTGTGGCCACCTTTTGGATGGCATATTGCTTTTTTTTATTTTTTATTTTTGCGGTACTGGAATGGAAACCAGAGGCATTCTATCTCCGAGTGACATCCCCAGCCCTATTTTTTATTCTTTTAAAAATTTGAATGAATGGCATATTTCTGACAGGCCTGGATTTTGAAGCTTTGAGGGTAAAAAATGCATTTTTACTATTATTTCCAACCATCTCCAGCTGTGTGTGGATATCAGCAACCCAGGAAAAGGTCATTTTCAGCTAGGCATGGTGGCACATGCTTGTAATCCCAGTACTTGGGAGGCTGAGGCAGAATTTGTGGCGGGCCTCAGATTCTTAGTGAGGCCCTCGGCAACTTAGTGAGACCCTGTTTCAAAATAAAGAATAAAAATAGGGCTGGACATGTAGCTTAGAGGTAGAATGTCCCTGGGGTCAAGCTCTAGTCCTGCAACAACAAAACAAAAAAAAAGAAAAAAGAAAAGGAAAGGAAAGAAGAGAAGGAAAGAAAGAATGAATAAATGAATGAAAGAAAAGAAAGGAAAAGGCCATTTCCTGGTGCTCTCTGCAGGGCGGGGTGCAGGTCAGGGCAGCAGGCAGTGTGGGCTCTTGCTCCAGCCGTGGATCTGGAGCCGTGGCACTGATACACACGACGTGCACAACTTGGACTTGCTTTTCTGCATCTAAGTGAAACGAGGCTGACTCCAAGAGAATTAGGAACACTAGTGCTGAGAACAGTGCTCCGGGTCTACACCATGAGACAGGGGTCCACAGATGCCAAGAGGAGGCAGCACACCTTCGCAACACATACTGTCACCAGAGGAGGTGACACTTGGGTTTAGAAAAATTCAGCTAATAGGACATTAGTGAAGATGTCGAGAGTGAGGTGGTTTGTTATAAGCAGAGATCAGCTGTCAGGAGCCAGGTGATGTGAGGAGGCTGCTGGCCTTCGGTGAGTGGGAGTGGACAGGTAATGTGTGGTCCAGCCTTGTACTCCTCGAGACCCGCGCCATCACTGACCTTGGGAACACGTTGGACGTGCAGATTATCAGGCCCTGCCCTAGACACTGAATCAGATTTTTTTTGTGTGTGTGGTGCTGGGGGATTGGGCCTAGGAAATATTCTACCTCCAAGCTATGCTGTAACCTTATTTAATTTTTATTTTGAAACAGGATCTCTCTAGGTTGATGAGAGTCTCCTCAAACCTGCCATCCTGAATTACAGGCCTGTCTCTGAATCAGAAATTCTGAGCTTGGGAACCAGCACCCCCCATTTTTCACAAGCCCCTCATGTGGTTTTGAGGCTCAGCAGAGTTTGAGAACCACTGTTCTACCTGCTAAGTGGACTCTGGTTGTTATGATCAGAAACAAGGGCACATGTGTCTTCTCAGTTCTATTTAACGTGTGTGAAACTTTGCTTATAACTCTGCCTATGGGTCCTGTGGCCTCATGATTACAACCTTTAGGTTGATTCAAGTGTCATAGTATCAAACAGGTGACAGTCTCTTATTGGGATATCCAGCCAATGGATTTAAACCTCATTAAATCCATTTGCTGAACTCTATTTTTTTTTGGGGGGGGGCAGGTATTGGGAATGAAACCAAGGAGCATTCTACTTTTGAGTTACACCCCCAGCCCTTTTTTGTTTTTTTGGTGGTACTGGAATTCCTGGAAGCCCTTCTACCTCTGGGCTACACTCCCAGACCTATTTTTATACTTTTTTAAATTTGGGAAACAGGGTCTCTTAAGCCAGCTGGCTTCCAACCTGCGGGATCCTCCTGTCTCCGCCTCCCAAGCATGGGGATTATGTGCGCCACCACGCCCGGCTCCCCCAGCCCTTTTTATTTATTTCCAAATAGGGTCTCTCTAAGTCATTGAGGGTATTACTAAGTTGCTGAGGCTGACCTCAAACCTGAAATCCTCCTGTCTCAATCTCCCAAGTGCTATGTTTATATGCATGGGGTACCATGCCAGCACTGGGCACTCTTCTAACCCTGGGGATATAGTAATGAACAAAATAAAAATATGTTCTTCCATGATTCGAAGGGTGAGAGAGGTAACACCAAAATGTCACGGGGGCCACGGTGACCCCTTTGTAGACACCACTGGAGACTATGCCCTCATCCCAGCACAGAGTCCAAGAAGACCAGGGCATGAGGTTTAGATCCATAGTGCTTCCTCCCCTACTGGAACACTGGAGGACTTGACACGATGGTCTCCTCCCGATCCCAACTATGGACGGAGGAAGGACTGGCCCGTCTTCTGTTGAGCAGGATGTGAGAGGTATCCAAGCACAGAAGCCTGAAGTCGTTGGGTTGCTCTTGGTTCTCACTGAGCAGGCCTCAGAGAGCCCGGCCTGACGTGTGTCCCTGCCTCGCTGGCTTGCCTCCTAGACCATGCAGCTTCAGCTGTGATTGCCTGTAGCTCTTTACCTCCAGGTCTCTGCTCAGATGCCACCAGTGGCCACGGTCACATCACCTGGTCGATCCCGTCAGAGCACGTATTGATGTAACTTTCTTGTTTGCTGTCCGTCTCTCTCACTGGGACACAAGTGTCTCGAGGGCAGGGGCCGGCCATGAGCAAGTCAGCCGTTGAATGAACGCTGCCTCTCCCTGGACTACCATCCTTTGGGGCCTTCAGGAAATAGCAAGATGAACTCAAGCCGGGCGTGGTGGCCCAGGTTTGTAATCCCAGCATTCGGGAGGCGGAGACCGGAGCATCGCGGTTCATGGACAGCCTCAGCTACTTAGTGAGGCCTTTGAAACCCAGTAAGACCCTGTTTCAAAAATAAAGACTAAAAAAGTAGGGCTGGGGGTGTAGCTCAGAGATAGAATGCCCCTGGGTTCCATCCCCAGTACTGAAAAAAAAAAAAGATGAATTCAAAACTCATGATTTTAGATTTTATGGAATGCCGGTGAGGGGGCCTGAGCCAGAGGAGGATCTCCCAGAAAGCTCTAGATTTCCTCAGTTCTGGATGCTCTACTCATCTATTCGTATCGGTGGAGATCCAAGATATTAATGAGTGTCAGATCTTCCCTCCTGAATGCCATACAGGAAAACGGGAAAGTTCCTCCATATCCTGGACACTTCTCACTCCATTCTGCCCAAATGTTAGGTTGTAGAATGTGAGGGTCAAGTCAACATTTTTCCATGTTCTGAAGCTGCTGGCTAAGGGGACTAGTGGGAACCCAGAAGCGGCTTCCAACCTAGATCAGCGCCTGTGCCCTGGGCCCTGCTGGTGGGTTTGTGGCGTCACTCCCATCCGACAAATGGGAGAGAAACGCTTGGACATTCTGAATCCAGCACACTCTGAGTTGGGTGCACTGTCCCATGCCTCACAGAGGCAAACACAAAGTTGTGGCCACTTGGTAACTTTTTAAACAAGTCCCCACCACATCGCTGACCTGTGTGGGAACACCGACTGCACTTTGAGGAGGTTCTGCTGGCACTCTCTCACTCCCTGGTGGCTGGAACAGACTGGACCGAGCCAGTTCCACAGAAGGGAAAGCTGTTCCTGTGGAGAGCCTCACAAAGTAGCTGAGACTGGCCATGAACCTGCAATCTTCCTGTCTCAACCTCCCGTGTACTGGGATTACAAGCGTGCGCCACCACACCTGGCTGCTGACAGTGTTTTATATTGGATTGGGTAGCCGGGCATAGTGGCCCATGCCTGTAATCCCAGTACTTGGGAGACTGAGATGGAAGGATTGCGGGTTTGAAGCTGTCCTCAGCAGCACAGAGGGCAGGGCTGTTCAGAAGCACAGTGTGCTCCTGGTATGCCTTTTTTAGCCCTTTTTATTGTTTTTATTTATATATTTTGATATATTTTTTGGTACTGGGAATTGAACCCAAGGGCATTCTATCTCCAAGCTGAACTCCTAACTCTATTTTATTTTTGATTTGGAAACAAGGTCTCACTAAGTTGCTGAGAGACCTTGCTAAGCTGCTGGCGGCTAGTCTTGAACCTGGGATCCTCCTGTCTCAGCCTCCAAGTCCTGGAATTACAGGTGTGCACCACCATGCCCGGCCCTCTTCTCCCTTTTGAAGTCACCCTGCCCAGCTTGGAGTTCCTCTGCTGATGGAGGGCAGCCGGTCCAGGATGAGGATGGAGGGCAGCCGCTCCAGGATGAGGATCTCAGCTCCTGCCAAGGCCTTAATGCAGGCGCATCACAGCTAAGCCCTGTGATCCTAAGGCTTTTTCATTTCAAATAAAACCTTTAAACCCAGTCTGAAAGCAGAGGGAAGAAAAAGCATTGGTGGGCATCATCTCTCGAAAGGGTCCTGGGTGCTCTGGAGGGTCTAGCATATTTTGCTTGTTTGTTTGTTTTTTTGCGGTACTGGGGATGGAACCCAGGGGCATTCTACCTCTGAGCCACACACACCCCCCAGCCCTATCTTTTATTCTTTATTTTGAAACAGGGTCTCACTGAGTTGCAGAAGGGCCTTACTAAGTAGCTGAGACTGTCCTCGAACCGCAATCCTCCTGCCTCAGCCTCCCGAGTGCTGGGATGACAAGCGTGCGCCACCATGGCCGGCTCAGCAGTTGTTGAAGGGGAGCCTCACAAGCCTTCCAGGAGTTAACCATGGAGTTTTGTCATTTGAATGCTCTAAGTTAAACTGCTAACAAGAGGGCTGGGGTGTGGCTCAGGGGTGGAGCACTTGACTAGCATGTGTAAGGCTCTGGGATTGATCCCAGGCATCACAAAAGAACAAAGAAACAAAAATTGGTAACAAGAGGCACCAAGACTTCTGAGGCTCAAAACAACAACAAAATATTACTGTCATTTGACTATGGCTTGTCTCTTCTGAAAATTCAACTTCCAGTCTAACCCCGTTGTGAGATATACACTTAGTTTGGCTGTAGTATTTCGAGGAGGCGTCTTGGGGAATACTGAATACTGGTGGCTTTGTGAGAAAAGACCAGAGGATGTGCACACAGTTTCTTCTCTCTTGCCACGTGATGTCCTGTGACACCGGAAGACTCTGCCCGCAAGAAGGCCACCACCTGTGGCCCCTCAGCCTTGGGCAGAACTGAGAGCCAACCACAGCTCTTTTCTTCATAACCTACTCGGTCTGCGGTATCCTGTCATTAGCAATGGAACACGGGCCAGCACAATCTGATTCCAACTTGGGGCCCTCCGCCCGCTTGGTGGGCTCTGCATCGGTCTGTTACTGGTTGCCTGGCATGAGGAAAAGATCTCTGGAAGGAATGTTTACTAGTAAAAGCATTATCAAGTCCGAACGAATCTTGAAATACTATAGGATTTGGCGGATAAGAAAGCAAGCCTAATTTCTCTTTCCTCTTTTCTTGCCACCCAGTGTAGATACAGCAGTAGCTCTCATTTCCCGGAAATGGTCCTGTCCCAGCACCTCAGAATTACTCAGGAGGTCAGAGTTCAGGGTATGAGATATATTCCAAACCTGCTAATGGTGCTCCAAGACCTGAATCATCTAATCCCACTTTTTAAGCTAGTGGCAGGAAAGAGGTGGTGTCCTTGGCCCACAGAATGCAATCTCTGACTAGTCATGTCAGGAAGTTGACAAAATTAGCCTTTCTGGTTAGGCTGCCGAGCTATGTACCCCCTAACTTTCTGAGTGAACACACCCCAAACATTTTCAGGGTGTGTGTCTAAGGTTCTATATTTATCAGGATTAATCTGAACAGCAACACTAAGGGCCATCATCTCAGAATTCATCCCCAAACCCCATATTAACTTAAATATAAATGCCAGCAATAAGAATGAACTTTAGGTCAGTTCTGGGGTAAAAATCCCTCAAGGTCTTAGAAGACTGAATCACTACAGGGATGTTTTGTTTATAGAGGTTTTGTTGTTTTCTTCCTGTCTCCTGCAGCTATCTTAAAGTGAAAGTTAAATTAGAACCCCCCCCCCCCTCCCAAGAGTCTTTGAGTGACAACTCTTCCAAAGTGTTCAAATTTGTGGTAGGAGATAGGAAACAAGGTAAGTCAAGGATTGGGCTTAAGTTGCTGGGTGTAGCAAGGCCAGCAGCCCGGGGGACATCTCTCTCCCCTCTCTTCTTCTCCCTTCTTCCCTGCTCTTTCCCAGATAGAAACTGGTCTCTCTCCCTTGACTCTGCCTTCTAGCTCAGGTCAGGAACAAAAGCCAGGGTGGTGGGGCCAGTGCAGGCAACCAGGCTCTGGTGCCACACGAGTTCATGACATTGCTCTCCTGGTGAGCGGTTTTCTGAGCTCTTAATAAACTCCACATGTAAGTTGAACAAAATCCTAGTTCTAAAATTTTCCAACCCTCTGCAACCTATTTGACTGGGAAACAAGTACTGTTGCTGCTCCCATGATTTGCATTATTACCAGATCTCTGAACTGGCTGACGAGCTGACGGGAGAGGGACCAGGAGCCACTTGGGTGGGACAGAGGCCGACACCCACGGTCCTCAGCACCTCCGAGTTCAGATGGGTAAAAACTCTGGAGCACAGAGTGGTGACGAGGCTTCTCTGGGTCCCCTATGCCGTGGGCTGGCAAGATGATCTTTCCCCAAATTAATCTTCATGTTAAAAAAAACTCTGGCATAACTTACTTAAGTTTTTGTACCCCATTTTCTCTTCTGTAAAATGGGACAATAACAGCACCTACCTCACAAGGTCGTCTGAAGGTTAAATTGTTACAAACAGTTTAGAACAATGCGTGGCATTGATGCTGAGTATAAAAGTGTTAGTGGTTATTTTAAAATATTGTTTCTGAGGCTACACGTTGTCTTATGCCTTTTGGAAGCAGGGCAACAGACACACCAAGGGCCCAAAACACCCGTAACCCAGATAATCTATGTCTAGAAATCTAGGAAATAGATAACTTGGAAAACTCATGTTCCAACATATTTGTCACATAATTACAATAAAAATTAGAAAGACCAAATAAATGAGAGTCCTGTCAACGCGGCTGACTCCTGTCACTGTAGCCTTGCTCAGGTTGGTCTCGGTGGTTTGTGACTAGAACCTGTATTAAAAAGGCAAACTCTCTGGGTCAGAACTCAACATCATGAGCGCGCCTGCCCATAGCGTCTGCTTTTGACCTGAGGAACTTCTGGAAGTTTCCTCCCTTTGACCCCTCCCTGCCAGCCTCAGGGTGCTCGGGGAAGATGGCTCAGCAAAGCGGGAACACCAAGCGCGGGCGGAGCAATGTGAGCCTCTGGACACCTGTCTACAGAGGACGGGGGAGGGAGGAAGGACCGCTGAGGGGCTGTCAACATGCTGTCAACCCTCCCTGACCTCAGCGCTCCCCGCTCCTTTCAGCTTTTGATTCCACCCCTGCATCCTCGATTGTTACCAGATCACAAATTTGTGTGTATGGAGAGATTCTGTCTTCTGTTTTTATTTCTGTTTTGGCCGCTATTTATGCCAGGCCATTGTTAGAGCCTTACAGCTTAACCCCAAGTAAAAAATCTGTGTGTGTGTGTGTGTGTGTGTGTGTGTGTGCGCGCGCGCGCGTGCGCGCGCGCGCGCGTTTTCTTCTAAAAATCTGCTTCTAATGTTTGTCTTTTTAACGTTTAAAAGTGGGGCGATGCCGGGCGTGGTGGCGCATGCTTGTAATCCCCGCGCTTGGGAGGCAGAGACAGGAGGATCGCGCAGGTTCGAAGCCAGCCGCACGCGCTGGTTTAGGAGACCCTGTTTCCAAATAAAAATGTAAAAATAGGTCTGGGAGTGTAGCCCGGAGGTAGAAGGGCTTCCAGGAACCTCAGTACCACCAAAAAAAAAAAAAAAATAATAATAATAATAATTAAAAAAATTAAAAAAATAAAAAAAAATAAAAAAAAAATGGGGCGATGGCCTCCTCTGAGATGACCAGTTCTCTGCTTACACTTGGCATTTTGTGAGAAGACTATTGGAGAGGAGGCCAGATGTCTTAATTATGGTTCCAGCCCGTGATGCCCTTTGATCAGATTGAGCTAAATAGGTGGGGAAATTAACATACAGTTAGAGGAGAGGTGTTTCCTCGCCTGCTCATGTCCTAGCGCAGCAACAGATAGTGGGAGAAATTTGTAAAGTAGATTAAGAAAAACTGCGAGGCAGGCAGCCTGAGCCCCGAGCTTCTAGAAGCAAGACCATTGCCTCCTAAGCGCCAGGTGAGGGCCTGTTCTGAAGAAGAAAATCCTTTGCTGAGGTTGAAGGGATCTGGGGAATGACACCCCAAATCTAACACCCTGGTCTGTTGACCATTTGTGTATGTGTGGTCCTGAGGATTGAGCCCAGGGGCATTCCAACTTTGAGCTATACCCCCAGCCTGACTTTGTCTTTTATTTTGAGGCAGGGCCTCACTGCATTGCTGAGGGCCTCGCTAAGTTGCTGAAGCTGGTCTCGAACCTGCGATCATCCTGTCTCGGCCTCCTAAGTACTGGGATTACAGGTGTGTGCCACCATACCTAGCTAAAAAATGCCATTTTTTTCTTTTCTTTTCTTTTCTTTCTTTCTTTCTTTTTTTTTTTTTTTTGTCGGTTCTGGAGATAGAACCCAAGGGCATTCTTCCTCTGAGCTACACCCCCAGCCCTATTTTTTTATTCTTTATTTTGAAACAAGGTCTCACTGAGTTGCAAAGGTCCTCACTAAATAGCTGAAGCTGTCCTCAAACCACAGTCCTCCTGTCTTAGCCTCTCAAATGCTGGGATTACAAGTATGCGCCACCACGCCCAGCTAAAAATGCCATTTTGTGTTGCAGTATAGTTTATATACCATAAAAACCACTTGCTTTAAGTGTATTGTGCAACCATCACCACAATCCTATTTATTTATTTATTTATTTATTTATTTATTTATTTATTTATTTATTATTTTTATACTGGGAATTGAACCCAGGGCCATTCTACCTCTGAACGACACCTCCCAGCCCTATTCATTCATTCATTCATTCACACATTCATTTCTTCATACCAGAGTCCCTCTAGGTTGCTGAGATCTCTCTGTGCTGGTGAGGCCAGCTTCAAACCCGCAATCCTTCCATCTCAGTTTCCCAAGTACTGGGGTTACAGACATGAGCCACTACGCCTGGCTACCACAATCCAATATAAAACACTGTCAGCAGCCGGGTGTGGTGGCGCACGCTTGTAATCCCAGTACACGGGAGGCTGAGACAGGAAGATGGCATGTTCATGGCCAGTGTCAGCTACTTCGTGAAGCCCTCCACACTTAGTGAGACCCTGTTTCAAAATAAAGAATAAAAAATAGGGCTGGGGGTGTAGTGTGGAGGCAGAATGCCCCTGGGTTCCATCCCCAGTACTGCAATAAAAAAACAAACAAAAAACAACAAAAAATACCATGTTTTATCTGGGCATGGTGGCGCAGGCTTGTAATTCCAGTACTTGGGAGGGAGGCTGAGACAGGACGATGGCAGGTGTGTGGCCAGCCTCAGCAATTGTTTTAAGATAAAGAATAATATAAGTCTGAGAGTATAGCTTGGAAGTAGAGTGCCTCTGAGTTCAATCCACAGTAACACACACACACACACACACACACACACACACACACACACACACTGTCATCATCTCAGAAACATCCCTCCTGTCATAGCCATTTCGCATACCCACCAGTCCCAGGCAAACTTTCTGTCTCCATAGATTTGCCTCTTAACATTCCTTGAGAATGAAATCATATGTGATGTTTTATGTTCAGCCTCTTTCACTAGTCATGTGTTTGAGATTCACACATACTGTAGCTTATCAACGAGCGATTCCTTTTTATTGCTGAATAATATACCACTTTTTTTTTTAATGTGTGGTGCTGGGGAATAACCCAGGGACATTCCAAGCTATGCCCCCAGCCCTTTTTTTTTTTTTTTTTTTTTTTTACTTTTTGTTTTAGATTCAATTTTTTTTAATTTATTTTTTATTGGTGCAATGTATTCATATATCATAGTGGTATAAAGAAAATACATTTGTAGACATACATGCACATCTCGCCCAGTCAGCCCCTACCACGATCCCCACCCCATTCCCTCCCCATCCCTCCTTCCCACGCTTGGCTTACTGGTTGACATCTAGTATTATAGCAATTTATACTTTTTGTTTTGAAACAGGGTCTTGCTAGGGCTAGGTTGCTGAGGGTCTCAGACTCCTAAATACTGGGATTACAGGCATATGCCACCAACCCTGACTATATACCACATTTTTGTTCACTGTTAAACATTTGAGCTATATCCAAGTTTGGGCTAAAAATTACAGCTACAAACATTTGCATGCATGTCTCTGGATGTTTTGTTTTGGTGCTAGGGATCAAGCCCTGGACCTTGCCCATGCTGGGCAAGTGTTCTACCACTGAGCTACATCCCCAGCCCCACGTACACGTCTTTGGATATATGTGTTCATGGATCTTGAGTAGATTCCTGGGAATGGAATTCCTGGAAAGTCCTATTCCCCCAAATAGATTGCTGGGTGATATGGTTATTTATACTTGAAGAAACTGCCAGACTACTTTCCAGAATGGTGGCACCATTTTACAATTCTCTCAGCAGAGTATAAGAATTACATTTTCCCTACATCCTTCCCACTGTTTCTTATTTCTGTCTCTTTTATGATAGCCATCCTAGTGGGGTCTCACTGGGGTTTTGTTTTGCATTTCCCTTATGCTAATGATCTTGAGAATCTTTTCGTGTGCTCATTCAAATCTCTTCTTTGGCAAGATGTCTATTTTCCTGTTACTCTTTTTATTTTTCTCCTGTGGTACTGGGGATTGAACCCAGGGGGTATTCTACCTCTGAGCTACAATATCAGCCCTATTTTACTTTTATTTTGAAACAGAGTCTTGCTAAGTTATTGTAGATCTTGCTAAGTTGCTGAGGCTGGTCAGTTTTTCTTTTTCTTTTTCTTTCTTTCTTTCTTTTTTTTTTTTTTTCAGTATTGAGGATTGAACCCAGGGGCATTCTACCTCCAAGATACACCCCTGGCCTGGCCCTGTTTTTTTTTTTTTTTTTAAATTCTTTACTTTGAAACAGGGCATCATTAAGTCGCAGAGGGCCTCACTAAGAAGCTAAGGCTGGCCTTGAACCCAGATCCTCCTATCTTAGCCTCCCAAGTACTGAGATTATAAGCATGCACCACCAGGCCGGGCTCCTGAAGCTATTCTTGAACCTACGACTCTCCTGTTTCTGCCTCCCAAGAACTGGGATTACAGGCATGCACCACCACACCTAGCTACCTGTTGCTTTTTTAAAAGCCTGGGAGAGGCAGATGATAAGTTTTTTTGGGTAGGTGATGGAGGGGTCTCTCTTGTTTATCAACTATTCTATCCAAAGTGTTGAGCACAGAGTTAGAGAGTAGGTCGTCATGTATTAGTTTTCTATTGCTGCTGTAAAATAAGAAAAGCACCGCAAACTTAGTGACTTAAGACAATATATATTTATTCTCTTATTAAACTTCTGGAGACCAGATGTCTGAGGTCAGTTACACTGGGCCAAAATTAAGATACCAGCAAAGACTTTTTTTTTTCTTCTTCAGGTCTGGGGATGGAACCCAGGGACATTCTACCTCCGAGGTACACTCCCTGCCTTTTTTTTTTTTTTTTTTTTTTGTGGTACTGAGGTTCCTGGAAGCCCTTACACCTCCGAGCTGTACTCCCAGACCTATTTTATATTTTTATTTGGAATCAGGGTCTCTTAAGCCAGCACAGCTGGCTTCGAACCTGAGCGATCCTCCTGTCTCCGCCTCCCAAGCGCGGGGATTACAAGCGTGCGCCACCACGCCCGGCTTAATTATTCTTTATTTTGAAACAGGCTCACACTAAGCTGCAGAGGGCCTCACTAAGTAGCTGAGGCTGTCCGCGAACCTCGATCCTCCCGTCTCAGCCTCCCAAATGCTGGGATTACAAGCGTGCGCCACCACGCCCGGCTAGCAGAGACTTTGGGGGCTAAAAGGAGCGCCCATTTCTGTCTCCCCAGCCCTTCCCTGGTAATGCAGCTTGGTGTTTCTTCGCTTCCTTTCCAAGCCGCTTTTTCCATGCCGCTTTCCTTTCCATGCCGTGATACCTGCAGGACCCTGAAGAGTCAGGGAACTCTCCCAGTCTCAAGGTCCTTAACTCAATCACACCTGCAGCCTCTCTTGCCCTGTCCGGGAACCTCCCCAGGTTCCGGGGCCTGGGACCTGGCCATCTTTGGGGCCGTGCTTCAGCCTACTACAGTAACCATTCCCTAAGAGTCCGCGGCAGAGCTCAGCTTAGGGCCTGGGGGTCGTGAGAAGATACTCATCTTCCTAGAAAGAGGAAGCGGCCAGCATTTGAGAGCTGGGGGTTGAGGGCAAGCCTCGAACCGAAGGCCTCTGATGCAGGCCCACCCAGTCCTGTCTTCTCCCGCCTCCCCTCCAGGCCTACCACCTCTCGCAGGGCTAGAGCCCAGTCCCTTCCCCGGGCGCGGGTGGGGGCCACAGTCTCCCCGCCAGAGGGCTCGCTGCGATCCCGCGCGCGGCCGGCAGGGGTCAGCATCCCCCGCGCAAAAGGTCTCGGGCTGCGGCGGCGACATCCCCGGCTCTGCGCGCTTCTCCGGCCACCTTTACTTGTGCGTGGTGGCCGCCTGAGCCACACAACTGTTGTGTCTTCACTTCTCACCCTAGCTCTCTTTGCTGCTGACCCTCGAAAAGGCGGCGTGGACTGAGCGCCGGGAGGGAGGCCGGCATCGGGGTGGGAGCAAGCGCGGGCCTCGCCGCAGCGCGGAGGATGCGCGCCCCGGGGTCGCAGGCACCCGCGCCTTCGTGCGCTGGAAGCTCGGGGGACTTTCTGATAGCCACGAGCTGCTAGATTTGGCACGAGTTTCTCACCGAGCAGTTCAGATTCTTGGCCCAAGTTGGATTCCCAAACCCCGCGGTCCCAGGCGCTAGAACTTCGGCCTCCAGAAGGTGGCGGTGGGGCCGGGCTGCCGGGCGGCCGGGCTGAGCCAGCCAGGCCTATGGAATTTCTTAGCCGCCCAGCACCTGTGGCCTGCACTGAGCACTGAGCTTTTATTAAGGGCAGAGGAAAAAGAGTGACAAGGCCTGGCCCGAGCAGTCACCTCCAAGGAGCTTCTGGCCCATCACCCCTTGGCCACTGAGCCCAATGGCTATTCCAGTGAAAAGGAGCCAGGACCGTCCTTTCTTGAATTAGAGTTTCCCCTGTGGCTTATTTCTCTAACCTTGGAGAAGTCAGATTAGAGCTTGGATCTGCTGTCAGAACACACACACTCTCTCTCTCTCCCTCTCTCTCTCTCTCTCTCTCTCTCTCTCTCTCTCTCTCTGTGTGTGTGTGTGTGTGTGTGTGTGTGTGTGTGTGTGTGTGTGTGTTAGATGTGACTTCCTTCGCTCCTCGGCAGCTGGGAGCTTTGCTCTTTGGTTAATGGAAAGGCTAATGGTACTTACTGCCCAGAGCGACTGGGGGGGTCACTTCACTAATGCTTGTGAAGGGCTGTGGGTAGAACTCCAGGCTTTGAAGCCCATCTTCCCTTGGCATATCCCAGGAGGCCTCAGCTGGCTGATGGGGGCGCCTTGCGGTGAGCCTCCTCCTTGGAGCTCGGATGCAGCCTGGCCTGGCCAGCAGAGCAGAGATCACTCCGGGTAGCTCATTTCCCCTGAGTGGGCATCCTCAACCCAAGATTTACCAGTCATGTGGCATTAGGAAGGTTACTTTACTCTATGAGAACTGGCTTTCTCATCTGCCAAATGGGCCTAACATAACCTACTGTCTGGACATGTCATGAATGAGGAGGACGGTAACGTGTGTGACGCTGCCGAGCCAGCGCCTGGCTCTTGGTGACCTGGCATTGATGACCCACTCAGTGGGCACTGGATCCTGATACTAAGACCCCAACAAGTAGAAACCCCAAGCAAGCTGGGCCTTCTGGTGAGCTCTTCATCCTCCTGGATCATGTGTCCATCTTTGTGGAAATCCAGGACCAGGCTGTGCTTAGGGTTCTTGGACATTTGGGAACTTGACCGTGAGCCCAGTGCTGTCATAGACGTGCCTGTCCTTTCTGAGCAAGAGTCCCCGCCGGTGCCACTATGGGACCCTGCATTGGTTAGAGTAGAAACTGAACTCTGCTTTTTAAATAAACTTACCTTCAGTCTTTAAAGCCGACTCACAATCTATCATGAATAAAGCCACTACGAGTGTTCATGGATAACTTTGTAGGGACATATGCTTTCTTTCCCTTCTCCTAGATAAATAATTAGGAGTGTCATTTTGGGGCCACGTAGTTTCCTTGCCTGTAGGATTTCTGACTGAAACTTGCTGTAAGTTCATTGGAACATTGCTTCCCTACTGGGGGAGATGTGTGTGTGTGTGTGTGTGTGTGTGTGTGTGTGTGTGTGTGTGTTACTGAGGGTGGAACCCAGGGACTTTTCTACCTCTGGGATATACTCCCAGACCTATTTTATACTTTATTTGGAAACAGGGCCTCACTAAATTGCTGAGAGCCTCACTCAGCTGAGGCTGGCTTCGAACCTGTGCGATCCTCCTGTCTCAGCCTCCCAAGTGCTGGGATTACAAGTGTACGCCACCATGCCCAGCTGTGGGAGAAATTTGAATCAAGTGTGACAGCAGTGAGATGGAATTAGGTAGCAGAGGTCTTGGGAGTTAGTGATTTTGTAAATAATGAGCAGCATGTCTGTGTGAGTATTGTGGGTCCTTCAACCTTGACTTGGGGGGTACTTCTGCATACTAGGTCTTCAGGGTATCTGCTGCAACTGCAGAGAGAAAGGCCTGGGCATGGACCCTCGGTGGTCCCCAACTGTATGTTACTGAAATCTGAGTTAGTTTGGGGATAATGGGCTGTTTCTTGGAATTTCCTATGGCAGCCTGGGTCAAGTCAAATCACACAGAGTTGAGGCCCCTCCTTAAGGGGTCTGGGTTCCGAGTATTTCTGCTGTCCTGACGGTTTTTCTTGACAAGCTCGCTTTGTGAAGCATCAACATTCGCTTTCCAGGCTGTCACAACAAGAGACGTTTGTAACAAATTAAACTAGTGCTAATGCTTTTCATTTCCTCAGACACTGCCGACGCTGCCTTGCATGCTTACTTATTTTACCAAATAAACTCGAATGCTTAATTTAATTTGCCTGACGTCTGTGTAAGCTCCTAACCAGCAGGGAAAAGAGAATGTTCACGGTCAGCTCCAATGTCATTTGTATATTATTTTTAAATGTTGTTTTGCTACAAACATCCTTGAGTACTAGGCTTTTATTAGGTCCTGATGAAATTGTTTTCTCAAGTAAACAAGTAAATGAGGACAAGTCATTGGCCCCCCAAATTCTAAAAGCAGAAGGCTGGGGCTCAGGCCCATTGAATATTGAATAGTGTCTCCATCTTCCATTATAGATAGGAGGCAGTTACCTGTAATTAACCAGGCCAAAGTACTGTTTACTCTGTTCTCAGGAAGAGCATATATTAGCCCTGCTGTGGTCTTATTTAATCCTCTCAACAAACTTATGGGTGGAAATGATTGTACATATGTTGTAGATTATAAACTTGAGATCCATGAATAGTTTTTCTTTCTCCCTTTGCTACAGTTTAGAATTTGAGATGAGTCACTTATTGGGAGCCACAGAGCAACATGCCCAGGAGAGTGAGGCTCCTGTCTCAGTCACTGAGCTTCTAGGTATTTTCTGTCATGGTATGCCCACACTGTGTCAGAAATGTCTCAGAGCCAACAGTTACTCTTTTCTACAAATCCTTGACCACCTTTTTATGTTTTATTTTATTTTATTTTTATTTTTGGTGGTTCTGAGGGTGGAACCCAGGGGCTCTTCTACCTCCAAGCTATACTCCCAGACCTATTTTATACTTTATTTGAAAACAGGGTCTCACTAAGTTGCTGAGAGCCTCACTAAGTAGCTGAGGCTGGCTTTGAACCTGCGCGATCCTCCTGTCTCCGCCTCCCAAGCGCTGGGATTACAAGCGTGCGCCACCACGCCTGGGTTCTATACCTTTTGAGCTAGGTTACTAGCCTTGTCTCACTCAATTCTATTTTTAGTTTAACGAACACCTTTCATGTTTCAGCGACCCAGGAGAAGGAGGGCGGGACAGTCCTCCTTCCATCTCGTGCAGGAGGTGGGCGTTAAAATGGCTAATGAGGTTGTAGAGGAGGAAGGAACCCTGAAAGGCGGGGCTTTGATGGTAGGGTGTGAGCAGAAGGCCTACACACAGAAAGAGATTCAGAGCCCAAAACTGGTGCATGTGATTTTCCCCAGAGGAACTGGGTCCTGGCTGTCTGGATAGCCTCTTGGATTCCTGTCAGATCTCTTCAACTTGTTGATCTAGAATTGTAGAGAACACAAAGTGTTTCCAGGACTCAGGCCCTGAACTCTGCTCTCTGGTACACAAATATTTTCAGTAAGCTTTGGCCTGGTTGGAATTCAAGGTGCACAGGCTGTGTCAGGGCAGGGGAGATGGGGTAAGATGTCAGAGACCTGAACGGTATGGTTTGACATCCTCTGGGGGTTCAGTGCCCCGGCTCTACTGTCAGGCTGGTGGCGCTGGTTTCCTGCAGGCCAGTGTCCTGTTTGGGTACCCCTGCCTGGCCAGGGGCAGTCCACCTTCTCTGCTGACCACCTCTCAGTATAGGCAGGGCTTTCTGGAAAACGGTCACCTCCCCTCTACTCGGCCCAAAGAAATTGTGTTTCTCAGGAAAGCTGAAAGAGACCCCAGAGATGACCAAGTCCACTGTTAGTCAAAGTGCTGCCCAGGAAACTGGGTGGCCTAGGATCATCTGGGAGCATGTGTTGGCAAGTCATGACCCGGAGCCTCCTTCCGGACCTCCGAGCCCTCCCCTGGGTGGGCCTGGGATCTAAGTCACTAGCTCTGTGGGCGATTCGGACTGAAAACCTCAGAACACGCCCCATGTTCTCCTTTTGCATCTAATGAGGGGAGGGCTGCTGGACACTGCCTACAACAGCGGAGCTAGGACGAGAGGACAGGAAGGTAAGACAGGAGACTCACAGGTTCAAGGCCAGCCTCAGCAACTTAGCAAGACTTGTTTAAAAATTAAATGAGGCTGGGAATACAGATCAAAAGTAGAATGCCCATGGGTTCAATCCCCAATACAAAAAAAAAAAAAAAAAAAGCAAAAATGAAGGAGGATATTGTTAGCACCAGAAGTGCTATAAAATCGGCATTCCAGAACCTGAGTTCCAGCCCCACGTGACTCGGAGTGAGTTGCTGACCCTTTGTGATGTGTGCAGAGTGCCATCCAGTGTGCTTGTCACATAGCTTTCCATTCCAACTCAGCCAACCCCACCACGGCCTCGTGGACGATGGGTCAGAGAGAGCCATCCCTTCCTGGCTTGGCGAAGGGACCCCTGGCCTGGCTCAGTTCTATTCCCAGTAGCTGCCACAGTGCTGCTCTTAGGAGGTACTCAATGAATGCTTGTTTAATTATGGATAAACGGGAATTTAGAGGCATGGAGAGCCTAGTCGTCAAGGGGAATACTTGGGCTGAAAAGGCTCCTTCAAGCTACACTTCCTGAAAATGAGTTCCAGCAAACTCTTCCCTGGAAACTTTCAGTAAACCATACTTTGCACTGAAGGGTCTGATTATAATCAATGAAGTCCTAGAACGTGGTTTCAGCCTCCTTCTCTGTAAAAAGTTGACCTGGATAAGGTGGCCCTCCTCCCTCTACCATTTCCTCTCCCCCCTGTTCCCCCCTATCCTGCCTGTCCCCTCTCCACACTCGGGGGAGACCCTCCCAACACTCCCCTTGTTCTGGGACCTGGTGTGTCTGCAGGCAGGCCTCCTCGCCTCTTCCTTCAAGACCCCACGGGCTGGGAGAAAGGCAGGCAGCAGGACCTTCTTTTGGTTCTGCTTCCTCTTGACTCTCAGGCCCTTTTCCGTGCTCCACCAGACCAGTTATGGGGAGCGAGGAGAGGCCCATCGCAGGCCAGAGAGCCAGCTTCAGCTGGAGACAGCTGTAGGAAGTACCTACAGAAAAAGGTGGCCATGGCCGGGTACGGTCGGCACACGCCTCTAATCTCAGCTACTTTGGAGACTGAGGCAGGAGGATCTCAAGTTTGAGGCCAGCGTGGGGCAACTTCGACTCTGTCTCAAAATACACAGGGCTGGGGCTGTAGTTCAGTGGTACAGCACTCCCCTAGCACGCACGAAGCCCTGGCTTAGATCCCCAGCCCTGCAGAAAATAAAATGAAGCAAACACAGAGCCTAAGTGGTTTGTGCATTTCAAAAAGGCCCAAGGAAGCAAGGGTCACCTCTGCCTCGTGAGACTCACTTATTATTGATAAAGGATAAAGGATCTGAGAGAAAGGGCACCTTCTAGAAAGTTTTCTAGGAGTTTGGAACATAGACTTCTCCATCATGGGCGGAGGCCAGAAAATGCAGATGGAGGCAGCGGCCCAGTGAGGGGCAGGCGGAGGCTCTGCACGGGCCCCAGGAAGCCGAGCATCCTGAGGGAGTCAGCTGAGCCTGTGTCCTGCTTCCTGGTCCCAGATGTTAAAGTGTGGCAGGGTGGAAAAGGATGTTGGGAAGCAGTCCCGGAACATTCGGTGTCTGCTGGGCAGTCCAACCAAACTCACTGAGAACATGCCTCGCTGTGCCAGAGGGAGGAGGCCCAACATGGTCACAGGAAGAGAATGGAAATGAGGTTCAAAGTCAGCTCACTGCAGGGGCAAAGGGTGCGCCTGTCCGGATGTCCTCTTGCAGCCGCGCGCGCAGCCCCCACCTCCCTGAGCCTCGGGGGCAGCCCAGCCCAGGGTCCCAAACTCAGGACAGAACAGACCACCTGAAGGATGTGGGGTTCGGGCCTGGCAGAGCTCCCTGCCCCAGGGCTAGCCCTGGCCTCCCGTCCTCTCCCCTCTCGGGGGAAGAGCAGCGGAAGAAGTTAAAGCCGATGGCGCCTGACTGTGACTTGCTGTTTGGCAGAAGGTGTGTGCGGTGCCCATGGAGAGCGTCTGGCTAAGTGTGCTGGGTCCTGGCTGATGTCACATCACCTTTGCCACCGGGGACTCCTTTGTCAAAACACCGATGCCACCCCATGGCATTTTAATGGGTTCCAGGTGAGGCCCAGGCACAGCTAGTTTCAGGACATCATTAGGATTTTTGGTGGCCCTTAGCCAGTCTGGGTGCAGCACTTCCCCATCCCCCCCAACACACACACACACGCACATACACACGCACACATGCACACACGCATGCACACACATGCCTGCCCCCTGGAGTACTCTGAAGTCGTCCTGGGTCTCACAGGCTCAGCACCGCAGCACCCCCAGCTGGTTCTCATGAGCAGATGGGGTCGAGACTCATGGATCTAGTCCAATTCCTCATTGGATAAAGCCCCCTGAAAGGCCCAGAAAGGAGAAAGAACTTGCAGGAGCTCCACAAAGTCCCTTCCTACACCAACAGTCTGTGAGCCTTTGCAGAGACTTCTTGTCATGAACTTTTGTGGAAAGCCTCAGAGGGGCTGGCCAAGGCCTCCCGGAGGCAGCCTGGCCTCCGCCCCGTGTGCCAGCGAACGTTTCTTTCCTTCTGGTCTGTCTGGGGGCCTGCAGCCTCACGGCAGGTCTGCCCAGCACGGCCCTCCTCAAGGCCTCCACTCGGGGCCTGGGTGGAGCTCGCTGGCTCTGTTTCCTGGCTGCAGGCTGCTGTGGCTGTGATGACTCAGGGCTGGTGAGCCAGGCTTTTGCCCCCCAGGCTCCAGAGGTGGCGAGGCCAAGCATTCACAGAGGGCCACACACTCGGTAAGGGCAGGGTGGCAGGGCCTCGGGTGATGGGCGAGTCCCCACGGGGGCCTGAGGACAGGCATGCCTGCCTGCAGTCAAGCTTTTCCATGCCCCATCTTTCTTTGTTCTTTACTAATCCGAGAAGAGATGCTAATTGTGAAACCAGGTATTGGTTGGCTCAGGAGTTGGTTGGCTCAGGACCTGTTTCAGACTCCTCGGTGCCGGAAGCATGCTGCCCTGCTGGGCCTGGTTCAGAAGGCCGGGCTGGTGCCTTCAGTGGTCACGGCAGTCCTAGAGCTGGGGGAGGGCCTGGCTTGGTGAATGGGCAGGCAGCTGCCATAGTTTTCTGCCTTCAGGATAGTTCTTTGTCACCCCTGCTAGGGTGGGCCTCGTCCCGGTGTCCTTCCACATGACGAAGCAGGACAGCCAGCCGCCCCGCTTTGGCTCTTGAAGAGGCTGTGATTGGGTCCAAGGCTGAGTGAAGGGAGAAGGCCCACGTGTGCCCTGTCCTCTGGAGGGGAGGGGAGGGGAAGGTCACATCCCTAGACCAGCGCACACCTGTCAGGGTGCCTTTCTTCCTTCCTTTCTTTCTTTCTTTCTTTCTTTCTTTCTTTCTTTCTTTCTTTCTTTCTTCTCTTTTTCTTTCTTTTTTTCTTTCCTTCCTTTCTTTCTATTTTTTTTTTTTTTGTGTGTGTGTGTGTGTGTGGTACTGAGGGTGGAACCCAGGGACCTTTCTACCTCTGGGCTATACTTCCAGACCTATTTTATACTTTATTTGGAAACAGGGTCTAAGTTGCTGAGACCTCACTAAATAGCTGAGGCTGGCTTCAAACCTGTGCGATCCTCCTGTCTCAGCCTCCCAAATGCTGGGATTACAAGCGTGCGCCACCACGCCCAGCTTCTGTCAGGTAGGGTTGGGGGGAGTATTGGTAAATATATGTTGGTAAATATTGGGACAAGGACTGCACAGTTCGATAGCAGGAACAGGACCAGGAGAGAGAGTCCATGAGTCAGAGGCCCCTGTCTTAGAGATAGACGAGGGGCTTTTTATGGGGCATTAGGAGGAAGGGATAGTTACACGGTTGTGGCTTTTCCCCACTGGTGGTCTTGACAGGGGGCCGGATAGGTAGGTTTATAGACTGGGGTCAGGGGTTGATTAGGGTCACTTTTCCATCACTGCTGGAGTTTTTTGTTGTCCACCTCCTCCAGCCAGGCCTTACAGCCAGGCCCTACAGTGTCCACACGGAGATCCGCAGATTAAAGCATCCGAGACTCCACACCTTCATTTGGCATTTAGTCTAAAGTCTGGGGACAGTCACATTTGTTGTCTTTAAAAAATCAGTGGCTCCCAGTAAAATTATAATTGGGGCCCTGACTTGAGCTGTTGTTTTTGCCCCATCTGTGTTCAATCTGTGTATCACTAGATAGCACTGGGTATACGTGGGTGTGAGGGGATGCTGGGAGGAGGGTGGTCAGAGTGGGCCCAGTGTGTATCCCAGACAAACCTCTGAAACCCTGGGGGAGACCGGGGAGGAGAGCCCCGTGCTGCAAGAGCCCTCTGTCCAGCCTGTAAGGCAGGCCGGCCTGTACGCTTGGGAGACATCCAAGGAAGCCATGTGTCTGTGTACTATAAGTCCAACTCAGAGGACTAGCCTTCACTAAGTGTGACTGTCACAGGACAGAGAAAGGAGCTGTCAGGGTGGGAGGGGGGACTTGCTACAGACAGCAGGAGAGTTTAACAGAATTAAGTATTGTTCTTCGAAAGGTCACCTTTATTTTTCCAGGAAATGTGCATACACATCCTATGTTATTTTAGGCACATTAAATTTTTATTTTGCATACACTTAATGCTATACAGGCATCCCAGTATAGAATGCATGTTCCTAAACTGGTTCATGACACATTCCCAGCTCAGGGTCAGGCCTTGTAGGCAGGTTGGACTACTAGGACAGTTGGGCTCCTCCCCTGGTAGGCCCAGGGTGGGGATGGAATGGGGTGCCGAGGGTCGAGGCTGGCGGTCACCTGGTCCCATCCCACTTGTGTTCTGGGGGATGCAAACTAGTCTTCAGTTTCACGTTGGGTGACGTTGGGTGGGCTCATTTAACGTCTCACCAAGATCCCTTTCAGTTATTCCTCTTTGTCTGTCTAATTAAGAATTCAGATTTTGGACTGCCCTGGAAAATAGAAACACTCAATAGTGTGAGAAGATTAGGATTCCTTCTCACTTTCAGAGCTCTTTCCAAGGAATTTTATTTAAAGAAAACAAAAAATTAAAGGTGACAGTGACTCCGTGTTTGCCGGGTTGCCCGGTGATGGTGGCCAGGCGATGGTGGCCTGCAGCAGTTTGGAGAGATCTGCCTGTTTCCAGCATAGTTGGTGAGCTCAGGGGCCTGGGGGTGGGTGTAGAGGAGGAGGGTGGCTCCTGGCTCCTGGAAAAGGAAAGTGTGCAGGCCCCCCACCCCCGGGGACTCTCCTGTTGGCCTCTGTGGGGCCTTTGGGGAGAGGCTGTCTAGCCTCTTAAGAAGCAGCTGCTGGCCGGCCTGCCCAGGTTGCCACTCTCCCCTCCCCCAGCCCCTGAGAAAGCGCATCTGGGCTCCAGCTCCAGGACCTCGGCCTTTGCACCTACCTTGCCTACCCTCTGGCCCCTGTGGAAAAGGTCACTCCTGAGGCCAGCAAGCAGCAGCGTCCTCCAACCTTTAGGAAGATCCCTGCTGCTTGTTTCTGTTTCTTTTAGTCCGGCTCCCCTCCCCCACCCACCCCCATCACACTGATCACTTGGGGTAGGGGACATATTTTTTCTTGATTCCTTCCCTGCTTCTCCAGCCCCAGGAGTTAAATCCAAAGCCCAAGTTCCTTCTCCCAGCTCATCAGATCCTGGAACAAGGTCCGGAGAGACATTTCAGTTGCCACAAAGACAACAAACAAATCTACAAAAAGGTTTTGACCTGAATCCTCAGTGTTCCCATGAGGAATCATCAAATCCTGTCCCCTAACACCCCAGCAGGGCAGCCTGCAGAGGGCCGGACACCCGCAGGCGTTCTCCGCCTGCAGCCTGGTCTGCAGCATTCCAGGAGTGCAGTCGGTCCTGGGTGCGGCTGCCTTGGGCTGCAGAACACTCAGGCCTCACCTCCTTGGCCAAGGGGCTCATACACTGGGGCCCTGGAGCTCCCTGCACAGCCCCCTGGCTCCTCTGTCATGCTGCATTCTCCTGGCAACACCACAGCCCCACAAGGAGCCGCAGAGGAGAATCAGGGAAATCAGCTTGCTTTATCTCCTGTTCTCCAAAGGGCTCAGAAAAAGATCAGGGTCACCTCATTCTCTCCAAGCAAGAACATTGCAGCCCGAGCCCTAGTTACATAGCCTTCTCCCATCCTGTGATTTCTCTCTTGGGCCCATCTTGGGGAAAGAGCCTTTGAAGCTGGAGCTATCTTCAAATAGTGAGATGCATGTTCCCCTCCAGTGCTGAAAGCTACTGCTTCTCCAGAGGAGGCCACACCACGAGAATGAGGGTGGCTGGAGCAACAGAGAAGGAGGACGCGGGTCTGGATTGCAAAGTCCCAGGTAGAATAGCCCCCGACCATGAGCCCTGTGACTTATGGAGCTGAGAGAGACCCAGGAGCAGCCAGCAAGTCATATCTCTTTTAGGCATGTAATATGTGCAAAAGTGTTGACAGGAAGGCTGCAGTAGGGAGGCTGGAGTATGCTGGCCCCTTCCTGGGAACTTGGAGACCAGTTGGGGAAGTAAGACCAACACAGACGGAAGGACAGACCTGCGACCTTAGACAGTGCTCTTCACCTCCCCATGGCTCCGCGAACTCACCTGTAAGTCAAGGATAAGATTAACGAAAGCCACAGCTGGGCCAGGTGTGGTAATGCACACCTATAATCCTTGTACTTGGGAGGCTGAGACAGGAGGATTACAGGTTCGTGCCCAACCTCAGCAACTCAGTGAGGCCTGTACTGGTATTGGGAAGAGAGTTTAAAAAGTATTAATGTATCAATCCTGGGAAAGATGTCCAACCTTGAAACATATCTTCTTTACTAAGAAAGCCAGGGTTAGCTAACATGTCCTTGCATTCCTAAGAACAATTTAACACATTTTGGGGGAGAAGACGAAAGGTAAAAGCCTGTGTCTGGAGACAGAGATGCCTCCCTCTCAGGCCATAAATCTGGGCCTGTGTTTGGAGACAGAGATGTCTCCCCCTTTAGGCCATAAATTCGGCTGGAGAGATAACAGAAGCAGAGCCGGGGCGGGCGATAAGGTGTAACATGATCTCCAAAAATCAAAGGGACCTGCTGGACTTAGACAGGATAAAAATTCAGTGAACTGGAGTTCGTTGGCATTTTCATTCGAATTGCCCCCCTGTACCTTACTCCGGCACAGGGCTGTAACTATCTCTATATTTCTATCTTTTTAATAAACTTCTTTAAATCTGCAGCAGCTGTCCAAGCAATGAATACTTATTCTTAGCTTAGGACAAGAATCCACGGGTTTTCTGTTTGTCTCTGTGTGTCTGGTGGTGGTGGTGGGGGGGTTACTACACACCACGTACCTTCCCCCCCCCCCAACCTATCCCCTGCAACAAGGCCCTCCACAACTTAGTGAGACCCTGTTTCAAAATTTAAAATAGAACCAGAGAGCTGGGCATGGTGGCACAGGTTTGTAATTCTAGCAGTTGGGAGTCTGAGACAGGAGGATCACTGTTCACAGACAGCCTCAGCTACTTATGAGGTCCTTCGCAACTCAGCGAGACCTTGTTTCAAAAGAAAAAATAAAAAATAGGGCTGGTGGTATAGTTCGAAGGTGGAATGTCCCTGGAATCCATTCCCAGTACTAAAAAAAAAAAAAAAAAAAAAAAAAAAAAAAAAAATAGGGCTGGAGGTATAACTCAGAGGTAGAACACCCCTGGGTTCAATCTCCAGTACCACACACAAAAGCCAAGGCTGGACCCCAGGTGAGTTTTTGAGGTCCCTTCTGTGCTGGGGAGCTGTTTGAATTTGAGGTTGGGTGCTTGTGGGCTCAAGTGGTCAGAAGTCTTTCTAGGCTGGGAGTCCCTGTCAGGTATGGCGTGAGTTTCAGCTCTATCCCCAGTCTTAGTCCACTCCTGGAATCCAGCAGATATTCAATAATTGCATTCTGAAGGAACAGAGTAGAGAAAGAGCTCAGTCCCAGTCTGTAAAGACGATTGGCTCTTTCAGGCATCTGGGAGAAGGGGGGGCCTTGCAGGCTGGACCGGGCGCATGGCGGGCGGGGGCTGGGCGGCCTGCTGCGTGCTGACAACTTCCGGGCAGCAAAGCACTTAACGTCTGGACTCTTCCAAGGGCTGCTGACTACAGTCCAGGGTGCTTCAACCCATCTGGCAGAGGGACTCCGGTCCTCATTAGCAAGCCCGTATCTATATCAGGACACAGATCTGAGGGCCCCAGGCGGGCCGGGGGAGCGGCCTGAAGCCCCGGAGCAGGAGCATGGAAGCAAAGCTTGGCGGGGTTTCAGCCTTGGCAGCAGGTAGCCGGGAGTGTGGGTGGGAATACAGATATTTTGCTCAGGGACGTGGGAGGAATTTAGAGTTCTTTATGGAAAATAGGATGTGTTCGCTCATTTGTTACTCGTGCAGTCTTTTCAAGGATAACACGGACTTAATGGTGACCTAAAAGCATCTTCCAACAGAGGCTCGCACATGTCAGAGGACCCAAGAGATGCCACAAATGATTCCCTTTCCAGTAGAAGCGAGCGGCCACGGAGAGCCGCAGCAGAGCGAGGCACTTTTCCCACAACCTGGAATGATGGCCCCCGACCAGCCTCGTCTGTTTTATTACTGCAGACTCTAGGCTCAGCGTCCAGTGCGCCACTGAAGACTTAACCAGAGGATGTCTATTTATCGACTCTGGCTGGTGTCTCTCCTTTCCTGCTTCTCAGACAGAGCTACTGGGGCTTATGTACCAGAAGCTAAGGCTAGAATTCCTGCTAGTGGTCACTCTGCGCTCTCAATTTACCAAAATCTAAGGTCCAAAGTCAAAGGGTCCCTTCAGCATTATTTCTGGTCTCGTGGACACTAGGCGATGGGGTGGATAATTACTTTAGAAACTGGGTTCTCCCAGTTTCTAAAGTGTCACTTATCTGGTGCCTCGAACTGTGTTAGGCCCCACTGGCAACTAAAGAAAACACACAGGACAGAACTGCTGGGCTCAAGCAGTCCTCAGAGGTCAGATAGATCAAGACTAACACTTTCAAAGGAGACGCGGACTGTACCGGGTGGCCATTAAAGTCAACCTTCTGAGCACCTGTCATGGCTGGCCTCTTTGGGAGACAGTACAACACTGAAGGAGACCCAGGGGTGGCTGGGTGGATGTTCACGAGGTCGGCCTCCAGCAAGAAGAACCCGCCCAGAGACCAGAAGACTTCAGGCTACAGGACTCACACAAACCGGGGACCTGTCACCTACAGGGAACCGGCTTCCCTCCTCCTCCTCCATGAAAAGAACATTAAATAGCAATAGCCAACATCACCATGTGGCGGGCACTAATCATTTTAACAGAAAGTCACTTGATTCTTGGGCTCACCTGGTGAAGCAGGTACTGTTATTACCCCTATTTTCTGGGTGAGAAACTAAGATCTACTCGGGACCTGCCACAGGGCCAGACCCAGGGGGTGGGCTCCAGGTTCAGGCTCTTTTTTGTGTGTGTGCAGCACTGGGGATGGAACCCAGCCCTATTTTTTATTATTTTGAACAAGGTCTTACTAAGTTGTGGAGAGCCTCACTAAGTAGCTGAGGCTGGCCACAAACCTGTGATCCTCCTGTCTTAGCCTCGCAAGTACTGGGATTACAAGTGTTGGCCACCATGCCTGGCCAGGTCCAGGCTTTTAATTACGTGCTCAACTGTTTCCTGCGGGCCATCTGAGAACACAGTGAAGGCTGCGGCGGAGATGGCGGACAGTGGTAGCCCTGGAAGTCCTGGAGGGATGTCCCCAATACAGCCAGGGACAGTAGCTACATCAGAGAACTCACACCCACGGGCTTGTGGCAGCAGAACCAAGGAGAGCCTGTCCCATCCCAGCGTGGCAGCTGCTGGGAGGGGGGACACAGCGGGGACCTGCAGCCTTTCAGGGCTTTTGATGATCAGACGTCTGACCATCTGACTGACGCTCTTTGCTATCAACTCTACATGGCAGTGGTCAGGCGGGCAGACCATGGCTGCCCCAGTTTCACACAGTGCCAGGAGGAAAAGGCCAAGGAAGGTATATCAGCAAAGAAAATGTTGGCAGGACTGATTACCTGGTAAATTCCAGAAGGCAGAATGAAATAGACTCTGCTTGCTTTGGAAACTTCCAGAAGAGAGGGAGGGAAGTAGGGCTTTCAGGAGGCACATACGCATAAGCTGATCATTGCAGATTCGGTGGCAGCAAGAGGGGCTGGGTGCAGCCTCCCGAGCGGGCAGTGGAGGGGCCCTGGCACACGCACATGCTCAGGGCTGCGCAGGGACCTGGGTGGCAAGGCTGCGGACCGGGACAGGGGCTGGCATGGGGGGTGGTGGTGGAGAGGACTCCGTTGTCAGCCCAAGCATGGTGCTGTTGTATTCGCCACAAACCCGGTTTACATTCTTCATATGAAACTAAAGCAAACAAAACACAATTCTGATTTTCCTTTTATAGGAGGCAAAACTTCCAAAACAGCTAATTTTCGCAGCCCGGTCCCTTTGGTATAAAATTGTGTGCATCAGGATATTTAAATGAGACCTGGTGAGAACAGCTCAGTGTCGCTAAAGTGTTTGCAACCACAGGGTCCCGTGGCCACAGGCTCGCAAACGCTCTCCCGATGCTCAGCCCACGCACGGCCTGCAGCCTGCTCCTCCACCCACGTCGAGGCTGCTTCTCTCCAGAACAAACAATGCGAAGTCTTTCTCCAGGCCATGCGCACACGGTAGCATTCCTCCATAAAACGCCAGCAGCGGGGCCTTTGTTGAATTAAGCAGGAGGCAAGTCAGGAACGGAGTCCAAGTGCAGACTGCCTGACTGAGACTGGGTCTTGGAAGCAGGAATCAGACCCGCCCCTGCCTGCAAGAGGCCCAGGGGCCCAGGGAACTGGTGGTAAGAGCAGCCCAGGGTGCTCTGGGCCGGCTGGGTGACAGATGTTCCCACTCTAAGCACTGTGAGTCCCACATCCCAGGAACACTTTCCCAAACACACACCCCAAGCCCAAGAGGGCGCTCTGAAGGTGGAATTCACTTTCCTCCTCAGCTCATTCCTGGCCACCATCCCACCCCCAAAATGGGCTTTTGCAATAAGCTAGAATGTAATTAAAACAATAATAAGGATTGATACTGAATCTAACAGCAGCCATGGATGTTTTACAGTGGCTCTCTGCCCTGGCTGCTCACTCGTATCACTAGGGAAGCTTTTATAAAGGCCAAGTGGTCCCACCTGTGAGCTTGGAGTCTGGCTTTCCCAGGTGTTAGGTGTGCAGCAGCAGGTGGAGGACCCTGCCTAGGGTCTAAGATGTGTGTGCGTGGCACAGCTGTCCCCCACCCCCTCCCTGTCTATCCCTACAGTGCTTTCAGCCTCAGGGCTGCGGGCTATGGCTTGGGAGGACAGGAACCCACGGTGGTGCCTAAGCAGGTGCCTTTTATTTATTTATTTATTTATTTTAATTTTAATTTTTTGCAGTACTGGGAATGGAACCCAGGGGCATTCTACCTCTGAGCTATACCCCCAGCCCTATTTTTATTTTATTTTTTAATTTTGAAAACAGGTCTCACTGAGTTGCAAGAGGCTTCACTACGTAGCTGAGGCTGTCTGTGAACCGCAATCCTCCGGTCTCAGCCTCCCAAATGCTGGGATTGCAAGCGTGCGCCACCACGCCCGGCCCAGCAGATGCCTTTTGGGGAGCTGGTTTCCTGGTCTTGGAGCTTCAGCACTGGGAGTCGGCAGCGTGGGTCTCGAGGGGTGCACACAGGATTCTGTGGGTTCTACCTAGGCGTTCCTTCTAGGGGGCAGCGGTGCAGAAGTGCTCTGGGAGCCCTGGAGGCTCTGCCGCTTGTTTCTAGCCTGGCCTTGCGGCAACAGGTCTCACTTGGGCTGTTTTCTCCCTGGCGGTTGCTGTTGCTCCCAGGCGGTCCTGGGTTTCTCATTTGTCACCTCTGTGAGAGAAATTAACAGTTTTGCCAGACCCCATATAAACAGGAAGGCAAGCTGTTAGCAAGAGCCTCCTGCCCTGCTGCCAAGCCAGGAGCGCAGAGCTCCTCTTCCTTCCTCCAGCCTGTCAATCATGAGTGGGAGAAAGGCAGAGATGGGCGCTCTCTCAGGGCGCTGGATGGGCTCCCCCGTGGCCATTGAATGCCAGCGTCGGGGCTCGCTGACAGCTGGGTCTGCAGCTGGCCGGCTTTGTCTGTTCTTTTGAGGGACAGCCAGGGACAGCCACTGATTAAACCAGGAACAAAGCAAGACTACAGCCATGGCTACGCACACCAATGCCGCAGAACAGCAGAGGACAGTTAATTGCCAGGTCCTGGAATGTGTGGATGGGGGCGGAGACACTGTTGGAAAATGTAAGAATGTGCAGAAAAATGTCAAGCATTAGAAGCCAGAGGGGAGCCCGCCCTGCACGTGTTCCCAGGACCTCCCACGGTGGCCCAGCCCTGCTCACCCTGTACCCTCCATAGCCTCCCAGCAGAGTGGTCTGGCACACTGCTGGCTGCAAGTGGGTCAAATATTGCCAGGAAGATAGGGAGCTCTCAGCCTTTAGGTTGGCAGATCTACCCATTTACTTGAATATGTAGTTCAAAGAATGCCTGTTTTTACTGGGCGCCGTGGCATATACCTGTAATCCCAATACTTAGGAGGCGGAGACAGGAGGATTGCAGGGTTAAGGCCAGCCTCAGCAAGAATTCCTATTTTTTCCTGACACAGTGTGAAAAAGGTTGTCTCCCCACAGGTTTGCTGTGAGTTCTACCTAGGCACAAGCCAGACTCTATTTTCATGCCCTGGAAGCTCACAATCTCTTACCCAAGAACCAAAAAGAGGGCCATGGTAAGGGTTAGGAGTCCCTCATTCTCCCACCCCCAGCACACGTTAAAGAAGATGGCTGGGTCTTTAGTGATACAGACTCAAAATAACTTCTGCAGAGAGACAAAAGGGGCTACGTGTGCATCTAAGCCAGAGGACCTAAATACATCTATTGTAATAAAAGAGATAGAAAAGAAGAACCAGAATGTCACTTATGGGGTCTGAAGTAGCTCTGAGATGGCTTGAGACCCACCAAGTGGGGATTAGGAGATGTTGGACGCCCTAATGATGCCTTTATTATTTTCTGGACTATGCTTTGGACTTCCTACAAAGACTGAACCTCATGGAGCCTGGGCTGAACTTCCACACACGAATACTGTATTTCCTACCCTAGGATCCCCCTGGGAAGCTGAGCCCCGGATAAGGGGTTGTGTGGGAGGAGATTCCAAGGAGCAGAATGGAGGGTCTGGGGATGAAGGAAGAAAGCGGATATGAGGTGTGTTCTCAAGGCCATTGCTGAACAACTGGAGCTCATTTGGGATTTGACGCGTGTGTAAAACACCTCTCAGAACTGTCCAGCCAGAAGAGGCATTCGGCGTGAGCTCCCCTCCCGTGTTTAGGGCTCACCCTGGAGGCCGAGGCCCCTGCAGCTCAGGACTGTGCATATGCATGCTGAGCCGACCCACTAATGGAAAGGTTCGAGCCACCTGTCCCGCAGGGGAAGCTAGGAGGCGGAGCCCTGTGATTCCCAGAGGAGACCACCCCTCTGGATCTGAGAGGAGCGTGTTCAGAGAGAAGCCTGATAGAGAGACAGAGAGACGCGCTCCCCCCCACTAGCCCCCCGCGGGCCCACGGGAGCTGGCGGTCGACTCCCCACGAATAAAGGCACCAATAATGGATTTCCGCGTGTATCTGTGCGCGATTTGGACCCGCCGCATCTTTAAATATTAATCATTAATGTCCACGGCAACACAGAAACGTGAAAACAGAGAGTGCAAAAGACATGGCCCGCTCTTGGGGCAGTCAGAGCGAGGCTGGCATGGACCGTGTTCAGAAGAGAGTTGAGGTCAAGGGTGGGAGGCAGGGTGCCCCAGGCTCCTGACTTACCATCACCAAGAACGTGGCCCAGTGCCGAGATACAAGCCACGGGAAGGCGAGTCGCCTCAGGCCCGGCTGCAGCTGCGGAGTGCAGGGCTTCCTGCATTTCTTCATGTGCCTGGTCTTGCCTGGACGGCCCCCGGGCCTGCAGACCCTGTGCCGCTGCGCAGGTCAAAGCACGTGCCATGACAGCTCCTGCCACACTGTCCCTTCCTCCGGGTCCCAGATCCCTGCCATAGCTCCACCAACTGCCACCGAACCTCCTATTTCTTACTGGAGCATCTCTACATACCACTAAAAGGCAAAACCAAACCAAACAACAAAAAAACAGATCCAACTTTCTCACATGGTTGCGACTTGGGTCGCAAATAAGTGACTTTAGTGGTGGAATTTCAGGAGGGCAGGTCCAGGGAAGAGGTTTGTAGACATTGTTGGGATGAGGATCAAAGAGCCAATGAGCTTCCCCATTCTGAGGCCCCTCTGATGACAGCCCTACACTGAGCTCACCTTTTCCTAAATCTGCCTCTGCCCACGTGACAGGAGGGGACTGCTTGCTTTTCTAACCTGTGTTGCCCGTTATGAGTTCCCTTCAGCTCAGAGAAGGGAGCAGCCTGTACTGCTCTGTGGCTTCCTGTATAGAGGGCAGGAACGAGGAAGTCCAGAGAACACTGTTCTGGGCAGCTGCCACCGGGGACCCCGCCAAGTCTCTGCGCACAGAAAGGCATGCGGCAAGAGATGCCCGTCCCACACATCTGGGAGTGTGAAGGACACCCTCACTCTTTGGACTTAAGTGATCTGTACAAAGAGAAAAGGTCTCCTGCTTCACTTATGCCCGTGAACTTCTCCCCCACCTGCGCACCCTGTAGCCTCTCCAGGGGTCTCTTCCAGGCGGCTGGCTGACCTTGGCAAGCGCCAGGCCAAGCCAGATCAATGGAGGAGATGCAGGACCCATTTGTTTCACTTGCTGTGCCTCTGGCAGGCAAGTTAAAATGTGGTTAGTGCTGTGGGATTTTTATTTGATTTTTTTCCCTCTTGCTTTCTTTAAAAAATTATTAGTTTGAAGGTTATTTTAACTGTCAGTTCTAGTTTTACCCTGATTTGTACTTCCCTTGAAAACAATTCCAAAAGGATCTTCTTTCTAAAAAAAAAAAAAGGAGACTGGGCAAATTTTAGAAAAATGAGGTTCTGGTTTTATTAGTTAGGGTCCAGTTGGAGAAGCAGATTACTTTAATGTAGGGATAGGAGCCTGGGGCGATGGCACACACCCGTAACCCCAGTACGTCTGATGCTTCAGTTTGAAGGGCTCGGGGAAGAAGGCTAGAAAGGGCAGCTGGAGGAGAACAAGGCCTAGCTGGACCACAAGCATAAGCAGAGACCAAGACGAAGGACAGCGCCAGCGGTCACTGCTCTGACTTGAAGACGTGCGTGTCCTTCAGGAGAAGCTGCCCCACCCCCAACAGCCGCATGGGATTACACACTCCTGGCCAGCAGCTAGAGATGCTGAGGAAGGATCCAGAGGGAACCAGTAGATAAATGACAACATCAGTAAGCTACATAACAGATACTGCTTCTCTCCCATCCTCCCCAGGGATCCTCTGTCTCAGCCTAATCTTACACAAGGATCTCTTTCCACACTGTCTAACCAGAAACTCACAGGCAGGGAATCCGGGAAAGGGAATCCGGACACATTGCAGAGCCGCCACGTTAATTAATAATAATTAACTACTGTCGGCAAAATCGTTTGTTGTTGTTGTTGTTGTTGTTGTTTTTCTTCCCCAGAACTGAGGATTGAACCCAGGGGCATTCTACCTCCAAACTATATCCCCAGCTCTCTTTTTTGTTCTTTATTTTGAAAAAGGGTCTCACTAAGTTGCAGAGGGCCTCACTAAATAACTGAGGCTGGCCGCGAACCTGCAATCCTCTTGTCTCCATCTCACAAGTACTAGTAGGATTATAAGCATGAGCCACCAAACTGGGAACTGTTGGCAAAATCTGAGCCACCATCATTTGAGCAGTGTACCTGGGGCTTTACATTACATAAATTATTTCGTTTCAAAGTAGTTCTTTCATTTTTTCATTTTTCTTCTTTCTTTTTCTTTTCTTTTCTTTTTCTTTCTTTCTCTCTCTCTTTTTTTTTTTTTTTTTTTGGTACTAGGGATGCAACCCAGGGGCATTCTACCTCCAAGCTACACTTCCAGCCCTATTTTATTTTTGTGTGTGTGTGTGTGCTTCCAAACAGGGTCTCACTAAGTTTTGGAGAGCCTCACTAAGGTGCTGAGGCTGGCTGCAAACCCGTGATCCTCCACTCTCAGCCTCCCAAGTGCTGGGATTATAAGCGTGTGCCGCCATGCCTGGCTAGTTTCAAAGTAGTTCTATGAGAAAAGTATTCTATCCCCACTTCACAGGTGAGGAGACCAGGTCTGAGAGGTTGCAGTGCGCTGTTGTAAACAGGCCAGCCAGCACTCACGGCTCCTCCCTCCTGCAGGGAACTCATTCCATGCAGGGTGGCTTATCCAACCTACCCTGGGTCAAAAGTAGAGGCTCTTACTTTATTGTTTTCATGATAGGAACTTGCACCCATGGGTGCTCTACCACTGAGCTACATACCTAGCTTTTAATTTATTTTCAGACAGGGTCTCCCTAAGTTGCCCTTGCTGGCCTCAAATTTGTGATCCTCCTGCTTCAGTCTCCCAAGTACATGCTTTCTATCTGAGCTGTCCCATGCTACAGCCACAGGTGGCTATTGGATTTGAATTGTGATTAGTAGGACCAAGTAACTGAATTTTAAGTTTTATTTACACTTAATGAGGCTAAATTTAAAATAATCACATGTCACTAGCAGCTAATTCCCACAATAATATATAGCACCTACACTGAGAATCTTGTTTCTAGCCTCCCAAGGTTTACTTTTGCTCTTTAAAGACCCATTAAGTCAGGTGTGGCGGCACATGCTTGTAATCCCTGCACTTGGGAGGCTGAGACAGGAGGATCGCACGGGTTCGAAGCCAGCCTCGGCTACTTAGTGAGACCCTGTTTCCAAATAAAATATATATATAAAAAAAGGTCTGGGAGTATAGCCCGGAGATAGAAAGCCTCTGGGTTCCACCCCTAGTACCACCAAAAAAAAAAAAAAAAAAAAAAAAAAAGACCCATTAATGTTTGTTCTGTTTATGTCTACTAGACCCTTTACCCTGTGCAACTTCTTTGTAATTCCCAGCTTCAATTAGACAGCATTGATATTTTTCTGTTTCCAATTCTGTATTCATCACTACTGAAATCCTGCTTGTATTCCTGTTTCCCAATGTTGTCTAAAATAGTTTTGCTTTGACTAAAAAGGATGGTCACACCACAGGCGGCTGGTGGAGAATTATGTAAGAGTTCCTCAGATGAGCAGAAAGAGGAGTGAAAAGCAGGCATGGATTTCCCCACGGACTCAAGATTCCTACGACCTCAGGGGCTGCCAGCGCTGCCGAGTGGGGCAGTGAAGGGGTTGGCTCCCAGGAGCCTGGCGTTTCCCCCCGGAATCCGCTTCCCTGATCTTTCTGCTTTTCTTTGTGTTATCTTACTCCACTGTTCAGAAGGATCACATCAAACTGGCCTTTGATGTGATATTTGAGGGAGATTACAAAACTTCAACAAAAATACAAAAAGGACATGGCTAGAAGGGCCTCATGGTGAATATATTCGCCACCGCTCTCTTCCGCTGCCCTTCTGCTGGTTCTTGGCTTGTGCTTTGACCTTGCATCACACAAGAGAAGAGTCAGTACAGAGCTTTTATGTAAGAGAAGGAGCAAGAGAAGAGATGGTACCGAGCTTTTATGTAAGGCTTGTGCCCCGAGAGCAGAGAGGTCAGGGAGTATGTCTTTGCTTAACTCGGTGTGTCCTTTTAACATTTTTAATGCTGACATTTAGTAAAATGTGAAAACCTGCTGAAGGTTCACTTTCGGAGATGCCAACAAGAGGTGACTGGTTGTTGGCTCTCATCCTCTGGCACTACAAAATTATCTTTGTCTCCATGTTCGGCTTCTACTCCAATCAATGGAAGATTCTCCAAGTAGCTTCACCAACCCCAGGCCCTCTGTTCTCTTGCACAAAGCCAATGTTTCTGTGTTGTTTTAAGTAGATTTGCACGAATTAACCTTACAAAGTTAATGTTTAATTTTAAAAGCTGCACTCCCCCCCGCCCCTATTTCCATTTTGGTTAGCAGAAGACCAGATGCTTTGCCAAATTTACCCTCAGCTAATTGCATAGTTCAATGTCCTGAAATGTGCCCTTGTTTGCTTAAAACCTGCTGATTTGCAAAAGAAATTGTTCCAGAAATGTGGGTCAGAGTGAATGCTCCCCTGGAAGCTGAACTGACCAGGAATGAGCCATGCCGGCCTGGCCGGGGCACTGGGTGCCTGTGCATTTGCAGAAATAGAGGGCTCTCCAGGGCAGGATTTTCATCCTAAGGATAAGGCTGCTGGAGGGTCAGGAGAGCTGGGGCCAGGAGACAGGAATGGGGATCCGCTCTCAGACTCCCTTGGGGCTTTTCATCTTGAGCAGGCTGTGGGTTAAGATTGAAATAAAATGTTAATGCACAGCCAGAGGAAAATAATTTCAAAATCTGACATTTGCTCCATCTCTGTCCCTGGCGGCTCTCTGGTCAGATGGCCTGAGTAGGAATGGTCTTCCAGCAAGAGCAGGGCCAGGCTGGGGCGGCTCAGCCACTCTCTCCTGTGGCGAGTCGGGAACCTGGTGGGCAGGGCTGTTGATGGAGATTGTCTTGGCCTGAGTCAGAGCCTGGTACTAGGCCAGCTCCAAAGTCCTGCTGCAGGGGAAGGACTTGAGAGCAGCCACGAGGAGACTGGACAGGGTAGGAGGGAACCCAGGGAGACAGAGCGGACGCCGCTCCAGCAGAGGGGGAGGATGCCAGCCTTGGTGCCGGAGTGGGGTGTCCCCATTGACCACACGGGACAGCTATGAGCCTCCTGTATTTTTCCGCATCAACTTATACTCAATGTGGGGGTCGGGGCCGTGTATGTCACTCTGGCTCCTTCCAAACCTGCCTCTGCCCACCTTCCCCCTCAGATGTGCTTTGCTGACCTAAGGCCGGGGACTTCTCACTGCATGCCACTCAGCTCCCTGCCATCTAGGGCTTGTTTCAGTCATTTAATAATTGTGTTAGTTTCCTATGGCTGTGTAATAAATTAACACACATGTAGTGGCTTAAAACAACACATTTTTTTATCGTCTAGTGCTGGAAATCAGAAGTCCAAAAATGGGTCTTGCTGGGCTAAATCACCTAGTTGACAGGGCTGCGCGCCTCTCGGGAGCTCCGGAGAGAACACATTTCTTACCTTTTTTGTAGCTTCTGGAGGTGCCACATTCCTCCGCTCATGGGCTCACGGCCCCTTCCAGCTTCCGAGCCAGAGCCAGCCACGGCTGGGTGAATCTCCCTTGTATCATACCTCTCTGACATCCACCCCCTGCCTCCCTCACCCTCACTCAAAGACCCTTGTGACGACATTGTGTCCTCCCAGACCGGATGCTCTCCTTATTTTAAAGTCAGCTGCCTAGCAACCTTGCCTCCGTCTGCAGCCTGCACTCTCTTTTGCCAGGTAAGCTAACAGTCACAGGTTCTGGGGATGAGGGTGTGGACATCTTTGGGGCACCATGGTCATAATAAACCCTCACTTTTCTCAAAGCCCTTTTCACACCTAAAATATGTCTGTGAGATAGTGAGTGGGTGGGAATACCCCACTTAATGGAGAAGGGAGCTAAGATAGTAATATAAACCCCAAAAGTAACAAACCTCACACAGGTCCTGACCCATGTTTACTTGGAAATAGAGGTGGCTCTAGATGACAGAGAGCAGGGGTGTGGGGAAGTAGGGACTCGTATGGCCAGTTGTCAGGCTGGGCCAGGTTCTGTGCGCACACAAACTTGATCTGACCATGCTGTTTCACCTTCCTAAGTCTATGATTCCTTGTTTTTGCCTCCCCAAGTGGCTTCGCAGTGAGCAAGATGGGCTGGGTGTGGTGGTGCATGCCTGTAATCCCAGTATTTGAGAGGCTGAGACTGGAGGATCACAGGTTCTAGGCAGCCTCAGCAACTTAGTGAGACCCTGTTTCCAAATAAAAAATAAAATAGGTCTGAGGGCATAGCTGGAGGTAGAAGAACCCTGGATTCCACCCCCAGTGCCACACACACACACACACACACACACACACACACACACACGGTTCCAAACCTGAGCCAGCTGTGGTGGCACACTCCTGTAATTCCAGTCCTTGGGGAGCTGAGACAGGAGGACCGCAGATTCAAGGCCAGCCTCAATACTTAGAGATCTTCAGCAACTTAGTGACACCCTGCTTTAAAATAAAAAATAGAGCCGGGCGTGGGGCGTACGCTTGTCATCCCCGCGCTTCGGAGGGGAGACAGGAGGATCACGCAGGCTCGAAGCCAGCACTGCTGGTGTAAGAGACCCTGTTTCCAAATAAAAATAAAAATAAAAATAAAAATAAAAATAAAAATAAAATAGGTCTGGGAGTGTAACCTGCCAGTACCACCAAAAAAATAAATAAATAAATAAATAAAAATAAATAAATAGAGCTGGGAGTGTATCACAGAGATAAAGTACACCTGGGTTCAATCCCCAGTAAACACACACACACACACATTTTAAAAAGGAATCTATGAACCAGGTGTAGTGGCACACAATTGTAACCCCAGTACTTGGAAGGCTGAGACAGAAGGATTGCAGGTTGGACCACCAGCCTCAGCAACTTAGTGAGGCCTTCACAACTTGGTGAGACTGTTTCAAAATAAATAAAATAAAATAGGGCTGAGGGTATAGCTCAGAGGTTGAATGTCCCTGGGCTCAATCCTCAGCACCACACACACACACACACACACACACACACACACACACACACACACAAAACCAAAACAACAAAAAACCAACCTACTAAAGGCTGTTAAGAGGCTGAGGTATTTGCAAGGACTCTCTCTCTCTCTCTCTCTCTCTCTCTCTCTCTCTCTCTCTCTCTCTCTTTCTCTCTCTCTCTCTGTCTCTCTCTCTCTTGCATCAGAAGACCCTATAATAGCGATACTTGGTTCTCCTTTAGTCAATAATATAGGGAACAGACTCATACACCTGGAATTTTAAACTTGAAAACGATGGCCCTTCCCCAGGTGACTCGAGGTTGGCAGCACACACCACGCTGCCTGAGGCTTGAAAATCCTGCAGTGGCCCGGCTTCTCGGCTTCTCTCGGCTTCTCGGAAAGCAATTAGGATAAAACACCAAGGGTGGTTTCCCCAGGGGTGAGTGCTGACTTTGAGCCTTCATCTCCCAGCGACAGAGCACTGCTGTCTAATAGCCAAAGTGACGAGGGAAGGCATGTTTTCGTTGGAGAGTCCCAACACTGTTCCCAGCATATTTTCCACTTGCCCGACTTTGCTCTTGGCCCTGAATGGAGTAGAAGGTGGGGCTTTCTCTATTGAACTCATAAAGATCTCTCTGCTGGCACGAGAGCATTCAGCTCTGCCCCTGCCATTGCTCGTGTGATTGCAGCTGGCTTTGCTGTGAGCGAAGTGTTTTTGTCTGGCGAGATCACAGGTTGACTTGTGACTGCGGGACGGGTGGCGGAAGTGGGCATTTTGGGGAGGCGCCGGGGGAGCCCTGCGTTTTTGATGTGCCCTTTTCCCTTTTCAATCCATATGCTGATCTGGGCTTGTCTGGAAGAAATAGTTGGCTCTTCCATTTCATGTAGTAAAGGCAGGAGCTTGCTGGGGGGTTAAGAGCTGTTTTTATAGCCCAGGGGGCTGTTTTTATAACCTAGCAGACTAAAGTTTTCAAAACAATTTGGTAAGCCTTAGGATTTACTAAACATTGTGTGATAAAGAGCCACGTAGCAGCACCTCCAATATATGAGGCTGTCTGCAAAACCTTGATCCTCCTATCTTGGCCTCCCAAAGGCCGGGATTACAAGTGTGCGCTACCATGCCCAGCTCTTAGCCTTTTGATAGGACAATTCCCCTCACTGGCCCTTGGCACTGGCACGCTGAAGCCACACAAATACCTTGGCAGCCAGGGCGAGTGGCATTCTGTCCCAGCGGCCTTTATTTCTTTTTCTTTTTTTGGTGGTAGTACTGGGGATTGAGCTCAGAGTGGCTCTATCATTGAGCTACATCCTCGGCTCTTTTTGAGACAGGCTCTCACTAAGTTGCTGAGACTGGCCTCGAACCTGTGATCCTCCTGTCTCAGCCTCCCAGCTACTGAGATTTGACTCAGTATGTCTTCCTATGGGAAGCTGGTTGGAGTTTTCTGCAGCTCCCTTAATTCTGTTTCTTCTGAGGTTTGGCTTTTGAGGCAGTTTCCAGGGAGCAGAGCTGGACCCCCAGCAGGGGGCCTCTGCACCTGGGGCAGGCCTCCTGCATCTTCTCTTTCCTGCCTCTGATGTGGCTGGGCATCACAGAGCTTGAGCAGACTGGCCTCTGGCAAGCCGGCAAGGGCCTCTCCAGTGTGTCCAAGGGCAGAGAGCCAGCCACCAGGAACCTGGCCGGCTCGTTGGTTTTGGTGTGGTTGTATAGCCAATTCTGAGAAGAGGGACACAGACTGCCAGAGCATCTTCTTCAAGTACTCGAGCTTCCAGCCTTGGCAGGGATGCTGCAGATACTGATGTGGTCCTCTAGGACCTCAAGGCTCTGCTTCACGTACTTGAGCTTCCAGTCTTGGCAGGGATGCTGCAGATACTGATGTGGTCCCCTAGGACCTCAAGGCTCTGCTTCACGTACTTGAGCCTCTTCTCCCGGGGAAGGTCCTCGGGCAGGTGTGATTTCTGCAGTTTCTTCCGCGGCCTAAGGTATTCTTTACACGTTTTGAAGGTGTCCTGGCCCAGGCCCTTGGCATGGTGAATGAGCAAGTCTGGCAGGGATGGTACTGGAGCTCTTCTCTAAGCAGGGCACATTCGTTATTTTAGTTCATGCCTGCTAAATAGGGTGCAGGGCTGCGGAGGTTCACTCCCACTTATTTAAAAAAATTTAAGAACGAGGTGTCCTATACTAGAGAGAAAAATAAATATGTGGGCACCTAATTGGCATAAAGCCTGCAGTGGCCCAGTCTCCCTCAGAATCCTTTGCTGACCACCTCGTATGACTGGTTCTTTTTCTCCTTTGCTTTCTCTCTGTGAACTCTGTTTATACTTCATCAATTTGCATTTGCAGGAATTTTGCTTCATAAAAACTAGCTTTCAGGCTGATTCCAAGGGAAGAGGCAGGAGGGAGAAGGTGTGTGTGTGTGTGTGTGTGTGTGTGTGTGTGTGTGTGTTAAGATGCTTTAAAAGCCCTAGTACTTCCTGGCTCCAAGGTGGGCTCACGCTCTGGTTCTTTTCGCTGCCTTAAATGGGACACAGTTTGGTCTAGGGAGGCCAAGGTTTCCCCCACCAAGCACCCCTTATTCTTTTTCTCCTATATCCCAAGTGGTGAGAGGTATTAGTAGGTTGTACGTCTCCTGAGTGCAGGAGCAGCATCTTTTTCATCCTACAATCTGTGTGTCTGTCACACCATAGGATCTCAGTTAATTTGTAGAACAGAACTGTATGGAAAAGCCTGGGAATTGAATATACCTCAATTTGAAACCTGGTTCTGCCAGGTATGAGCTACGTGTGTGCTTGCGTGCGTGCGTGCGTGTGTGTGTGTGTGTGTGTGTGTGTGTGTGTGTGTTACTAGGGATTGAACCCTGAACTGAACTATATCCTCAGCCCCGTTTTATTTTTTCATTTTGAAATAGGGTCTCCCTAAGTTGTGGATGGCCTAAGTTGCTGAGGTTGGCATTGACTCTGCAATCGTCCTATCTCAGCCTCCCAAGTACTGGGATTACAAGCATGTGCCACCATGCCCAGCTCAGCTACGCAATCTTGGTTAACTCATTAGACCTCTCTAATATGCAAGGTGTTTTTCATCTTAATATTCAGAAATGGCATTTATAATTACAATATAATATGATAATAATACAATCCCAGGCAAATGCCGCATAGTAACATTCCAGCCAGTAACAGGGGCGTGTACAGGGTGGCCCCATAGATGGCGTCACCCAGGGATAGTGTAGCTGTCCTGGTCCATGTAAGGATACTCTGTGATGTTTACACAATGATGAAATTGCCTTTCTCAGAATGTATTCCCTCCTTATAATAGCTTGGAGTAAATAAGTAGCACAGGAAAGCACTTAGCATTTTACAAGGACCTACTTCAGCAAACGGCAATCAGTCTACCAAAGGGCTTCCCCATTAAAAAAATTGAATCAAATACACACTTCTTTCACTGCCAGCTTACTTCAGCAATATGCTGTGACTCACAAGAGTGCTCTGAGTTGGTAGAATTCAAACCCAAAGCAAAAAGACCCAGACTTCTCAATCTGCTTGTACAGGCTTTCCCTAAGCAAACACATGATTGAACAATGACAATAGCCTGCGGACCCTCCTTTACTACTTTCACTGATTCTAAGGGGCCTGGGATCCAAACTTTGAGAATGGCATCAATGTTCCTGCTTTGGCTTCCAGAGTGGACAAGTTTAAATGAGTCATAAATACATTTTTGGAGATTGTATCTGGGAAGAAAGAGCTCCGCACAGTGAAAAAAACCAAGTTAGAGCCACATGGGGTCAGGTGTAAATCCTGTCTTCTATTTACTTGCTAGGCGACTGTGAACATGTTTCTTAACTTCTCCTGAGCCCAGTTTTAGCTTCGGTGAAATGGGAATAGTATCTGCTTTACGGAGTTGTCATGAGAATTGGATAAGCTATTGATAAAGCCCCAGCCCAGCATCTGGTACATAGCAGGCATCCAATTAAATGGTGGCTGTTATTTATATTAGCTTGGGGAGTCTAGCCAAACTTGAAAATTTATACTTAGTATAAGAGTGGTTACTCGTTTTAAAATTAGGATTATTTTTCATGCCATGAAGATACAGATATGTATAAATGTGGCGTTTCTATTCTGTAGGAGCTTTAAAAAGAAACGTCTGAGTATTAAGAATAGGAAGCAGATCTGGGTGTAATGGTGCACGTCTGTAATCCCAGAACTTGGGAGGCTGAGACAGGAGGATCATAGGTTCAAGACCTGTGTTTGGTAACTTAGTGAGACCTCATTTCAAAATAAAAAGGGCTGGGGGTGTAGGTGAAAGGTAGAATGTTCCTGGGTTCAATCCCCTGGACCACAAGCAGGGGAGCAAGGGTAGAAGAAAGAGGGAAGGGAAGAAAAGAAAACGATCCCCAGCTTCACAGACTGGAATACCTGCACACATTCCTGGTCTTCAGCCCCAGTGGTCTCAGTACCACTCAATGCTTCTGTTCCTAGCCCTGCCACTCCTTCCTTCCCCTGTCCACCCTGGCTTTGTCTACTCTCCCGCCTCATCTTGCCCATGCTCCCCCTCTCAACCTGTCCTGGAGGGTGCTTGGCATTCCCTACACATCGCGACATTTCTGGCCTCCCACGTCACTCGTGGCAGTGTCTTAGCCCTGGGGAGTTGTAGCCTTGACCGGTATGGATTTAGGTGGTCAGGTCCTTGGCAGACACATTTCTAGAGTGGAGATGAGAACCTCGAGTTACCAGGGTGAGGTGACATGAACACCTACTTCTTTGATCCCAAGGTACCAAGCAATTTAAATGATCATTTGCCTTTTTAAATAGATTTCCTACAGGAAGAAGACATACTGCAATCAATTGTACTTTATACTATAAACTAATAAATGTGTACTTAGTCTGTGTATCAGTCTTTTGTGTGTTTAGTTACTGCTCACTTGTTGTAAATCTAAGTGATGATGTACTAACAAAATTGAGTTTCTGAGTAGAAAAGTCAAGAATCAAACTATGTTAAGCCCATGGAGACAAAACCAAAGTAATTATCTGGCCTCTGGACATAATGTATCTAACTCTCCTCCTTATATCAACAATGATTTCTAAAGACCTTTGTAACTACCAAGATCCCCCCCTCTTTAAAAATGGAGGGTGGGAGAGGGAGCACCGTATGATATAAATGTCCCTAATGCTTATATATTAGCTTGTTATAAAAACATGTTTTACCAATATCCAACTGAAGCTTTGCTTTCCAAGCAGCCTCTGCAATTATAACTTGATCTCCCAAGCAGACTTTGTCCCTTAGAAAGTACCTTATGCCTGAGCCTAGTGCCAGAGCCTCACAGCAGAGATGGCTGTTTTTATGCAGGATTGAGTAAGTCCCACATCAGTTTAGATAATCAAGAACCCTGCCCAATCAAGTCTGAGGCTAAAATTTCTAGGTTCATGAGGTCACAAGGTGAGTTTAAAGACTTAGAAGGAATTAAACTGCCTAGGATTTTCAGGATATAAATCCATACTATTTGTCACTTATGAATGTGTTACTGTTAGATCAGGCTTGACCCCCAAAAGCCCATGTGTCGGAGGCCTGCTCCCTCGCTGATGATGCTATTGGGAGGTAGCAGAAACTTTAGGAGGTGGAGCCTCATTGGTAGAAGCCCTTGAAGAGGATGTTGGGCCCTCACCCCTCCTCTCTCTCTGCTCCCGGCTGCCATGAGGTGAGCGGCTTTGCTGTACCACATAACCCCTGCCACAATGTCCTGCTTCATCACTGGCCCAAAATGATGGGGCCAAATGACAGGGACTGAAACCCCTGAAACTGTGAGCCAAATTCAACCTTTCTTCCCTTTGTTTATCTCAGGTATTCTGTCACAGTGACAGAAAGTTAACACAGACTGCTTACTAAGCCGTGTTTATGTCATTATTATGTGGGTTTTTTTGGGCACTGAAGATTGACTCCATGGGCATTCTACCTCCAAGTTACACCCTAATCCCCCCCCCCCATTTGTTTTGAAATGGGGTCTCACTAAGTTGTTGAGGTTGGTCTTAGAACAAAATTTCTCCTGTCTCAGCCTCCCAGGTACTGGGGTGACAGTCATGTGCCACCACACCAGGCTTTCCTCAGGATAATGGGCAAAACTCAGATTGGTGCAGTGGGAGACTGGAATGATGTGGGATCGGGGGGCGTGGGTGACAGCAGGCTGGGCCAGCAGGTGCAGGGAGGCCTCGCGTCACCCTAAGGAGTTTCCAGTGCCCACTGTTCTGCAGGAAATGAGAGTCTTACATTTTCAGGAGAGCAGTGTCAAGACTAGGTTTGGCTTTAGATTCCTCCAGAAGAAGGGTGACTCCATAAGGTTGAGGAGACAGTTACTACAACATGAAAAAAAGTAGTGAGATGCCATACTCCATGACCGGTCCTTGGGCATCTCTGCCATCTCCTAAAACTACTCCTAAAATGGTTTTGGGATGTTTCTCCTTGAAAAATAACACTGAATTATGTGAAATGACTTTTTGAAAAATATATGTGGGAGAGTGTGAGTGTATGAATGTGTGTGTGTGTGTGTGTGTGTGTGTGTGTGTGTGTGTATAAAATGTATGTGAGCTTAGCATTTCAGCTTTTTATGAGGTTCTTTTGAAATGCAATTATATCATCTATCAAGTTAGTGCTCCCTCTCAGCTCTCCATCATTTTCAAATATGGCAACAATACCTTCTATTTCTTTCTTTCCTTTTTTTTTTTTTTTTGTAGCACTGAGAGTGGAATCCAGGGTCTTTTCTACCTCTGGGCTATAGTCTCAGTCCTATTTTATACTTTACTTGGAAACAGTGTCTCACTAAGGTGCTGAGAGCCTCACTAATAGCTGAGGCTGGCTTCAAACCTATGCGATTCTCCTGTCTCAGCCTCCCAAGCACTGGGATTACAAGTGTGCACCACCACGCCCGGCTCTTCTATTTCTGTTTAAATATAGATATACCACTCATTGCCTACAGGATGAAGTTCAAACTCTATCTTAATATATTATATAAAAATGATAACATCCTGATGCTAGTTTTTTTTAGTTCATCTCAATCCCTCCTCCTTGCTGTGCCTTTTCATGACACCCAAATGCCTTTGCTTCTGTTTAGGTCTTATATTTTCAAATATCTGGACCTCTGCTCATGCTATTCCATCTAACTCAAAGATTATCCTGCCCCTGAACAGGAGTGAGGCTTCCTCACACATTTTCACCCTTTACGTAGCTCTAGTACAGTTCTATCGTAAGGCATGATGGATGGTACCTTACGTTTCTCTCTTTTGTTAGGCCTTGGCTAGAAAGTCAAGTACTCAATTATGGTTATCTTTTTAGTCCTGGAGTATCAAAGTAGTAGGCAAGATATTGTTTGAGCTAATTAAATTTTCTTCACAGAACAAAGTCATAGTATAATAAAAATATAAAGCCTCTTTTGCTGCTCTGTTTGATAACTTATTGAACAGTCAGTTGTTAACTTTCCAGCCTTCCTTAGCAAGGGTTTATTGACCCTAGGGAGAAATAATTTTTATAATGACCAAAATGTTGACTCCTAATAAGCTCTCATTCATTTTGGGAAAGCTATTGAAACACAGTCCAAAAGAACTGCTCTCTCCACTGGTCATTACTAAAAAGACTTAGAGGCACTAATGAATCAAGCACTTATAAAATAATTATTAAGTGTGCATTTAACTTGAATATTAAGCATTCTTCTTTTGAGGCTATACTATTGAGCAATGCCTCTGATGTGTTTTCAATGAGAATATAAATAACTCAAGATCAGGAACTAAAAACCTTTAAAGATGAATCAATAATACCACTTTCCTATCAGCCAAATATAGTGCTATTAGAGTCCTAAAAAATTAAAGACAAGGTCATTCTTGGTTGATTGTTGTTTTTAAAGTCTACATTTTTAATGTTGTCGAGTGCTAAATACCTAGGTCTGTGGAACAATGGAGAAAAAAATACTGAAATGCAACCTTGTGATTGTATACCTCGTGGGTTAGAAGCCCGTTCCAGACAAGGATGTTGAGCTATGGGGCTAGTTTAGATGGGGTATGTGGATAAACCTCCACATATCTTTGGTTTTTCATAGAATATCTGTTCCACACTATCCTCTGGTTTGTGTCTTGCTTTTAGGAGTCCTATCTTTTCTTAACTTTGATTAGAAAGATTACACATACATGCTTAGCCTCATTTTCATTAAGATATGTATCTATACACCAAATTTTGAACCTTGCGGTTTAACTTGTATTTAAACACATATATCTAAGACCTAAGCGTTTTAAAATGCTTAACTGTTGTGGATTGGGAGGTTTTTTTTTTTTTAAATCCTCAAATTAAATCTCTTAAAACTAGAATAAAGATGGATATACATAACAAATTAGTGCTAACTGCACTTATAAAGTGCAGCAGTTACATCTTTTGATAAATATTTTCTGTGACCAAAAACTAACACTTTACATGCTAACAAATCTACAGGGTAAACGACCGTGTTTGCTGCCTTGTTTTCTGCCTCCATATCTATTTGTTATGCAAAAGCTTTATGTCAATTTACTTTTTGAGCTATTTAAGACCAAACCAAATTATTCCTTCAGCACATTTTAAACAATCCCTTAAAGACCTCTTTTTCTTGGCTATGTTTCCAATCTTGTCTTATCACTATAATATTTCATGCTCCATGCTTCTGAAAAAATTCAATATTCAAGAACAAAGTAATCCAGAGCTTTGCTTCATTTCAGTCTTTTTATGTCCTAGGGCTGCCCCAACCCAATGACCCAGTTTTTATTGTGTCACATCTCACTGTCTGTTTCTAACTGTGACCATTTTACCTAATCCTTTTCCTGTCCCTTATCAGTTTTTCTTAATTCAAAAATCTTTTTTTAATCTTTGCACTTCTTCTTTTACAGCTCTTATTATTATCATTATTATTATTTTCTCCTCAGGAGACTCAGTGTTCCTGTGGTAGGTACTCAGCGATACAAAGACAAATGGGTAACGGAAGTCCAGAGTCTGCCCCTGTCAGAATGTCCTTGTACTATTTTTAGAATAATGGTCGTGAAGGGCAGAAAGTGTTTTTTTGGGGAATATGCATCAAGAGTCTTTAAAAATGTTCATATCTTTTGGCCTGATAACTTCATTTCTATGAATCTGGCTTATTGAAAAGAATCACCTAGCCAGGCATGGTGGCGCACCTTTGTAATCCCAACACTTGGGAGGCTGAAATAGGAGGATTGCAAGATTGTGTCCAGCCTCAGCTACTTAAGTGGGGCCCTCCACAACATAGTGAGACCCTGTTTCAAAATAAAGAATAAAAAAGAGTGCTGGGGGGTTAGCTCGAAGGTAGAATGTCACTGGGTCCAATTCCCAGTTCTGAAAAAAATGACCTATGATACATAAAAAGCTCTATGTATGAGATGCCCGTTGCATTTATCTATGTATCTAGTTATGTATCTATCTATCTAATATATCATCTATTCATCTATCTATCATCTATCTGCAAAAGAAGAAAACAACACAAATCAACACAAATATTCAACAATAGGAGAGAATTCTTTTTTTTTTTTTTTTTTTGTGGGACTGGGGTTCCTGGAAGCCCTTCTACCTTAGAGCTACACTCCCAGACCTATTTTTAAATATTTTTTAAATTTGGAAACAGGGTCTCTTAAGCCAGTGTGGTTGGCTTTGAACCTGTGCTATCTTCCTGTCTCCGCCTCCCAAGCGCGGGGATTACAAGCATGCGCCACCAAGCCTGGCTAGAAGAAAAATTTTTTAAAATTGTGGTCCATGCACTTGATAGAATAAAGCACAGTCATTTAAGATGATGGTTATATGACTATTTAGAAACATGAGTAAATAATTATATCTTACTTAGAATACTTACAGCTTTTTCAGAAAAGTAGGATGTAAAAACTTTAAGTGCCTATCATCACAACTATGTTTATTTATTTGGTGATACTGGGGGTTGAACCCAGGGGCATTCTCTCTATGCACTACACCCCCAGACCTTTTTATTTTTTTATTTTGAAACAGGGTCTTACAAAGTTGCTAGGGGTCTTGCTAAGTTGCTGAGGCTAGTCTCGATCCTGTGATCCTCCTATCTCAGCCTCCCAAGTACTGGCATTACAGGCATGCACCACTCCGCCATTTAGAACTGTTTTTAGAAAGCATTCATGGAGGAAAAACTTCAGGAGAACATGACATTTGCCAACAGCTGCTATTTTAGAATGCTAAAACTATAGATTTTTTTCTTTACTCTCAAAATCTTGTGATTCTATTCAAGGTTTTTAAAACTATAATCTTAACTGATTCAAGTAAAGAGTCACTTAAGTAGATTATGTAAAAATAACTTATAAAAGACTATCAGATAGAGCTCTAAATCTAATAATAATGTAATAAATGGGGGTGACCATTAAACCAATGATGATATTTTATTTATAGTTGTAGTCATCTCTAAAAAAAGAATTAGGAAAGAAAACTTTAATAGGTTCTATTTTGCTGTCAAGCTTATGGCCACTGACTTGAACCAAGCCTGTTCCTTCTCTCCTAAGTTACGTTATCAAGTTCCTATTGGTTGAAAGGATTGGCCCAACCCTTTCAACCCACTTCCCACACTACCTTCAGAGACATCTTTTTGAAACCCAGATCTGTTTATGACCTGCCACTGTTTAAACTATTCAGAGATTCAGAACACTCAGCTCTTCATCTGAGCTGAGGAGCACCCCTGAGCTTCTCTACCTCACTCTGTGCCATTTCTCCTTGCACGGCATCGCCGAGCCGCACTCGTCATGCTGGGGCAGTATTCGGTCACTGAATACTGACTATCCAGCTACTTAAGTGAGGCCCTCCCAACAAGGAGGTCATTCCTACCTCTTTTTTTTTTTTTTTTTTTTTTTTTTTTGCGTACTGGGGATGGAACCCAGGAGCATTCTACCTCTGAGCCACACCCCCATCCCTATTTTTTATTCTTTAAAACCAGGTCTCACTGAGTTGCCAAGGGCCTAAGTAGCTGAGGCTGGCTTTGAACCGTGATCCTCCAGTCTCTGCCTCCTGAATGCTGAATTACAAGCGTGCGCCACCACTCCCGGCTTCACTCCTACCTCTTACCTGAACTCAGTACCCACTTACTCTGCAGATCTCAGGTGTCCCTTTCTTTGGGAAGGCTTTCCAGATTCCTGATCTCATAAGAGATGACCCTTCAGAGTGCCATCACAGTGCCCCACCACACTCTGCCATCACGGTTTGCTTATTAGTATAAGCAAGTAAGCTTCTTGCTTGTACTGGCCAGAGGGAGTGAGCAGGTCACACTGAACCCGAGTGCGGCCCCCTCCCCTCTGATGCGGAGCATGGTGGATGCTCATTGATGTTGAAGAAGGGCCAAGGTGCTAGTCCTGGACACTGAGGGCGAGGAACACAGAAAGAAGATGTACTGGAAGCCAAGGGCTTGTTATCTGTCAGGTACCTAAAAGGCAGTGACTCATTCAGTGCAACAGCCTGATAAAGTTACATTTTTCTGCTTTGTCTTAAGGTTGTTGTGCAAATGTCTTGCTTCCCACATCCTATCTCTGAGAACTGGCAGCCCGTCTTGTCCCACCAGTATTCCTTATATATACTTGGCATGCTTTAAAGCATATGTTAATAACCTTCAGTATTTTAAAATCATTTTGATACACAGAAATTCACACCTAACTTGTCTCTGATGAGAAGAAACCTCTGGAAGAAATAATATATGGAAGAAAAAATGTATGTGAAGCTCAACATATACACTAGAGCATTTCAGAATAGTGTTGTGGACCCCTGGAGAGAAGGATATACAGGAATTAAAGATGAACAAACATATCCAAATAAAATCAAGATAAAGGCTATGTGGCATGTAGTTATCTCTTCGACCTCACTTTCATAGGGAACCAGGTGTACTCCAACAGAAAATGATTTTCAGCTTAACACAAAAATCACAATTATTGTTTAGATGAACAAGAAACAGATGGCTTGGTCATATTCTTTTAAAAAGTATAAAATCTTTTCTGTCAAATAGGCGGTCAGACAGTAGCCATTTTAGCTCATATAACTTTTGGTTGAGTAGAATCTTCCAGAATGTCAGTCACTTTAGCTCATATAACCTTTAGTTGACTGGAATCTTCCAGAATCTTAAACTTTGTTTCAGTCAGGCATGGCGGTACACACTTGTAATCCCAGTACTTGGGAGGCTGAGACAGAAGGATCACAGATTTGGGCCAGCTTCAGCAACTTAATGAGATCCTATTTCAAAATAAAGAATAAAATAGGGCTGGAGGTGTAGCATGGAGGTAGAATAACCTGGGTTCAATCCCCAGTACCACAAAACACACACACACACACACACACACACACACACACACACACACACACACACACCCTTTGTTTCAAAACTTCTTCCTATCCTAGAAATAAGTCAATCAATACAGAGTTTGTTTCTTTGCCAAATTCAGAATTCCTGTATGTCTTGGAAAATACAGTCACACCGTTGTAAACTCAAGCCCTCACCAATCAGGACAAGGGGCAGGATCATATCAGGGATAAAAACCAGACTGGGCTGCCTGCTCCGTGTGCTTGCCTACCAGACTTTGTGTCAGTTTCACATCCTTCTGCAGAAGTAAATCTCCTTACTTTTTCCTTCCTTCCTTCCGATACTGGGGATGGAACCCAGGGACATTCTACCTCTGAGCTATACCCCCAACTTTATTTTTCGTTCTTTATTTTGAAACATGGTCTGAGTTGCTAGAATGACCACAACTGGCTTACTGAGTTACTTTTGATTTCATGAGTTTTTATGTTTCTAATAGTCTCAGTTTATATTCTGTCCCCCACACCCTTATTTTGAATTTTAAGCAATAGGTCTATTACAGCAAAATTACTTGAACCTTGTGTATGTGTGTGGCATTAGGGATTGAACCCAAGGGCATTTTTACATCTGAGCTGCACCTGTAGCCTTATTTTATTTTGAAATAGTGTCTCACTAGGTTACTGAGGGTCTCACTAAATGCTGAGGCTGGCTGTAGACCTGTGATACTCTTGTCTTGGCCTCCTAAGTACTAAGATCACAAGGGCAGCCTGACTGGAACATTTTAATAAATCAAACTATCTTAACAATTTTATGATTATGACTAACATTTTAGTTATTAATCTTTTAATCCTAAAATAAAGTTTAAAATGTACCTAAGGCTCTTGTATTTGAAATAAAACTCAGGAAATGATCTTCAAATAGAAGAATATCTCATGACCATTATTACCTCATCTGCTTTGTAGATTTAATTTTGTTTTTACTTTTTGTTGAATTACCTATCTACTTCTGAGAAACGAAGGCAAACAAATGTTTTAGAAATATATTCAGAGAGAAATCTATTTTGAATGTCAAATTATCACAGTGTATCTAATGACTATCATAGGGAAAGACTAATCACCATTGAATGGGTGGAGAAAACTTTGGCTGAACTTTATAATAATAAAAAGCAGAAATAAAGTCAGCATAACAGTTTGGTCAGGTACAGTCAAGAGTGAATGGGAAGCAAGGCACTTTTTAAAAGTAAGCAATGTAAGTATGCATAAGGTAAATTATGGAAATCCTAGATAAGCATGGATTGCAGAGAAAACTGGAGAGAAGAGTAGCTACAACGATTCCGTCAGTAAAACACATTACATGTAGAAGTACAGCCCTCAAGGAAAGAAAACCAGAGATAAAACCATTATGTCCCTTCAGCCAAGCCAATAATCACTTTACAATAGTGTTCTGATATACCCAAGCAACTTTGCTCCTAACTAAATTTCCCTAAATAGGAGTTTCCTATTTGCAAGAGAACATGCTCATGTAGGATCCTGAATACAGTCCCTGGGCCATCTTGGCTCTCTAGTGAAGCCTCATGTGACTGTCGTAGGTATGCAGCAGCTCTTCAGGCAACAGTGGTCTAGAAGATGTGGTCACAGGTTCATTTAATGAGTCTAGCACAGTGCCTGCTGTCTAGAAGGTTCTCTAATACTTGTGGATTTTTCCCTCCCTCATTCCCTTATAACTCTATAATCAAAATAACCCTCCCGTGCGCCGGGCGCGGTGGTGCACGCTTGTAATCCCCGCGCTTGGGAGGCGGAGACAGGAGGATCGCGCTGGTTCGGAGCCAACCTTGCTGGCTTAAGAGACCCTGTTTCCAAGTTTAAAATATATATATATATATAAAATAGGTCTGGGAGTGTAGCCCGGAGGTAGAAGGGCTTCCAGGAACCCCAGTACCACCAAAATAATAATAATAATAATGATAATAGCAGCCCTCCCAAAGAATTGTACAAGACAGGAATTTGTTGCTGGTACTTTAATATAAATAGTTTCTAACTTATTATAAAACATTTTACATACCACCACAAATACTGAATACGGTTTTATGAAAGTTACAATTTTGTGACAAAAATATTCTCTAAATACCATGATAATCCATCTGTCTTCTCCTTTTTTCTCAAGCTGGGGACCGAATCCAGGGCCTGGCACATGCTAGGCAAGAACTTTACGACTGTGCTACATCCCCAGCCCCACCCGTCTTCTTTATCTCAGTATAATAGTTAAGATGAGGGTTAAAATTCAACCCCAGAAAACATGAAAATTTGGTCTCTCGGTTTATAAATATAATGCGCAATCATATCGACTCGCACTGCCACATATTTCAAGAAACATGGTCAGATGTACAGCCAAGATATGGATAAACGAGAAGTTTAAAAGAAACATACACATTTGTAATTATAGAGCCTAACCAGAAATACTACAGTAAAACTGGTAAACAACTATAATAGATGTCTACACACTTATAAAAACCCACAACATCACAAAGTAAGAAATGTAGCATCAGGTGAACAATGTCTCGGTTTCGGGGTTAATACACTGTTTTCATGTACTGAACAAAGTCTTATCATTGTCCCCAACCTGGAAATTTCAGCTCGAGAGTCTGTGACTCAAAACACCTGCTTTGTCTTTTTCTCGTGCTAGATCTCTGATGTTTCCTTCTTTTTGTCTTCTAGAATCATCTTTCAGATTTTCACGCCACAGCACAAGATCAAATCTCTTCTACACATGGCCTCATCCTTCTCGTGTCTTCTCTGTTTGCAGAAAGCCGGTCAAAGTCCTGGAGGTGGAAACGAACCGCCAACTGATTGACCATTTTTCTCAATGTAAGAAAAGCTGAAATAACTTGGAAAGTGAGGAAGATGGTGAAGATGATATGTATTGCTTTTTCCAAGGGCAGATTCGTTAGGCCCTCATTAAAGAGCAAGAAGAGAATTAAAGGCAACTGCAGTAGAAGGCTTAAAAGCCAAAATCCAGCCAACTCAGGAACCTGCAATGACAGATCAGTAAAGAAGTTTTTTGTTTATACATATAAACAAGTACTTAACACTACCATGAACTTACAGTTTGGGCTCTGAATAATTAAAAAATAACATGACACGATCCTTGTCCTTAGAGATCTTACTGTCTAGATGAGAAAACTAACTTAATGTGAAACAATCCTAAAATAGCACACTTTAGTCAATATCAAACGCAGCATTCAGAAGTATACACTAGCGCCGGGCGTGGTGGCGCGCACTTGTAATCCCCGCGCTTGGGAGGCGGAGACAGGAGGATTGCACAGGTTTGAAGCCAGCTGTGCTGGCTTAAGAGACCCTGTTTCCAAATAAAAAAGTATAAAATAGGTCTGGAAGTACAGCCCAGAGATAGAAGGGTTTCCAGGAACCCAGCACCACCAAAAAAAAAAAAAAAAAAAAAAAAGTATACACTAAATGCTACAAGAAATAAGAGAATGTCAGGGTAGGTGAAACAAAGCCTTGAAGATAATACTCTTAAAGTTGTGCAGAGGGAGGAAGAGGGAGGGTGAGCCAGCCAACATGAAATGAGCATGACTGAGAACCAACACATCAGCCTGGAATGGATGGTTGGGTTAAGAAATGGCAAGAAATAAAGTAAGATATGCTAGGTGTGGCCTAATTATGAGGGGTTAAGAAAACCTCAGAATCATCCCAATAGCCTGAACCTAAGTGCTTAGACAGCAGGATGATTCAGAAAACAAGAGCCTGAGGGCTGGTGAGGTAGCTCAGTGGTAGCGCCCTTGCCTATAATGGGCCTGGCGTAGGAAGTAAATTTTTAATTTTCCCCTATTTTCTTATTCAGGATCTAAGTAGACATGTTTAATATACCAAATATTTTCAAGACTGCTAAGAGAGAAGAAACTATCAATTTTAAATATTAACTATGTTCAGGCAGTTTATATAAATCATTTTACAGTAATCTCAGAAACTTGAAAAATAAGTATTATTTTCATCATCTTATATATGAAGAAACCAGACCTCAAGAAATTAAGCAGACTATAGTGAAAAAATGGTCAAGCTGGAGCCAGGCCTACAACTCAGGCCGGTTCTCTTTCCTCCACCCATCACTGCCTGGTTCCTGCAGGGAAACCTTACTGTATTTCCATGCAGCTCTTAGAGGAAGGAAGAGCCTACCTTCTCCTGTAGGTTTCCCATGTAGCCCAGGTACAACCGGATGGCTTCAATTAATGTTATCAGGATGATAACAGTGATCACAATAAATTTGTAGTAATCAGGCAAGACTGAATACTAAAAAACAAAACAAAAACAAACAAAAAAAAAAAACATGCAACACTGGCTCAGGAGAGAAGAAAAAAGTTAAGAACTTTAATTTTATAGACAATGGGTCAGTGTTGGGGACGGGCAGAGCAGCCTCAGCAACAGTAGCAAAGCATAGGCTTACCTTCACCTGAAGCATCATGATGCAGCTCACCCACCAAAGCGGGAAAAAGTAAGTGTTAAAGTAAAGTGACATCTGCAGCGCCAAACTGGAGACCATTTCATTATCTACAAAGAGAGAAGGAAGAGGGTCTCACTCTACGCTCCACTGCTGAGAATGAGTAACAACAGCTCAACAAAACTCCAAATTTTAGGCCTATTTATAATCATGGACAGCAAAAGGGATATTCATCCTAGTACCATTTACTTCAAATATTGGTGACTTGGGGTGGTACGTTTCAAATTATTCGGTTACTTATTTTGCCATCACAACCACTGATTTTTTGGCATATTATTGGTATAAATTAGCTGAGGAATATCAATTTAACCCTGTTGAAAAGATAATCATTATCATTCCTCCTCTGTAGAGCTCTATGTGAAGAACCTATAAAAGGAATGTGTAAAATACATAAAAACAAATCTCTGACATCTAAATGAATCCCGTACAAAAGCTTATCTCCCCAATTACAGACGCATTCTCTCTTTTGAGCACACTCTAATCATACGTACGCATTCTTTAATGCCCAGTCCAATGCCACCTTTTCCCATAAATGCTTCCTTGATCGTACTCTCCCACTCCAACAAAAATCTCTTTTCCCTCTAGCTACTTATCACTCTAAGCTGTGTTGGCAAAAGAATCACATTCCCCTCACCCAGTCTGGTGAATTGAAGAGACCATGCGACATTACAGTCCAAGTAAGCCCAGAATTCTTCAGACCTCATAAGCCTAGATGTCAGCCTTAAGATAAATTATTTAACCTTACTGACCCTTAACATCAACATCTGTAAAATGGTGGCTTTAAAACTACCACATAGGCTGCTTATATGGATTAGAGATAATACAAATTATTTTACCCTAGTACCGCTTAGGCACCCAACAGTTATTAGTCCCCTTTCCCTTTCTATATTTATAGTCTCTTTGTAAGTACAGACCATGATTTGAGACCCTCATAGAACCTAGCATCTTGCTTTATACTTTGTGACTACACTATACACATAAGCAAGAAGAATAAATTAATGAAAACATACTGCCATAAGGATACTACTAGGGTAGCTGTTTGAGATACAAGAGTTCCATTTATCCATCTGCTTTCATATAAAAAAGAAGGACCCAAAATTAAGAAATTGATTTTTTAAATTAAGCCCTACAAAATACATTTTAAATTTAACTAAATCCTTAAGAGCAGATATATATTTTGAAATCAACTGCTCTAAATGTAAGATTTACAAAGGCTCTAATGTAAATTTCTTAAAAACATATTTTCTTTGTCTCCATAGCTGAGTATTTTATATGTCACTTAATAATTTTAGCTATAAGAAACAGTTGTGGTATCATAGAAAAATGGTTTCCTTGAGCTCCAAGAACATGCCTGATTACTAGGATCTTCTTTTGCTTGTACCAACTTCTTAAATTACCACTGATAAAGGAATGAATTCTTAAAAGCTGTTAATCTGAAGACAACTGACCAGCCTAGGATTTTTTTTCATAACAACAGTAAAATTCTTGATCAGCTGTGGGCATGAGAATGACATAAATATTATTGTAGTATATATAACCAAAACTATTTCAGATCCACAGAAAAGAAAATGTGAAAAAATGATAAATTAGTTAGGCTGATAACGAGTAACTCTGGGTCAGTAGTCAAAATTTTGAATTTTGCAAAAAACAATTTTATGTTAGAAATTCTATACAAGAATATCTGCGTTCATATTTCAGAAGATCAAAGCTCTAATCATGCAACTGAAAAAATCAAGTTAATATGTAAATGAACTTTGAAAGCACAAGACATGAATTTTGCAAAAGTTCAAGTTGAGTTCTGTAAGCAGAATTTAAATTTAAACATTATATAAGAAAACTGGGCAAGCAAACTACTGGCCAACTGTTTTGTGTAGTCAGTGAACTAAAAATGGCTTTTGTTATGTTTAAGTGGTTGAAAGGAGCAGTATTTTGTGACACATGGAAACTATATGAAATTTAAATCCAGTGCCCATACATAAAGTGTTATGGGTACACAGCCATGCCTATGTGATTACCATCATTAATGGCTGCTGCAGAGACCATACGGCCTGCAGCGCCTACAATAATATGTGGCCCTTTTCAAGTAAATATCTACTGACCCCCAAACCTTATATCACCAGACCTTAGTGTCTGTTCATCTTCACCCTTGGAATGAGAAACAAGAAAATCTAATTTTTCACATTTTCCCTTGTACACGGTAAATCATAAGAAGGCCTCCATTTGGGGAATGATCAACGTGTCAGGATGCGGTTATGGGAGCTGACTTCGCTTTTCTCTGCACCCCTTTAACAAAATCCTTGGTTTCAACCAAGCAGAGGAAAAGATTTCTCTTTCCCCGTAGAGTTCGGTGATGCAAACCACTCGGTGGTTGCCGGCGTGCCATCCTCGGCGGCGGAGGAGGAAGGCGGCAGGCAGCATCCTCAGCTGTAGGCGGAGGGCTGCAGGGCGAGGCGGGCGGGGTTTGGCCGAGGCCGGGGACGGTGTTCATTACAAACGGCGCCGTCTCTCTGGAAAGCGGCCTCGAGGGGAACGCACGTTCCGGGCGCGGGGAAGGGCGAAGCCGGCCCGGGCAGCATCCGAGGGGCCCGGCGTCCGCTCCGCTCCGCGCGCTGCAGGCGCCGCCCCGGCCTCCTGCGGGGCTGAAGGCGGAGCCGCCACGTCAGGTCCGGGCGCCGTCTGGACGTCCCCACCCGTGCCGGCCGGCCACTCACCCGGACCCTCACTGTGCTCCGGCCCCGTCCGGCCGGAGTCTCTGAACACCGTCCGGCTGAAGTGTCCCAGCCGCTGACGCACGGGATCCGGCAGCTCCATGCCTGGCCCTCGCCCCTCGCACCCGGCCCGGCGCCGCGCAGCCGCGCGCGGCGGTTCCCATGGCAACGGGCGCGCGGCCGCGGCGGGACGGGCGGGGCGGGGCTCGGGCCGCAGAGAGCCCCAGCCGGGCGGCCGTAAACCCTCGGGGCTGCGAGAAATAGACCCTAAGTGCAGAACGCAAGGGATGTTCGTGACCCGGTAGCTCCAAGTGGTGAGGGGCAGGGGGAGAGGAGGAAGCTTGTCTACACTGGTTAAAAAAAAAGACTGGCTGGGCGTGGTGGTGCACGCTTGTAATCCCCGTGCTTGGGAGGCTGAGACAGGAGGATGCACAGGTGCAAAGCCACTCAGCTGCTTAGTGAGGCTCTCAACAACTTAGTGAGACCCTGTTTCTAAATAAAGTATAAAACAGGTCTGGGAGGATAGCCCGGAGGTATCCTCCCAGACAGGAGTCCGGAGGTATATAGGAACCCCTGGGTTCCGCCCCCAATACCACCAAATAAATAAATAAATAAATAAACAAACGACTAGCAGGAAATATGTCAAAATGCTAATAGCATTTAACTCCGGATAGTGGAATTCTGATTTTTTTGTATATATTTATTTTTGTGGTACTGTGGATTGAACCCAAGGGGCATTTTACCTCCCCAGCCCTTTATTTTTTGTTTAAAAACAGGGTTTCACTAGTTTGCTGAGTGTCTTAAGTTGCTGTGGTTGGTCAAACTTGCAATCCTCCTGTTTCAGCCCTCAAATACTGGAAGATTTAAACATTTTTAAACTATATTTTCTACTTTTCTCTCAAATAAGATGTATTACTTTACAAAAATGATTTAAGGGTAATATACATTTAGGGACAGAAACAAATGGAATGTATCAGCATTCAGATCAAGAAACAGAAACTTTACAGTATCCTCAGGCCTCCTTGCTATTCCCTTCAGACTCTAATAACATAGGAGAATTTTTGCCTATTTTTATCCCCCCCCCTTACTGGGGATGGAACCCAGGGGTATTGTACCTCTGAGCTACACCCCAAGCCCTATTTTTGGTTCTTTATTCTGAACAAAGTCTCACTGAATTGCAAAGGGTCTCAGTAAGTAGCTGAGGCTGTGGGAGAACCGCCATCCTCCTGCCCCAGCCTCCCAAATGCTGAGATTACAAGGGTGCGCCACCACACCCGGCTCCTATTTTTATTCTTTACATTAATCATACAATAGGAACTGTAAAAAGTCTGGCTCTTTGCCCTTACTCTTATTTTCATGCAATTTTTCATATTGTTGAATAGATTCTCCTTCCTTGCCATATATGGTCATACCAAAACAAGCTTATTTTATTGTTGATAAGCATTGATGATTTCCTATTTAGAGGCAGTTATGAATAGTGCTGCTTTTGGTGACAAGATGCCCTTTGATGTGCATATACTTTCATCTGTGTTGAGTGTTAAGTGCAGGTGGGATTGCTGAGTCAGAGGGTACCATAGACAGCTTTCATAGATATTGTCAGGAGTTTCCCAAAGTGACTGTACCAATGCCTGCTGCCTCTGGCAATGTGAGCATCCCTGTTACTCACTATTTTCTCATCCTTTTCTTTTAAGCCTTTCTGATGGGTATGTGGCAAACAGTATTATTTTAGAACCAAAAGGAAAATGCATGTATTTACATAAATGTCAAGAGAAAGGTCAGCTGGGTGTGGTGCAGGCGTGTAATCCCGGTGCTTGAAAGGCTGAGACAGGAGGATCTGGGTTCATGGCAGCCTGAGCTACTTAGTGAGACTCTGTTTCAAAAATAAAGAATAAAAAATACGTGACTTTAAACTATACTACAAAGCCATTGTAATAAAAACAGCATGGTACTGGAAAAAAAAAACAAACAGATACATAGACCAATGGAGCAGAATAGAAGACCTAGAAACAAGTTCACACACTTTCAGACAATGGATTTTTGACAAAGGGGCCAAAAACATACAGTGGATAAAAGATAGCCTGTTCAACAAATGGTGTTGGCAAAACTGGTTAACCATATGCAGAAAATTGGAAATTAATCCCACTTTCTCACCCTGTACAAAAGTCAATTCAAGGTGGATCAAAGACTTGGAAATCAAACCAGAGACCTTGAAGCTCCTTGAAGAGGGCATAGGTCCAACACTGCAACACATAGGCACAGATAAACATTTCCTCAACAAGACCTCAAAGGCACAACAAATTAAAAGGCAAATCAATACGTGGGATTGCATGAAACTGAAGAGCTTCTGTTCAGCAAAGGAAACTGTCAAGAACCTCAACCGAGAGCCAACAGAATGGGAGAAGATTTTTGCCATCTACACCACCGATAGAGGACTAATATCTAGAATATACAGAGAACTCAAGAAAGTCAACACTAAGAAAACAAAGCATCCAATAACAAAATGGGCAAGCAAACTAAATAGACACTTCACAAAAGAAGAAATTCAAATAAATGCAAAAAAATAAAATGAAAAAAAAATAAAAAAAATAAATGCAATAAATGCAAAAAAAAAAAAAAAAGCTCAACATCACTGGCAATCAGAGAGATGCAAATCAAAACTACCCTGAGATTCCACCTAACTCCAACGAGAATGGCAATCATTCAAAACACAACAACAGATGCTCGCGAGGATGTGGAGAAGAGGGAACTCTAAGACATTTTTGGTGGGATTGCAAATTACTGCAACCACTTTGGAAAACAGTATGGAGAATCCTCAGAAGAATGGGAACAAATCTATCATTTGATCCAGCAATACCACTTCTGGTATTTCTGGTATTCTGATACCACTTCTGGGTATCTATCCAAAAGATAGGAAACCAAACTACCAAACTAATGCATGTGTATCTATGTTCATAGCTGCACAATTCACCATAGCCAAACTATGGAACCAGCCAAGATGTCCATCAACAGATGAATGGATTACAAAACTGTGGGATATGTACACAATGGAATTTTACTCAGCCATTAAAAAAAAAAAACTCAATTACTTCATATTCAGGGAAATGGATGGAACTGGAGGACATTATGCTAAGTAAGATTAGTCAGTCACAAAAAATAAGAAATCAGATGCTTTCCCTAATATGTGAGAGTTAGGGAGAAATGAGTCATAGGAGGAACTCTAGATGAAAAAGGAAATCCCATAGAGGAGCAAACAAGGCAACCTAAAAGAGGAGAAAGGGGTGGGGGGGAGAGGAAAATCTCTAAAACACACAATGTACTTAAACATATTGAAGTCAACCACTAAGCCAAGCAAGGGAAGGAGGGATGGGGAGGGAATGGGGTAGGAATTGGGTAGGGGTTAAATCGATGATGTGTACATGTATGTACACACAAGTTTTTTACCCCAATATGATGCATGAATATAATGCACCAATAAAAAATTTAAAAAAATAAATTGAGCTGGGCATGGTGGTGCACATCTGTAATCCCAGAAACACAGCAGGCTGAGGCAGAAGGATTGCAAGTTCAAGGACAGTCTCCACAACTTAGCAAGATCCCATGTAAAAATAAAAACTTAACGAAAGTTTGAGAATGTAGCTTAGTGGTGGGTTATTCCTGGGCTCGGTCCCCAGTGCTGCAAAAACAAGCAAATAAATAAAATTGAGAGTAAGAGGCAATGACTATGCAAAATAAATGAGAAAAGAGAATTTGAGAGAAAAGCAGTGTGATTTGGAAAAAGTCCTGCCATTATGGTTGTCACAAATGGCCACCATCCCTGAGAAGCCATAAGGTGGTGTCAGCGATTTTTATGTGACTTCCTGCCAAAAACTTTCCTTCCTTCCTTTCTTCTTCCCTCCCTCTCCTTCCCTCCCCCCATCTCTCTTTGTATTACTGGGGATTGAACTCAGAGGCATTTTACCCCTGGACTATACCTCCAGCCCTTTTTCTATTTTGTTTTGTAATGGGGTCTCACTAGGCTGCTGAGTGTCTAAGCCCTCTCTAAGGTAAAGCCTCCATGGTGCCCTTATGTATTTTGTCTGACATGGGGTGAATTTTCCTGTTGGACCATTTTTATGAATGATTCTGTCTGGTGCAGAGTCACAAATGGTCCAAAGAGCTAAAAATAATAATAAATAAAAGCTTTTCAAATACTGTTATAATCTGTTGACACTCACATTTGTGTTGTTGTTGTTATTATTAATAGACAATGGTCTGTGAAATTCTGACGCACATAGGAAGGGATCTGCCTTCAGAGAATCAAGAGACGGGTCTAACTTGAGTTTCCCATGATCTAGACCACTACTCATGTATGATAGAAGGAGAGGGTATGGAGTCTCTGTTTTTAAAGTCATGGGATCCTTCCCAGAAAGATCAATAAAGAGCCCTATAAAATTTCACTGGTTAATTCTTTTTTTAATTTTTAATTTTTTTAAATTTTTTATTGGTGCACTGTATTCATACATCATAGTGGGATACAAAAAAAACTTTTGTAGACATACATGCACATATCACCCAGTCAGCCCCCACCTGATCCCCACCCCATTCCCTCCCCATCCCTCTTTCCCATGCTTGGCTTAGTGGTTGACATCTAGTATTATAGCAATTTATCCAAAATTAAAAATGATAATCTCAAATAACAGTTTCATTTGTCTGATACCAAGCTTTTGATAACTTAAAGATAACATTTCAATATTTCTTTTTGTTTTCTTTCTTACCAGAGAATATTTTTTTCTTTTCTTTTTTTTTTAGGTGAAACTATCATATATTTATATATTTATTTTTCAGAAAAAAAATCTATCCTAATATGGAATATGGACTCTAGATACCCAAAATGATCTCGAAAAAGAACAAAGGTAGAAGATACATATTTTCTGATTTCAAGCCATATAAAGCTACAATAATTGAAACAGTGTAGTACTGTTCTAAAGGCAGATATATAAACCATTGGAGTTAAGTAAAAGCCTAGAGCTAAATTCTTCCATATATTGTCAAGTTATTTTTGACAAGGTTTCCACAAATATTTGGTGGAGGAAATAATTATCTTTTAACTAATATTGTTGAAAATAATAATTACATGAAAAAGAATAAAATTGGACCCTTACCTAATCCCATATACAAATATTAACTCAAAATAGATAACAGACCTAAATATAAATCTTAAGACTATAAACTTTTAGAAGAAAATCTGGGTCATAAAACCTCACAACATTGAAATTGGCAGTGATTTCTTGGATATGATTTCAATGGCACAGGCAACAGAAGAGTATACAAACTCCCTAAAAAATAAAAAAAAATATTGTATATCCAAAGACAATGTAAACAGAGTTAAAAGTTACTGATAGAATGGGATAAAATATTGCCAAATGCTATATCTGAAGGTATATTAATATTACAACTAGAAATCCTAAAAATTAACAACAATAAAAGCAAACAATACAATTTAGAGATAGGTATAAGACTAACATAAATAATGAATCTCCACAGATAACTAATCTTAGTTGTCTATTGGATGGAAAATCTTGTTTCTCTTGTTCTGGTGTGTGTTACCTATTTCTTCTTTGTAGTTAATCTCTTTGAGTATTTTCTCTAGCGCTGGTTTTGAAGACATAAATTCCTTCAGTTTCTGTTTGTCATGGAAGCTTCTTATTTCTCCATCTAATTTGATAGAAAGTTTTGCTGGGTAGGAAATTTTTGGCTGGAAGTTGTTTTATTTCAGAGTTTGGAATATGTTACTCCAAGCCCTTCTGGCACTCATGACTTAGTTTGGGAAGTCTGGAGTGATTCTAATTGGTCTGCCTCTGAATGTCACTTGGCCCTTTATTTTTGTTGCCTTTAAGATTCTCTGCTTGGCTTCCACATTGGTCATTTTGACAATTATGTGGTGTGAGGATCCTCTTCTCCGATCTTGTCTAAAGGGAGTTCTATAAGTTTCCTGGACCTGTGTATCGACCTCTTGCTCTATGTTTGGAAAATTTTCTGCTAATACTTCCTTGAAGAGATTGTTGATCCCTTTGGTTTCACCTTCTTTTCCCTCCTCTATTCCAATTATTCTTAGGTTAGCTCTCTTAAAATGGGCCCATATTTCTTCAATGTCAGATTCCTGCTGTCGGATTTTTTTTCTAGATTAGAAACCATGCGTTCATTTTTGGATTACTCATCTTCTAAGAGCGAGATTCTATTCTCCATGTGGTCTAATCGGTTGTTTGTGCTTTGAATTGAGGCCTTTACTTCATTAATTGCATCCTTTCTCTTTTTGGCTCTCTCTGAATTCTTTTCGAAACACCTCTATTATTTCTACAGCTATTTTCCTGATTTGATCTTGTAGAAATCTCTGAATTTCTGTCTTATCGGGTTCTGATGTTGTGGGGTTGTGGGCATTCATTGCTCCATTGTTTTTCCTTTTTCCCATGATTTCGGAAGTTTGTGCCTTCTCTGGGTTCTTCCCTTGGGTCACTATGACTTCACTTAAGGTGCTCTGGATCTCGAGTCTGTGATATCTCAGTCCCCACTACTCCTTTACTGGGTTGTATCGCATAGTCTCAGACCCAGGGAGTCAATAGAGGCTGCTTTAGACTATGGGGGGGTGCCAGGTTGGGCGTTCTCCTATGGTGTAATATCTCTGCCACCGCCACTCCCTCATTGGGTCAAGTCCCTGGGAGTACAGTACTGGGATTTTTCCTCTGTGGCCCGCAATTTGACTCACTGTTGTTGAGTATGCAGATGGAGCTTTAGTGGACTCGGTGAATTCGCTGCTGCTGCCGCTGGTGGCAATATGGCGCCGCTGCCACGGCCTTGGCCATGAGACTGGCGTATTTCTTCTCTGGTTTTGAGCTCCGCTCTGTGTTCCTTGGTTCGCTGTCCGCCGCTTCTCTCTGGAGCCTGGTGGGCTGTTTAGTGCGTTGGTCTGTAGCCGTAGCTGACCGGTGAACTCGCCGCTGCCACCAGCTGTAAGGCGCTGCTGCCGCATCCTCGGATGTGAGACCGGCGTATCTCCTCTGTGGCTCTGAGCTCCATTCTGAGTCCCCCTCCTCTCTGGAGCCTGGTGATTTTTTTTGTTTCTCTGGTGATGGTGTTTTTCTGGCTATGAAAGTTGCTGATTTTGTGGTAATGGAGACTGGTTGTTAGCAGGGCTCTTAAGCCTCGCTTTTCTCGGTCGCCATCTTCCCGGAAGTCTCTTCACTGGTTAATTCTTATGCCAGTGTTGATGTTCAGAGAATAGCTGCTTGTCCAGTAATAATTGTTTAATGCATTTCATTGAGGTTTAATTATTTTTATGGTTTACTTATTTACTTTCCAAAAGATTGAGGCTAATATATTTGTTTCTTTTTGACAAGAGGCAAAGTTGTCTGATAACAATACATTTTTGGCCGGGCGTGGTGGCACACGCTTTTAATCCCTGCGCTTGGGAGGCGGAGACAGGAGGATAGCGGAGGTTTGAAGCCAGCTGCGCTGGTTTAAGATACCCTGTTTCCCAAAACAAAAAAAGTATAAAATAGGTCTGGGAGTGTAGCCCGGAAGTAAAAGGGCTTCCAGGAACCCCAGTTCCACCAAAAAAACAAAAACAAAATACATTTTTGTATGTGACAAGAAATTGATTTGGGGAGTTATTGAATTACTCTTAGGCAACATAAAGATAATAAATTATTGGCTGAGCATGATGGTGTATGCCTGTAATCCTAGTATTTGGGAGGCTGAGACAGGATCACAGGTTCAAAGCCAGCCTCAGCAATTTAGTGAGGCCTTCAGCGAAACCCTAGTTCCAAATAAAAAATAAAAAAGGACCAAGAGGTATAGCTGGGCTCAATCCCCAGCAACACACAGGCATGTGTACATGTTCAGACACACACACACACGTGCATGCACATTCACAAATTATTTTCATTTGATACTAATAAAGATTTTAGAAATATTTTGAGTGAAATATGTCATTCAGTTTATTGCTTCAAAATGCGCTGGAAAGACATTTCTGACAATCTAGATAAATTATATATTTGGATATAAAATCTTCATTTATGATTCTACATCAGCATCCACATTTTTAAAAAAATCGCATTCTAAATTACCCAAAACATAATCTTATAATCCTCAAATTGTTAATAGACAATCCGTTTTTTTAATCCCTTACACAATATATTCTATTCACAGCACTTTTCAAAGGTTTGTAAGAAAGAGACAGGCTATAAATTACAGAGAAAGTAAAATCTCATGAAAGGAATTTTTATGCTTTATTAAGTGATATTTCAAGGCTGACTTTAATATTCTGCCTTCAAAGCCCTCCCCATTGAGTATTTTTATTAGAAAATCCTTCTCCTTTTAAAATGCTGTTTATACGCTGGTCTCCTGGTTCTGTGCATTTCTTTGTGTCAGTCTACCACCCTGCTCATCTGCCGTAGCAAGCAGCTGCTCTGTGTGTCAGGCTGGGTGGGAAACGGGAATGTCAAGCCCAGGGATGAAGCCCAGAAAAGCAAATCCTGCTGATGGAAACCTCAGATCTCTCAAGTGAATTGTGATTCTGATTAGAAGCGAAGGCTGTTTTATTGAATAAATTCTATTCTTAGTAGCCATAGCTCTACTGTACAAAAATATTTTATATATGAAGGTGTAAAAATGAATTATGTCCCCCTTTTCTGGAAGGAAATTAATCTTTACCTGTTATTGGCTTTACTATAATATTGTCTTCCCACACTAAATATTGATATATTATTCTCTGTTCCTTCTGGCTTAAGTTGTGGTTCTGTGCTTTTAACAAATAGTATACTTTGTCTCCAACAGTTTATTTCACGTTGCTTAGTCAGGTTTTATTTTGATCCACAATCACATCAAGGCTGTAGGAGTAGAAATGTTATAAGTGGCCTGGTGTGGTGGCGCACGCTTGTTATCCCCACGCTTGGGAGGCTGAGACAGGAGGATCGCACAGGTTCGAAGCCAGCCTCAGCTACTTAGTGAGGCTCTCAGCAACTTCGTGAGACCCTGCTTCAAAATAAAAAATATAAAATAGGTCTGGGAGTATAGCCTGGAGGTAGTAAGCCTCTGGATTCTGCCCCTAGCACCACCAAAAAAAAAAAAAAAAAAAAAAAAGAAATGTTATAAGTGGACATTAAAATGAAAGGTATACAACTCAGTGAGACCCCGTTTCAGAATAAGCAATAAAAAATAGCACTGGGGGTATAGCTCAGAGGTAGAATGCCCCTGGGTTCCATTTCCATTACCGCAAAATAAATAAATAAATAAAAAATAAAATATAAACATAAAAATAAATAAATAAAAGGTATAGCTCAGCATACCTATAATCCCAGTACTTGGGCTGTTGAGACAGGAGTATCACAGGTTTGAGAGCAGCCTCAGCAAATCAATGAGACTCTTAGCAACCTAATGACACCTTGTTTCAAAAGAAAATAACAAACTAGGGTTGGGCATATATCTTGGAGGCAGAATGCCTCTGGGTTCAATCCCAAGCAACACACACACACACACACACACACAAACACACACACCACTCACACATGCACACACACACGAGAGACATACAAGTAAATAATTCAAATAAATTCTATTTACTATATGTATATAGATGAATAGCACAACCCTATACTTTCTTAAAGGTGCTTGCTTTGCAAAATAAAACCTTATTGCTATTATTCCTGTATCCCAATTCCTTTCATCCTATATATTTAGTTAAAGTGGAATTGTTCTTTTTCTCTTTTTTTTTTTCTTCAACACATGCTGTGAAGATTGACAGAAGTTCAAGGTGGCTGAAGACATGTGTAGTAGGATGTCAACCAGGATGTTCCTTGGGCCGGGCAAAAGCTGTGCACAGAGCTAAGTACATATATTCTAAGCTGAGGGACACCTATAGTCAGGCTGCCCTGCTAAAAATGTCAATACAGAAACTGTCCTGTGAGACCCAGATCAGGAAACAGAACACCCGGAACTAATACCCTAGAAGCACCCCTTCCTGTCTCCTCTCAGTAATTATCTCCCTTCCCTCCCAAAGTTCCTCCTCTCTTGACTTGTTGTACTTGCAGATTAACTTACCTGATATTATTTTTTATATAAATGAAGTCCCACTATTCACCTTTTGTGTTTGTTTCTTTCATTCAACATTACAATTATGGAGGTCATCAGGTTGTATGTGACAGTTGCCCTTCATTTTCAATGCTACTTAATATTCTGCTTTTTAAACTTACTATACCAGTATTGGGAATGGCCTAGGAAGATTTGAGAAAGCTATGATTTTTAATATATTCCAAAAATTGGGTGAGGGGCAAATCTGTGAAAGGACTTGGTTTCTGCCTAGAAGCAGGCAATTATTCCAGTGTAGATTAACCTAGCTAAAGGTAATTAGCAAGTCTATAGGAGAGGGGAACTAGGACTTCCTCATCCTCATTCTAAAGACAGGTTTACATAATAATTGTATGATCTAGCTAGGATGGGAGGAGGGGTCACACCTTGCTGGGGGAGGATCCTTACAGGGACGTTTACTGCGTCAGAATTATGTAAACAAGATGGAGGTCATGGGTATAAAAAGTCCACGTGTTGTATCTTTGGTGGGGCATTCATTTGAACCACCACCCCATGCCGTTCTGGCATGGGGCTGTAACTATCTTCTGTATTTCTATCTTTTTAATAAACTTCTTTAAATCTTCAGCAAGAGTCCGGGCTAATGTGTATTTACCCTTAGCTCAGGACAAGAACCCACACTTTTTCCTCTTTTTTCTGGTTTTTTTGTTGTTGTTGTTGTTGTTATTGTTTCTTTGGGGAGTTTTCAGGAAATTATTCCCAGGTGTCTAACAAAGATCCCTGGGGACAGTTTCTCACACCGTAACACTTACCATGCATTTTATTCAAGTGATGATGGAAATTTATGGTGGTTTTCCTCCCCGCTCCCCAGTTTGGGCTGTTACAGAGAATATTATAAGGCTTGCTAGTATTTTCTTCAGGACGCTCACATCTTTGTTCATGAGGGAGTTGGGCTGTAGTTTTCATTTCTTGTGATGCTTCTGCCAGCTTTTGGTATCAGGGTTATACTGACCTCATACATTGTTGGAAATGTTCTCTCTTCTTCTATTCTCTTGCAGTTTGTGTAAGATTGGTGTTTGTCTGTTTTAAAGTGTTTTAAAGAATTCTCCAGAGAAGTCATCTGTGCCTGGATATAACTAATCAGATTTTCTGTTTTCTTTTTCCATTTTGGTAAGTTGTGTGTATGTAGTAAATGGACCATTTGATTGGCATAAATTGTTTATAATTTTGCTTAATATTATATGCTTAAGGCTAGTAGGATATATATTGATGTCTCCACCCTCGCTTTTTTGGGGGGGGGTACTGGGGATTGAATGCAGGGACATTCTACCTCCTAGCTATACCCTAAGCCCTATTTTATTTTATTTTATTACTTGGGATGGAACTCAGGGACATTCTACCTATTCTACCTATGAGCTACATCCCCGGCTCTATTTTTTATTCTTTATTTTGAAATAGGGTCTCACTGAGTTGCAAAGGGCCAAGTAGCTGAGGCTGTCCGAGAACCACGTTCCTGTCTCAGCCTCCCCAGTGCTGGGGTTACAAGCATGCGCCACCACACCCAGCTATTTTTATTTTAAAACAGGGTTTTACTAAGCTTCTGAGGATCTTCCTAAATTGCTGAGTCTGATCTAGAACCTGCAATTCCTGTCTCAGCCTCCCAAGTACTGGGATCACAGGCATGCATCACCATGCCTGATCCATCTTTTTTCTTGATAGTGGCTATTTGTATCTTCTCTGGTTTTTTTTTTTTTTTTTGATCAGTATTGACAGGAATTTATCAATTTTATTAGTCTTTTCAAAGAACCAATATTTGATGGTATTTTTTGTTTCATTAATTTCTTTTCTAATCATTCTTATTTCTATTTTGTACAGGTTTAATTTTCTGTTGTTTTCCTTTGGATATAACTTCCCAGATGATTATATAAATCAGTGTTTTTTAGATTTTCTTTTTTAAACATATGCATTAAAAGTTACAAACTTTCTTTAAGTTTGGCTTTTATCATACTCTATACATTCTAATATCTAGTATTTTCACTGTCATTTCATTAAAAATGTGTTCTAGTTTCTATTGAGAGTTCTTCTTTGACCCATGAAATATTTAGAAGTACATTGTTTTTCATCCCAAACACTAGAGTTTCTAGTTATCTTTTTGCAATTGATCTCTAGCTTAACTCCACTATGGTTAGAGAATATAGTCTGTATTACTTTAAACCTTTATTATTTGTTAAAATTTTCCTTATGGCCCAGCATCTGATCAATTTTTATAAATGTCCAGATTTACAATCTGTCTTTTAATTGGATGCTTTAGTCCATTTATATTTTTAATAGTCACTTAAATATTTGAGTTTAAATCTAAAATCTTACTACTAACTTACTGTTTGTCCTGCTTTTTCTGTGCTTCCTCTCCTCTCCTCTCTGGATTTCCTTAAACTATTTTAAACTCCTTCTATTAGCTTGCTAATTATACATTATTTTACTATCTTTTTGCACTTATTCTAGAGACAAAGGTATATCTTTGAATCTAAATGCAAATATTATGCTACTTCCATGACAGTGTAAGGACTCTGGGCTGCCCTTCTTGCTTTTAGTGTGTGTGTGTGTGTGTGTGTGTGTGTGTGTGTGTGTGTGTGTGTGTATGTGTGTGTGGTGTGTACTTACCTGTGTTAGTTACTGGAAATTGAACCCAAGAACACTCTACCATTAAGCTACATCTCCAGCCCCTTTGCTTTTTTGTTTTGAAACAAAGTTTTGTAAAGTTGCTCAGGCTGGCCTCCAGATTGTGATTCTTCAGCCCCAGCCTCCCAAACCACTGGGTTTACAGGTGTGCACCACTGCGCCTGGCTTTCTTCCTACTCTTCTTTGGTGTTGATGCTGTCACATATTTTAATTATACCTACAATCAAAATACCACAACATAATATTATTGTTTCATATAGTTAATAATAATTTACACTTACCTAGATGATTATTACTCTTTTTTTGTGGTACTAGAGATGGAACTCAGGGACATTCTACCTCCAAGCTACATCCCCAGCCCTATTTTATTTATTTATTTATTTATTTATTTATTTATTTATTTATTTATTTATTTGAAACAGGGTCTCACTGAGTTGCAATGGGCCTCACTAAGTAGTAGCTGAGGCTGTCTGAGAACTCAGATCCTCTGGTCTCAGCCTCCCAAATGCTGGGATTACAAGTGTGTGCCACCACGCCCGGCATCTTTCTGTTTTTCTTTATTCCTTTGTTCTTCTCTCTTGGATTATATTTCTCTTTGCTTTAGTATCAGTTGATTAGGAATAGATGTCTCAGTCTTTGTGTTTTGGTCTGGAATATCTTTATATTACTTTCATTTTTTGAAGAATATTTCACAGTATTCTAGGATGTGAGTTGGGCATGGTGCCACCCACCTGTAATTCCAGTACTTGGGAGGCTGAGACAGAAATATCATGGTTCAAGGCCAGTCTGGGCAACTTAGCAATCAATCAATCAATCAATCAATCAATCAAAAGACTGGGTTGTAGCTCAGAGGTAGAGCATTTCTGCTTTCTATATTCACTACTACAAAAAAAGATCATAGGTTGGGAGTTGTTTTGTTTTATATATTTAAAGAAGATGTTCCATTACCTCTCTTTTTATCATTCTGATAAAACGTTGACTGTCAGTTTTATTCTTCTTTCTTGGAAGGTAATTTGTCTTTCTCTGACTACTTTCAAAATTTTACTTTGTCTTTGGTTTTTAGCATTTGACCGTGATGTCTCTAGATGTGCACTTTTATTTTTTTAAATGCAAATCTCTTGAAGGGTATAACACTTCCTGCGTTTGGATATATTGCAGATTTTTTTTTAAAAAAAACTTGTCCACTATCAAAACTATGATTATATCTAGAAGTATACTTGGTGTTACTTAGGCAGAGTGTGCTTCCTATGAACAAACCATGTCCCTCTAATCTCACTTTCTGATTTATCTAAATCAGCAGCTTGGCGGCACCTGTGACGTCAGTCACAGGGTCTTTCTTACTTATTTATTTTTTTAGATGAAAATGTTTCACCCACAGCCCTCTGCTCAGGGAAGCAGAGCTGGGATATATTTTGCAGAGTGGTGGCCAGTCAGATTAGCGCGCTGTCTGTCTGTCTGTCTGTCTCTCTCTCTCTCTCTCTCTCTCTCTCTCTGACTTGGAGTAGGACGAGGCAGGAGGGACTGGTCAGTCAGTAACAAAAGGAAGCAGGCATTGTGCTGGCAACAACAGAGCTAGAAAGCAGATCCTCTTCTCAGAACTGTCTTGGTCCATGCTACCTTTCATTCTATAGGTCCAGGATGTGTAATCCATGAGGAACCCCATTTATTTTCAATATGCTTTTATTGGTGCATTATAGTCTCACATCATAATGTAACTCGTATTGACAGTAACATACATGTACACAGTACTTGATGACCTCCCTTCCCCATACAGAGTGCTGAGATTGACACTGGTACTCTCACGTATGCACACAAAGCCGTTGGTAGTAATTCCCTCAGTGAACCTCCCTCTTCCCCTCCCCGTCCCTAGACCACTCCTGGCTCCACTGAGGTAGAAGCTCCATTTCTTAAGGTGACCTGAAAGAGTCTCTCTTCCTTGAAACCAGAAGGGGCCAGTCCATCAGGGAATGTGTATCTGAGCTTCAGCAAAGTATTTCATTAAGATATGTAATAGAAAAATTCTCATTCAATGTGAACATAAACCATGAATTAAAATGTATTAAGATTCCCAAAGGATATTAATCAATGCATTGCTTCAGCTTGAAGGAAAGGGTTCTTTTGTTGTTGTTTTTCTTTATATATTTCTTTAAATAAAAGTTTCTCCTTTCAACTCTGTTCTACCCAACACTGTTATCATCACTGTTATCATCACTTTTGTTGAAGGCATATTGATCAAATTCACTGAGAGAAAAACATTTTGTTCAACAGGAAACTATAAGCTGGAACAATGGCTAAGTATAGCAAGAAAATATTTAAAAAACAACTGATTATAAAAACAATATTTTCTTATTGTCAAATATTTAGAAAATTATTCTCCTTTTAGTAGTCTATTTTTGTGAAAATATAATCATAATGTAATACTATTTTATAAATTATTAAACATTATTTTATAGTACTTAAAAAGTATAGCTGAGAGCCGGGTGTGGTGGCACGCACTTGTAATCCCAGCACTGAAAGGCTGGGACAGGAGGATCACCATTCTCAGACAGCCTCAGCTACTTAGTGAGGCCCTTTGCAACTCAGTGAGACTCTGTTTCAAAATAAAGAATTAAAAAACCAGGGCTGAGGGTGTAGCTCAGAGGTAGAATGCCCCTGGATTCCATCTCCAGAACTGCAAAGAAAAAAAAAAGTATAGTTGAAAGCCAGGTGTGGTGGTGCACACTTGTAGCACTTAGGAGGCTGAGACAGGCGGATCGCAGGTTTGAGGACAGCTTCAGCAAGTAGTGAGACCCTCATCAATCTAGCAAGACCCTGTTTCCAAATAAGAAATAAAATTGATCTGGGGGTATAGCTCAGAGGCAGAATGCCTCTGGTTTCAATTCTCAGTAACACACACACACACACACACACACACACACACACAAATATATATAGTTGATTATTCTTCTGGGATTATACTAAAATACTGCTGGTGTGTGTGTGTGTTTGTGTGTGTGTGTGTGTGTGTGTGTGTGTGTGTGTTACTGGGGATTTAACCCAGTGGCATCCTACCTCTGAGGTACACACTCAACCCTATTTTTTTATTTTGAAATGGTTTTGCTAAATTATAAAGGGCCTTGCTAAGTTTTTTTTGGGGGGGGTGGTACTAGGGGTGGAACCCAGAGGCTTTCTACCTCTGGGCTATACTCCCAGACCTATTTTATATTTTATTTGGAAACAGGATCTCACTAAGTTGCTGAGAGCCTCACTAATAGCTGAGACTGGCTTTGAACCTGTGTGATCCTCCTGTCTCAGCCTCCCAAGTGCTGGGATTACAAGCCTGAGCCACCACGCCCAGCTCCTTGCTAAGTTTTTGAACCTTTGATCATCCTATCTCAGCATCCCAAGTACTGGGATTACAAACATGCACCACCATGCCCAGTTCAATACATAGAATCTTTAATCCATTTTCCTTTCTCTCTCTCTCTCTCTTTCTTTCTTTCTTTCTTTCTTTCTTTCTTTCTTTCTTTCTTTCCTTCTTTCTTTCTTTCTTTCTTTTGTTGTTGTTGTTGTTGTTGTACTGGGTATGGAACCCAGAGGTTTTTTACCTTTGGGCTACACTCCCATACCTATTTGCTATTTTATTTGGAAACAGGGTCTCACTAAGTAGCTGAGGCTGGCTTTGAACCGGTATGATCCTCCTGTCTCAGCCTCCCAAGTACTGGGACTACAAGCGTGCGCCACCAAACCCGGCTTGAACCCATTTTCTTATTGCTTTACCAGTGAATAAAGTCATAAGACTTGGCCCCGTGTGGTGTCACATGCCTTTAATCCTATTACTTGGGAGGCTGAGACAGGAGGATTTCAGGTTTACCACATCCAGCCTCAGCAACTTAGTGAGGACATCCACAACTTAGTGAAACCCTGTTTCAAAAGAAAAAAGAAAATAGGACTGAGTGTAGCTAAGAGTTATAAGGCTTCTGGGTTCAAGACCTTCTCTTCTTTGTGAACTGCCTAGTGGATTCATGCAATAAAATACTTTTATGCTTGCCTTATCTGTGTCTTCCAAAGGAAATATTTCTTTTCATCCTCAAGAACGGAGGGAAATTTGCCTCTCTGTGACATAAAGACTTTCAAAATTCTTGCAAATTTTACAGGAACACATTAGAATCTTGATTTTTTTCCCCCTGAGGATGGGCTTCAGGGCCTCATGTGTGCTCACAATTGCTCTCCCACTAAGTTAACCGACCCCCCAGTCCTTCATCTTTTGTTTCTTTAAATACTAGTGAAGCTGGACATTTTCTTATACATGTATTGACCACTTGGATTTCTTGGTTTGGAGAATCTATATTCATGGCTTTTGTTCACTTTTCAAATAGGATTTGTATTTTAATGTTTCTTAAGAGCTTCTAAAAATATATATTAAGCACTTTAACCATTTTCTGAAATATTGATTGCAAATATTTACTCCAAGTTTGTCATTTGCCTTTTGTTTCTGGAGTTTTATTTTTTATTTATTTTTATATATAGAAGATTTTTATTTTTAAGAAGTCAAATCTATCATTTACTTTATTGTTTTTTATAGCATACTTGAAGATATTCTCACAATGAATAATTATTTACTTATATCTTCTGTCATAGCTAATTAATACTCAATATAAAGAGCAGCTTATAGGTTCAGAACCTAATTATATAACCTCTGATGAGAGAGCTTTGATGTTGCCAGCATCACCGTGCTTTGGATGCAAAAGAATTGTTGAGATCTTGGACTTCATTTAGGGATTAGGCCTAGCAGGGTGTGGTTGCACATGACTGCATCCCAGTGACTTGGGAGGCGGAGCCCAGAGGATCACAAGTTCTAGGCCAGCCCTGGTAACCTAGTGAGACTCTGTCTCAAAGAAAAACACCAAGGTCTGGGGATAAAGTTCAGAGTTAGAACACCCCTGGGTTCAGTCCCTAGCACTATAAATAAGAGAGAGAGAGGGAGGGAGGGAAGGAGGGAGAGAAGAGAGAGAGAGAGAGAGAGAGAGAGAGAGAGAGAGAGAGAGAGAGAGAGAGAGAGAGAATGAAGAAGAAGGACGAGAAGGAGGAAGAGGAGGAGGAGGAGGAGGAGGAAGAAGAAGAAGAAGAAGAAGAAGAAGAAGAAGAAGAAGAAGAAGAAGAAGAAGAAGAAGGAGAAGGAGAAGGAGAAGGAGAAGGAGAAGGAGAAGGAGAAGGAGAAGGAGAAGGAGAAGGAGAAGGAGAAGGGAAAGAGAAAAGAATGATGAAGCTTCACAGTATATTTGATTTACATAGGCTTGAGATTGTTTATTTTATTGGCCAATATTTGAACAATTATTGGAGAAAGAATCTGTGTAATAAAAATATTCCTTCATACTCAAGATAAGGTGGGCACATCTTCATAGTGACACTCTCATAGGAGAATAGATATCTCCAGAAGAGGTTCCTAAGGAGTTTCCAGAGAGCAGGGGACACAACTCAAGACCAATGGGTTCTTCACATATGTGACGGGAGAGAGTTTCAGTGTTTGTCAGTAGTGGCACAGAGATTTATTTAGGAAAGAAAAAAATAATATTCAAGGGAGAATATGGGAACAAAAAAAAAGTGAGGGATGTATTTGGGGGGTTTCCTGGGTCTTCTTTTTTTGTGGTACTGGGGTCAGACCCAGGGGCATTGTACCTCCAAGCTACAACCCCAGTCCTATTTTTTAATCTTTTTAAATTTTTTGAAACAGGGTATCACTGAGTTGCAAAGGGCCTCGCTAAGTAGCTGAGACTGTCCATGAACCACAGTCTTCGCCTCCCAAATGCTGGGATTACAAGCGTGTGTAACCTCGCCCGGCTTCCTGGGTCTTCTTTTAAAGGAAATTTGGTGAAGGGTGGGTATGCAAAGGTGGACAGAGATGACATCTACCCAGTGATCTCAATACAGTTATGGTTGTGTGGACATACTCAGGATCCCTCTGAAGTAGTCTCCTTTATCTGGTCAATAGATAAAGCTATAAAGTTCCCTAAACTATAGCTTTCTCAAAATGTTTCTCTCTTTGCTTAAAGTATGTATTGGTCGGCCAATTAACAGTACACAGGGTAGATTTGCAGATTTTCCAGAAATGTGGGAGTGATAGGCCTGGGGAGAGACTGGCTTAGGAAGTGACAGGCCTGGAAAAGTATGAAGAGTTATGAATTACAATTATATTTCCAGACTGGCACAGAGTCACACCTCTGTAATCCCAGTACTTGGGAGGCTAAGACAGGAGGATTGTGGGTTTGCAGCTAGCCCAGCTACTTAGTGAGGACCTTTTTTTTTGTTGTTGTTATTGTTTTTTTTTTGGTGGTACTGGGGTTCCTGGAAGCCCTTCTACCTCTGGGATACACTCCCTCGGGCTACACTCCAAGACCTATTTTTTAACTTTTTTACGTGGAAACAGGGCCTCTTAAGCCAGCGAGGCTGGCTCTGAACCAGTGCGATCCTCCTGTCTCGCCTCCCAAGCACGGGGATTACAAGCGTGCGCCACCACACCCGGCTGTGAGGACCTGTTTAAAAAAAAAAATAGGGCAAGGGGTGTATCTCACTTCTGAGGGTAGAATGCCTCTGGGTTCTATCCCTAGTACCACAAAACAAACAAAAAATTATATTTTCTTGTTCTACCTGTATGTCTCCTTTCCACCTATTTCTCTTTCTCTCTCTCTCTCTCTCTCTCTCTCGATGAAGATTGAACCCAGGGGCATTCAACCACTAAACTATACCCCCAGCCCTACTTTACTTCTTATTTATTTATTTATTTTTTGGTGGTACTGGGGGTAGAATCCAGGGGCCTTTCTACCTCCGGGCTACACTCCCAGACTTATTTTATATTTTATTTGGAAACAGGATCTCACTAAGTTGCTGAGAGCCTCACTCAGTAGCTGAGGCTGGCTTTGAATCTGTGCGATCCTGTCTCAACCTCCCAGGAGTTGGGATTACAAGTGTGTGCCATCATGCATGGCTTTACTTCTTATTTTGAAACAGGGTCTCACTAAGTTGTGGAGAGCCTTACTAATTAGCTGAGGGTGGCCGTGAACCTGTGATCCTCCTGCCTCCCAAGCACTGGGATTAAAGTGTGTGCCACCACGCCCAGCTTTATTTCTTCTATTATACCTCAAAACAAGATACATAAGAAGTATAGCTTCAACAGTTTGTTTTTATATAGACTCCTAAGGTAGCTTGAGGTTGTCTGCTGCAAATGTCACATACATTAAAATTAAATGTATCTCAGAAAAAGCTGTGCTTCTCATAACCACACCTACCTTTCCATTGATGTGGTGCAAGTTTAGCTAAAATTTGCTTGACATTTGCAGATACAGAATTTAGCATTGAAAGTATTCCTTTTAAAAATGAAGAAGACGAAGATAACTGCTACTGCACCTCCCTTTTATTCAGCACGGAACCAGGCCAATATAAGTAACTAAATAAAAAGTATAATAATTGAGCTGGTTTGGTGATGCATTCCTGTAGTCACAGCCTGTGGGAGGCTGAGACAGGAGAATCCTAGGTTTGAGGCCAGCTCAGCAAGTTAGACCTGTTTCAGAATGAAATGAAATAAAATGAAGTAATATAAAATAAAATAGAAGTAGTCTGTAGTTCAGAGTTAGAATGCCCCTGGGTTCAATCCAGAATATATATTAAAAAAGAAAGAGAAAAGAATAAACCGGGACTTCCGGGAAGATGGTGACGGAGAAAAGCGGGGCTTATGAGCTCCGCTAACAACCAATCTCTATTACCACAAAATCAGCGCCTTTCATAGCCAGAAAACACCATCAGCAGAGAAACAAAAAATGTAATTTCAAGGGACAGAGAAAAAGAGGACTGGAAAAATGAGACACCAGAAACCAGACCGCAGTCCTGCAGCAAGAGCTGCGGCACGAAGCGGTGGGCGCCATTTTCCCTTGCAGTACCAGGCTCCAGAGAGGAGGGGATCTCATAACGGAGCTCAGAACCAGAAAGGAGAAAAGCCGGCCTCACGCCTGAACACGGCAGCAGTGCCTTACTGCTGGCGGCAGCGGCGAGCTCACGGGACAGCACCAGACCAACACACACAACAGCCCACCAGGCTCCAGAGAGGAGCGGTGGACAGCGAGCTGGGGTGAGCCGCTGCGGATCAGCCAGGAGGAATTTGGCAAATTTCTTGGCGCAGGGAGCGTCTAAAGCTCCCAGAGGCTGGGCTCAGCACACCCTGTAGGGACTCAGAGCGGAGCTCAAAAACAGAAAAGAAATACACCAGCCTTGTGGCCGAGGGCGTGGCAGTGGCGCCATATTGCTACTGGCGGCAGCAGCAGAGAATTCACCGAGCCCATGACAGCTCCATCTGTGCACTCAACAACAGTGAGTCAAATTGGGGCCCCTAGAGGAGAAATCCCAGTACTGTACTCCCAGGGACTTGACCCAATGAGGGAGTGGCGGTGGCAGAGATATCACACCATAGGAGGATGCCCAACCTGGCACCCCCCCCCCATGGTCTAAAGCAGCCTCGATTGACTCCCTGGGTCTGAGACTCTGTGATACAACCCAGTAAAGGAGTAGTGGGGACTGAGATACCACAAACTCGAGATCCAGAGCACCTTAAGTGAAGTCGTAGTGACCCAGGGAAGAACCCAGAGAAGGCACAAACTTCCAAAATCATGGGAAAGAGGAATAACAATGAAGCAATTAATGCCCACAACCCCACAACATCAGAACCTGATAAAACAGAAATTCAGAGATTTCTAGAAGATCAAATCAGGAAAATAACTGTAGAAATAATAGAGGTGTTTCGAAAAGAATTCAGAGAGAGCCAAAAAGAGATAAAGGATGGAATTAATGAAGTAATGGCCTCAATTCAAAGTACAAACAACCGATTAAACCACATGGAGAATAGAATCTCGCTCTTAGAAGATGAGCATTCAAAAAATGAATGCATAGTTTCTAATTTAGAAAAAAAAATCTGACAGCAGGAATCTGACATTGAAGAAATATGGGCCCATTTTAAGAGAGCTAACCTAAGAATAATTGGAATAGAGGAGGGAAAAGAAAGTGAAACCAAAGGGATCAACAATCTCTTCAAGGAAGTAATAGCAGAAAATTTTCCAAACATAGAGCAAGAGGTTGATACACAGGTCCAGGAAACTTATAGAACTCCCTTTAGACAGGATCAGAGAAGAGGATCCCCACACCACATAATTGTCAAAATGACCAATGTGGAAGCCAAGCAGAGAATCTTAAAGGCAACAAAAATAAAGGGCCAAGTGACATTCAGAGGGAGACCAATTAGAATCACTCCAGACTTCCCAAACCAAGTCATGAGTGCCAGAAGGGCTTGGAGTAACATATTCCAAACTCTGAAAGAAAACAACTTCCAGCCAAAAATTTCCTACCCAGCAAAACTTTCTATCAAATTAGATGGAGAAATAAGAAGTTTCCACAACAAACAGAAACTGAAGGAATTTATGTCTTCAAAACCAGTGCTAGAGAAAATACTCAGAGATTAACTACAAAGAAGAAATAGGTAACACACACCAGAACCAGAGAAACAAGATTTTCTATCCAACAGACAACTAAGATTGGTTATCTGTGGAGATTCATTATTTATTTATGTTAGTCTTTTACCTATCTCTAAATTGTATTGTTTGTTTTATTGTTGCTAATTTTTAGAATTTCTAGTTGTAATATTAATATACCTTCAGATATAGCATTTGGAAATATTTTATCCCATTCTATCAGTAACTTTTAACTCTGTTTACATTGTCTTTGGATATACAATATTTTTTTATTTTTTTCATTTTTTAGGGTGTCTGTTTACCCTTTTGTTGCCTGTGCCATTGAAATCATATCCAAGAAATCACTGCCAATTTCAGTGTTGTGAGGTTTTATGACCCAGATTTTCTTCTAAAAGTTTATAGCATTAAGATTTATATTTAGGTCTTTTATCTATTTTGAGTTAATATTTGTATATGGGATTAGGTAAGGGTCCAATTTTATTCTTTTTCATGTAATTATTATTTTTCAACAATATTTAGTTAAAAGATTAGTATTTCCTCCACCAAATGTTCGTGGAAACTTTGTCAAAAATAACTTGACAATATGCCGGGCGTGGTGGCGCACGCTTGTAATCCCCGCGCTTGGGAGGCGGAGACAGGAGGATCGCGCAGGTTCGAAGCCAGCCGTGCTGGTGTAAGAGACCCTGTTTCAAAAATATAAAATAGGTCTGGGAGTGTAGCCCGGAGGAAGAAGGGCTTCCAGGAACCCCAGTACCACCAAAAAATAAAAATAAAAATAACTTGACAATATATGGAAGAATTTATCTCTAGGCTTGTATTTAACTCCAATGGTTTATATATCTGCCTTTAGAACAGTACTACACTGTTTCAATTATTGTAGCTTTATATGATTTGAAATCAGAAAATATACATCTTCTAGCTTTGTTCTTCTTTGAGATTGTTTTGGGTACCTAGAGTCCATATTCCCTATCAGGATAGATTTTTTCTGAAAAATAAATAAATGTATGATAGTTTCACCTAAAAAAAAGAAAAAAATATTCTCTGGTAAGAAAGAAAGCAAAAAGAAATATTTAAATTTTATCTTTAAGTCATCAAAAGCTTGGTATCAGATAAATGAAACTGTTATGTGAGATTATCATCGTTAATATTGGATAAATTGCTATAAAACTAGATGTCAACCACTAAGCCAAGCATGGGAAGGAGGGATGGGGAGGGAACAGGGTGGGGATCGGGTAGGAGCTAACTGGGCGATGTGTGCATGTATGTCTACAAAAGTATTTTCTTTATACCATTATGATGTATGAATACATTGCACCAATTAAAAAAAGAGAGAGAGAAAAAAAAAAGAAAGAGTAGTTACGTGGAACCAGGTTTCTTCCACTCAACTCACCTCCAAAAGCCAAGAAAGTAAAATCAGGTCAACAGAAGGAAGAGAGAGAACAACTTTGGCAGAACTTTTAAGAGTGAGAGTGATTAAAAATTATGATAGAGCTGCTTTAGGAGGTGAAAAGTTCATTGCTACTGGAAGTTTTTAGTCAAAGACTGAGTGACTGTGTAAGTGGGACATTTGTAGGATCCTAAAGCTGTGGAAACTAAAGAACTCGTATTTTTTGAGCACCCACTATCTGCATTGTCTTCAGCCATGTGTTGTCTTATTTAGTCACGACAACCTAATGCGGGACATCCTATTTCACCCCACATTTAGCAAATCAGATAGAAGATTTGAGAGACTAAATGCCTGGCCAGGTGTCACATAGGTGGTTAGGTATGAGAAGTGGAGTCCAGTCCCATGCAGTAAGCTTCCAGAGCTCCAGCTCCTAATCAGTGTACGAAATTGTCTGGGAAGAGTATCTGGCTTCAGTAACCCCAAGATTTCTCCAAATCCTGAGATTGTATAATTGTATGGGGGAGAAAAGTCATGCTTAAAGGGGTTTATGTTAAAGATAAATTTTGCTGACAATGATGTTAGGTGGCTCTTATTTCAGTATTGAATCTTAAAGTTATGAATAAAATGAAAGTTATGGAAATCTACCCATCATTTCTAAGTTAGAAAACTATTGGATATTCATGCATCTACTAAGGTACAAATAAATCAGTAGACAATGGTTGAGATCCCAGACAGATGCTCTTGGGGCTCTGGCAATAAGACTAAGCCTATAAATACTAGATGTAGTATGTCTTAAAGAAAAGCCAAATATCAGCAGCTTGGAAGCATCATGGTTTGGGGCTTTTTTTCTAAGCAGAGCCAGCAATTGATCTTGGGCTCTTTTCATACCCTCTCCTAATGAAATGGTTTTGTTTAACATTTTTGAAAGTTATATCACTGAGCTGTAAATTGCATCACAGGAGCCACAAAATGTGTTTAAAAATTTCAGCTAGGGGTGTGTGTGTGTGTGTGTGTGTGTGTGTGTGTGTGTTTCCTTCAAATATAAAAACTAGATTAAATATACATAGAGGTAATGTGTGTGCAAGAGATAAGTACAGAGATTGGCCATATGCCATTGTTATTAGGAAGAAAGGCATGCACACTAAGAGTTTTAACAAATTACAAATGCCAGGAAGAAAATAATATGGCTGTGTTTGAAAAGATCATGCTATTTACTTGACAGGCTCTGCCAGGGCAAAGTTACAGCTGTGGCCCAGCTTTGCAGATCATTTAAACAGGCTTTTCTTTATGTCACTGACACTTTGGTAGCATCCATGGAGCTTTATCATCAGTAAATAACAATTATTATATGAGAGAAGATAGCCCACAAACAGCTCCCGTGTCAAAACCACCACAAATGGATCAACAGAAACACACATTAGTGTAGATGTTTTGTGCTTGTTTTTTTTCTTCAATTTATTAATACCATCAGACTTGTTAGAAGAGAAATAGAAAAAACTTAAACAGTGCTGTGTACATACGAATACATATGTTTGTGTGCATGTATATTTGCATATGCATTTAAAAAATAAGAAATGGTTTTTAATGTGATTTTTCTGATCTTTAAAAATTTTCTATATTATTTGTATTTGAACATTTTTATATGAACATTCTTTGTAGCATATTATCTTTGTATTTAAATATATAGGAAAATATGGGGTGGTGAAAAGAGTCAGAGATTAGTAGGGCATGGTGGCATATACCTGTAATCCCAGTACTTGGGAGGCTGAGACAGGAGGATCGCAGTTCTCGGCCAGCCTCAGTTACTTAGTGAAGTTCTCCACAACTTAGTGTGTGTCCCTGTTTCAAAATAAGGAATAAAAAATAGGGCCGGGGGTGTAGCGTGGAGGTAGAATGCCCCTGAGTTCAATCCCTAATACCACACACACAAAAAAAGCATCCTCACCTTCTAGCTATGTCACTTAAACTCTCTCAGACTCAGTTTCTTTCGTTGCAGTAACTCCCACTCAATGGTTGCTACTGCATAGATTGAAGGGAAGCATAGACAAAGATATTCCATAAACTGTGAGCATCACACCAAAGACAAAGTCAAAGGCCCATTTCTTCTAGTTCGGTCTTTGATGGAGACTCAAAAGATCTATGAACTATCTTTCAAATACAGTTAGCCTTCCAGATCTCAAGTTCCACATCCATGGATCCAGTCAACTGTGGACTGAAAATATTTGAGAAAAAAATTGCATCTGAATTGAACATGTACAACTTTTTTGGTCATTGTGCCCTAAACAACACAGTACAGCAACTGTTTACATAGCACTTACATTGTGTAAGGTATTATAAGTAATTGAGATGATTTAAAGCATATGGGAGGATGTTGTGTGGGTTTATATAAAGGGCTTGCGCATCCTTAGATCACGTATCCCTGGACGAGAGGACTGTCCTGGAACTGATCCTCTGGATACTGAGTTACAACTAACACTAACAATGGAAATAAGCATGGGCATTCCCATCACCGTGGAGCTTAGGAAAACATTTCTGTGAACACTTTTCTATTTTTCCTTCTTTTAGCTTCCATGGTGAATTATGAGAACTACCAATCATACTTAGTCTAGAAAAAAAAAAAAGCCCTGTAGTTCTTACTGTAATTGTTCTAATGATATAAAAAGAGCTAAAGTCAAATTGGGGGGGGGGCAATAGGGGTTTTTATCCCTTTCCTACCCCATCATAAAGGGTCATGACTGACACCTAAATCACCAACATAAGAAAAGTCAAATTAACAAGAAAAAAGCATAACAAATTTATTCAATCATACTTTTATGTGACACAGAGCATTCATACTGAAAACCCAAAGACACAGAGACATGTTTCCATTTTTTTATGCTTAGAAGCTACTGTGATGCAATGTAGTATCTAAGTATCTATGTATGTATTATCTAAGTATTTCACCATGTAGAAATGTGATTGTTCAAAAAAATATGATCTAATTCAGATAGATTTAGTAGAGAAATCCAGCAAGTTGTGTCTACTCAGATTCTTCTTGGTGTCTCTGTGCAACATTCCTTCCTCCCGGTAATGGGGCAGGACCCCTTCTGAAATGAGGGACTTCCGAGCTGCTCTGAGACAGGTACGTCCCAGTCTGTGGCCAGACCCAAGGCAGAAAGGTAGTGGATGACTATTATATTTTTAGGCTTTATGGCTTGCTTTGGGAAAAAGAGATTCTAGTTTCTTGATTCACCTTGAGAAAGAGAAATTCTCACTTTGTCCTGAGAGGAAGAAGAGGGAGAAGGAGATGAGAGGTCAGAGAGAAAATTTGCTTATTGAGACCTGCTTCTGAGTCCTTTTACTTTGAGATATTGTTTTTTTTGGGGGGGGGTATTTTTTGTGGTAGTACTGGGGTTCCTAAAAACCCTTCTACCTCCGGGCTACACTTCCAGACCTATTTTATATTTTTCATTTGGAAATAGGGTCTCTTAAGCCAGCGAGGCTGGCTTCAAACCTGCGCAATCCTCCTGTCTCTGCCTCCCAAGCGCGGGGATTACAAGCATGCGCCACCACACTTGGCTGAGGTATTGTTTTTTGAGCCCCAAATAACAACTAGGAGAAGAAAGGCACAGCATATACAGGTGTGATTGGCATTTAATATTTAATACTATTTAATTTGATAATTAGCTTTACTTAATACATATGCCTATACTGTGCATGCATCCCCATCTTATGTAATTTTTTTCCCCGACACTGGGGATGGAATCCAGGGGCATTCTACTTCTGAGCTACACCCCACCCCCAGCCCTATCTTTATTTTGAAATAGGGTCTCACTGAGTTGCAAAGGGCCTCATTAAGAAGCTGAGGCTGGCCATGAACCAAGATCCTCCTGTCTCAGCCTCCCTAATGCTGGGATTACTGGCAAACGCCACTGTGCCTGGTGCTTATGTAGATCTTAAGGATTTTAAGGGAGTAAGAAATGACCTGGCAATTGTTTGAAGGCTTCTTTGGGGAGCCTACTTGACACTGGCTCTAAAGGAGCAGGCAGAGCAGGAAACCCCACTTTGAACTGAGGCCTCACGCTGCCTGAAGCCTTCAAAAGCCACATCGATGCCTTCATCGGTGGTGGTAGTGTGTGTGTGTGTGTGTGTGTGTGTGTGTGTGTGTGTGTGTTCCTGTGGAAAATGATCTCTTGACTTTTTACAGGAGATGACTAGAATTTCAAATTGGTTTATTACAAGTTAGTTGGGTTTTCCTTTTCTTCTCTCTCTTACTTAAAGGAATGCTGATCCTTTAAAAGCTTTTATTTAACAGTCTGGCACTGAGGTGGAGCCTGGCTGAGATGAGACTTGACCGCTGCAGTGTGTTTTGTGCTTTCATAGGAACCTTGCAAGCCTGGAAACTCCGAGGTGAGAGATGTCATCCCCTGAGTGGCAGACAGTGCTCTCTGTGAACGCCAGGGAGGCAGGCAGGGCTCCTTTTCTAGCTGTGGGGTGGACTGTTCACTCTGTTCTCCTCTTCTGTGATGGCCCAAATCTTCTTCAATTCAACTGGAAGCCTGTGATTTTCAGGGAAAAGAAATGCTTTCAGTCCTAAGTACGTGGAGCTGTACGAGCAAAGCATTAGTGCTGCTCTGTTTGTGTGACTTGGTGTATATTTTACATGTTTGGATTACAATAATTACATTTGCATGAGGTTTTGCCATCTTAAAATATCTTAAAATCACCTTATGCTTTTAATCCTCACAATAAACACTCATAGGAGGGTACAGGTGGCTTCTTGCTCACAATGGCCTCACCGGACACCCTGCTTTTATGACCTTTATTATTCTAAATATGACCCTCCTGGTATTGGCCAAATCTCTTCCTGGTTGACTGCCTGATTTTCATCATAGGTGACAGGAAATCGGCTCTTCTGCTGGTGTCAGGAGTCAAGTGGGAAATGTTTGATTCTGTGGATACAGGTGTAGGTGAAGCAAATCTGTATGCACTTGAATTAGACAACACTCTTGCAAAGGTATTGCTCATCTGTATGGAAGAAGTGTTGCTCCCAGACAGCACAGGGAGATGTTTGTACAGTGGGAAAAGCTGGTGGAAGACAGTGGAAACGCTTTATCTGTTCAGGGAAGATGCCATGAGAACCAAGAGTAGCATCAAATACTTTGTCCACAAAGTCTGCTGAAGATGAATGCTACTGTGTGCTATGGGTGTTTAAGAATAAAATGAGATGGAGAGAGGATGAGGAGGGGCTTGAGAAGGAGGAAAGAGAACACCGCAACGTGGAAAATGTTAACATTCAAAGAAACTTCTACTCACTGAATCTGCAGTGCTAGTTTTTAGACAGATGGCCTTAATTTTGATCACAGTTTGAAAGTCCTTAGAGAACTGAAGCATTTTCTTGCTCCAGGGAAATTTATCAGAAAATAAAATGTCTTTAATTAGAACTTCTTTGAGTTGGGTGTGGTGGTGCATGCTTGTACTCTCAGTACTTGGCCGAGACAGAAGGATCGAAGGCTCAAAGCCAGCCTCAGCTACTTAGTGAGGCTCTTAGCAACTTAGCAAGACCCTGTTTCCAAATGAAAAAATAGGGCTAGGGGTATATCCTCGAGGTAGAAGGCCCCTGGGTTCCACCCATTGTAACACACACACACACACACACACACACACACACACACACACTTCTTTGAACTGATATTTTTAAAAGCCTAAGCTATTTTTGATAAGGAAGAATACTCTAAAAGGATCATTTATAACATTGGTTCTTCCTTTACAAACTTAGAAAATAATTGTAAAAGCATGTGTTCGCTTTTTCATGATTGCATTTGCTATTTGGTAGTATAAAATGGGTCTCTAGGAATACTATCTTTATATGCTTATAGAAAATAAGGATTTACTTAATAGAAGCTCAACTGGAAACCAATATCCAGGAATAAATTAATCATATTAGCCCTCATTCATAAATAGAGAACAGATAGATCAGAAAGCGGTGATCTTCCAGTAGAAAGGCAGATGAGGTCACGTAATGTCAGACTCAAATCTAATGATGTCCCCTTTCTTTCACCAGAGGAACAAATGTTTTTCACAGACAAGCAAACACTGAGGTGACGTCTGAAGGACTCTAAATATCAGCGCAGCATCAAGGACATTGGTGGAGGGACATACTTGTTATCAAGTTTTATTGATGCTTAAGTATAATTATAGTCTATCAGATAAAATGAGTTTAGTGCCAGAGAAATAGCAGTTGTGCTTTGAAATTATCCACTTATGTCATCTTTGAAAATAAGGTAAGTATTTTATTATTTCAGTGGAAAAGAAGTCCCATCTTCAGATTGCATCTAATCTTTCTGCCTGGAATCCAGTCTTTCCTGCCTTCGTCAGGAGCTAATTATCTTCGTTATTGCTCCCTGTCTCCTACTTTCAACCCCTTTCTTTGCTTAGCTACTGCCTAAGAGCCTACAAGTCAGAATGGACTCAAATATCTCTCATCTTCACACACACACACACACACACACACACACACACACACACACACACAACCTCATTCAACGAGCTTTCTCTTCCCCCTTAAACCAGACTTTCTAAAAGAGTTTCCTATATTTACTCTCTTCCCACTAAACACTAAACTCACTGTAACATATATCAGCTATACTTTTTTTTAATAGGGTCTTTTCTCATCAAGTCACAGATGGCCTCTATTTCCTCTAGGTGATGGCTACTTCATTACACTTTTTGTGACTCATCAGTAACATCTGACACTCCCAACTATCACATTCTCCTGCTAGCACCTGACTGAAAAACTCTTTTCAAGAAGAAAAACATAGGAGGAGTATTTACGAGGGATGCGGAGAGGCTCGGCAGTACTGAAGCCACCCCCCCCCCCACCCGGGAAACTAGATGCTTCTCCAGAACCTTTCCCGTGGAAGTCACGGCCCCCATCCGAGTTCCTTCATCTTCCAACACACTTCCTGCTCAACTGGCTGCCACTCCCACTTCTCTTCCCTGATCTCTGAAAAAGGACACGAGTCACTCGGATTTCACGGAGAGCTTGCCTTGGCGTGTGTGTGTGTGTGTGTGTGTGTGTGTGTGTGTGTGTGTGTGTGTGTACTGGAGATTGAACTCAGGAGGGGTGGTCTACTTCTGAGCTACACCCCCAAACCTTTTTCATTTTTTATTTTGAAGCAGGGTCTTACTAAATTGCTAAGGGTCTTGCTAAGTTGCTGAGGCTGATCTCAAACCTTCCATCCTCCTGTCTCAGTCTTCCAAGTACTGAGATTACAGACGTATGCCACCTCATCTTGCCATCAACATTTTACATCCACTCTTTATTTTGTTGTTGTTGTTGTTGTTATTATTATTATTATTTTGCAGTACTGGAGATGTAACCCAGGGGCATTCTATTTCTGAGCTACCTCCCCATCCCTATTTTTTATTCATTTTAAAACAGGGTCTCACTGAGTTGCAAAGGGCCTCACAAAGTAGCTGAGGCTGTCCACGAACTGCCATCCTTCTGTCTTAGCCTCCTAAATGCTGGGATTACAAGCATGAGCCACCACACCTGGCCTTATATCCACTTTTTAAAAGACCTGTAAAACTAATCCAGACTTTTCCTTTGCACTGAAGTTTCTGGCAGGGCGGAGACCAGGCGGGCCAGAGTTGACATTGGGAGAAGTCATTAGATGCCTAAGAGGAGATGAGAGGCCCAAGGTAGCAACCTGGGGCAAGGGGAGGCTGCTCCACAGCAGAGAAGGGATTTGAGTTGGGGGCTCTGGGGCTCATACTTGGGGCTGGGGAGAAAGGAGTGGCTGTGGTGGCAGCCAGGGTGAGGTATGACCTCTCAGGTCCTTTAAATCATCTGTAGGTTACTCATGATATGTATTACAATGCAATTTTTTTTTGCTTATTATTTAGGAAATAACAATAAGAAAAAATATTTGTATATGTTGAATATATTTTAAAAAATACATTTTCCATTCATCTACAGTTGATTGAATTTGTGGATGTAAAACTCATTGGATCTAGCAATTGTATTCAAAATAGATGATGATTTTTCATACGGTGCAGGCACCATCTCTTCATGTTCTTTATTAAAGAAATTTTTCCTGACTCTTTTCAGATCTCTCACAGGTGAGAAAAAAGGAATGATGTGGTTATTATTCACAGTGCCACCCCTCTAGGGTGGTTTTGTATTTATTTTGCTAAATGTATTCATAGGTACTTGATATTGTTGATATTATCTGAATGGTATGTTTTTAACTTCCTATTTTCAAACTATGTTCCTTTTTACCAGTGAATAAAAATGCAATTGATTTTTGTATACTGATTTTTTAATTAGCAATCTGGCTAAGTTAAATGTTTCTGTGATTTTACATGTAGATAGTCATATATTACCTATGAATAATGAGTTGTTATTATTATTATTATTATTATTATTATTATTATTATTATTATTTGCTTTGCAATACTGGGGATGGAACCCAGGGGCACACTCTCAGCCCTATTTCTCCTCCTCCTCCTCCTCCTCCTCCTCCTCCTCCTCCTCCTCCTCCTCCTCCTCCTTCTTCTTCTTCTTCTTCTTCTTCTTCTTCTTCTTCTTCCTCTTCTTCCTCTTCTTCTTCTTCTGGTCTGGGGATGAAGCCCAGGGGCATTTGACCTCCAAGCTATACCCCCTGCCCTATTTTTTATTCTGTATTTTTGAAACAGGGTCTCACTGAGCTCCAAAGTGTCCCACCAAGTAGCCGAGGCTGGCCCTGAACCTCAATCCTCTGTGTCTCCGCCTTCTAAATACTGGGATTAAATGCCTGGCTCCCTGAGTATTATTTTAACTCATCGGTAAGTATCTGGTCCTGAAAAACTGGCACAGACTGAAAGAGACTAAAGAGATTTGAGATTCCTGGTTGGATCCTGGATGAGAAAAAGAATAGTAGTGGGGAGACTGGGATAATTGTACTTTAGTTATGTGAAATGTTAACAATAGAGGAAGCTGCATGAAAGGTATATAGGAACTCTTGATACTATTTTGGGACTTTTTTCTAAATCTAAAATTATTTCAAAGTAATATTTGTTTTTTTTAAGTCAGGGAGAAGTTTGGATGAAAGGGAAAAACAAATGCTGACAATCATTGAAGCTGAATGGTAGGTACATTTCAATGATAGGTTTATTTCACTATTTTCTCTACTTTCATGCACAATTAAAAATTTGCAATAAAAACTATTAAAGGAAAACAACTACAACTAAAATACTATTTGGTCTAGGTATTTACTTCATGGGATCTTTTTTCTTTTTTCTTTCTTTTTTGTGTGGAACTGGGATTGAACCCAGGGACATTCTCCCTTCAAGCTATACTCCCAGACCTTTTTATTTTTTGTTTTGAAACAGGGTCTTACTGGGCTGTTGGGTGTCTTGCCACTGGCTGAGGCTGTCCTCAAACCTGCAATTCTTCTGTCTCTGCTTTCCAAGTATTAGGATTACAGTCCTTCACCACCACACCCAGCTTGTGGGAAATTTTGAAATGGATCCATTTTCTTTAATGTTTTGGACTATTATTTTTCTATTTAAGAAAGTTTGGGGTAAATTAAATTTTTCTAGAAATTTGTCTATTTTTCCAATTTTCTAACTTCCTAAAATTGTTCATAACCCTCTTTATTAGCCATTTAATGTCTGCATTATGATAGTTTTGACCTTTCTTTTATTTGAATAATTATTCACAAAAGGCTTTTCAAAGAAAGAATTATTAGCCTTGTTATTACTCTCTGTTGTGTTGTTATTTATTTTATTGATTTCTATCTTTATTGCTTTCACTTTTTTATTCTTATTTAGTTATTGTTTTTATAGTTTTTAACCCATAACTGCTAACCTTTTATCTTTCTTAATAAAGCATTTAAGACTGTAATTTCTCAATGAATCTTACTTTATCTGCACTGGATATATTTTTATTTGTAGAATTTTATTGGCACAAATTTTAAGTATTTTCTAATTTTCATAATTTCTTCTTGGCCCACAAGTTATTTAGATGAGAATATGTTGATTTCTCACATATGGACTTTTCTAATTATCATTTTGTTATTGATTTCTAATTTAATTGCATTGTGATAAGAAACTGTGGTCTGTATAAATTCAATCTTTTTTCCATTTCTGGGCCTTACACCTCAATTGTTGATATTTTTTTATAACCCAGAATGTGGTAAATTTTAAAAATATTTCTTGTTGGTTGAAAAGAATGTATTCTATAGTTGTTAGGTACAATATTCTATATCCTTATTCAACTAGAACCAGCTTGTTAATTGTGTTGTTCTAATCTTCTATCTCGTTAATGATTTTTTCAACTTGAACTAGGTACTTACAAGTGTAGAGAGCTCTTACATCTTTCTGGAGAAAGGAATCTTTTATCTTTATGAAATTACTCTATTTATCTCTTATAAAACTTTTTACCTTGAGGACTCTTTTGTCTGATATTAATATAGTAACATTTTCTTTTGGTTAATGTCTACATAGTATAATAGTTTTCATCATTTTATCCTAATTTTGGGGGAATCATTTTATTTTTATTTTATTATTTATTTATTTATTTATTTTGGTGGTACTGGGGTTCCTGGAAGCCCTTCTACCGGGCTACACTCTCAGACCTATTTTTACATTTTTATTTGGAAACAGGGTCTCCTAAGCCAGCGTGCGCGGCTGGCTTCGAACCTGGGCGATCCTCCTGTCTCTGCCTCCCAAGCGCGGGGATTACAAGCGTGCGCCACCACGCCCGGCCTTATTTTTATTTTTAAATGAACTTAGGAATCCCTTAGTAGGGCCTGATTAGCCACATTGAAATAGTATGCAACTTTATTTTTTTCACACTCTGGAGATTAAACCCTGGGCCTTGCACATGAAGGCAAACACTCTTCTGTTGAGCCATACCCCTAATCCAGAACCTTTTACTTTAAATATGACTTAAGTAAAGAAAATATAACTGAATTCTTTAAAACCGACACACCACCTGTAAATCTTTGCCTAATAAGTTGATCATTTAGTCTATTTCTACTTATTTCTGTTCTTGATATATTTGTTTATTCCCACCATTTTATTTTGTGTTGTATATGCATCTTGAACCTTCATTTTCGTTTTTTCTCCGTCTTCACCTACTTCTCTATTGATTTTTCTCTCTTTTTGTCCTTTTTATCCTCAGATAAGAAATCATACATACTTTCAGTGATTAGGCTAGAAATTTTAACTTGGATACTTACTATTTATCATCTATCTGAACAATAAACTCTTTAATTCTGGTCTCCTCCTGACTCCAGTGCCTTTGGCAGGTGGGCTTTCCAGTTCTACCTTGTGTTTTTTAACCCCTTACGAGACGATACTTGCTCTCTGTAGCCGGTGTTTATTACAGCCGACACGCACCATCTCTTTGCCCCTCCTTCCTGTCTACACGTCTGACCTTTTCTGCTTTGTGTCTTCTTGTGTAATGCAACCTTACAATTCCTTTTAGAGAGGGGCTCTTGGTGGCAGACTTTCTCAGTTCTTTGTTGTTTGAGATGTCTGTTTTTGTCATTATTTTTGAAAAACATTATGTGAATTTAGGTTGACAGTAATTTTCTTTGAACACATTAGATGATTCTAAACTTTTTCTGGCTTCCATAGTTGTTAAAAAGTATAGTTGTCTTTCTGAACATAATATTTTCTTTCTCTGGCTGTCTTTCCCCTTTTCTCTTTGTTTAAGGTATTCTGTAGTTCTGTTGTAATATGTCCAAACCGAATTTTCTTTTATTTATTCTTATTGAGATTGTTGGGCTTTTAAAATCTGTGGCAGGACAATCATCACCTTTTCAATTATTACATTTATTCTTTTCTTTCTCTCCTGTCTGGAATGCCATTTAGATGACTATCACAATATCTCCATATTTTATAACCTTTTATATTTTTTTCTCTCTTTGGTCTATTCTCTGTAATACTTCTTGGATCCTTCCTAATCTATTTTCCAGTTGTGGTTATTCTGCTGCTAAACCCATCGATTACGCTTTTAATTTCAGTTATTATACCTTAAACTTCTGGTAGTTCTTTTTAAGTCTCATTCAAATCTTCTAGTCATATTTTCTGTATATTTCAATTATTTTTCTTATTTCCTTCAAAATATTTAACATACTTATTTTATATCCTATGTTTGCTAATTCTAATAACTGAAGCTTTACAGTCTGATTCTGTTGTTGGTTGCCTTTTCTGGCCCTTTTGTATTTTGTGATTCTGATCATGTGTCTTATTTATTAAGAATTTATCAATAGTTAAGTTGTTAAGTCCTGTGTTGAAGATGAGTACCTCTCAAATAAATAAAATAAACTTGCCTTTGTTTCTGCCAGTTGCCTGGAAACTACATATTAAGGTTTACTTCATTTGTTTTTTAAAATACTTTGTTGCCTTCTTTTTTTTGGTGGTGGTACTGGGATTCTTGAAAGCCCTTTTACCTCCAGGCTACACTCCCAGACCTATTTTATATTTTTCTTATTTGGAGACAGGGTCTCTTAAGCCAGCGCGGCTGGCTTTGAACCAGCACGATCCTCCTGTTTCCGCCTCCCAAGCGCGAGGATTACAAGCGTGCGCCACCACGCCCGGCTATTGTTGCCTTCTAATTACACATCATAGTGAGATTCAAAGCAATACAAATCTATATGCGCACATCACTGGTGTGTGTTTATATCCACCTGCTACCCACCTCCCTCCCACAGATGTTGGTGAGATTGGTGGTGACACCTTTATTTATGGCCATAACATTAATTGACCTGTTTTCTTCCTCAGTCCACCTTGTCCCCTTCCCCATGCCTTCCTCTTTCAGTCTCCACCCACTATTTTACTAGTCTCTCTCCTCATTTCTCTAAAGTCCCTTTTATTTCCTATTTTCTTTCTACCTTTCACATATGAGAGAAAATATCTGACCCTTGCCTTTCTGAGACCAAAGGAAGTTCTTGCCTGGGCTTTTTGGACTCGCAGGCATGGTGTGAACTTGGGCCGCAGGACTGCTGGTGCTGGCAGTGTTACACGTGCTCAGATTAGTTTCTCCCTTGATTTAGAATCAAATCACAGAGCAGCCATTTTCCTTGGAATTCTCTGGAAGAGAGAAAGGCAGTCGGTTTATCTGTGGTTCGTCTTTACACAAAGGGTGCGCACTTTGTGGGTCCAGGCTTAGGCAGCCGCGGAGGGGCCTGCGGTTGCTCCTCGCTGTGTGTGTGCTTTGATCATCTGCGTAGCGCAAAAGCTGTCAAGGCTGGATTCCCACTTGCATTTCACCTCTAAGGATTCCTTACTGGAGCCAGCATACAAATGCATTTCAAAAGATTGGAAAGTACTTTGTTGACCATTTGCAGTTGTTTTCAGTGAGAGGGTGGTGCGGGATGCCTCCTTGGGCAGAAACAGAAGCCCCTGGGCCTCCGCCTGGGGGTTAAAGTTGATCTCAAGGGCTCCTTCCTGGTCCTCCTCTCTCTTTAGGCTGCATGCCTTCCCTTCTTAGACAATTTTATTTCTTTCTACAATTTCCATGCTCTTTACCAATCATCCCTGGGACTAGACCTCTGTATCAGTTTCCTGTGGCTGCTGAAACAATTTTGCTGAAACGGTCTTACTATAAATTTGGTGTTTGAAATGGCACACATAGGTTTTGTTATAGTTCTGAAAGCCAGAATTCTAATGTCAGTTCCACAGGGCAAACACTGAGGTAGCAGTTGGGCTGGGCTCCCCTGGGGCCTCAGGGGAGAATTCCTTGCTTCCTCCAGCTTCGTCACAGCCACTCATCCCGCTTTGGTAGTTAAAGCTTCCTCTGCCTCCTTCTTAGAGATTCTGACATTTGGGGTCCACCTGGATACTCTCCCGGCTAATCTCTCCATCTCAAGATCCCTAACGTAACCACTTCTATAAAGCCCTTCTGCTATAGAAGATAACATTCACAGGTACCAGGGATTAGAATCTCCGTATCTATGGGGGTCACTATTCAGTCTATCAAAACCTCCAACCTTCATCTCTGGATGCAGATTTCCAGTAATGAGTGTGTGTGTGTGTGTGTGTGTGTGTGTGTGTGTGTGTGTGTGATGGGAATTAAACCCAGGTGTCGGGAATCCAGCCCGACAGCTGACGGGGCTTGGCGAGATGATGAGTACCGAAGACTCGAACACAAACCCACGAGCCGGGAGTCAAGTCAAGCGAGATCTCATTCATTTCTCTCCAAGCAGTCCTATATATAGCACCAAACCACGAGGGGAATTTCCATGAGAAATAGCCTAGCCTATCCGGGATAAAGATCACTAGCACGCAGTTTACAGCCAATCCCAGGCCAGTACATGAGCCATTCATGTGTGTGGAAAGCTCCTTTAAAGGTAGAAAGGGAAAAACCGCTCAGTCTCCCCACCCATAATGAATGGGGAAACCACGCCTTCCTAGCTTCCTCCAGGCGCCATCTTTGCCCCTTTTTTGCTGAATCACTTTACTTAAAGTTTTGCCTTAGGCCGTAGGCCGCTCAGGCTGAATCTCCTTAGGCGCTATATAGACACACCCCATCATATCCCCCTTTTTCTTTTATTTTATCGGGACTGTGCCTGTCTTAGGTTGTCCCCATCGAGTACCAGGGATTACCCGTCATTGGATAGTACAGATCGATGCTGTACTTCCTGTCTTAGGTTTCCATGGCCCCTGGGAATCTTACCCATCACTGGCTACCAGCCCTTCAACATGCTTTGATTTTTCCCATCTGGGGAAATTGTAAGGCGGGAGAGGGGTGGCCATATAGAGGCGCTATATAGACACACCCCATCACCCAGGGGCATTCTATCTCTGAGCCACACACCCCCAGTCATATTTTATTTCTTTATTTTATTTTGAAACAGGGTCTCACTAAATTGTGGAGGGTCTTATTAAGTAGCGGAGGCTGGCCTTGAACCTGTGATTCTTCTGTCTCAGCCTCCCAAGTACTAAAATTACAAGCGTGCACCACCACACCTGGCTTAAATGCATTTTTTAAATTAAATTGTTTATATGAATAGAGACATCACCCCCCAAAGTTAACTATGGCCCCATATGAATACTTGGATTTTAAAAAATTATTTATTTATTAACTAAATTTTAGAAATTTTGTTTCATATCAACTCAATACTTAATAAAAACTGTGTGTGTGTGTGTGTGTGTGTGTGTGTGTGTGTGTGTGTGTGAATAGTCCAGGGGCATTCTACCTCTGGGCTGCATCCCCAGCCTTTTTTATATTTTGTTTTAAAACAGGTCTCCTCACTATGTTACTGAGAGTCTTGCTAAGTTGCTGAGGCTGGTTTCAAATCTGCAATCCTACTGTCTCAGGCTCCCAGGTACTGAGATCACAGGTGTGTACCACCACACCAGGCTCCATCAATTACTCTTTATTACTCATTAGGATTTATTATTAGAATTTTGCCAATGATTGTTTCTACTGCAAAGTCATGGTCTTTCCTACATCAGAAGAACGCTTAGTGTCTTTATAATCTTTTGGGGAGTTTAGTAATCTCCCCCATCATTATCTTCAGTGGCTATTCCAAACTTCAAGCTCTCTTATCATCTTTTAGCTATTTCCTTTCCCCTTTACTCACAGTGAAGGAGTTTTACTCTTCCTCCTCCTAAACACACACACACACACACACACACACACATATATACACAGACACACACACATCTTTTTTTTTTTTCCGGCACTGGAGATGGAACCCAGGGGCATTCTCCCTCTGAGCTACACCCCCAGCCCTATTTTTTATTCTTTATTTTGAAACAGAGTCTCACTCAGTTGCAGAGGGCCTCATTAAGTAGCTGAGGCTGTCCGTGAACCGCTATCCTCCCGTCTCCGCCTCCCAAATGCTGGGATTCCAAGCATGTACCACCACGCCTGGCTCACACACATCTTCTTGATAAATCTTAGTACTTTTATGTGTATGTGTATTTGTGTGGTCTGGGGATGGAATTCAGGGGCATTTTACATCTCAGCTACACCCTCAGCCCTATTTTATTCTTTTAAATTTTGAAACAGGGTCTCAATAAGTTGTGGAGGGCTTTGCTAAGTTGCTGAAACTGGCCACAAACCTGTGCTCCTCCTGTCTTAGCCTCCCAAGTACTGGGATTACCATTCCTGGCTAAATCCTCAATATTTACCACCATCAAATTACCTTTATCTTTTTTCCTCTCATCTCACCATAAGTACAGCTCTTCATTCTACCCAGGATTAAGTACTCGAGTGTGTTCTCATCTATTTCCCACATACTCAGAAACCTCATGCTCTCTACCACGCTTTCTCTCTCTCCCTCCTCCTCTCTGTGTCCCATGCACACGCACACATGCCCATGCCTACAACTCCCTCCTCTCTGATGACTTTTTTTTAATCAACATATAAGTAACTGAAGTGTTTCTAAATAGTAAACAAATGAGCAAACAAACAACTCTTCCTCAACCCAGTGTCCCTCTCAAAACCAAGATGCTACCTCCTGCCGTGAATGGCGTCTCCTCGGCAGGCATAGTTGCAGAATCAACATGGCAAATAAAGACTCCTAGATTTGACCATTACACAACCAGAGCAGCTCCGGGGGTCACTTTCTCAAAGTACCTGCTTTGCCTCCTTCCCTTTGTAGTCACTGGAAAACACAAAAGCTATACTTGCTGTTTCTCTTTATCTTCAGCTCACTTCTTAACTGACTTAATCTGGCTTCTTCCCCACTACCTCACTGCAGTGTTTGATGCTAGAGTTCCCGGTTTGCTTGCTCCTGGAGATTGAATCCAGGGGCATTCTGTCTTCAAGCTACACTTTTAGACCCATTTTATTTTTATTTTGAAACAGAGTTTTGCTAACTGACAGAGGGCCTCACTAAGTTGTTAAGGCTGGCTGCAAACTTTCAATCCTCCTGTCTCAGCCTCCCAAGTAACGGGATTACAGGTGTACACCACTATGCCTGGCTAGGTTCAGGTTCTTATGGCCAACTCTAATGGACCTCTTTTCTGCCTTTGTTTTACTCAACTGTTATTTGAAGTTAGACTATCACTTTCTTGAAACGCTTCCTGTAACTTTTGGCTCTTTTAATGGTCCTTCTTACCCCACTTGCCAGTTCCCAGAATCTTTCAAGGACCCTGGGTCTCTGGCCTTCCTCAGATGTGGGCGTTCTCTGGTTTCATCCTACAATCTCTATCCTCTTCACTTTTTTCCCGTTGCTTGGTGACATGGTTGAGATATGTGGCACTTTTAGGAGGGGTTCACACTTTGAGACAGAGAGTTTTGAGGGTGATGATGGGGAGGGAGGTCTAAAGTAAGAGGGAAAGCATAGTATAATTTGCCTTTGGAAATTCTTTAGCCCATAAACATAGTACATCACGTTCTCCCAGGATGTTTTCACAGTTAGTTTTCCTTCAGTGTTAGAAGAGATTATTGAACTTTATCTGAATACCCAGTTGTGACTATGTGTACTTGATTTGGATTTTTAACTATTTAATGTTAAAAACAAAACAGACATAATATCTCTATAAGACCAATAACCCAACTAGGATGATGCACAACCCAAGAAATGTGGAACCCGCTAAGAGAGAAGACTGCTGCCTCTTGTGTGCTCATTTGGGGACAGACGCTGCTTGGGAGGAATGGTGTGAATAAGTGTATCATTTTAATCATTGTTTTGCTCTTCTCCTATTGGTTTTTCTTTGGTTTGCCAGGTGTGTTTGGTTGGGTTTGCATTTGTCCTTGGGTACTGTACCACCTGTATGCAAATAACTCCATCCGTATGTCCAGTCTGGTCTCATACCGGAGTTACCTTCTAAAGCTCATAATAGCTTCATGTTGACACTCCCTAGACTGAATTTCTCATTTCCCTTAAGTCCTTATCCCTAAAACAACTCCTTGCTTCTCCTGCTGGAAAAAAACATTCCTTTGTGCCTCCCTGCTTTGTCTTTCCATCAGCATTCGCCTTCCCTCAGTCACTGTTGTGCTTCGGATCTGGAACATCCCCAAAGGCCCATGTGTTGAAGACGTGGTCCCCACAGTGGCAATATTCAGAGGTGGGCTTTGAAAAGTAATTGTATCATGAGGACTCTGACATCATCAGTGCCCTGATGAACTAAACATCTGAGAGCATTATTGAGTGGCGGTGGGAACTATAAGAAGTGGGGCCTGGTGGGAAGAAGTAGTCACTGGGGAGCATGTCCTGGAAAGGGGGTATCTTGTCCCTGGCCTCTTCTCTCTTCTCTCTCTCCCCACTGCCACAAGCTGAGCAACTTTCCTCTGCCACCCCCTTCTGCCATGATGTTCTGCCTTACCTTGGACCCAAAGAAATTGTGCCAGCTGATCATGGACTAAGACCTCTGATACTGCGAGCCAACATAAATCTTTTGTCCTCAAAGTTGTTTTTCTCAGGCATCTGTCAAGTGATGAAAAGCTGACGTACACGATTGCAGAGTCATATTTGTTCCACTTTCTTACAATTGCTTAAGCCCATCCCCCTTCCTACTTCCCCAGCACCCTGCTCTTGCCTGACCTCATACTATTGTCATCCTTCCCTAGAATTATAATGATAGCTTTAAATTGACTTTCCTTTTCTATCTTATCCTTGCTTCATTCCACTGTTAAGAAAAAAATATGTAGCCAGGCCTGGTGATGCACACTTGTAATCCCAGCATTTGGGAAATGTAGCTCTGCCTTGTAATCCCAGCATTTGGGAAGCTGAGACTGAAGGATCATGGTTCGCGGACAGCCTCAGCTACTTAGTGAGGCCCTTTGCATCTAGTGAGACCCTGTTTCAAAATAAAGAATAAAAAATAAGGTTGGGCTGTAGTTTGGAGGTAGAATACCCCTGGGTTCAATCCCTAGTACCACAAAAAAAGGAAGGAGGAGAAGGAGGAGGAGGAGGAAGAGGAAAGAAGAAGAAGAAGAAGAAGAAGAAGAAGAAGAAGAAGAAGAAGAAGAAGAAGAAGAGGAGGAGGAAGAAGAAATAAACCTTGGAAATAAGATCATGAAAATACAGTATGATAAGAAGGTGTTGTTTAACAAGTCTACCCACTAATTATCTAATTGGGGAATGTACTACCATTGGACCTTATCATTATTATAAGAATTTATAAGGTAAGGAAGGGCTTATCACTGTACAGTTATATGTGAACTTGTAGATTTTTCACTTGGTAAAGATGCAAAGAGTTTGTCTGGTAGAAGGGGTCATCCTAATGTTTTATTGATTTAACACTCTCCAGATCTGTCACTGACTTGAAAAGATGGAAATCTCATTTGAATTCCTCTCTTTATGACCCTTATAGATCTTCATTTCTTAAGTTTCTTAGAACCAGCTTAACAAAATAACTAGTTCCTGGGTTATTTAATGAGTTAAATAAATGTATTTGTGTGTTTGTGTGATATTGGGGATAAAACCCAGGGCAGTCTACTTCCAAGCTATATCCTTCACCTTGTTTTATTATTTTATTTTGAAATAGGGTCTCACTAAGTTGTGGAGGACTTCATTAAGTTTCTGAGACTGGCCACAAACCTGTGATTCTCCTGTCTCAGCCTTCTTAGTACTGGGATTACAAGTGTGCACTATCACACCTGGCTAAATAAAATCTTTGGCCAATATCCATTCCTTTTTTTAAATGATGTTTTAAGGTTCTAATGTTCTTCACATATTCAGTATAAAATACAATAGATAAACAATAGGAAAAAGACTCTTCAGAAAAGCACTCATTGTGTCTCTCTGACCTAATACTCTAAGGAGAATAATCAATGAACTTAGGACAAGGGAGTTGTTTTTAGTTTAATAGCATAAAAGTAGAGGATGGGAGGGGCAGGCACAGGTGAAGGAGTCTAACAAAGTCTAAAAGTCCATGTACATTATGAAGAACTGTATAATTAGAAATGTAAATGTATTGAAATATAAGCTGTATGTGCTGGGCGTGGTGGAGCACGCTTGAAATCCCAGCATTTGGGAGGCGAAGACAGGAGGACTGAGGTGTGAGGACGGCCTCAGCTACTTAGTGAGGTCCTTTGCAACTCAGTGAGACCCTGTTTCAAAATAAAAAATAAAATAACAGGGATGGGAGTGTAGCTCAGATTTAGAATGCCCCTGGGTTCAATTCCCAGTACCGCAAAAGAGAGAAAGAAAGAGGAAGAAAGAAAGAAAGAAAGAAAGAAAGAAAGAAAGAAAGAAAGAAAGGAAGAAGGAAAGAAAGAAAGAAAGAAAGAAAGAAAGAAAGAAAGAGAAATATAAGCTGTGTGGTATTAAAAGCAGACCAGCAAGTATAGACATGTACAGACATAGCTTTGTCACTTTCATTTCATTATGAGGGTAATAGTATAAAGAGAAACCTGCAGTTTGCTATTTTGCCTGGAATTCCTGAACTTTCACCAAATGGTCAGTTTTGAGTTTAATCACCAGCTGCAGAGTTTAGAAGACTAGAATTAGGATCTGGATTCAGGACCTAGATGGCCTTACCTACTCTTCATGCTGTGTGTTTGCTTTACAGAGAGCTGTAGATGTTTTTCTGTTCTTTGAAAAAATAAATAAAAAGAAGAATCTATAATAAGCATGTTCATTTGAAAAAACATGGTGCTTATTACATTTCTCATAACTCTTCCCAAATTATTTTAAGTTTTATACTCTATTCAAGGGCAGAGTGGGTGTTGGTTGGGATGTGTTCAGAGCTGCTGCAACTCCAAAATGGTTTTCATGAGGCAGTCAACTTGTGAACAGCTTCCCTTGCAATGGTCTTATATGGGCCCAGATGATTCCTACAGAACTGTGCCCTGCAACGACAGCATATTGAATTTAAGAACCTTATCAAGAAATTGCTTTTCCTAAAGCATCATCTCCTTTGGTATTGCCCACATGGAATAGAATATTCATCTTGCTTCTGTTCTGGAACTCCACTACATATATTTAGAATCATGGGGAATTATCAATAATATAAATAATTTTTTGAGGTTGATGGAGTCAAGTTTTTCCATGGCTGCCACATTGTCATGGTTCTTAATCAAGTCTGGGACCAAGCCCATGACGCAGATACTGACACATAGGGGTGTGAGGCAAAGAATTGTTTTGGGCCTGTACTTGTATTCCAAGATGGAGGGCCAATCTTGGGGTAATCCCCAGCAGATCAAGGAAATGATCACCACTGTGACCCCAGCAGATCCAGGCTCAGGTGCCAGCGAACATCACACCAAACCTGGGAATATCTACTGTACCAGTATTGGGAAGAGGCTTCAAAATGTATTAATGTACCAGTATTGGGAAATATTTCCAATTTTATTTATTTATTTATTTTTATTTATTTTGCGGGTCTGGGGATGGAACCCAGGGGCATTCGACCTCTGAGCTACACCCCCTGCCCTATTTTTTTATTATTTATTTTGGAACTGAGTTTCACTGAGTTGCAGAGGGCCTCACTAAGTAGCTGAGGCTGTCCGCAAACTGCGATTCTCCGGTCTCAGCCTCCCAAATGCTGGGATTACAAGTGTGCGCCACCACGCCTGGCTTATTTCCAATTTTAAAATATATTCTCGGTAGTAAAAGAAGCCAGAAGCTTCAAGGAAAGGGCTGCAGATCTCCAGGCGCCACGGGTGATTAGCGAGAGAATAGAAAAAACCCAAAAGCCTATGACCTTTCTACATTTCTAAAGAGAGGCAAACTTCCTCAAGGATGTGGGGGAATCCCAGACTCCAAATAAGCAATTTAACACATTTTGGAGTGTAACAAAAGGTATGGGGGTCTGGGCTGGAGACTGAGCAGGTCATCTACATATCAAACAAGCAGCCCCAGAGATCTAGTCGGGTCAGAAGACTGGTTATAAAGATCCTCTGTGTCCAGGAGTCTCCTGCGGCTTGTTTTGGGTCATCCCACTATGTCACTCGGTGGGGTAGTGCTTTACTCTGAGCTCTAGCTGTCCCTCTTTCTAATGGTGCCATAACAGTTACAACCTATATTTTTATCTTTGTAATAATAAACTCCTTTAAATCTTAAGCAAGAGTTCAGACTAGTGCATATCTATCCTAAGTCCAGGGCAAGGACCTGCGGTTACGGAATAATCTCCAGGAGCATAACCGGGGTCCCCGGGGACAGTTCCCCAAACCATAACAGGTCAAACCGGAACATCTACTGACCTGGATAGGAAGTTGAGGGACATATGGTGGGAATATGAAGTGTTTGTGAGGGTATGGCAGGAGGTTTGGCTAGAAGAGCAGGCAGAGCCAAAGCCACAAAAGAGATGAAAGCATCAGTCTAAGGAGGGCAAATGTCAGACCGTAACATTTTAAAGGGCCAGTGAGAGATTCAAGCAGAGAAAGAACGTGATCAGATAAGCAAGTCAGAAATGATTTATTAGTAGCAGTGTGGTTCCAAAGTATAATTCTCAAAGAGTTAAAATCATGAGCCTCTTATTAACATAGAATGGGAATGGATTGGCTGACTCACAGGGTTGTGACTATGAGACATGCCCTCTCCGCTGAAGGGTCCTCCTGGCTGGCTCGCCAACCTCTGCAGCTAAGCGCACTCAAGGGGTGGTCAGCTTTAGGTCTGGGCTTACTCAGTGTCACACTCCGTGTTGTTAGAGATAGGAAAAGAAGTAACAGGCTACAAAGGAGATGGCATCCATTTCTTTCTTTTCTTTCTTTCTTTCTTTCTTTCTTTCTTTCTTTCTTTCTCTTTCTTTCTTCTTTCTTTCTTTCTCTTTCTTTCTTTGTGTGATACAGGGGATGGAACCCAGAGGCATTCTTCCTCCAAGCTCTACTATTTATTTATTTATTTATTTATTTATTTATTTATTTATTTATTTATTTATTTTGGTGATACTGGGGATGGAACCCAGAGGCATTCTACCTCCAAGCTACACCCTCAGCCCTACTTTTTATTCTTCCTTTTTTTTTTTTTTTTGGTGGTGGTACTGGGTTCCTGGAAACCCTTCTACCTCCAGGCTACACTCCCAGACACCTATTTTTTATATTTTTCTTCGGAAACAGGGTCTCTTAAGCCAGCGAGGCTGGCTTCGAATCTGCGCAATCCTCCTGTCTCCGCCTCCCAAGTGCAGAGAGTACAAGCATGCACCACCACACCAGGCTTTTATTCTTTATTTTGAAACAGGGTTTCACTGAGTTGCAAGGGGCCTCACTAAGTTGCTAAGGCTGTCTTAGAACTGCGATCCTCCTGTCTCAGCCTCTCAAATGCTGGCATAACAAGCATGCACCACCACGCCTTGGCAGCATCAGAGTTCTTGAAATGAGCCACCAACCATCAGATCTCACTAAGACTATTAACAGAGAATTTTGCATGGGAATTGTTCACCATCCCAGACAACTACAAGGTGATTTTTGTGCAAGGAGGTTAAGTCCCTCCTTGCATAAAAATCCATCACTGTCCTTTTAAGCCTGATTGGTTTAAATGCAGGAATGTGTCAACTATGTGGTGACAGGAGCGTGGCTAGCTGAAGCCATAGAAGAAGCTAAGAAGTTTGGGGCAGTGAATAACATCTACCCTTTGCTTGGGAGTAATGCAAAAATTCCATATCCAAGCACCTGGACTCTCAACCTGACACCTGCTATGTGTAATGCTGGGCAAAGGAGATGCAGCAGAAGAGCTGAACTTCATGGCCGATGTCAAGGAGCAATGCTGGTCTGCCACATGTCCTCCAAAGCAATGCTTTTTCTCTTCCAATGTGCTATTTTCTTCATCCAACTCTCCTTCTCCTGTTCCTATCCCATCCCCATTACCCTTTTCCTTCTTTCCTTTTTCCATCGTATTTATTCTTCAAGAGTCAGCCCAGGCATCGCCTCCTCCACAAGCCTCCTGAGCCCGGGCCGGGTCAGGGAGGTTCCCCTGTGCTCTCCAGTGCTGACACGGGAGCCGCAAGCGCAGCCATCTCTGCGTGGCTTTGTTTACTTGCTGGTTTCTGCAATGAAAAGCTAGAGTAATCATTCAAGCTAGGAATTGATTTGACTCTCCATTGAGAAAATAGGCAGATAGTTGCCTCATCTGCCTCTGCAAAGAAACACTTAAAAAAAAAATAGTATTGGGAATTTAACCCAGAGCATTATACCTCTGAACTACGTCCCCAGCCCTATTTTATTTTGAAACAGGGTCTCACTAAGCTGCTGAGGGTCTCTTGGTTACTGAGGCTGGCCTCAAAGCTTGCAATCTTCCTGTCTCAGACCCCCGAGTATTTGGATTACAGACTTATGACAATGTGCTCAGATAAAGAATCACTTTTTATAGTAAGATTAAGTTGAGCTTATTGGCTGTCAACAGTGTGCTAAATATAAGCAGTTTGATGTAGTAATTTAGCCATGTTGTTTAATTTAACCATTATGACACATGTTCTTTTTCTTGGTTGCTTCTTAATGTTACAGCCAATGAAAAAAATAAATGGAAACATATTTTTTAATCATACTGTTTTCAAGTAGAGGTTATTCTGTGCTTTCCTATCAGATAATCATTAGTATATTCAGAATTTTACTCACACTTCAAACTTTGTCTGTCATCAAAATAAGCAGTACTGACAAACAATGAACGCACTCCCATTTTCTTCAAGAAATCTAGGGGAAAGGATTTCTAGCTTTATTTAAGACCAAGTCCTCCGCTAGTGTGTTGTGTTTCATAGTTCTTGGATAACAGTGCACAATGAAGCCTCACCCAGTGTACTGTTTGGCATCCACTGTGCTTTCTCCCCGACCACCTCAAAGTGTGCCTCATCTTCCCAAGAGAGATTTTAGTATATATTTTTCTATTGACAAATGTCCTTCTTGAACTTTTCTTTCTTGGTGTGTGTGTGTGTGTGTGTGTGTGTGTGTGTGTGTGTGTGTGACTGGGGATTGAACCCAGTGGCAGTTTGCCTTTAGAATCCACCCCAGACCTTAAAAAACAAAAACAAACAAACAAAAAAACCCAGCGTCTCACTAGATGGCAAAGGGCCTCACTAAGTTCTTGAAGCTGGCTGTGAACTTATGGTCCTCCTGGTTATACGATTACTGGTATGCACCGCCCTGCCCGGATTTCTTGCACTTTTCTAAATGCTTTTCTTTGTGAAACAAGTTGGTTCTCCTTTGGTAAAAAGCATTATTCATGAGCAAAACTTCCTAGTCAAGTTTTCTAACTAGGTGCCATGGTGCACACCTGTCGTCCCGGTACTTTGGAGGCTAAGACAGGAGGATTGCAGGTTTGAGGCCAATCTCAGCAATTTAGCAAGACCCTTAGCAATTTAATGAGGCACTGTTTCAAAATTAAAAAAAAAAAAAAAACATTTGGGGGTGTAGCTCGGCAGTAGAATGCCCCGGGTGCAGTCTCCAGTACCAAAAAGAACAAGAAAAGTTTTCCATTCTAGTCCAGGAATAAACCTCCTAGACATCAGTGCTGAGTCTCAACAGTATAAGGAAAAGCACAATTGCATGAGGATTAGAGCCTCGTATGTGTTTTGACTTTAGTCTCCAGCCAAAGCAAAGATGGCATCAGGGTAAATCCTCTTATGATTTAACTTGCTTTGAGCCACCCCCAGATCTCAAGGTTTGTGCTTAAGTGTATTCAATCTATGCCCTGACATACTCTGAGTGTCTAAATCTTTAAGAAAGTATACCGTTCTAAAGATTTAGAGCATATTATTCTCTCATTCCATGTTAGAAAAACATTTTCAGGAAGGCTAGAATAGCATTGCTTGATAGGCCCATTTAAACTCCTTGTTTCTTTAGCTAAACTCTTTCTATTAGCAGACTCCTCTCAGAAGATTTTTGTTTGTTTGTTTCAAAAACAAAAGCCTCAAGTGGTACGAACATTTCTGCCTTGCTGTAGTAGGATTGGCTGGATCAGTAGTTTCCAAACAAAGTTCTGAGTGCTCTGACGTTTCCTTGGAAACCTCTCAAAATCAAGAAGGATGAGTGGAAGGGGCTCCCCACCCTAGTTTCTATATGAGCAGCTCTATTTTTGTCTATTTTATATAAATTGGTCTCTAACACAGATTTCATTTGGAAAAAAGGTTCCATGGCTTAAAGATAAGCCTAAAAAAGGAAAGCAGAACTAGAATACTTTTCTTTGGATTCAGCAGTTAGCTTACATTGCATACAAATAAAATAGGCTTAAGATACCATATTGCTGTTGTTCAAGACAGTACCACATTTTAAAGAATGTTCATTTATTCTACAAATATCCACTGGGCGTCTCCTGTATCCTGTGGTAGGTACTAGGAGACAACCATAACATAGGCATGGTACAATCTGGGCATGGCAGTGTTCATCTGTGATTTCGGTGCTTGGGAGGCTCAAACAGGAGGATCACATGTTTGAGGTCAGTCTCAGCAATTTAGCAAGCACTCAGCCACTCAGTGAGACTGTGTCTCAAAATAAAAAATAAAAATAGGGCTGGGGGTTTAGCTAAGTTTAGCTCAGAGGTAGAATACTTCTGGGTTCAATTTCTTCTACCATGATGGATAGATAAATAGATAATTTAAAAAGAAAATAAATAAAGATGGTACTGCCAGGTATGGTGGCGTACTACTGTAATCCCAGTACTTGGAGGCTGAGACAGAAAATCACAGGTTCAATATCAAACTCAGCAACCTAGCAAGACCCTTGGCAATTTAATGGGATCCTTTTTCAAACTAAAAAATAAAATAGGACTGGGGGTATTGCTCAGAGGTAGAACATTCCTGGGTTTAATCCCCAGTACAACAAACACAAACAAACAACAAACAAAAATAGACCTAGCCCTTGCTCTCATGGACTGGGTAGTCTAATGGACCGACAAGCAGTGAAATCAATAATTATCATGCACTGTGATAATCGGTTCTTTGGTGTGTGTTGGGAAAGGGAAAGACTGGGCAAAGTAGGGAAGGAGGAGTGCTCGGGAAATAGGAATTGTATATGTAAAAGCCTGTGGGTGAGAGACCAGGGCTCTTGAAGGACTTATGGGAAAAAAGTATTAAATCTGGAGTGTAAAGCACAGGTTAGAGAAATCTTGTAAGCAAGGTTGAGAGAGAGCGAGCGCTGGGTGTGGCAGTAAGAGCTGTAATCCCAGCTACGCGCACCCATAATCCCAGCCACTTGGGAGGCTGGGGTAGGAGGATCAAAAGTTTAAGGCCAGCCTGGGCAACTGGGCAAGACTCTGTCTCAAAATAAAATTAATGGTGGGGTAGGGAGAGGTTGGGGATGTAGATAAGTGTGTAGAGCACTTGCCTAGCATACATGATTCCCTGGGTTCCGTCCTCAGTACCTAAAAAAAAAAATTTTTTAAATAGAGTTCCAAGTGAGAGATGTGGGTCTCTTGTGCTAAGGGAGCAGAAGAATTCACAGAGAGACCTGGCCAAATTCCAGAGACAATTTAAGTTAAAGAGTATGATGGTTGATAGTATAGTCACTGGGTATGGGAGGCGGTATCAAAGATGCTATTCAGCTTTCTGGCTCAGGCAACTGATTGGGTAGTAAAGCCACTTGTGGAGACAAGGGTCTTAGGTCAGAGGGTCAGGGTCATGGGGAAGGTTATGAGATTTGCTTTGGATGCATTGGGATGCATTGAGTTGGGGAGCTCGGTGGGGCATCCACGGGGAGATGCTGAATAGGCAGTTATTTGACAGGTGGCTTTGTGGGCTCGAAGGCAGTCTGAGTTAGGGTTACAGATGCGGGAGCTCAGGGAAGAGAAGGTGGTCACACCCCAAGAGTGGAGTAGAGACAGCTCCTAGAGTGTGTGGACTGTTCAAAGAAGAGTGCCTCAGAGATGCAGCTGAGAAGTAGAAGACAAGTAGGTAAATAAAAGAATGTGGTAACATAGAAGACAAGAGATGGAAGGTCTTCAAGGATGGGTGAGAAATAGACCGATGTTGCAAAGGTCAGAATCCGAAAAGTGTTTTCAGAACGCAGGTCTACAGTCGGTCAGAGACATACTCACAAGTCTGATTCCCTTTGGTCTAGTTGGTAAGTTTTCTATACTAGTCCAGGAACAAACCTCATGTGAGACAGTACAAAATTAACTTGAAGACAGGACACCTTTTGTTCCCAGGGGTCTGCTATATCAGTGTATAGTTTTCATAAATACTAGAGGTTTAAAAGCCAAACAGCTAATGATGGACATATCTCTACTCACACAGACGCAGGCACACAGCAGCAGTATTTTCAAGTGATTTTCCTAGCTGCTCCCCCCAAAGGGCAAAAGTTCCATCTGATCTACTTTTTAATGTAGTAGGATGTTGGTATTATGTAAGATATAAATATAACTTGGAAATAAATAACCAGAAAAAAATGGGACTCAAATACATCTTATAAAGTGGTGCAAAGTCATGCTAATTCAGTTACATTTTCCCACCTCTTCTCTTTATTCTCCTTTCCACCTGCACCTTTTGGGTCCATCTAGAGGGAGCTATGGTTGCTGGTAAGTACACTGAGTTTGGGATTTTCCCCAGAACGGTGAAAGAGTGTTTCCTACAAGGTAAATGGTTTTTGCAGAGAAATGTTCACTACTCTATAAGCCAGGTGGCTGGAAGGGAAATTGGGCAGTATCTAGCCTAACTGGCTTCCTTTTATAGTTGAAGAAATTAGGTAGAAGGAAATTAAGTAACTTGGACAACAGCACTTCTGGCAATGAGTGGGAAGCAGAAATAGGTCTACATGTATTCTGCCCTGTTTGTATAAAAATGATCTTAGTGATGACACAGAGAACTAAAATATGTTCTGTCCTATTTTATAGTACAAGACTAAATCTTCTCATCTCAAGTTGTTAAGCCATTCAGATATAAAATGAAAGAAAAATTTGGTTTTGAATTCTCTTTTATTTCCTGTTTCACTACCCTTTGTGCAAAAAAAAAAAAAAAGTTTCCAAAGAAATCAAAGACTGAGTCACTGATTTTTTTCTGTGATAGCTATTAAACTGCATTGCCTGAAGGTTTGGGGTCCTTCCCACTCAGGTTTGCCTACCACTTCTTTCTCAACAAGTGCCAATACCTTGACCTTCCGATGAGATGTCAGGACTTCATGTGGCTGCCTGGTGAGGGCTGGAAATGGAGTGGGAAGATTGAGCCAGGCAAACCTGTTAAATGCAGCTGTCCCTGGGTTCATGGAAGAGAGGGAATGGAATTCTAGACAGATGCTGCAAGAAGTTCAATGTGGTGGCAAAGGAGCTTGGAATCTTGAACCCATGGAAGACGGCGAGACAGAAGGAAAGACCTCGGATGTTGAAATGGGTGGACCTGGCTTAGAATCCTAGCTATGTCTCTGGCTAGCAATAAGAGTTTGCAGATTTATCTCCTCTAAATCCTCAGTTTCTCCGTCTGGAAAGTGAAGTTGGAAAGATGCAGGGAAATAATATATGTAAAGAACCCAGCAGTGCTTGGAAAATTTTAGTTTTTCTTTTCTTTGCCTTAAATACCTCTCTCTCTCTCTCTCTCTCTCTCTCTCTCTCTCTCTCTCTCTCTCTCTCTCTCTCTCCTCTCTCTCCCTCTCCCTCTCCCTCTCCCTCTCCCTCTCCCCTCTCTCTGTTCTCTCTTCACATTCCCATGAAACAGTTCTGCTAAACAAAGACTCAAGCTTTTCCTGAACTGCCCTTGAAGAAAACCTCCATGGAATTTGGACCTACAGCTTCAGAAGAACTTGGCATGTTAAACCAACAGTAGTGTGACAAGTGAAAATATTATTTATGACAGAGAAAAATTACCTGCAATTTATAATACCCAGCTGACCCCAAAGAAAGTTCTTTGTTTGCTGAACAGAGTGATAGGTGTGAGGATGCAAAGTTAAGGGTATTAAGAGAACTAAATGGTTCTGCATTAAAAATATGATTAGTTGATTGATTGCAGGGAGGGAGGGCAGTGTCAAAGGAGAATGAGGAAGACAAGCATAGTGGCACATGCCTGTGATCCTAGTACTTAGGTGACTGAGACAGGAGGATCACAGGTTCGTGGCCAACCTCAGCAATTTAGTGAGCCTGTGTTTTAAAATAAAATAGTAAGAATGGCTAGGAGTGTAGCTTAGAGATAGAGTCCCCCTGGGTTCAGAAACACACACACACACACACACACACACACACACACACACACACACACGGAGAATGAGTGAGATCCAGAAGAACCAGAGACCACTTAGAGCCCATGTGTGGGCAAGACTGAAGGGTGAGAAGGTGGGTGAAGAGACTTTGTGGGGAGATCCCAGATATTTCATGGGATTTCTGCTGAACTTTGCTATGAGCGGCTTGGCACATTTGCATAGATATATGCACAAAATCTACAGTAAAATCTACGTTTCTTGTCACCATGTTGGGGAAGATGAATTTGTTCTTATTGAGAAGTACAGGCGTGCTGAGTCCCATCTCGTGGGTTCTGGGAGGACAGGGCTGCTCCCCAGGCGCAGGCCCTGGCACACCTGGATCACATTGCTTAGACATCAGCATCCTCTCCTCTGGCTAGAGAAAGGCATTATGAGCCGGGCGTGGTGGCGCATGCTTGTAATCCCAGCATTCGGGAGGCTGAGACTGGAGGATCTTGGTTCGTGGACAGCCTCAGCTACTAAGTGAGGCCCTCTGCAACTCAGTGAGACCCGGTTTCAAAATAAAAAATAAAAAAAAAACAGGGCAGGGTGTGTAGCTCAGAGGTCGAATGCCCCTGGGTTCCATCCCCAGACCCGCAAAAGAGAGAGAGAGAGAGAGAGAGAGAGAGAGAGAGAGAGAGAGAGAGAGAGAGAGAGAGAGAGAAGGCATTATGTTTAAATAGCAAAAAAAAAAAAAAAAAAAAAAAGCCGGGCGTGGTGGTGCACGCTTGTAATCCCCGCGCTTGGGAGGCGGAGACAGGAGGATCGCGCTGGTTCGGAGCCAGACGCGCTGGCTTAAGAGACCCTGTTTCCAAATATAAAATAGGTCTGGGAGTGTAGCCTGGAGGTAGAAGGGCTTCCAGGAACCCCAGTACCACCAAAAAATATAAATAAATAAATAAATAAATAAATAAATAAATAAATAAATAACAGGGGGAAAAAAACACCTAGAAACTATGGCCATTAGGCCCAGGACCATAGGGCTCAGTTCTTGAGGTTGAAGGTAGAGCTTTATCTGGAAACGGATCACAAAGTCCAAAAGATTTGGCTTAACCCAGAACTTCTCTGTATACCTCATAAAGTGGTCATAAAGCCTCTATCCCAAATCGTTCTCTCCTGAAACAAGGTTGTTTATTAAGATTTATCTGATGCTGCAACATTTGTAAGGGGAATCAAAGAATAAAAGTGTTCAGTAAATCCTAAGGCAGAGACCTACACTTGCCTGAGAATTTTTTTCTGCGCCCAGGAAATCAACTGCAGCGGCTTCCTGAGCTCCCTGTGCAGGAATGGGCTGATGGGCTCGATGTTCAGAGCTTCCAGCAGAGCTCGTGGCCCATGAGCTCCACAGCTCTACTTCCCACAAGTCACAGTAGAAAAGAACTGTTTGCAAGCAAGGAACAGCTTAAGAGAAATATCAGAGAAATACACACACCTTGAAAAACTGCTAGGTGAAATTGAATATGGAGAAAGATGACAGAGCCCAGGAGAGAATCTAAGAGACTTTTAAGGCTTGAGAGCTGAGTCTAGTCTAGAATACTGCTTTGAAATCATGGCTACTCAAATGGATCCAGCTGCAGGGATTTGTTGCTGGAGTTGAATTGCTTGAAGCCTGTAATGTCACTTCCGGAGAGTGACCGTTTTAATCGGTGAATCCGTTTTTACAGAATGACTCCAGGTGCAAATGAGTGGAAGAGGGTCTACCACAAGCATAACAAAGGCAGCCTAAACACGCTGTAGTGAACTGTTACATAAGCCAGCCGTAAGAACCAGGCATCAGGTAGAGGAGAGAGCGCAAGATTTAGTCAGATGGCCTCTAGGAAAACCCAGACTCTGCTGTCTGCTGCCGGTCAAGCAGCAGATCACTTTGTTTTTGTGAATCTCAATATCCTCTGTATCTCACACAGTTGTTATGAGGCTCACTTGGGGAAGATGCAGATGAAAGCACTTTTAATTTTTTTCCAATATATGTTTAAGGCAAGAAACTTGGAAAACAGAAAAAGACAAAGGAAGACACCCAAGAAGTAGCTATAATCTTACCAACCAATATGATAAATAGTACTTTGTTAAGTCTCTTTCAATCTTTTTTTTTTTTTTTTTTTGGTGGTACTGGGGTTCCTGGAAGCCCTTCTACCTCCAGGCTCCACTCCCAGACCTATTTTATATTTTTATTTGGAAACAGGGTCTCCTAAGCCAGCACACACGGCTGGCTTCGAACCTGCGCGATCCTCCTGTCTCTGCCTCCCAAGCGCAGGGATTACAAGCGTGCGCCACCACGCCCGGCTTAGTCTCTTCTCTTCTCTTCTCTTCTCTTCTCTTCTCTTCTCTTCTCTTCTCTCTCTCTCTCTCTCTCTCTCTCTCTCTCTCACACACACACACACACACACACACACACACAAAACCTCCTTTTTAAAATAGCATCTTAACTGTACACACTATTTTTGTAGTCTGCATTTTCACTTAGTAATATACTGCAAAATATTTTCCATGCCAATAGACTTCTATCACGTATTTAGGAAAGCACTTTTAAAACTGTAACTGGACATTCAAACATCAGCCGTTATTGAAGCCCAAATGAATAAATGCAGTCATCTCTCCCTTGATATGATATGTACAAAGGTCATCCTACATTGTTCCATTGACACATCTTTAGAAAAAACGTGACCAGAGCCGGGCGTGGTGGCGCAGGCTTGTAATCCCAGCATTTGGGAGGCTGAGACAGGAGGATTGTGGTTCATGGACAGCCTCAGCTGCTTAGTGAGGCCATTTGGAACTCAGTGAGACCCTGTTTCAAAATAAAGAATAAAAAAAAAAAAAAAGGGCTGGGGGTGTGGCTCAGAGGTAGAATTCCCCTGGGTTCCATCTCCAGTATTGCCAAAAAAACAAAAAAAGTAAGAAAGAAAAAACATGACAAGAACAGATCATTTTGTCTACTTTTTCTTACTTCTTTTCTGGTCTTTTTTTTTTTCTTCTAACTAGGAAAGTGGAAGTTGCAAAATAAGATTTCTGTTTTAGCACCTCTTACTTTTGGGGGGGGGGGTGGTACTAAGGGTGGAACCCAGGGGCCTTCTACCTCCGGGCCACACTCCCGGATCTATTTTATACTTAATTTGGAAACAGGGACAGGGTCTCACTAAGTTGCTGAGAGCCTCACTAAGTAGCTGAGGCTGGCTTTGAACCTGCGCGATCCTCCTGTCTCAGCCTCCCAAGCGCTGGGATTACAAACATGCGCCACCACACCCGGCATCTCATACTTTAAATGCCTTTGATGCATTCTCTTCAAATTTGCTTTGCAGCCAGGCATGGTGGCTCATACCTATAATTGCAGTACTTGGGAGGCTAAGACAGAAGATCACAAGTTTGAGGCTAGACTGGACAACTTAATGAGATCCTGCTTCAAAAAATTAATTTTTTTAAGGCTTGGGGGTGTCACTGAGTAATAGAACTTCCCTTGGTTCAAAACCCAGTAAGCCCTCCCCCCGACATTTGCTTCAGCAGTGATGTAAGGATTCTGATGAGAGATGTAACCTGTGCACCATGGTACTCCACACTATTATTTAAAAATAACTACTCAGAAATCTAGACTCATCGCCCCTCAGTTTTCCATGATTAAGTGAAGCGCGCGCGCACACACACACACACACACACACACACACACACACACACATACACACACACTTTATCAGTGCATACAACCAAAAAATAAATTGCAACCCTGATCTGGAAATGGTATAAAGCGCTGAGTGGATCTGGCCGAGGATGTGTGGCCTCTTCTTCCCTGCCTCACCCGACCTGCATCAGGATTTTGGAGGTGTAGGTCATGGCTCTAAAAAAATACATTGTCAGTATTTATGTACCGGAAGCAAGTCACTTTTCTTCAACCTTGGTTTTCTCACCTGTAAAATCTCAAGAGTAGAATAGATAATCTCTGAACTTCTATGGGACGAAGGTCTCATTGGAAACCCAGGTGTGCATTTTGATGGTACAAGAGATAAAGTGGTCAGATAAGCCCTGGAACAGCCACTGACTACCCACCCCACGTGCCCTTATTCCCTGATCCCTCCACGTCTCTGACTGGTCCCCGCACCCTAGTCTCTTCTAGATCCCAGTTACTAAGAGGTCTCCACAGGTATCAATTCCGAATGGTCAGTACCCAACTACCATTCTTATTTATTTATTTATTGGTGGCACTGGGGGTGGAACCCAAGGGCTTTCTACCTCAGGGCTATATTCCCAGACCTATTTTATATTTTATCTGGAAACAGGGTCTCACTAAGTTGCTGAGAGCCTCACTAAGTAGCTGAGGCTGGCTTTGAACCTGTGCGATCCTCCTGTCTCAGCCTCCCAAGGGCTGGGATTACAAGAGTGCACAACCACGCCCAGCCCAACTACCATTCTTAAATGTTCTGAACATCATCCTTTCTATATGGAGCTCTTCTGGATTTCTGCTGCATAATACATAGCTGGTTACCACAAAGGCTAAATCATTACCCCTTGGGCCTGAATCCTCTTAGGTTCATAAAATTAGAAACTGTGTTTTATTTATTTATTTATTTTTAATAAATAAATAAATAAATTAGAAACTGTTTTAAACTGGCTGTTTATATGTGTAATGGGTGAAAGTAAAGTGAAAACCTTAATAGAACTTTGTGAATATTATCAAATTAAGTATAAAGTTAATTAGATATATTTATTTTTCCAACTGTATATTGTCTTGCTTCTTTAAAAATAAAGAATTTTTAAAAGTTTAGTTCTAGACTTTAAAACAGCAGGACATGTGAATGTATCTTTTTTTAGTATTTGTTGAGGTACAAGTCACATGCCATTAAATTTGCTCATTTAAAGTACACAATTCAGTGATTTTTATTATGTTCTGAGCTTTGCAACTATCATTACAATGTAATTTTAGAACATTTGGTATCACCCCCAAAAGTTGATACCCCTTCATAGCCACTCCTCATTTCCCCCACCCCTTAGCTCTGGAAACTTTCTATTTCTAATCTCTATGGATTTGCCTGTTCTGGACCATAACATCCTAGAAATGGAATCACATACTATGTGGCCTTTTGAGATAGACTTTTTTTCACTCTACATATACATATATATATATATCCACTTATAATCAAGATATTATATACATATATATTCGATGTGTTCAAGGTTATGAATGCATTTCTGATGTTTGAACCAAGTTGAAACAGAAGCAATTGTTGGGCAAAAGCTGGAAGTGTAAGTTCTGGTGTCCTCTGGCCTATCTGGGAGCCAGATCTCCACTTCCTGGCCTGCCCTTCCCAGGCAGTTTCCCTGGGTTTTCTGGTCTGATCTTTTTTTCCAACCCCAAACAAGTTTCTTGTCAAGGATCTTAATCTGTGGAGATTTGTTTTACTTAAAACCTCACAAACTCCCTGAAAGTAAGGAATCATGAGCAGCAGGGACTCAAAACATTACTACCACCAATCATAATCGCCTTTAGAGACTAATTCCTTAACAGCAAGAACAATTTTCATTCTGAACCCTAACCAAGGGCTGGGCTTTGTGCTGAATGCTTCGTTTCCGGTCATGCTTTCTAACCAGGGAGGTGCATCTTGACATTTTCATTTCGCAAAGGTGAAGTCAGAGGTTCAGAGAAGAAAAGCAACATCTCCAAGGTGATCCATCCATCAGATGGCAGAAGTTCAGTGTCCACCAGATATGCTGGATTTCAAATTCCCACGCTCCTAATTATTTCATCCCATAGAAACCCTACGTTTCCTATATTTTAGATTCTATAATTGAGGTATACCTTAAAATTGATGTTATCTTAAATTAGTATTGGCCTTTCTTTGTAGAACATAAAATAATAGTGTGTCTTACAATTGATTTTATCTTCATTTTTATCAAAGCTGGTACTAATTGCTCTTCTAAGGGAGTTATCCTTCAATAATATAATGTATGGTATTTGTGACAAAGGTCGGAGGAGAGGAGTTGGTTTTGAGGGGGAATTACCTGCTCAGTATAGGAAATATGTAGATGCCTACCTTCTTCTTCTGTGGAGAAAAGTGACCTGGTGAATGCTACCCTAAAATGCTTTAGTTACAAACAGGGCTGCTTGAAATTTCTGTATTTCAGTGTAGATCAATGACAATCTGACAGCATCAGTTAATGAGGTGTCAGTCAAACAAATTTAATTTAATTTTGAAAACATCATAAAAGTCTTAAATGGCAATGTTCCAACTCTGAAAAACTTGAGGAATCACTGACCTATGGCAAAATAATATTAGATTATTATTAGATGTATAATTGCAACGCCTCGTGTATTTCTGTATTTTTTGCTCACATTTTTAGTAAAATGATTATAAGTGAATAGAAATGTTTTTGCCCCGATAATTCCCCTCCCAACATTTTGCTGGGTTTTATAGTAGAGGCATTCTTGTGTTTTTGTTTTTAGTTCTAGGGATTGAAGCCAGGGGTGTTCTAATTCCAAGCTACACCAAGCCTTTTTTTAAAAATTTGAAACAGGGTCTCACTAAGTTACTGAGGCTGGTCTTGAACCAGAAATCCTCCTGTCTCAGCCTCCCAAACGCTGGGATTGCAGGTGTGCGCCACCGCGCCCCGTTTATAGTAGAGGGATTCCAAGTGGGCGGCTCTTTGTACTTGTTAGAGCAGAATGAAAGTTACGCAGACGGAAGGAAAGGGCAGGAGGGAGCCGTGGAAGTGCCACCTGCAGTGTTGTCAGGGTCCCCTCCACACTTCCTTCTTTTCCTTCTGGTGTTCCTCTGCACCAGGGCTCAGGACTTTCCTGTCCTACTTGGATATTTACACAGTTAAACTAGAGTCAGGCCTTTTTTTTTTTTTTTTAATCTGGACCAATCCCCCTTAAGAAGAGGGGGGAGGGAAGGAAATAGAGGGCGAGAAAGGAGTGAACAGGAAAGAGAAAGAGAAAAGATCCAGCATTCACTTACAATTATTTTTCTCATCCTCTTCTGCTGTCTCCCGCAGCATGTATAATCCAGGCAGAGTTTTCGAGTCTACCAAGTGTCAGGCATTATGTTGGAAGCAGGTGATAGAAGGAGACAGGGCAAATCCTGTTCTCTTGGCACTTCTAGTGGCGATGACAGACACTAATAAAACTATTGCACAAATATATTATTACAAAATGGGACACATTTTATGAAAAAAATTTTAAAAAGTACATGAGCACAAAAGAAGGGAACCTACAGTAGCTTGGAGGTCAGGCAGATTTTCCCAGAGGAAACTGAAAGGTGAGAAGAGGCCATGGAGGGAGGAATCTATGTGGCACCAGACGGGGTCACATTCAAGACCCAGAGCCCAGCAGGGCCTCCTGAGGCTGAGGATGCTCTCCAATTAGCTGGAGAAGTGGGTGAGACCTGTAGGCCTCCAAGGCCACATTAAAGATTTCTCTCATTAGAGTCCTAACTGGAGATGAGGAAGGGCTGAGGAGGGTAATGTGATCATCTGGTGCCTTTAAGGGCTTCTTCTAGCCCTAGTCAGGCCTGGTGGGACACATCTGTAACCTCAGTACTTGGGAAGCTGAGAATCGCAGGTTCGAGGCCAATCTCAGGAACTTAGTGAGCCCTTGTCTCAAAAATAAAAATAAAATAGGGCTGGGAGTATAGCTCAGGGGTAGAAAGCCCCTGGATTCAATCCCTAGTAACACACACACACACACACACACACACACACACACACACACACGAGCTCCCTCTGGTTGGGTTGCTGAGAACAAGCTGGAGGGTGGCTCTTGAAGTGATAAGACATGGATCCTTGTCCCACTTTCCCAGATGCCGATGACTAAGGCAACACTGACGTCATCTGGTTCTTGGTCCTCGTGAAGTTATCTGTGTCTGTTGAACCTACCTTACACGGTGTGATATTCAGATAAAACGACAGGTATGGAAAGTGTTTTGAAGAAGCTCAAAAGGAGACACAAATACAAAAATTAAATCTGGAGAGAAAGGCTCCTGTGCTAATAATTACAACCCAGCAGCTGCCCCTTGGTAAACGCGTATCTTGCAGTTGCCCCTGACAGTAGCAGCACGGGCGAGGCATTAATGGCCTTAGTCTAGAGCTGAGCAGGCTTAGGAGGTTAAGCAATTTTCCCCAGGTCACAGCTGCCTAGTGTGAGAACCAGTATTCAAAACCAGGTATGGCTGACTTTAAGCCACATCTTAAATCATTCCTCTTATATCTTCAATCTTCTCTTCCTTTATCACATTTATTGTGAGAACCACATAAAACCCGAGTGCTTAAAATAAAACCCTAGCTCATTTTGCCCACGCATCCTATGTATGAGCATGCCTTCGCTGGACAATTGGAATGACAGCAGATAAGAGGCAAATGTCAACATGAAGGCAGGTCAAGCTTCTCAGACATGTGGGGAAGCCTGGCCATGAAACATCTGGCTGTGATTATTCTATGTGTTGCTTTATGGGCACCACATAAGTTATGATTAGATAGATTTTTTTTTACTTTATATTTTGGCAAAAATGAAAGCAAGTAGATTAGGATAAATATGTACATATATTTTTTTCACAACAGAATTGGGCCTGATAAACGTATCCACAATAAAATTGGACTTGTTTTCTGATCTTTGGGCTTCGTGGACTAAATTTATAGGAAAGGGTCAAATATGAGAAATTCCAAGTTGTCATATGTCTCTACTTCCTCATACCAAAATAAGCCAGTTTTGATGAAAAAATTGTATAATATAGAGTGTAGATAAAAGAACAAACAGACTCTTTTAATAACATGAGATTTAAGAATTAAACATAGCAGGCAGAAGATCCTGTAGGCATTTGAAGTGATATTTTACAATGGTTCGCTAAAGGATGTTTTAAGCCTTGGTTTACATAGCATGATACTTTATATAGTATTCTTTATTCTTGGAATCCTTGCGAGAGAAGATATTGTGTTGATATAGATAATTATCTCTGCTTCCTTCCTAGCTGGCCAGGTACAAAGGGAATAAACAAAAATAATATCTAGCTCTTAGGAGAAGTAGGAAAGAAGTTTAAAAGTAAAGGCCACATAAAACAGAAATGAGAAGTATTTTGAGTAGGATAGCCTTATATTATGGATCTCCTAAAAGATAAGCACGAGTTTAAAATACGTCTGAATGTTTTAGCTTTCTGAGAATTAGCAATTTGATGGCTTTTCGTGGTGATCTCTATCACAGTGTGTAAAATGGCCAAGGGTCTTCTATTCATTTACCAGTTACTCTTCTTTTAATCATATAATGGGTGGTGCTGTATTTATTCTGCATTTGTCAGGCTTCTGTGGGAGACTTGGGGCCATTCACAAGGCAGAGTTCCTGCCCTTGCATTACTTAACATCTGGGTGGAGGAGCCAGACATCCAAAATGATTAGAGGACAAAATCAATACAATGACAAATGCTCTATTCAGGAAGAAATGGCAGAGGTGTAAAGGGAAAAATGCTTCTACTGCTTTTTTTTTTTTATTTTTGCGTGCTTAGGGATGAAACTCAGGGGCATTCGACCCCCCTGCTCTATTTTTTATTCTTTATTTTGAAACAGAGTCTGAGTCGCAGAGGGCCTCACTAAGTAGCTGAGGCTGTCCCCAAACCACAATCCTCCAGGCTCAGCCTCCTGAATGCTGGGATTACAAGCGTGTCCTGCCACCACCCTGGCTTCTACTGCTCTTTTAAGGAAGCTCCCGTCCTACAGAGGTGGAATCTGCTAAATGGACACTGCCTCAGGAAGATAAGCACTAGCAAGACTTTGACTGATGACTGGGAAGAACTGAACTGCAAGCCCGATAGAGCCAAACGATTAGAAGCCCTCTGCTCAATCCAGGGGAAAGCGGATAAAGATGAAGACCAGAAGGAGTGGTGGGGCTGGGTGTGGCGGTGCACACTTGGGAGGCTGAGACAGGAGGATCGCAGGTTCACAGCCAGCCTCAGCAACTTTGTGAGGCCCTCTGCAACTTAGTAAGAACCTTTAAAAAAAAAAAGAATTAAAAAATAGGGGTGGGGGTATAGCTCAGTGGTAGATGGCCCCTGAGTTCCACCCCCAGTACCACACACACACACACACACACACACACACACACACACACACAAGATAGGAGAGAGGGGAGGAGCAGGGCTGATGTGAAGCCCTGAAGGCAATAACAACACTCACCATGTCATTTTGAAATTGTTTGCATCAAACAATTTCTTTTGTTGTCCACCCCATGCTGGAGAATCGAGCCCGGGCTTCCTGCATGCTAGGCAAGTGTTCTACCACTAACTTACACCACCAGCCCTCAAAACTTGCTTTGAGCTCTCCTAGCACACCACCTGTAGTAAATTCTACTCTTGGCAAGAATGTTTTGGGCAGGGTAGTTTGGTGGTGGTGAAGGCAGCGTGTGTGTGTGTGTGTGTGTGTGTGTGTGTGTGTGTGTGTAGCAGGCAGAGGAGGCCATGAGTACCTCCATCTGGGAAGAGCTACCAGAATCTCAAAGGATCATGGACCATGGGGTTGTACCCAGGTGTCAGGAAAAGAGACCCAGGTGGAACCCCGTTTTTACAAATGAAGAGGAATAGGATCCACACTGAGAGGTGGTGGCGTCTTGTGGGGAAGGAGGGCTGGAGAAGTGAGTTTTGATTTATTTATTTTTCTTTTTTTTGTTGAAAGTAAATGGTATACATTTAAACTGCACTTGGTGTCCTCCCCCCCAATTCTCCCCCCCCCCAACAATGAATACCCAGGGTAACCTTGCTATATTCATACTTTTACACATATTTGGAAGTAGCCCCTCATTAATCAAGTTCAGCCTCTTCCTCTCAAACTTCGCTGAGGTTTCCCCTCCATTATCTGGAGTCCCTCTGGTATCCCCAGTGCTCCCTAGTTTGGGCATGTGAGAGGAAACATATGTCCCTTCTCTTTCTGTGTTTGGCTGATCTCACTTAACAATGCTCCCCAGGACTTTCCATGTTCTTGCAAATGACATGATTTTGTTCTTCTTTATAGTTGAATAGAATTCCATCATGTGTTATTTCCCATAATTTTGCAAACCATTCATCTGTTGATGGGGACCTAGGTTGTTTCCATATTTTGGCTATTACTAATTGTGCTGCTATGAAGTGAATTTTGATTTAAATCTTGGAGGGAATGTTTTAAGATTGTTGCAGGATAGCAAGTGAGCGATAGGGAGAGGCCTAGCATGTGTGAGAATATTCGTGCACGCCTGCACACGCACACACACCAACACACACTAAGTGTACAAAGGTCATGTTTTGAACATGGCTGGAAATCCTCCATTTTAAGATCCTTTACTCTTTATCTTAAAGGAATGCATTTTCCATTCCTTTCTAAGCTTTATATGGCTCAATAAGAAGGTCCAGACCAAGGACTTCCAAGCTTGTTTATAAACAACAGAATCTTATCTGATTAAAGACAACACAGGTGCGAAACTTAAGTTGCCCTGCTTAAGAGAGCAAAGGCCGAGTCCTCTGGAGTTTCCTCACACCCATCCCTCAGAATTCCTAGGACTCTGCAGAGCACAAACCCCAAACCACCATCCTAGAAACCAGGCTGGCTCATTGGTCTCTTTTCCTCACCAAAATGCCTTGACCTTGCCTGGAAAAATTCCACTTAAAAGTTTGTGCCAGAGAATGAAAAACGTGGATAACACCTATTGTTGGCAGGGGAATGAAGAAACGCTCAGGCATCAGTGGCGAGAGTCTAAATTAGCTCAGCCCTTTTAAAGACAATTCACCTAAGTTTTAAATATATGAGCTGTGCAACCTTGCAGTTTTACTTCTAGAGATCCATCGTATAGAAATATCATCTCTCTGCTCAGAAGTGTCTCTGCTCAGCTGTGCAAGCATGCTTATTACTGATGACTGCTAAATCTGAAAAAAATTAAATAAGAGAATGGTTAAATATATTATACTACCTCCATATAATGGAGTAATGTAGTATCATTAAGCGAAAGCTTAAATAGACTTAAATGCATTTGATATAAAAGGGAGACCTTAATAGGGTGTAAAGGAAAACTGCAACTTACAAAAAAAAACAAACAAACATGGTTTAATACCTTTTTTTTTTTTTTTGGTGGTATTGGGGTTCCTGGAAGCCCTTCTACCTCCAGGCTACACTCCCAGACTCATTTTTTATACTTTTTTAAAATTTGGATACAGGTATCTTAAGCCAGCATGGCTGGCTTCGAACCTGCGCGATTCTCCTGTCTCTGCCTCCCAAGCACGGGGATTACAAGTTTACGCCACCACGCCCGGCTGGTTTAAAAATCTTTCGAACAGCTCTCGGCCTTAGCGCCATCTTTGTGGAATCCTCTGCGCCATTAGAACCAAATGGAGGAAGAAGTGAATGCGCAGACTAAAGCGTAGAAAGACGAGGCAGAAGTCTATAAAGCAGAGCGTGCACCGTGAAGGTCAAAGAGGCAGAAACAAGGATGCCAGAGGCCGGCGCCCCCGCTGCGATGTTGGACTGCGGCTCCTGACCAGATCTGTCCCGGTGTTTCTGGAACTTCCGTCCACAGTCACCTCTGAGGGAGACCCTTGCTCATGACACACCGCCCCCTCTGGGCCTTTGCGCTGGGTCTTTGGTATCCAGGACTAGTTCTCTGTTGTGGCTGAGTGTAACGTGTGTACAATAAATCATCTCTTCTGCTTAGCTTAGAATTAAAAAAAAAATGAACAAATCCAAATTCTATAGAAATGAGTGTAAATACATCTGATTATAGAGAGAGAAATAACTTAAAAATAAATGGTTAATCTTAGGGATTCTGTCTTCTGGAGAAGAGGAATATACACAGGAAGGGGGACATGCACATTTAACTCTATAGATATTTGAATTTTTAATAAAAACATGTAATAATTTCATAATTAGAAAAGCAACAAGGAAAAAGATTTTTAAAAGCACTACAAAATATTTTTACTATTTTTAAGATTTGGTAGGTTTTCTCTTTTCTATTAAAAAAAAAACCCAGATAATGTACCTTGTTTCCCCTTTTGCTTTGGCTACTAGGATATTCAGAGTCAACACGTGGACATAAGAAATCTAGCAATAGCTGGGCGTGGTGGCGCACGCTTGTAATCCCCGCGATTGGGAGGCAGAGACAGGAGGATCACGCAGGTTCAAAGCCGCTCTGGTTTAAGAGACCCTGTTTCCAAAAATAAAGTATAAAATAGGTCTGGGAGTGTAGCCCAGAGGTAGAAGGGCTTCCAGGAACCCCAGTAACACCAAAAGAAGAAGAAGAAGAAGAAGAAGAAGAAGAAGAAGAAGAAGAAGAAGAAGAAGAAGAAGAAGAAGAAGAAGAAGAAGAAGAAGAAGAAGAAGGAAGAAGGAAGAAGAAGAAGAAGAAGAAGAAGAAGAAGAAGAAGAAGAAGAAGAAGAAGAAGAAGAAGAAGAGGAAGAAGAAAGAAGAAGAAATCTAGCAATAGCCGGGCATGGTGGCGCATGCTTGTAATCCCAGCATTTGGGAGGCTGAGACAGGAGGATCCGGGTTCATGGACAGCCTCAGCTACTTAGACTCTGTTTCAGAAATAAAAATTAAAAAAAATAGGAGGTAGAATTCCCCCCCCGCCCCCTTCCATCCCTAGTACCACACACACACAAGAGAAACATAACAATAACACTGACTTTTAAATTTAGAAGTTTTTTTGGGGGGCAGTACTGGGATTGGAACCCAGGGGCATTCTACCTCTGAGCTATACCCCCAGCCCTATTTTTTTTCTTTTAACAATTTTTTTATTGAACATAAATAGTATACATTTAAACTATATTTGGTGCCCTCTCCCCTCCGCCCCCGTTTTCCCTTCCCCCCTCCCACCAATGGTTGTCCAGGTTAACCATGTCATATTCATAATTTTACACATGTTCAGATGTAGACCCTCATTAATCAAGATCAGCCTTCCTCCTCTCCTATGTTTCCATTCAAACTTTGCTGATATTTCCCCTCCATTATCTGGAGTCCCACTGGTATCCTCCATGTTTCCTAGTTTGGGCATATTAGAGGAATCATATGTACCTTCTCCTTCTGTGTTTCAGCCCTATTTTTTTATTCTTTATTTTGAAACAGGGTCTCACTGAGTTGCAGAGGGCCTCACTAAGTAGCTGAGGCTGTCCGCGAACCGTGATCCTCCTGTCTCAGCCTCCCAAATGCTGGGATTACAAGCGTGAGCCACCACACTTGGCTAAGATTTAGAATATTTATATATTTCCCTTTCCTTCGCTCCTGTGTTTCTATCTGCAATCAATTAACTGTTTTTCAGGTTCACTTTTCTAGAGATAGGTCATAAAGAAACAAACTCTGAGCACCTTATTCTGGGCAGTCTACTTTTCTCTGAGCACCAAATTCTTCAGGGTCACATTTGGGCTGAGAGATGAAGCATTTACTGTTTCTACTCTGATTATTCTCTCATATAATTTGAGGTGTCCACAAGGAAGAATCTCTATTCTTACAGCTATTTCAAAATATGTGGCTCTGCTTTGGTGTTTCATTTTGCTTACTTCAAATGTAAGGATCTTTACATTTTAAAGGAGCAAGTCCTGTCTTCATCCTGTTGATAGTGGGAAACCACTGAAGGTTTTAAAGTCAAAGAGTAATGTGATCTGAATCATATTTGAAAAAAGAATGCCTGGCAGAGGAGAAAATAGACTGGTGTGCGCAGTTAAGACTGGTAGAGTGGTTAAAAAATTGATGGTTAAACGACCAAAGCGATTTAAAGTCTGCATTTGTTGAAAGGGTACATATACCATTTGTCAGTAATACATGGTTGGATCATTAGTTCTGAATGTGGGCTTGTTAGGCCCACAGGTCCATAAGATTAAAGTGATGAGGACATTCCCACCTCCCCAAGATGGAAATGTGGCACCGACAGAGGACACGGCTCGAGGGCCACACCTGGTTCAGGCCTCGATTCTGTCACTTACTACCTCTGTCACCTTGAACAGTCCCTCAGAAAATGTCTTCATTTGTAAATAGGGAGGAAAAAACACCAACTTTCAACTTACTTTCAACTTTCATGGGTGGGAGAGTAAAATTAAGAAAGGAATATTTATCCATCCTAAGGACCAAGTGTGACTTTTACTTTTCATCTTTTTATACTATTGTCCTTTGTATGCTCCTCCCCCCAAATGAAAAGGGTTTAAGGATGTGGCTGTTGTTTTTAACGTGAGTAGCCCACAGTGTCGGGTTCAGGTCTTTTGGGCCCTGAACAGCTTGCAGACACCACAGCTGGTCAGCATTCTCCCTTCAGATCTGGGAGTGGTGGTGGGGGGGTCACACAAAGAAATGAAAATCACCTGACTGGCAACTCCCCCCCAGCAAGGAGAGGGGCAGACTCCTCCTTCCCCACAGCCCAGCCTGGACCCCAGACTCCCAGCAGAGCCTGAGCTCCAGAGTTGTGGGCCTGCCCTCTCCCAGGCCCCTGTGCGTGCGTGTGTGTGTGTGTGTGTGTGTGTGTGTGTGTGCGCGCGCGCGCGCGCGTGTGCAGGGCTCACTCTCCTGGGCTGTGTTTGGAGTAGTAATTTCAGTGCGCTCTGAGGTGGCAGCTCCAAACCCAGGGATGCTGCAAAACAGATGCCACAGGAATCAGTGACTCAAAAAATGTTGCCAAATTAGCCAGGTGGCGCACACTTGTAATCCCAGCATTCAGGAGGCTGAGACAGGAGATCGCAGTTCATGGACAGCCTCAGCTACTTAGTGAGGCTCTTTCCAACTCAGTGAGACCCTGATTCAAAATAAAGAATAAAAAATTGGGCTCAGAATACCCCTGGGTTCCATCCCCAGTACCGCAGGAAAAAAAAAAAAGTTGCCAAATTAACATTGGTGTTATGTGTGGGGTATATCTCAAATGCATTGGGATCAGAACTTCAGTTAAGACAAAGTCTTTGTTACCCCCCCCCACCATCACTCCTGAGATATAGGGAGGTTCTCATTGGCTGAGCTTGGTGGGATGCTCTTCATGCCGGAGGGAGAAAGTTAACCATGTTCTAGTAAAAGTCTTGTCCTTGCAATATTGAAGTACAGAAGCTGTAAACACAGTGGTTTTCTTAAAGGGCAGGGTCCTTGCTTCATCTCTTCCTGCTCCTTCTCTCTTGTCTACTAGAACAAAAAGTATCCATTAGTGAGATCCTGTTTCAAAATAAAAAATAAAAAATAGGACTAGGGATGTAACTCGGAAGTAGGATGCTCCTGGATTCAATCCTCAGCACCACAAAGAGACAGACAGACAGACAGACAGACAGACAGACAGACAGGCGTGGTGGTGTACCCCTGTAATCCCACTACTTAGAAGGCTGAGTCAGGAGGATTGCAGGTTTTGAGGTCAGCCTCAGCAACTTAACGAGACCCTTAGCAATTTAGTATGAACTTGTTTCAAATTAAAAAGTAAAATAGGATTGGGCTGTAGCTCAAACATAGAATGTCCTGAGTTCAATCCCAGTACCACAAAAATGAAGGAAGGAAGGGAGGAGGGAGGGAAGAAGGAAGGAATGGAAGAAGGAAGAAAAAAAGGCTTTTAAGGTCCTAAGCACAATGGATGGAAATAGACCTTTACAAAAGTACATTGTAATTTTTCTTTAGAACTTTGGGACAAAGAGAAAATTATGTAAGCTTCTAGAAAGGCAAAACAGGTCCTATACATAAAATTTAAAACCCAAAGAACTTCAAATTGTCCACAGTACATTATAAAGAAGACAAGTAGTAATACTTCCAAAGCTCTGAAGGAGGCCGGCATGGTAGTACACACCTGTAATCCCTGTACTTGGGAGGCTGAGATAGGAGATAGCAGGTTAAAATCCAGTCTCGGCAACAATAAACAACAACAAAATAAAAAAAAATAGGGCTGAGTGAAGCCAGGCATGGTGGTGCACGCTTGTAATTCCAGCATTCGGGAGGCTGAGACTGGATTGTGGTTTGCGGACAGCCTCAGCTACTTAGTGAGAATCTCTGCAACATAGTGAAACCCTGTCTCAAATAAGGAATAAAAAAAAGTAGGGCTGGGGTGTAGCTCAGAGGTAGAATGCCCTTAGTTCTATCTCCACTACTGCAAATAATAATAATAATAATAATAATAATAATAATATAAAATAAAATAGAGCTTAGTGCATAGCCCAGCAGTAGACTGCCGCTGGGCTCCTTCCCCAGGCGCCTGCACGTGCACACACACACCATCCCAAAACAGAAATATTAGTAGCTTCATGGCCAAGTTTCCACTGCAATTTTACCTTCTATTCCAACCTGAGGACAGAACGCTTGAACGAGCCTGTCCAGATTGTAATCTGTCTCATGACCACTTGCTGATGGAGTTCCTGCTCTCTGTTCCGTGTCCTGCTGCTTGGCTCAGTGAGGACACTCATTTTACCACGAAACTTTCCATTTAAGCCTACATCTCAGAGCTAGAGGTAAGTCAGAAAATAAAGAGCATCCCTTACCTTCTCACCAAGTTTCTGCCTGACTCCAACCCCAGGCTCACCAGGCACTGTTGCCAGGTGACCTGAGCGTGCAGAGCCCCAGGGCTGGCTACGGCCAGGCCCACTGATTCCCTCAAAAGAGCTCTTGTAAACTCTTGGAGAATCTGAAGACAAGACATCCCTGAGGTTTTAACCAACAGTATAACTGTGATTTTTCTTTTTTTCTTTTTTCTTTTCGGAACTGGGGTTTGAACTCAGGAGCGTTCTACCAACAAGCTACACCACCAGCCCTATTTTTTATTCTTTATTTTGAAACAAGGTCTCACTAAGTTGCACAAGGCCTCACAAAGTAGCTGAGGCTGGCCACGAACCTGCCATCCTCCCGTCTCAGCCTCCCAAGTACTGGGATAACAAGTGCGCGCCACTATGCCCAGTTTAGCTGCGATTTTTCTTTAGGCAGATACTAAAACTAAACGCGGTGGTGTTTAGGTATATAAACATCGGTGATAAAAACCATAAAGAAGGTAGGGAATGATTAACACAAATGTTTGAATTAGTATTAACCTCTGGGCAGTCACTGAGGGGAAATAAGCAAAAAAAGATGCAATTGAAGTAGGTGGATGGGCTTATAATAAAGTATTATTAATATTTAATTTTTGAACTAGGCTAAGTGATATTATATCAGTATGATATTATATTCGTCTTTAAACTATAAATGGTACATACATATATGTGTGTGTATGTATATAGAGAGATAGATAGATGATAGATATAGTTGTTCTGGGGATTGAACCCAGGGACATTATATCTCTGAGCTACACCCCCAGCCCTGTTATATTTTTTATTTGGAAACAGAGTCTCACTAAATTTAGAGGACCTTGCTAAATTGCTGAGGCTGGCTGTGAACCCATGATCCTCCTGTTTCAGCCTCCCAAGTACTGAGATTATAGGTGTGCACCACTGCACCTGGCTAAAACTATCCCTCTATTTTAACAAACTCTTCTGAATGCAGTAAAACATAAAATGATTAATCCAATGCCATCACCCATCGGGTGGATTTAGTCAGCAGCCACATTGATCCTTGAGCCACATCAACCACAAAGTTGTTTTCATCTTGGAATTTTGAATAAAAGACGTTGGACCATCTAGTCCAACATTCATTGGACTCACTTGCTTTACTTCCTGGAGATGTTTTCATAGGTTTTTTTTTTAATCTTTTTGAAGGGTGTGCTCCAGTTTTTCTTCATTGGCCTCGATAATTTCATTCTGCTCAGATATATTAGGTACATATATGGGGCAGGTTAGTAAATGGGGAAACCGAGGAGCAAACTCTTTTATTCTCAAAGCCATCCTGCTTTTAGTTCTCTCCCAGAATGTATCTTGGGGTTCACTCAGGTCAATGTTGTGAGTGGACTTGGTGACTTGCAATCTTTTTGCCCAGTTGGATCTAAGCTGACTCACTGACATATTTCTCAAGTCATCCATTGGTTCAGTGAGTAATGTCCTGGAAGAAACATGAGTTATGCTAGTTATAATTATTCCTTCACCTTTCCTGGAATGCTTTTGAAGGCGCCAGACATCAGCAGTATCTGTCATCAGGAGCTCTTTTGTCTGCAGTTTCTGTGATTGCATGCAGCTAATTCACAGCAGAGAGAGTTTTTCTTCCTGAGATGATGGCTTTCCTTCTATAAAAGGTAGCCACTATTTAGCCCAACTGCAGAAAGGAAGTTGGCACAGGTTCTGAAGAACTGATCAATTCGATAGCCTTTCTTCTTGAACAAGTGACTTTTTCTTGATAGGACTAGAATTTTACTACAATTCCAGAAGTAGAGTAACTTGTCAGCTGGTCATTTGTAACCAATAAACTGAAAAGATTATCTATCTGTACTTAAAATTTGAATATATTAAACAAGACTATAATTCTGAAATTGTGTCTTACAAGTTGAATGTCCTAGCCAGGTGTGGTGGCACATGCCTGTAACCCGAGCATTTGAGAAGCTGAGACAAGAGGATCACTGGTTCAAAACAAGTCTTAGCAACTTAGCAAGACCCTCTTCCTTCCTTCCTTCCCTCCTTTCTTTCTTTTTCTTTTTCTTTTTTTTTTCAGTACTGGGGATTGAACCTAGGGCGTTCTACCTCTAAGCTACACCCCCAGCCCTTTTTTTATTCTTTATTTTGAAATAGGGCCTCAGTAAGTTGTGCAGGGTCTCACTAAGTAGCTGGGGCTGGTCAAGAACCTTGTGATCCTCCTGTGTCAGCCTCCCAAGTGCTAGGGTTACAAGCATGTGCCACCACCACCACGCCCAGTAAGAAGACCCTATTTCAAAATTTAAAAAAAGTGCTGGGGGAGCAGGGCATGGTGACACATACTTGTAACTCCAGCACTTGGGAAGCTGACACAGGAGGACTGCTGGTTTGTGGCCAGCCTCAGCAATTTAGCAATGCCCTCTGCAACTTAGTGAGACCATGTTTCAAAATAAAAAATAAAATAGGATTGGAGGTATAGCTCAGAAAGTAGAATGCCCCTGGGTTCAATCCCAGCACCACCAAAAAAAAAAAAAAAAATAATAGATAAAAAAAGGGCTCAGGTCAGAGGTAGAATGCCCTTAGGTTCAATCATAGTAACACCACACACACACACACACACACACACACACACACACACACACAATTGGTTGTCCTATGGAATTACATCCAGATGAGATTTTTTTTTAAGTTCTTAACAGCCAGAACAGAACAAATAGCATGAAAGAACTAGAAACCTAAGTCAGAACCAAACCTATTAATTTATTGTCTGTCTTCATAGTATAATGAGAAAATCATCTGCTGAAGCCCTGAGGTGTGAGTATATTAGCTAGACCTTTTTGGAGTTGCAAAAGACAGAAATTCTTTCGTATAAGCTCAACAAATATAAGAAATTTGTATAATAAGGACACAAGAAAGTCACAGAAGACAAGGACAAGAAAATATGGTTTGCCCTCAAGCAAGGGTTAGAACCGGGAATTAAAAGCCCAGGGACTATTTCTTAACTCTGCTCTTCTCTGTGTATACGGATCATTTCTTTCTCTGTCTGAAAAATCAGCTTTCCTTGCTTCTTAGTGGAATATAGCCACTTCTGTGTTTTTTCGATATTAGTCAAAATAGTAAAAACTATGCTGAAGAAATAAATCCATCCACGAAGGTTTTTCCTCCTCACACATGTCACAGGTTTTTTTTTAATGTGATGGGAAACTTTTCTCTATCCTATAATTATGTCATTTAAAATGTATGATGTCTAAGGTCTCTGGGCTGGGGAGCCAGACAGGGAAAGCATGAGGGGTGATCCAATAGTCCTGCCTGAAGGTGGCTCGCAGCACTACTTCCCACTGGCCAGAGCCTGGTCATATGTCCCTGACCTCACTGCAAGGGAAACTGGGAGTTAGTGAGCACTGGCACTCTCAGGTACATCTCCAGTCAACAAGAGCCCACCAATCAGCCTGAACTCCGTACTTTTTGGTGTTTCTCTTAGTCCAAGTGCCTGGAGAAGGCACTCTGACCCAGCTTTGGCCACGTGCCCACTGTGATCCAGTCTGCTCAGTCTTAGAAAAAAAGAGATGTTAAGCGGAATGGGGGCAGCTTTCCATCACTTTTGACATATGGCTCAAAGGTGGAAAAGAATGGCAGTAGTCAGCAAGGGAAGACCCTCCAGACAATTGTTGTTCATGACCTACAGGCAGGTTTTCCTTCTGAGCCTCTGATAAGCAATCTTTCCCTTTCTTCTCTTTCTCAAGAATGGTTTCTGTGTTTCAGGGAATACCTTATTTTATTTATTTATCTTATGGTACTGGGGAATGAACTTAGGGGTATTCTACCTCTAACCTATACCCCTAGCCTTTTGTTTTGCTTTATTTTGTGGTACTGGAGATTGAACCCCTCTGAGAAACACCCCCACCCCTATTTTTTAATTAATTATTTATTTATTTATTTATTTTTGGTGGTACTGGGGTTCCTGGAAACCCTTTTACCTCCGGGTTACACTCCCAGACCTATTTTTATACTTTTTTATTTGGAAACAGGGTCTCTTAAGCCAGCAAGGCTGGCTTCGAACCTACGTGATCCTCCTGTCTCTGCCTCCCAAGAGCGGGGATTACAAGCATGCGCCACCACGCCCGGCATTATTTTTTATTTTGAAACAGGGTCTCATTAAGTTGTAGAGGGCCTGTTTTGTTTTGTTTTAGACAGGGTCTTGCTAGGTTACTGAGAGCCTCACTGAGTTGCTGTGGCTGACTTCCAACCTACAATCCTCCTGTCTCAGCCTCCCAACTACTGGGATTATAGATTTGTGCCAACACACCTAGCAAGAAATACCTTATTTTAAAGATGAAAAGATAGTGGACTTGCTTGGAAGAGTTAAGATTCACTGCTTTCTCTCTAGATCATTGTTCACAAGCCCTCAGGACATAGAGCACCTCAGTTGTGAAGGTCGTCATCAGACATATAAATGTGAAAGTCGTTTTCCCTGATCTGCATTGAGAGGTATCAGTCTGCCCAAAGGTGGCACTGGAGTCCTTTCAAACGGACCACTGAGTGGTAGTCATTAAGGTGGCTCCAAATTCCCCGCTCTCTCCCACTTCTAGAAGCGTGGTGGGATTGGGCTTCTTGGCCTCCTTTGTCATTAGGTGTGGACCCCTGACTTGTTTTGGACACTGATATGGGAACACAGGTAACACAGGTGGCTTGCAGGCAGAGGCGGTGAGAGCCAGTGTGCGGTCACTGTATTCTCTCCATCCCGCTGAGCTGAGGATGGAAGCACTTGCTGAGATGGACGAGCTCAACCTGGATCCGCTTGCTTGACCCATGCTGGACATCTAGCATGAACAAGTGGCGGCCTTTCGTGGTGTCAGGCCACTAGCCTGGAGCTATGTGTAGACGAGCTAGTCCATTCTGACTGCTACACCCTCATCTGCAGCCCTCTATGCCTCAAGAGACCTCCACTAAGAGGCACAACACACGTGACAATCCTTCTCCATATCATCCCTTGGAGGGCTTCATGTATGATTCATACCAGCTTCGCATAGTGGACTTGAGTTCGTTTGCATGGCCTCTTATTGCAAAAGCCATAGGATTTACAGGACCACTGGTGTTTTAAGCTGGAAAAGTCTTTGGAGATGGAGGATCACAGGGCAGGTTATCTGGGATATAAATATGTAGACACTCCTCCTTGCTGTCACCTTCCAGAAGGGCAGGCTGCCTCACTATGCTTACCACAGGCTGCCTGCCACAGACTCCGCTTTGTTAGACATTAGCTGAAGATGAAGTGCTAAATAGAGAGCGAGGAAGAGCAGGAGACACTGCTGTGGCTGAGGACAAACAAAGCCTGCTTGTCGGGCTGCAGCAGCTCGAACACCCTCCGCAGGCTCCCATGGCCCAGACCGTTTCAACTCACTTTCTGTCGGGTTTGCTGAAGGAAGTTCTCAGGTCAAATAAAAAATCAGGCAAATCTCATGACTTCTTAAAGGACTAACTTTTACTTTAGTCACTAATAATAAGTATATAGGGATAAAGAGGAAATCCTAAGAGTGCCTTCAATATAAGTAGGAGCCAGCATATGATCAAACTGAATTTCTAAAATAATAATAATAATAATAATAAAGTAAAATGCTAACAGCACAAACCAAAAAGTACCTCAAGGACACCAGAGGTGAGGGTATGGCATGAAAATTCCCTGGCAGCAGCCAGAAAAAGGATCCCTTAGTCAAAGTCCTAATCCTAAATAGTCCTCAACATTCCCCCAAATGCTTGTTCACTAATTTAGCTTTAACACTCCCAAATTATGGTTTTAGAACTCCTCTAAAAAGGCTTAGCATCTCCTTATGCATGCTGTTCCTGACTCTGGCCATCTGCCCCTGGGATCAACAATAGATCTGTTTTATCCTCAGGGACCAGCCAGCCAAGAGCCAGCATACAAATGAGAAAAGACACCCCCTCTTCCTTGCTGGTGCAGCCATGAGGCAAGATGTTCAGTGTGGAGAGTGGAGTACGCACCAGAACCCAGGCCTCCTCCCTCTCGGCCCAGCCCTGAGACACAGCCCAGTCGGCCTCCCTGCACCCAAGCCTGTTACTCTTGCTTCTTTCATTGTCTAGACTCAGAGCTGCAGCATACCACAGTATGGAACTTGGCACGCAGTTCCTCAAAGAGACATTGATGATGTGAAGCAATTATAATGATTATTCATTGTTAATCATTAATAATGTTGTGATTATTAATTGCTATGATGATTGGGTTTCTAGCACACTCCCAGAAGGGCCAATATTACTGAGTCCTTGCACTAATAATACTAGTTTAAACCCTTGTTCCTGGCAGCAAGGGATGTCAGCTCAAAGCTACAAGTGGAAGGAAAAAGAGATGGAGAGGAGGAATCGGGGACAGAGAGTCAACACTTTCTGTCTTTAAGACACATGTTGAAATTACTGATGTGATGTGATGCTTGCTTTGGGTATTTTTTTACTCCTTTGTACACTTCTAGAGGGTCCCGTGCCCTCATTCTGTACACACACACACACACACACACACACACACACACACACACACCACTTGCTTACAGAAGTACACCACACTCTAAACGATCTACTTTTATTTCCCAGTAAACAAAATTCCTCTTCTTGGTGCAGCTGGTTTGCAGAAAGGAAAGCAAACTGGTGGAATCAGACCACATCAAGACGAGAATGATGACAATCACATAGCTTTTCTAGAGGCTCCCCCACCTTTTAAAATATTTTATGAGTTTTTTGTCTACTTTCAAGAGGATGCTTAACAAAAAGAAGGCCTAGCCGAATGTTTGCCCCTGGACACAGCTTGCTAGAGCTCTTCCTGTTTTCTTTAATTTCGTTCCTATGAAACTTTGATTTTATAGACGTTCTAATTTTTGTCTACAATGACTCCCTTGCAGAAGCAGGGACCCTGGTGTAGGGGTGATCTTGGTGGGGGAGCATGGTGGAGGTTGCATCAAGTGTTTAATTGGGGATCACATGTCCTGGGTACAGCTGGTCCTGAGGCTGGCTAGGGTAACAGAGGTGGATCTCGTCCATCCACACCTGACAACACTACAAACTGCAGGTGCTAGAAATTTTTGCAGGAACTAGTGAGTGAGACAGGCCCAATTATATCCAAGTCAAACATGAATCAGTGCAGAAAATGAGAGCAGTACACTGTGCATAATATTACTGTCAATGTATTGCTCAACTGATGTTGAATTGCCTGAAATTTTACATTAAGGGAAATTAGCTCTTTAATTAAAAGACTTTGTGGTGAATAGCATTGTTCTAACATGAATGTTAAGTGAATTAATAATGCCCCACTTTAAAACAAAGCATAGTGTAGGAAGAGAAAGTTGTATTTTAATGGATTCCCAATTATGCTTGAATCACTGTTACTGGAGGCTGACAATGACACACTCATTCTTAGACTATTGATCCCAAAGTCTGTAGAAGGTACCAAAAATATGCTCTTGAAATCTGAGACAAAGGCAATCCACTCGGTCCTCTGTATCTGTGATTTCCAAATCTGTGAATTCAACTGACGGTGGATCAAAACTATTAAAAAAAAACATTTGCATCTATAGATGTTTCTCCTGTCCCTATTCCCTAAATAATACAGTATAACAATGTGTTGCATAGCATTTATATTATACTAGGTATTATAAGTAATATAGAGATGATTGAAAGCATGCAAGAGGATTGCGTAATCAATATGCAAATACTATGCCGTTTGATAGGAAGGACTCGAGTGTCTGAAGATATCAGCATCCATGGGGGTCTTGGAATAAATCCCCCCTGAATACTGAGGGACATTTTCATTCATAATGCAGGACTTTAGCATGTATAAAAAGGCTTTTGCTAGAATTTCCCTTAGCTTCTTGCCCCCACTTCATTTGCACAAATATAAAAGGAATGTGCTGGTCTTTTTATTTTAAAAACAGAAATTGGAAGCACTTGTTGAGAATATTTGATATGACAAAGCTCAAGAACAGTCAGAGGAATTGTCCCCTTGGAAGCGCGCTGGGGCTGGGAAGGGCTTGCTCAGCAGCCCCTGCTCCCTCCAGAGACCAGTATCTGCGGGCCACGCGGTGGGAGGGGTGAGCAAGCTCCTTGGTCTCCCGACCTAAACAAAGAGGACCTACAATGGCTATTTTGTTTTCTGCTTTGCTGAATAACAAGGCTAAAGGATATGCTACTCATGATTAATTCTGAAGAAAAAATTCCAGTTGCATGAAATTTTTTCCAAGATTTAAAACAAAACAAACAATATTTTCAACCCATTTGCCAAACCTTCTTAGACAACTGATACTGCACAGTGTGGAAGGTGCTTTGCAGAGTGTACTGTTTGTTCTCATCCTCTCCAGGCCTTGAGATCTGATCATGGCAAATTCCAAGGCAACGGAGGGGGTGGGGGGGGCAAGGCAGAGGCGAGGGGTTCTCTGGACCAGAGGCAGTGGCCTGCCTCTGTAGAGCGAGGGGAGGCGAAGGAAGGCAGCTCACCGACTGAGAGCTCTGGGACCAGGACCCATAACTTTGTCTAGTGGACCTTGCTCCTCTGTCTGTAAAATGGGAGACTGGACAGAGCAAGGGACTTAGCTTTCCCTGTGAGGCCTTTCCTGATTACCCAGGTCTTACTTCCTTTTTAAAACAACATATTTTTTTGTTTTGTTTTTGGTGGTACTGGGGTTCCTGGAAGCCCTTCTGCCTCCGGGCTACACTCCCAGACCTATTTTATACTTTTTTATTTTGGAAACAGGGTCTCCTAAACCAGTACGGCTGGCTTCGAACCTGCATGATCCTCCTGTCTCCGCCTCCCCAGCGCGGGAATTACAGCCGTGCGCCCCGCGCCCCGCATCAAAACATTTAAAAGCCGGGCACAGTGACACACGTTTGTAATCCAAGCATTTGGGAGGCGGAGACAGGAGGATCCTGGTTCGCAGACAGCCTCCTACTTAGTGAGGCCCTTTGCAACTCAGCGAGACCTGTTTCAAAATAAAGAATAAAAAATAGGGCTGGGGGTGTAGCTCAGAGGTAGAATGCCCCTGGGTTCCATCCCCAGTACCACAAAACAAAACAAAACAAAACAAAACAAAACAAAACACCATTTAAACTCCCTAACATTCTCTCAGACACAATTCTATATATATATATTTTTTTTTAAATTTATTTTTTATTGGTGCAATGTATTCATACATCATACTGGTATCAAGAAAATACTTTTGTAGACATACATGCACACATCGCCCAGTTAGCTCCTACCCGATCCCCACCCCGTTCCCTCCCCATCCCTCCTGCCCATGCTTGGCTTAGTGGTTGACATCTAGTTTTATAGCAATTTATCCAATATTAACAATGATAATCTCACATAACAGTTTCATTTGTCTGATACCAAGCTTTTGATGACTTAAAGATAACATTTCAATATTTATTTTTGCTTTCTTTCTTACTAGAGAATATTTTTTTCTTTTCTTTTTTTTTTAGGCGAAACTATCATACATTTATTTATTTATTTTTCAGAAAAAAATCTATCCTGATATGGAATATAAACTCTAAATACCCAAAACAATCTCGAAGAAGAACAAAGCTAGAAGATGTATATTTTCTGATTTCAAACCTTATAAAGCTACAATAATTGAAACAGTGTAGTACTGTTCTAAAGGCAGATATATAAACCATTGGAGTTAAATAAAAACATAGAGATAAATTCTTCCATATATTGTCAAGTTATTTTTGACAAGGTTTCCACAAACATTTGGTGGAGGAAGTACTAATCTTTTAACTAAATATTGTTGAAAAATAATAATTACATGAAAAAGAATAAAATTGGACCCTTATCTAACACCATATACAAATGTTAACTCAAAATATATAAAAGACCTAAATATAAATCTTAAGACTATAAACTTTTAAAAGAAAATCTGGGTCATAAAACCTCACAACATTGAAATTGGCAGTGATTTCTTGGATATGATTTCAATGGCACAGGCAACAAAAGGGTAAATAAACTCCCTAAAAAATAAAAAAATATTGTATATCCAAAGACAATGTAAAAAGAGTTAAAAGTTTCTGATAGAATGGGATAAAATATTTCCAAATGCTATATCTGAAGGTATATTAATATTCCAACTAGAAATCCTAAAAATTAGCAACAATAAAAGCAAACAATACAATTTAGAGATAGGTATAAGACTAACATAAATAATGAATCTCCACAGATAACCAATCTTAGTTGTCTGTTGGATGGAAAATCTTGTTTCTCTGGTTCTGGTGTGTGTTACCTATTTCTTCTTTGTAGTTAATCTCTTTGAGTATTTTCTCTAGCGCTGGTTTTGAAGACATAAATTCCTTCAGTTTCTGTTTGTCATGGAAGCTTCTTATTTTTCCATCTAATTTGATAGATTGTTTTGCTGGGTAGGAAATTTTTGGCTGGAAGTTGTTTTCTTTCAGAGTTTGGAATATGTTACTCCAAGCCCTTCTGGCTCTCATGACTTGGTTTGGGAAGTCTGGAGTGATTCTAATTGGTTTGCCTCTGAATGTCACTTGGCCCTTTGTTTTTGTTGCCTTTAAGATTCTCTGCTTGGCTTCCACATTGGTCATTTTGACAATTATGTGGTGTGAGGATCCTCTTCTCTGATCCTGTCTAAAGGGAGTTCTATAAGTTTCCTGGACCTGTGTATCGACCTCTTGCTCTATGTTTGGAAAATTTTCTGCTATTACTTCCTTGAAGAGATTGTTGATCCCTTTGGTTTCACCTTCTTTTCTCTCCTCTATTCCAATTATTCTTAGGTTAGCTCTCTTAAAATGGGCCCATATTTCTTCAATGTCAGATTCCTGCTGTCAGATTTTTTTTTTCTAAATTAGAAACTATGCGTTCATTTTTTGAATGATCATCTTCTAGGAGCGAAATTCTATTCTCCATGTGGTGTAGTCGGTTGTTTGTACTTTGAATTGAGGCCTTTACTTCATTAATTTCATCCTTTATCTCTTTTTGGCTCTCTCTGAATTCTTTTCGAAACACCTCTATTATTTCTACAGTTATTTTCCTGATTTGATCTTCTAGAAATCTCTGAATTTCTGTTTTATCAGGTTCTGATGTTGTGGGGTTGTGGGCATTCATTGATCCATTGTTTTTCCTTTTTCCCATGATTTCAGAAATTTGTGCCTTCTCTGGGTTCTTCCCTGGGTCACTATGACTTCGCTTAAGGTGCTCTGGATCTCGAGTCTGTGGTATCTCAGTCCCCACTACTCCTTTACTGGGTTGTATCGCAGAGTCTCAGACCCTGGGAGTCAATAGAGGCTGCTTTAGACCATGGGGGGTGCCAGGTTGGGCGTTCTCCTATGGTGTGATATCTCTGTCACCACCACTTTCCCACTGGGTCAAGTCCCTGGGAGTACAGTACTGGGATTTCTCCTCTAGGGGCCCCAATTTGACTCACTGTTGTTGAGTGTGCAGATGGAGCTGTCGTGGACTTGGTGAATTTGCTGCTGCTGCCACCAGTAGCAATATGGCGCCACTGCCACACCCTCGGTCATGAGGCTGGCGTATTTTTTTTTCTGTTTTTGAGCTCCGCTCTGAGTCCCTGCAGGGTGTGCTGAGCCCAGCCTCTGGGAGCTTTAGACGCTCCCTGCGCCAAGAAATCTGCCGAATTCCTCTCGGCTGATCCGCAGCAGCTCACCTCGGCTCGCTGTCTGCCGCTCCTCTCTGGAGCCATGTGGGCTGTTGAGTGCGTTGGCCTGTAGCCATCCGGTGAACTTGCCGCTGCCGCCGGCAGTAAGGCGCTGCTGCCGCGTCCTCGGGCGTGAGGCCGGCATATCTCCTCTCTGGTTCTGAGTTCTGTTATAAGTTCCCTTCCTCTCTGGAGCCTGGTGCTGCAAGGGAAAATGGCGCCCGCTGCTTCGCCTCAGACACAATTCTTAATCAGTACATATAGGTTTAAGTTTTGTAATCAACTGTAAAATCTCAGTCCTGGTGTATATACATTGCCTGGCATTTCTTTCATGGACAGCTATGAAAAAGAAACAGAGACTGCAAGTAGAAATGAAACTAAAGCAGAGACAAAGCAGAGGTTTTTGAAACAGAGGCCTGGGTGTTACCAAGGAAGACACAAACAGTAACAATCCTGGGCTTTGGAAGTCCTTGTGGCCTTAGTGGGGAGGAAAGAGGAGAGATGCATGTGCCTGGCATGCAGTTACCAAGGGCAGTTCCAAGCTGCAAAATTCTCTGTGTTGGGGAAAATCAATTCTCAAAAGGTTTCCCATCTCTAAGCCTCTGGCACGTCTCTGGGATCCAAATAGTGAGGTACTAGGTTCCAGGAGTTAGAAGTCAAACTTTATCTTAGGCTGGTTTCCCTTTATAAGCAAGTACAAAAACAAAAATTTGAAACACAAACACTTTGTTTATATGTGACTCAAAGATGTCAATGCAGAGTGTTCATGAGCATATTACTGCTGCCATCAACTGGAGCGCAGTCCCTCCACAGACTTCTGGCAATTGCATAGCACCTGCTTCTGACCCACCGTTTGTTCCTGGAGGCATTAAATCCTCAGCACTTTCAGCCTGTCCCTGACTCAGTCTTCACCTGCAACTGGAAACACCTGAAGGCAAAGGCATAGCTATTTACAGTAAGAAGCCCTTGGCATATGCAGGATATGAACAAGACAAAAGTGAGTCTAATAGAAACTACCGAGTCATAAAACAAGAAAGACTTTAACTCTAGAAAGAATTCTCACTGTGGGTATTTTTAGCAATCCTGCAAAATCATTTATAAACACCTTATTGAAACCATGAAGAATAAATTATTTTGCTTGTGAGTCTCTTGGTAGTGAATCATAAGGGACTTAATATCTATGCAGTAGTCATAATTACTAATTTAAATGTATAAAAGTCATATTTATCTTAATATAAGAAAACATAATTCTAATAGCCTTAAGAAATTTGCTCCACATATCATTTCCCATAACCTGATTTTTACTACTCAGATTTAAGTTCTTGAACCACAGTCCTTCTGCTTCAGAGTCCTTAAGAACAAGGTCTTCAGAGCTAAACCACTATCATAAAGCTTTTGTGGGTTTTTTTGTGGGTCTGGGGATGGAACCCAGAGGCATTTGACCTCTGAGTTACACCCCCTGCCCAATTTTTTATTCTTTTTATTTTGAAACAGGGTCTCACTGAGTTGCAGAGAGCCTCACTAAGTAGCTGAGGCTGTCCGCCAACCGCGATCTGACGGTCCATGCTTCCCAAATGCTGGGATTACAAGCGTGAGCCACCACGCCCAGCTCTCATAAAGATTTTTTTATTTTGTTTTTTATTTATAGTATTCAGCCCCACTGTAGAGGTCTGTATCCTCTACAGAGCTGTAGCTATGACTCTCATGGCACCATGTCAACACCTTCTACATAGTAGTTCTTCAATACGCTTGTTAATAACCATCTGAAAATTTTTCAATAGTTTCACTGTTGTATTCTCCAAACTATTAAGAAAATGATAAGCATTTGGAAGGGAAAATTTATCTTGATGACAAATGGTGAGAGATGAACAGAAACAAAGGGGAACACACGATGAACGCAAGGACAGGAAACATATGAAAAGGGTCATGCTGCTCACTACAAGCCCAATCCGGCTGATTCTGATGTTTGGTCTGGCCACAGCCCTTCCCTTTGGCACACTTTCTTTGAGGGAACCCCTTTCCTTCCACTCTGAACAAATGGCTCTGACAGGAGCCACCACTCACAGCACCCAGATCCCTGGACACGGTTGATTGGTTTAAGTGTGAGCAGCTGACCTAAGCCAGGTCATTGGGACTCCATCCCTGGAAAGTGGAGCTGGTAAAGGCATGTGGTCATCGTCAATATGAGCTTCCTACTGTGTGGAGAAAATTGGGCTGAGAAAATGGAACCAGTGCATGGAGAAGAGCAGAGGCCAGAGGCTGGGAGTGAACCGGCCTTGGAGCCTGTTTACCGGCTCTGCAGCCCGGCCATGTCCATCTCTTTCTTCATGTAAAAGACTGAGGCTTGCACTTGAGATCATGGGCTCCAGCTATAACGATGGAAAAAGACAAATGTAAATCAGTGTACGTTAGGATCCTTGTACCAAAAAACTGAAAACTTAGTACATGACGATGAAAGTTTAGGAGCATTTGATGATGCTGTAAGCTCCCATTTTTTTTTTTTCTAGAAAGCATCTTAGACATACACAGCATGAGCCAGAGACTTAATCTTTGAAGTTCTTTACAACCTGAGCTTATGCTTCCACAATTCACAGAAATAATCAAACACTTTGTCCAAGTGAGAGTAATTTGGGTGGATGAAACAAAGAAAATTAGCATTTATTGAGCTTTGGAATGTAATAAATGATATGTTAAGAACTTTCTATAATAAAGCTAAGACGGTGGGATGCTTTAATATGTGTTAAACATAGTTCTGAGGGCCTACATGTATATGTTATCTCATTTAATTCCAACACTGATCACATAAGGTTGGTATCATTATTATTCCTATTTTTTTTAGATAAGGAAACCCTGCCTCAGGGATGTTAAGGATTTTTCTCAAGTTCACACAGATGGTAAGTGGTAGACATAGGATTCCAACATATCCATTCTGCCAGAGCTCACACCCTTTGCCATACATTATGCATTACCTCATTTAACCTTTTGAAAATCTTAAACCACAGAGATAATTCAGAGAAAAAGAGGCATGTAGATGTGTGTAGAAGCACTTATTAACATAACAAAAAGCTAGAAAAAATCCGCATACTTACCTGTAGGGAAATAGATAGCAAAAATGATATATTAATATAATAAAACATTATATTGCTGGTAGAAATGACTAATATAAAAAGAACATGGATAAAGAGCTACGAAAATCACCTGGGCACAATGGTGCACACCTGCAATCCCAGTATCTGGGAGGCTGAGACAGGAGGATCCCAGTTTGAGGCCAGTCTCAGCAACTTTGCGAGATACTGTTTCAAAATAAAAAAGAAGAGCCAGCATGGTGGTGCACACTTGTAATCCCAGTACTTGGGAGGCTGAGACAGGAGGATCACAGGCTCACAGCCAACCTCGGCTACTTAGTGAGGCCCTCTGCAACTTAGTGCACCCCTTTTTCAAACTAAAGAATTTTTTAAAAAGGGTTGGGGGCATAGCTCAGAGGTAGAATGCCCTTGGTTTCAATCCCCGGTACCACAAAAATAAATAAGTACACAAAAAGAAAAAGAGCTGAGAGTTGCATAGAGGTAGAATGTTTGCTAATGAATACCTTGGTTTTAACCAAACGTGAAGGGGCACACAGTGTCAAAGAACTGAATCCCTGGAAAGCCGGGCATGGTGGCACCTGCCTCTAATCTCATACTTGGGACCCTAAGACAGGAGGAGTGCAGGTTCAGGGACATCCTCAGTAATTTAGTGAGGACTTCAACAACTTAGCGAGACCTTTTTTTCAAAACTAAAAAGTACGCCGGGTGTGGTGGTGCACGCTTGTAATCCCCGCGCTTGGGAGGCAGAGACAGGAGGATTGCGCAGGTTCAAAGCCAGCCGTGCTGGCTTAAGAGACCCTGTTTCCAAATAAAAATATAAAATAGGTGTCTGGGAGTGTAGCCTGGAGGTAGAAGGGTTTCCAGGAACCCCAGTACCACTAAATAAATAAATAAATAAATAAATAGTAATATTGGGCTGGGGATGTAGCTCAGAGGTAGAATGTACCCGGGCTCAAGCCTCAGTACAAAAAAAAAAAAAAGAAAGAAAGAAAGAAATTTCTCAAGACCCTAAGGATTTTAAACCATCATCCTGATTATAGTCTTGAATATAACCTTGAAGGCACTGTGCTCTGCTTCAGATGATGAAAAGATGTTTGATGTTCCTGGTGGTTCTTCCTCCCCTCTCTGCCTACATGATGTACAGAAACACCTTCAAAGTTGGAATCGTAAGCACTTTGAGTTCAGGAACCAGGTCATAAATTATATATAATGTCTAGCAATGCCAAGCTAAATATTTACTGGTGTGATTTTATCTCCTACCAGTCACAGAGTCCTAAGTGCCCCCAATACCCTCTGAAAGCATATAATTCCTCTACTGTGCCCATTAAATATAACAATCCTTTTAAAAGAAACTTTTCATTGAGTAATTTTTAGTTAAGTATCTATATTTCCTCACTAAGATGTAAATTTCAAGCTGACCATGCTGGTGTACAACTGTAATCCCAGTATTTGTGAGGGGAGGCTGAGCTAGAAGGAGCACAGGTTCAAAGCCAGTCCGGCAACCTAGTGAAGGTCTCAGCAACCTGACAAAACCCTATTTCAGAAAATAAAAAGAACTGGGGGTGTATCTCAGAGGTAGAATGACCCTGGGTTCAATCTCCAGTAACACACACACACACACACACACACACACACACACACACCCCTACATAAGAGCAAAGGTATTGTCTATTTTGATCAATTAGTGGCTCCCTAGAGCCTTTAACAGTGCTCAGTGCCCAATAAATACTGTGTGTTAAATAAGTGGATGATTCTGTGTGTTGAATAACAAATGGTTAAATGGCCAAGCATTGTTCTGGTTGTAACTTTAAAGCCTTTTACTTTAAAGTCTTTTGTGCTGGGCGTGGTGGCACATACCTATAATCCTGGTACTTGGGAAGCTGAGACCGGAGGATTCCAGGATTGAGGCCAGCCTCAGCAACTTAGGGAGACCCTCAGTAACTTAAAAAGACCATTTCAAAATAAAAAATAAAAAGGGCTGGGGCTGTGTAGCTCAGTGGTAGAACTCCCTGGCTTTGATCTCCAGAACCACACACACCTGAATGTCTTACACGCTTACACACAAATATGATGTATCAGTGGCTTTCACTCCCTTGTGCCCTTCCTCACCAGCTCATCTTTTATAAAGTCATTGCTGCCTATGCATAAGGACCCATCTGGCTTTCACTGAATAGGAAATGAAAATGCTTTTCTTTTACAAAAACTTCTGTGGGAAACTTGCATCTGAAAAAAGATGTTTGTAATACCAAAGCGTATTTTGTCTTATTAAATCCAGATTGTTGGGTGGAGTCCCCTAGCTAAAAGTCACTCTCGAGCAAAATGGATTGCTTGTTATTCTCACAAAGAATTTACAGGAAGCAATCTGTAAAGGTTACCATCAGGCTGAAGTCATTGTTGGCACTAAGAGTTACTGTGTCATCAACCTCAGAGTAATCATTTAACCTGGGTCTGCTCAGAGAAATCTCCATAATGCGAGGAAAATTGAATCCTACCGCCTCAGATTACAATCACTTTTGATATTATTCCAGTTTGATCATGGAGTTTGAAATATGTGACATATCAGTTTCTGTCATCCTGCCACTGTGTGGAAGCATCTATTTTACATGTGCTCAACACTGGTCCTGTCATTACCACCCATTTCAAAAATAGTTTTTAAAACCGTGCCCTCCTTTCCTCTTTGTGCTCAGAAAGTTGCTCTCGGCATAGCTAAGAAACAAATGGTTTGCATCTTCTTCTGGTCTGTTCCATCCAGTAGCCTACTTATCTCGATTGAGCTATCCTTCAATCAACTGACACACGGGAGACTTGTGCTAGGTAGCCATCGGGGCAACACGATAGCATCAGAAACACCCGATCCAGGCACAGAACGAAGATGGACAGCTCTGCGCTCCCAGTTTCTTCCAATGTGTTTATTTTCACACACCCTCCATCCCCACCACCCAGGAAAACAGGGTTTAAAAAGATGGAAACATGTAGATTAGTATCATTAGCAAACATTAGACCAGTTCTCTATGTTTTCTAAGCCAGTTTCCAACACCAAATTGGAAAACAAGGTCTCGACAAAATCCAAAATGATTGTTTTTTAGCTTTATCCAAATAAACGAGGCTCAATTCATTTACTGATCTACAAAAACATGTAGAAAGCTGTAAGCAGCCAGCACGAAGTAGACTCTGAAAATCTGACTGCACAGACTCTCCAGCTAAAAATTATTTCAGGTGAATATTTCCCTTACTATAGGCACTGAGAGCAATCATATACTGACTTGAAAACCTCTCCGCTTGCCTTAAATGGAAGATGCCACTACCATCAAGTCTAAGTGTGTATGGATGCTGCAATTATCCTAGAAAAGTACTGATGAGCAGTATGTGGTCCTCTCCTCTTCGAACACAATCATGCCCTTTGTTGAGCAGCTGAGACTGGCTGTTTGCAGTCTTGTCATCCAGCATTTTGGTCTTTGGGCTTCCCAAGTTGAACACAACTTCCTGATTGAGTCGAGCCACGTATTTATAAGGTGTGGCCTATTGGTTGTTGGCACCTTCCAACAACTATCTTTGTGGTGGACTTGGTGTGCCTTGATAACACTTCTGTGGTCCACATGCAGTTTTGTCACTCATCCCTTCCACAAGATGATTGGACAGCTTCCCATCCATGGTTTATAGACATCTGGGCCAAAGCAATTAATTTGCACTCACCATTCTTAATGGCAGGTGAATAATTAAGACTTTAGGTTCTCTTTTGGACTCACCAGATAATTGATCAGCGCTTACCTAGTTAATTACTGCAATATTTGGTCAAAGATGTTCAGCTATGTACCCAGCACTAGACACAGTGAAAAGGATGCAAACAAGTTATGCAAGTTCCAGTAGCCAAAAAATTAATGTACTTTAATATCTCGCTAGGTGTGCAATTTTGAGCAGCATAGATGTTTTTAAACTTTTATAAAATCATAATACCTTCCTTTGTGATTTCTTCTAATTCTTCAAACTTAAAAATGATCATTTCTTCTTAGCAATCCAATTAAACCTCATTCACTATTGTTTTTTGCTTTTGTATTTATGATTTTAAGATAATTTGCTAAGATATCTGGGGTATAGTTAGAGGTATGGTCTGAGATACTCCAGTCTTTAATAATTTAATTTAAATTTCTAATGAATGATTCCCACAAATATGTATGTTAAAATCATTTCTAGCCAGGTGTGGTGGTACATGCTTATAACCCCAGCATTTGGGAAGCTGAGACAGAAGGATCTAGGTTGCTGCCAGTCCCCACAACTTAGTGAGACCCTGTTTCCAAATAAAGAATAAAAAAAATAGGGCTGGGGTGTAGTGCGAAGGTAGAATGCCCCTGGGTTCCATCCCCAGTACCTCGAAAAATTATTTCTATTATTTATATTATACTTGATCATTTATTGTAACTATATGTAACCCTTATGTATAGTTGGGTCTATTTCTGAAGTTTTCTGTTCTTCTTACATTTTTATTTTGTTTGCTCATTGCCTCTTCTCTTTTTTACACTATTTTTGTTATCCTCATCACTTTACTTTTTATTTTATTTTATTATGTGCTGGGGATTGAACCCAGAGATTTACTACCTTTGAACTACATCGCCAGTCCTATTTTCTTATTTATTTATTTATTTATTTATTTATTTATTTATTTATTTTTGGTGGTACTGGGGGTGGAACTCAGAGGCTTTCTACCTCTGGGCTATACTCCCAGACCTAATTTGTACTTTACTTGGAAACAGGGTCTTGCTAAGTTGCTGAGAGCCTTACTAAGTAGCTGAGGCTGGCTTTGAGCCTGTGTGATCCTCCTGTCTCAGCCTCCCAAACGCGGGGATTACAAGCATGCATCACCACGCCCAGCCTTTAGTTTTTATTTTGAAACAAGGTCTCATTAAGTTGCTGAGAGCCTTGATAAATTACAGAGGCTGACCTTGAATCTGAGATTCTCCTGTATTAGCTCCCAAGTATGGGGATTATAGGCATGTGCCACCATGCCCAGCACCTCTTTATTTTTCTAAATGAATATTATAATCCTAAAATGTCATTTTAAAAAAGAAATGGAGCCAGGCGTGGTGGCACACACTTGTAATCCCTGCGCTTGGGAGGCAGAGACAGGAGAATAGCGAAGGTTCAAAGCCAGCCGCGCTGGCTTATGAGACCCTGTTTCCAAATTTTAAAAAGTATAAAAATAGGTCTGGGAGTGTAGCCCAAATGTAGAAGGGTTTCCAGGCACCCCAGTACCACCAACCAACCAACCAACAAACAAACAAACAAATAAATAAATAAATAATAAAGAAATGGACATTAGTCAAAAATTTATTTAGCCAGTGTGATGGTGCACACTTATAATCCCTGACTTGGGAAGCTGAGACAGAAGGATCACAGACAGAAGGTTTGTAGCCAATCTCTGCAACTTGTGAGGCCCTCCTCAACTTAGTAAGACCATGTTTCAACATAAAAAATAAAAGTGTTGCAGGTGTAACTCAGAGGTAGAATGCCCCCAGGTTCAATCCCCAGTACCACAATAAATAAACAAATAAGTAAATATTATAACACTTTCTGATTTTTTTTCTTTGCAGTACTGGGGATTGAACCCAGGGCCATTCTACCTCTGAGCTACACCCCCAGCCCAATTTTTTTATTTATTATTTTGAAACAAGGTCTGAGTTGCAAAGGGACTCACTAAGTAGCAGAGGCTGGCTGTGAACCCAGATCCTCCTGTCTCAGCCTCCCAAATGCTGAGATTACAAAGGTACACCACCCCGCCCTCCTCCTCCTCCTCCTCCTCCTCCTCCTCCTCCTCCTCCTCCTCCTCCTCCTCCTCCTCCTCCTCCTCCTCCTCCTCCTCCTCCTCCTCCTCTTCTTCTTCTTCTTCTTCTTCTTCTTCTTCTTCTTCTTCTTCTTCTTCTTCTTCTTCTTCTTCTTTTGTGTGTGTGGTCCTGGGGATGGAACTCAGGAACCTTCTACCTTTGAGCTAAAGCCCTGACCTATTTTATATTTTATTTGGAAACAGGGTCTCACTAAGTTACTGAGAGCCTCACTAAGTAGCTGAGGCTGGCTTCGAACCTGCGTGATCCTCCTGCCTCAGCCTCCCAAGCGTGGGGATTACAAGCGTGCGCCATCACGCCCAGTTTTATTCTTTATTTTGAAACAGGGTCTCACTAAGTTGCAGAGGCCTCACTAAGTAGGTGAGGCTGGCCAAGAACCTATGATCCTCCTGTCTCAGCCTCCCACGTACTCAGATTACAAGCATGCACCACCACTCCCAGCTTTACATTTTCTGAATTCTAAAGAAAATACCACTGCAATTTTGTTTGGATTGAATTAAAAAATTTTAAAATAACATTAAGAGTTAACATCTATGATAATTTATTCTTCCTGGATATTATTGCCCAGTATATTTTATTATTTTGTTTATATAGCCTAATAGAAGAATAATGTCTATTCTTCTTTATATTTTATTGCTGTTATGAATTGAATCTTTATTTTTAAATTATGTTTTTCTGTTGATGGAGATCTAGGTTGGTTCCATATTTTGGCTATTACAAACTGTGCTGCTATGAACATGGGTATGCATATGTTGCTGTATTTCTCTGATTTCAACCCCTTTGGAAAGATACCCAGGAGTGGTATAGCCGGATCAAATGGTGGATCTATTCCCAGTTTTCTAAGGAATCTCCACACTGATCTCCATAGTGGCTGAACTACTTTGCACTCCCACCAACAGTGTAAAAGAGTTCCTCTTTCCCCACATCCTCGCCAGCATTTGTTGTTGTTTGATTTCTTTATGTTTGCCACTCTGATTGGGGTTAGATGGAATCTCAGTGTAGTTTTGATTTGCATCTCCCTGATGGCTGGTGATGTTGAACATCTTTTCATGTATCTATTGGCCATTTGTATCTCTTCCTTTGTGAAATGTCTATTCATTTCAGTTGCCCATTTCTTGATTGGGTTGTTTGTTTTTCTAGTGTAGAGTCTTTTGAGCTCTTTGTATATTCTGGATATTAGCCCCCTATCAGAGTGGTGGCTGGTAAAGATCTTTTCCCATTCTGTAGGCTTCCTCTTTAGGTTCTTGATGGTTTCCTTTGATAAGAAGAAACTTTTTAGTTTGAAGAGATCCCACTTATTAATTCTTTTTTTTAATTTATTTTATTGGTGCACTGTATTCATACATCATAGTGGGATACAAACTTTTGTAGACATACATGCACACATCGCCCAGTCAGCCCCCACCCGATCCCCACCCCATTCTCTCCCCATCCCTCCTTCCCATGCTTGGCTTAGTGGTTGACATCTAGTATTATAGCAATTTATCCAAAATTAAAAATGATAATCTCACATAACAGTTTCTTTTGTCTGATACCAAGCTTTTGATGACTTAAAGATAACATTTCAATATTTCTTTTGGCTTTCTTTCTTACCAGAGAATATTTTTTTTCTGTTTTTTTTAGGTGAAACTATATTTATATATTTATTTTTCAGAAAAAAAAATCTATCCTAATATGGAATATGGATTCTAGATACCCAAAACGATCTTGAAAAAGAACAAAGCTAGCAGATATATATTTTCTGATTTCAAACCATATAAAGCTACAATAATTGAAACAGTGTAGTACTGTTCTAAAGGCAGATATATAAACCATTGGAGTTAAATACAAGCCTAGAGCTAGATTCTTCCCTATATTGTCAAGTTATTTTTGACAAGGTTTCCACGAATATTTGGTGGTGGAAATAATAATCTTTTAACTAAATATTGATGAAAATAATAATTACATGGAAAAGAATAAAATTGGACCCTTACCTAATCCCACATACAAATATTAACTCAAAATAGATAAAAGACCTAAATATAAATCTTAAGACTATAAACTTTTAGAAGAAAATCTGGGTCATAAAACCTCACAACATTGAAATTGGCAGTGATTTCTTGGATATGATTTCAATGGCACAGGCAACAGAAGAATATACAAACTCCCTAAAAAATAAAAAAAAATATTGTATATCCAAAGACAATGTAAACAGAGTTAAAAGTTACTAATAGAATTGGATAAAATATTTCCAAATCCTATATCTGAAGGTATATTAATATTCCAACTAGAAATCCTAAAAATTAACAACAATAAAGGCAAACAATATAATTTAGAGATAGGTAAAAGACTAACATAAATAATGAATCTCCACAGATAACCAATCTTAGTTGTCTGTTGGATGGAAAATCTTGTTTCTCTGGTTCTGGTGAGTGTTACCTATTTCTTCTTTGTAGTTAATCTCTTTGAGTATTTTCTCTAGCGCTGGTTTTGAAGACATAAATTCCTTCAGTTTCTGTTTGTCATGGAAGCTTCTTATTTTTCCATCTAATTTGATAGAAAGTTTTGCTGGATAGGAAATGTTTGGCTGGAAGTTGTTTTCTTTCAGAGTTTGGAATATGTTACTCCAAGCCCTTCTGGCTCTCATGACTTGGTTTGGGAAGTCTGGAGTGATTCTAATTGGTTTGCCTCTGAATGTCACTTGGCCCTTTGTTTTTGTTGCCTTTAAGACTCTCTGCTTGACTTCCACATTGGTCATTTTGACAATTATGTGGTGTGAGGATCCTCTTCTCTGATCCTGTCTAAAGGGAGTTCTATAAGTTTCCTGGACCTGCGTATCGACCTCTTGCTCTATGTTTGGAAAATTTTCTGCTATTACTTCCTTGAAGAGATTGTTGATCCCTTTGGCTTCACTTTCTTTTCCCTCCTCTATTCCAATTATTCTTAGGTTAGCTCTCTTAAGATGGGCCCATATTTCTTCAATGTCAGATTCCTGCTGTTGGATATTTTTTTCTAGATTAGAAACTATGCATTCATTTTTGGATTGCTCATCTTCTAAGAGCAAGATTCTGTTCTCCATGTGGTCTAATTGGTTGTTTGTGCTTTGAATTGAGGCCTTTACTTCATTAATTGCTTCCTTTATCTCTTTTTGGCTCTCTCTGAGTTCTTTTCGAAGCACCTCTATTATTTCTATAGTTATTTTCCTGATTTGATCTTCTAGAAATCTCTGATTTTCTGTTTTATCGGGTTCTGATGTTGTGGGGTTGTGCGCATTCATTGCTCCAGTGTTATTCCTCTTTCCCATGATTTCGGAGGTTTGTGCCTTCTCTGGGTTCTTCCCTTGGGTCACTATGACTTCACTTAAGGTGCTCTGGATCTCGAGTCTGTAGTATCTCAGACCCCACTACTCCTTTACTGGGTTGTATCACAGAGTCTCCGACCCAGGGAGTCGATAGAGGCTGCTTTAAACTATGGAGGGTGCCAGTTTGCACGTTCTCCTATGGTGTGATATCTCTGCCACCGCCACTCCCTCACTGGGTCAAGTCCCAGGGGGTACAGTACTGGGATTTCTCCTCTGTGGCCCGCAATTTGACTCACTGTTCTTGAGTACGCAGATGTAGCTGTACTGGACTCGGTGAATTCACTGCTGCTGCCGCCGGTGGCAATATGGCGCCGCTGCCACGCCCTCGGCCCTGAGGCTGGCGTATTTTTTCTTCTCTGGTTTTGAGTTCCACTTTGAGTCCCTGCAGCGTGTGCTGAGCTCAGCCACTGGGAGCTTTAAATGCTTTCTGCACCGAAAGATCCCACCTGGCTGTTCCGCAGCGGCTCACCTTGGCTTGCTGTAGCCGTCCCGTGAGTTCGCCGCTGCCGCCGGCAGTATGGCACTGCTGCCGCGTCCTCGGGCGCGTGTATCTCCTCTGTGGCTCTGAGCTCTGTTCTCAGTCCGCTTTCTCTCTGGAGCCTGGTGTTTTTTTTTTGTTTTTCTGGTGATGGTGTTTTCTGGCTATGAAAGGCGCTGGTTTTGTGGTAATGGAGATTGGTTGTTAGCGGGGCTCTTAAGCCCTGCTTTTCTCGGTCGCCATCTTCCCGGAAGTTGTCCCCACTTATTAATTCTTGCTTTAATTTCCTGTGCTTTGGAAGTCTTATTGAGAAAGTTACTCCCTGTGCCTATATGTTGGAGTGTAGATCCTATGCTTTTCTCTACATTATGGGAAATACACACAATGTAATTCTATTCATCTATAAAGAAGAATAAAATAATAGAGTTTGCAAGAAGATGGACGGAACTAGAGAACATTATGTTAAGTGAAATTAGTCAAGCACAGAAAGAGAAGGGACATATGTTTTCTCTAATATGCCCAAGCTAGGGAGCAGTGGTAATACCAGAGGGACTCCAGATGATGGAGGGGAAATCTCAGCAAAGCTTGAACAGAAGAATAGGAGAGGAAGAAAGCTGAGGTTGTTAAATGGAGGAGCTACATACGAATATGTGTAATAGTATAAATATAACATGGTTAACCTGGACACTCTCTATTGGGATGGGGGAAGGGAAATTGAGGGGGAAGGGCATGAAGCACAATCTAAACGTACACCACTTTCAATATGTTCCATTATAAAAATTAAAAAATTAAAAATTAAAAAAAATTAAAAATTAAAAAGACTGGAGGTGTAGCTCAAAGGTAGAATTCCTCTGGGCTCAAAACTTAGTACCACATACACAAAAAAATCTGAAAACACTTAAAGTTTGTACTTTCTGAACTTTGGCAACTCTTCCTCTCTATTTTATAGATACTGTGTCACAAATGATTAGATGATTGAACGTGTTACTTTTGGAGAACATAATTTATTATTGTAGAATATGCATGTAAATAAAAAATTGATCTCTATATTTTTCTTTTTAGAAATAAATGGGATTTTATTTAAAAGGCAAGTTCAAATTAGCATGATTTCACCTTTAAGTTCTTACTTTAGGCAATGACGATATTTGGAATTTAAAATATAAAAAAGTAGAGTGATCCATATATAATCAAAGATAGTTAATGTTCAAAATGGTATTATACACTCTAGAAATAGCACCAATTTTCTCATCAGATATGTATTTCCCAATCAACATAAATTTTAATTAAAAAATGATGTGTGTTTCAGTATACAATAAATATTTGAAAAATAATAGGGCAATTTCATTTCTTAAGTCTTTGAATCACTACCTTGAATTTTTGTTTAAGAAGATGATTTTCACAGGCTATTCTGTAAAAATCTTGTTTATGAAATAAAAAGATAACTAAGTAAACAGTTAAAAAATAAATTATGCTTTTCTAACTTCTTATTGTTGGTATCAAGAATCTTAATGATTTATCTACATTTGTATATTATATCTGGTCATTTACTATTCTATTCTAAACTAGTCTAAAATTTTTAGCTGACTTCTTGGGCATTATTTTTTAGGTACATGATCAATTATCTTTAAATAGTGATGATTTTGTTTCTTCCATTATTTATTTCTCTCAGGTTTATTTAATTTCTTTTCTTCACATTGGCCCAAACTCTCAAAAGCATATTAAATCAAAATAATAATAGAGGGTATGTCTCTGGGAACACCATCTTAAATATTTCCCTTTATGCCTTAAACTAATCAGCAACACAATGAAGGAAGGAGAACTGCTATGGAAAACTTGGCCTTTTGTAATTTAATAACTATCACTAGCTTATGTATTTTGGTCTTTGGGCCAAGATCTTGCAATTATAATATTGTCATGCCATTATCCAAGTGACATAGAAACTGAAAATATGATTTTTGTTGTAAGATAAAGCCTTATTCTAATACCTCAGGTTGACATTGCTATAAAGATCACAAAATTATAGTTTGACTGTCAGGTTTCCTCTAACAATAGTACTTCCTGCTGATTTAAAAGGCTATGGTAGCAGGGCATGGTGGCGCACACTTGCAATCCCAGTACTTGGGAGGCTGAGACAGAAGGATCCCAGGTTCACAGCCAGCCTCAACAAGTAGTGAGACTCTCATCAACCTAGTGAGACCCTGTTTCAAAATAAAAAATAAAATCCAGCTGGGCATGTTGGTGCACGCTTGTAATCCCAGTACTTGGGAGGCTGAGACAGGAGGATTACATAGGTTTGAAGCCAGCTTCAGCTACTTAGTGAGGCTCTCAGTAACCTAGTGAGACCATGTTTCCAAATAAAACATAAAATAGATCTGGTAGTGTTGCCCAGAGATAGAAAAGTCCCTGAGCTCCATCCCCAGTACCACACACAAAAAAAGAAAGAAAGAAAGAAAGAAAGAAAGAAAGAAAGAAAGAAAGAAAGAAAGAAAGAAAGAAGGAGAAGGGAAAGGGAGGGAAGGGAAGGGAAGAGAAGGACTATGGCAAGCTGGGCATGGTGGCACACGCTTGTAATCCCAGTATTTGGGAGGCTGAGACAGGAGGATCATGGTTTGAGGCCAGCCTCAGCTACTTATTGAGGCCTTCTGCAATTTAGTGAGACCTTGTTTCAAAATAAAAAATTTTAAAAATAGGGCAGAGGGTATAGCTCAGAGGTAGAATGCCCCTGGGTTCTACCCCCAGTACTGAAAAAAAAAAGGCTATGGCAGCTACCAAGAAATAAATTATGATTGTAACAAAAAGAAGAATATTCATTCTCCCAGTGTGCTAGCTCCTACGAAAGTTATTAGAAGTCAAAACTATACGAGAACCTGGGATTTTCATATTAATTTATTGACTAGGGCAACACACTAAGCCACATCTGACTTTGTAATTTCTTTGACATCATCATGTTGTTTAAACATTTCTCATTTTCTTCATCATTTCTTATTTCAAAAGAGTCAAATCATAAGGTAAAAATATGCATTTATCAAGTTCATGAGCTACGGAAGGGCTTCTTTGGGGTGTTGGTTTAGACTAAGGGTTTGGAACGGAAATTTTGGAATAAGGCATACTTGGGGACAAATCTTGGTTTTATTCATCACTCGTTTAAAAATCATGAGTTCGCGATGCTGAGGATACAGCTGTGCACAAAATAGGCGACCACCTTCTTCTCATGAAGTTTACATTTCTGTACCACTGTTAGTCATCATAACATCTCTGGGCTTCAAATTTCTCATTAGTAAAGTTGGAACAGTAGTGCTGTCCTTGTAGTGTTGTTTTAAAAATTAAACGAGGCAGTATCCGTAAAGCATCCCGCAGATGCGAGAACTCAATATCTGGTAGCTGGTTTTCATATTGTCCCTGAGTTCAATCCCCAACAACAAGCCCAAAACATACAACCAAAAGAAAACAAAATCAAATCCAAAGTGTATTCCATGACTTGTATGAACTGCCATCAGAACATGAGCCAAAGCCGTCCGGGCCTCAAGCAGTCCTCATCAATAAACGCATGGCATCTCTGCTGCTCTCGCTGCATCTGCTAACCCTTCCCTCCAGAAGCCGACTTGGCAGCTTGCTCTAGACAGGGAGTGGACACCTTATGACCTCTCAGTCCACCTGCTATGATTATTTACCTTCACCTGTTTTTCAATTCCTCTTCCTAAAAGAGGAATAAATTGACTCAGTCCATCTTCTTTTGAACCAATATGTACGAGTCAGGGCCCATTAAGAAGCTTTCAGATGGTCAAGTGTTCATATTTAGTCCAGGGACAGAGTCATGTAACGTAAAGCATGGCCATTAGAGCTTCTGGTGGCCGGGGCAGTGAAGGGTATATGATAAGGTAGGCATATGAGGAAAATTGTAACAGAATCTTTGCCAGGTTTAAGGAGTAGTCTAATAAATGCAATTTTGATAGTCAAATACTTAGGGGAAATTATATATATATATGGTACTGGAAATGAAACTCAGGGGCATTCTACCTCTGAGCTATACCAACAGCTCTTTTTATTTTTTTATTTTGAAACAGCATCTCGCTAGATTGCTGAGGCCGACCTCAAATGGTTTATGCAGGCAGTGGTTTAGAATATTTCAGATCTGAACAGTTTCCCCAACAATTCAACAGTAACTGTTGTTTGTGTTAGAGGTATTCATAGTGCCGAGCTGGAGTGATACCAGTGTCTTAGGGCATATGCTATCTTCAGGAGTTTTATATCCAAGTTAGAGAACTCTGTGGGCAAACATACAAAGTTAGGAGAAGACATGTGTGTGCTTCACCCTTCACTTAGGTTACAGGGGAGGAGAGGTAGGGAAGACAGGTGTAGCTGGTCGGGGTCTAGGGAAGAACACAGGTGAGGCTGAAGAGGAAAATACCCTAAGTGATATCCTGGAATAAGTCATAGCAAAGAAAACAGAGATGCTGATTTAGAATAGATGACTGATTAGGAGCCACGATGGACTGAAATGGAGGGTGACCAAAGAATCAAGGAAGCTGAGAGTGAGGAGTAGCTTTCCTAGCATAAAGAAGTGGGTGAACTCCGAGGCCAGGCACCGGTGTCTGTGGAATCGTCCATCTGTGTGAGTGGGACCAGATCGGAAAGAGAATGCGTGAATACTTGAATGCATTGTTCTAGAAAATACGAAGGGTTGTTTCTGGTGCCAAGTAAATCTGTGATTGTTTTTGCAATTCACCCAAATGCATAAAACATGGAGTTAGAATTCAAAATTCCTTCTTGTTTAGGATTTGGGAGAATCACAGTTTATTTCAGTTCTACTCATATTTAAATTGTAAATTGCTATGATATGTTTTGTATAATTAGCCTTGTCTGTTACATCCCTTTACATGTTAAGTTTATCTTTATTATTTTATCTCAAAGTAACTCGATTTGTTTAAATTTTAGAATATATATAAATAATTTGTAAGTAGAAAAAGAACATCCTCCTATCACTGATTTTCATACCCATTCTCAAAAGTGGACACAGTGAAACTTTTGGCATCTTTCTAAACGTTTTCAAAGAAAATCAGGCACATACATTGTTTTCACAAAAATTACACCATATTCTACATATTGTTTCAAAACTTTTCCCTTGGTAAATCATCAGACTTACCTCTAATCTTCAAATGGCTATAGAGGATTCCATTTTATGACTCGTTTGACATTCAACCACTGCCCTATTGTTGAACATTTAGCTATTATCTTGTATTTTTAGCTATTACAAATAATTATATTCCTGCATATATATCCTTTCTCACTTGTGTACGTATTTCTGTAAGAGGTAACTCTAAAAGTGTGAGTTTGAAAAGTTTTAATTTTGGTAGTGATCATCATATTGTGATGATAGTTATTTGACAATTATTTGTTATTCCTGATTCTCCTGATTGGTTGTCCCAATTCATTGGCACCAGAGTATGGCAGTTTATTTATTTATTTTATTTTATTTTTTTGTGTGTGTGCTACTGGGGATGGAACCCAGGGGCTTTCTACCTCTGGGCTATACTCCCAGACCTATTTTATATTTTATTTGGAAACAGGGTCTCACTAAGTTGCTGAGAGCCTCACTAAGTAGCTGAGGCTGGCTTCAAACCTGTGCGATCCTCCTGTCTCAGCCTCCCGAGTACTGGGATTACAAGTGAGCGCCACCACACCTGGCTCGGCAGTTTATTTTTTAATACCCTTGGGAACCCAAAACTTTACCAATGTTTGTTTTGTTTGAAATTCAACAAATAAAGATAGAATCTTAATTGTGGGTTGTTTTTTTTTTTTTTTTCAGTACTGGGAATTGGACCCAGGGCCATTGTACATCCAAGCAACAGCCCCAGCTCTATTTTATATTCGTTATTTTGAAACAGGGTCTCACTAAGTTGCTGAGAGCCTCACTAAGTAGCTGAGGCTGGCTTCGAACCTGTGCGATCCTCCTGTCTCAGCCTCCCAAGTGCTGGATTACAATTGTGTGCCACCATGCCCAGCTCAAATCTTAACTTTAATTTGCATTACCCAATCACCAATGGAACAGAACAGCTTTTCATATGTTTTCCTGGTATTAGCATTTTTTCCTTTTGTGAACTACACATTCTTTGTCCTTGTTCCTATTGCTTACCATCTATTTATTTCTACTTTATTTATTGGAGTTGTTTTCATACCAGAGATAGTAATTCTTTCTTATGTCTTTTACAGAAGTTTTATAATTTTATGTAATTAAATGTCCATTTTTTTTTCCTTTGTGGCTTCTGGGTTTCGTGTCTTACTTAGGAAGATCATTCCATTTCAGGATTATAAAAATATTTGCTCTATTTTTATTGCAAATATAACTAAATTAATATAGACTGATATAAATTTTAAAATTCAGGGTTTTTTCTTATTTTTATTCATATAACTTGCTTCTAATTGTTGCTAATTTACTTACTGAAACGAACCTCAGAATTCATTTGTCAAGCTCCATAAAAATTCCATTGAGAGCCGGGTGTGGTGGCGCACCCTTGTAATCCCCACACTTGGGAGGCTGAGACAGGAGGATCTCACAGGTTCGAAGCCAGCCTCAGCTACTTGGTGAGGCTCTCAGCTTCTTAGTGAGACCCTGTTTCCAAATAAAATATAAAATAGGGCTGGGAGTATAGCCTGGAGGTAGAAAGCCTCTGGGTTCCACCCCAAGTACCACAAAAAAAGAAAGGAAAAAAATCCCATTGAGAGCTGGGCGTGGTGGTACATCCTTGTAATCCCAACATTTGGTAGGCGTAGACAGGAGGATTAGGGTTTGCAGAAAGCCTCAGCTACTTAGTGAGCACCTTTGCAACTCAGTGAGATGCTGTTTCAAAATAAAAAATAAAAAATAAAAAATAGGGCTAGGGTGTAGCATGGAGGTAGAATGCCCCTGGGTGGTTCAGTCTTTAGTAACACACACACACACACACACACACACACACACACACACACACACACACTCCCAATGAGTTTTTGAGTTGGAGGTGATTCACCCTTATAACATCATGTCTTCCCATGTATAATCATGGCATGTTTAAATGAATCAGTTAAAATGACATAGAAGTTATCTGTATTTGGAAAGTAAACTTGAAAAAATTTACCTATACTATCACCTGGGCCTAGAACTTTTGGAAAAAGAATATTTTTACTAACTTTTTTAAAAAGTAAAAATAGGACATTGGGCTTTTTTTTTAACCTTTTCTTGTGTATGATTTGGCAAATTTATAGCTTCCTAGAAATTCCTCCATTTCATCTAGTTTCTCAATGTACTGTAATAAAGTTCTATGTACTATTCTAATACTTTTAGCAACTCCTGTCTGTATAGTTATACCTCTATTTTATTATCAATGCTGTTCTTGTAGTGTTTTTCTTTTTTACTTATTAGAATTAGTAAAGAGCCCGGTGTGTTGAAGCAGGCTTGTAATCTCAGCATTTGGGAGGCTGAGACCGGAGGATGGCGGTTTGAGGACAGCCTCAGCTACTTAATGAGGCCCTTTGCAACTTAGTGAAACCCTGTTTCAAGATAAAGAATAAAAATAGGGCTGAGGGTGTAGCTCGAGGTAGGATGTCCCAGTACCCCCCCACACACACAGAATTAGTAACGATTTGCTCACTCAATTATTCTTAAAGAAAAAAAACAGTTCTTGAGTCATTGGGTTTAATCCCATCAAATATCTGCTTTCATCTCTATTATTTCCCTTCTTCTCCTTTTGTCATTTTTGTTCCTTTTCCACCTTCTCATGATGAATCATTTATTTACAGGTTTTTAAGATATTTTCAATGAGTACATTTTAATTTTTTCTTGTGTGTATGTGGTACCGAGGATTGAATGCAGAGGCATTCTACTTCTGGGCTACATCTCCAGTCCTCTTTTTTCTTTATTTTGAAACAGGGTCTCTCTAAGTTGCAGAGAGCCTCACCAAGTTGTTGAGGCTGGCTGCAAACCCGTGATCTTTCTGTCTCAGCCTCCCAAGTGTGCACCACCACGCCCAGCTTCAATAAGTACATTTTAAAGACAATACACTCTTCTGAGTAAGATTTTAGCTATGTTCCAGTGTTTTATCTACTTTATTAAGAAATACTTTACATACAATAAAACTCATATTAAGTGCAGAATTCAACGATTTCTTATAAGTTGAGTTATGCAACCATCATCACAATCTACACTTAGAACATTTCCATCACACTAAAAAGAAACTTTCTACTCTTTTGCAGTCGCTTCCCATTCCCTAAGAATTTGGTTATTTTTTTTTTAGAACACGCAAGTTCAGATTCTACTGCAGACTGTACAAGTCAGAATGTCTGGGCAGGCAGTCCTCACCCATATTGTTCTAAAAGACTCTCAAGTAATTCAACTTTGGCCCAGGTTTGAGAACCACCTTGATATGGACAGAAAGAACTTGCACTGCTTGCTGAGAGAGGAACCACGGAGAGTGACAAAGGTAAATGATTCATTGGAACACAGTTTACAGAATCAAAGTCTTCAGATTACCTTGGCAACATAGGATCCTTGGGTCCAGAGATTGAAGTAATTCACTTTTATATTTCTCAGGATGCCAAGCATGGCGATTTACATAAAGATGATGCTTCAAAAATATGCCTAATGTAGACGTTATAAAGATATAAAATCTACAAAGATTATTTCCTTAAAATATATTTTTGACTCAACATAAAAACTTCTTTAGTAATCTCTTTGTTTTTCATATAAAGTTCCAAATCTTAAGTTTAACTTATAATAAGACACTAAAAACATTATACTTCCCCAAATCGTGCAATTCCTATTCTTATAAAAGACAATGGGTTCGTCGTAATTAATGCTACATAGCAAACCCTATGTAATAATTAACCACATATTATTAATTACTGTAAAATGCACTGGGTTTAATTATCTTGAGGAAGCATTCTCTGTATATTACATAATTAGCTAATTCCTAGGATAATCATTCTTCAGCAGGTAGTACTTTTATTTTATTTTATTTTATTTTTTGCGGTACAAGGGATGGAACCAGGGACATTCTACCTGTGAGCTACACCCCAGCCCTACTTATTATTCTTTACTTTGAAACAGCATCTCACTGAGTAGCAAAGGGTCTCACTAAGTAGGAGCTGAGGCTGTCCTCAAACTGCGATCCTCCAGTTTCAAGAAAAAATTTTTTTCAAAGTAGTTATTAGTGCTTCAGTAATATGAAAGCAGTGCTCTAGCAGTTTAGCTTCAGTCTTCCATTTCAGTTAAATTCTCTGGAATTCTTATATTAGGGATTCATTTGTAATTATGTTATATGTGGGCACAGTATAATATAATAGTGATGGAGTTTTTAAATTGTGATAAAAATTACAAAATGTACTCTCTTAGTCATTTTGTTTTGTTTTGTTTTGTTTTGGTGGTACTGGGGTTCCTGGAAGCCCTTCTACCTCCGGGCTACACTCCCAGACCTATTTTTATACTTTTTTATTTGGAAAAAGGGTCTCTTAAGCCAGTGCGGCTGGCTTCGAACCTTCATGATCTTCCTGTCTCCACCTCCCAAGCGCGGGGATTACTAGCGTGCACCACCACACCCGGCCTCTCTTAGTCATTTTAAGAGTATAGTATATTAGTGCTATCCACATGCACATTGTTATATAACAGATCTCCAGAACCTTTTCATCTTACAAAACTGAAAATTTATATCCATTGAACAATTCCCACTCTCCCTCCCAGCTCCTGGAAACCACTAATCTACATTCTCTGTTTGAGAATTTGACTTCATATAGTGGAATCATTCAGCATTTGTCTTTTGGTGACTGGTTTGTTTCACTTAGAATAATTCTCTCAAGACTCTTCCATGTTGCATATGATGGCATTTCTTTCTTTTTAGGGCTGAATAACATTGCATTGCATGCATATGGCATATTTTCCTTATAAATTCACCTGTCAATGAACTTTTAGTTGCTTACATTTCTTGGCTACTATGAATAATACTGCAATAAACTTACATGTATAAATATCTCTTTAAGATCTTGGTTTTAATTTTTACATTTGTATATCCAGAAGTGAAGCTGCTAGATCATATAATTATTCTGTATTTCTATAGGAAAATATAGAACTGTTTCCTATAGTGGCCGCACCATTTCCAACCATGCACAGGGGTTCCAATATCTCCACCTCTTTCCCATCACTTGTTATTTTCTGGGTTTTGTTTTGTTGGTGACACTGGGATTGAACCCAGAAGCATTCTACCTCCAACTTACACCTCCAGCTCTATTTTATTTTTATTTGGAAACAGTGTTTTCTTAGATTGATGAGAGTCTTCATACTTGATGAGACTGTCCTTGAACTTGTGATCCTCCTATCTTAGCCTCCCAAGTAATGGGATTACAGGTGTGCACCACCACACCCGGCTTTTTTGTTTTGTTTTCTAACAATTATTTTTCGAGTGTGAGGTGATATTTCATTGTGGTTTGATTTGTATTTTCCTAATGGTTAGTGATGTTGAACATCTTTTTATATATTTGTTGGAAATTTTCATATCTTTTTTGAAGAAATGTCTATTCAAGTTCATTGCCTATTTTTAAAATTAGTATGAGTTTTTGTTTTGGGATAGTTTTGCTGTTATTTGGGTTCTTTATATATTCTGGATACTAATCCCTTGTCTGATAAGCAGCTGACAAACATTTTCTCCTGTTCTCTAGGTTGTCCCTTTACTCTGTTGATTATTTCCTTTGCTGCACAGAAAATTTAAGTTTGATGTAGCCTCATTTGTAGATTTTTGCTTTGGTTGCCTGTTTTTGGTTACAAAATCCAATGTCATCAACTTTCTCATGTTTCTGTCTAGGGTTTTTAAAGTTTCAAGTCTTAATGTGTAATACTTAATGCATTCTAAGTTAATTTTTGTATATGATACAGGGCAATGGTCCATCTTCATTCTTTTGTGGGTGAATATACAGTTTTTTCCCTATGCCATTTATTGAAGGTACCATTCTTTCTTATCCTACCACTTCTTTCAAAGATCACATGTGTGATGGTTAATTTCTAGCTTTTCTATTATATTCTATGGGTTCATATGCCTATTCTTATGCAAGAATCATACCATTTTATTACTGTGGCTTTGAAATATGTTTAGAGTTGGGCATGGTGGCACATATATGTAATTCTAGTACTTGGGAGGCTGAGACAGGAGAATCCTAGGTTCAAGATCAGGCTCAGCAACTTACTGAGACTCTCAGCAAGCTAGCAAGACTCTGTTTCAAAAACAAAAAATAAAATTGGCTGGGGGTATAGCTCAGAGGTAGATTGTCCCTGGGCTCAATCCCCAGTACCACAAGCAATTTTTAAAAACAAACAAACAAATGAGCCAGGTGTAGTGGCTCATGTTTGTAATCCCGGTAGTTGGGAGGCTGAGAGAGCAGGTTCACTGCCAGCCTCAGCTACTTAGTGAGGCACTCTGAAACAGTGAGGCCCTGTTTCAAAAAAGAAAAATTAAAAAATAGGGCTCGGGTGTAATTTGGAGACAGAATGCCCCTGGGTTCAATCCTCAGTACAGAAAGAACAAAAGAAAGAAAGGAAGGAAGAGAAGAAGGAAGGAAAGGAGGAAGAAAGGATGAAATTTAGAAGTCAAGAAGTATAAGGCCTCTAGATTTGTTTTCTAAACATTTTATCTATTCAGGATCTTTTGAAGTTCCATGTAAATTTTAAAGTTTTTTTCCCTATTTTTGTAAAAACTGCCACTGGGATTTTTATCAGATTTCATTGAATCTATAGATAACTTTGTAGTATGGACATTTTAACAATGTTATGTCTTTTGATCCATGAACATGGGATGTCTTTCCACTTATTGTGCCTTTTTTTTTTTTTTTTTTTTTTTTTTGCAGTACTGGGGACTGAACCTAGGGGCATTCTACCTCCAAACTACACCCCCAGCTCTATTTTTTTTAATTCTTTATTTTGTTCATTTTATATTTATTTATTTAGGTGGTACTGGGGTTCCTGGAAACCCTTCTACCTCCGGGTTATACTCCCAGACCTATTTTATACTTTAAAAAAAAAAAAAAACAGGGTCTCTTAAGCCAGTACGACTGGTTTCAAACGATCCTCTTGTCTCCTCCTCCCAATCGTGGGGATTAGAAGCGTGGGCCACCACACCTGGCTAATTCGGCTACTTCTTTATTTTGAAACAGGATCTCACTGAGTTGCAAAGGACCTCACTAAGTAGGTGAGGCTGTCCAAGAACGGCCATGCTCCTGTCTCAGCCTCCCAAATGCTGGGATTACAAGCATGTGCCACCACACCCGGCTATTGTGCCTTTTTAAATTTCTTTCACCAATTTGTCTTTTAAGTTTTATTGTTTTATAATTTTTTATCATATATGGCTTTTGTCTTCTTGATTAGATTTACTCCAAAATATTTTATTTTACTTGTTTGGTACTGAGAATTGAACCCAGGGGCATTCTACCTCTGAGCTACACTCCCTTCCTTTTTTTTTTTTTTTTTTTTTGAAACAGGGTCTCACTAGGTTGCACAGGCTGGCCTCATACTTGTGATTCTCCTGTCTCAGTCTCCCAAGTACTGAAATCACATGTATGTACCACTGTATCCAGCTTAAAGTGTTCTGTTCTTTTTAATGCAATTGTACATGAGATTGTCTTCTTAATTTCTTTTTCAGATTTTTTGATTGTTAGTATGTTCATGTGTCACTAATTTTTGCATATTGATTTTGTATCATACAGCTTTGCTGAATTTTTTAAATTAGTTCTAAACAGTAATTTTTGGTGGCATCATTAGAATGCTACATAGGAGACCGTGTTACATAACAGAGATAATCTTGTTTCTTCACTTCCTCTTTGGGCACTATTTATTTATTTTTCTTGCCTATTGCTATGACTAAGACTTCAGTGCTATGTTAAATGTAAGTGGCTAGAGTAGGCATCCTTGTCACGTTCCTGAATTTAGAAGAAAAGCTTTCAGTTTTTTACAGTCTAACTCTAAAATGTTATTGTTTAATATCCAATGGTGTTTTGTCCTTATAATGAGAGATTTCCAATATACCTGTGGATAAGAAACCAATTAAAATTTTAAATAAGGTCATGAGAGAAAAACATAACAATAGCTGACATACTGAGCAAGAGCACAAATGCAATAAATTTCTGTTTTACTCCAGGTCAGTCACAAATTTGCAATATTCCTACAGAAAGGCTCTTTTGTTTACTCCACATATTTTCTCTTCTATGAAATGGGATAATATTAGTAGATTCATTTTGCCTCCCAAAGGTCTTTTGGGACTATACTAGATTAAAACTTATATGTAAATTATTTTATGCTAATTGATGATAAGAATAACTTTAGTAAAATGTGGGATTATACCATAATCTTTTTATGGGAAAAGATTATTGAGATCCTCATTTTTATTCTGAAAATAAAATGAAACTTCATAAAGATGGTAATTTTGGGCTTTGCATTTATACTAATCTTTAAAAGTCATAATAGCAATGACTACCTATATATAAATAAAAAAACTATATATTTAAGTACAGTACTTTTAAGGAGTAAGTATGTAAGAAAATATGTTAAACAAAAAGGTAATTTTAGTTGTAGATTTTATTGTATTTTCCTTACATGTAATGTTAATTTGCTGTTACTCATCATCTAAATCAGATATAGATGAGGCTCTGGGTACAGTCCATATTTGGCACATTTTCATTCTATCTGTGGGCCTCAAGAACTAAAAAACAGATTATGTGCCCTAAAAGACAATGATGGGATAGCCATAGGGTAACAATTACAAATATTCCAGGTCAAAAGGGAAGAAATGGAAGGGAGGGGGAAAAGGCGTCATTTGTCCCAAGAAACTTTGAAATCCAGCCCGAGAAACTGTTTTGAATTTGAAGTCTGGAAATTATCTTCATTGGTGCATGACATTTTTTATTTAAAATTTTTTCCTATCTGTTTTATTAAAGGAAGAACATATTTGCAGCTGCATAATCTTATCTGCCTGTGTCTTGCCTGTAGAATTTTGGAAGTCTGGCCACCTTTCTTTTCACACTCTGTTTCTTTTGGTCCAAGTTGACAGTGTTTCTGCCACTATAAAATTCTCAATAACCTTGTGAATCTCCTATGTAAGTCACACATAAGAGCCTCATACATAGATATTTCCTAGACAATCTTATCTCTATTTTTAGCTTTTGCTGAGATGGCTAAGGGATAATGTCTTTAAGCTTTCTAGAAACTATAGTTTAATTGAGGGGAATCTATGAGTCATATACTTAATCTCTTACATGAACTTTTTGTGTCACTAAATTCTTTGATCTGAGGTCTTAACAAAAGATTTTCAAAACATACTTTCATCTTTTTCTCTAAAGTGCACAGCCTTGACAGTGAATCTCTCAATTTTATGTCTTTTGTAATCTGAGAATTTCCTAGATCATCAAACCATGAATTCTATTTGTTTAACTAGTGTTTTTCAATGCATTTTTATTGGTGCATTGTACTCATACATCTTAATGGGATTAAAAAAAAAAAACTTGTGGAGGTATACATGTACACATCACCCAATCAGCCCCTACCCAATCTCTAACCTCTCCCCTCCTCTGCCCTCCTTCCCATGCTCGGCTTCCTGATTGACTTTGATATGTTTGTTTAAGTATGTCATGTGCTTTAAAGAGTTTCCCTCTTGCCCCTCCCATCCCCTCAGATAGATCACCTCAATTACTCCTCTATAGGATCTCCTTCTTCATCTAGAGTTCATCCTGTTACCCATTTCTCCCTAGTTTTTGCAAGTTAGGGAAAGCATCTGATTTCTTATTTTTTTGTGTGTGACATTTCACTATAAAGGCCATAATTTTTGTTTCCTTTATGGCTGGGCAAAATTCCATGGTGTACACAATTACTGGTGGGATTGCAAATTAATGCAACCACTTTGGAAAACAGTATGGAAGATCCTCAGAAGAAGGAAAATGAACTTACCCTATGATCCAGCAACACCACCTCTGGGTATCTACCAAAAAGAATGAAAACCGAAATACCAAACTAATGCATGAGCAACCATGTTCATAGCTGCACAGTTCACCATTGCCAAACTGTGGAACCAGTCAAAATGTCCTTCAACAGATAAACGGATAACTAGTATTTTTTATCAATTTATTTTCTTCCTCTTGCATTTCACTATAAGCAGAAAAAAGGCCAAATTTTACCATCAACACTACTTGAAAATCTCCTCGGCTAAATTTTCAGTTTCATTGTTTACAAATTCTGCTTTCCACTTAAGTGTGGAATACAACTACATTTCTACTAAAAATCTATTCAATACTATCTAGGCTCATTGTTTCTTTTCTTTCTTTTTTTTTTCTTTTCTTTCTTTCTTTTTTTTTTTTTGGTGGTACTGGGGTTCTGGGAAACCCTTCTACCTCTGGGCTACACTCCCAGACCTATTTTATATTTTTTATTTGGAAACAGAGTCTCCTAAACCAGCAAGGCTGGCTTCGAACCAGCGTGATCCTCCTGTCTCCGCCTCCCAAGCCCGGGGATTACAAGCGTGCGCCACCACGCCTGGCTTGTTTGTTTCTGTACTAGGGATCGAAAGCATGGGTATTCTACCTCCAAGCTACACACTCAGCCCCTTTAATTTTTTATTTTGAAACATGGTCTCACTAAATTAATTGCTGAGGCTGGCCTTGAACCTGTGATCTTCTTGTCTCAGCCTCTCCACACCCCACTAACCAAGGCTTTATCTATCATGCTCCTTTTTTTTTTTTTTTTTTTACGGTACTGAGGATTGAACCCAGGGGTATTATACCTCCAAGTTAGACCCCTAACCCTATTTTGTCCTTTATTTTGAAATAGGCTTTCACTAAGTTGCAGGGGCTTGGTCTAGACCCTGTGATCCTCCACTCTCAGCCTCAGTCCTCATCATTCTTCCAGCTTCCACCACTGCTCAATTGCAAAACCTCTTCTACATATTTAGTTATTTGTTACAACAACATCCCACTTCCAGGTACCACACTCTATTTATTTTTTATTATTGCTATAACAAGGTGCCACAAATTTATTAACATTAAACAACACAATTTTATAATTTTTTTTTGTGGTACTGGGGATGGAACCCAGGAGCATTCTAACTCTAAGCTATACCACCAGCCCTATTTTTTATTCTTTATTTTGAAACAGGGTCTCACTAAGTTGCAAAGGCCCTCACTAAGTCGCTGAGGCTGTCTGCGAACCGCAGTCCTCCTGTCTCAGCCTCCCGAATGTTGGGATTATACCACCACGCCCAGCCAAATTTATAATTTTATGGTTCTGTAGATTTGAAGTCTGTCATGGTTGTTGCTGATTTAACACCAAACCATCTATCTATAGGGATGTGGTCCATCTTTGGAAGCTTTAAAGGAAAATTCATTTCCTGCTCACCCAGGTTATTGGCAGAATCCAGCTCCTTGCGTTTGTAGGCTAGGGTCTCCATTTTCTAGTTGGCTGTGAGCTGAGGGCTCTTCCTAGCGTCTTTCAGTGTCTGCCTTTTTTGGCTCATGGTCCCCTCGCTTCAGAGTTGGCAATGGCACATTGTCAAGTCATATCTCTCTGACTCCCAGAGTGTTTGATATGCAAAGTTGCCATAATCATTCATTTCCAATGTTCTATAATCTTGTTTTTTCTCTCTTTTAATCAAAAGGTCACTTAGAAGCCTGTTTTAAATTTTTTCAAATGGTTGGATGTGTGTGTGTGTGTGTGTGTGTGTGTGTGTGTGTGTGCGCACGTGTGTATTTCAGTTGCAATATGGTCAGAGAATGTAATTTCTATTGTTTCAACTTTAATAATTTTATTGGGATTGTCTTTGTAGCCTTATTTTTTGTTGTTTTATAAAATTTTAATTAGCACTTAAAATTTTATATATTTTCTGTTTATTGGCTATAAAATTCTATGTATCTATAAGATTTAGTCTTTAAACTATGTTAATCACATTCCCTATGTCCTCATTAATTTCACTTGCTTAATCTATCCATTTTTGAGTGTGCATCCTATTTTAGATTGTGAATTATTCTATAATTTTCTGGTGAGAAAAACATTACATGGACCCAAGTCATGTTATACATAACCATTATTTCTGAACAAAAATAAACTACTTAAAACTGAAAAAAAATCTGGTTACAAAGGCTCATAGAAGCAGCCTAGCAGGTTTTTAAAAAAATTTATTTCATGTATTCACATATAATACAATCAACTACACTAGCCCACTGACACCCAGCAACTATTTTGGTTCTTTATTTCTCATAATTTATTATTTCCACGAGTGTACAGTCTAGAAACTTTGAAAGAATAATGCAATCAGAAAACTGGAGCCATACTCTGAGGGCAATATGAGGTTCTATATATCCCTAGGGAGGCCAGGCGGGAGTGGACGGCGCAAGCTTCCAGGAGTGAGGGTTCTCCCGTGTTTGCGACCTTAGTATGGATTAGGGTCTCTATTGATTGCTTTTGAGTTTAGAGAGTAGAGCACTAACTTGATTAACTAGTTTTGAGAGTTTGGGGGTTGATTTTTGTTGTAACTTAAAATATTTTAGCTTAGTCTAGTGACTACCACCAATCAGAACTCTATAACTTTCTTCTTATAAATTACTATCTCAGGTGCCACCTTAAAGAAAAAAAAAGAAAAAGAAGAAGAAGTACATAATCCCTGTCTTAAATGTAGAGCATCTTAGCACTCCTATATGAGGATACATCCAGAAAGACTGCTTTCATTTTATTTTTTTTTTAAATCCTTCAAAATTTATAGGTTTCCATTCTTAACTTAATCTTAAGGGCCTTGAGTGTTCTGTAGTTGTTAAATATGCTTAGTTTGGAGAGCTAAGAAAATATAAAACCTATTTTAAGAAACACACTTTGCTACCTTACTTTTTAGGGAGTAAATTCAACAGGGCCGTGTGATAACGGCCAGTGGAGATTGACTGTCTTAGTCATTTCGAGGGCCATCCCTCTTGGTTTTCTGTGCCTTACTAAACTAGTTACTCTGCTGAACTTTTGAATTAACAAAATAAGAACCATCCACAGCACAAAAGGCAAGCAGCTGCAATATCCTCTTATCAGGAGAAAGAGACAAGGCATAAAATCTTCGGCTTTGGGAACAAACAGTAAATCATTTATGCAAGAGAGATTTGAGAGAGGAAATGTGGCATGAGGACAAATAAATAAAATACTGACGGTGCAGTATTAAAATGAATTTAGCTGGCATTTAACCAAAGTGCGAAAAGAGCCTGGTTTTTAGCTGCAGGCCCGTCGAAGAGCACAAACTTCTTAGGCTGCTTACACTGACTTGCAGACAGAATTTTCCAGTCTATTCACAATCTACAGCTTTTCCCAAGAAACACATTGTCAAGTTTTAGATGCACCAAGACTATGGCTCAAGATCATGGAGATACACATCTCTTCACAGGAAGACACATAAAAGGTTGCAATAAAAGTTTAATGTGAAGGGTGAGATTTATCTGTTCATATCCTTTGATATCTCTCTCTCTCTCTCTCTCTCTCTCTCTCTCTCTCTCTCTCTCTCTCTGTGTGTGTGTGTGTGTGTGTCTCTCTCTCTAATATACCCCAACCCTTTTTATTTTTGTCTTGAAACAGAGTCTAGCCAGGTTGCCAAGAGTCACATTGCTGAACCTCAAACCTGCAATCCTCCTGATTCAGCCTCCCAATACTGAGATCACAGGCATGCAACACCATGCCCAGTGGTCTTCCGTCTTGCTTCTGAATTTGTTTGCCAATTAATCATGACTTATAATTCTTATTCTACTGTTTTTTTTGTTTTTCTGGTGCTGGTATTGAACTCCAGGGCATTCTACCTCTGAGCTCAACCCTCTTTTTTATTCTTTATTTTGAAACAGATTCTCACTAAGTTGCAGAGGGCTGCACTAAGTATCTGAGGCTGGCTGCAAACCCGAGATCCTCCTGTCTCAGTCTTCCAAGTACTAAGATTACAAGCATGTACCACTACACCCAGCCCTTTTTTCTACTGTTTTTTTAAACAATTATTTACTTCTTTCCTGCTATTAAACTTTCTATCTTTATATTCACTTATATTGGTTTGTAAATTTCTTGAGATCAGAGTCCATGTATTATTATTTGAATAACAGGAAAGGAATGAGATTGAAAAGTTGGTTACTTCTGCCTGCACTAAGGCCCTCAACTATTGCAAACCCATGAAACCCAAGAAATAAACTTTTTTTCTTTTAAATGACAATGTACAAATGCCAGCCCCTCTGTATGGTACAGCAGGATCATTATCATGGTTTCTACTCTCTTGGAGATAACCACCAGTGCTTTAGTAGTGATATTATGTTAGCTATACCTTGCTGGAACCTCAGGAAGGGTGAATCTAAAAGGATCAGGGCAGAATAGGATGTAGTTTAGTGGTAGAGCACTTGCCTAGCTTGTCCTAAATTCGATCTCCTGCACCATCAAATAATAAGGAAAAAGTCAGTAAGGTAGACAGGCCCAACGAGGAGGAGGGCCTGAATCAGATTCCAGGGAGTAGGCTGCAGGGCCAGGAAACAGCGAGTCAGAACAAACTGGAAGACAGCGTAGGGAGCATCAGAGATGGAAATGGGAACAGGGTCTGCTCTCTGCACAGTGATACCTAAGTGGACCTACTGAGCATAGAGACAAAGCAGACATAGGTGAACCACAAAAGCAAGTGCAGGACTTCAAATAAGCTGTCTCTTCCCATCTACAGAGCTTTTATGCTTGAGTCGAGAATAAAATCTCTTCCCAAACACATGGCTCTCTCAGCTTAGGTAGTGTTTAGGCTACTAAGCAAGGTCCTTTTGCTGTCGTTTCTTTCTGCATTTCTTGGCATCTTTGCACTTCCTTAGGCCCTGGCACATCCTATCTTGTTCCCATCAGCTCCACCTTCCACACCATGTCTTTTATTCATATGCTTAGCCTTATCTGAAGGCCTCTTCCATGTCCTCTGCATTCAGGCAGACAATGTGAATTCTTTTTAATGCAGAGACCCGCATTCTCGGGCAGGAGTCCCGCTGCGAGGCTCCCTGTTTCTGGTTGTCTTAGCATGTGTTTGTACTCTCAGTGCCTGTAGTGGCAATAAAGCCCTATTCACAGAAGATGCCATGTCAGACTCCCACGCTGACTTCTATTATTCCAATCCTTTGGGCTATTTTAAAGAGCTTTATCTGTTCCTCCCACTTTCCTAGCATTAGCCATGTGCCCATTTCTCCTGGCTATTTATTTAAGTAGAGTGTACCTGTTTGGTCTGTTTGAACAGGAATTAGAAAGTCCTGTTGATGGTAGCTTACAGGGTTACTCGGGGTCTGTACAGGCTTGCTATTTCTCAGATTATTTATACAATTTATTTGTCTACATTCTCTTACCCCTGTATCTCTAAAATTCATCTTAATGCAATACAGCCCTTAGTGCCAAACCAATTTTTTCTAATACATGTTTTCCCTAAAGCCCCAATACCTTCATTCCTTTGTTCTGATTTATTGCTGCTGCCTAACCACAGCTACGAGGCAGAAAAAATAATAATAATAAAAATTTTAAAACCCTAGTAACAAGCACATCAGGATTAACATACTAGGTCTATGTTAAACCACCCAACAATGAACTAACTCATCTTTAATTTATTAGCTTGATTCTGATATAAATTCTGAATGAAAAGTAAAAGGTTGTGTAGATTAATAATATTAAAGTTGCAAAACAAAGCCCTGAAAAATAGAAAATGTTAAGCAAAGGGAGCTGTGCCATCTTTAATTCATTGCTCTGTTCCTTGGCGATTCCTTGCATTCAGGATACAGGCTCACAGCTGCGCTTTCAAAAAGACCCTGCAGTACCAAAACCATCAATGCAAGGTATAATCAGCATAGCCTATTACTCCAAACTTTAGGGCCTAACTTGTGTGTGTTCTGTGTGACCTTGGCATGAAAAACATCTCGCTATGACCTTTCATTAAGCATCACCTCCTTCTGTGTTAACACAGTGATAGATCTATCATTCCAGAGGCAAAAATCACAAGTCAAGAACTAGGTAAATCTCCCATGGCCAAAAGAAGATCCTTCCTGGCATCTGCCCGCGGTGTTCCACCTGGGGGCAGGGATGAAGCCCTGGGAGTTGAGGAATCTGAATCAACTATCTCAGGATGGAGGAAGCATCACTGTCAACTGACTTGGGCTTTTTCAACACTCTTAATATTCAGCAAAACCTTGTTTATTTAAGCTGATTGGAGAGGTCAGTCCAAATCTGTGAGATGGACACAACTCAAAGAACTTCTGGATTAGTGGAAGTGATTATTGGCTTCCAGTACTGATGGTCACTCCAGTTCAAGCGCTTGGCACTACCACATTGGAGTTCTGTCCCCCTTCCTGGAACTCATGAAGAAAAAGGCAAATAGATTGTGTTTATTCTACAGATACTAAAAAATTTTTACAAACTTAGTCAATAATTTGCACATTCTTCTTTCAATATTTACACCAGCAAGACTCAACAGGACACACTGATATGTTGCAAGCAACCTAATACCAATCACAGTAGCAGTATCAAATTTTGCAAATGCTTGACTTTTAAAGCCAAATCAAGGCTGTCTTAAGGTTATCACAATAGTATCACAGTCATGCATTTGTGTCTCAATATGCTTTCTCAAGAGGAAAGGTGGGGTGAGTTACAGGGATGGAGCCAGGAACTGCGTGTGGGTCTATGTTGCTCATGCCAACGTCATTCTTGAATTGTCACAGAAAAACAGAACTATTGCTTTACAACATCAGTTTTGTGGTGGTGGTGGTGGTGGTGGTGGTGGGACTGAACCCAGGGACGTTCTACCTCTGCGCTACACCCGCAGTCCTTTTATATTTTATTCTGAGACAGGGTTTAAGTTGCTGACGGTCTCCTTAAATTGCTGAGGCTAGCCTTGAACTTGTAATCTTCCTGTCCCAGTCTCCAAGTACTGGGATTACATGAATATGCCACCATGCCTGGCTCTCAGCCTAATTTATTTTTTATTTTGAAACAGGGTGGGATTTCAGGCATGTGCCACTACTCTCAGTTACATTATCAGCTTTCTTAATAAACCCTTTGATCATAGAAAGGTAGGACTAAACTTTGCTCTTTCAATTTTCTGTTTATAGGTAATGGTTAGCATTGAGTCTCACTGTCTAACTCTACATATATTAAAGAATGTGTACTTTGAAGATTTTCCTACCACCCATGTGTTACTGCGTATGGTGGTGGAATGAGGTATTCCAGGTAAGGGGAGGGTAATTCGGAAAGAGGGCAGAATTCTTGGTAAGCCTCAAAGGGTAGGACTACCTTGGCAAGGTCACCTCTGGCCAGTCTTAGTCATGCAGGTTGGGAATCGTGTATGTGTGTGTGTATGTGTGTGTAACTATAATTGAACTCAGGGGCATTTTACCTCTGAACTACACCCTCAACCCTTTATTTAAAGTTTTTGTTTTGAAACAAGGTCTTACTAGGTTGCTGAGAATCTTGCTATCTTTCTGAGGCTGGCCTTCAACCTGTGATCCTCCTGTCTCAGCCTTTCAAGTACGAGGATTGCAGAAGTGTACCACCACGCCCAGCTCAGGTTGGGAATCTTGACTGCTAGTGCTCTAACATTCTTCAAAATGAGACAACTGGCTCAGGCTGTTCTAACTGCTCAGAAATTGTTGCATGATGTTACTCACTTATAATTGAAGATATTCCTTTTCCAATTACCCAAGCTCCTTCCTTCCTGATCTCATAATACCCTTAGAATTGAATTTGTGATTATATTAATTGGTAAACAAAGAACCAAAGAAAAAAAGGGAGGATGGTCCTAGGAATATCCACCATATAGATAACACTAGTGTTCTATATTTCAGAAAGCTATCAGAGAGGATTTTGAAAGTTTTCACCACAAGGAAGTGATAAAAGTTTGAAAAGAGATATATTTTCTTGGTTTAAACACTATACAATATGTACCTGAATCGAGACATCACATGATACCTCATTAATATGTACAATTTTATGTAGAATTTTTTAATTTTTTTAAAAAGAACTTTATTTTTTATTTATTTATTTATTTTGGTGGTACTGGAGGTGGAACCCAGAGGCTTTCTACCTCCGGGCTATACTCCCAGACCCATGTTATATTTTATTTGGAAACAGGGTCTCACTAAGTTGCTGAGAGCCTCACTAAGTAGCCGAGGCTGGCTTTGAACCTGCGTGATCCTCGTCTGATCCTCCAGAGCACGGGGATTACAAGCGTGTGCCACCACGCCCAGCGTTGTATAAATTTTTTTATAAAAAGAAATATTCGCTGAGCATGATGGCTGATGCCTGTAATCCCAGTACTTGAGGGACAGAGACAGGAGGATCATAGGTTTTCAGCTAGTCTCACCAACTTAATGAGTTCTTCCACAACTTAGTAAGATCCTGCTTCAAAATAAAAAATAAAGTTGGGGGTCACACTTATCTGTGCCACTATGGAAACTATTTGAATGTTTATTTTATTTTTTATTTTTTTAAGTTTTTTTTATTGGTGCACTGTATTCATACATCATAATGGGATAAAAAAAAATTTTGTAGACATACATGCACACATCGCCCAGTTAGCCCCTACCCAATCCCTACCCCATTCCCTCCCCATCCCTCCTGCCCATGCTTGGCTTAGTGGTTGACATCTAGTATTATAGCAATTTATCCAAAATTAACAATGATAATCTCACAGAACAGTTTCATTTGTCTGATAACAAGCTTTTGATGACTTAAAGATAACATTTCAATATTTCTTTTTGCTTTCTTTCTTACCAGAGGATATTTTTTCTTTTTCTTTTTCTTTTAATTAGGTGAAACTATCATACATTTATTTATTTATTTTTCAGAAAAAATCTATCCTAATATGGAATATGGACTCTAGATACCCAAAATGTTCTAGAAAAAGAACAAAGCTAGAAGATGTATATTCTCTGGTTTCAAACCATATAGAGCTACAATAATTGAAACAGTGTAGTACTGTTCTAAAGGCAGATATATAAACCATTGGAGTTAAATAAAAGCCTAGAAATAAATTCTTCCATATATTGTCAAGTTATTTTTGACAAGTTTTCCACAAATATTTGGTGGAGGAAATAATAATTTTTTAACTAAATATTGTTGAAAAATAATAATAACATGAAAAAGAATAAAATTGGACCCTTACCTAACACATATACAAATATTAACTCAAAATAGATAAAAGACCTAAATATAAATCTTAAGACTATAAACTTTTAAAGGAAAATCTGGGTCATAAAACCTCACAACATTGAAATTGGCAGTGATTTCTTGGATATGATTTCAATGGCACAGGCAACAAAAGGGTAAATAAATTCCCTAAAAAATAAAAAAAATATTGTATATCCAAAGACAATGTAAAAAGAGTTAAAAGTTACTGGTAGAATGGGATAAAATATTTCCAAATGCTATATCTGAAGGTATATTAATATTCCAACTAGAAATCAAAGCAAACAATACAATTTAGAAATATGTAAGAGACTAACATAAATAATGAATCTCCACAGATAACCAATCTTAGTTGTCTATTGGATGGAAAATCTTGTTTCTCTGGTTCTGGTGTGTGTTACCTATTTCTTCTTTGTAGTTAATCTCTGAGTATTTTCTCTAGCGCTGGTTTTGAAGACATAAATTCCTTCAGTTTCTGTTTGTCATGGAAGCTTCTTATTTCCCCATCTAATTTGATAGATAGTTTTGCTGGGTAGGAAATTTTTGGCTGGAAGTTGTTTTATTTCAGAGTTTGGAATATGTTACTCCAAGCCCTTCTAGCTCTCATGACTTGGTTTGGGAAGTCTGTAGTGATTCTAATTGGTTTGCCTCTGAATGTCACTTGGCCCTTTGTTTTTGTTGCTTGGCTTCCACATTGGTCATTTTGACAATTATGTGGCGTGGGGATCCTCTTCTCCGATCCTGTCTAAAGGGAGTTCTATAAGTTTCCTGGACCTGTGTATCAACCTCTTGCTCTACATTTGGAAAGAGAGAGCGAGAGAGAGAGAGCGAGAGCGAGAGCGAGAGCGAGAGAGAGAGAGAGAGAGAGAGAGAAAGAGAGAGATTCTAAAAGCTATGATGATGTCTGAATGATTATTCTTGATCCACAATAGAGAATCCTTCTCTAGTCACCAGACTGCGCAAGTTCCCGAGGCAACGTATCCTACTCTAGAGTGTGCTGGACAAAGGCTGCCCAAACTCTTTGGGATTCCAGTGTGCTCTGAGTTTTCTGAGTCCCTTCCATCCAGATGTTGGATCAGCTTCAATATGTTGCCGCAACAGTCAGGCTTTTATGGTTATGTACAACAGAAACTGACTTCAGCTAACTGAAGTACAAAGGTGAGTCTTAAAAAAAAAAAATCATGCACTTGTCCTGAGAATGCTTGCCACTTCATTGGGTGGGGATGGGCAAATAAACATTTAAATAAAAAGAAGTTATGACAGACGGTATGTTACTATAGAAATGTGATAGAAATAACAAGGATTAGCCAGGCGTGGTGGCGCACACTTGTAATCCCCGCACTTGGGAGGGGAGACAGGAGGATCGTGCAGGTTCGGAGCCAGCTGCGCTGGTTTAAGAGACCCTGTTTCCAAATTTAAAAATATATATAAAATAGGTTTAGGAGTGTAGCCCGGAGATAGAAAGTTTTCCAGGAACCCTAGTACCACCACCACCATCCCCCCAAAAAGAAAAAATAGGGATTACAGGGGAGAGAATGGTAGTTTTACCTGGCAAAGGGTGGAGATAAGGGTCAAGTTAAGGAAGAGGGCACAGGAGAGGTGATATTTGAGCTGATGCTTAAGAGTAGATTACTGAAGCCAGGCAAGTGGTGCATGCCTGTGACCCCAGTACTTGGGAAGCACAGATAGAAGGATCACAGGTTCAAGGCCAGCCACAGCAACTTAGCGGGACCGTGTTTCAAAACGAAAAATAAAATAGGGCTCAGAGTGATTTGCCTCTGGGTCCAAGCCCCAGTACCAAGAAGAAAAAGTTGATTATTGATAAATATTTTATGAATTGAGTAGATGTTTGCCTGGTAGTCAAAGAAAGAAAAGGTATTCAAGGCACTCAAGGTGCAAAGACAGATGAGAAAGAGTATGGCATAGCCAAGGGTGTGATTCTCATTCCACCTGTATTTAGCATCATTGGTAGGGTGGAAATGAGGCTGGAGAAGAGACAGAGATCTGATCATAGAAAACCATGTTGCAATAAACTGTGACCACAGAAGAGTGGTATCAAAACCAGAAAATAAATCTGTATGTAAAACTTTTGCATACTTTGCCTGGCATGGTTGTACACTCGTGTAATCCCACTGCTTAGGAGACTGAGACAGGAGGATCACAGATTCAAGACTAGCCTCAGCAACTTAGTAAGACTCTCAGCAGTTAAAAAAAAATTTTAAGGGCAGAGCTATAACTAGGAGGTAGAGTGATTCTGGGTCCAATACTCAGTACCAAAAGAAAAAAAAAAGAAGAAGAAAACCTTTCACAAAACAGAGAGTTAAAAACATACTCATAAGGATTATTTTTTAAAGCTCAACAGTTTTATTCTTTATCCTCTTCCTGACAACTGACTTCCTCCCACCTCTACCTGCCTACCACCCTCCTCTTCCCACTATACACACAAATCTACAGTGCACTGTGATATTTGATGCCTATAGTTGTTTATAAAAGCTTAGAAAAAAGCCGACTTTATGATGTAATCTCATAAAGAATGACTACACTTTGTCTTTTTGAGACTTAGTCTCTGAAAACTCTGCCTGATTGCTGGAGACTTTGCCAATATCAAATTGAGCAACTTCTAGGAGAAAATTTCCCTTGGAGGAAAACATACTTGGTCTTCAAATATGTTGAAACTAGTTCTTTCAGCTGGAGCTACAGAGACTAATTCATAGCACCAAACCTGAGTTTGAGTCTTGCTATAGTTTGGATCTTCAGTGTCCCCCAAAGACCCATTGTGCTGGAGACATGGTCCCTGTGGAGGTGCTATTGGGAAGTAGTGAAACCTCTAAGAGGGGAGACCTCGTGGGAGGTCTTTAGGTCATCGAGGGCATGCCTCAAAGGGTAATGTGGGACCCTGACCCTTCCTTATAACCTTTTGCTTCCTGGCTCAACCACACATCCCTCACCATTAACAAACCGCATGTCTGCCGGAGGCCAAAGATAAATGGGCCCACTCAATTCTTAACTGGAACCTCTAAAACAGTGAGCCAAATGATTATACCAGATATTGCATTGTAGTGATGGAAAATGGACTAACATAAGATTATTCTTGATTATTTTCCCACTCATCTCATGGATTTTTTTAGACATAGAAATGTGTTTAGGAGAGTAGGAAAGAGACATTCAAGGGAGAATGTAGGCAGTCCCAAAAGAGAGAGAAGCCCTTCATGGATATGTTAATGTAATATATGGCCCACCCAGGCATAAATAAAGCTTGGGAAGGGAGAACTCTGAAGGCTTTTGTCTCTTCTGGGCATGAGAATCTTAAACACAATACTCAACTAGTGTGTATTCATCTCAGGTACCTATAAAATAAACTTGATAGAGTTCTCTATATTTGAAATTTATGAAGACAAGCAATGGGTTTGCTGAGAGAAATTGACTCTGCTTTCTGAAATGACAATTTTAATATTTAAATTTTTATCATATGTAATTGAATAGAGGAATTTTGTATTTAATATATCACTTACTGTGGCTTCTGCTACCTATTTTCCTTCCTTTCTGACTAAGGAACTGGAGAAATTCCTAATCAATGTTCTGGTTCTTCCAGGTTTTAGGAACCCTCTTGTCCCAGCATTCTAGGTTGGGATTCTACTTCTCTTTTTAGGGCCCTAATTCTAATAGCAGGTTTATAGGTTTTGCTTATGCATTCCTTAAAGTAGAATAGCTTAAAGTCTTTAAGAGTCTATCAGTTTTTTTTTCCACAGAAGGATTTCTTTCAAAATGCTCTCAAAATATCAGGCGCCTGTTATACTGTTAGCAGGAATGGCTCCACCTCTCTCTCTCTCTCTCTCTCTCTCTCTCTCTCTCTCTCTCTCTCTCTCTCTCTCCAACCTGAATATCTTGGGGCCACACCATGTCTGCACCAGTCGTGTTCTGTGATGTGGAAAAGCAGGAAGAGGGAGTTGGCCTCGTGTTGACACCATCGATAGCCCTGCCATCTACTTCTCACACTCCTTCCCTCTCCCCAGCAAGTAGAATCCCTTAGCATTTTTCTTCATAGGATGCAACACTAATATCTCTGCCAGTAGGGAATATCCAGAAATAAAGCCAAAAATTTTGTAGGAGATCACAATTAACATCTCCAAAACAGAAGGCATTTTTTTTCAGAAGATCCTAAGATGATTCGTACGTTTTGACTTTGCATGTCATTTCAAATTCTTATTACCATGGTGCTTCTCAACAGTGGTCAATAATATTTGTCCAAAGATGGCTGCAACAGTAGCTCCCATCCCACATGTTCTTCTGCAAAGTGACACTGTGGGCTTCCTATCAAGAGGTGGCCATTTTTCTACCCCCTTGAATCTGAGAGGGCCCCCATGATTTCTTGGACCATTAGAATACAGTAGGAAGTGATGTTGTGCCAGTTCTAGGTATAGCCATGAACTCCCCTGGCAATTTAAATTCCTTCCTAGCTGGGCATGGTGGCGCACGCTTGTAATCCCCGCGCTTGGGAGGCTGAGACAGGAGGATCACACAGGTTCGAATCCAGCCTCAGCTACTTAGTGAGCCTCTCAGCAACTTAGTGAGACCTTGTTTCCAAATAAAATATAAAAAAGGTTTGGGAGAATAGCCTGGAGGTAGGAAGCCTCTGGGTTCCACCCCCAGTACCACAAATAAATAAATAAATAAATAAATAAATAAATAAATAAATTCCTCTTATAACTGCTATAAGAATTCACTGTGCTCTGAGAAGAATCCCAAAGCATGCTGAAATGCTATGGATACTGAGAGGCCACGTGGGAACAGAGAACTCAAGGAGCACCGAAGTGCTGCCCGTGGGGGAGAAGGAGCCACCTTGGAACTCCAGCCTGGGAGGTCCTTCAGATACGTTCATGACTATAACTTCATGAAAGACCCCAAGTAAGAACCTCCCAGCTGAGCCTTGTCAAGCCAAAGACTGAGAGAGATTAAGAAACATTTGATTTTGGTCCACCAAGTTCTGTGGTGGCGCGTATTAAGCTACCGTTGATGGCCAGCACACAACCTGTAGCAGGTCTAAGGGGAATCCTTCTTCCCCAGCTACAAAGAAGTAACTCTGTTTCTGTATTATATGTTGGGGGTCATCATAAGAAATTATTTTTTAAAAAAGGGCTCTACTTCTTTGGAAAGATTAATTCTCATTGCTATAGGTAACTGTTGGCTAAATAAAAATGGGCCCCTATAGAGAACTATTAAAAGGCATATAGTAAAATCAGCTCTTCCCTGATTCGATTTTTCAAACACAAATATACTTAGGCCATTCCAGATAGATATGGGTTTATGACTAATTTCTAAAGCCCTCAGTGAAGGGCTCCAAGTGCAGTGTCTAATAGTCCTCACCGCTGGAAAATTCTTTTCACTCGGAGATTCATAATCTATAGAAAGGTATGTTCTACCTCTACCTTTGCTTGAGTTTAGGAAAGGAGCTAATGGCGCCTTTCTTGGTGAGCTGGGCGTTAGCACTTGGAAGAGCACAGAATCTACTTTTCTTGGTGCCACTGCATAAGACGATGAGAAAATGCATCTTATTAAGGGCATTCATTTTAATCAGAAATGGCTTCTTCATAAAACGTGCACATCCTGTAGCCCTAAGTTTTGCTGAAAGCATTTGAAGTGCCCTTGCCAATCAAAACCTTTTATCCTTCAATACTTAACAAGGCTATATGTGGAAAGATTTCCTTAAAGGCTTCCAGCATGCTCAGCTAGGAGCAGTGTTTTTAGTCTTGCTGCACTGGTGCACTGGTATCTTTTATCATTCAGACCATCTGTGATGAAGTCTATTTTGTTAACTCAGAAAACCTCAATTTCTGTAAGACTTTAAAATGAGGCATTAACATATTTTTATGGATTGTGCTACCATTATGGTTTTGGAGACGTCTCATTTCTGTTATTAAAAAGAAAAACCCTGCCATCTAAGCTTCTCATAAGAAACTATTTTTACATTCATAATCTTTAAAGATGCTTATGTAAAGAAGTGCTTTGAACTCTTTCAGTAAGATTTTAGCTCAGCCTAAAGCTTAACAATAATGTAATTTGTGTGAGGGTGGCTGATCCCCACCTGTCAGAGATGCTTCAGGAAGATACATAAATCACAGCCAGAATCTCATCTGAAGCCAGTTTAAAAATTCATGCGGTTAATAGTCACTCCGGTGTGATCTGTTTCTTAATATCATACTACACCCTTAATGCTGGGATTTTAGAGCTGAAGTGTACCTTAAGGTTGTATAAACCCCTTTGTGCTACAGGTGAATAAACTGAGGAGGCCACCTGTTCTGCCAGAAGCATACTTTCTTTCCGCTGTTCCTTTGCTAGTCAGACTGTGCTTCCCAGACCAGCAGCATTACCTGGGAGCTTGTGAGGAATGCAGAATCACAGGCAGCACACCAGACCGACTGCAGCAGAATCTCCATTTTCACAAGCTCTCCAAATGATTCATAAGCACGTGAGCCCTTGAGACACCCTCCTCCGTGCCATGCTATTTCCTAAGAGAAACACAAGGCTTTGGAATCCGATGGATCCAGATTCAAGGTCCAGATTTTTTCCATTTCCTAACAAAGGAATTCTGAGCAAATTACTCGGCCTTTCTGGTCTTCGGTCTCCACAATAAATGGGGGTAATAATACCTACTCTGAAATACCAATGCGGCATTTAAATAAAATAATACTTATATAGCTCCTAGTCAAGTGTCTGACAGTAGACCTCCATAAATAGAAACTGCTACTACTGCTGCTGCTGCTTCTGCTCTTGCTATTGCTTCTTGATACTACTGCTACTGCTATTCCCACTGCCGCTATTACTTCTGTTGCTGCTGCTGTTGCTACTATTACTACTGCTACTGCCATCGCTACTCCCACTACAGCCACTTTTAACTATTGCTACTGCTATTACCATGGCTACTATTACTACTGCTGCCTCTGCTACTGTTACTACTGCTGTGGCTAGACTAATGGCTATTTGCTACTATTGCTACTACTGCTGCTGTTCTTAGTACTGCCAACCCTACTGCTATTATTACTTCTACTGCTGCTTCTATGACTAATGCTGCTACTATAACTTCTCGTTTTTGCTGTTACCACCACCACCATGGTTATCAATATCTCAGAGAGGGACAGTAATCTTTCATACTTTGACAAGTGATTGAGGTGAAACTGTAGCCCAGGTCTCTTGACTATTATTCCTGTACCGCTCTCCCTGTACCTCATAATTTCCCTTCCGTTTTAAGTAACACTAAATGCTAGAGACAACATTCTTGTATAAGGCCTTTTCAGTTCTTGGATGTAAGAAAAAAGAGACTGCTTTTTTAAGATTTCCATTTAAACCTCTTGGAACGGTGAAGTCAATTTGTTCGTTTCTGTCTTCTCAAATGACTCAGTGTGTCTGGGTTTCTTCTAGCAGCAGCTTCTGTTTCCTTCAGCAATGGAATACTGCCTTTCTCCAATTTAGCTTCTAGCCTCCAAAAAATTTTTCCACAGAAAGTTTTACTGGATGTGATAGTACATTTGTTTTCTTAGAAAACAGGATACATGTTAAACTCTGGGGTGACCTAAAATTCTTAAAATATGAACCTTATTTATATATCCTAATCTTATTCCTTCTAGCCCTTGGCCTATGCTATGTGGTCCCACTTCTCCCCACTTACATAATTCCATTTTATCTTTTGGTACTAGGAATGTTCCCAGGGTCTCACACATGCTAGGCAAGTGCTCAGCCATTAAGGTTTATCTCGGCCCTTTTTAAAATTTTGAGCCAGGGTCTTGCTAAGTTACCCAGGCTGGCCTAGAACCTGTGATCCTTCTGCTTCAGGTTTATGAGTAGTTATATTCACAGAAATGTGCCATTGTACCCAACTATGTGGCTCCATTTTGAATGGTTGTAAAGGGAGGGAAATTCCTTCATTTTATAAAAACAGGCTTTTTTTTTTTTCATTTTGCAAACTGAGATAAATATTGATTTCTTTCTTTAAGATTTCAGAATGACTTCTAGCTCCTGTTCCTAGAGCCAAATGTATGTGTCTTAATTTGAGAATATGGCTAAAATGCTTACCTCTTAATCTCAGACTGGATTCCAAAAATTTATAGAGCTTCTGGGTAGCTGACTAGCATATCTGTGTGGAAAGCATCCACATATCCCAATAAGATCTGTACAGATTTGTCTATCAATCATTGGGAAGGAGGAATTGATGGTACAGTAGGGTCAGTTTCAAGCTTTGCCCATGAGAGGAGATAATGCGATTTCAGGCTTTATAAATAAAGGGCATGGCTTAATATGAATGGACACCATGAGAGCCGTATATATGAGTACAGAGTGGGCTCTTTAGTACAGTGGTGGAATTCTGGCAGGAGTGGAAAGCCTTTGAACAATCTCTGTTTGAAAAGATGCACTCCATCTTATTATTTATTTGTTTATTTATTTTGCGAACTGGGGGTCAAACCCAGGGGCATTCTACCTCTGAGCTACACTCCAAGTTCTATTTTTTTTTTATTCTTTTTTTTGAAACAGAGTTTCACTAAGTTGTCGAGGGCCTCACAAGTTGCTGGCCACAAACCTGCAATCCTCCTGTCTCAGCTTCCCAAGTACTAGGATTACAAGCATGCAGCACCAAGCCTGGATTACACCGCCCTATTAGGAAGGTAAAAAAAGTTCTGGCTTTTCTCTCTCCTGAAGGCTCGGACTTGTTTGCTACTAGAGTAAGTGGATACAGTGATGGTTTTCCCAGCCTCAGGCTGTATCTAATATTTGTTCAGTTTATCGAGCCTGTGTCTTGTGCTTTTAAGTATTTGTAGGGACCCAAATGAATCAGAAGACCTAGTATCTATTTTTGAAAGCATTTGCCCCATAAGCACATAAAAATTTGCTAAATTCACAATAGGCTGCTTTATCAGCTCAAGGAGCCTTAGCAAGACTCCAAGTGTGAGTTGGAAGCCTTAGATGTAAGAAGCCTAACATTTCCTAAGTGGGGCCAGAGACACACAAATGGACCATGCTGGCATAAATTCCAAAGGTGGTATTTCCCACAGTCAAAACAGGTCTTTAATTTTTTTTATTTATTTTGTTATTTACTTTCTAAGCACTTGTAAAATACTAACTAAACACTGTTCTGCGCCCTTTACAAGCATTACTCACTTAATACCTATAACAGTCTTTATCTGGTCACTACTATTCTTATCCTCACCTTACACATGAGAAAATAGAGTTACAGAGAGCTAAAGTAACTAAATGAAGATTATATGCCTAATAAATGTCAAGATTTGAACTCAGTCAGTTTGGCTCTGAATCTATGCTTTTTTTTTTTTTTTTTTTTTTTTGGTGGTACTGGGGGTGGAATTCAGAGGCTTTCTACCTCCCAGCTATATTCCCAGACCTATTTTTTTAATACTTTATTTGGAAACAGGGTCTCACTAAGTTGCTGAGAGCCTCACTAAGTAGCTGAGGCTGTGCTTTGAACCTGTCTCAGTCTCCCAAGCGCGGGGATTACAAGCGTGCGCCACCACACCCAGCAAAATCTATGCTTTGATTTACTATGCCACATCATGAGGTTATGTTAAAATTTTCTTGCTACTTAACTGGTATATGTTTTAGCTTGCAATACCAATGAAACCAAGATGATAAGTTCAATACTGGAATGTGCTGATTATTTGGGCTCTACATATATAATATTTAAGCTATAGCTTATATTTTTATCTCAGTGTCACTAATTATCAGCTAATGTTTTTTATGCATAACACTATGAAAGCTTTTTCATTTTAGGGCCATTTGTTATTATAATCCACAAATATAAGGAGCAAGCTAAGCATTATTTCAAAAGTATCTTAAAGCTGCAATACCATGTACAAATGCCCATCACCTACTAAAGACCAGAAAAATAATTTAACAGAGACTGAAAGTAAGGAGACGGTCATGTGGCACACAATTTTTTTGTTTGTTTGTTTTTGCGGGTCTGAGGATGGAACCCAGAGGCATTTGACCTCCGAGCAACACCCCCTGCCCTATTTTTTTTATTCTTTATTTTGAAACCGAGTCTCACTGAGTTCTGAGGGCCTCACTATGTAGCTGAGGCTGTCCGCAAACCGCGATCCTCCAGGTCCGAGCCTCCCGAATGCTGGGATTACAAGCGTGCGCCACCACGCCCGGATTGTGGCACACAATTGTAATCCCTGCATTCGGGAGGCTGAGACCGGAGGATTGCAGTTTGTGGACAGCCTCAGCTACTTAGTGAGGCCCTCTGCAACTTAATGAGAATCCTGTTTAAAAATAAAACTAAAGAATAAAAAATAGGGCAGAGGGTGTAGCTTGGAGGTAGAAGCCCCCTGTGTTCCATCCCCAGACATGCAAAACAAACAAACAAACAAAAAAAAAACTGGAAGTAACTTATTTACCTGGTAAATAATGCTTCCCTTCCATCTTGCTGATTGTATGAAAATCTGCCCCTTTGGTCAGGATTTATTAGAGGTTGGGAAGGTTTCCAATAGCCAAATGCAAAAATCAAAATCCCCTAGACCACATACATAAAAAGCCATCGCACACAGCCACCCTCATCTGTAGCCAGAGCACTTCCGGCCATGGAATGGTCCCATTGTGCCTGGCCACTCGGCACAGAGGGCAGCCTGTTGCCATGGTTGCAGGGACCCTACTGTGTGGGCTGGTGTCAATAACCAGCAGCTGCTCACTTCAGGGAAAGCAGGATGGCAGCCCAGTTCTGAATGAGTGTATTTCTCCAGGCTCCAACCTGACCTGAATATTATTTTCTCATTGAATTTTCTTTTCTTTTTTTCTTTTTAGATATCAACTTTCCTTGAACTTTTCCTCTCTGTGCTGCAGTTGGCAGAACTACAGAACTTCCCTTGCCTTCTGCAGAAAATGTGTTTTTTTTTATCTTTAATGATTCCTGAAGCGTTCCCTGTGCAGTCGTTATCCCCTGTCCCCCATATTCTATACACACACACGTACACACACACACACACACATATATGTGTGCATGTACACACACACACACGCGCGCGCGCACACACACGTACGCACACACATACCTGTGCTTCATTACATGAAGACCTAGACAGACCAATTAGTTTACCCCAAGAAGTATAAATGCCCAGGTAACCTCCCCCCCAAACCCCTCTCTAACTACCCAACCAAACGCACATTTCATTTGCCCTGTGGGGCACGCTTGTAATCCCTGCGCTTGGGAGGCGAAGACAGGAGGATTGCGCTGGTTCCGAGCCAGCCTCGCTGTCTTAAGAGACCCTGTTTCCACATAAAAAAGTTAAAAAATAGGTCTGGGAGTGTAGCCCGTGGGAGTGTATCCCAGAGGTAGAAGGGCTTCCAGGAACCCCAGTACCACCAAAAAAAAAAAAAAAAAAAAAAAAAAAAATATATATATATATATATATATATATATGTGTGTGTGTGTGTGTGTGTGTGTATGTATATATATATATATATATATATATATATATATATAGAGAGAGAGAGAGAGAGAGAGAGAGAGAGAGAGAGAGAGAGAGTCTGGAATAGAAAATAGAATCTTTTCCTCACTTTATTCTGTCCATGATCATAGACTTTACATTTAATACTAAACACATTCTTGGTTCACAATTGAGTCATAATCTGCACGTTTTTCTTTGTTTATTCGTTGGCACATCATGAGGAATGCCAAAGTTTAAAAAACTATTATGAATCCTGATCCTCTTCTCCCAGAGATGGCAGAAAAGCTGTTCTTGAGGCAAGACAGGAGCTGTTCTGAGGTCAGTTTTTGTCCCTGTTAGCTCTAAAGGAGTTTGGAATAATTTGAAAACAAGGCTTATACTGTTGTTGAATCAAAAAAAAAAAAAAAAAAACGCTTGAAACAATTTGTTTACCAGTTGTTACTAAAGACTGTCAGAGAAAAATGTTTGTAGACATGGTATCCAAAAGTCTGACAGAACCCAGAACTTGCTTGGTATTCAAAGGCAGGCCCTTCCAACATTATCCTGCACAGTGTATAATTACTTGCATATTGGGAGCCAAAAAAGGGGAATTCAGCCCTGTGAGTGAGTGTGTGTTTATACTGAAGAGTTTGAGAAGCAAAACAATCCAGCAGCATTCTTCATCCCCAGCATCTGGGAATAATTAATCCACTTGCCATGGTGTATAGCGTGAAGTTGATAAAGTTGTCTGAAGCTCTGTATTTAGGTCATTTGCCTTACTTCAAAGCTTTCTGCTTTAAAAGTTTAACTTTGCAGCTAATTTTAGTAAATCTTTTTATTTTTAAACCTAAAATGCCGTGACAAGGGAAAACCTTCTGCTTGTTTCTTGATTTTTTTTTTTTTTCAGTTGTATTCCCCATGTGTTTGGGACGCAGGCTTTCATGTGTGTGCTCTCCTCTTCCTTTACAACTTCCTGTCGCAGGACAGAGCTTCAAAAGTGAGGTCCTAAATAGGCCTGTCACTCAGTACTTGAGAGACTGAGACAGGAGGATCATAGGCTCATAGCCAGCCTCAGTAACTTAGCGAGACCCTTAGTAACTTATATAGACCCTGTTGTTGTTTTATTTTTATTTTTCCTGTGGTGCTGGAGATGGAATGGAGGGCATTCTACCTCCAATCCACATCCCCAGCCCTATTTTTTTATTCTTTATTTTGAAACAGGGTCTCTCTGAGTTGGAAAGGGCCTAAGTAGCTAAGGCTGCTCAGGAATCGCGATCCTCCCGTCTCAGACTCCCAAATGCTGGGATTACAAGCATGCACCACCATACCCTGCTAGCCCTATTTTAAAATTTAAAAAAGGGGCTATGAGTGTAGATCAGAGGAATAACAGCCCTGGGTTCAATCCCTGGCACCGTCCCCCCAAAAAATGTGAGGGCCTAGAAAATGTAATAGGATTTTAATTTTTTTATTTTTTCAGTAAACATATTTGAGTTCTGAAAATTTCCTCTGAAATATACAATGTGTTTTTGTTCTCTTTTACAAAGTTTAGGTCAGAACACAAGAGACTCTCAACCTATGAAAAATTTTGTAACACGTGTGCATGGTTTATGTTAGATGTTAGATTACCTTAATTGTGACTTTTAGAAAGCACAGTATGTATACAATCCCTTCTGTACTGAATCCAACTATTAAGCATGATACAGGGGTTCATCAGTCCCTGGGGAGTCTCCTCCAATTTCTTACTTAGGCCCAAGAGAAGGAAACACAACTGGACTCTGACCTTCGTTTGCTGAATTCAGGATTTCAGAACAGGAGCAAGTGTCGCCAGGGGTGGTGGCGCACGCTTGTAATCCCCGTGCTCGGGAGGTGGAGACAGGGGGATCATGCAGGTTCGAAGCCAGCCGCACTGGCTTAAGAGACCCTGTTTCCAAATAAAAATATAAAAAAATAGGCATCTGGGAGTGTAGCCCGGAGGTAGAAGGGCTTCCAGGAACCCCAGTACCACCAAATAAATAAATAAATAAATAAATAAAATAGGAGCAAGTGTCTTATTTTTGTTGGCTGAGTGCTTCAAGCATTTAACAGTGCTAAAAGTTTTCTGTGGTGCCTTTTAAGGCTCATATTTTACAACATCCAGCTGTTTTCCTTTGAATCCTGGTGAGAAACAAACCGAGGAACTCCCCAAACACGGCCAGGCGTGGCTCTGCTTGTCTCCTTGCTCCCTCTCTCCAAATTGCTTGTGCCCTACATTTCAGGATTCTCTGAACTTTATTGTCCTTCCCGGTAAAACATTTCAGGATTCTCTGAACGTTATTGTCCTTCCCGGTAAAACATAATAACTTCTAGGAATTTAAGTGGGGTTTATACTTGCAAAGGACAGCTGGTCTGAGGTCCCATCTTCAGCCTGGACCTCCCTGCCTTGAGGTCTTGACTCTCCAGGAGCTGCTGTGGCTGCTCAGGTGCCCTGCACATTGCCAATCTCCTGTGCCTCCCTCAGAGCTTAGAACAGGAACTGGACCTTACTTCTGTGCCTGCCCTTGCCCCACAGCTCCCAGATCCTTGTGCATCAGCCAGTGACTGGATTGTCACTGGTTGGTCGGGAGTTTTCTCTGATGATTTTTTATTAAAAAAATCAATTGAGCTCTATGAGATACAATGGTACCTCACCACTTGAAAAAATGTATATTAAGCTGGGTGTGGTGACACGTGCTTGTAATCCCAGTACTTGGGAGGCTGAGACAGGAGGATCCCAGGTTCGTGGCCAGCCTCAGCTACTTGGGTCTTCTGCAACTTAGTGAGAATCTGTCTCAAAATAAAGAATAAAAAATAGGGCTGGGGGGGTATGGCTCAGAGGTAGAATGCCCCTGGGCTCAATGCCCAGTTTGGAAAAAATATTTATAGTGAATATCATTTAATAAATGTTTGGACAATGAATGAGAAAAAAAAATATATATACATATATATATATATCTTTCTGTGGATATATATATATATATCTGTGTATGCGTATATATACGTATGCATATATATATATATATATATATATATATATATATATATATGTATATGTATATATTAGGGATTGAACCCAGGGAAATTCTACCTCTGAGGTATATGCCCAGTCCTTTTTCTTCTCTTTATTTTTCTTTTCTTTCTTTCTTTCTTTCTTTCTTTCTTTCTTTCTTTCTTTGTGGCACTGAAGATTGAATCCAAGGGTATTTTACCTCCAAGCTACACTTCCAGTCCTATTTTATTTGTATTTGAAATAGGATGTTTCTAGGTTGATAAGTCTCATTACTTGCTAAGGCTGTCCTCAAGCCTGCTATCCTTCTATCTCAGCTTTCCAAGTACTGAGGTTATAGGTGTGCACCACTACACCCTGCTTATTTTCTTTCTTTCTCTCTTTCTTTCTTTCTTTTTTTTTCTTTTGTGGTACTGGGATGGAACCTAGGGGCATTCTACCTCAAAGTGACATCATCAGCCCTATTTTTTATTCTTTATTTTGAAACAGGGTTTCACTGAGTTGCAAAGGGCCTCACTAAGTAGCTGAGGCTGGCTTCGAACCTGCACAATTCTCCTGTCTCAGCCTCACAAGTACTGGGATTACAAGCATGTGCCACCACGCCCAGCCACCCTGCTTATTTTCTATTTCAAAACAGGGTCTTGCTAACATTCTGAGGCTGATCTCGAGCTTACAATCCTTCTGTCTCAGCCTACCATGTATTGGCAGGTGTGTGCCACTACACCCGGTTATATTCATTTTCAGAACAAAAACTTCAGACATTATGTTCTTCCTACTTTTTTGCTTTTACAATGTGTTTATTTTTCAAAATATATATAATATAAAAACAGAGGTATTAGAAAGACTTTGGGGCAAAAAGGAAAAATCAAGCAACCTGGGATCAAGTTTTCAGAATTCTTACACTAGTCTATAAAATTCAGAATCTGGAAACTGCTGCCCTAATGCGTGATTTTTCTTGCTGTTGCTTTTTTTTCCTCACAAATTGTTCTCCTTCTCTTCATAAATTTTGCCTTTCTCGAAATGGGTAATAAAAAGTTAATGCCTATCAACCAAATTCATAACATAATTCAGAATCCCCAGCATTGTGGAGCATCATCTTTGTACCAGGTCCTTTGCTATGTAGAATTTTTTAAATTTTTTATTGGTGCATGGTAGTCATACATCTTTATGGGATCCAAGATGGTAGAAGCATACATGCACACATCATTTATTTAGCCCTTCCCCAATTCCCACCCCATTCACTATATAGACATTTTAAATAGTGAATATGTTTTTTATGTAGAAATTGATAGTTCTGAAGGCTGGAAGTTCGAGATTAAGACACCGACAGATTCAGTGTCTGGTGGAGTCCTACTCCCTGGCTCACAGATGGAGCCTTCTTGAGGCATTCTTATATGGCAGTTGGAGGTCAGGTTGTTTCTGGGCCCTCCTTTGAAAGGGCTCTAATCTCAGTCATTCACGACTGTTCATCCTCATGGTCTAATCACCTCCCAAAGGTTTCATCCCCAAATACCATCACAGTGGGCCATAGGATTGGATATAAGAATCTGGGAGAAATGCAAACATTCATTCTGTAGTCTAGTCCAAAGCGCCCTAACTTCTCAGCTTCCCACTCAATCAGTGCCCTGAAAGACGAATTTGTCTCTTTGAATGAGTGTGTGTGTGTGTGTGTGTGTTTCTTCTTGGTACTGGGGATTGAACCCAGGGGCATTCTGCCTCTGAGATACACCCATAGCCCCATTTTATTTTATATTTTAAAACAGATTCTTGTTAAGTTAGCTATGCTTCAACTTCAAACCTAAATCTTCCCATCTCAGCCTTCCAAGTACTGGGATTACAGGTGTGCACCACCATGCCCTGCTCTTTGAATTAGTTTACTTAACTCTTTTGGCTCCACATGATGTTGCCTGGGTAGATTCAGAAGCTGGAGGATTGTGCTTTGTATTTCTAGGCATATTTATATATTATATAGCATATATATGTATATATATATAATCTTTAGAACTTAATACACAATCTGGTGTTTGTTTTAAACTGGGGGTTGAATACAGAATCATTCTACCTCTAAACTACATTCCCAGCCCCCCCCTTTTTTTTAATTTTCAATACTGGTGATTTAACCCAGGGGCATTCTACCTCCAAGCTACACTCCCAGTCCTATTTTTTATTCTTTATTTTGAAACAGGCTGTCACTAAGTTGCAGAGGACTTCATTAAGTAGCTGAGCCTGGCTGGCTGCAAACCTGTGATCCTCCTGTCTCATCCTCCAAAGTACTGGGATTACAACTATGCCCAGCTTCAGCTCCTGTTTTATTTTGAAACAGTCTTGCTAAATTGCTGAGGCTGGTATGAACCTGTGATCCTTTTGTTTCCGCCTCCCAAATCCTGGGAGTACAGGGGTGTATCACCACACCTGGCTAAGATGGGTCTTTAAGTACAGTCAATAACCTTGTTGTAGAGTGTGCAATTCATTCTTAGTTTTCTATTCCAGCTTATATTATTGAGTTAGAAGTTTCAAAGAGGACCAGAAGCTCAGCCTAATGTAAGATTTTAACCCCAGTAATGTATCCATTTAGCTTGGCATAAAATTGTATAACACCATTTTTATTGCAAAGTCCTGCTTTTCCAGTGGTGATCACTTATAATCTGGGGATATACCCACCATGTTAGTCTGAGTCATCTCATTTGAAGAGTAAAGAGCTGATCAACCTGGCAGTATGCATGCATATAAATGCCATGTGGTAGGTGTTCAATAACTTACAGCCACAGTCACTTCTTGCTATTTGTATATCTCATATTTTCAAATTTGCCTACTGACTGAAGTTTATTTGTAATCCAAACTCAGCACTTTCATAGTAATCCATGTAGAGCAGTGACAATTTTGAGTTATCTGCCATACATATTCCCAGCTGAAGTCAAACAGGGTGATGCTCTGCCATCTTGTTTCAGCTCTCATACTATAAATAAAGTTCCTTTTAGTAGTCTATTTAGTGCCAGTTTTTCACCTTTCTGTGTTTTTTTGTTGGTTATTTGGCTGTTGAAAATGACTTCTAAGTATATTGCTGAAATGCTAGTTACTGTTCTTAAGCATTAGAAGTACCTTACAGAGAAGATACTTGTGTTAGATAAGCTTTGTTCAGGCATAAATTATAGTGCTATTGGACTTGGGTTTAATATTATTGAATGAACAATACATGTTAAATAAAAGAAAAATATGTCTTAAAGCAAAAAACACACATAAAACATGCTTATATAGTCATTGGTTGATTAAAATATGACCAGAGACTCACAGGAACATAACTTGGCATATTCCCTAGTGGTTCACTACTTGCTAGTCAAAGTTTTCAGTATGGAATAGTTTATATTCCATAAAGTATATTCCATAAACTATTACAAATGGTGAGAATGTTCTGTATGTAGTGGTTTAAGAAAACCAAGCCATATGGTTTCTGCCTTAGTCCAACCTATTAAGAGTGTTGAAAATGAATTAAGGATGGTAGAATAGAGGGGGACAGTGCGTTTCAGTTGCTCCAAGACTCAAAACTCAACCAGCAGGAGGACTCCTTCTTAGCAAGAGAAGAAAAACAGCCAGAACTTAACTGAAGAATAATAGAAATGCAGTGGAATTGGACAAAGCACAGAGAGCAGAGGACTGAAAAGAGTTCCACACATCTTTTCTGGTGAGCAGAAAGTACAGGCTGCACCATCATAGTGGGTCTGTGCTAGGGCTTGTGGCTACCAGACCCAGTGACTCTCAGAGACAAATAAGAAACAGAATTTTGTCCAGCCAGTGACTTCAAAAATCATCATCAAAAGCAATCTCACTTTTCTCTCCATGCTCGAGTACCTCAAGACTCGAATCCCCAGACTGCCCAACAAGACTACGCAGCAAAATCCTGTAGTTGCAGTTGAACTTGGGACTGAGAAATTCCTGCAGGGACACCAGTGGCTACATCCTGCCGTATCAAGACCTCTGTGAATCTACAGACAAACCAGGCACATTGCCCAGTGAAATCCTGTGGCTGCAGCATAACTCATCCCTGCCTGCAGGGACCCGAGGGGCACTACTCGAGACTGTGAGTTTTCAAAGCATTCCACTGGGAGCCTGTGTAGCTACAGGAACTTGTGTGGTGACAAAGCAGATCATGTCTTACTAATAAAAAGAACAATAATTCAATAAGAAGATACAATGAACGTAAATATTTATGCCCCAAATGCTGGTAAATCCACTTTTATAAAATGAATTATTTGTGTCTTTAGGTCTTAAAGAGACCCAATACAATAATATTGGGATACTTTAACAAACCACTCACGCCACTATATCAATCTTCCAGGAAAAAGATGAGTAAAGACTCTTCAGAGCTAAGTAACATTATAAACCGAGTGGGTCTAATAGATAGATACATAATATTCCAACCAACCAAATCTGAATACACATTCTTCTCAGCTGCTCATGGAACTTTCTCCAAAATAGACCATATCCTGGGCCATAAAGCAAGTACTAGCACATTTTTTTAAATGTAATATAATTTTCTGCATCTTTTCAGATCATAATAGAATATAAGTAGAAACCAGTAACAGGAAGACCATAAGAAATTACATAAATACATGGAGACCGGCTGGTGCACTTTCCAATGAAGACTTGATCAGAGAGGAAATAAGGGGAGAAATCAATAAATTTTTAGTATTAAATTAAAATAGAAACACAACATACCAAAATGTATGGTACACTTTGAAGGGGTTTTTTTTTTTGTTTGTTTGTTGGTTTGTTTGTTTGTTTTTGGTGGTACTGGGGTTCCTGGAAACCCTTCTACCTTTGGGCTACACTCCCAGACGCATTTTATTTATTTATTTTTTATTTATAAACAGGGTCTCTTGCGTGATCCTCCTGTTTCTGCCTCCCAAGCGCAGGGATTACAAGCGTGTGGCACCAGCCTGGCCACTTTGAAGGTTTTAAGAGAAAATTTTTTAGCACTGAGTGCTCACATTAAAAAAAAAAGCCTGGTGTGATGGCACATGCTTTTGTGTGTGTGTGTGTGTGTGTGTGTGTGTGTGTGTGTGTGTTACTGGGGTTCCTGGAAGCGCTTCTACCTCCGGACTACACTCCCAGACCTATTTTTTATATTTTAATTTGTAAACAGGGTCTCTTAAACCAGCACAGCTGGCTTCAAACCTGCGCAATCCTCCTGTCTCAGCCTCCCAAGCGCGGGGATTACAAGCGTGCGCCACCACGCCCGGCAGGCACATGCTTTTAATCCCAGCATTTGGAAGGCTGAGGCAGGAGAATTGCAGTTCTTGGACAGCCTCAGCTACTTGGGTACCATCCTAAGTAACACACACACACACACACACACACACACACACACACACAAAAGGGCAACTGAACTAGACACTTCACAAAAAATTAGATACAAAAGACCAATAAATATATGAAAAAATGTTCAACATTATTAGCCATCTGGGAGATACAAATCAAAACTACACTGAGATTTCATTTAACCCCAATCAGGATGGCAATCATCAAGAAGTCAAACAGCAATAATGCTGGTGAGAATGTGGGGAAATAGGAACTCTTCCACACTGTTGGAGGAATAGCAAATAGCCGCTGTGGAGATTCCTCAGACAACTGAGAATGGATCCACCATATGACCCAGCTATACCACTCATGGGTATCTTTCCAAAGGGACTGAAATCAGAAAATTATGGTAATATATACAATCCATGTTTATAGGAGTACAATTCACAATAGCCAGATTATGAAACCAACCTAGGTGTTCATCAACAGATGAATGAATTATAAAATTCTGGAACATACACATAATGGGACTCTACTCAGCAATCAAGAAAGTTTTATCATTTTCAGAAAAATGGATGGACTTGCAGAACATTGTGCTAAGTGAGATTAGCCAGTCACAGAAAATAAACGGTCATGTGTTTTCTGTAATATACACAAACTAGGGAGTAATTGGAATACACAGGGATTCCAGATAATGGAGGAGAAGCCTCAGTGGAGCCAGGGAGGTGGTCTAGGAAAGAGGGGAGGGGGAATTAAAGAAGGAAACATTTCCACTGACATTATTCCAGTGTCAGTCTCAACCCATGTATGGGAAGGGGTGACTGGGAAGGGAGCCGGGGGAAAGCCCATCGAGTGTTCTATGCATGTATGTCACCATCACTATGAACGACATTATGATGTGAGACTATTGCACCAGCGAAAGTATAAACATTGTTAAAAATGCTGTCAAAAGAGAAAAACGAATGTCAATAATTTTCTTTTTTTAAAAATTTTTTGGGTGGTACTGGGGGTGGAATCCAGGGGCTTTTTCTACCTCCAGGCTATACTCCCAGACTTTATTTGGAAACAGGGTCTCACTAAGTTGCTGAGAGTTTAACTCAGTAGCTGAGGCTGGCTTTGAACCCGTGCAATCCTCCTGTCTCAGCCTCCCGAGCGCTGGGATTACAAGCATGCGTCACCACGCCCAGCTAATGATTTTCTAAGGTTATCTCAGATTACACCTTTTCCTCTGTATTTCTACCTTACTGATTCTCAAAGTAGTATCTCTTCATGGTCCCCATTCAATGAATGTCTCTTTAGTTCTTGAGACAATCTCCATAATTCCTGCCTCAGGACTACCATTTGTCACTCTTGACATGAAGTCAGGTCCTAACCCAGGTCTGTCTAACCTAGAGGTATGAAGTTTACAGGTTGCACTCTCAAGTCTACAGCAGCTTTCATCATATCCAAGAAGAGTGCCGAGTGTCCACATCATCTCTGAATAACATTACTTCAGCATTTGCTATTACAGAGTACCCATCATATGGCTGACAATTATTGGCCCAGTCAAGTTTGTGTGTGTGTGTGTGTGTGTGTGTGTGTGTGTGTGTGTGTGTGTTGTGTGTGTGTTAGTAAAGATTGAACCCAGGGACATTCCACCTTTGAGCTACTTCCCCAGTCCCATTTTACTTTTTATTTTGGAACAGGGTCTTTCCTAAATTGCTAAGAGCCTCACTTAGTTACTGAGGCTGGCTGTGAACCTGTGATCCTCCTGTCTCAGTCCCCTAAGTGTGCAGCACCATGCCTCTTGACTTCCCAGTCAAGTTTATACTCTCACAGAGGAGAGACTCATAAAAAGATGTGATATAAGTGTGGTTAATGATGTGCACGTGATTCTGTGGGAGTGTGTAGGAAGGATATAAATCCAGCAAGAAGCATCAGAAAAGTTGATATTAGAATCCAGTCTTGAAGAATAAGAGGTTATTTAGTTATAGAAGAGAGTGAAAGGTGTATAAAGATGTTTCAGATAAACATAACACCAAAGGCATGAAGAATAAAATACCACGGCTTATTCTGGAAATTATAAACATTTTAGTATTGCTAGATATAAAATATAAGGAAAAAAACAGGAGATGAGGCTGATGAGGGATGGTGGTACTTTACCCATCTTATCAGTAGTAGCAAGCCAGTGAAGCAGAGTAATCTGGGATACGCGGTTGGATTTGATTATACAAAGACCATTTGGTGTCTGAAGGGTGCCAAAGTAGACTCAGAGAGAGACACTTTTTAGGTTTTTTTCAATGGTCCCAGAAGATGGGCAATGTTGAGGTCCTAAGGTACAGCAGCAAAGGGGCTGAAGAGAAGAGGTTGAATCAAGAAATATGAAATATAAAGATCAATAGGTGATTGTATTAGTTAAAGTGAGCTTGATTAAACTATCGTAATAAATCATTGCCATCTCAGTGGCTTGACACAAATGTTTATTTCTCAATCACTCAGTGTCTGCTGCAGGTCTACTCATTTTCCCCAAGGCAGCCCTCCTTCATGAGGTGACTGTTACCTAGGCTTCTTTGATTTGGTGACTACCACCTCAACACAAGACATTTACATTCAACACAACAGGATAAGAGAAATGTTTCAACTAAAAAGATTTAAAGAGCTCTTTGCTACTTTAGCCTAAAACTAATATATTAATGTTTATTCACATTTCATTGGCCCAAACTAGTCATACGGCTCCACTAAAGTGGAGGTAAGACAAGAAGTAGAGTCTTCTCTATGCCCAGGAAGAAAAGATACTGGATACTGGTAAGCACTGGCGATGTCTACCATAGCCCAAGGTCATGGTAGATAAGGGTGATATAACCACGGTGGTGATGTATGCACATGGCAGATGTAGAGGTGAAAGATTATACTAATGTTCAGGTGTCTGACTGGGGTGCCAGTCAGTAAGACAAGGAATTCTGGGGCAGGGCAGAAGAATCAAGGGGAAATGATGTTTTAGATAGATGAAGTATCACAAGGTAAGCATTTTATCTAGAGAGGAGTAGGGGGGAAGGAGTTGTTGGGCAAAGCTGAAGGCAGTTACAATGTTTTGATAGTTTAGAAGGAGCAACAGCAAATCAGTCATGGGTGGGAGGCACAGCAGCCCAGGATGAGGTGTCTGGGGAGGAAACAGAGACAGTTCAAGACTACTCTCAGCATCAGTTACACACTTGTCTGATCCTATTTTGTTTTGTTTGGGTCCTGGGGATTGAACCCAGGTGTCTTTGACCTCTGAGCTACATCCCCAGCCCTATTTTAGTTTTTTGTTTGGAAATAGGGTCTAAGTTGCTCGGGCTGAACTTGACCTGCATTCCTCCTGTCTTAGCCTCCCAAGTACTGGGATTACAGGCATGTACCATATGCCCAGGTCAGGACATTTTTGCTTGCTATGTTCATTAGACTCTGCCTTGGTCCTTTGTCCTATATCCATACTTTCACATGGAGATGAGAGGGTCAGGATTGAGTTTTATACTGAGACCCTCTCCTCCCACTCACCCAGACAGACCTTTTCTTGGCCCTTTCTCACTAACCTCCTGTCAACTCAGAAAGATGTAGTCCAAGACTCAGACTGGGGCCTAACCATGACATTCGAGGTCAATAAAATCAATGACTTTGCATGTTTTTCTCAAGAAAACAGTATATTCTAACAGTAAAAATAAATAAAATTTCTCTGAAGTTCATGGATGGGCAATGGGAGGCATGCAGAATCCTCCCTGGAAAAATTAAGACAATGAATGGAAAGATGAGTCTGTTTCTAGATGGACATGGGGCTCCCAATCCATGTATTTCTACCTTACTGATTCTCATGTAATACCATGACTGGTATTACAGAGAAGAAAGAGTTGTCAGGAAGCTAATGGAGTCAGGGCAATTTCAGAAATAGGCCGGGGTTGCATACTCATCCCCACCTTGCCAGAAAGAAACTAATGATCCAAGATTAAGTCTTTAGAAGAACACAACAGGTCCCAACTAATTGTAGAATCAAGGTTCAGGGTCTAGGGAAATGGAGATGCACTACAGCTTCAGGAATGCCAAGTGTCAGGGCCATCTTGCCGAACAGTGCTCCAGGAGTTCGGCTGTAAAGAAGGTGAGAGCTAAGATGATGGAGAATTGCCTCCTCCAACTTTGCTCCTAGGAAGCTGGCAGAAGCAGGCAAGGAAAAGCCTACTAGAGCACTGGGGCATGGTAGACCTTTTCCAACGTAGGTAAAACTGAGATTATGGACATGGAGTAAGGTAGGCATCCTGGCTGCTCCAGTGTGTCTTCAAGGGGAACCCTAAACTGGGAGAGTCCATGAAGCCTTTGAGCCTCTTTTTGACCTCTGACAATAGATTCTTTGTAGCTCCCATTGGTGCCTGGGTGAGAGCAGCTATGGGAGCTTCAAAGAATGAAGGTCCTCAAAGAATGAAGTTCAATAGAGCCCTGTGCTCAAGGAAGACAACCTGCTAAGAGCTAGAAGCTCACTGCAAAGACTGTGGGAGGGACAAGGTACAGGCAAGAGCTAAGACAAGACCCCATGATAATGTCAAAACTGACTTTCTGATACTTGTTACGAAAGACAAATATTGTAGCAAACTATTCCTAGAGTGTTTAGGTTCACAGTTGCTTGATACAATTAGAAAAAGTAATAAATATAAAAACTGATTGTATACTATAACATTTTAAATAAATGCAGAGTATTGAGACTATTTTAAAGATGATCATTAAACCAGTGCATGCCTATGATCCCAGAACTTGGGAAGCTGAGATTGGGAGGAGTGCGGGCTTGAGTGAGGGCTCAGCAACATAGTAGCAAGACTCTCAGAAACCTAGCAAGAACCTGTTTCAAAATAAAAAGGGCTAGGCCTATAGTTTGAAGGTAGAATGTCTCTAGGTTCAATCTCTAGTACAAAAAAAAAAAAATAGGAAAAAAACGGGCTTTCTGACCCAAATTTAAAGAATAGCACTATGGTAAGTATTTTATATATATTATTTTATTCAATTAGCCCACAACCATAAGAGGTAAATACTATTATTATTTCCATGTTATAGATGGGAAATCCCAAGTTCACAGACTAACTCAAGCCATGCAAATAACTGGTTAATGACAGAGCCATTTGTGTTGATTCTAAAGTATGTCCTTTGCATTCATTAGCTTTTTGTTACTGTAGCAAAACACCTTAGACAATCAACTTTAAAAAAGGAAAAGTTTGTTTTAGCTTGCAATTTTGGAAGCTTCAGCCATGGTTGATTGACCCTGCTGCTTTGGGGCCTATGAGGAGACAGGACATTGGCAGGAGTGTGTGGTGTAGGAGTCCTCCCACCTCATGGCAGCCTGGAAGTGAAAGAGAGAAAGGAAGAGACCAGTTCCCATGTCTCTTCAAGAGCATGTGCCCCGGGACCTAAGGCCTTCCACTAGGTTCTACTTTTTGAAGTTCCTCCACTTTCCAATAGTGCCAAGCTGAGAATCAAGCCTTTAACACATTAGCCTTTGGGGGATATTTACAAACTTGTCCCCCCTGAAGTATCATCAGCCATGTACCATAACTCCATGCTTTCCCCCTGGAGACTACAAACACTGCTAAGTCTGTTTCACGATTCCTCCAGCTTCCTCTTTACTCACAGGGTGCAGAGGTTAGTCCTGTGTCTCCGCTGGCCTCTGATATCAGCCTAGGAGAGCTTCTGGGGGATGCTGAGGAGGGCCTGGTTCTAGAAGGGGCTCATGCCCAAGCAGCAAGCCCGCATCTCCAGGCTTTGATTGCTCCAGCATTGAGCCTTATCTAGCAGCCCTCACATCCCCGCCAAGAGCCCAAGCAGGGCACATTCCTGACTGGGTGGAGGAAGAATTCCTAGCATTCTCCAGCCACTGTCCTCCAGGAGCTTCTGAACTTGAGTGGGATGGAAAAGAAATGAAACAAAACACTCTTCATTTCTAATGTTGGAATCAATCTGGATTATGTCTGACTATCCAAGCCAAATAGAGGGACTCAGGACCATTGAGACCTGTATGCGTGGAAGCAGGAATTCACAATTTTTTCTTGCTATCGCTAAGGCCTGTGTGGCCTTTGCACTTGACCTTCATGATTGACAGTCTGGATTGTCATTCTTATGCAGCATAGCAATCAAATAGCAGTTATACTTAGTAGGTAGAGTGTCCCAGATGTTTGCATGGCATGAACATGAACTGTCTGTAACAATAACACATCTGCATTGCTTTTATAAATGAATTTATACTTTGCTATGCTTTATCACTCACATGATTTTATTTGCTCTTCACACACACACAAAAAAACTGGTATTAGAATTGTTTTCATCTTATTGAGAAAAATATGAGCTGAGAAGATAAGTTGGCTGTTGTTAAATAACTGGCAAGGCAGAGGTAGCTTGTGACCTGATCTTGGCCCCCCCCTTTTTTTTTTTTGATACTAGGGATTGAACCCCAGGGCATTTTACCTCCAAGCTAAATCCCCAACCTTATTTAATTTTTTATTTTGAAACAGGGTCTCTCTAGGTTGATGAAAATCTCACCTCTTTCTGAAGCTGTCCTCAAACCTGAGAACCTCCTCAGCCCTCCAAGTTCTGGGATTTCAAGCTAGCACCACCAACCCCGGCTCTTCTGATTTCCCTCCATCATGTCTCACTCAAGTCCTCTCATTATGGCATCATAGTTGCTGCAGGTTGACCACTTGTCTGCTCAGTTAGAGGGTAACGTCTGGTTCCCTCTCTGAGAGAGAATCCAGTGAGATACGAGGGATCTGGCGGGGCAGGGCAGGCAGGGCAGGGAAGCACGAGGTTGCTGGCCAGGGCATGAGGTCAGGATGCCTCTGGAGTGGCAAAGTGTGAGACGGAAAGGTGACCCAGCAACTCAAGAAGCTGAATCAAAAAGCCAAGTAAACCATCTACCCAGTGATTTCAAAGTCTGGACCACAGTCAATAGGTTAGCCGTGAGCATGTTACTGCCATTCCACAAACTGACCCCCAAATATGTCTTTTCTTTGAATCTTACTAGCCAATGGCTCACGATGCCTTGGGTTTGCATCATTTGTGTGTATCTAAAAGCAATGGACACATAACTGCTGAGGTAAGAGTTAGTCGTGTTTGGTATTCATCAGCAAAAATTCAGTAAATAACTACTTCATGAGGACTTAGCTGAGTATTCACTGGGTTAGTAGGCAGTGTTTGGCAACATTTTTAAAGTTCTTGTTATAAATATGCATGGACAAGCCGGGTGTGGTGGCGCACACTTGTAATTCCAGTACTTGGGAGGCTGAGACAGAAGGATCCAGGTTCACGGACAGCCTCAGCTACTTACTTAGTGAGGCCCTCCACAACTTAGTGAGACCCTGTTTCAAAATAAAGACTAAAAAATAGGGCTGGGAATGTAGCTCAGAGGAAGAATGCCCCTGGCACCACACACAAAGAAATGCATGGACAGATTGCTAAAATAATATATTCATAGCTTTTAGATCCACACACGAATAATGCAAACCTAAGGCTTCGTGAGCCATTTGCCAGCTTTGGAAAGATTGTTTGGTTATCAGCATCAGTGCATGCTGAGTAGTTCTACTTTACAATCATTTTTATTTCTACTTGTTAATCAGAAATTACGCTTCGTGTGTCTCCATCATTATCTATTTTGTTTAAGGTAGAATGTTTGGTTAACCCCACAATAAGAGAGTGATATCTATGTAGTATAAGTTGATATAATTTTTTTTTTTTGGTGGTACTGGGGGTGGAACCCAGAAGATTTCTACCTCCGGGCTATATCCCAGACCTATTTTATATTTTATTTAGAAACAGGGTCTCACTAAGTTGCTGAGAGCCTCACTAAGTAGCTGAGGCTGGCTTTGAACCTGTGTGATCCGCCTGTCTCAGCCTCCCAAGCGCGGGGATTACAAGCGTGTGCCACCACGCCCGGCTAAGTTGATATAATTTAGGACCTACAAATTTCCTAGGCTGACACTTAGATTGTGGTTCACATAGGAACCATCCATACCAATATTATTACAGCAGAGATCCATATAATGCACACAAAAATGTGCCCAGTCTACTGCTAATAGAAATTTCTTTGAAAAGCAGGAAAGGCTGGAGGAGGTGAATCTTAGACTGTTTCACGCCCCTTGGGTGAGCCTCTGTCAAGAAAGTTTGAGAATCACTGGGCAGAAAGGAAGAAATTGGTCAATTTCAGTGGGCTGGAGAGAACTAGAGAGATGAGACAAAAATGGACCTCTGAAGGAAGCCTGGGAGGCAGATACTGGGGAGACTTCTGATGAAGAATGACAGCTGCCATGTCTTTTCAGCTGACTGGCCTCCAGCACACCTAGGAAAGGAACAGTTAAAAGTGACCATTTCCCCAGGGTACCCTACAGGGTTTGTGGTAGGTTTTGCGTTCTGAAATATGCTCCACCAGGAGCAAATGAGGGCTGAAATCCAGTTGTCCTTCACTGACCATGAACCTTTGTGTCAAAGAAAAGGAACTGTAATTTGTCTACCTCTACAGAATGCCTTTTAGTGAGTTCAAAGTGCCTATATGTGTAAGTTATGCTTCTTAGTGTAGTTCAGAAAGACCTGGGATATTGCTTTTTTGTGGATATAGTGAAGATGGCCACCTCCTGCTCCCGATCAGAGAAAATGGCTGAGTATCCTAATGATACTGAAAAGGCGCTGAAATAGTCTTGAACCCTAGGAGACCTAGGAGAGCCTAATAATGTGCTTAGGTTTTTGGCAGAATCAGAATATGGTGTGTCTGGGGAGAAGCCTAGGTACAAAATAAGAATTTCTTTTGTTTCTTTTTTTGTGTGTGTATGGTACTGGGGATGGAACCCAGGGACATTCTACCTCTGAGAGGCACTATTTTGTATTCTTTATTTTGAAACAGGGTCTCACTGAGTTGCAAAGTTTCTCATTAAGTAGCTGAGGCTGTCGGTGAACCTGGATCCTCCTGTCTCAGCTTCCCAAATGCTGGGACTACAAGAGTGTGCCACCATGCCTGGCCTTTCTTTTTCTTCCTTCTCTCTCTCTCTCTCTCTCTCTCTCTCTCTCTCTCTCTCTCTCTCTCTCTCTCTCTCATGGGTCTGGGGATGAAACCCAGGGGCATTCGACCTCCAAGCTACACCCCCTGCCCTATTTTTTTTATTCTTTATTTTGAAACAGGGTCTCACTGAGTTGCGGAGGGCCTCACTGAGTAGCTGAGGCTGTCCGTGAACTGTGATCCTATGGTCTCAGCCTCCCAAATGCTGAGATTATGTGTGCCACCATGCCTGGCTATGAAATACCACCAAGAAAGCCAGGGTGTGGTGGTAGGCACACACTTGTAATCCCGGCATTCAGGAGGCTGAGACCCAAAGATCACGGTTCGCAGACAGCCTCAGCTACTTAGTGAGTCCCTCCGCAACTCAGTGAGACCCTGTTTCAAAATAAAGAATAAAAAATAGGGCTGGAGGTATAGCTAGGAGGTCGAATGCCCCCTGGGTTCCATCCCCAGACACACACACACACAAAAAAAAAAAAACACCAAGAAGCCTTCTGATGCTGGGGGGAGGAGCTCTGAATGAATACCCCATGAGAAGATAGAAAGGTGGCTTTTTACACTGACAATCTTTGAGTTTGAATTCAGGAAAGAGGAAATCATTTGGTTATTACTAAGAATTGAAAGCTTCTTAAATTAAGCAGGTCAAAACAGAGCTGTCCTCTTCAAAGAGCACTTATAAAAATCTATCCTGGAATAACTTTATGAGTACTTTATAATAGGCTTTCCACATTGTATTTCTCCCATTTTGTAAAGTGATAATTTTTTTATTTTTTTATTTATTATTATAATTTTTTTTGTGGTACTGGGGTTCCTGGAAGCCCTTCTACCTCCGGGCTACACTCCCAGACCTATTTTTCGAACCTGCGTGATCCTCCTGTCTCTGCCTCCCAAGTGCGGGGATTACAAGCGTGCGCCACCACGCCCGGCGATAATTGTTTTAAAGTAAATTTTAGTGAATAGAAAGATGTCATCGAAGATACTATTATAGAATAATATTTAGTTTGGCTACTAAAAGTTATCTTGGTCTCTTGCCTAGTAACTGTTGGAGGAGATAAACTGACATTTTCTGTTTTATTTTTTATGTGTGTGTGTGTGTGTGTGTGTGTGTGTGTGTGTGTGTGTGTGTTACTAGGGATAGAACACAGGGGCATTCTATCTCCAAGCTAAACTTCTACTCCTATTTTATATTTATCTTGAAACAGGGTTTTGCTAAATTGCTGAAGGCTTTGCTAAGTAGCTGAGACTGGCCTCAAACCTGTAATCCTCCTGTCTCAGCCTCCAACCACTGGGATTACAGCTGTGCACCACTTTACTTGGCTCATTTTGCTATTTCTAACAAATATTTTTGCTAAGTTGTCTTATTTGTTTTAGAAATTATATTTTAAAAATGGCCAGTGGCACACCGGGGCCTGGGGGCACACGCTTGTAATCCCCGCGCTTGGGAGGTGGAGACAGGAGGATCACGCAGGTTCGAAGCCAGCATCTCTGGCTTAAGAGACCCTGTTTCCAAATAAAAAATATAAAAATAGGTCTGGGAGTATAGCCTGGAGGTAGAAGGGTTCCATCCCCAGTACCACCAAAAAAAAAAAAAAAAAGGCCAGTGGCTCTTACTTTATTTTACTCTAGGTAACTATTTGGTATGAGTGAGGATGAGGGTTCGGCCATTATCTCTGACACATGAGCTCTGATCCTATAGGACTTTATGGTTGAGAGATTTCCATTTGGGTGTTGTAAAATTGTACAACATCCATTGTTTTTGTTTTCTAATGGCTTATCAACCCACAAAAGACCAAGCTATAATTTTGCTGTAAGAGCAGGCAGAAACCACATTATTTAAAACATAAGAAAATATGGTACCCTGTACTAGTATTGGGAAATATTTCCCATTTTGAAAATATATCTTTGGTAGTAAAAGAAGCTAGGGGCTTCAAGAAAAGGGCTGCAGGATTCCAGGCACCAAGGGTGATTAGCAAGACAACAGAGATACTTCCAGAGCCTCTTTTGTTGTAAAATTAAGATTTCCCAAGGAAGTGGAAGGATGCCATAAACCTTTAGGAGATCCCAGACTTCGATAATCATGGGAGGATGCCATAAGCCTTCAAGGGATACCAGAATCCCATGATCAAATAACACATTTTGGGGTGTAACAAAAGACTTGGGGTCTGTACCAGAAACAGGACAGACTGGCAGGAAGGAATCCCCACATCAAAAGGGCTGGCCCTAGAGGGGGTGGATCTGGCTATAAGAACACTCTGTGAAAAAAAATTAATTAAAAAATAAAAAGAATACTCTGTGTCCCAGAATCTTCGGTAAATTCATTCAATCCCCACCCCCATGCCACTCCTGAATGGCATGGGGCTGTAACTGTCTTCTGTTTTTCTATATTTTTTATAAACTCCTTTAAATCTTCAGCAAGAATCCAGGCTATTGCATATTTATCCTTCGCACTGGACAAGAACCTGAGGTTTTACGGAAATAGTTTCCGGGAACCTAACAAAAGTCCCCGGGGACAGTTTCCCAAACCATAACAGTCCAAACCGTAACATACCCCACCTGTCGTCAGTGGAAACGTAATTCCTAAGGACTATGGCCGAGTCCCGTAACTTGTTCCCTTAAATTACAGACATGCAAGTCTGCAAATGCCATTGTTTTTCTCAGCTCTTAACATGAGTGTAAAGACTTAAAGACATAAAATTCAGAAGTCTTTGAATGATAAAGCAAAAAAAAGTATGAATATAGCTTTTTACAGATCCAGATGAAGTAAAAAGGGGAAAAATTTTGAAAACTAATAGTCACTTCATAGTATATGTTGTTTTGTTTCTTTTGATTTGTAACCTAGGGCTGGTGTTAGAGAATATTAAAGATAACCAGCACTTTATAATTTATCATCTACATTTATATACATTAGCTTATTTGAGTTTTAAAATAGCCATAATTATCTAATATTTGCTTTTTTGGTACTAAAGTTTGAACCCAAGGGTTCAGTGTTCGAGCTATAATCCCTGCCCTTTTAATTGTAATTTTTATTATTATTTTATTTATTATAATTTGTTATGATGCTGGAAATTGAACCCCAGAGGCATTCTACCCCCGAGCTACATCTCCAGCCCTATTTTTTTTTTTTTGGTGGTACTGGGGTTCCTGGAAGCCCTTCTACCTCCAGGCTACACTCCCAGACCTACTTTTACATTTTTATTTGGAAACAGGGTCTCCTAAGCCAGCGCACGTGGCTGGCTTCGAACCTGCGCGATCCTCCTGTCTCTGCCTCCCAAACCCAGGGATTACAAGCGTGCGCCACCACGCCCAGCCAGCCCTAATTTATCTCTTCATTTGAAACAGGGTCTCACTAGGTTGATGAGAGTCTTGAAGAGAGAATGCCCCTGGACATACTTACTGAGGATGTCCTTGAACCTGTGATCCTCCTGTCTCAGCCTCCCAATTACTAGAATTACAAACATATGTCATCATGCTTGATTTTTATTTTGATTACCAAGGCTGACCTTGAAGCTTGCTCCTCTGTCTCAGCCTCCCAAATTCTAGGATTACAGGTACATCCACCAAACCCAGTTTATTTAATTTTTTTTCCAGAATCTGATCTTGATTATTTAAAACAATCTATAATATTGGGGGAGAGGGCACCAAGTGTGGTCTTAATGTATGTCATTTTCAATATGATCCATATAAAAATAATAAATAAATAATAAAAGATAAAAATCTATGATATTTTAAAAAATCTCAACATCAGTTATATAATCAAGAGATAAATTCAGCCGGGCGTAGTGGCGCATGCTTGTAATCCCTGCGCTTGGGAGGCAGAGACAGGAGGATCGCCCAGGTTCAGAGCCAGCCATGCTGGCTTAGGTAGACCCTGTTTCCAAAAATAAAAAAAGCATAAAATAGGTCTGGGAGTGTAGCCCAGAGGTAGAAGGGCTTCCAGGAACCCCAGTACCACCAAAGAGAGAGAGAGGAGAGAGAGAGAGAGAGAGAGAGAAAGAGAGAGAGAGAGAGAGAGAGAGAGAGAGAGAGAGAGAGGGAAGGAGAGAGAGAAGGAGAGAGAGAGAGTGTTATTAAGATTCAGGAAAAGTTAAAAATAAGATACTTAATAATTTTATTTCAAGATTAAATTCCAATCCATACCTTACCCTTTACAAATTTAGCTATCTACATTTTTGTTACATGTATATTTGTTAAAAACAAAGATTTATTCTATTTGTCCTTTTTGTATTCTATTTTTTCCCACTTGGAAGAAATGTTTCCATATCCGAAATTATTTATTAAATTATACATTTTTGCTGGGCATGGTGGCACATGCCTATAATTCCAGATCTTGGGAGGCTGAGACAGGGGGATTGTAGGTTTGAGGCCAGCCTCAACAACTTAACAAGATCATTTCTGCTGGGGAATATGAGGGCAAAGGAAACACAGCCCAACGGACCAGAGAAGGCTTAATTTGGGGTAAAGCCTTTGTAATCCCAGTATGTGGAAGGCAGACAGGAAGATTGCATTTTTTTGGGGGGGTGGTACTGGGGTTCCTGGAAGCCCTTCTACCTCTGGGCTACACTCCCAGACCTATTTTTATATTTTTTAAATTTGGAAACAGAGTCTCTTAAGCCAGCACAGCTGGCTTCGAACCTGCATGATCCTCCTGTCTATGCCTCCCAAGCGCGGGATTACTAGCGTGCGCCACCACACCCGGCTTTTCTAGCCTTTTTTAAAGCCCCTATTCTCCAATTGGTTCTCCTAATATTCCAGTTTCTTGCCCTAAGATCTTGGTATATAGTAACTGAAGCAAAGATCTTAGAAAACTTCATCTCTCTTTACTATTGAACTTGTATTCTTTTGGCAAGTTTTGCAAAAATAATAAAACACTGAGGCAAAGACTCTTAATATAAACTCTAACAGTTATATTAATACAAATATAATTAGAAAATAAAATGGTATTGGCTATTGTTATGCACAAGGATTTTGACAAATAAATTATATAGCAACTTGGCTTCAAGGTTAAACCCCAATCTGTCACAACAAAGTGTGTTCTGCCAAGTGTCTAGAAGCTGAGCTAAACCACAGCTAAGTTGAGTCTTGGGCTATACTTAATGCAAGAAGGCAGGGCACGCTTCATCTGAGCATTTGCCCAGAGCACAGTACCCCTAGCAGGGATGATGGTGGTGATGATGGTGATGGTGATTGATAAGTTGGGTCCTGCACTCATGTGACTTTGTGTCACATGACCTCTGCAGGGCAAGGGAGGGGCTGAAACCCCCGCAAGAATTGGGCGTTCCCGCGAGTAAACCCCCATCTCGCGAGATGCATACCTTGAAAAGGAGAGCCGGCATCCTCAAGCTTCGAACAGGTGCGCGGGCCCCACGGTGCCTCGCTCTGATCCCCGGGAGAGCCGTGCCATTAAAACCTTACATGCCACGTGTACCGGACCTCTCTCGTGTTTTTCACACTCCGCCGTACTCACGTTATTTTTATTTTACTCGCATTCATTTTTTATTTTACTTATCATTTGGTGCCGAACCGGGAGAACTCTTGGGTCCCTCCCCATTTTTTTTCTCTTTTTTTCTTTTTTCTCTTTTTATTTTTACTCTCTTTTTGAGCCCTGGACTCTCCAACCCGCCAGCAGCTCAACTGTGAGGTCCCACACCAGCGCTCCGCTTGCAGGCGTTGCTCCCACCACTGCCGCCGCAGCCGCCCCGTGCCTGCCCGGACCGTAAGCCTTCTTCCCCAGCCCCGCGCTCTCTGGGAGAGCCGGCGGCCTTCTTCCTGCCCCGGGCTCTGCTGAGAGTCCGCGGCCATCTTTCCAGCCCCGAGCTCTGCTGAGAGCTCGTGGCCATCTTTTCGGCCCCGCGCTCTGCTGAGAGCCAGTGGCCATCTTTCTGGCCCTGCGCTCTGCTGAGAGCCGGTGGCCATCTTTTCCCACCCATGTGCTCTCTTCCAGAGCGCCGATGGCCATCTTCCACTGCCACCGCGGCCGCGGCCACCACCGCCGGGGCGTGCAGGCTCCGCCGGCCACCAGGCTGCCAGTTCCACCCACCCGGAGCCAGGCTCCTTGGGTGATGCTGGCACCTGCTCTGCCTGCCGACCTCCTGCACGGGCCAGGACCTCTGCCTGCCGCTTGGCGCTCCAGTCACCACCGGGACCTCTGGCCGATTTGCCCCGCCCGCCCCGAGCCAGGCTCATTGGGCGGCGCACAGCCGGCTTTGGTGTCCGCCACAGTCACCCGCGCCAGGCATAGCTCTACTCGCTGCTGCTGCTCCGTTTCGCCCGCCCAAGCCAGGCTCACTGGCGGTGCTCCTTGGGGCCCAGCCTCAGCGTCTGCTGCGTGTCTGGAAGCCATTTTGTCTCCATGCCGCGGGCCCGGCAAGCCACACCATCTGCATGCCACCGTTTGATCCCGCCTGCGCCAGCCGCCAGTGCCATCCACACCAGCCACCAGCATCTGCGTGCCCCAGCTCCACCGCGCCCCCAGCAGCTTCTCAGCGCTTCTGTCACAGCCAGCGCTGGCTGCACTCCAGTAAACTGCCTCCTTCCCTTGGTTAGCGGGTTCCGGACTTGGGTCTTCTGGTCCACTGGGACCCCAAAATCCAAGCGCTTGGTGACCCATTGTCCCCTGGTCCACTGGGACCACCCTCCGGATGACCAGGTCATCCTCCAGTTTGGAGAAGGAATGAAGACGTTCTTCCCTATCTCTTAACCTCTGTTTCCGAACGATTGAGCGGGGAAATCGGGGATGCCCATTTCCTGCTCTTCGTTTCCGCCCGTGAACCAATTATGGGGAGTCGAACCTTTATACTAGCAGATGCCCTGAGAGCCTGTCTGCCTTGATTATGAGTTGGGAAATGGGTTGTGGTGGCCCAGGAATAGTTAGGAACTTTTATAAGCGGTCTGGTAACCCTCCAAATGCTCTCCCCTATCAGCTGCCATTTATTTTCCCACCAGCTGCCATTTTGTGATGGCGCGTAGTCGCTGCCTGGTGATGTCGCAGTCGCCATCTTGGCCTGCGCCAGACTGCAATTTTGCTGGGTGGCCCGCGTGGGCGCGCCCTAGGTGCTGCAGGAAACGCCGGGGCTGGGGCGACACCCTCTGCCCATGGGGAGTCTGTGTTGCCATTCTTGCCAGACACCAGGCCCGGGACGCGCTCTTTGTGTGTGAGTGTAGGTCCGTCGCAGCTGACAGAACCTTAACATGGAATCTAAGTTTTAATTCCAGAGAGAAACAGGCGTAGATGGAGCGTACACTCCGACTTTGCCAAAAAGCGGATCCTTGGTAGCTGCCCTTTGGCTGGCGGTGGCGGCTCAGCCCTCTGGAGTGCCACCTAGGTGTGGAGGACTGTAAGGACTACTACCTCCAGGAGCCTGACTGAAGTGGGGTGAAGCCACGCCCACCAATCTGACTGTGCCCGGCGTGTGGCCAGGAGGGCCACTGGAACAGTGCCCTTGGAAAAGGATGAGCCCCAGGTGCCTCAACACAGGGGGAGCACCTTTCCAGACCAGGCCCTGCCGCTGGCCCTACTCAGCCTGGCTGAAGACTGACGGCTCCTGGATCCCTCAACCTCCATCCTCTTTGCCAGCTCAGGGTAGCTCTCCAGGTACTGAGTAAGCCAGTCTCCTTTTTGGTCTCCTGATCAATCTCATGATTTGTTTTTTTCTTTAATAGCCCTTGCCTGTTCAAGCCTCCTCAAGCACACATCACTAAACTGTCCAGGGTATCCTCCAATTCACACTGCAGCTATGCACCCACCTGCACCTCCTTCTGGGGGACTGGACTCCCGACTCCTCCCGGCCTGGGGCCCCTGACGACACCCCTTGACAGCAGGAAGAAGCTAGAGGGTCCAATCGTCATCTATTATCCCTACCATCAAAAGGCCGGGATGATAAGTTGGGTCCTGCACTCATGTGACTTTGTGTCACATGACCTCTGCAGGGCAAGGGAGGGGCTGAAACCCCCGCAAGAATTGGGCGTTCCCGCGAGTAAACCCCCATCTCGCGAGATGCATACCTTGAAAAGGAGAGCCCGCATCCTCAAGCTTCGGACAGGTGTGCGGGCCCCACGGTGCCTCGCCCTGATCCCCGGGAGAGCCGTGCCATTAAAACTTTACATGCCACGTGTACCGGACCTCTCTCGTGTTTTTCACACTCCGCCGTACTCACATTATTTTTTAGTTTACTCGCATTAATTTTTTATTTTACTTATCAGTGATGATGATGATGATAGTAGCCGGATGTGGTGGCGCACACTTGCAATCTCAGTACTTGAGAGGCTGAGACAGCAGGATCTGGGTTCGTGGCCAGCCTCAGTTACTTAGTGAGGCCCTCCGCAACTTAGTGAGACCCTGTTTCAAAATAAAGAGTTAAAAAAATAGGGCTGGGGGTGTAGCTCAGCGGTAGAATGCTCCTGGGTTCAATCCCAGCACGACAATAGATAAATAAATAAATATAATAGTAATAATAATACTACCCTTTCCCACTATCCCCATCCAAATTCAGGTAAAAGAACTTGAGGAAGCTTTTCTCTCCAAATCTTGAAAGGTTTGTCCTTCTTTATGATTTTTCAATCAACTTAAAACGAAGCACCTAGAAGGAACAATCTTCCTGCCTCGTGTCTTCTTCATGAACTCTTTCTCTGAGTTAAGAAGAGGCTGTCAGAAAAAAAAAGCTCTAATCTCAGGTGAAGATCTACAGCCTGTCCCTCTGGAGGCAGAGTGCCTCCCCTCTCAGGGACCCCCCCATACACACACAAGCACACACACACACACACACACACACACACACAGTGCCACACTCTCTCTTCAAATAATTGAGCCTGAAGATAAGTGAATTATACTAGAAGTAAAGGAGAAAGAGAATGAGGTCCTAAAGATCACGAGTTTTATTTCCCATCATTACTCACCACTAGTATGTGATTTAAAACTAATCTTGCACCAAGCGTGGTGGCGCACGCTTGTAATCCCCGCGCTTGGGAGGCTGAGACAGGAGGATCGCGCAGGTTCGAAGCCAGCCACGCGCGCTGGCTTAGGAGACCCTGTTTCCAAATAAAAATGTAAAAATAGGTCTGGGAGTGTAGCCCGGAGGTAGAAGGGCTTCCAGGAACCCCAGTACCACCAAAAAAAAAAAAAAAAAAAACAACAACAAAAAACTAATCTTGCCTTTTCTTGCTACATTTTGTAAACTGAGTCTGATTCTCATCAGCGGATGGTTGGGGGAGAAGATGTAGGCACTTGAAAATTATTGTTGTAAGTGGGCATGGTGGTGTACTTCTTTAATTCCAATGCTTGGGAGGCGGAGATAGGAAAATTACAGGTTAAGGCCAGCCTTAGCAACTTAGCAAGGCCCTTAGCAAGCTAGTGAGACCTTGTTTCCAAATAAAAAAATTTAGCCGGGTGTGGTGGCACACACTTCACACTTGCAATCCTAGCATTTGGGAGGCTGAGACAGGAGGATCGCGCAGTTCGCTGACAGCCTCAGCTACTGCTTAGTTGATGGGGTGTGTCCATACACCGCCTAAAGAGATGCAGCCTCCCTCGGCCTGATCAGCCTGTAGCCTAAGGCAAAGCTTTAGGTAAAGTTTAAGAACTTCCGCAGTAAAATGATTCAGCAGAAAAGGGGCTAAGATGGCACCTGGAGGAAGTTATGAAGGCGTGGTTTCCCCATTCATTATGGGTGGGGGGACTGAGCAGGTTTTCCCTTTTTTTTAACCTTTAAAGGAGCTTCCGCACACATGATTGGCTCATGTACTGGCCTGGGATTGGCTGTGAATTACGTGCTAGTGATCTTTATCCTGATAGGCTAGGCTATTTCTCATGGGAATTCCCCTTGTGGTTTTGTGCTATGTATATGACTGCTTGGAGAGGAATAAACGAGATCTTGCTTGACTTGACTCCCGGCTCGTGTGTGTGTGTGTGTGTGTGTGTGTGTGTGTGTGTGTGTGTGTGTTCGAGCCACCGGCACTTTACCTTCCTGCTCAGCCCCGTGCCACTGACGACAGGCAGGACCCCTGTCACTTAGTGAGGCCCTTTGCAACTCAGTGAGACCTGTTTCAAAACAAAGAATAAAAAATAGGGCTGGGGGTGTAGCTCGGATGTAGAACGCTCCTGGTTTCCATCCCCAGTACCGGAAAAATAAATAAATAAATAAATTTATTTATTTAAAGAGGAATAGGGGTATATCTCAGAGTTGGAACACCCCTGGGGTCAATCCTTGAATCCTTATAATCACATACAAAAAATTATCACCTCCAACATTGCTTACTGTGGGATCGTTTGTATGTTTCTGTTAATATGGTACTGGAGATTGAATTCAGGGGCATTCTACCTCTAAACTAAACCCTGAGACCTATTTTATTTTTTATTTTTGAAACAGGGTCTCACTAAGTTAGAGGTCCTTGCTAAATTGTTAAAGCTGGCATCAAACCTACAATCCTCCTGTCTCAGCCTCCCAAGTACTGGGATTACAGGTATGCACCACCAGACCACATTGTGTTTGTTGATTTCAGAATTTGTTTTGCATAAAGCAGGAGAGAGTGAATGAAGAACTGAGATCTAATGAGATGACTGGACTCTGGTAGTTAGAGATACAGGTTCTTCCAAGTGTGGGCCACCAGGTAGCAGCAACAGGTGTCAAGTCCTAAACCTGCACCCTTTGCTAGAGCACCTCCTGAGGTAGTGCTGTCTAGGGAAATGCAAAGCTATTTAGTGACAAAGGGCAGTTGCTCCAGAGAAAACAAAACAGTATCTGAAAATCAAGAGACAGTGGACGTGAGTCCTCCCACACTAACTATAGTTATAGCTCACCCTTGGGTGCCCATTGCTTTTCATCTGCAAAGTGGGGAAGACAACAATTTGCTCTGCTCCTGTCCCAGGCTGGTGAATATCAAATAAGATGATGTGTATGGAAATACTTTATAAAGTATACAAAAAACAGAATAGACACAAGGTAGCACAACTGGAATGATAAGGCAGTGGTCTAGGAACTGCTAAAGTATCTCCTAACAACACAGTTGTATATTATTGACAGGTCTGATGATTGGAAGCCTGAAAAATTTAATATTGAAAATCTAACTTTGCCAAAACTATTTTTTTTTTTTGGTGGTACTGGGGTTCCTGGAAGCCCTTCTACCTCCGGGCTACACTCCCAGACCTATTTTGGCTTCGAACCTGCGCGATCCTCCTGTCTCCGCCTCCCAAGTGTGGGGATTACAAGCATGCGCCACCACGCCCGGCTGCCAAAACTATTGACAGACTATTTTTAGCTAGCCCTGTTGTACTTGGGAGACTAGAACTATTATGAGCATACAATATTTAAAAATATACCTCTTTCTGTTAGCTTTCCACCTGGAAGGAAATACCTAACTCTGCATGAAGAGTAATGGATGTCAAGTGAGATTGTATCCTATCAAAGGGGTTATTGGAGAACAGGTACCATCTCAGAGAAAAATGAGGAAGTAGTGGACACCTGCCTGTATTTATCCCAGAGGAATAAATGTGATGAGAAGAACACAAATGTTGTCATAAAATATTGAGAGGGCTATTACAGAGCAAAGATTAGTCACTCTATCTTAAAGGCAGATCACTGGGCACAACATGGAGCAGTTAGGTAGAATAATCTCTAAATTCCCTTAAATGAAATGCTAGTGCTCTAAAGATTCAGGGAGGAGACTGTGGCTGGGCACAAGGGAATACTTTTCATAAATAAGAATTCTCTTTCAGTGGCCAGAGATCCCAGTCCCCGGAGATATTTTGACATAAAGAAGGAGGCTGGATTGCAGTCTAGGAAGGGTGTGGATGGTACGCCTACATTCTGAGTGAAATCCAAACCCAGGGCAGTAGAGGCCCCTCCAATTCTAAGATAGCTTGATTCTTTAGTTGGATGTGTCATTGTGAGTGCTAAAAAACAGTTCTGTGCATCCTGCACTGTCAGTGGGAGTAGGTTTCTACTATTGGCGATGGTCATTTTCCTCCCTTGCTTACAATTTGTTCAGAAGCAGTTTCTCTGGTGTCTTTGGGTTAATACCCTTATTTTCTACTTTGTTTGGTTTGTTGTTGTTCATTGTAACCATCCGTGAGCAGTTGCTTTTATAGCAGCTTCAAAACCAAAGTCACATACCGGCTTGTGCCAGGAAAATCCTATACTCCAGCCCAGAAGGACAATGATTTGTCAAACTGCTTGACAAAATGTAGAAATAAATCAAGATTATCATGATGTTTCAGATGTTACCAAACTCTCAACTAGGGCATAAGTATCAAGCTCTTAACTAGGGCATAAGCCTATAAGGAGTTATAATGTTTCCTGACCTTCTGGGCAGCAGCTCTACTGCCTGACTGTAGAACAAAACAGCACTGAATTTGGGGGAATAATTTCTTCATCAACTAACAATAACTTCTCCAAGTGGAAAAAATGAACTTAGCAACAACAAATTCATTGAAGACCATTCACTGTCATTGAAGTGAAGTTCATCCCAACAGTTATGAGGTGGCTAAACATGTAAATTAAATGCGCAAGAACAAAAATAACCATTGTATACCAAGCAAGAAGTAGAAGACAGAGGAATGACTAAAAGCAAAATAAATGAATGTATTCAGATGCTCGCAGTTGCAAATACTAGAAAACTTGGGCTCAAGTGGCCTAAGCCAAAGGAATTTATTGGTTTACCAGTTCAGGCTTGGCTGACTCCAAGGGAGCAGACAGTTATGGAGACGACACTCCCATCCTCTTTTCACTCTTGATCTTTATATCTCTCAGCTTGGCTTTATTCTCAGGAGACTCGTACCTGGTGGCCTCCGGAAGCTCCAGCAATACATTCTCCCTTAACACGAAGTCAGATAGAGTTAGTATCTCTTTCCCAGCAATTTCAGGATGAGGCCCTGAATTGAGTTTCATTGGCCTGACTTGTGTCATGTGCATTTTTTTTTCACTAATGGTAGAGGTCTAGGTAAAGTTGGCACCTAAACTGTATAGACAGGAAGTGGGAAAAGTAGAGGAGGAAAACAAATGCTGGGCCAATATAGACAATAGATGTCTACTTGCCTAGAACATCTTCAAGAAGTGTGGTGATGGATGGCTGAGAAACTGCTATAGTCCATAGCCCTGGGCAGCGGAGGTCACAGTGTTTATTCTTTTATGAACTGAGACTTCGGGCCTCCCATAGCTGAGGTTGCAGCTCTAGGAATACCTAGCAGTTCTGGGGTCTGGATGGTCTTTATTTCAAGAATAGGTGTCAGGCACATGCATAAGAAGATCCCATGTTCTCAGAATGTAGCATACATATTAAAACAGTTTCTAATAGTGTTCTTTTAGGAAACAAAGAACAACTCTGAGAAAGTATATGGATGTGGGTAGATATTTAGATGCAAATACTAGCTGCCTTGATGCTGATTCATTGATAAAGAATTCTTAGAAGAGCAAATGTTCTGGTAGTGCATTCATTAAGAGAGGGGGCAATAAGTATTACAACCTGGGGTAGACTCCTCTCCTGGTAGAAAGATTGGGGAGCCAGGCAAGTAGAATTACTCCTTAGGAAAGAAGGAGAGGCGGGACAACAGTACTTAATCTGTTTTGGAGGTGGGTGGATAGGTCTGGACAAAGTAAATCTTTTTAGCAAGTTGAAAATATGACTCATCAGTGAGGGAAGGGGAAAGAGAAAGATTGGAGTCTGCTGGGAAGGTGAACTGCGCCATCGAGTCTTAAGAGCCACTGCTTTGATTTTAAGCACACAGAGAGAGCGCCGACATGTGTCGGTTGTCTCAGCACCTTTTGCCCAACATCATCAAACTTCAGTCATGGTTAGTTGTGGATATTTTTTAACAAGGTATTTCCTAATACTAAAGAAAAATGTTAAATCCATTAATGGATCAAAAGGAATCCCATATTCATTTCCAGGTATCTTTTCCACAAAGTCTACCAGAAAACAAAGGAAAGGAGGGAAGGAAGGAGCAAAAAAAATCTATATATTAGCTTTCTAGGGCTTCTGTAACAAAGTGCCATGAACTGAGCAGCTTAAATAATGATATTAGTCTCACAGCTCTGGAGGTTAGAAGTCCAAAAGGTGTCAGCTCCTCTTGGCTCCGTTTGCATGTGGTGGGGAGGATCTGCTCTAGCCCCTCCCCAGATTCTGGTGGCTTCCTGTCAATCTTTGGTGTCCCTTGGCTCATAGAAGCATCGCCCTGACCTGTGTCTTTATATTCATGTGATGTTTGCCCTGTGTGGATGTCTGTGTGCAAATTTCTCCTTTTTATAAGGCTACAAGACATACCGGAATAGGGCCCACCTAATGACCTCAACTAATTGCATCTGCAATGACCTTGTTTCCAAATAAGGTTACATTCAGAGGCCTAATATCTGGTATTAGGACTTCTCCTTATGAATTTCAGAGGGACATGAGTCAACCCATATTACTCTATAATCTTTCTTAATCCTTCAGAGCTTAAAGTGGCTGCAACATTTGATCTTGTGATACAATTTTAGAACTATATATATGCTTATTACTATGATTGGGAGTTGAGAGGAGGAGAGGTAGCCTTCAGAATTCCTTCTTTCTCATCACTGAGATCATCATGATGACTGAAGGATAAAAGAAAAAACAGATTCTTCTAGCTTGAAAGATGTGTGTGATCTTTTGAGAAAATAAGGTGGAGAAAAATTTTTAAAAAAGAGAGAGGGGATGGTGTTGGGGTTGAACTTAAAGGCATTCTACCTCTGTGCTATACCCTAGTCCAACATTTATTTATTTTTGGTTCTAGGGATTGAACCCAGAGGCATTCTGCCTCTAAGCTATACCCAACCCTTCCTATTTTTTATTTTGAAACATAATCTATCTAAGTTGCTACGAGCCTTGCTAAGTTGCTGAGGCTGGTCTTGGAACCTGTGATCCTCCTGTCTCAGTTTCCTAAGTACTAGGATTATAGGTGTGCATCACCATGCCTGGACCACTATTCTTTTTGTATAGTCTAATGGCTTAGACTTTTCAATGGGCAAGCAGAACCCTTTGACATTTACTCTACATAGGGACAGAAGAATATTGTACTTCTAGGGACAGGAGAATACTGTACTTCTCCCCACTTCTCTCCCACACCCTCTCTAAGGGAGTGGCATTGGTTAGTTCTTAACTTGAATTTTGAGAGCAACTTCTGTTGCTCACAAAAAACCAAGTGATCACATGTCACTTGAAATGCCCACTTGCCCAGTGTGAGTAAGGCTTTGTGCTGAACAAAAGGAAGACAGCTCTACATTTAACCACAGTCAAGCTCTTTGTGGGATGGCCAAGAATAACACGCATGATTGCAACCCATAAATAATACACCTTGTGTCATCTGCATTTTGCCTACTCTTTAGAACAGAGGCAGCTATTCGTGGAAAAGTCAGCATTAATCTTATACTTCTAATTCTAGGGTCAAGTCTTGCAGGGAGTGACATTTTCTTTCTTGCTTTCTTTCTTTCTTTCTTTCTTTCTTTCTTTCTTTCTTGGTACTGAGGTTCCTGGAAACCCTTCTACCTCCAAGCTACACTCCAAGACCTATTTTTTTAAATATTTTTATTTGGAAACAGGTTCTCCTAAGCCAGCAAGGCTGGCTTCGAACCTGCTCAATCCTCCTGTCTCCACCTCCCAAGCGAGGGGATTACGAGCGTGTGCCACCATGCCTGGCCAGGGAGTGACGTTTTTCTTCACCTCTTCCTCTCCTTATATTTTCAGTCCATCCAAGCATAAATAAGTGGGCAATTTCTACCCTGATCACCGAAGCTCTAAAGATAGGGCACTGAACCTACTAAATGATGAATGCGTGCCATACGGAGCTAACGGCAAATTCCAGTGTAAATTATCTCCTATTGCTCTCTGCATTGCAGATAAAAAGTCCCTTGTGTCATCTCTTTGTACTGAGCTGTGTGTCTCTGAAAACAGCTAAAATCACTGAGAACACTGGAACATTTCATTTAATCTAAAGAGGACTGGGTATTGCTTCCATGAATGATTGGTGAATGTTTTTAAAACACTGATGTTACACACAATTTATTTCATTTGGAATCTCACATTTTAAGCAAAATTTTAATCTTTTTGGCTAAATGTAATAATAACAATGTAGTATATGTCCAAGAGCTGGAGTCCAAACGTTTTGGTTACAGTGATGATAACATTTGCCAAGCACTTACTATATGATAGCCATTCACAGCAACTAGAGAGGACAGGTCCCAGGACATATGGAGGGGCATTCCACCAGCAGCGAGAAGAGCTGGGTTCAGATCCACTCTGTCAACCACAAAGTCCATCATCTATGCACCACCCCACGCTACCCCTTGCCTTCCAGCTATTTGGATCTGAAGGAGACATACTCTCAGTGTCTCTTTACTCTTAAATAAATAAAAGGATTTAATTGAATATACTTTAATATCCCTGCTAGTTCTAAACATGGTCTTTCTGTGATTACTCCCTCTTCATAAAATGTAAGTAAACCTTAAATTTAAATACTTCCTTTCTTCTTCAAACCCCAAAACAAGCATTCTATGGATAGAAAAGAGGGCAAACTTTCCTTGTTTCAAAGATTGGAAGTAATAATATTCAGAAACTAATTACTTTGCCTTATATCCAACCCTCTATGTACAGTCTTTTATCAGGGCAAAAGAAATGTGAGGGAAATCCCCACTGAGCTGGAAGAGGTGCTGAGGTCCTCAGAGAATGTGTGGGTGAGCTGCGCTGCATGAGTCTTCCCTCTGGGTAGAAGTATAAGACAGTGAAGATTCCAGGTAGCCACTTGGTATCTGCCTGATTTTCTGGGCATTACTACCTAGTTTCATAGCATACTAATTTCTCAGTAAACTCTACCAAATTCGTCTCCTTTCTTTCCTTTCTTTTTTCTCTTTTCTTTTCTTTCTTTCTTTGTTTTTATGGGGTACTATACGAACTTCTGTCCTAAAGACATGGGGCAAGCCACGTTCTGTACCATAGTTTATAAGGGTTTCAGTACAAAGTCAAAAGACATTCCTTTATTTTTATTTTAATGTTATTGTTGTTGTTATTTGGTTCTAGCGATTAAGCCCAGAGCCTTGATATGCTAGACAAGCACTTACCCCTGAGCCACATCCTCAGCCCAAAAGATATTTCTTTAAAAATATCTTAATGGTTTGAGAGTCTTTACACACCAGCTATGGAAAGTTCAAGGAGAAAAGAATTAGGATGTCCTTGTAAAGTTTGGGCTGAACAGATTTGAAGAAAGATAGCAAGAGTGAGCCAGTCCCAAAGTAGTTACTGCCAAATTTTTCAAATGAAATAAGCTGATAGATGGCTTCTTTATCATAGAGCATAAGTACACAGAATATTAGATGTGCCTACCTTGGAAGAAGAGAGGAAATTTCATGGAAAAGTAGGCTCTGGAAAAGATTCTTCAGCTTTCATTTTCATTGGAATTTGTCAAAGCAGTAAAGGGATATAACCAGTAGTGGATTTTTAAAAAAGAAATGACCTCTTTTAAAAGGGCTTTGACTTAAGAACAGAAAGAGAAGGGACATATGTGTTCTCTAATATGCCCAAGCTAGGGAGTAGTGGTAATACCAGAGGGACTCCAGATGATGGAGGGGAAATCTCAGCAAAGCTTGAATGGAAGTATAGGAGAGGAAGAAAGCTGAGGTTGTTCAATGGAGGAGCTACATACAAATATGCGTAATAGCATAAATACAACACGATTAACCTGGACATTCTCTATTGGGGGGGAGGGAAAGGGAGGGGGAAGGGCATGAAGCACAATGTAAATGTACACCACTCTCAATATATTCCACTTATAAAAAATAAAAAAAAGGGGGCCCAGGTCGCGGGACCCTGGGCCCCGGGCCGAACTGTGCGTAGCACGCCAGACCCCTGGAGAAACCGGGCCCAGTAAGACGCTGGGTTCTGGGCGGGGATCGCGTGCGGGGCACGCCAGCCGGGGCCCGGGTCGCGGGACTCTGGGCCCCGGGCCGAACTGCGAGTAGCACGCCAGACCCCTGGAGAAACCGGGCCCAGAACAGAAAAAGATAAAGAAAAATATCGGAGAGGGGGTAAGAAAGCCATTATGGATGCCAGGACACTGGAGATGCAGACAAAACTTATCTAAATGCACTGGAACTTATGGAAAAATTCGCCGTGAAAGAGGACTGCTATTTCTCTATATTGTTAAGAATCTCAGACATCACCTGTAAGGAGAGAGTTTGGCGGAGACCAAGGAGAAATGCGGTGTAGAAAGAGTTCTCCGTGATGGTGGTGGAGACTTGTATTCAGGAGAAGCAGAAACCGGATCCTACCAACTTTATTTTTTTGGGAGAAATTACACCAAATGTCGAATGCTACCATCATGCATGCTTAGGAACACTGGACAACATTCAGAGTGGAAAAAGAGCCTGGGAAGGATTTGAAACGGTGGAGGCAGTGGCAATGCCAGTGGCCAATACTCAGGGGAGGCAGATATTTGATACATTACACCTGGAACCTTTGAAATAATAACCACAGAGACAGTGATCGGAACCTGCTGAGGGGTTAGGCCGGTGCTGGGGCCATCGAGGCCGGCATCGGAGCCTGCCATGAGGCAAGGCCTGTACTGGGGCCTCCGAGGCCAGGATAATAGCCTGCTGAGGGGTTAGGCTGGTGCTGGGGCCAGCGAGGCTGGCATCAGAGCCTGCCATGAGTCAAGGCCGGTACTGGGCCCTCCGAGGCCTGGATAAGAGCCTGCTGAGGGGTTAGGCCGGTGCTGGGGCCAGCGAGGCATCAGAGCCTGCCATGAGTCAAGGCCGGTACTGGGGCCTCCGAGGCCTGGATAAGAGCCTGCTGAGGGGTTAGGCTGGTGCTGGGGCCAGTGAGGCCGGCATCGAAGCCTGCCTTGAGGCAAGGCCGGTACTGGGGACTCCAAGGCCAGGATAAGAGCCTGCCGAGGGGTTAGGCCGGTTCTGGGGCCGGCGAGGCCGGCATCGGAGCCTGCCATGAGGCATGACCAGTGCTGGGTCCTCCAAGGCCGGGATCGGAGCCTGCCGAGGGGTTAGGCCAGTGTTGGGGCCAGCGAGGCCGGCATTGAAGCCTGCCTTGAGGCAAGGACAGTACTGGGGCCTCCGAGGCCAGGATAAGAGCCTGCCGAGGGGTTAGGCCGGTGCTGGGGCCAGCGAGGCCGGCATCAGAGCCTGCCGTGAGGCAAGGCCGGTACTGGGGCCTCCGAGGCCAGGATCGAAGCCTGCTGAGGGGTTAGGCCGGTGCTGGGGCCAGCGAGGCCGGCACCGGAGCCTGCCATGAGGCAAGGCCAGTACTGGGGCCTCCGAGGCCGGGATTGGAGCCTGCCGAGGGGTGAGGCCGATGCTGGGGCCAGCGAGGCCAGCATTGGAGCCTGCCGTGAGGCAAAGCCAGTGCTGAGGCTTCCGAGGCCGGGACTGGAGCCTGCCTTGATGCAAGGCCGGTACTGGGGCCTCCAAGGCCAGTATAAGAGCCTGCCGAGGGATTAGGCCAGTGCTGGGGCCAGCGAGGCCGGCATTGGAGCCTGCCATGAGGCAAGGCCGGTACTGGGACCTCCGAGGCCGGGATAAGAGCCTGCCGTGGGGTTAGGCCGGTGCTGGGGCCAGCGAGGCCGGCATCGGAGCCTGCCGTGAGGCAAGGCCAGTACTGGGGCCTCCGAGGCCAGGATAACAACCTGCTGAAGGGCTAGACCGGTACTGGGGCCAGCGAGGCCGGCATCGGAGCCTGCCGTGAGGCGAGGCCAGCATCGGACCCTGCCGTGAGACATGGCCAGTGCTGGGGCCTCCGAGGCTGGGATTGGAATCCTGCCAAGGGGTTAGGCCGGTGCAGGGGCCAATGGCCAGCATCGGAGCCTGGCGTGAGGCAAGTTCACTCCTGCAGCCTCCAAGGCTGGGACCAAAGCCAGCTTAGGGGTTAGACCAGTGCAGGGGCCAGCGAGACCAGAACTAGGGCCTCCCATGAGGCAAGGCCGCTGCTTGAGCCAGCGAGGTCTGGATCAGTCCACTGAGTAGCCAGGCCACTACTGGGACCATCAAGAGTGGGATCGATACTTGCAACGCAGCATGCACAGAGATATATCGCAGAAAATATAAATCAGACGCTTCTCTTAATCAGCAATAACTAGGAGGAAAAGGGCAACAGGAAGAGGTTGAGCTATAGAAAGGGCCCTATAGTGAAGCAACTAATGTGACCAATCAGAGGGTATATAATACTGGAGGACGGAGCCTCTTTAAAACGCAGGAGGTACATAAACAAATGTATCAAAGTAAATCACCAAAGAAGTGTGGGATGGAGGGAGGGGGAGGGAATGGGATGGGGGCTAGAGGAGGGCTAATTGGATGATGTGTGCTTGTATATCCTCTCAAGTCTTGTACTCCAATGTGATTGATATATGACTACAATGCACCAATTTAAAAAAATAAATTAATAAAAAAATAATAAGAAAAAAATTGAGCTCAAAAAAATAAAAATAAAAAAAATAAAACAGATGTTCCAACAGCCTAAAAAAAATAAAAATAAATAAAAGGGCTTTGACTTTTAGCTTAAGAGAGAATTACTGAAGAAAATAATTAAAGCCAGGAATGGTGGCACACACCTGTAACACCTTTATTCAGGAGGCGGAGATAAGAGGAGCACAGGTTTGAAGCCACTCTCAGCAACTTAGCAAGACCCTGTTTCAAAATTAAAAAATGAAAGGGCTGAGGGTAGAGCTCAGAGATTGGATGGCCCTGGGTTCAATCTCCAGTACAAAAAATAATTAATATTGGATGTATAAATTAGATATTCCAGAGAGCACAAGTGATTAACATCATCATTCCCCTTACATTTGGTTAATCAACAAAGTTATATACCATACTCTGTCCTCAGAAGGGGCAGAAAGGAAGGGTATTAGCCTTGGTGAGTACCTTCTATGTGTCAGACACATTATTTTCTTCACTTTGCCCTTCCTCCCACCCAGCCTTAATCACAGAGGAAGCAGAAGAATCCAAACACAACCTTTAAAAAAATCTACACAAACTGGAAATTTTGCATGAATCTCCATCCCTACACCCACACAGACACACCCACTTTTTTGATAGAAGAGTGATTTGGGAATGAAAACTCAGGATTCTCAGAATTCCGTGTGTATATCTGAATGAAGAAGACGATGATGATAACTATGAAGAGGAGGAAGAAGAGGAGGAGGAAGAGGAGGATTTGGTATGAGGGATGAACCCAGGGGTATTCTACCTCTGAGCTATACTCCAAGCCCCTTTTATTGTTGGTTTTGAATCCTCTTAGGTTGCTGAGAGTCTTCCTACATTTCTGAGGCTGTCTTCAAACCTGCAACCCTCCCATCTCAGCCTCCCAAGTACTGGGGTTACAGGTACGCATCACCACACCTTGCTGAAACCCATTATTTATAATGGTCTCCAAGTCAGCACGAATATTTAAAAATTTAAAACAGCACAAATATTTACACATTTAAAATGAATTTTCAGTCTGTGGTCACTTTTATCAAAAAGTCCCTTAAATGCAATAAAACTCAGGTCACAGAAGAAATCTTGATGCCTGTTTAGTGACTTGTCAAAATAAAAAAATAATAGTACATGCTGTTTCAGTAGAGAGTCAAATATGATAGAAAAAAAAACACAAAAGGAGGCTATTTTAGTCTATTTTAATATTTCTATGAAGCAAAATCTCTGGGATTATTGAAATAATTTTTTTGGAGATTTAAAAAAGTTTATTAGAAAGATAGAAATACAGAAAACAGAAATATAGCCCCATGCCAAAATGGCATGGAGGGGTGACTCGAAATGAATACACCCGAAATAATTTTTAAAATTGTGTTTATCTTCATTCACAAGCTCAAACTTTCTAGCTACATTATGATTACATTATAAAATCTTGGGGCTGTGATGTAGCTGGGGGGGGGGAGAAACACTTGCCTAGTATGCCCCAAGGCCCTGGATTCCATCCTCAGGACTGCAAAAGTAAATAAATAAATAATTAAATAAAATCCTGTCCTGAGTAATTTTTTCTAATAAAGCCACTTTATTGCATTCATCTTTATAGATACAGTGTGGTTTCAGTCCTTAATGCATAAATAATAAAATATACACAGGAAACATTCAGAGCTATTATTTTTTTGTGTGTGATACTGGATAAAATTTTTTTTTTTGCAGTACTGAGGATTAAACTATTCTAACACCTCCAGCACTATTTTTATTTTTTATTTTTTGCTTTTTATTTTTTGCGGCACTAGGAATAGAATCCAGGGGCATTCTACCTCTGAGCTACACCCCCAGCCCTATTTTTTTATTCTTTATTTTGAAACAGGGTCTCATTGAGGTGCAAAGGGCCTCACTAAGTAGCTAAGGGTGTCAGTCCAGGAACCACGATCCTCCTTTCTCTGCCTTTGGAATGCTGGGATTACAAGTGTGCTCTACCACACCCAGCTTAACCCAGCCCTGTTTTTTATCCTTTATTTTATTTTATTATTTTATTTTTTATGGCACTGGGGAGTGAACCCAGAGGCATTCTACCTCTGAGCTAAACCACTAGCCTGATTTTATTTCTTATTTGGAAACAGGGTTTCCTTAATTGCAGAGGGCCTTATTAAATTGTCGAGGCTGGCTTTGAACCTGCGATTCTCCTATCTCAGCCTCCCAAGTACTGAGATTACAAGCCTGTGCCACCACACCCGGCTTTTGTCCTTTTTTTTTTTTTTTTTTTTTTTTTTTTTTAGTACTGAGGATAGAACCCAGGGGCCTTCTTACCTCTGGGCTACACTCCCAAACCTATTTTATATTTTATTTGGAAACAGGGTCTCTTAAGCCATCTGAGGCTGGCTTTGAACCTGCGCAATCCTCCTGTCTCAGCCTCCCAAGCGCGGGGATTACAAGTGTGTTCCACCATGCTTGAAACAGGGTCTCATTAAGTAGCTGAGACTGGCCGTGAACTTATCTCAATCTCCCACATATTGGGATTACAAGCGTGAGCCACCACACCTGGCTCATAGTTATTGTTTAAAAGAGTAGATTTCATAACTTCAGAAAGTAAAAAAACAGAATTCACTGGTCTTTTATATTTATTTGTTTAGCACAATTTACATGGGTGTTTTTGAAGTTTCTTGATGTACACAGAATTGTGATAAATCTGCTTTTTAATCACACTTGTATATAACAGTTCAAGTTTCAGGGAGGCCTGCCTAGAAGCAGATGGATTTTTTATCTTTTATGAATCTGGAAAATTGTGAGAGTAGTGTAGTTAGAATAGTCACCTAGCCAGTACACCTATAATTCTAGTACTTGGGAGGCTGAGACAGGAGGATTGCAGGTTCAAGGACAGTCTCAACAATGTAGTGAGACTCTCAGCAATCTAGCAAGACCCGTTTCAAAACCAAAAAAATAAAGTAAGGCTGAGGGTGTAGCTCAGAGGTAGAAAGCTCTTGGCTTCAATCCCCAGTAACACACACACACACACACACACACACACACACACACACACACAAAGTCACTTAGTGGATGGAGCCTCTGGATTCATCTTTGGAGCAGAAAAAAAAAAAAGGCCCAGCTGGGAATGCTATAGGTTATGTGTTTTTTATTTTTATTTTTATTTTTTTTAATTTATTTTTTTTATTTTATTGGTGCACTGTATTCATACATCATACTGGGATACAAACTTTTGTAGACATACATGCACACATCGCCCAGTCAGCCCCCACCCGATCCCCACCCCATTCTCTCCCCATCCCTCCTTCCCATGCTTGGCGTAGTGGTTGACATCTAGTATTATAGCAATTTATCCAAAATTAAAAATGATAATTTCACATAACAGTTTCATTTGTCTGATACCAAGCGTTTGATGATTTAAAGATAGCATTTCAATATTTCTTTTTGCTTTCTTTCTTACTAGAGCATATTTTTTTCTGTTTTTTTAGGTGAAACTATTCATATATTTATATATTTATTTTTCAGAAAAAAATCTATCCTAATATGGAATATGAATTCTAGATACCCAAAACGATCTCGAAAAAGAACAAAGCTAGCAGATATATATTTTCTGATTTCAAACCATATAAAGCTACAATAATTGAAACAGTGTAGCACTGTTCCAAAGGCAGACACATAGACCATTAGAGTTAAATACAAGCCTAGAGCTAAATTCTTCCCTATATTGTCAAGTTATTTTTGACAAGGTTTCCACGAACATTTGGTGGTGGAAATAATAATCTTTTAACTAAATATTGTTGAAAAATAATAATTACATGGAAAAGAATAAAATTGGACCTTTACCTAATCCCATATACAAGTATTAACTCAAAATAGATAAAAGACCTAAATATAAATCTTAAGACTATAAACTTTTAGGAGAAAATCTGGGTCATAAAACCTCACAACATTGAAATTGGCAGTGATTTCTTGGATATGATTTCAATGACACAGGCAACAGAAGAATATACAAACTCCCTAAAAAATAAAAGAAAATATTGTATATCCAAAGACAATGTAAACAGAGTTAACAGTTACTAATAGAATTGGATAAAATATTTCCAAATGCTATATCTGAAGGTATATTAATATTCCAACTAGAAATCCTAAAAATTAACAACAATAAAGGCAAACAATACAACTTAGAGATAGGTAAAAGACTAACATAAATAATGAATCTCCACAGATAACCAATCTTAGTTGTCTGTTGGATGGAAACTCTTGTTTCTCTGGTTCTGGTGAGTGTTACCTATTTCTTCTTTGTAGTTAATCTCTTTGAGTATTTTCTCTAGCTCTGGTTTTGAAGACATAAATTCCTTCAGTTTCTGTTTGTCATGGAAGCTTCTTATTTCTCCATCTAATTTGATAGAAAGTTTTGCTGGATAGGAAATTTTTGGCTGGAAGTTGTTTTCTTTCAGAGTTTGGAATATGTTACTCCAAGCCCTTCTGGCTCTCATGACTTGGTTTGGGAAGTCTGGAGTGATTCTAATTGGTTTGCCTCTGAATGTCACTTGGCCCTTTGTTTTTGTTGCCTTTAAGATTCTCTGCTTGGCTTCCACATTGGTCATTTTGACAATTATATGGCGTGGGGATCCTCTTCTCGGATCCTGTCTAAAGGGAGTTCTATAAGTTTCCTGGATCTGTGTATCAACCTCTTGCTCTATATTTGGAAAATTTTCTGCTATTACTTCCTTGAAGAGATTGTTGATCCCTTTGGTATCACTTTCTTTTCCCTCCTCTATTCCAATTATTCTTAGGTTAGCTCTCTTAAGATGGGCCCATATTTCTTCAATGTCAGATTCCTGCTGTTGGATATTTTTTTCTAGATTAGAAACTATGCATTCATTTTTGGATTGCTCATCTTCTAAGAGCGAGATTCTGTTCTCCATGTGGTCTAATCGGTTGTTTGTGCTTTGAATTGAGGCCTTTACTTCATTAATTGCATCCTTTATCTCTTTTTGGCTCTCTCTGAGTTCTTTTCGAAGCACCTCTATTATTTCTACAGTTATTTTCCTGATTTGATCTTCTAGAAATCTCTGATTTTCTGTTTTATCAGGTTCTGATGTTGTGGGGTTGTGCACATTCATTACTCCAGTGTTATTCCTCTTTCCCATGATTTCGGAGGTTTGTGCCTTCTCTGGGTTCTTCCCTTGGGTCACTATGGCTTCACTTAAGGTGCTCTGGATCTCGAGTCTGTATTATCTCAGACCCCACTACTCCTTTACTGGGTTGTATCACAGAGTCTCCGACCCAGGGAGTCGATAGAGGCTGCTTTAAACTATGGGGGGTGCCAGGTTGCACGTTCTCCTATGGTGTGATATCTCTGCCACCACCACTCCCTCACTGGGTCAAGTCCCAGGAGGCCCAATACTGCGATTTCTCCTCTGTGGCCCGCAATTTGACTCACTGTTCTTGAGTACGCAGATGTAGCTGTACTGGACTCAGTGAATTCACTGCTGCTGCCGCCGGTGGCAATATGGCACCTCTGCCACGCCCTCGGCCATGAGGCTGGCGTATTTTTTCTTCTCTGGTTTTGATTTCCACGCTGAATCCCTGCAGCGTGTGCTGAGCTCAGCCACTGGGAGCTTTAAATGCTGTCTGCGCCGAAAGATCCCGCCTGGCTGTTCCGCAGCGGCTCACCTGGCTTGCTGTAGCCGTCCGTTGAGTTCGCTGCTGCCGCCGGCAGTATGGCGCTGCTGCCGCGTCCTCGGGCGCGTGTGTCTCCTCTGTGGCCCTGAGCTCTGTTCTCAGTCCGCTTTCTCTCTGGAGCCTAGTCGTTTTTTTGTTTTTCTGGTGATGGTGTTTTCTGGCTATGAAAGGCGCTCTTTTTGTGGTAATGGAGATTGGTTGTTAGCGGGACTCTTAAGCCCCGCTTTTCTCGGTCGCCATCTTCCCGGAAGTCGGTTATGTGTTTTTTAAAGTGAGATTTTAAACCGGGAGTGGTAGCACACGCTTATAATCCCAGTACTTGGGAGGCTGAAACAGGAGGATTGCGGCACAGCATGTGGCCAGCCTCAGCTACTTAGTGAGGCCCTCCACAGCTTAGTGAGACCCTGTTTTGAAAATAAAGAATGAATGCCAGGCGTGGTGGCACATGCTTGTAATCCCAGCATTTGGGAGGCTGAAACAGGAGGATTACGGTTTGAGGACAGCCTCAGTTACTAGTGAGGCCCTTTAAAACTCAGTGAGACCCTGTTTCAAAAATAAATTTTAAAAATAGGGCTCAGAGTGTAGCTCGGTGATAGAATGCCCCTGGGTTCCACCCCCAGTAACAGAAAAGAAAAGAAAGGAAAAGAAAGAAAGGAAGGAAGAAGGAAAGAAAGAAAGAAAAAAAGAAAGGAAGGAAGGAAGAAAGAAAGGAAGATCAAGAGGAAGGAAGGGCTGGGAGTGTAGCTCAGAGGTAGAATGCCCCTTGGTTCCATTCCCAGTGCTGCAAAAGCAAAACAAAAAACCAGAATTTTAGCTGGGTATGGTGTCACAAGCCTGTAATTTTAGTACTTTAGAGCTGAAACAGGAAGATCACAGGTTGGAGGATGGCTTCAGCAAGTAGTGAGACTCTCATCACCCTAGCAAGACCCTGTTTCAAAATAAACATAAAAATAGGGCTGGGAGTATAACTTAGATGTAGAATGCCCTTGGGATCAATCTTTAGTACAACAAACAATTTTATTTCAGATTGAATAATTCTAAATAAATAAGATTAAATAAACCCAGGCATGATGGCACATGCCTGTAATTCTCATTCTTGGGAGACAGAGATAGGATTACAGGTTCTGGGCCAGCCTCAACAATTTAGGGAGGTCCTCAGCAACTTACTGAGACCCTGTTTCAAAATTAAAACATAGGGCTGGGGGTATAGCTCAGAGGTAGAATGTCCGGGTAGAATTGAGTACCTTGAATTCCAAGTACCACACACACAAAAAAAAATTGAATAAGACTGTGAACAAATAATGACAATTTATAAAGTCACATAAGACTGTAGGAGCCAAAAATGTATTATCTTTAAACTTGATCACTTACCAGGGCTATTTCTATGTCTCTTAAGAAAATGTTTAAACTAACTATACTAATTTACTCAAGGTTAGAAAACTAGGATGGCGCCGGGCGTGGTGGCGCATGCTTGTGGACCCTGTTTCCAAATAAAAAATATAAAAAATAGGTCTGGGAGTGTAGCCCAGAGGTAGAAGGACTTCCAGGAACTCCAGTACCACCAAAAAAAAAAAAAAAAGAAAGAAAGAAAGAAAGAAAGAAAGAAAGAAAGAAAGAAAGAAAGAAAGGAAGGAAGAGAAAAAAAAGAAAACTAGGATGGTTTGAAAAAAATTCAAGTGCCACTGAAAACCTATTTCAAAGAAAAGATCCTGAACACTTCCTACAAGCTAATCAAATTTGAAACCCATATCGCTTGGGATTCTTTGGCTGATCTCACTGATGTAGAAATGCCCGGGAGCAGAGACAGGTGCACTGATGACAAATGCATCTGTATAGTCCTAGGTGTTCACCACTGTTGGCCAACTTTGGAAAGATCAAATCAAGGTCCCTGTGTGCTCTAGCGTAATTCAGAAAGTTGTTCCATTTAGAGAAAAAGGGCTTTAATATAGTCAATTTTCCTTTCTTTGAAGTTAAAGTATCTTTTCTCTTTACTTTTTATATGCCAGAAGTATTAGTTTAGGATTGAGTACCTTCACATGTGAAAGAAAATCAAAATAAGTAAGACTAATGTAATTGAGTTCTCACTCAAATAAAAGAAGTCTCATGATAGACAGTTGAGGGTAAACGTAGGGACCCAGGCTTCTTCCAGCTTGCTACTCTGCCATCTCTCATCTTCTTGTCCAGATAGCTGTGAGACCTCTAGCCATCGAGTTCTTACGCCATCAACAGGATGGGAAAAAGGGAAAGGCACACTCCTTCCCTCTGAGGAGAATTCCTGGAAGTTATACACAGACTTAGCCAAAATTTTGGCTCTAAGCCACATCTAGCTGCAAGGAGCTGGCAGGCCTTTAGTTGAGTTGAAATGGCTCAGCCGAAAACTGAGGTTTTGATTGCTAGAAGAAAAGGAGAATGGGTATGGAGAGACTGCAACAACCTTGCCTCTGAATTCCCCTAGATCTCCTAAACTCTCCCTTCAACTAAAACCGCTCTAATACAGTGTCTTAATTGTATAGATGAATGAACAGAATGCTGGTAAGCGAAATGGATGCTCCTAGGCTGCAGGTTGGGATCAGGAAAAAAAACTAGAACCACCATCTCTACCTTCTATTAATGCCTTTTATATGGACTTAAGATTACTTTAGCACTTAGAGCTGGGTCTAAACAAATTAGGAATTGGCACATGTGGTAATAATATATTTCATGTTTCTAAAAGTTACTGTTTTACCCTCATGTTCACCATGGGCATGGTAATATAAGCTTTCATATTTTCAGTGAATCAGAAAATTAAGATCAGACAAAAGTCATCAAAAATATGTTAAAGCAGCAAAAATGATGCTATCATGATGGAAGCAAATGTGGGAAAACTCTTAAGGCCTTTTTTAATTTCATATACATGGATCCCTATATAAAGGGTGGACATTTAAAACATCACAGAAGTAGGGCTGGAGGGGGTCTCAGGGTTTTAGGAGCATATTTCTTCCAGGCCTCACCTACAGGTAGTAATAATCACTTTTCTATTTTGCAATTTTCATATGAGGCAAATGAAGCATCTCTTCCTCTGCTTCATCTCTTGGCTTCCTCTGTTTTGGCTTCTTTTTCAGGTGGGCTTGCTCCAGTATAGTCCCTGGAAGCAGAATACCCACCATTATTGTGGCCAATTCCAGAGGAAAGAAGCTCTCTTTCCTAACAATTCTGCCAATAGTCCCAGAGTTGTCTGCTTGTCTTAACCTGGAATGGATAATCTCATATGTAAGCATATACACATATCACATATATCACACATGACATGTCTTACAAGTGGTTTTATTGCGTATGCAACATACATTATCCTTTTTACCTCCATCCAGAGAAGTCATGTGATTTCCTGGGATAGAACAATTAGCAGAGAGAGAGCTGCAGCAGTAACCCAGTTCTCTCAGCTTCAGCCTCATTCTGTGTTCTGTCTGCTTTACCATAACTGCTTTGAGTCTTTAGAACTATAAGACAGTAATGGATTTTATATTTTTCCTTTTCTTTTGGTACTGGGGGTTGAACACAGAAACATTCTACCTTTGAGCCTACATCCCCCAGCCTTTTTTATTTTTTGTTTTGAAACAGGATCTTGCTAGGTTTCTGAGAGTCTCACTACATTGCTGAGGCTGATCTTGAACCTGCAATCTGCTTGTCTCAGCCTCCCAAGTACTGGGATTACAGGCATATGCCACCATGCCTGGCTTCTTACATCTCTTTTATTTTTTCTTAGATTATGTGTTAGAAGCTTTGCATTACTATAACAAACACTGGAGATAATCAACCTATTAAAAAAAAAGGTTTCTGCTGGGCATGGTGGTGCACGCTTGTAATCCTTGAGCGTGGGAGGCCGAGACAGGAGGATCGCACAGATTCGAAGCCAGCCTCAGCTACTTAGTAAGGCTCTCGGAAACGTAGTGAGACCCTGTTTCCAAATAAAATATAAAAATAGGTCTGGGAGTATAGCTTGGAGGTAGAAAGCCTCTGGGTTCCATCCCCAGCACCACCAAAAAAAAAAAAAAAAGTTTTCTGGGCATGGTAGAACATGTCTGTAATCCCAATACTTGGGAGGCTGAGACAGGATTCAAGGTCCTGAGTAGGTTCAAGGTCCACACACAATAACATAGCAAGACCCTTTGAAATTTAAAAAAATAGAAAAAAAAATATATGGACTGGGGGTGTAGCTCAGAGGTAGAGCACCTCTGGGTTAATCCCCAGTATCACAAGAAAGGGGCGTTATTTTGGCTCATGGTTTGAGAGGTTTCATTCCATGATCCATTGGCCCATTGCTTTTGGTCAGGAAGCACATCATGGCAGGATGTTATGGCAGAACAAAGGCAGAAGAGACAAAGTGGGGTTGCACATCCCCCTTCAAGGACATCCCCCGTGACCTGAAGACCTCCTAGTAGGCCCTCCTCTGAAATCTCTATCAGCTCCCAATACTGTCGCAGTACGGGAAAAGTCTTACAACACTCGGACCTTAGGGGTACACCCAAATCCAAACAATAGCAGACTGTTATTTGAATAATTTGTAAGCTATCATTTTTATATAATTTATATTTTTATAATCTACACATTTTTCTCTGAAGTAAGTTAAAGTTCCTGGAGGGGAACCTCAAGGTCTCTCTAGTCTAATTTCCAACTTTTTGATCCATCCTGAATTGACTCTTGTGCAGCGTGAGCAAGTGGTGTTTATTTCCATTTCTCTGCCTATGGTTAACCAGTTTAGCCAACACCATTTGTTGAAGAGGCTATCCTTTTTCCAGCGTATTTTTTTGCATCTTTGTTGAAAATCAATTGGCAATTGTGAACTGTGCACCTATGAACATATATACCCATGCATACGTTTGGTAGTTTGGTTTCCAATCCTTCAGGTAGATATCCAGAAGTGGTATTGCTGGATCAAATGGTAGGTTCATAGAGACCATAGTTCTAGAGACCTTGAAGTGCCCCTCAAGGTACTTTAACTTACTTCCAAGAAAAATGTATAGATTATAAAAATATAGAGCTGGGCGTGGTGGCACACGCTTGTAATCCCAGCATTCGGGAGGCTGAGACGGGAGGATCATGGTTAGTGGACAGCCTCAGCTACTTAGTGAGGCCCTCTGCAACTTAGTGAGACATTGTTTCAAAATAAAAAGTAAAAAATAGGGCAGGGGGTGTAGCTTGGAAGTCAAATGCCCCCGGGTTCCATCCCCAAACCCGCAAAAAATAAAAATAAAAATAAATAAATAAAAAATAAAAATATAAGTGTATGGATTTGTTTCTGACTGTTCTATTCTCCTCCACTGGTTTATGTATCTGTTTTTGTGCCAGTAAAATGCTGTTTTTATTAGAATGGTTTTGTAGTGTAGTTTGAAGTCAGATATTGTGATTCCTCCTACATGATTTTTGTTGCTGAGAACTACTTTGGCTGTTCTGGGTTTTTTTTGTTGTTTCAACTAGAATGGCCATCATTAAAAACACAAACAACAATAAATGCTGGCGAGGATGTGGAGAAGTGGGAACTCTTCATACATTGTTGGTGAGATTGTAAATTAGAGCAACCACTTTGGAAAACAGTATGGAGGATCTTCAGATGAATGGGAGTGAACCTACCATATGATCCAGCAATACCACTTCTGGATATCTACCCGAAGGATTGAAAACCAAACTACCAAACGTATGCATGGGTATATACGTTCATAGGTACACAATTCACAATTGCCAAACTATGGAACCAGTCAAGATGTCCATCACCAGATGAATGGATTACAAAACTTTGGAATATGTACACAATGGAAATTTACTCAGCCATAAAGAAGAACAAAATTATATCAATTTCAGGGAAATTAATGTAACTGGAGGACATTGTGCTAAGTGAGATTAGTCAGTCACAAAAAGTAAGAAATCAGATGCTCTTCCTAATATATGGAAACTAGGGAGAAAAAGGATCATAGGAGAAACTCTATACAAAGGAGAAGCCATTGATGAGCATATAAGGCAACCTAACTAAGGGGGATAGGAGGGAGGAAGAGGGAAATTCCTTAATGTATATGATATACATTCACAAACATGTCAAAGTCAACCACTAAGGCAAACATGAGAAGGAGGGAGAGGGAGGGAAATGGGGAAGGGCTAAATGAGTGATGTGTGCATGTATGCCTCCACCATCTTGTACTCCATTAAGATGCATGACTACAATGCACCAATAAAAATAATTAAGAAAAAATAAAGTTCCTTGTGGTTTTCAACTTTGGCTTATACATTTTTAAATTTCAAAACTTTCTTCCACATAATAGATATCTGATAAATATTTGCTTATTTGAGCTCCTGACTTGAGCCTGAAGCAGGGAATAGAATCTTTCACACAGAGTATGAACATGAGAGAAGGCAAACATAAGCCAGCATTAGGGAGTGATGGGGAAATTGCCTGCAGAACTGTGAAATTCATGGTCCTAAAGCAACTCAATCTGATAAAAAAGTGCCGATGAAAACTCATCCTTCTTTTTATGGTTTAACATATGGAAGACATTCCTAGGAATAGAACTTTTTTTTTTTTTTTTTTTTGAAAGAAGATTCTTCATTCAGTTCCCAAACTGGAGCATGTCAATGGGCAGAATGGATCCAGAATGAAAATACATTTAATGTACCAGAAATGAATCTATTTGGGATGGAATTTATATTTTTATCAATTAGGTATGATTTATAACCAGAAATTATACATGGGAAGCTTTTAGAAAGCAAGAGAACATTTTAAAGAATACATACATATACAGTACTCTGGAGGCTGAGATAGGAGGATTACAGGTTTGAGGACAGCCTCAGAAACCTGGCAAAGTCCTGTTTCAAAGCACAAAAAATAAAATAGGGCTGGGGGAGTAACTTGGACTTAAAACGCCCCTGGGTTCAATAACCAGTACAAAAAAGGTACATAATGATGACTTACATAATATATTCAATCTAAAACTACAATTATACAGCTTATATAATTTTTATTGTAGAAACAATGGAAAACTTTAGAGAAAAATATTACTTAGCATAGTTATTTGTATATTCTCTTTGAGTTTTTGTTCATGTATATGCACATAACATGTAGTTTACATTTGTAGGGTACTGGAGGTTGAACCTAGAGACACTCTACCTCTGAGCTACACCCCCAGCTCTATTTTAATTTTTATTTTGTAACAGGGTCTTACAAAGTTGCTAAAGGGCCTTGCTAAGTTTCTGAGGCTGGCCTTGAAATTTTGATCATCCTGTCTCAGCCTCCCAAATATTGGGATTACAGGCATGCAACCCCACACCTGGCTTATATTTAACATTTTTAAAATCATAGAACATATATGAGATAAAAGCCAACTTTTAATTCTCTTACCTCTAAGAATATATAGGAAGAGAGTATAAATTTCTGAGTAAAAGTGAAAATGGGCTCTCTAAAAATTTTTGATGATTATTTTGAAAAGTTGAAAGGAAATTCAAATAGGATGAGTGTGTGTTTATTAAAACTCTGTTATAAGCTGGGCGTGGTGGCGCACACTTGTAATCCCAGCGCTTGGGAGGCTGAGACAGGAGGATCACACAGCTTCGAAGCCAGCCTCAGCTACTTAGTGAGGCTCTCGGCAACTTAGTGAGACCCTGTTTCCAAATAAAGTATAAAATAGGTCTGGGAGAATAGCCTGGAGGTAAAAAAGTCCCTGGGTTCCACCCTAGTACCACAAAAATAAATAAATAAATAAATAAATAAATAAATAAATAAATAAATAAATAAATAAATAAATCTCTGTTATAGCCAGGCATAGTGGCACACATGTGTAATCCTAGTACTTGGGAGGCTGAGACAGAAGGATCAAAGATTTGAATACAGTCTCAGCTACTTAGTTAGGCCCTCCGCAACTTAGTGAGACTCTTTTTCAAAATAAAAAATAAAATAGGGCTGGGAGTGTAGCTCAGAGGTAGAATGCCCCAGGATTCATTCTTTAGTACCACAAACAAACATGCTTAAAAACCTTTATACTCTTGAAAGTTGCGTTTAAATGCCAGGGAATGTGCTGATCAGATTATTTTGGCTAACATTTCAATTTTGGCATGTGTTTATTTTGCATTTTTGTAGTTAAGATAGTGTTTTCTTATAGCCATTATTTTTTAAAAAATGGGCGAGTGTCTCTAAAATGTCCAAGGAAGTTCAGCATGGTGGTGCATGCCTATAATTTCAGTACTTAGGAGGCTGAGACAGGAGGATTGCAGGTTCAAGACCAGCCTCAGCAATGTAACGAGACTCTCAGCAACCCAGTGAGATCCTGTTTCAAAATAAAAAAAAAAAAAACTTAAAAGTGCTGGGGGTATAGCTCAGAGGTAGAATATTTCTGGGTTCAATCCCCAGTATCACCACAAAAAAAAAGTTCAAGGAAGCATAGAATAGTGATAGAACAGTTATGTAAATTCTACAATTCAAATAAAGAAATAAACATAAATTATAAACAAGGCTCCAGTGCAAAGAGATTATAAATCTGTAGGTTCTGTAACAAGTCTATGTGTAACATTGAACAATCAATCACACAAAAAGAGAAACAACCAGAAGCACAATAATACAAACTTACAAGTGGAATTGTATCAATGTTAGTTCCCAATAATTGTTGTGTATGATACTTTTTTTTCAGTTAGGGTTTGTGTTACTGCTCATCAACTAAGATTTTCTAAAGATAATGCTAAATGATAATTGTGTGTGGTACTGGAGTGGAACCCCGGGCTTTTCTTCCTCTGGGCTATACTCCAGGACCTATTTTCTATTTTATTTGGAAACAGGGTCTCACTAAGTTGCAGAGAGCCTCACTAAGTAGCTGAGGCTGGCTTCAAACCTGTGCGATCCTCCTGTCTCTCCCTCCCAAGCACTGGGTTTACAAGCGTGCGCCACCACGCCCAGCCAAATGATAGTTATTAATTGATGAAGAACGTGAGCTCTAGGACGGCAGAGAGTTTTTCCTCTTTTGATGTGCTTCCTTCCCAATACTTATCACAATGTCCTGAGGGTAATAATTATTCACTAAATATTAACAAATGAATGGATTTTTCATGAAAAATATCATCAAAGAAAGCCCAAATCACAGATCTGTCAAAGTTATACTCTGTGTAGGAAAACGAGATATATTTCCTTATTGCCTTAGAGCTTTCCACATCAACTGAAAATTACTAAGATATTAGGAAAATAAATTAGTAAAAGAAGGCAGAATGAACTATTGGCAAAATTGTTTCATCAAATAGCATTCTTGAGCGCCACAAAATATACAAAAATATAGGGACAATTAGTGTCATGCTGGTGGTGTAGCAATTTCATGGGACAGCAGGACATGTGTGAGAGACACGTCCTCAACAAGTTACTCTGTTTATCATTGGCAACTGCAGGATTTTGCTAATCATTATTTTGTAAGATGTGATGTAGCCTGGAGGAGACACACTGCAAACAAGCTGATACGCTCAAGGTAATTTTGTGCTATTATAAGAATAAAAAAAAGTTGAATAGTCATCAACATGCCTCCTGTTCTTGTTCTCATCGTCCAAGGATAATGTGTATATTTCAAATATGATCAAGTTCTGACCTCTAAATGTTCAGTTCATTAGCAAGTGTTGCAAGAGGCACAAATAGAATACTGTCTTTTTTTCTACACTGAAGTAGGCTAGTTATCAGGAAAAATGTTCTCACATGTTTTTGAAATAAGGGACACTGATAATGGCAGAAAATTACCTCTAGGGACTCTCCATAGACACTATATTCAGTTTCTAAAATAGACTTAGCTCACTTCAGGAATAAAACATCAGAGTTTTCAATATTAACAATATCAGAATTTCTTTAGAAGACTGAACCATGGCCCCAAACCTGACTTTAGCTCAACATTTGCATTTCTTTTCTTGGAGAAAGAGATCAATGATGCATTATTGGGAATATTTAAAAATAACATCCAAAAGTTGCAACAATGTGAAGAAATATCTAGCAGCTCCCATGAAGTCCTCATTGCTTAGCAGACTATAATCTGCTCACTGTAAACCCAGTCATAAATTGGGTGACTTGTTAAAAGAGAGATCTGGAACAGCACTGCACCTCTCTCTGGCTCCCATCTCATTGCCCTTGCCCTGGAATTTTCTCCTATCTTGCCCTGCCCAGAAGATTGCCAAACTGTGCATAACTAGTACTGCCTTCGGAAAGCTGGGTTAATCTTCCAGCTCTCTTCATCTGGGACGAGCTTCAGCTTCTCCTGGCTCATGTCCAGTGTCCTGGTGAGCAGGGGCTTTGCTTGATTTCGACTTGCTGTTCTTTGCTCTGTTTGAGATGGAAGCGCTTGGATTTAACACCACACGGGAGGTATTCAGTGCTATCCAAGACTGGGAATTCCTACTGGTTTTTCTTTGCCTTTCCTCTTTAGCTTTATTAGTTCAGAAGATACTAATTATATTATCTTGCACATACTAAATATAGCCATCCTGGAATTATTCACAGGAAAACACTAGCTGGATGCTATATCTGGTTACCTGGAACTTATTTCAATTATTGAAAACACAGAAGAAATGAAGCCAAGGTCAGTCTAATTCTTAGCATTCATCAAAGGCTCTTGACATTTCATGGAAAATAACCAATAAGCTTTGGTCAAGAACCACTACTGCTTTTTTTAGGTGAATTTGTTAAATTTAGTAAAGACTTTCTTAGAAAGGGCTCTTAATTCCAACTCAAATTGTTGCAATAACCCCAATAATGGTCACTTATTTGCAATATGCAAATTGTCTCTGATAGCTGCATTGACCTTAGAGCACAGAGCATTTGTGAAGTGAGATTTTACTACCATAAAATTCTTTTGAGTATTTTGAAGGATTAGACTGAGAGAATGACGGTGCAGACCAGTAAGAATACTCCAGAGTCAGAGCTGCTATTAGTTGGTTGACAGTGAGTTTATGGCTGTCATACTTCTGAGCAATGCCTGTGTTGTTTTTCTTTTTTTTTTTCTGGGGGGGGCGGTTACTCGGGATTAAGCCCAGGAACATTCTACCTCCAAGTTATACCTCCAACCTCCTTTTAAGTATCTTTTTTTTTTTTTTGGTGGTACTGGGGGTGGAACCCAGAGGCTTTCTACCTCTGGGCTATACTCCCAGACCAATTTTATATTTTATTTGGAAACAGGGTCTCACTAAGTTTCTGAGAGCCTCACTAAGTAGCTGAGGCTGGCTTTGAACCTGTGTGATCCTCCTGTCTCAGCCTCCCAAGCACTGACATTACAGGCGTGTGCCACCATGCCCGGCTCCTCCAACATCCTTTTTAAAATTCTTTTTTGAAGCCGGGAATGGTGAACTCTTGTAATCACAGTATTTGGGAGGCTGAGATGAAGTATCTCGGTTCACAGACAGTCTCAGCTACTAGTAGCTTTGCAACTCAGTGAGATCCTGTTTCAAAATAAAGGATAAAAAAATAGGGCTGGGATGTAGCTTGGAGGTAGAATGCCCCTGGTTCTACCTCCAGTACTGAAAAAAATAAAAATAAAAAAATAAAAACAAATATTTTTTTGAAACAAAATCTGGCTAATTGCTGAGGCAAGCCTTGAACCTGCAATCCTCCTATCTTACCCAACCAAGTATTGAGATTACAGGTGTGTGCCAAAATGCTAAGCTTGTGTTATGTTTTTGAGTATCTACATTTTTTAAAATGTGAAATTGGGGATTGAATCCAGGGAGTCTTCTACCTCCAAACTATATCCTCAGCCTTTTTTGTTTTGTATTTTGAAACAGGGTCTTCCTAAGTTACCTCACACTGCCCTTGAACCTGTGTCCCACTTGTCTCAGCCTCCCAAGTACTGGAATTATAGGCATGTGTCAGAGTATATACATTTCTAATTTCATCATTGCCTGTAATATATTCTTAAAGATTTCTAAGCATTCTATTTATTCAGTATGTTGCTCCAGCTTAACAGCAGGAGCCAAACTGACAAATAATTAGGGAATGATATCTGTAGTCTTTATGACCTCCTTCAAAGATTTGTTCATGGGCAACTGGAACAGAAATAATTTCACAAAAAATATTCTATTTTTAGTTAAAAGGTGTTTTTATTTCTTTCTGACAGTAAAAGGGATTGAACCCAAAGGCATTCTACCTCCAAGCTATACCCCATTCCTGTTTTTTATTCTGGCCACAAACCTGAGAGCCTCCTGTCTCATGCAACTTTTCTAAGCTTTAAAGTCAGCCTAAGAACTTGAGTCCTATAACAGTAGAAGAAAAGGCTAAATTTTAAAAGAATAACCATAAGTTTTTAAGTATTTTGTTGGAGTTATCATTTATGGTTACATAGCAGGTATACATCACAGTCTTTAAAAATTCAGGTTCATAAGAAATAGTTAAATTTTCCCACTACTCCATCCAATTTCTCTTTCAAGCTCTGATTTCACAAGGGATGACAAATATTTAATCATAGTCAATTTGGCAGGGACCACATCTTAACAGAGGGAGCTTACACAGGATTGGGGTGTCAGGGGATGAGAAGAAGTATTTGATCTTTGCTACTCATTTACCAACCTGGCTCTCCTGAGATTCCCAGAAGACATCTTTCCTCAACCCCAGCCAGCCCCACAGGTGGCTGTGGAAGTGACTGTGGTCTATCAGAAAGTTTCCTTTAGGTCTGGTGGCTCTCCGCTACCTCTGTACCCTTTGGGGTCTGGGTACAGAGGTAGCGTGTTTGTATGACACACTGTGGTAGTTACCAGCCACATGTGTCTATTTAAATTTAAAAGTAACTAAAATTAAATAATATTAAACTCAAGCTGCAGCTGGGCATGGTGGTACATGCCTGTAATCGTAGTACTTGGGAGGCTAAGACAGGAAGATAACAGGTTCAAGGAGAGCATCGGCAAGTAGTAAGACTTTCATCAACCTAGTGAGACCCTGTTTCAAAATAAGAATAAAATAGGGCTGGAGGTGTAGTTTATTAATGCCATTGGGTCCAATCCCCAGCAACACACACACACACACACACACACAAAACAAAACCACCACCACCAACAACAACAAAACCCCTTAAGCTGCTGAGTTACCCTAGCCACATCTCATATATATAGTGGTACTGGGGTTCCTGGAAGCCCTTCTACCTCGGGGCTACACTTCCAAACCTATTTTATATTTTTATTTGGAAACAGGGTCTCTTAAGCCAGCATGGCTGGCTTCAAACCCTCCTGTCTCCACCTCCCAAGTGCGGGGATTACAAGCATGCGCCACCACACCCCGCTACCCTAGCCACATTTCAGGTGCCCCGTAGCTCCAAGTGGCTTAGTGGTGCTCGACTGGACAGGCAGGCACAGAAGATTTCGTTTATCTTTGGAAGTGCTACTGGACTGTGCCACTTGAAAGTCTCGGCTGGCCTGGATACAGGGCCTAGCCTTTTCCTGTAAGAGACTTGCCACATTCTCAGGGTTCTCACAATGCTCAGTGCTCAGATCCATGGCATACCCTGCCACGTCAGCGCCCTTCCTCCAAAGCTTCTGCCAGAGAGGGTGAGAATAAAGCCTATTCTCAGGGTCTACAACATCTAGGCTCTTATATCCCTCTAACTTTGTTCTTCTTTCAGCTCAAGTTATCTATTTTTCATCTCTGTAAAACAAAGTTTTATTATTTTCTTTCCTTTTTTGTGATACTGGGGATCGAACCAACAGGCATTCTACCTCTGAGCTACACCACAGCCCTGTTTTTATATTTACTTTTGAAACAGGTTCTCACTAGGTTGATGAGAGTTTCACTACTTGCTGAGGCTGTCCTTGAACATGCAGTTCCTTCAAGTACTAGGATTACAGGTGTTCGCCACCATGCCGGGCAAGTTTTACTGTTTTCTCTCTCTTTATTTTCTTCCTTCTTTTCTTTCTTTCCTTCTTTCTCTTTCTTTCTTTCTTTCTTTCTTTCTTTCTTTCTTTCTTTCTTTCTTTCTTTCTTTCTTTCTTTCCTTTTTTATATGGTACTGGGGATGGAACCCAGGGGCATTCTACCTCTGAGCTATTCCCCGAGACCTACTTATTCTTTATTTGGAAACAGGGTATCACTGAGTTGCAGATGGCCTCACTAAGTTGCTGAGGCTGGCTGGCCGTGAACCTGTGATTCTCCTGCCTGAGCTTCCAAAGTACTGGGATTCCAGCCAGGCGTGGTGGCGCATGCTTGTAATCCCAGCATTTGGGAGGCGGAGACCAGAGGATCACAGTCCTTAGACAGCCCCAGCTTCTTAGTGAGGCCCTCCACAACTTAGTGAGGCCCTGTTTCAAAATAAAGAATTAAAAAAAAAAACAAAAAAACAGGGCAGGGGTGTAGCTCGAAGGTCGAATGCCCCTGGGTTTTATCCCTGGGACCGCAAAAAAACAACAACAACAAAAAAAAAAAAAAACCCACCAAAACAAAATAAACAGAATACTGGGATTCCAAGCGTGCACCACCACACCTGGCTCAAGTTTTACTATTTCTATATCAGCACTTTCCAGTAGGAAGATAGTGTGAGCCACATATGTAGTTAACATTTTTCCATTTGCTACACTAAAAAAATAAAGCAACAAGTAAGATTAATTTTAATGTTTTTGTTTAACTTAATATATAAAATATGCTTTCAACATGTAGTCAATATAAAATTATTAATAAGATATATTACACCCTCTTTTACATACTCAGTCCAAAATCAGTGTATATTTTGTTCTTAAAATACATCTCTATTTTTTTGTGTGTGTGGCACTAGTGATTGAACCCAGAAGCATTTTTACCTCCAAACTATATCCACAGCACTATTTTATTTTATTTGCACATAAGGTCTCCCTAGGTTGATGAAAGTCTCACTACTTGCTGAGGCTGTCCTCAAATCTGTGATCCTCCTGTCTCAGCCTCCCACGTACTAGGATTACAAGCATGTGCCACCATGCCTGGCTTAACAGATCTCTATTTGGACTAGCCATATTTCAAGTGTTAGTCATTGTGGCTAGAGGCTGTTGTATACAGCAGTGCATATCTCTAACTGGATTACATTTCAATACTCCCCAAAGCTAGTCTTTGAAACTCAAAAACCAAGAAAAAAAGCTTGGTGTTATTGGTCCACAATTGTAATCCCAGTACTTGGAAGGCTGAGAATGGAGGAGCACAGGTTGTAGGCCAGACTCAGAAACATAACAAGGCCATCAGAAACTTAGAGAGACACTGTTTCAAAATAAAAATAAGCCGTGTATAGTGGTGTAGGCTTGTAATCCCCGCGCTTGGGAGGCGAAGACAGGAGGATAGCGCAGGTTCGAAGCCAGCCACACTGGTTTAAGAGACCCTGTTTCCAAATAAAAGGTGTAAAATAGGTCTGGGAGTATAGCCCGGAGGTAGACAGGAATCCCAGTACCACCAATAAATAAATAAATAAATAAATAAATAAATAAATAAAGGAAGAAAGAAAGGAAGAAAGAAAATAAGGCTGGGAGTATAGGTTGGAGATAGAATGCCCCTGGGCTCAATCCCCAGTAACCCCCCCCCCACACACACACACACATCTGTTTTATTCCATTTGCAATGAGCAAAGATAAGCCTAAATGAGGGTGGGTGATGATAAGGATGTTTAAGAAAAGCCATAGAATAAAAGAACATACCTGGAAAAACCACTAGTTAAAACAACTAGTTAAAATTTCAAAACTATTAGCCTGCCAAAGTGAAGTTTTTTTTTTTTGTTTATTGATGCTGGAGATTGAATCCAGGGACATATTTACCTCCAAGCTACACCCCAAGACCTATATTTTGAATCAGAGTCTTGCTATGTTACTGTTGCTGAGGCTGTCCTCGAAACCTGTGATCCTCCTTTCTCAGCCTCCCAAGTACTGGGATTCCAGGTGTTCACCACCACACTCAGCCTCAGCCATAGCGAGGTGTTTTTTTTTTTTTTTTTTTTTTTTGTGGTACTGAGTATGGAACCCAGGGGCTTTCTACTTCTGGGCTCCCAGACCTATTTTTATATTTTATTGGGAATAAAGAGGGTCTCATTAAGTTGCTGAGAGCCTCTCTAAGTAGCTGAGGCTGGCTTTGAACCTGTGCGATACTCCTATCTCAGCCTCCCAAGTACTGGGATTATGAGCATGCACCATCACATCTGGCTCATAGTGAGTTTTTAAGTCATAAAAACAATCCCCTTTTCCTGTGGGGTTGTTGGGAGTACATTTTTTAGCTATAGGTTTAAAACAATTTCATTAGCAGTTATAAATTGCAGTCATATTGTTGTGTATAGCATAACTACTATGGTTATTGGAAAACAATACAAAAACCTGCACTGTTATTTTTGGGAGTAAATCTTATTAGTGGGATTAAGGCACAAATTTCATTAGTAGTTAAATCCTGCAATAATACCTTTGACTAGTTTTACTGCAAAACTGTAAAATTCACAGATAAAAATTTTATAACCAGGAAAGATAATAATTCAAGCCTATGGCTGCATTTCGTAGACTAGAATCTCCATTTTGAGGGTTGCTGGCACAGTGGCTAGAAAAGCTGTTTCATTAAAAGGAACTTGTGTACTTTTCCAAACCACCATGGCAGAGAAGATTTAAAGTTTGGTGATGATATTTTCCTCTTATTTCTTCATATTCTATCTTCATTTTAGGCTTGATGTTTAAAGGCAAAACAGAAGTTATTTTAAGTGTTAAATCTTTTGTTAAGTAAAAGATCTAGCCGGGCATGGTGGCACACCTTGTAATCCCAGCATTCAAGAGGCTGAGACAGGAGGATCATGGTTCGGGGACATCCTCAGCTACTTAATGAGGTCCTTGGCAACTTAGAGACCCTGTTTCAAAATAAAGAATAAAAAATAGGGCTGGGGGGGTGTAGCTCAGAGTTGGAATGCCCCTGGGTACCACTCCCAGTAATGCAAAAAAAAAAAATCTATAAAATTTTGCAACCCAAGTGGGCATGGTGGTTTATGCTTGTAATCCCAGTACTTGAGATTGAGACAGGGAGATCACAGGTTCATGGCCAGCCTCAGCTACTTAGGACCTCTGCAATTTAGTGAGACCCTGTTTCAAAATAAAGAATAAAAAATTAGGCTGGGAGTGTTGCTGGAAGGTAAAATACCTCTGGGTTCAATCCCTGGTATGAAAACAAAACAAAACAACAAAAAACCTGCAGCCAGCAATCTGGATCAAATAGGCCAATTAAAGTAATTTTCATCCATAGGTTTATTACCTTTTATATGCTGATTAACTCTGGGATTAGAGATGATAAATCAAGCCTGAGTGAACAGGGCTTTAGAAAGGGGCAACAGAAACACAGGTGGGCAATCCTGGAAAGTGAAAAGTGAGTAGGATGTACAGTACAGTCTGATGGTAGGAGAAATAGAACCTTCAACTTTCAGGAAAAAGTAACTTCCAGCATGCTAGACGATTCCGGATAACATGAAGGGTGGCAGTGAGGACGAGGGCAAGTAAATTCTTAGTGATTACAATAAAATCCTGAGTGCACCTAAACTGTTAATGTTCAACTCTTGGTATCCACTGAGTTAACTAGAGAGGAGCGATTTTTTTAAATTTTATCAGTGCATTGTAATCATACATCTTGATCAAGTACAGGGTGGTATAGGCATATACATGGGAGAGGAGTAATATTAAATGTACTGTTTGAAAATCTTCAGTCCTTCAAGGAGTCATGTTTGGTACCAACTAAATATTGCCCAAGTATCCTTGAAGTTCTGTTTTGTTGCTTTCTTGGCTACTTATATTTGCTACCAAATACGACAGCATACACACTTTTGTGTGTGTGTGGTACTGGGGGTGGAACCCAGGGGCTTTATCTACCTCCAGGCTACACTCCCAGACCTATTTTATACTTTATTTGGAAACAGGGTCTCACTAAATTGCTGAGAGCCTCGCTAAGTAGCTGAGGCCGGCTTTGAACCTGTGCGATCTTCCTCTTTTGGCCTCCCAAGTGCTAGGATTACAAGCATGCGCCACCACGCTAGGCTCCAATTTTTTTTTTTCTTTTTTTTCTTTTTTTGCAGTACTGGGGATGGAACCCAGGAGTATTGTATCTCTGAGCTACATCCCCTATCCCTATTTTTTAGTCATTTTATTTTTGAAACAGGGTCTCACTGGGTTGCAAAAGGCCTCGCTAAGTAGCTGAGGCAGTCAGAGAACTGCCATCCTCTGGTCTCAGCCTTCCAAATGCTGGGATTACAAGCGTGCGCCACCATGCCTGGCTAACAGCATACATTATTAACTACAGCATGGCTGTTTATTATGTGTCGCACACCTTATAGCCATATCTTCCATCTCCCCAACATTCCAGAAAGGTGGGCATGATGATTGGTTTTACAGAATTGAGAGTTGGGACTCCAAGAGATTAAGCACTTTTTGTTACTTCCTTTGTACACATGCTAAACAACTGTTTCCAAAAATTCTCAGAGAACAGGGACTATAACTTTTACGTCTTATTATTAGTATTTAATATGATCAATACTAAGTTGTATTTAATATTTTTTTGTGGTACTGCGGATTGAGCTCAGAGGAATTCTATCTTTGAGCCACACCTCCAGCCTGATTTTACTTTTTATTTGGAAACAGGGTCTTACTAGGTTGATGAGTGTCTCACTACTTGCTGAGGCCGTCCTCGAACCTGTGATCCTTCTGTCTCAGCCTCCCAAGTGCTAGGATTATAGGTGTGTGCCACCGCTTCCTGCTCCGTATTTAATAATTATATGGTAAGTAGACTAAAAGAGCTCAAAATACTCTGTAAAGTTCAATAAATTTAGTTAGCAGATAGCGTGTGTGTGTGTGTGTGTGTGTGTGTGTGTGTGTGTGTGTGTGTGTGTTACTGGGACTCAAATCCAGGGCTGCTCTACCACTGAACTATACCCCCAGCCTTATTTTATTTATTTATTTATTTAGAAGCAGGGTCTGACTAAATTGCCAGGCTTGTCTTGAAGCTGTGATCTTCCTGCCTCAGCCTCTCTAATACTGGGATTATAAGTGTGTACCACCATGCCAGGCTCAGACAGGTTGTTTTTAAAAGTGTTCTGGGGAGCCAGGCGTGGTGGTGCATCTCCGCGCTTGGGAGGCGGAGACAGGAGGATCGCGCAGGTTCGAAGCCAGCCGTGCTGGCATTAAGAGAGCCTGTTTCAAAAATATAAAATAGGTCTGGGAGTGTAGCCCGGAGGTAGAAGGGCTTCCAGGAACCCCAGTAACACCACCAAAAAAAAAAAAAAAAGTGTTATGGGGAGAAGAATCCACTTTGTGGGTCCTCCAGGACACAGCCTATGCATTCAAGCTCAGCTGTAATACAGTGTCAAGGACTACTCTTAATTTCATCACTCATTTGGTAAACAATTCTAACTTGGTCTCTTAGCTATTTCAGTGCCTAAAGTGAAAAGGAAGATTTTACATCCAAGAGAAACATTTTCCTTAAAAAATGAGGTGTTTTGTAGGAAACTATCCTCCTCCTCCTCCTCCTTCTCCTCCTTTTTCCTTCCTTTCTCTCTCCCTCTCTCTCTCTCTCGCTCTCTCTCAGTCTCTCTCTCTCTCTCTCTCTCTCTCTCTCTCTCTCTCTCTCTCTCTCTCTCTCTCTCTGGAGAGAAACAGTATAAAAGAAACCAGGATGACTACATGAGAAAGTTTGAGAACTTACTTACGAAGAAAAATAATAATTAGGATGCAAAATACTTCTGGTTATCATGTGGGCTGTTCCTGAAGGGTAACTTGGATACAAATAGTTTATGTTCACTTCTGTAATTTAGCCATGAAGAAGAGCCCATAAATTAATCTATTAATGATGCAGAATATATTACTATATGAGATCATAATGATTGTAGGTTCTAGTGACTTAGTAAACCACTCAGGAAGGACACCAAAGAACTTCAAGACACACACAAAATAATCAGTGTAACTATTATAATTATCTCAATCTTTGAGAATTAAGATTGTAAAGCTGGGCGTGGTGGTGCATGCCTGTGATCCCAGTACTTGAGAGGCTGAAACAGGGAGACTGCAGGTTCACAGCCAGCCGCAGCTACTTAAGTGAGGGTCTCCACAACTTAGTGAGAACCTGTCTCAAAAGAGAGAATAAAAAATAGGGCTGGGGGTGTAGCTCGAAGGTATAATGCTCCAGGGTTCAATCCCTAGTTCTGCTAAAAAAAAAAAAAAAAATTGACTATAGCAAAATCAGTAAGAACTGTCTCTTCTATAAAATGCACAGTGGTCTTATTGTATTACATCACTACTGAAAGTGGGAAAAGAATACTACAAACGAGCCTTTTACCTTTTCCCCACCCATCCGGAAACTTCAATATCTTTCCTTTTTATCTCGCCCCCCTCAAGCCTAGAGATGTCCTCAGTTCTCACCTGCCACTACCTTCCTTTACTCTCCTCAAAGAATTCTTCCCTGGACTCCAGTATCATTTGAGCTACTTTGTCCATGAACCTTGCTCTTCTACTTTAGTAAGATTGAGTCGACCTTCCTTGCTTCCTGCCTGTTTTCAAATGTCAGCTTCCCTCTCTTTTCCTCAGTGATTTCCCCATTGCTTGAGTGCTCCTTTTCTCAGACCATTCTGTCTCAGCCTCTTTCCCACTTGCTTAGTCCTAAATGTTAGGATGTCCTCAACATTATATTTGTCCTCTCACTCTACACCAGAGGTCTGTGAAACGACCTAAATTTGAAAGCAATTTTTTTTTTTGTGTTGTGAAAGGACATTGTCTTGCCTTTGAGAAAGTATCTATGGCTTTCATGCTCTCAGAAGGCATCTTGGCGGCTCCTCCTCCTCCTCCTCCTCCTCCTCCTCCTCCTCTTTCTTCTTCTTCACCACAAGGGAAATTACTGCTTTCACCCTCTAAGTTAGTTACTTTCTTTTCTTTTTTTCTTTTCCTTTTTTAGTAGCCAGACACTCCCAAATCCATCTACAGTTCACACCAGGGGAGCGGGAGATCTACAAGGAACCACAGAAACCAAGATGCAAAGAAATGTTAACACATCAGAAAAAAAACTGTGCTGTAAACATTTTATATCTGGCTCCACTTACTGAATACCATTGAGGACCAGTTGACTCAACCTTTGGCAGGGGGCCCGGGAGAGTCATTACTTTTGTTCGTCAAGAAAACAAAAACAGCCAGGCATGGTGGCACATGCCTGTAATCCCTGTGCTTGGGAGGCTGAGACCGGAGAATAGCAGGTTCGAGGACAGCCTCAGCAGGTAGTGAAACTCAACCTAGGGAGACCCTGTTTCCAAATAAGAAATAAAATTGAGCTGGGGGTGTAGTTCGAAAGTAGAATGCCTCTGGGTTCAATCCCCAGTACCACACCAAAAAAAAAAAAAAAAAGAGAGAATCCCCAACCCCCCACAAAATTCAGGAGATATTGGGTGAAAGAAAAGGCTTTGTATGCAAAAACCCTACTTGCTAGTGGTGGAGGCGAGGTCGCGCCCAGGTCTTAGGTGGGGTAAGAGAACAGGAGAGAAAACCACAAACATCCACAAACAACCCACAGCCGCAGCAGAATCAGTCCCCAGCTTAGCTATCTCCGACCCGAGCTAGAAACCCCGCCCCTCATTCGGCGGAGCCTTTGATGGATAGGCACCTTCTACAATCACCTTCCGGTTTACTATAAACACTCCTTACTCCTCCCGCCTATCGCTTCCCTCTCTCAGCCAATAAGAAAAATGGGCGGGATCAGCTCTAGTAGATTCCCATTTTTTTTTTTAAAGAAGGGAAGACTGGGCGCCGCGTTTCGGCTGAGGGAAAAACACTCGGCGAGCTAAGGGGTGGGGCCTCTGTGATGGGCACGCGGCTTAGCCAATGACGCGCCTCGGCCGCGTTTGGGCCCGGCCGCCGAGGTGGGAGGGGCATGCGCGGGGCCGGCCAATGGCGGAGGGGCGGACGGAGGTTGAGCTGCCGTGGGTAGGGTTAGTGTGAGAGGTGCGGCGGGGAGGTAATGATGGTGGTGGCGGAGGAGGTAGGCGGGGGAGGGGGTGCTGGGCGCTGAGCGGCGGCTCCGGCAGGGCTTGGCGGGGGGGACGTCGCAGGGCGATCCGTCAGGGAGGGGGCGGGCAGAGGGCGCCGTCCGCCCGCGGGGCTGCGGACCCCGGCTCCCGCGAGCGCCGCGGCTGGCTTGCTCTTCCATGTGGCTCCGGCGGGGATGGAGGACTCGGTGGCGGCGGCGGCGGCTGCTGCTGCGGCGGCGACGGAGGAGCGGCTCTGAGGAGGGCGCGGGGCCAGACTCAGCCGGACCGCGGGATTAGAGGTGTGAGGAGGGGGCGGAGTGGGCGAGCTGCGGGGCCGGGACTCCGGGACGCGCTGAGTGACAGGGACGCGGCGGCCCGCCTGCCTTTGCTGGGGGCCGGGGTCTGGGCAGGAGGCGAGGCTCCGGCCGGCTGCTCCCTGAGGAGGGGGAGGGAGGCACCGCGCCCCGCGCTGTCCATTGGCCCCGCTGGCCACTGCTTCATGCCCAGGCAGGAGTTTCCATTTCCCTCCAGTTGGCAGCGAAGGTGAAGGGGAGCCCAGGTGGCCGGGAGCCGGGACGTTGCCTCCTCTGCCTGGAGATTTCCCTCCACTGCTCGTAGCTCATCCATTTGCCTCTTTGAACAACAGCATTCCTCCCCGCTCACTAGTTTGTTCCAAGCATATATTCAAGGACTCGAGGCTATTAATTATTAGCTGAAAAACAAAGTTTATTTAAAAAATACTTTACTCCTTCCTTTGGCGGTGGACATTAAACAGCATCCCCAGACTTTCCCGCTCTGCTCGCCCTGCCCTTCTTCTGTGAAGCTAGGAGGGGAATATAGGGCCCGAGACTTGCGTCTCTCAATTGTTATTGCTGCATGTCTTCGGTGTGAATTGTAATTTCTTCCTTGGTATCTTGTATCTTTGTTGTTACTGGCTTTTGAGGTCGGTGTTTTGTTTCATTGTTTGAAAAACATGAAGAGAACTGGTTGTCTGCAGCGTTATTCAACGTGGGTGGTTAGTCACTTTCCATGCTTCTCTTCTCATATTCTTTCTCTTTTTGTCTTTGTTTTCCCTTCAGAATACACGTCATATAGCCCCAGAAGTGGAATGGTGATGTGTCCGTGAGAGACCCTCCTCTTACTGTCATGAATGTCATACTGTTCTTGACTGGGCCGTTCATCTAAGATGGGATTTACCCTGTGAAACAGGTAGAAGACTTATGGACCTCAGACATCATTTCAAGTTGTAATTGAGTTCTTTGAAGTACAGACGTACATGCAAAGCTCCTTTGCTTTGGACCCTCTGCTTTATTAAAGCTGCTGTGTTGCTAACCCAGAACTGTCCCAGTCTAGTGACCCATCATCATGGCCTCAGTTTGGAAGAGACTGCAGCGTGTGGGAAAACATGCATCCAAGTTCCAGTTTGTGGCCTCCTACCAGGAGCTGATGGTTGAGTGTACAAAGAAATGGTAAGATGTGCCTCTATGGAATTTGCTGTGCTGTGGCCTAAACTTACTGTAGCTTAAGTCTTTCGAGAGCAGATTTACCTTTACATGGTACACCAGTGTGTAGAAGCTGGGCGGGGTGCACATTACTCTAACAAGTACTGTGCTGTGTACTGTTGCTGCTGATACTGTCCCTGTGGATTTTAATTACTGCACTCCAGTATGGCTCAGAAGACTGCAACTGAGAGCCCACTGAGTATAGCAGATTTTTGCCTTGAGGTCATTTGTCATTAGTGTTAGAATAACTTTGATTTTTATAATCTTGAGACACAGAATGGCTACTGAAATATTATAAAAACATTACTATGTCATAATATATATGCATACATTATAAACATGAATATGTCTTAATATATGCATACATTTTAATAGAGTTTTTATATTCTATAGACTGGTGGTGATAATCATCATGTTTTTTCATTTTTCTTTGCTTAGTGTGAAGAATTTTTCATTATTTGGGTAATGGAATGCCAGTCCACACAACCTTATAAATTCTTTTGTTAAATGCTTAGTCAGGCAACTGTATTTTCTTTTAATTGCCTAATGGGATACATTTCTTGGCTGGATTTAAGGAAGCAATTAGTAGTGCTGGTCTGTGATTTGCTTCTTTCCACTTGAGCAAAGTAAATTTAGGGCTTTCTTTTCTCTGTCCTGAATGATAAGCAATAAGAATTCTTACTTAGAGAAACATTAATTAATTAAAAATATTTTTAGTGTGGTGCTGCTGGGGATTGAATCCAGGGGCATTCTACCTCTGAGCTAAACCCCCAGCCCTGTTTTATTTTTTGTTTGGAAACAGGGTTTCACTAAGTTGATGCATGCCTCACTGAATTGTGCGATCTTCCTGTCTCAGCCTTCTAAGTACTGGGATTATAGGTGTGCACCGCTGTGCCTGGCTAAAAAGTTAATCTTAAGCAAATGGTTCTTTTTGTTTTGATTTAAGCAGTATTACTGAAAAATAAGTTCATTTCATTGTCCATAAGGACTGTAATCTCATGTCTGTAATAACCTTTCTTTTTATTAACATCCTTTTTATTAGATGAGGAAAATAGCTTACTCTCTTCTAGAACTCATTCAAATATTTATTTGGAAACTAGTTTCTGAGTATTTTAGTCTTGATCTTGTTAGGAATGTTATTTTAATATCAGCTCAAGAAATATGTGCATGGTTACTTACTTTATACCAGATACTGTTGATTTAGAATCAAAGATGACATAATCCCCACCCTCAAGGAGTTTACAGTCCAGGATAAGGACAATCATGTAAGTAAACTCATGGTGATAGGTAAAATAATATAAATATATATTATGTAGGGATTTTGATCTGTCTTCATCCAGTCGGGTATCCCAGGGGAGGAATGATGGTAACACTTCATAGAAAGGCTAACTGGAAATAAAATGGGTTAATACATGTAAAGTGCTAGGAATAAGTGTCCGGGACATATTGAATGTTCAACAAATGCCTTTATTATATACAGAGTTGGCAGAGGGGAAAAATAATAATAAAGGTAGGAGACAGAGTCTTGATATGTTTTCCTGGGATCTGAGCTAGGTTTTATTTATTTATTTATTTATTTACTTATTTCTTTATTTATTGGTTGGTTGTACTGGGAATGGAACCCAGGGGCCTTCTACCTCCGGGCTACACTCCCAGACCTATTTTATATTTTATTTGGAAACAGAGTCTCTTAAACCAGCCGAGGCTGGCTTCGAACCTGCGCAATCCTCCTGTCTCAGCCTCCCAAACGCAGGGATTACAGGTGTGCACCACCACACCCAGCTCTGAGCTAGGTTTTAAAGATTCACAGTAATTGTCCAGGATGCCAAGGGGGAGAAGTGAAGAACATTCTTGACTTTAAGCAACAACCTTTGTGAAAACATGAAGGCATTAAATAGCATGCTGTATGCTGGAAATTCAAGCAGCGTAGCTTCGTATTGCTGGCTTAAAGTGTAGGATGAGGGGATTGCAGTGGGATATGAGCTTTGAGAGGCAGACTGGACTCAAGTCATGGAAATTTATGTGCTGCTGTAAATGGTTTGGGTATTATTTCGTGGGTGATAGGGATACAGTGAGAAGTTTTGAGTGGAAAAGACATTAGGTTTGCAGTTGGAAAATCACCATGGCAACAGTGTGACATATGGATCTTAGTGGAAAGGATGACTAGGCACCCTGTTAAGGTAACTGTTGCAGTATGCAAGGTGAGAAAAAAGGCTTAGTTGAGGCATTGGCAGAGGCAGCAGAGATAATTTACCTGAGGAACAACGAGAAAGAATGGATAGGCCTTATTGGTCATTTCACTTGGAAATCTAGGAAGGATGGAGATAAGGGAGAAGGAAGAATCTAGCTTGGCACTCAAGTTTTTGCCTTGGTGTACTACTAACCAAGATAGGAATACATGAGGAAAGTCTTGATTGCAAGTTATTTTTTAACTTGGCAGTACATTGAGAGTATTAACTTTAATATGGTTAAGTTTGAATATCTTTTCTGAAGGGGAATAGAACATATCAGGTTATTCCTCAGTTACAAAGTTTTCCCCACAGTTTCAGGATCTTTGGAATCCCCCCCCCCCTCGAGTAGTATTTAAGTTATTCTTAATGAGTTTCAAGGTGAAAGGAACAGTGAAAATAAACCTTTATTAGAGTTGAACAGATGGCTTCATTACTTTTAGGGATAGTATACCTATTAAATTATATCTTATGGTAGGCTCTGGATTTCATGCTAGCAGTATTTAAATGTTCTATAATTTTGAGACATAGTTCTAAATATTCTGAATTTTTTTCTTGCTGTCACTAGAAAATGTAGTTTTAAGGTGATGGTGCCAAAAGAAGAACATATGCTTGATCTACCAGAATTTTATTTGTAGAGGACCCTTAGGTAGAGCTTTGAAATAGATTCATTATATAAAAATTTGTTTCAATAACTTTTTATTAATTTTCTTGTTATACTTTGCTTAGGGTTTTGTGATGGATACAGATTAAGCCCAATATCTACACATATCCTATAGGCTTCTTTAAAAAAAATACTTCTATTGGTACATTATAATTATACAATACATGCCCACAGCTGAATGTGGTGGCATATACTTGTAATTTGAGTACTTGGGAGGCTGAGCTAGGAGGATTGTAGGTTCGAGGACAGTCTCAGCAATTTAGTGAGATCCTGCTTCAAAATAAAAAACAAAAATAGGTCTGGGTGTTTAGCTTGGAGGTGGAACATATCTGGGTTTATTCCCCCCCCCCAATAAAACTATACATGCATGACTTGGTGTATTTACCTCTGTATCTCATCCACCTATAGTCATCTTTAAAATAAATAAATATTTTTATTTTTTGTTTTGATCTTTATTATTTGTGTGTGTGCTGAATTAGAATCTATTTAAAGGATATAAAAATAAAAATAGATTTGAACAGATATTTAGGACTTCTTTTCTTTTTCTGTGGTACTGGGGATTGATCCTGGGGCATTCTACCTTCAAGCTACACTACCAGCCCTATTTTATTTTTTATTTTGAAATGGAGTTTCATCAAGTTGCTGAGTGCTTGCTGAGTTGCTGAGGCTGTCCTTAAATCTGCAGTCTTCCTGTTTTAGCCTCTCAAGTACCTCTCAAAAGCCACTATGCCCAGCTAGTAAGAACATTTTTTATCAACCACTTTTACATTTTGGATATTACTCTGGGGGTATAGCAGAATAGGAGAAGAAGAAGGAAATTTAGAGCTGCTTACTGAATAAAAGGAAGGAGGCATTTGTATAGCATTGATGATAAATTGCAAGCATTAAGAAGATAATAGATCTGGTATAAAGATCTTAGAAAAGAAATTACCCATAGAGTCTCTGATATTTGAGAGGTTGACACATTCTCTCCAAAGACTTTAGGAACTCTATCTTATTTTTTCTTTTTCAGATTTACTTTTGTACAATTATTTATGATTTTTTAATATTCTTTTGGCAGTTAATATACTGGAATTATTTCCTAGTCTTTGGCTTATCCTTTTACTGAATAAAAAAATTTAGGATGTGGGGAAGAAATGAACAATAAGAATGAAGAACAGTTAATATTCCAAGGGATTATGCCTTTGGAGGCAACCTTTGTATATAGGCACCATTGCCTTTTAGAACCTTGCTATCTATTTATTTACTTTTTAATTTATTTTTGTGATACTGGGGATGGAAACCAGGGGCATTCTACTTCTGAGCTACATCCGCAGCCCTGTTTTATCCTTTTTTTTGAAATGAGGTCTGAATAAATTGCAGAGGGCCTTACTACATTGCTGAGGCTGGCCACAAAACTGTGATCCTCCTGTCTCAGCTTCCTAAGTACTGGGATTAAAAACATGTGCCACCACGACCAGCTAGAACCTTGCTATTTAAAATATGGTAGGTGGAATGGGACTCAGAAACCTTATATGTTGAGAGAAGAGGAATGTGAATCAAGGGTATGTTTTCCAAGGTAGAATATGTTATTTCTGTTGATTAAAGAGAAAATTCCTTGAAGAATAGGGATTTTTTTTTTTCTTTTTTCTGAGAACCAGAATAATTTTTTAGCACCTGGGGAATCAGACCTTCTGGATTATAATCTGCATTTAACAAGATCTGCAGTATACATGTAATCACATGGTTCAAAACTCTAGAAGTACGAAAAGGTATATGTATGTCCCTGAAAGTAGCTCTTTATTTGCTTCATTATTCTACACATCTTTATGTGATTTTAGTGGCCTCATGATTAGAAAAATAATAAAGTAGCTCTTTGTAGTGTTCAAGTTTTTTTCTTTTTTTTTCCTCTCAGTACTGGAGTTTGAACCCAGGGGCATTCTACCTTTGACCTATACTTCAGTCCTATTTTATTTTTTATTTTGAAACAGTCTCACTCAGTTAGAGGGCCTCATTAAGTAGCTGAGACTGTCCTCAAACCTGCAGTCCTCCTATCTTAGCCTTCCAAGTCCTGGGATTATAAGTGTGTGTCTCTCCGTAACTGATCCCAGTTTCATTTCCAATTGGACATTAGAAGGCTACATGTATTGTTAAGTGTTCCTTTGAATTTATAAAGCCAAATTATGTTAAGAAGTACTCATTTCAGATCCATTTCTTTGGATGGCGTAAGCAAGTATTTGCTGACAGTCTAAAAAATAGACTGATAAGGAGTTATATGAGCCTTGATGTAAAGAACTTTTGAAATAAAACTTAAAAAAGCAAAAGACTTAATTGGAAACAAGCTTGACAGGGTTTTGGAGCGTCTGGAATGCCAGTGTGTCTGGAGCGCGGTGAACTAGAGGTAAAGTGTTAAGAAGTGAGCTCTGAGAGATTAGTAGGAATGACACCATATAGGGCCTTGAGGTCATGGGGACACTTCTAGATTCTGAGTGTGATGGGAAGCCCTTGGAGGGATTTGAGAAGGGAATGATAAAATGATTTGCATTTAAAAATATTATTGTTAGCCGGGCGTGGTGGCGCACGCTTATAATCCCAGCATTCAGGAGGCTGAGACCGGAGGATCGTGGTTTGCAGATAGCCTCAGCTACTTAGGCCCTCTGCAACTTAGTGAGACCCTGTTTTAAAATAAAGAATACAAAATGGAGCAGGGTGTGTAGCTTGGAGGTTGCATGTCCCTGGGTTCCATCCCCAGAACCACACACATACACAAAAAATTAAAAATATTATTGTGGATACTTTGTGGAATATGGACTGTTGTAAGTAAAAGTAGAAGCAGAGATGCCAGTTAGGAAGCTATTGTAGTAGAATACAATGGTAGGTAGTGAGAAATGGTCAGATTTGTGTAGGTGATGCATATGCATACCCACATACCTGCCACCACTGCCACCCTTTATACAGGTATAACTTATATACAGTAAAATATATCCATTTCAATAAACTTTTACATACCATAAAATGCATCCATTTAAATTATATAGTTCAGTAAATTTTGACAAATATATATACCCAGGTAACTGAAAGCAAATTGTTTAAACAGGACTTACTGATGCATTAGATATGATATAAAGAGGTGTGTTAGCCGGGCGTGGTGGTGCACGCTTGTAATCCCCGCGCTTGGGAGGCTGAGACAGGAGGATCGTGCAGGTTCGATGCCAGCCTCAGCTACTTAGTGAGGCTCTCAGCAACTTAGTGAGACCCTGTTTCAAAAATAAAAAAAAATATAAAATAGGGCTGGGAGTATAGCCTGGAGGTAGAAAGCCTCTGGGTTCCACCCCCAGTACCACACACACACACACACACACAAAAGAGGTGTGTTCATAGTAACTGTAGGTTTTTGGTCTGAGCAACCAGGTGAATGGAATATTAATTATAGGGATGGAGGAAAAGGTTTGGTGTGAGGGAGAATTCAGGAATTTTGTTTTTCCTAAGGTTTGAGATGTCCAGCGGAAATCTTAACTAAGTAGTCAGTTATGAGTCTCACTCAGAGGAGAGAAGAGGCTAGAGACTATGTGGGTAGGTAGTATTTATAACCATGGGGCTATAGGAAACTTCCTGTGGCATTCACACAGACCAAGAAGAGGGTTGAGGAAGACTGAGCCTTAGGCACTTCCACATATCCAGAGGAGCCAGCAAAGAGGACTGAAAAAGAGCAGTAGTGAGGCAACAGGGAAATTAGGAAAGTGTGTTTTCCAAGAAACTAAGTGCAAAAAGTGTTTGGCTGTATCATGTACTGAGAGGTTGAGCAAGATGACCATTTGGATTTGGCAAGGTTGAAAGAGCTTTTGTCTTTGAAGAATGGTTTCAGAGGAATATTGGGGGATAAAAGCTTGACTCAGTTGGGTTAGGGAAATGGAGGTAGACACTGAGTATATGTGATGGTCTTAGCGAGTTTTTTTTTTTTTTTTTTTTTTTTTTTGGTGGTACTGGGGTTCCTGGAAGCCCTTCTACCTCTGGGCTACACTCCCAGACCTATTTTTATGTTTTTATTTGGAAACAGGGTCTCTTAAGCCAGCGTGGCTGGCTTCGAACCTGTGCGATCCTCCTGTCTCTGCCTCCCAAGCGCGGGGATTACAAGCATGCGCCACCATGCCCGGCGTCTTAGCGAGTTTTGATACAAAGCAGAGAACTAGGTAGTAGCTGGAGAGGACGAGAGTTCAAGGTGTGTATTTTCCTTGGCAGCAGCTGCAGCATATTTGAATGCTTATGGACATGGTTGCTAGAGAAAGATAAGCTGATGATATGATGGGAGAAGGTTAACCTTAGGAGAATCTTTGAGTGGGAGAAAGAGAAAAGTATCTAGTACACAAGTGAAAAGATTGAAATTAAATAGAAGCAGAAACAGTTCATTGTTAAAAGACATAGTGCACAGGTAGGGAGGCAAGTAGGGAAAGAGATTTGGTGAGGAGATATGAATGTTCTCTTCTGTTTTCTCAGGGTTAAAGTAATATTAGAGGTCATCAGCAGAGAGGAAGGTGACAGACTTGTTGAGGATTGAGGAGAAAGTGTGAAATTACCAACGTGAGAATCAATTGATTAAGAAATGTAGGTGGATTACTGAATAGTGCTAAGGACCTTCTTTGTGGTCATAAATTTAGAGTGAATATGACCAGATAGTCTGCATATTTTAATTCAGCTGTGTTCAGTGATTGGATACAGGTGTGGAATAGGTGGCATTTGGTTTCACCAGAGTGGAGTCAGGAGTGTATAACTGAGGGAGAAGAGGTACAGGGAATTGAGAGTGAATGTCCAGGTGTAATGACAATGATGAGCCAATGGGATGTAAGCTGGAAAAGGAGGAATAAGGACATGGAAGATGGGATTATCAGTGAAAAGAGAACCATGATTTATAGATGTAAAGTGGTTGAAGAATTGTTGGGGTTGAGATAGCAGAGTGAGTAGATCGTGTTAGAGGAAAGAAAGTAGATATAGTGAGTGTAGATGATTGTCTTAGAGAATTTTGATGCAAAACAGAGTGAGCTGGAAAGATTGGAGGTAGAAGTCAGAGTGAGATACTTGATTTTGGAGGATGTGCTAACTTTTTTTTTTTTTTTTCGTGGTACTGGGGATGGAACCCAGAGGCTTCCTACCTCTGGGATACACTCCCAGACCTATTTTATATTTTATTTGGAAACAGAGTCTCACTAAGCTCTTTAGAGCCTCACTAAGCAGCGGAGGCTGACTTTAAACCTGCGCAGTCCTCCTGTCTCAGTCTCCCAAGTACTGGGATTACAAGTGGGCGTCACCAAGTCCAGCCTGGATGTGGTAAATTTTAATGATAAGAGATAGATGGGCAGTCTCCTTGAATCACATGTGCTTATGAGTTTAAAAAAATGAGCACACATCTATAAATTAATCTGCTATGTACATTAAATATGAGAATACCTTAATTTCTTTTCTTAAGAATAACTGAAGTAGAATTTCTTTGTATATTGAATGGGTCATCTTTTGCACCTTGTAGATACTCCCATTTCTCTTTAGAGACTATTAGTATTAATAGTTTTAGTGTATAGCTGTAACAGTTGGCGGTTGTGATGGACTGGAAGAAAAGAGTTTTGGAGATGGGGAGGGTGGTCAAAGAATTTAGAGAGTAAATAGAGGGACAGATTATGAGGCTCTTGAAAGTCCCAAGAATAATGGGAGGAGAAATGTTTAAGACAAATGCTAAAACCTTGAGTATATGAGGGGAGAAGTGGAACAGGATTGATAACTGCAAAAGGAGAGGTCAGGGCAGTATTCTTTGTTTCTAGGCTTGCTTCTGCAGAGTTAGTATTTTAGCAAAAGTAAGTTTGTTAACTTGTTTATAATTTTATAATAGTGTCTTATGGGCTGATTTTTTTTAAAGTTGGAAAATTGTTACATGCAGTGCTTTAATTTATATTTTAAGCATTTATTCCATGAGGACAGCTTTATACAATTCAATTGTGTAGGTTCCTTAAGGAATATAGGGTAACCTCTATGCCATAATTGGATATTGTCATGTTTACATCATGATTGCCTTTACACATGACTAAGTACGCCTCTAGATCAAGAGTTGGCAAACTCTGGTCTGATCCATGCTGCCCCTATTTAAATAAAGTTGCCGGGCGTGGTGGCACACGCTTGTAATCCCCGCGCTTGGGAGGCAAAGACAGGAGGATCACGCAGGTTCGAAGCCACCTGCGCGCGCTGGCTTAGGAGACCCTGTTTCCAAATAAAAAAAATGTAAAAATAGGTCTGGGAGTGTAGCCCAGAGGTAGAAGGGCTTCCAGGAACCCCAGTACCACCAATAAATAAATAAATAAAGTTTTATTGAAATACATCCATGTACATTCACTTACATACTGTACAGGCTTTTACATTACATTGGCGGAGTTAAGTAGCTGCCACTTAGATTGGATGGATGCTGAGTTCAGAATATTTACTATCTGGCCCTTTAAGGAAAAAGTTTGCTGCCCTCTGCTCTGGTCATTGGAGTTACTTGCAGCTAGTGTTTATGGATTCTAAGGTCAGTACTTTTCTGTCTTCTCTGTGCCCGTTCTTTAAACTATTAGTTTAGTCTTCTCTAGTTTAACTACATAAATGGAGCCCATTGTGCCTGTTCTAGCCCTATTAATAGAACTTTAGAACAGTTTGGGGGAGCATTCAGATTTGTGTATGTATAAAGTGTATATTTTCTAGATGTGTGATCTTGTATAAGTTACCTCTTACTATCTAATTTCCAAAATAGAGATCACAACAGTGCTTTTTTTGTGTGTGTGTGGTACTGGGGATGGAACCCAGGGGCATTCTACCTCTAAACTACATCCCCAGCCCTATTTTTTATTCTTTATTTTGAAACAGGGTCTCACTGAGTTGCAAAGGGCCTCACTAAGTAGCTGAGGCTGTCTGTGAACTGAGATCCTCTTGTCTCAGCCTCCCACAACAGTATTTCAAACACAAGTTATTTGAGTGGTTCAATAAGATAATACCAGTGAAAGGGTTAGAACAGTGTTTAACAGTGAGCACTTAGTAAGTTACTCCTTGCTATTGTTATCTTTATCTGATTATCTAAGCAATGAGTGATGAACTATCTAGAGAGAGGGAAGAGAGTAAGTAAGATGATGATTGAAAATATAACCAGAGCTGGGTGTGGTGGCACATACTTGTAATCCCCATACTTGGGAGGCTGAGACGGGAGGATCTTGGGTTTTCAGACAGCCTCAGCTACTTAGTGAAGCTCTCTGTAACTTAGTGAGACCCTGTTTCAAAATAAAGAATAAAAAGTAGGGCTGAGGGTATAGCTTAGAGGTAAAATGCCTCTGGGTTCCATCACCAGTATCACATAGTATCACACACACAAAAAAAGAAAATATAACCTGAACATTAGGAGTGTTATAGAAAGATGAATTAATACCAAAGATTAGAGTAACCAGAGAAATAAGAATAAACTAGGGAGTCTGCGAACAGAAGTAAGTTTTGGCAATATTTTGGCTTCTGGAGAAAAATCAAGTAATTTAGTTTTATAACTTTATTTCATTTTTATAATTTTCTCTTAAGTATAGGACTAAGGAAACTAACTTAATTCCTCCAGAGTAAATATATATCATCATTTGTGTGAGTTTGTGTGTGTATGTGTGCATGTGTATGTAACCTATCATGATGATTTATCATATTGATGATTTTACACACACACACACACACACACACACACACACACACACACTTTTTCGGTACTTGGGATGGAACCCAGGAGCATTCTACCTCCAAGCTATACCCCCAACCCTGTTTTTTTATTCTTTATTTTGAAACAGGGTCTCACTGAGTTGCAAAGGACAATACTAAGTAGCTGAGGCTGTCTGCGAACCATGATCCTCCTATCTCAGCCTCCCAAATGCTGGTACTACAAGGGTATGCCACCACGCCTGGCTGATGATATATTTCTTTTTTTTAAAATTTTTTACTGGTGAATTATATTCATACATCATATTGGGGTAAAAAACTTGTGTGTACATATATTTCTTTATGGTAGTTCTTCTTAATTTTTTTTTCTGTCATGATTTGAAAAAAAAAAAGAGTCCAGGGAGTAAATTGTATCTTTATGTAGTGTATAATTTCCTTATATTCTTTGGTATAAAATCTTGGTTTGATTTTTTTAAGGAATTATGGGATGAAATTTTAAGAGGTTATGTAAAGTTCTACTCTTATGATTTAGTTTAGTTTCCTGTTAGTTTTGCAATTAAAATCTCAGAGAACTTAAAATTAGGCATTTCTAGAAATGTGCTATTGATGTGTCAAATGTGTTGTTCTAATTTTGTTGGAAAATTCAACAAAAGAGAGCCACTGAAGTAGTTCACTGTATGATTTAAAAATAGTCTTATGTGCTAAAGAAAATTGCACAAAGCATTTTGAACTGAATGCTGAATAGGGATGTTCACATTCTGCATCAGGACCTTTGCATATTTGTTACAAGAAATGAAACTGAGTTTGTGAAATAGGGGCAGTAAAGTTACTATAGGATATTATATTTGTCTTGCTTATCATTATAGTGATATTTTTAGGCAGCTTTACTAAAAGGCACCTAAAACTTTTCTTTGGTAAGTTTGCAGTACTATCCCTAGTACTGCAAAAAAAAAAAAAAAAAAAAAAAAGCCATATGTTTAGCCAGATGTGGTGGTGCACACTTGCAATCCCCACGTGTAGGAGGCTGAGACAGGAGGATGGCACAGGTTCAAAGCCAGCCTCAGCTACTTAGTGAGGCTCTCAGCAACTTAGTGAGACCCTGTTTCCAAATAAAGTATAAAATAGGTCTGGGAGTATAGCCTGGAGGTAGAAGGTCCCTGGGTTCCATCCCTAGTACCACACACACACACACACACACACACACACACACACACGTCATATTTTTTTTTTTATTAATTCTAGTATTGTGTTTTAACAATTACTTTTTTTTTTTTTTTTTTTTTTTTGGTGGTACTGGGGTTCCTGGAAGCCCTTCTACCTCCGGGCTACACTCCCAGACCTATTTTTACATTTTCATTTTTGGAAACAGGGTCTCCTAAGCCAGCACGCGCGGCTGTCTTCGAACCTGTGCGATCCTCCTGTCTCTGCCTCCCAAGCGTGCGCCACCATGCCCGGCTAACAATTACTTTTAAATTAAAAAATTATATAAATTGACTTTAATTTGAAGAAGTTATCACTTTAAAAGTTGACACCTTGCTTATGTCAAAAGAGTTTGTCAGCTTAAGAATTTAAAATAATAGTATGCTGACTAATTTAGGAATATAAATAGAAAAGCCATGGTCTTATAGGAACAGAGAATAAGCATTACTAGGCACCTGAGAGGAGTCATTTGCTAGCGTTGGACATTGGTTCTGAGTTTACTGGTAGCTAAGGCAAAAAGAAAAGCACATTGGCTAATATAATAAATAGTTCTTTAGTTTAAAAGAAGGTATGCAAATTTGTTTGCAGAGACTTTTCTTAAAACTTAATTGAAAGATTTTTATGATTAAAAATATGATATTGAATAAACTCTCCAACTACAAAAGACTCAGACCATAAATTTGGATAGCGTTTTATGTTGACCCTTTATGGAATGAAGATCCTTTAAGAGAATATGGCTGAGGAGTGGGACACAGTGGTACATACCGGTAAGTCCAGTATTTGGGAGGATCACAGATTTGAGGCCGGCTTCAGCAACTTGGTGAGACCCTATTTCAAGATAAACAACATAAACGACTGGTGGTATAGTTCAGAAGTAGAATGTCCCTGAGTTCAGTCCCCAGTATGAGAAAGAGAGAAAGAGAAGGCAGAGAAGGAGGAGGAAGAAGAGGAAGAAGAGGAAGAGGAGGGGGAGGAATGGCAGAGAAGAGGAGGAAGACCAAGGAGGAGGAGGAAGAGGAAGAGGAGGAGGAGGAGGAGGAGGAGGAGGAGGAGGAGGAGGAGGAATTGTTCAAGATACTTTAACTTGCATCTTAATTTTTTTTCTTTTATTTATTTATTTTAAATATATTTCTTTAATTGAAGAATTAATACACTCAGAATACTTACACTCAGAAAGTTATAATAAAATGGCATGTTTTACTGTCTGTTATTTTGTTTTATTTTTATTTAAAAACATTTTTTTATTGGTGCATTATATTCATATAACATATTGGGGTAAAAAACTTGTGTGTACCAACATGTACTCATTGCTGATTTAACCCCTACCCAATTCCCACCCCATTCCCTCCCTGTCCCTCCCTCCCTTGCTTGGCTTAGTGATTGATTTCGATATGTTTAAGTACATTGTGTGTTTTAGAGATTTTCCTCTTTCCCCACTTCTTTCTCCTCCTTTAGATTGTCTTGTTTGCTCCTCTATAGGATTTCCTCTTTCAAGAGTTCCTCATATGACCCATTTGTCCCTAATTCTCACATATTAGGGAAAGCATCTGATTTCTTATTTTTTGTGACTGACTAATCTCACTTAGCATAATGTCCTCCAGTTCCATCCATTTCCCTGAAAATGATGTAATTGAGTTTTTTTTGATGGCTGAGTAAAATTCCATTGTGTACATATCCCACAGTTTTGTAATCCATTCATCTGTTGATGGACATCTTGGCTGGTTCCATAGTTTGGCTATGGTGAATTGTGCAGCTATGAACATAGATATGCATGCATTAGTTTGGTAGTTTGGTTTCTTTTCTTTTGGGTAGATACCCAACAGTGGTATTGCTGGATGAAATGGTAGATTTGTTCCCATTCTTCTGAGGATTCTCCATACTGTTTTCCAAAGTGGTTGCACTAATTTGCAATCCCACCAACAATGTCTTAGAGTTCCCACTTCTCCACATCCTCGCCAGCATCTGTTTTTGTTTGTTTTGAATGATGGCCATTCTAGTTGGAGTTAGGTGAAATCTCAGGGTAGTTTTGATTTGCATCTCTCTGATTGCCAGTGATGTTGAGCATTTTTTCATGCATTTATTGGCCATTTGAATTTCTTCTTTTGTGAAATGTCTATTCAGTTAATTTGCCCATTTTGTTATTAGATGCTTTGTTTTCTTAGTGTTGAGTTTCTTGAGTTCTCTGTATATTCTAGATATGAGTCCTCTATCGGTGGTTGTAGGTGGCAAAAAATCTTCTCCCATTCTGTTGGCTCTCGATTGAGGTTCTTGATAGTTTCCTTTGCTGAACAGAAGCTCTTCAGTTTCATGCAATCCCATGTATTGATTCTCCTTTTAATTTGTTGTGCGTTTGGGGTCTTGTTGAGGAAATGTTTGTCTGTACCTATGTGTTGTAGTGTTGGACCTATGCCCTCTTCAAGGAGCTTCAAGGTCTCTGGTTTAATTTCCAAGTCTTTGATCCATCGTGAGTTGACTTTTGTACAGGGTGAGAAAGTGGGATTAATATTCAGTTTTCTGCATATGGTTAACCAGTTTTGCCAACACCATTTGTTGAAGAGGCTATCTTTTTTCCAGTGTATGTTTTTGGCCCCTTTGTCAAAAATCAATTGGCTGAAAGTGTGTGGACTTGTTTCTGGGTCTTCTATTCTGCTCCATTGGTCTATATATCTGTTCTTTTGCCAGTACCATGCTGTTTTTATTACAATGGCTTTGTAGTTTAAAGTCAGATATTGTAATTCCTCCTGCATGGTTTTTGTTGCTGAGAACTACCTTGGCAATTCTGGGCTTTTTGTTATTCCAGATAAATTTAAGGACTGATTTTTCTATGTCTGTGAGGAATGGTCTTGGTAGTTTAATGGGCATTGCATTAAATCTGTAGATCACTTTTGGGAGGATGGCCATTTTAATGATATTTATTCTGCCAATCCATGAACATGGAAGGTCTTTCCATCTTCTAAGATCTTCTTTGATTTCTTTTTTCAGTGTTTTATAATTTTCTTTGTAGAGATCTTTTACCTCCTTGGTCAAGTTTATTCCTAGGTATTTTATTTTCTTGTGGGAGATCCTGAGTGGAAGTGTTTTCTGAATTTCTTTTTCAGTGGATTTCTGGTTGGTGTACAGGAAAGCTTCTGATTTTTCAAGATTGATTTTGTATCCAGACACATTGCTAAATTTGTTGATCAGTTCTATAAGCCTTTTGGTTGAGTTTGTTGGGTTTTCTAAATATAGTATCATGTCATCTGCAAATAGTGAAAGCTTAAGTTCTTCTTTTCCTATTTGTAATCCTTTGATTTCCTTTTCTTGCCTTATTGCTCTGGCTAGAGTCTCTAGTACTGTATTGAAGAGAAGTGGTGATAGTGGACATCTTTGTCTCGTTCCAGTTTTTAGGGGGAATTCTTGAAGTTTTTCCCCATTTAATATGATATTGGCAGTAGGCTTATTATAGATTGCCTTAATAATGTTGAGATATGTTCCTTCTATTCCAATTCTCTGCAGTGTTTTTATCATAAGTGGATGTTAAATTTTATCAAATGCTTTTTCAGCATCTATTGAGATGATCATGTGGTTTTTGTCTTTGATTCTGTTTATATGATGAATTACATGGATTGATTTTCGTATATTGAACCAGCCTTGCATCCCTGGGATGAACCCTACCTGGTCATGGTGAATTATTTTCTTGATGTGGTTTTGAATGCATGTTGCTAGTATTTTGTTTAATAGTTTTGCATCCAAGTTCATCAGAGATATAGGCCTGTAGTTTTCCTTCCATGAACTGTCTTTATTCAGTTTGGGTATTAGTGTGATGTTGGCTTCATAGAATGTATTTGGGAGAGTCCCGGTTTTTTCTATTTCCCGAAATAGTTTGAGTAGTATTAGGGTTAGCTCTTCTATAAAGGTTTTATAGAATTCACTTGGGAAACCATCTGGTCCTGGGCTTTTCTTTGATGGTAAGCTCTTTATTGCTGTTTCAATCTCTTTGATTGTTATTGGTTGGTTTAAGTGTTCTATATCTTCTTGACTCAGTTTAGAAAGGTTGTATTTATCTAGGAAGTTGTCAATTTCCTCCAGATTTTCCATTTTGTTGGAGTATAGTTTTTCAAAGTAGTTTCTGATAATCCTCTGGATTTCTACGCTGTCAGTAGTAATGTCTCCTTTTTCATCCCTTATCTTCGTAATTTGGGTTGATTCTCTCTTTTTTTTAGTTAGGTTGGCTAGTGGTTTATGAATCTTGTTAATTTTTTCAAGAAACCAGCTTTTGGTTTTGTTGATTTTCTGTATTGTTTTTTTTTATTCTCTATTTCATTAATTTCTGCTCTAATTTTAATAATTTCCCATCTTCTGCTGGCTTTGGGGTTCAATTGTTCCTGCTTTTCAAGAGCTTTGAGGTGTGTCGTTAGGCTGTTTATTTGAAGATTTTCTGTTTTTCTTATGTGAGCACTCAGTGCTATAAATTTTCCTCTTAATACTGCCTTCAAAGTGTCCCAGAGGTTTTGATATGTTGTATCTTTATTTTCATTTGTTTCTAGGAACTTTTTGATTTTACCTCTTACATCTTCTATGACCCATTCTTCATTCAGAAGTGTGGTGTTCAGCCGGGCGTGGTGGCGCACGCTTGTAATCCCCGCGCTTGGGAGGCTGAGACAGGAGGATCGCGCAGGTTCGAAGCTAGCCGCGCGCTGGCTTAGGAGACCCTGTTTCCAAATAAAAATGTAAAAATAGTTCTGGGAGTGTAGCCCGGAGATAGAAGAGCTTCCAGGAACCCCAGTACCACCAAAAAAAAAAAAAAAAAAAAAAAAAAAAAAAAAAAAAAAAGAAGTGTGGTGTTCAGTCTCCACATGTTTATGTTGTTTCTCTGGGTCTTCTTATAGTTGATTTCTTGTTTCATTCCATTATGGTCTGAAATGACACAGGGAAGTATGTAACATTTTTAAAATTTGCTAGTGCTCATTTTATGTCCCAGGATGTGATCTATTTTGGAGAAGGTTCGTGAGCAGCTGAGAAAAATGTAAACTCTGCTATAGTTGGGTGAAATATTCTATATGTGTCCAACAGGTCCATTTGGTTAATGGTGTTCTTTAGTTCTGAGGCATCTTTACTGACCCTTTATCTGGAAGATCGGTCTAGTATTGTGAGAGGTGTGTTGAAGTCTCCCAGTATTATTGTGTTGGGATTTATGTGTGACTTCATGTCACAAAGAGTTTGATTTATGAAAGTAGCTGCCCCTATGTTTGGGGCATAGATGTTGATTATTTCCTCTTGCTGGACTATTCCTTTTACCAGTAAAATGTGACCTTCTTTGTCTCTTCTAATAAGTTTGGGTTTGAAGGCTAATTTGTCTGATATCATAGTTGCTACTCCTGCTTGTCTTCGAGTACCATTAGCATGGATTACCTTGCTCCAGCCCTTTACCTTAAGTTTGTTCCTATCTTTACTTGTAAGGTGTGTTTCTTGTAAGCAGCAGATAGATGGATTCTGGCTTTTAATCCATTTTGCCACTTTATGTCTTTTTATTGGGGAGTTGCGGCCGTTTACATTCAGTGTGATTATAGAGAGATAATTTTTAATTCCCAACATGTTAAGATCTTATTTCTGTTTGAGATACTGTTTATTCTTCTTTGCTTAGTTGTCTGCTGGATGGGAATTCTTGTTTCTTTGGTTCTGGCGTGTATTACCCATTTCCTCTTTGCAGTTAATCTCCTTGAGTATTTTCTCTAGCGCTGGTTTTGAAGACATAAATTCCTTCAGTTGCTGTTTGTCATGGAAGCTTCTTATTTCCCCATCTAATTTGATGGATAGTTTTGCTGGGTAGGCAATTTTTTGGCTGGAAGTTGTTTTCTTTCAGAGTTTGGAATATGTTACTCCATGCCCTTCTGGCTTTCATAACTTGGTTTGGGAAGTCTGGAGTGATTCTAATTGGTTTGTCTCTGAATGTCACGTGGCCTTTTGGTTTTGTTGCCTTTAAGATTCTCTGCTTGGCTTCCACATTAGTCATTTTGACAATTATGTGTTGTGGGGATCCTCTTCTCCGATCCTGTCTAAAGGGAGTTCTATAAGTTTCCTGGACCTGTGTGTCGACCTCTTGCTCTATGTTTGGAAAATTTTCTGCTATTACTTCCTTAAAGAGATTGTTGATCTCTTTGGTTTCACCTTCTTTTCCCTCCTCTGTTCCAGTTATTCTTAGGTTAGCTCTCTTAAAATGGGCCCATATTTCTTCAATGTCAGATTCCTGCTGTCGGATTTTTTTTTCTAAATTAGAAACTATGCGTTCATTTTTAGAATGATCATCTTCAAGAAGCGAGATTCTGTTCTCCATGTGGTCTAATCTGTTGTTTATATTTTGAATTGAGGCCTTTATTTCAATGATTGCATCCTTTATCTCTTTTTGACTCTCTCTGAATTCTTTTCGAAACTCCTCTATTATTTTTAAAGTTATTTTCCTGATTTTATCTTCTAGGGATCTTTGGATTTCTGTGTTATCAGATTCTGATGTTGTGGGGTTGTGGGCATTCACTGCTCCATTGTAATTTCTCTTTCCCATGATTTTGGAAGTTTATGCCTTCTCTGGGTTCTTCCCTGAGTCACTACGAGTTCACTTAAGATGCTATGGATCTCGAGCCTGTGGTATCTCAGTCACCACTGCTCTTTTACTGGGTTGTATCACAAAGTCTCAGACCCAGGGAGTCAATCGAGGCTGCCCAGACCGTGGGGGGTGCCAAGTTGGGTGTTCTCCAGCGGGGAGTTGTGACTATGGTGTGATATCTCTGCCACCGCCACTCCCCCACTGGGTTGCACTGCTAAAATCTCCGACCCAGGGAGACTATCTGCACAAGTCCCTGGGAGTACAGTACTGGGATTTCTCCCCTAAGGGCCGCAATTTGACTCACGGTTGTTGAGTGTGCTGATTGAGCTGTAGTGAACTCGGTGGATTCGCTGCTGCCGCCACTGGTAATATGGCACCACTTCCATGCCCTAGGCCGTGATGTGAGTATTTCTTCTTTGGTTTTGAGCTCTGCTCTGAGTCCCTGCCAGGTGTGCTGTGCTCGGCCCTTGGGAGTTTAGATGTTCTCTGCTCCGACAAAACTGCTGACTGCCGCCCGGCTGTTCAGCACCTGCTCACTTCGGCTCGCTGTCCGCCCCTCCTCTCTGGAGCCTGGTGGCTGGTTGAGTGCATTGGTTTTCAGCTGTCCGGTGGACTCGCCGCTGCTGCCGGCAGTAAGGTGCTGCTGTCGCGTCCTCGGCATGAGGTTGGCGTGGTTTTGAGCTCCACTGTGTCCCTGCAGGGTGTGCTGATCCCAGCCCTTGGGAGCTTTAGACGCTCCTTGCACTGAAAAAACTGCTGGCTGCCGCCTGGCTGTTCAGCAGTGGCTCACCTCGGCTTGCTGTCCACCCCTCCTCTCTGGTGCCTGGTGGCTGGTTGAGCGCGTTGGTCTAGAGCCGTCCAGTTAACTCGCCGCTGCCGCCAGCAGTAAGGCGCTGCTGCCACATCCTAGGCTGCGAGGCCGGCGTACCTCCTCTCTGGATTTGAGCTCCGTTCTGAGTTTCCCTCCTCTCTGGAGCCTGGTGCTGCTAGGGAAGATGTAGGCCGCCCTGCTCCGCGCCTTGGCTCTGGCCGCTCCGTGCCGTGGCTGCGGCTGCTCTGCGCCACTGCGGCCACTTCGGGCTGGTTTCTTTCTGGTGTCTTGTTTTTCCAGCCCTCTTTTTCTCTGTCCCTTGTATTTACAGTTTTTATTTCTTTGCTGGTGGTGTTGTTTTCCTCTGAAAGGCGCTGGTTTTGTGGTAGTAGAGTTCGATTGTTAGCGGGACTTGTAAGTGCCGCTTTCCTCTGTCGCCATCTTCTCAGAAGTCCTTCTGCACCTTAATTTTTTTAACTTGAAGATTAATCTTTGTTAATGATTGACATACTACAATTAAGAATCTTCATTATTTTTTCTTTAAAAAATCTTACTTCAGCCGAGCATGGTGGCGCACGCTTGTAATCCCAGCATTCGGGAGGCGGAGACAAGGATCGTGGTTCCTGGACAGCTTCAGCTACTTAGCAAGGCCCTTCGCAACTCAGTGAGACCCTGTTTCAAAAAATAAAAACAATAAAAGATAGGACCGGGGGTGGAGCTCAGAGGTTCAGTGCCCCTGGGTACTATCCCTAGTACTGCAAAAACAAGAACAACGTTACATCACTACCATAAGAAGTGTTTCTGCTTCTGTTCTGTACTTGGATGGTCACTTAACTGTTCTCTAAATGTTCCCTGCTTATTCAAATCTTACAAGTTTTTAATATTACTCTACATCTCTGCCTGGTCTTGTCCACTTCTTCCTTCAAGGATTAGCTAAAGTCTTACCTTCTTTGTAAAGCAAGCAATCTCTCTCTCTCTCTCTTTCTCTCTCTCTCTCTCTCTCTCTCTCTCTCTCTCTTTCTTTCTTTTTTGGTGGTACTGGGGTTCATGGAAACCCTTTTATCTCCGGGCTACACTCTCAGACCTATTTATACTTCTTACTTGGAAACAGGGTCTCTTAAGCCAGCATGGCTGGCTTCAAACCTGCGCGATCCTCCTGTCTCTGCCTCCCAAGTGCGGGGATTACAAGGGTGCACCACCACGCCCGGCTGTAAAGCCTTCTTGAATTCTTTTTGTTTTTGATCCCCTTTCTCTATCTATAACACTTATAGTCAATGATAATACTAATAAGAATAGTTATGTTTTTACAAAGCTAACATTTATATACTGTATATGTGTCTTGACATTTTTTATTGGTGCCTATTAATTATACAGAGTGTTGAGTTTTAGTGTGGCATATTGGTTCAGGCATAGAACATAATATGAACAGTTTCACTCCCCAGCATCTCACCTTCTCCTTTCCCCATTCCTTTATTTATTTATTTTACCATATTGATCTTCCTTCTACTTTGACGATACCCTTCTCTATTTATTTTTCTTCTCTCTTATTTTCCTGCTAGCTTCCACATATGGTACTTGTCTTTTTGAGTCTGGGTTATTATGCCTAACATGATGTTCTCTAGTTCCAGCCATTTTCCTGCAAATGACATAGTTTTGTTCTTATTAGTTTTGTTCTTCTTTCTATATATATGTGTCACATTTTCTTCATTAACCTGTTGATGGAGAGGCTGATTCTGTTATGTGGCTATTGCGAATAGTGCTGCAAACAACATGAATATATGTGTATCTCTAAAATATGCTGACTTTAAGTCTTATAGATAAATACTAAGGAGCAATATCTTTAGAGCATATGGTAGTTCAATTTTTAGTTTTTTGAGAAGCCTGTATACTTATTTCCACAAGGCTAAGTTACGTTCCTACCAATAGTGTGTGAAGTTTCTTTTCCCCCTGCATCCTCATCAGCATTTACTGTTATTTGTATTATTGATAATTATCATTTTGACTGGAGTTAGGTGGAATCTCAGTGTGGTTTTGATTTGCATTTCCCTGATGGCTAAAGATGCTGAACATTTTTTTTCACAGAATTGTTGGCCATTTGTACTTATTTTGAGAAATATCTATTCAGTTTATTTGCTCATTTATTGAATGTGTTGCTTGTTCTTTTGGTGTTTTAAAATTTCTTTATTTATTCTGGATATTAGTCTTGTGTTGGAAGAATAGCTGGCACAGATTTTTCTCCTGTTCTATAGGCAGTCTCTTCATACTTTTGTTTCCTTTGCTATGCAGTAGCCTTTTAATTTGATGCTATTTTATTTATTGCTTTTTAAAAATTTCCTGAGCTATAGGAATCCTACTCAAGAAGTCATTGCCTGTGCCTACATGTTGAAGTGTTTTCCTTTTGTTTTCTTCTAACAGTTGCAGAGTTTCTGGTCTCGTGCCATAAGAAATGTTTCTGCTTCTGTACTGTAGTTGGTCACTTAACTGTTCTCTAAATGTTCCCTGCTCATTCAAATCTTACAGGTTTTTAATATTGCTCTGCGTCTCTGCCTGGTCTTGTCCACATCTTCCTTCAAGGATTAGCTGAAGTCTTACCTTTGTAAGAAATAAGAAATAAAAGTTTTATTTTGTCTTCATTTATTTCATTTTTGGAGCTTTTCCTTTCATTGTATAGATTTGAGTTTCTGACATGTATTTGCCTTCTCTCTGAAGAACTCTTTTTTCCCTTTGAGATGGGGTCTTACTATATTGCCCGTGCTGGTCTTGAACTCTGGGGCTCTCATGAATCTTCTGCCTCAGCCTCCTGAGGAGCTGGGACTGTAGGTGCATGCCATCATGCCCAGGTTATTTCTTGTAGCATTTCTTTCAAGGCAGTTTTACTGGTGACATAATTCCTCAATTTTTTTGTCTGAGAAAGTTTTTATTTCTTCTTTATGTTTGAAGGATAATTTCCCAGGTTACAGAATTCCAGGTTTGTGGGGTTTTTTTTCTCTCAACATTTAGAATTTTTCATTCTATTCTCTTCTTGCTTGCGTGGTTTTTGAGAAATGGAATGTAATTCTTGCCTTTGTTTCTCTGGCTTATTTCAGGATTATTTCCCTCCCTCCCTCCCTCCCTCCCTCCCTCCCTCCCTCCCTCCCTCTTTCTTCCTTTTCTTTTCTTTTCTTTTCTTTTCTTTTCTTTTCTTTTCTTTTCTTTTCTTTTCTTTTCTTTTCTTCCTTCCCCAGTACTGGGGATGGAACCCAGGGGCATTGTATCTCTGAGCCATATCCCAGCCCTATTTTTTATTCTTTATTTTGAAACAGGGTCTCACTGAGTTGCAGAGGGCCTAAGTAGCTGAGGCTGTTTACAAACTGCGATCTTCCTGTCTCAGCCCCCTAAATCCTGGGATTATAAGTGTGCGCCACCATACCTGGCTTTACCTTTTTTTTTTTTTTTTTAATATATTGTGGTTTGAAAATTATATGTCTAGGTTTAGAGTATTTTGTCTTTAATCTTGGTGCTTTCTGAGCTTCTTGGATCTATGGTTTAATATCTTATGTTAATTTGGGGAAATTCTTTTTTTTTGTGTGTGTGTGTAACTGGGGATGGAACCCAGGGGCATTGTACCTCCAAGCTACACCCCCTAGACCCTTTTTTTTTTTTTTTTTTGAATCAAGGTCTCACTGAGTTGCGAAGGACCTCCCTAGGTAGCCGAGGCTGTCCGCAAACCCCACGATCCTCCGGTCTCTGCCTCCCGATTACACACGTGCGCCACCACGCCTGACTTAATTTGGGGAACTTCTCAGTCATTATTGTTGCAGATGTTTAGATGTTTCTTCTATTTCTTTCTCTTTCCTCTCCTTCTAATAGTCCTGTTATGCATGTTACACCTTTTATAGTTGTCCTGTAGTGTTTAGAACTTCTGTTCTTCATTCTGTTTGTGTTTTAGCTTTGGAGTTCTTTTGCAAGCCCATAGATGTTTTTCCTTTGCTGTGTTCAGTTTACTAATAAGACAATCAAAGGCATTCTTAATTTCAGTTAGAGTATTTTTGACCTCTTGCTTTTCTTGTTGTTCTTAGGATTTATATCACTCTGCTTACATTGTTCATCTGGTTTTGAATGACATTTACCTTATCCATTAGAGTCCTTAGTATATTAATTATAGTTCTAAATGATCAATTTGTAATTTGAACAGCCTTTCTATATCTGAATATGGTTTTGTTACTTGTTCTCTGTCTCTTCAAACGGTTTTGCTTTTTAATATGCTTTGTACGTTTATTATTTTATAAAAGGACATAATGTTCTAGGTAGAAGAAACCTCTATAAATAGGCCTTTAATTTTGTGTTGGTTAGGTGTAGTAGGAGAGGGAAGAAAAGACATTCTATAATCCTATGAATAGGTCTCGGTCTTTCAGTGAGCCATTGCCTTTGGACTATGAATATTAGAAGAGTTTCTCAGTTTCCTCTCTCTCATATCCTCAGATGAAACAGGATGTCTACAGTGGGTTTGTGTTGGATATTTTCCTTTCCCCAGATCAGTTAAGCTCTGCTAAAACCCCAGCAGGTTAGATTCTGGTTAAATAGTTTTTCTTGAGCTGGACTTGGTGACACAGGCCTGTAATCCTAGTACTTGGAAGGCTGAGACAGGAAGATCGGAGGTTCAAGGCTAGCTTTAGCAACTTAGTGAGACCTTGTTTCAAAATAAAACATAAAACAGGACTGGGGGTGTAACTGAGAGGTAGAATACCCCTGTGTTTAGTCCCTAGTACCCCTTCATCCCCCCCAAAAATAAAAAAGAATAGAATGCTTTGACATGTATCAAAATGGATTCTTTTTCCTTTCTCTTGTTGAAAGTATGAGTAAGTTTTCTCTGCTATTCACTGTTAGAATATGATAAAACTGTAGGAGATAAAACTCAGAAAAGTGAGTCCATCTCCCCCATCCCAATGACTGGATTCAGTTCAGTTTTCCCTCCCCTGGTACTACTGGTCCAACAGAAGCTTCAGCACTGGTAATGTGTCATTCTCTGTATTCCCCCTGTTGATCTCTCAGATTTAGGGGGAAGTGGTTTGCCCTGTGACCTCACTTCTATATGGAGCTAAGAAGAGTGGTTCTCATTGCAGTGTGTTCAGCTTTTTATTTGTTGATAGTATGGAGTGTTTATTTCCTGTCTTCTCATATGCTGGACCAGAAACCAGAAGTTAGTGTTTAACTTCTCGAGGGACTGCCAAATAGCTGCCATAGCAGCTGTACCATTTTATATTCCCACCAACAATATGAGGGTTCCAATTTCATGATACCTTCACCAACACTTGTTACTGCCATTTTAGTAGAGCCTTTTTAGTTAGTAGGCATGAAGTAGTATTTTGTTGTTCAGTAACACACTTTAAATTATCCTTCTTGATTGTCAATTTGGTAGATGAGGATTTAGCTCTCTTGCCACCTCTCCTAATAAATGTTACAAAAAATTTCCCGAGAACCTTAAAGTCAGGTAGAAACAGGACAGACAGATATAATCATTGACAACATATAGTTGCCACAATTACCAAAGTGTATTGAGGAAATTGTGAATGTGATTATTGGATGGTCAGCTTGATATATTCCTTCTTTTTTTTTTTTTGTACTAGAGATTGAACCCAGAGGCATTTTACCTCTGAGCTATACCCATGCCCCTTTTTATTTTTTATTTTGAAAAAAATGTCTTGCTAAGTTGCGAAGGTTAGCCTTGAACCTGAAATCTTCCTGTCTCAGCCTCCCAAGTACTGGGATTACAGGGATATACCATCATACACAGCTTGAGATTATATATATATATATATATTATTTTTTTTTTGTCTACTAACTTCCTTTCTAGAGAACCAGGTATGAAACTTGGAAATACTATTTGTGTTAGTGACATATGAGGCTTGTTCCCACTGGACAGCAAAAGAAAAGTAAGTAATATAGTAAATTAAAGGAATCATTATGGATGAAACTATAAAATAAAATGAGAACTAGAGCTTTTGGGAAGATCAATATTTTATACATATACAACAATGATTCATTATAGTGCTTCTTGTCTCAGAAATATCTTTATTTTAGAAAAATCAGAAATTCTTTATACTATTGTATAGTAAGTACACTTTTTGATGGCCTATCAAAAAGTACAGTTTGTATGCCAAACTGTACATCCTCAGTTTGAGTGATGGAGTCTCTAAATATTGATATATAGGTATAGAAATACTTGTCAGCAAAAGTCCATATACATCACCAGTTAAATATTTTCAACAAAAAGCAGTCACTTTGAGAAGATATTTTATTTTTTTTGTGGTTCTGGAGATTGAACCCGGGGGCATTCTACCTTTGAGCTCCACTTCCAGCCCGATTTTTTATTCTTTATTTTGAAACAGGGTCTCACCATGTTGCAGAGAGCCTTACAAGTTCCTGAGGCTAGCCAAGAACCTGTGATCTTCTTGTCTCAGCCTCTCATGTATTGAGATTATAATCACGAGCCACTATGGCTAGAAGATATTTTAAACATGATAGCATGTGATGCAAAGTACAATTAAAAATATTTAAGTAGCAAAGATGTCTTATACCCTTTATTATCAGACCAGCCTTTGTTTTTATAGTAAGGAAATATATGCCTATATATTTGTACTTGTTCTTACATTGGTACATTTTTTCCTATTGCATTAATTATTGCAGCTTGCTAAATAACTCTTGTGAAGTAAGCATAAAGGAGTATAATTAATTGGAGCTGCAGCAATGATAGTATAATGGGAGGCAGATGTACCTACTGAAGGATAAAAATAATTACTTGAGAAATAGTGAAGTCAGAGTATTTCTGTGATAAGACAATTTTCCTCCTTTTGTTTCAATATTCATAGCATCCCACCATGAAATGTTCAGTTATGGCTAAGAGCCCTTGCCCCTAAAAAGAACAAGCTTATTATTTAGTGAAGTGCCTATTCGTACTAAGTTAGGTGCTAATATTTTGAACTCTTTTTTTTTTCTCATTGGTAGTATGTTCTGTATTTTGTGACGAGAGAAATTTGTGCTGTTTGTGTTCTAAAGACTTATAGTTCCTTATTTTTAATTTAGGAAAAACTCAGAGGCTTATAATATATTAATTACCAAGTTTTGAGATATAGCTCTCTTTTGTCTTTAGAAACATTTATCTTATATAAATGAAAACCATTAGCACATTAAAAAGGTTAAATTTGGTTTAGAACTTTGAAATGTAAGTTTCTTCAAGATAACAGTCATTTTACTATTATGTATGTGCATTTTATTTTTATTTTTTATTTTGTGTGTGGGGGTGGGGCTGGGAATTGAATCCAGGGGTATTCTGCCTTTGAGCTATACTCTCATTTGAAATATATTTTTTATTTGAAATAGGACCTCACTAAGTTGCGGAGGGCCTAAGTTGCTGAGGCTGGCCATGAACCTGCGATCTTGCTATCTCATCCTCCCAAGTCCAGGGTTACAGGTGTGCCACTGTGCCCAGCTGAACATGTTTTTAATTTACTGAGTTTTCTAGAACATTGAGGGGTTACTGTAGTAGATACATCCAGAGATTCAAGTGGTATAACCTAATAAAAGTTTATCATTTCTCAGAGTAGAGAGGGTGTTCCAGGTCCACTGGCCTCCTGTGTGATCAGACTCAGGGGCCCAAGCAACTTTTATCTTAGGACTTTGCCCTCCCCTGCATTCCTTTTCACTTAGCAGTTGTGGGAAAAGTGTACAAGTTTACTGTTATACTTCATAAATGATACCAACTACTTTTCATATTCTAGGAGTGAGAGTTGCTGATGTCATGGTGGTGGTGCTGGTTGAGGAGGGCTTAGGATGGGGGTCTTCTTGCAGCATCTCAGAATTAACACTGTGTTTTGGACAAGGAGCATGAATCTTTGTTAGTGTTCTGCCCTGCCAAAAAATATTACTTCTCTTTGCATACTGTGGTAATATTAGCTGCTTCAAGATTGTTAGTAGATAGGAGGCCACATTCCCCCTCCCCCATTTTTTGACCTAGGGCTACACCACCAGCCCCAAACCCTTTTTAATTTTTTTTTCTTTTTTTTTTTTTTTTTTTTTTTTGCTACTGGGGATTGAACCCAGGGGCAGTCTACCTCTAAGCTACATTCCCAGCTCTATTTTATTTTTTATGTTGAAATGGAATCTTAAGTTGCTGAGGGCCTCGCTAAGTCCTCCTGTTTCAGCCTCCCAAGTACTAGGATTATAGGTGAGCACCACTACGCCCAGCTTCCTTTCATTTTTAAACCACCAAATATTTAACTAATCATTACCATCTAATCTTACAGTTACTGAACCATTAGTGTTTAAAACTAGCTAAAGTTTTCTGTAGTCTCTTTATTTGATAAATTAGATAATAAGCACAAAGGACTTGAGAGATATTCCTAAGGTCTCTGTGTCAGACCTAAGAAAAACAGGTTTCCTAACTCCCAGTCTAGAATTCCTTTCTACATATTATCTTTAAAAGATACATCTATAAATTTGTATCTCCTAAATTAAAACAAATTGTTTATTCATATCCTTTCTTCTCTTCTAAGCTATTTGCACTGGAAAAGGGAGGAGGGCTAACTGTAGAGAAGAATGAGTGATCTGGAAAGCCCTGATGATGTTGTTTGGGCCTGACCAGCCTTACTGGAATGCCATAGTGACTGTGTGCTCAAGAAAGAATGGCCTAGGAACTGGGGGCTGCAGAAAAAGAAGGGAAGGGTGCTAAAGTCAAGTGGGACTTACTTCAGAAATTTTCTCAGACCTTGGGAAACATTTATGTAAACATAAGACAAAGAACACACCATTTCTATTTTTGTTGATTTAGAAAATAAGTTAATTCATCTGTCTGAGGACTCTTTAAATTCAGTAGAATAGCCGGGCATGGTGGCGCATGCTTGTATTGTAATCCCCGAGCTTGGGAGGCGGAGACAGGAGGATCGCACAGGTTCAAAACCAGCTGCACTGACTTTACAAGACCCTGTTTCCAATAAAAATATAAAATGGGTCTGGGAGTGTAGCCCGGAGATAGAAGGGTTTCCAGGAACCCCAGTACCACCATTTAAAAAAAAAAAAAATTGGTAGAATAAAATTGAGTGAAAAATTTAAAAATTAATTTTATTGCTTAACTCTTTATAATTGAACCCAAGCCTAAAAGTGTTTTATTTTAATAACTCATTGCACACATTTAAATGCCTCCCCAAGCATAAAGTAATAAAGTAATACAAGTTTATTGTAGAAAATGACATGCAATAAAATAGAAGAGAGCCCAGTGAGTTGAGGAAGGGGATCAGGGGTGGGATCAGGAGGATAGGAAGGAATGATAAGTACAAGGAAATGAAATGGATCCAGTTATGTGAATATATGAATGTCACAATGAATCTCATAATTATTTGTAGTCATAATGCACTAATAAAAATGACATGTAATTTTATTTTCTAGTAATAATCAGTTAGCATTGTGAAGTATTTTCTCCTGATATCTTCTTTTATTATACAGTATAGAAATAAAATATAGTATAGAAAATATTATAATCTATTTTACATTATTATTATTATTATTATTATTATTATTAATATTTTTGTGGTATGGGGATGGAATCCAGGGGCATTGTACTTCCGAGCCACACCCCCAGCCCTATTTTTTATTCCTTATTTTGAAACAGGGTCTCACTGAGTTGTAAGAGGCCTCACTAAGTAGCTGAGGCTGTCCTGGAACCGGGAGCCTCTTGTCTCAGCCTCCCAAGTACTGGGATTACAAGTGTGCACCACCATGCCCAGCTCTACAGTCTATATTAAATAAACTTGACAGGAATGTCCTATGCTTATAAATGCTCTTAAAATATTTTAATTACACGCTAGTTTTCTAGTAAATAGCCATATTGTAATTAGTCATTTGTCTTTTGTTGGGCTCTACATTAAAAGTATTATAAAAATTAGAGTTTTTATAAATTCGAATCAATCTTCGATATAGGCCAGATAGATATTTATCAAGAGATAAAATATTCCTGAGATATTTGTCAAGAGATCCTTTTCTCTTTAAGAGCTTTTTACATCTCTGTTACCTCCAGTGTTGTATCTGGGGTAGTTGGTTTGGTTGTATGCTCACTAGATTATAAACTTCAGAGGATCAGACTAAATTTCAGAGGATCAGTCCTTGTCTTCCTTCATTTTTGTGTCTCCATTGCTCAGCACAGTACTAGAGACATACTAGGCATTCACTAAAATATTTGTTGAATGCATATTATAATTCCAGAAGTAAAGATGGTGACTATCATGTTACAGCTTACGATTTTTTTAATGCCTGTTTTGTTAACCCTCAAACATATGAGTGTGGAAATGAGTACAGGAGTCTGACTATAAGCTGGAAATGGTTTCCTTTAAGTTTATCTTCATACCTGGAAGCTCATTTAGTGGCAAAGAAAGGGCCCAGTGCTTGGTGGCAGGTAAAGAAGACCCCATCAACTGCTTTACAATCCGGATCATTGTAGCTTTATTTCCTTTCCCCACTGTCTTCTCCTGTCCCTTTCCTGCCCTCTTTCCCACTGTCCAGAATTTAGTCAGGGTTGGTCTGAGACAAAGCTTACCATCTTCTGATTCAGATTGTCCCTTTTAAAGGCTCTGAGGGTAGGGTAGAAGGTGTTAAATCTTTATTTTTTAAATGCAAAGTTTCTTCTCCAAAAAGCCCACCAGAAGTCTTCAATTTTCCAATGAAACTCTTAGATTTTATAGAAAATGGGACTGTGTGCATACATTTTATGTGTGTATGGGCAGAATGTCAAGCAAATATGAATTGTGTATATGTGTTTGTGTTATGTATAGGGATTCCTGGCTATTTTGAGTTTATGGGATGGAAATATTATGTGATTTTTTTTTCTCTCTGAAAGCTGAGCTTTATCGGGGCTTTCAACTTATATAAAGTTATAAAAATATAGGTTCTTTGGTAGCTGGAGAAAATTCTATGTCCTTTTCTCTTGGGAGAATATAAGTAAATATTTAATGGTTCTTTTCTAGTGCAGCACAAGTGCTTGAAATATTAATTAGTCAGCTAATTATGTGATTATTGGTACACTTCTATTGAGAATAACTTATTTTAGAACATCCTGTCTCATTTTATTCCTGATGGTGTAAAGCTGGACTGATTTCAAGTGGAGATGTTTAAGATGTGGATAAACACAAAAAACTAATCATTTCTGGGGGGCGGTTGTTAAGTCATTTGTGTTCAAATCCTTAGACTACCAGGAAAGCTGGCTAGAAGACAAAGTTTTTCTGCTAAAAACTATCCTTTTTCTGAAGCACTAAGATGAGTGGAGGGTGGGAGGTGAGGAATCCAGTGAGGAGGAGGAAGCGGCGCAGGTCACACTGGGAGGGTATTTTGGAGAGGGGACATTCTCACTGCCATCGCAGGTAATGTTTCTTTGGCATTTCAAGTGAGGTGTGGGGTTTGTGTACCACTTGCCCTATTTACAAGTGGTTCTCAGCCAAGGGTGCCCACTAGAATCACCTGTGGAAGCTGATTCCTGCACACCAGCTCAATTAAATCAGATTCTCCATGGCTGAAATGTAAGTATCAGTATGTTTTTTTCCCCTCCCTGTAAGCTTTCTGGGAGGTAGCCAGGTATGATGACAAACAGGAGTAGCATCTTCTAGCTTTGTTCTTTTTCGAGATTGTTTTGGGTATCTAGAGTCCATATTCCATATTAGGATAGATTTTTTTTTCTGGGAAATAAATAAATGTATGATAGTTTCACCTAAAAAAAAAAAAAAGAAAAAATATTCTCTGGTAAGAAAGAAAGCAAAAAGAAATATTGAAATGTTATCTTTAAGTCATCAAAAGCTTGGTATCAGACAAATGAAACGGTTATGTGAGATTATCATTGTTAATTTTGGATAAATTGCTATAATACTAGATGTCAACCACTAAGCCAAGCATGGGAAGAAGGGATGGGGAAGGAATGGGGTGGGGGTCAGGTAGGGGCTGACTGGGCGATGTGTGCATGTATGTCTACAAAGTTTTTTTATCCCATTATGATGTATGAATACAGTGCACCAATTTAAAAAAAATAAAAAAACAAAAAACAAACAGGGTTGAGGGTGTAGTTTGGAGGTAGAAAGCACCTACGTTTAATCCCTGGTATTGTGGGTGTGCATACACACACACACACACACACACACACACAGAGCTTATAAATTTATCAGGTAGAAAACAGAGGCAAATTTTTTTGGGGGGAGTTGTTTTGTTTTACATATGAAGATGTGAAGACATTGAAGGAATACCTGTTTAGGGATTGATTGGAGAGCAGGATGCCTCTGAGACACTTGTAGGTTTTACAGGTAGAAAGCTAGATTGGAGTTAGGTGGTGAAGTGCTTTGTGAACCATGTTGAGGCACATTAGTATTCTTTTGCATGACAGGAGGCCACAGGGCTTAATATATACAGGGTATATATATATATATATATATATATATATATATATAATTTTAATCAGTGAAGCTAGTCAGGTGTGAAGCAATTGGGAGTGTTGAAGGCTTTAGTAATAAGGATAATAGAGGCCTTGTTTAAAGATATTTACATAAAAATATTTAAACTTTATAAATAAATAAAAACAGAACAAAACTTTTTAGGTTATATACACCTGTCAAATGAAACCTCCAAGAGCCATGTTGGTAGTACCGTTAGTATAAGAGCCCAGTATAGGATGGCAAACAAGAAAAATATGTGAAGTATGATAGCATTTGTGTAAAAGTAATGTAGAAAAAATAAAATTTAATAGTTGAGGATGGAGAAGAGAACATAAGTAAACAGGTTTGTAATCTAAGTAGAGTGTTCCAGCAAACTATTATTGCTTTCAAACAAGGTAGCGTATACTTGTTGGCTATGGAGTTCTTCTATTGTTATGCTGACAGTGTTGATGATTCCTCCTCCTCCTCCTCCTCCTCTTCCTCCTCCTCCTCCTCCTCTTTTTCTGTGTGTATGTGTGTGTGTGTGTGTGTGTGTGTGTGTGTGTGTGTGTGTCTGTTTTACTGGGGATTGAACTCAGGGACATTCTACAGGCATGCACTGCCATGTTCAATGTTACTCCTTTCTTAACTCCATTTGTCTCGTTGCCATGCCACTCTCCATCCTCACCATCGTCTTACTCTACTTTTCAGGGTTTTGAATAAAGCTACCTTTGTTTTTCTTTTTTGCGTTTTTGTTTGTTTCTCCATTGGTACAGATTTTTAGGGTAAGGCTTTAATGTTTCAAAGAAATTGTCATTTCTTTTACCTGTGATTTAGCACTATTGTATTTGGCCACTGTTCCCAACATCTCACCCTGGGAATACTCACCAGAGGAAGTCAGTGGTTTTATTTTACAATTATGTCTTTTTAAAGTCTGACACGGAGACTTCCGGGAAGATGGCGATGGAGAAAAGTGGCGCTTACGAGCCCCGCTAACAACCAGTCTTCAGTACCACAAAATCAGCACCTTTCATAGCCAGAAAACACCATCAGCAGAGAAACAAAAAATGTAAATACAAGGGACAGAGAAAAAGTGGGCTGGAAAAATGAGACATCAGAAAGAAACCAGACCAAAGTGCTGCGGCTGGAGCCCACAGAGCCGTGTGGGCACCATCTTCCCTTGTAGCACCAGGCCTCAGAGAGGAGGGGACTCAGAACGGAGCTCAGAACCAGAGAGGAGATACGCCGGCCTCATGGCCGAGGACGCAGCAGCAGCACCATACTGCCGGCAGCAGCAGTGAGCTCACCGGACGGCTCCAGACCAACGCACTCAACAGCCCACCAGGCGACAGAGAGGAGCGGTGGACAGCGAGCCAAGGTGAGCCGCTGCAGATTAGCTGGGCAGAATTTGGCAGATTTTTTGGCACCCGGAGCATCTGAAGCTTCCAGGAGCTGGGCTCAGCACACCCTGCAGGGACTCAGTGTGGAGCTCAAAACCAGAGAAGAAATATGCCAGCCTCACGGCCGAGAGCGTGGCAGTGGTGCCATATTACCAGTGGCGGCAGCAGCAGCAGCAAATTCACCGAGTCCACTATAGCTCCATCAGCACACTCAACAACAGTGAGTCAAATTGCAGCCCCTAGAGGAGAAATCCCAGTACTGCACTCCCAGGGACTTGACCCAGTGGGGGAGTGACAGTGGCAGAGATATCACACCATAGTCACAACTCCCCGCAGGAGAACGCCCAACCTGGCACCCTCCATGGTCTAAAGCAGCCTCGTTGACTCCCTGGGTCTGAGACTCTGCAATACAACCTAGTAAAGAAGTAGTGGGGACTGAGATACCACAGATTCGAGATCCAGAGCACCTTAAGTGAAGTCGTAGTCACCCAAGGAAAGAACCCAGAGAAGGCACAAACTTCCAAAATCATGGGAAAGAGGAATAACAATGGAGCAATGAATGCCCACAACCCCACAACATCAGAACCCGATAAAACAGAAATTCAGAGATTTCTAGAAGATCAAATCAGGAAAATAACGGTAGAAATAATAGAGGAGTTTCGAAAAGAATTCAGAGAGACCCAAAAAGAGATAAAGGATGCAATTAATGAAGTAAAGGCCTCAATTCCAAGTATAAACAACCGATTAGACCACATGGAGAATAGATTCTTGCTCATAGAAGATGATCACTCCAAAAATGAACGCATAGTTTCTAATTTAGAAAAAAAATCTGACAGCAGGAATCTGACATTGAAGAAATATGGGCCCATTTTAAGAGAGCTAACCTAAGAATAATTGGAACAGAAGAGGGAAAAGAAGGTGAAACCAAAGGGATCAACAATCTCTTCAAGGAAGTAATAGCAGAAAATTTTCCAAACATAGAGCAAGAGGTCGATACACAGGTCCAGGAAACTTATAGAACTCCCTTTAGAAAGGATCGGAGAAGAGGATCCCCACGCCACTTAATTGTCAAAATGACCAATGTGGAAGCCAAGCAGAGAATCTTAAAGGCAACAAAAACAAAGGGCCAAGTGACATTCAGAGGCAAACCAATTAGAATCACTCCAGACTTCCCAAATCAAGTCATGAGAGCCAGAAGGGCTTGGAGTAACATTCCAAACTCTGAATGAAAACAACTTCCAGCCAAAAATTTCCTACACAGCAAAACTTTCTATCAAATTAGATGGGGAAATAAGAAGCTTCCATGACAAACAGAAACTGAAGGAATTTATGTCTTCAAAACCAGCGCTAGAGAAAATACTCAAAGAGATTAACTACAAAGAAGAAATAGGTAACACACACCAGTACTAGAGAAACAAGATTTTCCATCCAACAGACAACTAAGATTGGTTATCTGTGGAGATTCATTATTTATGTTAGTCTTTTACCTATCTCTAAATTGTATTGTTTGCTTTTATTGTTGCTAATTTTTAGGATTTCTAGTTGGAATATTAATATACCTTCAGATATAGCATTTGGAAATATTTTATCCCATTTTATCAGCAACTTAATTCTCTTTACATTGTCTTTGGATATACAATTTTTTAAAAAAATTTTTAGGGCGTTTGTTTACCCTTTTGTTGCCTGTGCCATTGAAATCATATCCAGGAAATCACTGCCAATTTCAATGTTGTGAGGTTTTATGACCAAGATTTTCTTCTAAAAGTTTATGGTCTTAAGATTTATATTTAGGTCTTTTATATATTTTGAGTTAATGTTTGTATATGGGGTTAGGTAAGGGTCCAATTTTATTCTTTTTCATGTAATTATTATTTTTCAACAATATTTAGTTAAAAGATTATTATTTCCTTCACTAAATGTTCGCGGAAACCTTGTCAAAAATAACTTGACAATATATGGAAGAATTTATCTCTAGGCTTTTATTTAACTCCAATAGTTTATATATCTGCCTTTAGAACAGTACTACACTGTTTCAATTATTGTAGCTTTATAAGGTTTGAAATCAGAAAATATACATCTTCTAGCTTTGTTCTTTTTCTAGATCATTTTGGGTATCTAGAGTCCATATTTCATATTAGGATAAATTTTTTTCTGAAAAATAAATAAATAAATAAATATATGATAGTTTCACCTTAAAATAAAAAGAAAAATATCCTCTGGTAAGAAAGAAAGCAAAAAGAAATATTGAAATGTTATCTTTAAGTCATCAAAAGCTTGTTATCAGACAAATTAAACTGTTATGTGAGATTATCATTGTTAATTTTGGATAAATTGCTATAGTACTAGATGTCAACCACTAAGCCAAGCATGGGAAGGAGGAATGGGGAGAGAATGGGGTGGGGATTAGGTAGGGACTAACTGGGCGATGTGTGCATGTATGTCTACAAAAGTTTTTTTTTTTTATCCCATTAAGATGTATGAGTACAGTGCAGCAATAAAAAAAATAAATAAAGTCTGACACTGATGGGAACTAGGCTTAGATCTGAATGGAGAAATACCAGTTTTCTATAGAATTATATTATTTTGTTTATTACCATCAGAAACGTTGTATATTTATTTAAATTGCTCCTTAGTCAAATAGTTTCCTTATTAATGCACAAAGTGCATTTGTTCAGGTTCTGTCACCTGAAATGAACAAGCATTAACATTTTACCTATTGATGCATCTAGTTCTTTCCTTCTATACATTGTAAATTCTTAGTCTTTGCAGGTATATAAACACATTGTAAACGTTGCAAGTGTATAAACATTTCTTTTTTCTTTTCTTTCTTTTTTTTTTCAGTACTGGGGAATGGAACTGGTCTCACTGAGTTTCAAAGGGCCTCACTAAGTAGCTGAGGCTGTCTGCAAACCACGATCCTCTTGTCTCAGCCTCCCATATGCGAGCATTATAAGGGTGCACACCATGCCCGGCTCCTGTAAACATTTCTTGAATGGTAGTTTAGCCGAAGATAAAACTCTGGGGTGGCAGCTGTTTCCCATAGCACTTGAAGATCATTAGCTTCATTGTGTTTTGGATCTGTTGTTGCTACTGAGAAGTCTGTTAGTGTAATTATTTCTTTTATCGTGACCTCTTTTTTAGGACTTTGTTCTTGCCAATCTATAGTTTAATTGGAATAAGTAGGTGCCAGGTTTACTTTTATTTATCCTGCTTATTCCTTGATATATATTTTCTATCTAAGGATTCTTACCTTTCTTTAAAGCCTGGAATGTTCTTAGCTTTATCTCCTCAGTATTGCTTCTGCCATTCCCACTGCTCTAAGTTTCTGGAATTCCTAGTAGGTGTATGCACTTCTTAATCTAGCCTCTATGTCTTTTTAACCTTTTAAATATTTTTATCACTTTATTTCTTTACTACATTTTGAGTCATTTTATCAGTAGTATTTTTCACTGGACAGTTCTGTCTTTGGATAGCAGTGCATGTTTGCAAGTGGATCCCTGGATGAGGAGTGTAAGGCTAGTGGTCTTTCACACACACACACACACACACACACACACACACACACACACAGAGTTTTCATTTTTAATTAAGAACTTTTATTTTTTAATTTTTGATAGTGCTGCTGATGGATCCCAGGGCCTTGCACCTGCTAGGCAAGAACCTTTTTAACTATTTTTTAAAAATCAAAATGTAAGTAAAGTAACTGATGATTATAATCCCAATATTTTTCTTAAGCACAAAAGGGAACTTAGTTGTATTAGCTGAAAGTTTGTTTTTTAAATTTGGCCTTATATTAACAGAGGATAGAAATAAGAGTCCTGAGAATTAGAAGACTCGAATTTCAGTCTTGGTTCTGCCAGAGCTTTTGAGTAGTTATTTAAAATTGCCAGTATTTTAAACTTATAAAAGTGAGGTAATAATAATAAAAAATAGCTTTGCCAATTTTTCAGTAGTGTATTGATTTTATGAAGATAATTGAGATGATTATTAAAATGTTTTTAAAATCATATGCATTTCATAAGATATAGAGATGCAAAAGTAGCATAACTCCAAATATTTAAGTTATTTTGGAAGTGCCTTGTTATACTAATTTTTTAGAGGGGATAATTATAATAAGTATGACATTAACTTTTAGAGAAGATATGTATATGCTTTTCTTTTTAAAATAGCAATCAGTTCTTAAGACTTGCTTTGCAAGCAATTCTAAAGACTTGCTTTTTCTCAATGTGTTAACTTGCTAAAGTATTTTTAGAAAAGCATGTGGATGAAATAGTTAAATTAGATCACATCTGTATTTAACATCTATAATTAATATAGAGCCTTATTGTAAGAGTAATTTCCCTGTGTATTAAAGTAGATGATATTTTTGCCCCTTTAAAGGCACTAAAATTAAACTTTATTATTTTGGTTTGAGATAAATTATATTTACTTTCTTTTTCCTTTTTGGCAGGCAGCCAGATAAACTGGTGGTCGTTTGGACTAGAAGAAGCCGGAGGAAGTCTTCTAAGGTTAGTCTCTTTCCTAAATTTCTTAACATTCAAATATTGAATTCAACAGTTAGTCAAAATTTTAAGCTTCTCTGGTCCTAGTGTATGCTATTTTACAATGTTGGTCTTTTTTTTTGTTGTTGTTGTTGAGCTAATCTACTCAATCTACTCTTTTCTGATTAGCTAATTATTGATTGGGCCCTGAAATCTTTTAAGTATAGTTCTTAAAGTGGAGGTGAGATGCCTCAGTTTTGATAGTACTGTGATTTGAATGTGTCTCCTCAAAATTCAGATGTTGCCAGTATGATAGTATTAAAACGTGGGCCCCATAAGATATTGTTAGGTTATGAAGGCATCTCCTTCATTAATGGATTCAGGTGCCCTAGAAGAGGCTTGCTGGAGGGAGTGCATTACTTTTGCTCCTCTTTCTTAGGCCTGTGAGGATGCAGTAAGAAGGCCCTCCCCAGATTCTGATGGCTCACACTTGTGCTGCCCAGCTTCTAGAGCTATGAGAAAATACATATCTGTTCTTTGTAAATTACCCAGTTTATGGCATTTTGTTGTAGTAGCACAAATGGACTGAGATAGTAGCCTTGAGCAACATGATAGTTATTTAACTTCTCTTACTAGAGAATTATGAATTAATGATTAAACACTTACCACTTACAAAATTGTACCTATGATTAATTATTTAGATCCCAAGAGAATGAATTTAGGGCATACTTAAGGAATGATAAGTTTTCTGAGTTTATTGTTGGCTGCCAAAAAGGAGGAGTTGGATTTTTCAAAAATTTTAATATTTTTGTATTGATAGTGCTATATGTGAGGACTAAAACAGAATTTTTTTTTTTTTTTTTTTTTTGGTGGTACTGGGGTTTCTGGAAGCCCTTCTACCTCCGGGCTACACTCCCAGACCTATTTTTACATTTTTATTTGGAAACAGGGTCTCCTAAGCCAGCGCGCGCGGCTGGCTTCGAACCTGCGCGATCCTCCTGTCTCTGCCTCCCAAGCGCGGGGATTACAAGTGTGCGCCACCATGCCCGGCGTAAAACAGAATTTTTAAAGTTAAGTAACAACACCATGGGTATTTTAAAAATTCTGTTCAGTAGATAGATGTGAATATACTTTTATAAGTAATAATATCCATACACATATTTATTGTTTTTTATACATAGGCCTATAATAAGAAAAAATTGTTAATATTAATTGAGGTTTTAAATTTTTCTCAATTTTTAATTAATTTATTTAGTTTTGTGGTACTGGGGTTGAACCTGGGTCATTCTAACTGATCTAACCCCCATTCCTATTTTATTTTTATTTTGAAACAGGATCTTAGTAGGCTGATGAGAGTCTCACTACTTGCTGAGGTTGTCCTTGAACCTGTGATCCTCCTGACTCAGCCTCCCAAGTACTGAGATTATAGGTATGCGTTACCACACCTGGCCAAATTTTTAAATTTTATTAAGGATATCTTTTCAAGTTTAATATTTGTTGAACCAAATTTTATATGTAATATAATGCACAGATTTAGTTATATACTCCAATGTATTTTGTTTTATTTATTTTTTAAATTAATTAATTTATTTTTTAAGTTGGTGCATTGTAGTCATATATCAATCACATTGGAGTACAAGACTTGAGAGGATATACAAGCACACATCCAATTAGCCCTCATCCAGCCTTCATCCCATTCCCTCCCCCTCCCTCCATCCCATGCTTCTTTGGTGATTAACTTTGATACATTTGTTTATGTACCTCCTGCATTTTAAAGAGGCTCCGTCCTCCACTATTACATACTCTCTGATTGGTCACATTAGTTGCTTCACTATAGGGCCCTTTCTATAGCTCAACCTCTTCCTGTTGCCCTTTTCCTCCTAGTTATTGCTGATGAGGAGAAGCGTCTGATTTATATTTTCTGCGATATTTCTCTGTGCATGCTGCATTGCAAGTACCGATCACACTCTTGATGGCCCCAGTAGTGGCCTGGCTATTCAGTGGACTGATCCAGACCTCGCTGGCTCAAGCAGTGGCCTTGCCTCATGGGAGGCCCCGGTTCTGGTCTCGCTGGCCCCCACACCAGCATAACCCCTCAGTTGGCTTTGATCCCGGCCTTGGAGGCCGCAGGAGTGGCCTTGCCTCACGGCAGGCTCCGATGCTGGCCATTGGTCCCTGCACCGGCCTAAACCTTCGGCAGGATTCCGATCCCGGCCTCAGAGGCCCCAGCACCGTCTAGCCTCACGGAAGGCTCCAATCCCAGCCTCGGAGGCCCCAGTACCGGCCTTGCCTCATGGGAAGCTCCGATGCCAGCCTCGCTGGCCCCAGCACCGGCCTAACCCCTCGGCAGGCTCTTATCCTGGCCTCGGAGGCCCCAGTACTGGCCTTGCCTCATGGCAGGCTCCGATGCCGGCCTCGCTGGCCCCAGCACTGGCCTAACCCCCTCAGCAGGCTCTTATCCTGGCCTCAGAGGCCCCAGCACCGGCCATGCCTCACGGCAGGCTCCGATGCCGGCATCGCCTCACAGCAGGCTCCGATGCCGGCCTCGCTGGCCCCAGCACTGGCCTAACCCCTCGGCAGGCTCTTATCCTGGCCTCGGAGGCCCCAGTACCGGCCTTGCCTCACGGCTGGCTCCGATGCCGGCCTCGCTGGCCCCAGCACCGGCCTAACCACTCGGCAGGTTCTTATCCTGGCCTCGGAGGCCCCAGTACTGGCCTTGCCTCACGGCAGGCTCCGATGCCGGCCTCGCTGGCCACAGCCAGCCTAACCCCTCGGCAGGCTCTGATCCTGGCCTTGGAGGCCCCAGCCACGGCCATGCCTCACGGCAGGCTGTGATGCCGGCCTCTCTGGCCCCAGCACCGGCCTAAACCCTCGGCAGGCTCTTATCCCGGCCTCAGAGGCCCCAGCACCGCCTAGCCTCACGGCAGGCTCCGATGCCAGCCTCCCTGGCCCCAGCACCAGCCTAACCCTTCGGCAGGCTCTTATCCCGGCCTTGGAGGCCCCAGTACCGGCCTTGCCTCATGGCAGGCTCCGATGCCGGCCTCGCTGGCCCCAGCATCGGTCTAACCCCTCAGCAGGCTCCAATCCCGGCCACGGAGGCCTCAGTAGTGGCCTTGCCTCACGGCAAGCTCCGATGTCGGCCACTGGCCCCGGCACCCACCTAACCCCTCAGCAGGTTCCGATCACTGTCTCTGTGGTTATTATTTCAAAGGTTCCAGGTGTAATGTATCAGATGTCTGCCTCCCCTGAGTACTGGCCACTGGCATTGCCACTGCCTCCACCATTTCAAATCCTTCCCAGGCTCTTTTTTTATTCTGAATGTTGTCCAGTGTTCCTAAGCATGCGTGATGGTAGCATTCGACATTTGGTGTAATTTCTCCAAAAAAATAAGGTTGGTAGGATCCGGTTTCTGCTTCTCCTGAATACAAGTCTCCACCACCATCGCAGAGAACTCTTTCAACACCGCCTTTCTCCTTGGTCTCCGCTAAACTCTCTTTACAGGTGATGTCCAAGATTCTTAACAATATAGAGAAACAGCAGTCCTCCTTCACGGGGAATTTTTCCATAAGTTCCAGTGCATTTAGATAAGTTTTGTCTGCATCTCCAGTGTCCTGGCATCTGCAACGGCTTTCTTAACTCCTCTCTGATATTTTTCTTTTTTTTTTTTTTTCATTTTCGTTTTCTTTTTCTTTTCCTTTTTTTTTTTTTTTTTTTTAAATAAGAAAAGACAGTATATGTGGTTTGAGGAGGTAGTGGGATCAGGCACTTACTCAGTAGCACTATATTCCGGTTGGTTTCCCCATGGGTCCAGAGTGCTCCGCACTGCTCCGCCTGGGACCCAGGGTCCCACGACCCGGGCCTGGCTGGCGTGCCCCGTGCGATGCCCGCCCGGAACCCAGGGTGCTGAGCCCGGTTTCTCCAAGGGTCTGGTGTGCTACGTGTGCCCCACCTGACTCCCGCCTGGGTCCCAGGGTACTGGGCCCGGTTTCTCCAGGGGTCTGGCATGCTAAGCACAGTTTGGCCTGGGGCTCAGAGTCCCGCGACCCGGGCCCCAGCTGGCGTGCCCCGCGTGACCCCCGCCCGGAACCCAGCATCTTACTGGGCCCGGTTTCTCCAGGGGTCTGGCGTGCTACGCGCAGTTCGGCCCAGGCCTCAGCTGGCGTGCCCCGCCCTCCAATGTATTTTGATCAACATTATATTCTTGTGTAATTAACCACTCCTATTAAAATACAGACCATTTTCACTACCTTTTTTCATTTTTCCTCTTCTAGTCAATTCCCCACACTCAAAGGCAACCACTGTTTTGATGTCCTAACACCATAGACTAATTTTCCCTGTTCTAGAATAGGACAATAGTCCTATTTTATAACTGCCTTCTTTTGCTCATCATAATGTCTTCAAGATTTATTTATGCTCTTATGTTTTTTAGTAGTTTTTTTTATTGCTGTAGTGTTCCATTATGTGATTATACTACAATTTAATTATCCTCTGCTGAAGAACATTTATATTGTTTCAAGTTTATTTTTGTGGATATTCATTATTGTGAATAAAACTTGTATAAAAATTATTGTTCAGCTGGGTGTGGTGGTGCATGCTTGTAATCCCCCAGTACTTGGGAGGCTGAGACAGGAGGATCGTAGGTTCACAGCCAGTTTCAGCAACTTAGTGGGGCCCTCTGCAAATTAGTGAGATCCCATTTAAAAAAAAAAAAAGGTCATGCCTGGCTTATTTTTTTGTTTTGAAACAGGGACTTCTTTCTAGGTTATTGAGAATCTTTCTAAATTAATGAGGCTGGCCCCAAACTTGTGATCCTTCTATCTCAGCCACCCAACTACTGGGATTAAAAGTGTGAGCCACCAAGCATTGCTGCAAATGATTTTTTAAAAGAAAAGTCTTGAGAAACTTGAGATTTGAAATTCTTCTCCCCCACAAAAAAAACCCCGCAAAACAAAACTTGTTTCCACTGGTTATTTTTTTTTTAAGTGAGCTATCATTTATATTAAATACAAAGACTAGGACTAGATTTTTTTCTGAAAGATTCTTTTGTTTCCTGATGCTTTTCATTTAAAATATATATTATTTACTGCTAAGTGCCATTGACATCATTTCGCAGTCAATAAGGGGCACAGATTTCTACAAGTATTGGCAAAGAAAGAAATTCTAGTTTTTTTTTTTTTTTTAGAGGTACTGGGGATGGAACCCAGGGGAATTCTACCTCTGAGCTAAACCCTTCAGCCCTATTTTTTTATTCTTTATTTTGAAACAGGGTTTCACTGAGTTGCAAAGGGCCTCACTAAGTAGCTGAGGCTGTCCTCAAGCCATGATCCCCCTGTCTCAGCCTCCCAAATGCTGGGATTACAAGTATGGGCCACCATGCCCAGCTTTAGTTTTTAATTTTCTCCTTCCTTCCTTTTTTCCTTCCTTCCTTCCTTTCTTCTTCTTCTTCTTCTTTTTTTTTTTTTTTTTTTTGCAGTGCTGGGAATGAAACCTAGGGACATTGTACCTCCGAGCTACACTCCCAGCACCCCCTCCCCATTTTTAAATCTTTTTATTTTTGAAATAGGGTCTTACTTAGTTGTGAAGGGCCTCGCTAAGTAGCTGAGGCTGTCTGTGAACCAAGATCCGATCCTCCAATCTCAGCCTCCTGAATGCTGGGATTACAAGCATGTGCCACCATGCCTGCCATAGTTTTGTCTTTTAATGTGTATTGAAAAGAGTTTGAACTACACAGTGATCTTTTTCTCCTCACCTAATAGCTTACTATTTATCTTTCTCGATTTTGAGTATCTTAAATATAAGTGTATCTTGCCCAGATAAAGTTGGTTTACTAACTGTTAAAGAATAAAATAAAGCCGGGTGTGGTTGGCACATGCTTGTAATCCCAGTACTTGGGAGGCTGAGACAGGAGAATCCCAGGTTCACAGCCAGCCTCAATTACTTAGTGAGGCCTTTTGCAACTCAGTGAGACCCTGTTTCAAAATAAAGAATAAAAAATAGGTCTGGGGTGTAGCTCAGAGGTAGACTGTCCCTGGGTTTGATCCCTAGTACCACACACACACAAAAAGGGTAAAATAGCTGGGCGTGGTGGTGCACGCTTATAATCCCTGGCTTGGGAGGCGGAGACAGGAGGATCACGCAGGTTCAAAGCCAGTCTTACTGGCAAAAGAGACCCTGTTTCCAAATAAAAATATAAAAATAGGTCTGGGAGTGTACCCTGGAGGTAGAAGGGTTTCCAGGAACCCCAGGACCACCAAAAAAAAAAAAAAAAAAGAGTAAAATAATAAGTGCATTCATTGCCTTACTTAATTTTTTTCTTTCCTTTTTTTTTTTTTTTTTTTTTTTGTGCTACGGGGAATTGAACCCAAGGACCTTCTACCTCAGAGATATACTCCAGACCTTTTCGTTTTTTTGAAACAGGGTCTTGCTAGGTTGCTGAGAGTCTCACTATATTGTTGAGGCTGTCCTCAAACCTGTGATCCTCCTTATCTTAGCCTCCTGAGTATGAGCATCATAGGTCTGTGCCACCATGCCCAGCTGCCTTATTTAAAGTTTAATTCTAGTTTATTGTTCATTTTCTGTTGGTACATTTATATTTTTATAGCTAAGTATTCAAATAGCTCATTGCAGATTCATTTTTATTGAGATAATAATTATTGTATCTAATTAACACAATATACATTTTCCCATCTCCTTTTAGCAAATCATAGTATTTATATATGGCAAAGACTTTGTCAGCTGTAATTGATTTATAAATGTTTGAATAATTTATTTTTCAGCATAATATAGGACAATATGATAGGTGAAGATAGACCAGAAAAGTTATGGTACAATAGTTCTGTTGCCTTAAGTTATTTTTCTTAACTAGAAATTTAAGCTTGCAGTGAGACAGGAGAATTCTAAAGGAAACCAGAGCTTTAAAGCCCTCACCAGTTTTTTGACAGCACTGCCATCTTTCATTTTCTTGTTTTGTAGTTGTGCTGCAGCTTTTAAAATATATACCCTCAGCTGGGTGTGTGGCACACACCTATAATACCAGAATTTAGGAGGCTGATCACAGGTTCAAGGCCAGCCTGAGCAATTTAGCAAGACCTCTCAGCAACTTAGCAAGATCCTGTTTCAAAATAAAAAAAGGCTAGAGGTGAAGCTTGAAGGTAGAATGCCCCTAAGTTCAAACCCCAGTACTAGAAGAAAAGTGTACCTTTTCATGTCAAAAGAAAGGGTGAGCCCGCAGAGCTTTGCTTAATGGCAGCACTGTTAGCAGTACTAAGATGACTTTATATGTGATATCTTAAACATGTGAGTATATACAGTTTTATTTTTTATTTATTTTATTTTATTTTTTTCCGGGTCTAGGGATGGAACCCAGGGGCATTTGACCTCCGAGCTACAGCCCCTGCCCTATTTTTTACTCTTTATTTTGAAACCGGGTCTCACTGAGTTGCAGAGAGCCTCACTAAGTAGCTGAAGCTGTCCACGAACTGCGATCCTCCAGGTCTCAGCCTCCCGAATGCTGGGATTACAAGCGTGTGCCACCACGCCCGGCTATATACAGTTTTAGAAACTGAAAATTACCATCTTTTTAAAAAATTTTTATTGGTGCATTATATTAATACATCATATTGGGGTAAAAAACTTGTGTGTACAGACATGTACACATCACTGATTTAACTCCTACCCAATTTCCACCCCATTCCCTCCCCGTCCCTCCCTTCCTTGCTCGGCTTAGTGGTTGACTTAGATATGTTTTAAGTACATTGTGTGTTTTAGAGATTTTCCTCTTTCCCCCTCCTTTCTCCTTCTTTAGGTTGACTTGTTTGCTCCTCCATAGGATTTCCTTTACATCTAGAGTTCCTCCTATGACCCATTTCTCCCTAACTCTCACATATTAGGGAAATCATCTGATTTCTTATTTTTTGTGACTGACTAATCTCACTTAGCATAATGTCCTCCAGTTCCATCCATTTCCCTGAAAATGATGTAATTGAGTTTTTTTGATGGCTGAGTACAATTCCATTGTGTACATATCCCACAGTTTTGTAATCCATTCATCTGTTGATGGACATCTTGGCTGGTTCCATAGTTTGGCTATGGTGAATTGTGCAGCTATGAACATAGATACACATGCATTAGTTTGGTAGTTTGGTTTCTTTTCTTTTGGGTAGATACCCAGAAGTGGTATTGCTGGATCAAATGGTAGATTTGTTCCCATTCTTCTGAGGATTCTCCATACTGTTTTCCAAAGTGGTTGCACTAATTTGCAATCCCACCAACAATGTCTTAGAGTTCCCACTTCTCCACATCCTCGCCAGCATCTGTTTTTGTTTGTTTTGAATGATGGCCATTCTAGTTGGAGTTAGGTGAAATCTCAGGGTAGTTTTGATTTGCATCTCTCTGATTGCCAGTGATGTTGAGCATTTTTTCATGCATTTATTGGCCATTTGAATTTCTTCTTTTGTGAAATGTCTATTCAGTTAATTTGCCCATTTTGTTATTGGATGCTTTGTTTTCTTAGTGTTGAGTTTCTTGAGTTCTCTGTATATTCTAGATATGAGTCCTCTATCGGTGGTGTAGGTGGCAAAAATCTTCTCCCATTCTGTTGGCTCTCGATTGAGGTTCTTGATAGTTTCCTTTGCTGAACAGAAGCTCTTCAGTTTCATGCAATCCCATGTATCAACAACCATCTTAATAAATACATCACAATTACAAATTATCAGTGAAGTATTTTTATTTTGCAGGAATCAGAAATAACAAATAAGTGCTATTTATTGTATTTAGTTTCATACAAGGTGCCAATGTTTTAGGTAAGGTATGATGTGAAATAATTAGAAAAGATGACATTTTATAGTCAATGTTTAATATTGAGACAGGTTGCTTTTCTCCTACACCTACCTGCCTCTGGCAGATGCCAGAGGATCTGTGATGTGATCTAAAAAATGAGAAAAGCCATCTAATGGGACCTGAGTAACCTAGATTACTGCATCAGGATTTTGGCAAATGATTAAATAGCCTGCCTTTCCTAACTATACTAAGGAGACAAATTACTGGACATGTATTTGTGTGTGTATTTCTTTTCTAGGGAAATCCTTTCTATTACCTGAATGAACTGATCAGTGTTCTCATAGGCTGATACTTACCAGTGATATGATTCTTCTAATTCTTTTTTAAAGCTTTTTTGTGGTATTGGGAATTGAGCCCAGAGGAATTCAGTCCTATTATTTTTATTTTGAAACAGGGTCTCACTAAGTTGTAGAGGGCCTTACTGAGGCTGACCACAAACCTGTGATCCTCCTGTTTCAGCCTCTCAAATACAAGTTTGCACTACCACGCCTGGCAGCTGCTTCTATTTTAATCTCTGAAGAACCTAAATTATTGTTTCCTTTGGTTAGTACAATTAAATGTTTATTTTAGTTACCTATATTAGATTTTTCATTCTTTTTCTAGCTTCAGTTTCTTGAATTTCTATTGTGTGAAGAAGAAATTATAGTAAATTCTTGGAAAATATACCATTTTTTCATGTTTTCCATCTTATATTCTTGATTTCTTCTCTAGTAAGTTTTACTGGTCTCCTATTTTTCTTTTCTTTCTTTCTTTCTTTCTTTCTTTCTTTCTTTCTTTCTTTCTTTCTTTCTTTCTTTCTTTCTTTCTTTCTTTTTTTTTTTTTTTGGCGCTACCGGGGAGAACCCAGGGGCATTCTACCTCTGAGCTACACCCCCAGCCTTGTTTTTTTATTCTGTATTTTGAAACAGGGTCTCACTGAGTTGCAAAGGGCCTCACTAAGTAGTAGCTAAGGCTGTCTGCAAGCTGTGATCCTTCTGTCTCAGCCTCCCAAATGCTGGGATTACAAGCATGTGCCACCAAGCCTGGTTTTCTATTTTTCTATGTAACATGTAAAAATTATGTAATGATGTAAAGCTGGCACTGACTACACTTATTGTCAGCTATTTAGATAGACTAATTGATGTTGTTACAGTGTCTTAACTTAGCTAGGTTGTAGTCTCAAAAGGAATATCAGAAAGCCACAGATCTAATTTAAATCTTTTTCTCTGGGGAGAGAGATGCTCAAAAGAATGGTAAGAAAATGGCAGCTTCCTAGCAACTTGAGAACTAGAACACTATATCTTCTTTTATGTTTTTAAAAAAAGAACTTTTGTTTGGTAAGCAAATTATATTTTGTTTGTTCACCATTCTCATTACTGCTCCCTGATCCAAGACTGACTTTGGAAGAGGTCATTTAGAGCACTGGGTTTGAGGATGCCCGAGGAAATCATCTGAAGCTGTCATCTTCCTCTCCATTTATTAAGAGGTTTCCATATTTCCTGCTTCTCCCACTTTGGATTTCTGAGTTTTTAGGGATAAGAGACTCTTTTCTTGACCACTATATGAATCAGGGACACAGCTGGGAATTATATGAATTGGGTGAAGAACTCTGAATCATGGAGTCTGGGCTCTCTTACTGATTACTAGTCTTGGTGCAGGCAAAAATATTCTCTTTGCTTGCATATATATATATTTGTCCAGGCCTAGATTAGATCTAAGGATATCTTCTTGTCTAAAAATTTTTGATGGTCATTTCTTCTCAATGAGAATCTTAGAAGTATCCTATCCTTTCTGCTGTGGCTAATGAGAAAGGTTCAGTTTATGTTCTTACATTTTATGTTTTTATTGTATGGAGAGGCTATGAAATATAATTATGGGAAGCTTGAAGAGACCGATAGGATAATTTGATTTACCATTATAGTGCATGAAACAAGGGTTGTCCTAAGTTTTCAGGATTAAATGTGCAGAGTAGAGTTTTGATTAAGGATTATTTAAGGTAGGCAGAATTTTTTCAAAATGGAGATTATTTATTTTTAAATTTTGTTCCAGTGCTTTCAGTAGGTGTGGAAATAGGTAAGGGAATAGAGGAATCTGTAGAAAAAAATTTTTTTTATGAAAAAAAAAATGTAGTTCTTTACCTTTGGCTGTGGTGTGCTAAGTCTCTGGTGAGTCTCTACTTCTTTCTCCTAACCTGAAATTTTGTGATCAGATCAATGGAGAACAAAACAGAGGGAGAATTACTGACAATCTGTGAGTTGGATTTGGAATGCACTATTAAACCTGTATCTTCTGCTATCATTTTTTTCAATTACCTCCCTATCTCCCTCCCTGTCTCCCCTTCCAATATTCTACTACTGTCTCCCTTCGTTTATCTGAAGTCCTCTCTTCTGTTTCCCAATTTCTTTCTAGTTTCCACATATGAGTGAGAACATAAGACTTTTCACTTTGTGCGACTGGCTGATCTTACTGTAATTGTCTTTAGTTCTATGCATTTTTCTTGCGAATGACATACTTTTTTCTCTTTATGGCTGAAATAAAATTCCATTGTAGGTGTATTCCATAATTTTGTAATCCATTTATCCACTGACAGACACTTAGGCTGGTTCCATAGTTTGCTTCTTGTGAATCGTTTGCTATAAACATAGATATGCATGTATCCCTATGGTATTCTGGCTTCGGTTCCTTTGGGAAGATCCCAAGAAGTGTGGAATAGCCTAGTCATGTGGTGGTTCCATTCCCAGTCTTTTAAGGAACCTCCACACTGATCTTTATAGCAGCTGTACTAGTTTGCAGTCCCACCAACAGCGTATGAGGGTTCCTATTTCCCCACATCCTCGCCAGCATTTATTATTGTTTATATTCTTAATGATTGCCATTCTAACATGAGTTAGATGAACTCTCAGTGCCATATTGATTTGCATTTCCCCAATTCTGCCAGCATTTTAACTAATAAGACATGGTAAGATTGGTATGTCATTAGATTCCATGATCATGATCCCTTTTCGTTTCCATGGCCTGGATCAAATCCAGCTGTGAGAACTTGGTCAAATCTGTGCCTCATTTCCCCCATCTGTTAAGTCTGCTCTCTGACGTGAATCTGTATTCATATACTGTGCCTCCTTTGCTGTTAACATGGAAAAATGGTCTGTGCTTCCAGAAACGCCAACCTGTCTCATTGTATACTGTTAAGGACAGTACTTTCCCTTCTCTCTTCTGCAGCATCAAGTTTTCCATCTCAACTGTATATTTCCCACTAACTACCAGGAAGATATTTTTCTCTTCTAAAAAATTTTTCTGATACCACCCCCTCAGCACTAACTTCTTTCTCCTCAGAGGTGTTGACTATATTTTCTGTCTTTAATTTCTTTTCTCTTATATTTCTTGAATCCATTATATGGCTTTTGCTCTCACCACTCCATTGAAACTGCTCCTGTGAAGTTATTAATGGCTCTGCTTTGTTAAATCTGGGGTCATTTCCAGGCCTCATTCTCTGACCTATCATTAACATTTGGTACAGATGATTGTTCCCTTCTCTTTGAAACATCTTCTTTCTTGGACTCTAATCATACCAAACACTCCTGGTTTTCCTTAAACTTCAGTGACATAATTTTGCCAATTCTTCCTCATTTTCTTGACTTGTTAATGTGCTTAAGGGCTCAGTCCTTGGACTCTTGTATTTTCTGTCTGTATGCAATCCCTTGGGATCATATCCACTCTTATGCTTTTAACTATCACCTACATGCTGATGATTCCCGAGTTTATAATTCACACCTTCTCTCTCTCTATATATATATGTATGTATAGATATATCTCCAACAAACCTATGTGAACACCCACACTTGTATATCTAAAAGGCAACTGATTTAATGTGCATAAAACGAAGCTCCTGAACTTACTTTTCAAACCTGTCCTTTCCACAGTCTTGCCGCACACATACTAATAGCAGTTTCTTTCTTCTACTTGCTTGAGGGCAAAAACTTAGAATCATCTATGGCTGCTTTCTTTCTCTCATAAAATAAAACAGCAAATCTTGTTGACTCTATCTAGAAAATGTAAAAATATACCTAGAATCTGGTACTTAGTACCACTTTTCTATCATCCCAGGACAAGTCACCATCAGCTCTCCCTGGATTATCGTAGTAGCTTCTGCTGGTGATGGTGGTAATGCTCCCCACCTCATCCCCACTCTCACCTCCACACCAAACAGGAGCACCTTATCACTGAGTTGTATCTCTAGCCTTTTTTGTTTGTTCAATTTTTCATTTAGAGACAGGGTCTCACTGAATTGCCCAGGCTGTCCCTCAAACTTGTTAGCTTCCTGCCTCAGCCTTCTGAATCCAGGCTTACAGATGTGGGCCTGGCTTGCAGTGGCTTCTTAATTGATTTTAGGTATTTCCTCTTTTGTCTGGAGCATATTTGGAACACCCCAAAGTGAATTTGTTGAAACATAACTTGGGTTATCATTCCTCTGTTTAAAAACTTTCAGTGACTTCCTCTCTCTTGCGGAGTACAAACCAGTGCCTTTGCAGTGGCTCACCAGGACTTTATAAGAGTAGGCCCCATTATCTCCCTGGTCTCATCGCCTGCTTCTCTTCCTGACTGCATGCTCCAGCCATGTTGCTATTAGGGGCCTTGTTGCTATTAGGGGCCTCAGCACTAATCGCTGTTTCTTCTGCCCTAGAAAGCTTTTCCCGTGTATTATGTGTCTTATTTCTCCATTTTCTGGTGGCCTTTTCTCAAGTGTTACCATCTCAGTGACGCCTTCCCTGAGTACTCTAAGGAAAAAATATTACTTTATCTTGCCTTCCATCCTCCCTACTTCATTTTTCTCCATAACACTTAACTTACTGTATATTCTACTGAATTATTTTGTCTGTCTCCCCTAAGTTGGATGCTTTTTACTTTTCCAGTTCCTAGGATATTACATGGCAAATGGAATGAGTGAATAGCAGCTACACCCCCCAAATCCTTTCATTTTTATATATCTTTTAAACAAAGTTTCACCAAGTTGCTGAAGGTCTTGCTAAATTGTTGAGGCTGGCCTCAAGCCTCAGCCTCACAGGTACTGGGATTACAGATGTGTGTTATAATTCCCAGATAAATTTTTCTTTTTTTTTTCTTTTTTTTTATTAATTTATTTTTTAAATTGGTGCATTGTAGTCATATATCAATCACATTGGAGTACAAGACTTGAGAGGATATACAAGCACACATCATCCAATTAGCCCTCCTCCAGCCCCCATCCCATTCCCTCCCTCTCCCTCCATCACACGCTTCTTTGGTGATTTACTTTGATACATTTGTTTATGTACCTCCTGCGTTTTAAAGAGGCTCCGTCCTCCACTATTACATACCCTCTGATTGGTCACATTAGTTGCTTCACTATAGGGCCCTTTCTATAGCTCAACCTCTTCCTGTTGCCCTTTTCCTCCTAGTTATTGCTGATTAAGAGAAGCGTCTGATTTATATTTTCTGTGATATTTCTCTGTGCATGCTGCGTTGCAAGTACTGATCCCACTCTTGACGGCCCCAGTAGTGGCCTGGCTACCTGGTGGACTGATCCAGACCTCGCTGGCTCAAGCAGCGGCCTTGCCTCATGGGAGGCCCCAGTTCTGGTCTCGCTAGCCCCTGCACCGGTCTAACCCCTAAGCTGGCTTTGGTCCCGGCCTTGGAGGCCGCAGGAGTGAACTTGCCTCACGCCAGGCTCCGATGCTGGCCATTAGCCCCTGCACCGGCCTAACCCCTTGGCAGGATTCCAATCCTGGCCTCGGAGGCCCCAGCACCGGCCTAGCCTCACGGCAGGCTCCAATGCCGGCCTCGTTGGCCCCAGCACCGGCCTAACCCCTCGGCAGGTTCTGTTCCCGGGTTAGGAGGCCCCAGCACTGGCCATGTCTCACGGCAGGCTCCGATGCTGGCCTCGCCTCACGGCAGGCTCCGATGCCGGCCTTGCTGGCCCCAGCACCGGTCTAGCCCTTCGGCAGGTTGTTATCCTGGCCTCGGAAGCCCCAGTACCGGCCTTGCCTCACGACAGGCTCCGATGCCGGCCTCGCTGGCCCCAGCACCGGCCTAACCCCTCGGCAGGCTCTTATCCTGACCTCGGAGGCCCCAGTACCAAAGAAAAAAAAAATTTGCCTTAAAATTCTTAATTATGGCCGGGCATGGTGGCTCACGCTTGTAATCCCCGTGCTTGGGAGGCAGAGACAGGAGGATCACGCAGGTTCGAAGCCAGCCGCGTGTGCTGGCTTAGGAGACCCTGTTTCCAAATAAAAATGTAAAAATAGGTCTGGGAGTGTAGCCCGGAGGTAGAAGGGCTTCCAGGAACCCCAGTACCACCAAAAAAAAAAAAAAAAAAACTTAATTATGAAAATAATTCAAAAGATATTTCTCCTAGTCAAACTTTTTTTTTTTTTTTTTTAGGTCTGGGGATGGGACTCAGGGGCATTTAACCTCCGAGCTACACCCCCAGCCCTATTTTTTATTCTTCATTTTGAAACCGGGTCTCACTGAGTTGCAGAGAGCCTCACTAAGTAGCTGAGGCTGTCTGCAAACCGCGATCCTCTGGTCTCAGCCTCCCGAATGCTGGGATTACAAGCGTGCGCCACCACACCCGGCTTTAGTCAAACTTTATCTACTGAGAAATAATAGGTTTTGAAAGCGTGAGTTATCTCAATTTTGCATCTTTTTTAGTATTTGTGCATGTAAAGTGGGTGTGAAGGTTTGTTTATAAGTGGTAATCCATATCTCTAATGCAATATGACTATCATGGCCCAAGCTTAATACTTGAAAAAAATTTATTTTACTAATCATTTTTGTTTGAGGGAGACAATAGATCAGATGGATAGCTAAATAAGGCAAATATACTCTTGTAAGTTACTGATAACACTTTTCCTGCACTTTGTATTGAAACTTTTATTTTTATTCTGGTAGGCTCATAGCTGGCAACCTGGAATTAAGAACCCATACCGTGGGGTTGTTGTATGGCCTCTTCCTGAAAATATTGAAATCACTGTAACACTTTTTAAGGTAAGTTCTATTTTTGTAAGTTATAGAATTTATTATATGCTCATGGTTCTAAATGAGAGAATATGTTAGCATTTATTGTTCCATACATTTGTGTCCAGTGTGGAATCTAATGTGTATTATTTTGGGGACTATAGCAGTTTATTACAGTATGAAAGTGGGTTATGCCTTGTAAAGTCTGAATGATTTGGGGATTGTTTTGGAATTGTTACGGTTGAGACCAGCTGAGATACTTTTTCTTGACCAGTCTCTGCATTCTCTCCACAGGAAGCGTTATAGTGCTCTTCCTGTGTAAAGCTAAGGTTTGTAGAATACTTGGTCCCATACCTCATTTTGTTAGCCTTTTTTGATAATAACGTGCTTGAAAATTAGTATTCAGTAAATATTTTATTAATGATTCTAGAACAAGACATGTTTAAAATTAGTATCTGGCAAATATTTTTGACATTAATATTTATGAATATTATGACATAGAAAAATACTGTTTGCAGATCCAAACCCAAAATTGTTCATATGTCTTTCTGCTCATTATAAGATCCTCTTCACACATATGGTGATTAAGCACCAGAATATTTACTTTCCTAACCAACTCTGCCTGCTCCCAAAAGATGGCAGAGGCAAGTATGTCTTAGTTTTAGCTTTTGTGGAGGTTATGAAAATAGAAAGCAAATGCTTTGTTTCTTCTTTGAATTATTCAAATTATTAAGTTACTTTTATAGAAGGACTGAAGGGAGGAGGTATGGCATTAAGCTTAATTTAGTAACATGGAGTTTAGAAAAATTTAGTAAATCCTATAGGACATGGAATTAGAGCCAAGTCAAGTTGGAACTTTGAGTGTAAAATCACTGTAAAAAAAAGTGCTTGTGATTCTGTGATGCAGTATATTCATTTCCGTATTCAGGAAGCATTCCAGAGTGCAAGAGAACAAAAAATATGACAAATGTTAAGGTAGCTTATAAATGCTCCATCTCATACTCTGTTTTACAAGATTTTTTTTTTTTTTTTTTTTGGTACTGGGGTGGAACCCAGGGGCTTTCTACCTCTGGGATACACTCCCAGACCTATTTTATATTTGGAAACAGGGTCTCACTAAGTTGCTGAGAGCCTCACTAAGTAGCTGAAGCTGGCTTTGAATCTGCACAATCCTCCTGTCTTAGCATCCCAACTATTGGGATTACAAGCATGCGCCACCATACCTGGCATGAGGTGTTTTTTTTATTTATTTTTTTTATTTTTAACATATGTGCTTTTTAGTTTTTTTGTGTGTGAGTGATACTCGGGATTGCCAGCACAAGGTATCTTCACCCCCAGTACCATAAAAATAGTAATAATAATTAAAAATAACAAGCCAGGCGTGGTGTACAGTCTTACAATCTGAGTACTTGGGAGGCTGATACAGGAGGATCCAGGTTTGCAGCCAGCCTCAACTACTTAGTGAGACCCTCCACAACTTAGTAAGAGCCTGTTTCAAAAATAAAAAATTGAGCCTGTTTCAAAAATAGGGTAAGAGCCTGTTTCAAAAATAGGGGTATAGCTTGGATGCCCCTAGGTTTAATCCTCAGCACTACCAAAAAATAAATACATAAATTAATAAATAAAAAAGATCTAATTGATTCAAGCAAGCAGATATTCTCATTAATGTTTTTGTAATATAATTATGTACAAGTGCTGGTTTTTGGTGGTACTGGGGTTCCTGGAAACTCTTCTGCCTTGGGTTACACTCCCAGACCTATTTTTTTAATACTTTTTAATTTAGAAACAGGGTCTCGTAAGCCAGCGCGGCTGGCTTCCAACCTGCGTGTTCCTCCTGCCTTCGCCTCCCAAGGGCGGGGATTACAAGCTTGCGCCACCACGCCCGGCTCTGAAGTGCTGTTTTTAAGTCCCTTAAAAAATGAACTTTTGTGTGACTGTTCACATCTTCTTACTAACTTTGCCATATCAGATGTTTTTTGGTCTGGTGGAAGTTATTCTTTAGTTTTAATTCTTGAAAAAATGTTTTATCTGTTTTAAGAACTAATGTATAACATACATATAAGGCACTGTTAAATATTTGTTAATTTATGAGAGATATGTTCATTAGCTCATTTATCAAATGTTCTTGAGGCTCTGCTATGAGCCAGGTAAGTTTCTTGGTCCTGGGGACACAATGGTTAAACTGAAGCAACAAAGTAGATAACAGACAGACCTACAACTGCAGCATAGCTTTAACATTTAGTTGTGCATTGTAAGAAGTTACACCTTTTAGGTTTCAGTTTTCTCTTCTTTTCAATGGGAGTAAAAATGGTACCTGTCTTATGTTACTCTGATGAGCAAGACAGCACAATAATTAGGACGTGGTGAGAGCTCAGTAAGTATTTGGCATTCCTGTTATTTTGATACTAACTGTGCTGGAGCCATGTTGCATTCCTCAAAAAACAAGGCAGGCTGGGAGGGCGGCAGGATGCCTCCCCTCAGCATGTATCATACTGTGTTACTTGGTGTCTAAGTAACACTCTTTGGCCCCAAGTCCATCATTAGTCATTTCTCTCCGTAAACCTAGTTCATGGGCAGAACCAGCCCAGAAAACAAACATCAAGTAGAGCTTTCAGCTTCCCTTTCTCTTCTACCCTGTTCTTTCCCCTCCCTGCCCACCACCACCAAAGAAACTTCTTTTGGCAGGTTCTTATCTCACCCTCACCTGTATGAACTTATTCATAATAATAGGGCTCTCAGTAGAGCTCAGACTGTATGAGTCGCTATCATACTATTAGAGTAGAAAATAAGTAGAGAGAAATAATGAAAGCCTGCCTCTGAGAAGCACGTGGGACCCAAGGTGCAGAAGGGGAATATCAGAGCCCTTCTTTCATCTGCATCTGCTCAGTCTTTTTATTGTTTTTTTTTTTTTTTTTTTTTTTTTTTTTTTTTTTTTTTTTTTTTTTTTTGGTGGTACTGGGGTTCCCGGAAGCCCTTCTACCTCCAGGCTACACTCCCAGACCTATTTTTACATTTTTATGGAAACAGGGTCTCCTAAGCCAGCGCGCGGCTGGCTTCGAGCCTGCGCGGTCCTCCTGTCTCTCCTCCCAGGCGCGGGGATGACAAGCTGCGCCGCCGCCCGGCTGGATCTCAGGTTTCTGAGCATTTCCAAGGCTGGTGGAGGAGTGGAGAGATGTTAATAATCCATGCGGATTCACCATTTTGTCTAATTATGAAAACTCCCTTCAGTGCTTAGAAATTCTCCCTGTCAGCATAACCTCCACATTGAAGAACACTTTGAGACAAGTAGCACTTTTGGTTTTTGTGTGTGATTCTCGGGATTGCCAGCACAAGGTACCTCCATCCCCAGGACCATAAAAATAGAGGGATAGAGACGAGGGCAAAGCTTTGTATGAACATTTCATAATCGCGCGCGCGTGTGTGTGTGTGTGTGTGTGTGTGTGTGTGTGTGTGTGTTACAGGGATGGAACCCAGGGGTTTTCTACCTTCAATCATGCGCAATCCTCCTGTCTCAGCCTCCCAAGTGCTGTGATTACAAGTGTGTGCCACCATGCCCGGTTTGAGCATTTAATAATCTTAGTGAAGTTTTTCTTTGTAGTTCATTTACCAGGTTTGTCTCCAATCAGGTTTCTTTTTGTTTTGTCATAGTTGCAGTGATAGAAGATAGTGATATGTATAAATGAAAGTAAAATAGAGAAATGTTTAAAATAAAATAATAACTTGGCTGGGTATGGTAGCACATGCCTGTAATCTCAGTACTTGTGAGGCTAAGACATGAGGATTGCAGGTTTGAGGCCAGCCTCTGTAACTTAGTGAGGCTTTCAGCAATTTAGTGAGACTCTGTTTCAAAATAAAAAATAAAATAGGGCTGGTGGTATAGCTCGGAGGTAGAATACCCCTGGGTTCAACACCCAGTAACCTCCACCCCCCCCACACAAAAGATTTAAATTTAGAGAAATTTTGAAAGTAAAAGAGTAGGCTGTTTTTCCTTTCACTTCAAAAAAAAGTATGGAAAGCTCAAAACAAATTTATATTTTCTTAATTGGATTGATAGGACTAAAGGTATATATTTCACTTTCATATCTTGCCTCTGTTACAGGATCCTCACGCTGAAGAATTTGAGGACAAAGAGTGGACATTTGTCATAGAAAATGTAAGCCAATGGAAAATTCCTTCATCTTTCATATTTTTTACTTTGTATATGAGTTATTAAAGTACATGAACATTTGGCAGTAGGAGGAATGTTTTTTTATGAAAATTAAATAGTGATTTGTAGGCATTAGAAATTTTTAAATTAAGTGATAACCAATAATAATTGTTTGTTAGAAATGCTTTTGGTAAAAGTGTGAGTCTTCAATGCCATATTATGTATATACTATATGCATTCTGTGTAAGGCTTGAGGGCAACATCATGTCTTATTCATCTTTTTATCTGTTTCACATCTAGCATGGTGTTTCTCACGTAGCAGATTCTCATTTGAACATTTGAAATATTTAAAAGTAACATATATGCTTTAACTGTTTATTTGGTTTGAGAAAAATCATAATAATCATCTTGAATTAATTTACATATTCCAGAATTCCAAGTGGCTAGCAGACATATATAGTGTGTAGGTATTCAATAAATGATTAATGGCTAGGGATTAGAGTAAACAGGCAATGAAAACATAGCAATTAAGAGTATGGCAGCTAAAGTCAGAGACGTGATTTCAAATCCCACCTCTTCCAGGTTTAAACTCTGATCATAGGCAAGTGTCATAACTTTTCAGCTATAAAATTATAGAGTGACGATTAAATAATTCTTCATGAATAGTAGATTTTACCATTGTTATCATCAAAGTTCCAAAGCATATTTATATTAGATTGCGAATGTGCTTTGTATCATATTTTGCTTTTCAGTGCCTGACTTTGTTTTGTATCTCAGTGATAAAAAGGAATCTAATGCTTCTTTCAGTAGTAACTGGGCCATTTTTAGGACAATGGGATGATTGGAGCAAGATCAAGTCCACAGTACGGGAGCTCTCATGGCTGTATATTAAGCCATTGTCATCATGTTAAAGGTTCACACATGATAACAATTTTGGCTTTTCTGAGTGATAGATTTGAGCAATATACCTAAAGTAGGAATTAAAGTTTAAAAACAGAAACAAACTTACACTTGCTAAAATTGATTACAGACTCAAAGCCAGCTTCATACTTATCTTAGCCCGAAGACAGAAGCAGCCAGAAGGCAGCTTTATTTCTCATATCAAGAACTTATCCCCCGTGGATGGCTTCTAGGTTGCAATACTTCTGGCTCTGTTATACATCGGAAGTGTCTGTTGACTCAGTGTATTAAAGAATTAAGCTAGGTGTGATGGTGTAAACTCAGCTACTGAGGCTGAAAGGAGGATCACAAGTCTGAGGTCAGCCTGGGCAAATGAAGGAGATCCCATTTAGTGGTAGAGTGCCTGCCAGCATCTGTGAGCATGAGGTGGTTCAATCCCTAGTACTGCGAAAAGCCAGTTAAATTTGACTTGTAATTATGGCAGAAGTATATGAAAACTCATTGTATACTCAGAAGTATATGAAAACTCATTGTATACTCATTATATGTATATGTATATATATGTGTGTGTATATCTATATATATGTTTTTAGAAAGGTATTCTTGTATGTGTGTGTGTGGGGGTAATGGGGATTAAACCCAGGGACACTCTACCTCTGAGCTATATTTCTAGTCCTTTTTATTTTTTATTTTCAGACAAGGTCTTGCTAAGTTGCTCGGGCTGGACTCAAACTTGTGATCCTCTTGTCTCATAGAAAGGTGTTCTTATTACACAGTTAATACCAGGTAAATTTACAAAGCAGTTCTAAGTCTGTGAAAAGCAGGTTATAAACAGTATACTGAAAGATTCAAGTAAAACAAATGACTATTTTGATACATACTGGATTTGACTGCAAAAAGCACTCAAATCCATGAGGTTTAGGGAACAATAGTTTCATAAGTTCTGTACTGTATATTTTATAAAGGCATTTTAAAGACAGTAGAGACTTATTAAAGTTTAAAGTAAAATGCTGAAGTTTAAATGGATCTGAGATAAAGTATGTGTTTCATTATCCTTTCTGTATTGGGAGATGTGGTTCTAAAGTGAAAGAGTATGTTCATGTTTATAAGACCAGAATTTTAGTTGGGGTATCACTAGAATCACTAGAAATTAAGTTAATATTATGTAATTGAGTAACTGTGAAAACATTACTCTGAATGGTGTGGTGAGAGAACACTTCCTTTTTAAGTTTCTCAGCTGTCTTGTTTTTTTTTTTTTGTGGTGGTACTGGGGTTCCTGGAAGCCCTTCTTCTTCCGGGCTACACTCCCAGACCTATTTTTTTTTTATTTTTGGAAACAGGGTCTCTTAACGCCAGCACGGCTGGCTTCGAACCTGCGCGATCCTCCTGTCTCCGCCTCCCAAGCGCGGGGATTACAAGCGTGCGCCACCACGCCTGGCGTAGCTGTCATGTTTTTTATCAGCTGAAAGTTTCTGCTTCCTTGTCTCTCTGCTTCCACATATTATTTGAAAAAAAAGTGTATTTATCTTTTTCTCATCTCATAAGATAGTGAAGTAATGAGCCCTGGATTGGGTGAGAAATTAGTGTAAACCCTGTTATTATCTTCAAAACTGGTGACCTTAAGTAGATTATTTTCTAGGATTCCATTTCTTCATATATAAACTAAGGGTTTCGCCGGGCGTGGTGGCGCACGCTTGTAATCCCCGCGCTTGGGAGGCGGAGACAGGAGGATCGCGCAGGTTCGAAGCCAGCCGCGCTGGCGTAAGAGACCCTGTTTCAGAAATATAAAATAGGTCTGGGAGTGTAGCCCGGAGGTAGAAGGGCTTCCAGGAACCCCAGTACCACCAAAAAAAAAAAAAAAAAAAAAAAAAAAAAAAAAAAAAAAAAAAACTAAGGGTTTCTACTAGATGATCTTCAGAGGGCTTTTCTAGGTCTGTGATTTTGTTTTCATTGATAGAAATATTTTTGCAAACTATTAGAAAATTAATTTTTCAAGTTAACAGAATTAAGTATTTTAAGGAATTATCTAGAGTAGCAGTTTTGAGTCATCTAATAACTTCTTAATTTTATCTTTAAGAAATCTATATGATCAGTATTTATTTTCTGTATGCTTTTATTTCTGAACTAGATTGTGAGTATTGCTACAAATTTTCTTTTTTGAATTCTTTGGCACAATTCTTTTTCCTTCTGCCTTATTTCTTTAATAGTTATTTTTTATTCACATTGGAAAAGAAGACAAAATAAAATTAAATTTTTATATAAACTAGCTTTTAAGAGAGGATATTAGCTTTTGTAGCAGAAAATATCTGTTATGGATATCAAATAAATAATGTTCATCTGTTAATGGACATTAAGATCTTAATGTGGTGGCGCACGCTTGTAATCCCAGCATTCGGGAGGCTGAGACCTGGAGGATCATGGTTCGCGGACAGCCTCAGCTACTTAGTGAGGCCCTCTGCAACTCAGTGAGACCCGGCTTCAAAATAAAGAATAAAAAATAGGGCAGGGGATGTGGCTCGGAGGTCAAATGCCCCTGGGTTCCATCCCCAGACCCGCAAAAAAAAAAAAAAAAAAAAAATCTTAATGGACATTTGGATCTTTTATGATCTAAACCTAGGGAAAAATAAATACTAGAAACCTGACTTAAAGAAAAGTAAAATTAATGAATGTGGACAGGGCATGTAATTCTTCACTTTTTAATAATGTGGACAGTAATGGCAATAGAAATGCTTGCTAGGAATCCCATAAAAGAAGATAAAATTTTCATTAAATATGTTTCTTATGATTTTATTTTTGTCGGTATATGCCTATTTTTATGGCAGGATTTTTTTTTTTTAAAAAAAGCTAATGGGATTTGATTGTTTTACCACCATAACTTGCTTATTATTTAAAAAAAGATTAAAGAGAAAAAGATAAATGATAAGTGCATTTGTTATCAGTTTACCTTTATTATACAAAGTTACCAGACTTAGAAATATTTTGAAATTGCTATACTCACTTCCCCCCTCCCCATGGTACTGAGGGTTGGTTAAACCCACAGGCACATTCTACCTCCAGAGTATACCCCCAGCCCTATTTGATTTTATATTTTGAGACAGGGTTCTACTAAGTTGTGAATTGTTGAAAATTGCTGTCAAATCTGGTATGGATAATACACTAGTAAAAGACTGGGGAGAATTTACAAGAATCGAGAAGGTTGCATTCAGGTTGCATTTTTTTTTTTTATCCTTGAGTATGTTTCATTTAAAGGAAATTAAAATTTAGTAATGATACCATCGTTGGTCTTGAATATATGAGAAAATTAAAAATCAACAAAATTATACTAAAAGAAGAGGTCATAATAACTATTGAGTGAACACATTTATTCATTTATTTTTTGTCCTACTGGGGATGGAACCCAGGGGCATTCTACCTCCAAGGTATACCCCTAGTCCTATTTTTTAGTCTTTTATTTTTTGAAACAGGGCCTCACTAAGTAGCTGAGGCTGTCTGTGAACTGTGATCCTCCTGTCTCAGCCTCCCAAATGCTAATATTACAAGCATGTGCCATCACACCCAGCTGAGTGAACCCCATTAATAGGTATTGAGAAAAATTAATTTTTGATATCAATATATATGTATCTCATTTAGTTGCCTAGCTCCTTATCATATGCAGATAATTTAAGAAGGATTCAACTATAAAGATATATTAACCAAGACAGTGTCTTAATATTTGTCTTTATAATATTTGTCTTTTTGTTGGATTAAAGAACTGCTTTTAGACATTTTCTTTTAAACGAAAATTCACTGTAGACAATGCATTTTTCAGTATGTCTAAACATTTCAAAGTATCAGCTTATAGAAGTTTCTTTATACCATGTGATAAGGCATTTTTAACCTTCAAACACATGCGCCAGTATTCATTCATTCATTCATTCATTCATTCATTCATTCATCAGTACATATTTACTGAGCATGTTGGATGTCCTTGGATGCTTTTCTAGGCACTGGAAATAAAGTGGCATATAAAATAGATAACTTCAAATCTTTACCTTGTGCACGTGCACACACTTCAGAGAAAACAAGAGAGGGAGAAAGGATAAAATTAATGTGTGAAACATATAGTATGTTAAATATAATAAATGCATGTTAAATATATAATAAATACATACTGTTTAGGTCCTCTGGAGAAAAATAATAAATGAAAAGATGATAAAGATTCTTCTGTCTTTATGATTACATAAGCATAATGAACCTTCTTATTCTTTTTAAGGGCTCCAAAAGAAAACTTAAATATGCTTTTCAAGTCAGTTTAATGTATTTTAATAAGAGTTGATGAATATTAGAAGGTGGTATATGAAAGTTTAACCTTGGGATGCTATATAAACCTTTTCCTAGGTTACAGCTCCCCTCAGTGGTGAATAATGAAATTGACTCTTGCCTGGCAAAGGTGCTATTCCAGAAGATATCATGTAGGAACATGTCACGTAATGGTCTACCTTACATTTCAAATATGTTTACACATTTCATACAAGAGTTAGTAATTTTAAAGGGTTGAAGACTGTCTCTTTCTCTTATAAGATCTGGATTTTGTTTGAAAGTCTGTTAATATATTCTGACACTGAAAAGGCATGATCTCTAAATGGAATTTTATTGGTTCTGGGGATTGAACCCAAGGACAATCTAGTAACCTCAGCCCTATTTTATTTTTATTTGGAAATAGGCTCTTGTTAAATTACTGAGAGCCCTGCTAAATTTTTCAGGCTAGCCTCGTGGTCCTCCTGCCTCAGTCTCCTGGGTACTGGGATTGCCAACGTGTGCTACCATGCCTGGCTAAATTTAAAGTGTGTGTGTGTGTGTGTGTGTGTGTGTGTGTGTGTGTGTGTGTGTGTTTGTTTCTGGAGATTGAACCCAAAGTCATTCTATCTCTGAGCTACACTCTTAGCCCTATTTTATTTTTTATTTTGAAACAGGGTCTCACTAAGTTGTAGAGGGCATCACTAAATTGTTGAGGCTGGCTACAAACCTGTGATCTTTCTGTCTGAGCCTCCCAAGTACTAGAATTACATGCATGTGTCACCATCATTCACTAAATTGATTTTTAATACCTTTGTTTTCTTTGCATTTTGTGTTACAAAGTCAATAAATAAATTATGAGATTTTATCCATAATGTTCCATAGTAATAATGGTAGCAAAGAGTCAAGTTTTACGTAGTACTAAATAATCCCAGTAAAACAAAGAAGTGTTAAAAATATCACCCTTACAAATTTATTGGTCACTTACTCTGTTCAGAAACTGTTCAGGCATTATTGTATTTTCTCATTGCAATAACTCTAAATCAAATATATAACCCTACTACAGGTAAAGAAAACTAACCTTAGATTAAGCAACTTGCTTAAGGTGGTATAGCAAACAAGTCAGGGTTTTATCCAGTCTTGCCTTTTTTGGGGACCTTTGCCTTTAGCCCCTAATGCAACTGCCTCCCTACTGACAAAGAAGAAAATAAATCACTTGAAATTGTTGAATCATAAAGAAGTATTTAAATAACCTTTAATGGTAAGCTTGTGAGGAATGTATGCATTAGATTAGTAAAGATAGTCTTTAATTATTTACATTCAGTCCAAAAGTTGTTTAAATTATTTACTTGACTACTATTAGGCATTATAAAATGAAATTTTAGAATTTATTTACCAAATTTTAGAATTTATTTACCAAAATTCTGAAAATTTTTTTTCTTCATGGCAACCTTTTTGTCTTTTTGTGTAAATTGACATGATTTGTGTTTCTGGATACAAAGAAGTTTTTCATTCTTTGGACCAGAAAACTACATATATGTTGTTTTTGTGTGTGTGGTGTTGGGGATTGAGCCTAGGGGCATGCTGCCTCCAAACTACATTTTCTAGCTCTATTTTATTTTTTTTAATTGATTGATTGATTGATTGATTGATGGTACTAGGGGTGGAACCCAGGGGCTTTCTACCTCCAGGTTATATTCCCAGACCTATTTTATATTTTATTTGGAAACAGGGTCTCACTAAGTTTCTGAGAGTCTCACTAGGTAACTGAGGCTGGCTTTGAACCTGTGCGATCCTCCTGTCTCAGCCTCCCAAGCGCTGGGATTGCAAGTGTGTGCCACCATGCCTGGCACTTTTTATTTTTATTTTGAAACAGGGTTTCACTAGGTTGATGAGAGTCTCATTACTTGCTGTGGCTGTCCTCGAACCTGTGATCCTCCTGTCTCAACTGCTCAAGTACTGGGATTACAAACATGTGTCACCACATCTGACATAAATTGAAATTTTAGAGGTGATTTTACCCCTTATAAGCCATGTGACCTTAGACAGGTAATTTAATCTTTTGCAGCATCCATATACACAGATATAAAATGGTGATGTTCATATCTACTTCTTCGGTTACTGAAGATCAGAAATAGTGTAAAGCATTTTTATTGGATTTTCTGATTTTTTTTTACTAGTTCAGTATGTAAAGTTCAGTATGTTCAGTTCTTCTTTACTGATGTTAGTCATTTCTTAGAGATCAAGCAAGTAGAACAATAGTATAAAATTTATTAGATTATCTTAGTCACACTTTATTATTCATCTATTACGTTTTTATTAGATGGATAACATATGGCAAATGCTTGTTACTTATAGAAAGTGTAATAATGGAAAAGATGTGGACTCTGTCTCTAAGCATCCTACAGTCTGGGAGGAGATAAATAAGCAACTGCTAAGACTAAGTTTAGCATGTCATATGTACCTGTATAAACAGCACTCATCCAGTTTTCATGGGTTATGTGGTAGAAGGCTTTTTATTGTAAGTGATATAAAATTAAAACGTATAGGACAAAGGTCTTATGACCTTTTACCTATAACTTCAAAGTTTCTATGGAACATTATTTTTATGCATTATTGTTGCACTATAGTTTCACACCATAATGTGGGTCACAGAGATAGTGACATACGTGCACATGGCACTTGGTGATATTTAATTAAAAAAATAGCTCTAACTTATTTGGTGGCAAAACCTGAGTGGATCTGAGATTAGCCTATTCCTGGTATTTATTTCACTTAGTGTGTTACTCATTTTGCTATAGAAATACTAGTATCTTTGATTACAGGGTGCTGCTTCTCACCTCTTTGGGAGTGTGCTGAGTGTATTTGAACCAGCTTTTGTTGCCGTAGCCCTAATACCTGACACAAACAAATTCTTAACCCAAACCTTAACAGTATAGTATAGACACCGTGTTTCCTATCGCAAATCCAATAAGAGGTTTCAGATAAATTATTGCTTTTGATAGTCAGCTGCAGGGGATTTGGAGGGTTCTCCAGGCGGCTGGAGTAGTTTGAGCAGAAATCTGGAGGCAAGAGACATGGTGGCTCTCTTGTGAAACAGCATACTGCTCACTAGGTTACCTTATTGATTATTTCATTTCAGAAGGAATGAATGGCTGATTTTTCTAGGGTTTCAGGAACTAAGGCATTTGGTTGAGTTTATGATAATTAAGGAAATAAAGTTCACTATATTATTCTGTAAATTTACAAGTTTACATGGCACAAATGTTGTGAGGTTTTATGACCCAGATTTTCTCCTAAAAGTTTATAGTCTTAAGATTTATATTTAGGTCTTTTATCTATTTTGAGTTAATACTTGTATATGGGATTAGGTAAAGGTCCAATTTTATTCTTTTCCATGTAATTATTATTTTTCAACAACATTTAGTTAAAAGATTATTATTTCCACCACCAAATGTTCGTGGAAACCTTGTCAAAAATAACTTGACAATATAGGGAAGAATTTAGCTCTAGGCTTGTATTTAACTCCAATGGTCTATATATCTGCCTTTAGAACAGTACTACACTGTTTCAATTATTGTAGCTTTATATGGTTTGAAATCAGAAAATATATATCTGCTAGCTTTGTTCTTTTTCAAGATCGTTTTGGGTATCTAGAATTCATATTCCATATTAGGATAGATTTTTTTCTGAAAAATAAATATATAAATATATGATAGTTTCACGTAAAAAAACAGAAAAAAATATGCTCTAGTAAGAAAGAAAGCAAAAAGAAATATTGAAATGCTATCTTTAAATCATCAAACGCTTGGTATCAGACAAATGAAACTGTTATGTGAGATTATCATTTTTAATTTTGGATAAATTGCTATAATACTAGATGTCAACCACTAAGCCAAGCATGGGAAGGAGGGATGGGGAGAGAATGGGGTGGGGATCGGGTGGGGGCTGACTGGGCGATGTGTGCATGTATGTCTACAAAAGTTTGTATCCCACTATGATGTATGAATACAGTGCACCAATAAAATAAAATTTAAAAAAAAAGAATAGTAAAGGAACTTGATATTATATTTTAATGCCCCTATAGTCACCTGTGCTACTTTTTTAACAACACAGCTACTTGTGCCTTGACTTGGGTCTGCTGAATCAGAGTTCTGATGCAGAAGGAAAATGATTTTGAGAACATTGGATTGCCCTCTATTACATTTTTTGACAAATTAAAGGTGCGGTGAATGGGAGGGTAGATGGACATCGAAAGCAGTACTTTATACATTTTGACATGTATTCCATTATGAAGGTAATTCCAATATGAAAAGAATTTTGCACTCATACTCAGATCAATTAAGCAGTGGTATACTGTAATCTATTATCTTTCATTTTCCTTTTAATATCACTTAGCCAAGCCATTGTGATTATGTTAACTTTTAAAATCTTTACCTCTTAAAATAAAATTGACCTTTATGAACTGATAAATAATAGTTTCATAGACATAAGTGATATTTGATGTTTTGTTAAAGAATACAGTGTGTTTCCAAATTAAAAAGCACGTTTAAGCTGGATGTTGTTGCACATGCTTGTAATCCCAGTACTTGGGAGGCTAAGACAGAAGGATAATAGATTTGCAGCCAGCCTTACCTACTTAGTGAGGCCCTCTGAAACTTAGTGAGACCTTGTTTCAAAATAAAGAATAAAAATAGGGCTGGGGGTGTAGCACAGAGGCAGAGTGCCTCTTGGCTCAATTCCCAGTAACGGAAAAAAAAAAAAAAAAGCATATTTAACTTTTATGATGCTTCTCTAAAGTAGATAATATTTTCATTTCTTTAATTAATGAGATTAAGTGACTAGTGTAAGAATACACAAAAAGCAACTTAATCTGATCTCAAACCCAGCTCTTGACGTTCAGAAGCCCATGCATCTTACCATTTGTTCACTTAACTCATTCAATCATCAAACATTTGTTATCCTGGGCACTGGGATTAGAACCTATCATTATGCTTACTATTATGGGGGATAAAAGACAAAATCTCTGCTCAGATATTTAAATCTGGTTTGAGGTATACACGTGAAAAAGAACACAGTAATAAGTACTAAGAAGATAATGATAGCTGAAAAGTACAATAGAAATTGAAGCTAGATGAGTTAATACGGATTGAAATTGGCAAGATTTCAGGTACATCTTTTCAAACATGGCTATGTGTATCCCTCAAGGTATGTGGAAGTTTCTGTTATTTTTGTTATATTGTAAATTTTTTCTCTGACATATAAAGTATTTTATAACATAATTCATAGAATTATTTCAGAGTAAGAGGACAGAGTAGTAAGAATTTTAAAGGTAAATTATGACTCCAATAAAATGTTATAGTTTGATTGAGCTATTGTTTCTTGTTATACTTCCTTGGTGTTCCGAAATACATATTCTATTCCTTTGCTACTAAGGGTAACTGAGAGAAGTTAGAGAAGCTTTGGATGGTGGGAAAAGCAAGGCATTGGGGCTCAGATCTGCATTTGAATTGTACTTAATAGTATTGTAAACTTAAGGCTTATACTTATCTCCTTGGAACCTCTGTTTTCTCATCTATAAAATGTAGATAACTTACAAAATGGTAGTTAGGATTAGAAATACTGAAGGTATAAAAAGAGCCCGCCATAGTGGTACATACCTGAATCCTAGTATTTGGGAGACTGAGACAAAAGGATCACAGGTTCAAGGCCATCCTCAGCTATCTAGCAAGACCCTCTTTCAAAATAAAAAATAAAAAGGACTGAGGGTATAGCTTAGTGGTAGAATACCCTGGGCTCAATCCCTGTACCGCAAAACAACAAAAAACGATAACAACAGGCATAAAAAACATATAGCACAATGCTTGGTGTATAGTAAGAATTTAATACATGCTAATAATAAATGGCAGAAATACTATAAGTGAAAGAAAAATTATGAGCTTGAAAGTAAAACTTTGAGGGGGGAGTAGGAAATTAATTGATGAGGTTAAAAATGACCAGGTCATGGAAACTGTTAGATAAAAGATTTAATTGAATACCTTTGGCCAAAGAATAGATCTTTATAAGCCCACAGTCTCTGAAAGGATACATATTGGTCACTTAACCAACTATTCAGATCTATGAAATCATCCTTCCTTTAGTAAGGAGGTAGTAAGTAGCCTGCATTGATACTCTGATGCTGTAACTAGCTTACTATCACAAGCTTGGGTTTATGCTTGGATAGACTTCAGAGGATTGAAATTTGTTTCAAATATGAGTAAAAGTTCATGCATGAAGATAGTTTTTAAAAATTAAAATTAAGCCAGGCATGGTAGTGCACACTTGCAATTCCAGTGCTTGGGAGGCTGAAACAGGAGGATTGCGCAGGTTCAAAGCCAGCCTCAGCTACTTAGTGAGTCTCTCAGCAACTTAGTGAGACCCTTTTTCTAAATAAAATATAAAATAGGTCTGAGAGTTTAGCCCAGAGGTAGAAAACCCCCTGGGTTTCATCCCCAGTAAAACACACACACACACACACACACACACACACACACACACACACACATATTAAAATTGAATTCACATTAAAATATTTGCCCCAGCATGGGGTAAGTAACCTGATGGAAGCAGGAAGACCACATCTCATGTGGTTAACCTATACAGCAAAGATGTGGTTAACCTATATAGCAAGGGGAAGGAAGGTACTATCATATGCCTCAAGTACTATTTAAACCTTAATATTTATACTTCAAGTGATAATTAAAAGCCTAAATTTCTTAGAAGTTGAAGGTATACTTTCATCAAATATACCTTTACCTCAGCTTGCAAAAACCAAAACAAATAGCAACAACAACAATAATAAGCAACCCCTCACAGCTAGGAGAACAGAAGCGTACTATTTTTCCTTTTTTTTTTTTTTTTTTTTTTGGTACTGGGGATTTAACCCGGGGCATTCTACCTCCAAGCTATGCCCTCGGCCCTGGTTTTTATTCTTTATTTTGAAACAGGGTCTCACTAATTGCAGAGGGCCTCACTAAGTAGCTGAGGCTGTCCGCGAACCTGTGATCCTCCTGTCTCAGCCTCCCAAGTACTGGGCTTACAAACGTGCGCCACCACGCCCGGCTTAATATATATTTTAAAGGTGATAGAATAGAAAATATTTTACTGGATATTTACTGTATCTCCTTGAAGATCAAAGTAAAACTGACTTCAGGAAGTTGAGGAAAATACCACAGTCTTAGGCATTCTAGTTTCTAGCAACTAAATTATTAGTCTAAACTTTAGCACATATACTGAAACGAATTTGATGGCCCATCATTTGTGTAGTTATTATTGGGCATAGCATCAACATAGTTGTAATCTGAGGTGGTTGGGGTTGAACATGAGGTCTCAAGGCCCTCCCGTTTCATCTCACTGGATGGATTTGCTTGGATTTCTTTCAGGACAGTTCAACTGCTTTTGTGGCAGCTGAAGACCTCAAGAGTGACTATTTCAGGTCTCCCAGTGGAAGTGGCCTCACCTTGCCATAGAGCATTACTTCCCCACTTTCTTTTGGCTAAAAGGTAGTCACACGTCTGCCCAGTTTCAAGAGGGAGGGGAATTAGACTCCACCTCTTAATGGGGGAGTGGAAAGGCCACTAGAAGAAAACATGGGACAAGAAATATTTTTGTAGGCAATGTGCAGAAGCTATATCGAAAATAAAAAATACAGACCTTTAGTTTTCCTGGAGTTACCATGTTGGTGCTGCTCTTTAAATCTAAATATCAAGTTAGCTTTTTTGATTTAATTTTCCATATTTTACTTAATCTTTGAATTTAGATAATTTGATTTCTCTGCAGCAGAATTAAGTGAAGCCACTTTAAGTCTATGTGTTAGATTTCCATGATGCAGGCAGTTAATTAGCTAGTTTGAAAGAATAGGTCATTGTGAATTGCATATTATCTGTGTTTAGTGTGTGTGGTACTGGGGATTCAACCTAGAGGTGCCCACCTCTGAGCTATACTCCCATCTATTACTTCTTTTTGTGTGTGTGTGGGGGTCTGGGGTTGAAACCCAGGTTGACCTCTGAGCTGCACCCCTTGCCCTATTTTTTTATTCTTTTTTTGAAACAGGGTCTAAGTTGCGGAGGGCTTCACTAAGTAGCTGAGACTGTCGGCGAACCACAATCCTCTGGTCTCAGCCTCCTGAATGCTGGGATTACAAGCGTGCGCCACCACGCCCGGCTTCCCATATACTTCAGAGCTATAGTTCCATCTCTTTTATTTTAATTAATTTATTTTTTGTGGTACTGGGGAATGAACCAGGGATATTCTACCTGAGGTATACCCCAGCCCTATATTTATTTTTGTTTTTGAAAAAGGCTCTTGCTGAGTTGCTGAGGCTGACCTCGAATTTGAGATTCTTCTGTCTTAGCCTCCCAAGTACTGAGATTACAGACATGTACCACCATGCTCAACTTTGTGTATGTCTTCTAAGAGAAGTTCTAGAGTCCTGTCTTCCAGATTCTAAATGACCCTTATAGTCTGTTGAACTGAATGTTGTTGAAAGTTTTGTAAATATGTGAAAGTTACATAGATTCTCATTTTTCTTGCTACCTTTCTTGTTAGATCTTAAACATGTCTACATCAAATACATCAAATAATACTGGCTTTATTTCAAAACTGTATAATTTTCATTAATAATAGGAAATGGACAGCCGGGTGTGGGGGTCCATGCTTGTAATCACAGTACTTGGGAGGCTAAGATAGGAGAATAGCAGTTCACAGAAAGCCTCAGCTACTTAGTCAGGCCTTTTGCAACTCAGTGGGACTCTGTTTCAAAATAAAGAATAATAAAAAAAAAATAGGGCTGGGGCGTGTAGCTCAGAGATAGAATGTTCCTGGGTTCCAATCCCAGTACCGAGAAAAAAAAAAAAAAAAAAAGGAAATGGATCTGACAAGACATTGTAGGTATGCATGCTATTGCCAATTTTTAACAAATAAGCTCCTATCAAGCTAGTCTTGAATTTTGATTGATAAATTTGTGTAGTTTTCAGTAGTTCTGCCATGCATGGATTATTCCTAATATCATTTGATAATCTGCTGACATAAATATTAACCCTGAGCACGACTTTAATATTAAACTTTATAGATGTATACAGAAAAGCAATCCCTGAAGAATAGAAAATAAAGAGCAAAAATTAGTATAGTCAGCTCCCCTCCAGTCCTTCACCCCATTAATGGTGTTGTTTCATATAGCAGAGTGGCACAGTTTGTCTATTTTGAAGTCGAGCTGGAATAGTCATTTAATGTAATGCTGTTTAGAGTATTATAACCACTTGATGGCACCCTTTGATTTGGTACAAACCTCATTAGCCGTAGTGCAGTGCAGGCTAGTATTTGTAATGGAATAACACATAGGAACTAAAGAGACTGCAAGGTATCTGGTTAATGTAGAGATGAAATGAATGCAACAGTAAGGCTAAGCTTTCTTGACCCTTCACGAGAGAATAGATGAAAAAAGGAAGAATAAGCTATTGTGCCAAAGGGAGATGATGAAATTCAAGATCCACACACATAATCTCTGGCTCAGCCTCTGAAATGTTAATCCCTGGGCAGAATTATTTGAGCTATAGATTGCAATTTATTATCAAAATGGCACTGTGTCAAATAATACTTTTTATACGTGTGATGTTTAGAACTATCCAATTTTAATATAAACTGGTTCACAGAGCACTGGCTAATATTTAAGTAACAACTCTTTAAGGATGTGATTTGAGGAAATGGAGTGGAGTACTGTCTTTTTTTGGTACCTTTTTGGGGGGTCATTTCTTTATATCAAGATACTAATTGTATTTTAAATGGAGGGTTTTGGGGAATCTTTTGCTTTCTCTTAAGTGACTATTTAGTTTTAGTGCCAGGAATGTGATTTTTAAAGAATATTTCCTGATAAATTAAGATTTAGAATTGTTTTCTTTCATGTGTTAAGCATATTTGTATAATTACAAGATAATTCTGTAATATTCTTCTGACATTGTTGAAAATATCCTAGCTGATTAAATTATATTTTTTTGGATCAGAGAATGTAGCCCAGTGGTAGAGAATTTGCCTAGCATGTACATTGTCCTAGATTTGATCCCCAGTACTACAAAGGAAAAAAAAATGTTTTTAAAAGTTTATATGGACTTCTGTATTTCAGTATTATATCAAATATTTATATGTTCCTCTTATTTAAATTACCCTTCTCCTGCCTACTAGGAATGCTCTCATAATTATTATGTGTTTGTGATGTTTTCTTCTTTAAAACCAAACTCTCTCACTTTAGAAAACTGGGCTTTAATAGTGCAGGTGGGGGAAGGGTGCTGCACATGTCTGTTAATCTATCACTCAGAGTTATAATTATATTATGGACTTTTTCTATATACAAAATTAACCTTTTTTTAAATCAAGAGGAAGAATGGTTTTAGACTCTAGAAGCTTAAAATTCCACTTTATTTATTCTTGCTTACAGCTTTATCATGCTGATTTTTTTAGAAACTTTATTTTTTATCTTCCTTTAATTAAAAGAACAATTACTTTCTATCTTACTATTAAGGAATTATTTTTAACTAAACTTGGTTTTGAGATTCTTTGTACCTATTTCTGAAGGTCTACCAACAGGTTTGATCTTTAACAGAAACTTATATTTAATCTACACTTTATAGAGCATCCCGTTTCATACCTTCATTACTGATTGCAGATATTGAAGGCATGCTGTGACCCTATTAAAAGTATTAGATGATATAGCACAAACCTGTGCATGCATAAGTTTGTCTTGCCATATTTTAGCTCTGAAGGAAAAATATTTGATTTAGTGGTGGTGGGTAGGGGCCTTTGTGCAAAATATGTCTTATGAAAATGGCTTAGAGAAGACAGTTTTACAGCTGTTTTCTCTTAAGTTTTTATGGAGGGTTAAGACTGAGATTCAGAATCACACCTATAAAAGACTAGAAAAAGTTGTGCGTGTTTTAGGTTCTGTCTGTCCTTTATAACGTCCCATTGTCAAGAACAGATAGTACAGAATAGTTCTTTGTCTGCTGCTGTTAATAAAATTGCCCTATGAGACTGACTAGCCAAATTACTGTTGGGGCAGAGGGTTCATTGGGAAGACAGAAACGTGTGTGTGTGTGTGTGTGTGTGTGTGTGTGTGTGTGTGTGTGTGTGTGTTAGACAAAGCTCTTAGGCACTTAACACAGATATTCATACCTAAGTATTACAAAGTTGCTTCATCTATTTCTGTACTTTCATTTATTGATGTTTTAATTTAAATGCCACCATGAAAGTTGATAGAGTTTCAAGTGAACCAAGTTTCAAAAATATGACTTTCTTTGCCTCCGCCCACTCAAAGGACTGCTCTGTGCTTTCTGTTTCTCAAGACTGAGTGTTAAAAGGGATAAGCAGTGCCCCAAACATGTATCACTTCTAGGGTTCCTAGGTGTGACTCTGGGTCTCACTCTTAACTCTTTATGATCATGTAAAAAGTTAGCTGCCAAAGTCAAGCTGCTGTAACCTTTTAAGTAAGCCTCCTGGCTCCACACAGTGCCAATGCATATATCTTCCAACTCACTGCACTGGCAGGCTTATACCCAATGTGGAATAGAGTGCTCCAGCCTGGTGTCTTTCAGCACAGGCAAACTGGTCAATGTCCAATTTTATCCAGCTACCCACACTAAATCTGAAACCTCATGATGCTATCATAGATGCCTGCAGGGTAGCACTCCTGTTAAGTTGGTTTTTTTAAAAAATGAAGTTGTTAAGGCTTCTAGGCAAAGAAAGGCCCTACTTAAAACTTATTTTCCTCAGTAACTTCTTTTCCCTTTGCTTTATATCAGTGAACATAGTTGGGGTGGGAAAAAAGGTATTTTATACTTCTTTGTCTTCTCACATTCTCCTAATTTATAGGTCATAAATTTCACTAGGCCAGTCTTTGAAATGAGTCCCAGGTGAACATTTATATTTCCACTGTAGCAACAGCATGCATTATTGATGATTGACCTTTACCCTGACATAGTGTAGTCTTGGGACATGGAACGAAATAAATGAAGAAACTGCTCGCTGGCTTGATTTGTACTGGCATAAAAAAGCAAACAGAGTGGTTTGTCAGGTTGTTAAAAATGTCAGAATACACTTCTGGGAGAATTTTGTAGCACAAAGGTTTGTTTTAAAAATAATATATGGGTGGTGGTTGGATTTTCTTTGAAAAAACATACCTTTGAAAGAAAATTGAATTCCAATAATGTTTCTGTCAGATTAGTGATAGGAAGTAAGTTGTTTCCCTTGATTTTAAGTTGCATTTTATTCATATGCTTGTTGGTAGCATGTTTGAGCATTACACATTTAGAAATTTTATTTATTTATTTATTTATTGCAGTACTGGGGATGGAGCCCAGGGGCACTCTACCTCTGAGCTACACCCCCAGCCCTATTTTTTTTTTTATTCTTTATTTTGAAACAGGGTCTCACTGAATTGCAAAGGACCTCACTAAGTAGCTGAGGCTGTCCACGAACCTGGATCCTCCTGTCTAAGCCTCCCAAATGCTAGAATTACAAGTGTGCACCACCACACCCAGCTAACATTTAGAAATTTACAAGAACATAATTAACTCACACAAGTATTATGTGTCTGGCAATGTGTTATTAAAAGAAATAAGGTTCTGTTCCTATATGCATTTTGGTTATGTTACACATTTAGTGATCCTAGACTTTACATAGTTGTTTCTATGCTTAATTTATGTAAGGCATATCAACTCACTTCAAAAGGAAGGTCTAAAAGATTTCAGTATAATTCTCTTGTTATCTGTAGTTTGGCTTTGCGGGTAAATTAAATGTTTTTGCAAGAGTTATATAAACAAAATATCCTGTTTTGTAGATGTCAGTGTTTACTTGAATACATTGCTTACATACAGCTAATATATTTCAAATTAATGCTGTAATTCTATTGTTTTCTTTAAGTTATAACTCACGATTATGTTATAACATAACCTTAAAACCTAGTTTCCTTATGCAGATGTGGATTTCTTGATTAGGATTATCAAATCATAAACTTAGAGTTTACCAGTGGCCTAGAATTCATAAAGTTCTCATTTTACAAATAAACTAAGATGTGATGATTTAGAAGCTAGTTCAGAATCATATTGCCAATAAGTTGTAAACTACTCACCTTAATTCATTTCTTTATTCCTAGTCTTAGATTCTACCACCTTTAGATACTCACATATATGATACAACATGATTTTAAATGTTTTTTAAAATCTCTTCAAAAAGAACACAATTCAACTGATTTTAAAAACAATGGAATTTGATTTTATAATAAAAGACATTTCATTATCTAAAGTTTTTTAGATAAGGATCACTTTTACCAAGGTAAATTATTTTTGCTAGTATTTAAAGAAAACAAGACCAAACACCAAGCAGTCAAACCTGGATTATTTCTGTAAATTCACTGCACTAGATCACCTGCTTCCGATCATGGGCATATATTAGCTACATTCTAAAATTTAAAACCCTACTTAATTGTAAGATTTACTATTATTTTTTCCCCTTTTTTTGGCACTGGGGATAAAACCCAGGGGCATTCTACCTCCAAGCTATACCCCCAGCCCTATTTTTAACTCTTTATTTTGAAACAGAGTCTCACTGAATTGCAAAGGGCCTCACTAAGTAGCTGTGGCTGTCCTCAAACTGTGATACTCCTGCCTCAGCGTCCCAAATGCTGGGATTACAAGCGTGCTCCACCATGCCTGCCTAGCTTTGCTAATATTTTTGAAAAATTTATTTAATAATATAAGGCATAAATACTTTGGTTTCACTTTTAAAGAAAGTTATTATAAAACTCTTGAGTTTTGTAATTTTGTGAAAAACATGAGTATAAACATTTGAAAAATAATTATGTCATTTGTTAGGCAACAGAATTGTTAGTATTAATTAAACTTTTCTAGTTGGGTGTGGTGGTGCATGCTTGTAATCCCAGGATTTGGGAGGCTGAGACTGGAGGATCCCGGTTTGCCCACAGCCTCAGCTACTTAGTGAGGCCCTCTGCAACTCAGTGAGACCCAGTTTCAAAATAAAGAATAAAAAATAGGGCAGGGGGTGTAGCTCGGAGGTCCAATGTCCCTGGGTTCCATCCCCAGACCCACCAAAAAAAAAAAAAAACAAAAAAACAAACAAAAAAAACTTTTCTAAAAGGTGAATTTTAATAGCTTTTGTATATGCAAAAAGCCATTTAAAAATTTTTTTTTTTTTTTGCGGATATGGGGAAGGAACCCAGTGGCATTTTATTTCCGAGCTTTTTATTATTTATTTTGAAACAGGGTCTCACCAAGTTGCAGAGGGCCTCACTAAGTAGCTGAGGCTCTGCACGAACCACGATCCTTCAGTCTCAGCCTCCCAAATGCTGGGACCATTTTAATTTTTCATGACTAAAACATTAGTTTTATATTTACAAATTAATTAAAATAAGGAAATGTATCAGGAGTGGTAGCACATACTTATAATCTCAGTAGTTGTGATGCTGAGATTGGAGGATCTCAGATTCCAATAGCTTCAGCAACAGTGTGAGACCTGCAGCCACTTAGCAAGACCCTATTTCAATAAATAAATAAATAAATAAATAAATAAATAAATAAATAAATAAATAAGAAGGGCCAGGGTGGTAGTAAATCAGAGGTAGACTGCCTCTGAGTCCAATCTCCAGTACCACAAAATAAAGAGAGAGGTAAAGAGAGAAAGTATAGAAATATTATTTGATCAAGAATACTGACCAAATTTTCTTTAATAATACTTTGATGGTAGTTAAGTCTTTGAGCTATAAATTGCCTTAAAATGAGGTTATTTTAAGCTGGGCGTGGTGGCGCACGCTTGTAATCCCCGCACTTGGGAGGTGGAGACAGGAGGATCACGCAGGTTCGAAGCCAGCTGTGCTGGCTTAAGATACCCTGTTTCCAAATAAAAAGTATAAAATAGGTCTGGGAGTGTAGCCTGGCGATAGAAGGGTTTCCAGGAACCCCAGTACCACACACACAAAAAAAAGGTTATTTTAATGTTAATTTGTAAATTTTTGTCCTGGCATTCAAAAAATAACACTCAGCAAAGAAGCTTGTTCTTTGCACATTGTTAACTAATTAGAAATTTGTGCCAGGCGTGGTGGCACAGGTTTATAATCCCTGCGCTTAGGAGGCTGAGACAGGAGGATCGCACAGGTTCGAAGCCAGCCTCAGCTACTTAGTGAGGCTCAGTGGGACCCTGTTTCCAAATAAATTATAAAAAATAGGGCTGGAGGTGTAACATAGTACCACAAAAAAAAAAAAAAGAAAAAAAAAGAAAAAAAGAAAAATGAAAAAGAAAGAAATTTGCTTATAAAGCATTTTTGTTTCAGGATTTCTGAAGGTTATTTATATTTAACCTTCTCATTGCAGTCTAGCTATGACACTGGATACTTTGTTATATATAGGTTAAAATTGAATTTATTTTGATTTACAAGTGCTACTTACAGAACATTATTTCATATCTCTTCTGTATGTCAACTGCTATAGTTAATTAAAGTGCTATATATGCTGCTAAGCCAATTTACAGAACAGGGCATGTATTTCCAGTTCTTTGCGCTACAGAACAATTATACCTTAACATGGGATCTGAAGCCGGTAATGACCTATAGTCCAGCTACATTGCTGTTTCATTTTTTTCTTCTCAAAACACTTGATATATATTTATTTTTGGAGCAACAGGATATTATGGTGCATGACTAATTTGTGTACTTAGAATGACGCTTTACAAATGAATTTGTCTATTATTCATGTAGTATACATACAGATTTGTAAAATTTTATTTTAGCCAATTATTTAATTTTTTATGTGATAGTCTTTTATTCCCTGCTAATTTTAAGCAACTAAGAGTTGGAAAATATCGTTTTTGAAGACTTATGCAACCCAGAAAGATTTATACATATGTAAATATCTAATAAGTGGGTGAGTATTCAATTGCCTTTATTCTCAATGAATGTAGAGTGAGACATTTAAGTCCTGCTACCTACAGCATTCTTAGTTTCATGCCTGAGGAAGACAGATGTTGTTACAGAGTCTGTGAATCAGATGTTCTGGGAATAGTGGGCAAATAAAATTGATAGGTATAATTTTTTGTTCTTTAGACTTTTATTAGCACTTAGTATATCTTTAAACATTTTAATATTTATTACACAACCAACATAATGCCAATACTGGAAACATTAAAAAGGAAAATTATCCTTAATCTCATCACATTAATAAGTTGGCTGGCTTTAAATCAACATTGTTCTTTTTGCTTTGAACACGTGCATGTTAGTTGCTATTCTTTGCATTTAAAGATTTAATTCATAGTGCTACTATGCTCCTTATTTTTAAATGTGCATTATGCCCATGCTATTTTCAGAATTCAGTAAAACAGTTTATAGAATTAATGTTTTTGCGTACATATAAAGAGTAGTGTGTTTGATTAGCTGAAAATTTCCACAATGATTGAGATCTCAGCCACTCACAGAGCTGCTTCACAGGTGTGAGCTAGGAGGGGCGTCCATTTCCACTGCAGGGACTCTGGCTTCGGAATTCACTCCGGTGATAGCTTGACCAGTGAAAATCTATAGGGCTTCAGCTTGCTATACAAAACCCATCATTCACTTAGGCTTTTGGAATGGTCTTGTTGATTCAAGAACAGTTTTTTTTTTTTAAACTAGGTTCAGAGTTGGATTTATAAGTAGATTTCAATGTACACATGTCAACAAGTAGATCATATAAAATGAAAGGGGGTGTGTGGTAAAAATGAAGTTAAATGAACAGGAGACACCTGAGATTGCTCAATTTAATTTGGAAGAAAGGTCTTATTACCTTTCAGGAGACTGAAAAGAGAGTCTCAACTGGCAGTGGTACTTATTTTATAAATAATGGCTCTATGCTGTGTGTAATCTGAAGAAAAAGAGAAGTAGAAAAGACTAAATTTCTTTATTCTCCAATAGGAGAAAAGAAGTAGAAGAGTATAATTCAGCTCAGGTTGAAAGAAATAGTAGTTGCCAGGTGTGTTACAAGGAGGAAAAATGAGAGAAAAAGGAATGTATATCAGAAGAAGTGTTTGTGAGGTTACACCCTGAATTTGAATCTTGCTACTATAACTTTTTACACAGGTCCTATAATGTTCAAATCATTGGCCACGAGCATTTCTTAACCCTTGTTGTATTCCGTGTTTTCATCCATGTATAATTCTTTCTTTATGAGTTCTCATTAGCAATATAGGAATAAAAATGGAGATCTGAGAAATGTCTTCAATCCAGACATTCCTCTCTGTTCTTCGGTTGCTGATTTCTAAATAATCCACAGAATTTCTCCCCTATACACCTTTATTTTTCTTTATTTTACCATATGTCGGTGGATCTGATTACTGAAAAGCTACTCAGAATCAGTCATAATATAGCTTAACTCATATTATTGGTTTTGACTGCATTCAGTCTTAAATCAGGCCATGTAAGAAACCAATTTGCTCTAAGTAATATTTTTTATTAGCTGGTCAAATACTTTTATTTAGAAAATGGCCTTATAAAAATTATGAAAGGATAGAATTTTACATTTCTCACTAGCTCTTCATGTGCTTGCATATTAAGAAAACTTCTCTTCCAACTGAATTTTATTTTTTAAACATTGTTTATATGAAAAATAAGGACATTTTAAAACCATTTCAGGCTAAATTTGGGTACTTATTTTCAGACACCTGAAACTTAGGAGACTTCTTTCATAATATAATTACATTTTACCCTGCTAATTTTTAAAAATCTTTTTTCATATTAAAAAATTTTATAAATCCTGATGGCCTTTTGCCACATTTAGTATCCAATCTTTTAAAAGTAACTTTTAATTGTCCCATCAAAGTTAAAATGCTAAACAAATATATTCACAGAGCTCATTTTAGATCAAGGAGAAAAAAGTACATGGCATTTTCTTAGTTTCTAAATTGGATAAACTCTGCACTTCCACCAGTTTAATGTTTTTATTGTTTGTGAGCCTAAAACATTTAAAAATTCTTTCTTTCACTTTATGTGTACTTGAATAAGCAACACTAAATATTGTTTTCAAATAAAGTGGAATATTTCCTTAACATTAACACAAGTCATTTCTCAGCCAAAGCAAACAGAGGAATGAATGCTTTAGTAATCATCCATAACTAACGTGCATATACACAGAAAAAAATCAAATCTGTTTTTGACAAGAACCTTTTGATGGAGTTAGCAAAGGCCAGAAGACAAAAGGAAAGAAAAGAAATGTAGCACAGGTCAGGCCTCTTCTAATTTCTTAGCTTAAACGTTGTTTTTATTTTTAATCAATGCAGGAGCATGATAACAAGTCAAACAGTATGGAAGAGCTTTTAATGAAAATCAGTGTCCTCCTGCTCCTCCCTTCCTCCCTTCTTCCCACTCCATCGAAGTAGATTCTTTAACTGCTTCATACTCATCTTTTGGTATTTTCTTCAGTGGTTCTAGTTTTATATAATATGGCTACACTCTTTTTTTTGTTGTTTGTTTTGCAGTACTAAGTATTGAATCCAGAGGCATTCTACCTCTGAGCTACATCTCTACCTCTATTGTTTAATTTTTATTTGCAATCAGAGTCTCGCTGGGTTGATGAGAGTCCCGCTACTTGAGAAGGCTGTCTTCAAATCTGCGGTCTTTCCATCTCAGCCTTCCAATTACAGGAATTACAAGTATATGCCACCATGCCAGGCCAGCTGTATTCTTTTCATTATTATCATTATTAATTTTTGTACTGGGGATTGAACCCAGGGGCATTTTACCTTTGAGCTATACTCCCAGCCCTTTTAATTTTTTCATTTTGAAACAGGGTCTCACTAAATTTCTGGGGCTGGCCCCAAACCTGTGCTCTTCCTATTTCAACCTCCCACATACTGAGATTACAAGTGTGTTCTGCCATGCCCCATCTTCATGATTATTTTTATTTCATGGTTTATCAACTTTAGACAACATTTATTGATTCTCCACATCAGATTACACATTTCGGCTTGGGAGCATTTTAGAACTAAAAATGTGTATTTCAAGCCGGGCTTGGTGGCACACACTTATAATCCCAGTATTCGTGAGGCTGAGACAGGAGGATTGAGGTTCGCGAACAGCCTGAGCTACTTAGTGAGGCCCTCTGCAACTCAGTGAGACCCTGTTTCAAACTAAAGAATAAAAAATAGGGCTGGGGGTGTAGCTCAGAGTTAGCATGCCCCCGGGTTCCATCCCCAGTACCGCAAAAAAAAAAAAAAAAATTGACATTGGCATCCTCACATATGTATATAATGTCGATGAAAATAGTTCCTTTATTGATTTTCCTTTCCCCTTCCCTCAGGCCATTACCCTGCTCCACTAGAGCTTCTCCTCCATTATCTGCAGTCCCTCTGATATTCTAATTACTCCCTACCTTCAACATAGGAGAAAAAAAAAATGTGATCTTTCACTTTCTGTAACTAATCCCACTTAACACAGTGCTCTCCAGGTTGATCCATTTTCCTGCAAATGACATTATTTTGTTCTTCTTTACTGCTGAGTAGAATTCTACTGGGTGCATAGCCCATAGTTTTGTAATCCATTCATCTGTTGATGAACACCTCGTTTGGTTTCACAATTTTTACGTTGTTCTCAAAAGCTTTGACTCTTTAAAGTAACAAGAAATAAATTCTGTAGTGTCAGTCTTTCTTGCCTTTCTGCCCAGCTTAGCTGGTCCTTTCTATACATCCCCCCCCCCCAACAAACCTCTTGAACATAATTCATTCTCCTCCTCCATCTTTTCCTGGGAGATACTTCCAATTTAAAATGGTAACCACGATAAAAATGGAACTCGATATTTAATTTTAGGACTTACTTTTACTAGAACACATGAATTACTTTTAGAGATTCCTATACTGACTTTAGTCCATTTTAAACAGCTTGTTGGATCACTGCCTAGAAATATACATGAAAGTGTGTGTGACTCTGCCTAAATCTTCCTTCTCAGCATTTTATGAATTACCTTTGTTAATGTCTACAAAATTGATTGTACATCTGTAGTTAAGTCAGAATTTCTGCCTTCAAAATAGTGTTACTATGTTGTGAGTCAAGACTATTAGATTATCATTGAAAAAATCTTTTGATTGCCATAAAATCTACAAATAGAAAGGCATTTCGGGATGTGAAAGCTCTGTTCTTTGAGGTAGCCAACTGTGCTTTGAGGACCTGAGTCTCCCTTCACAATACAGTCAGCACAGTATAATCTGCCCAATCAAGATTTAAAAATAAAGATTCTGTATGTTTAGTTTCTTGTTCAGTCCCTATACTAGAGTTTCCCCCCCTTTACAGAATATATAATATAGTATATGGATAGCTTTTTAAATTTTCTCTTTATCAGGTAATATTTAAAAAATATATTTTTCGCCGGGCGTGGTGGTGCACGCTTGTAATCCCAGCATTCGGGAGGCCAAGACCGGAGGATTGCGGTTTGCGGACAGCCTCAGCTACTTAGTGAGGCCTTCTGCAACTCAATGAGAGAGACCTGGTTTCAAAATAAAGAATAAAAAATAGGGCAGGGGGTGTAGCTCGGAGGCCGAATGCCCCTGGGTTAGATCCCCAGACCCACAAAAATATACATATATATATATATTTTTTTTCCATAGGATTGCACTATTTTCCAAAGAAATCATTACCGCTTCCTAATTTAAATGAATAAATTTATTTTTTCTGTTTCTCTATCTGTAGGATATTATTAAATTATTAACATTTTAAGCAATAAAGAACCAATAAAACCTATTAATTTTTTTTTTTTTTTTGCTATTGAAATATCATGGCCCATAGAATGTTTTCTGCTTTTTAGGTATAGGAAAATATATTTTTCCTCTTAATATAAGATAAACTACAAAATAAGAATTACTTCAAGAAAGTCTAAAGCCCATACATCCCTGCTTAACTTCTCAGAACTTGAAGCTGTTTAAAAGCACAGAAGAGCTGGGTGTAGTGGTGCACACTTGTAATCCCCGCACTTGGGTGGTGGAGACAGGAGGATTGCACTGGTTCGATGCCAGCCTCGTTAAGAGACCCTGTTTCCAAATAAAAATATAATATAGGTCTGGGAGTATAGCCTGGAGGTAGAAGGGTTTCCAGAAACCCCGGTACTAAAAAAAAAAAAAAAAAAAAAAAAGCACAGAAGATAGTGGCCATACTGGTGCTGGTGGACTTTGGACTTTGTACCTAACACTGACAGTGGTGCAGGACTTGTGGCCTGAAAAACTGACACTGTGGCCTGGAAAACTGACACACTGTATTAAGTGGAGCTGAGCAGAGAGACTCAGAAGGAAAGGCACTCCAAATCTCTTTCAGGAAAAAGTAACATCCTTAGATAACATTCACTTTTTAAAAGTTTTATATAAACTACAAGTTTTTTTTTTCTTCTTGAAGTCATTTTCTGAATTTCACTAAGCTTTTGGTAGTAAAAGGAAAATGGAAAAAGTTCCCTATTTAAAATTTTCAAGTTGCTGGGCATGGTGGTGCACTCTTGTAATCCCAGCTTTTGGGAGGCTGAGACAGGAGGATCGTGGTTCCAGGACAACCTTAGCTACTTAGGTCCTCCGCAACTTAGTGAGACCCTGTTTCAAAATAAAGAATAAACCGGGCGTGGTGGCGCACACTTGTAATCTCAGCGCTTGGGAGGCTGAGACAGGAGGATCGCACAGGTTCAAAGCCAGCCTCAGCTACTTAGACTCTCAGCAACTTAATGAGACCCTGTTTTCAAATAAAGTATAAAAATAGGTCTGGAACTATAACCTGGAGGTAGAAAATCCCCTGGGTTTCACCCCCAGTACCACAAAAACAAACAAACAAACAAACAAACAAACAAGGAAAGAAAGAAAGAAAGAAGAGAGAGAGAGAGAGAGAGAGAGAGAGAGAGAGAGAGAGAGAGAAAGAGAAAGAATAAAAAATAGGGCTGAATGTGTAGCTCGGAGGTAGAATGTCCTTGTGTTCCATCCCCAGTGTGCAAAAAAATTTTTTTTCAAGTTGTGTGGTGGCACAAACTTGTAATCTTAGTACTTGAGAGGCCGAGGCTGGAGGATCCTAGGTTCAAGGTCAGCCTCAGAGACTTAAGGAGACTTTGTCTCCACATAAAAAATAAAGGAGGGCTAGGGGTATGGGGGCATAGATTAGAGGAACCGTGCCCCTAGGTTCATCCTCCAGCACTCCCATAATCATTATTAGTTTTAGAAATTAACTGTTTTTTTTTTCATTGCAAAAGTAAATAGGTAGCCAAAGTTTTATTTTAAAGCCAGGTGCAGTGGTATGCACTGAGACAGGAGGATCTCAGGTTTGAGGCCATGCTCAGTAACTTACTGAAACTCTGTTGTTTCAAAATAAAAAATGATAAGGGCTGGGGTATAGCTTGAAGGTAGAATGCCCCTGGGTTCAATCCCCAGTACAACCAAGGGAGGGGGGGGAGAAAACAACAATAATAAAATGGAGTTGGGTAGGGTAGTTCACATCTTTAGTTATCACAGAATTTGGGAAGCCAAAACAGGAGGCTCACAGGTTTGAGGCCAGTCTGCAATAATTTTGTGAGACTCTTCTTCAAAATAAAAAATAAATAGGGCTGTGGGCATAACTCCGAGATAGATCTCTAGTACACACGCACGCGCGCGCGGCCATTAATTTACTAAATGCTATTGGGTCAAATTATGTAAAAACAAATCATTTTATATAAGGGGTGTAAGCAGTGTATGCAGATTGGGAGGTCTAAGTCAAATTGAAACAATTTTTGTTTCATATCTATAAAAATCTCAACTCTAATTTTTTTGTAGACTATAGGTACAGTCAGTTGTCTTCAGGGACATTTCAGTATAGTGGTTGTGGTGTTGAAGAGTATGGACGCTGGGTACTTCCCTGCTGTGTGGCCCTGAGAAAGTCAGTGACTTCTCTGTGCCTCTATGTGTTATCTCTGTAAGTCAGGATGATAGCATGTCTATGTCATAGGAGTGTTAGGCTTTAACACGTTAGGACAGTGCTTGAGAAATGGTAAATTATCATAATAGTTGTGTTGTTTTCATCAGACTTAAATAGTAATTAGAATTATAAAAATCCATGATATATGATAGATATAAAGAATGTGACTATTGTTACTTTTAGAAAAAGCCCAGAGAGGCAGAGGCAGGTTGTCACATGGCCTCTCTACTCTCCTTGACAGTCTTCAAGATTTCATATTAAATGCCCTAAGGGAAAAAACTCTTAAGTGTGATTAGGATTGGTAAGATTATACAACTTTTTTTATTTCTGTCGCTGGGAATCAAACCCAGAGCCTTGTACATGCTAAGTATGCATTCTGCTGCTGAACTACACTTCCTGCCAGGTTGCACAGCTCTTATATAGGGAGCTATAGACACTATACAAACTGTGTTACTATAACAAATAAACTACTTATTTGAAATGGTAGTTATTTGTAGTGTTGGATCTTTCATTTTAACATATTGGCTGATTTTTAGTTGAAAATATCTTTATATCACTCTGTATTTACACAGTTCTTTAGAAACTTACACTGTAACTTTATGTGGCTGTTCAGGTTTAGGTTTTAATGGTTAATTATGCCTTTCCAACTTTAGGAAGTTTAAGATATACTTTTATCACCCTGGAGCTGCAAAATACTTTTAAAAATCACCTGCCTACCTTCCTGCTCGTAGGCAAGGCTGTATCTAAAACATCACAGAAAGGTATGGTAATTATCTATGTGATTTTTTAAAAAAATTTTAAAGCTAGAAGATCCTACAAATCACCCTGAAGCAAGCTCAATGCTATAAAAAATATTTATTTAAGTATTTAATTACCCTGGAAGCTGTGAAGTAGGGTCATCAGTATGAGGACCTGGATACCTCCTTTTCCACATCTTTCATACTTTTAGTTACCTGGAGGGGGAAATAACTTTTCATAAAGAAACACCTAATTTACTTATTTCACAAACAAGCAAATATTTGTGAAAACTGTATTGTATGCCACCCAAATCTAGAAGTTCAAGACAGGAAGTAGGTATTCCAATAACAGTGCTCTCAGGTGGTTTTAGGTTTGGCCATCCTAGCTGCTAAATAGGTACCTGGAGAAGGAGATGAAGTTTTTTGTCTGGCCACCTTATCTCTTTTCAAAACTACCACATTCGAATTCAAGAAGTGTACTTGCCACATTAAAAGTAATGTGGGCCAGGCGTGTGTTATCCCAGTACTTGGGAGACTGAAACAGGAGGATCACGGGTTCAAGGCCAGCTTCAGCAACTTAACCTTATTTCCAAATAAAAAATCAAAGGACTGAGGTATAGTTTGGAGGTAGAGTGCCCCTGGGTTTCAATCCCCAGCACCACAAACCAATAAACAAACACTCATAAAAGTACTCCTGGTAGAATGCACAGATGCTGTTTCATCATACAGAGGTGAAGATGGGTTATATATAACTTAGAAAACTCAAGTGTTAGATATTTTTAATGCTAGGCATGTGCAACCCATAGTTGAGTTTTTTTTATCTGTTCTAAGCTTCTTTGTACACTGTCCTTTACCCTTTCTATAGTGATAGCAGTTTTTTGTCTGGCTTGAATTTTGAGGCCCTGTGTTTGATGCTTTAATCCTAGATTGTCTTCATTGAACATCTCATCTGTCCATTGGTTTAAAATGAGATAGTATATCTTAGGCAGTAGATAACCCAACCTTTCTCTCTTTTTTCCTTAATGTTATTTTTAACACCAAATCTATAGTGACTCTTTTTTTTTTTTAATGGTACTGGGGATTGAACCCAGGGGCATTCTACCTTCAAGCTGCACCCCCAGCCCTATTTTATTTTGAAACAGGGTCTTAACTAAGTTGTGGAGGGCCTCACAAAGTTGCAGAGGCTGGCTGTGAACTTGAGATCCCCCTGTTTCAGCCTTTTAAGTACTGGGATTACAGTTGTGTGCTACCACACCGGTTTATAGTGACTCTTAAATGTTAATAACAGCCGGGCGTGGTGACACCCACTTGTAATCCCCAGGCTTGGGAGGCAGAGACAGGAGGATCGCGCTGGTTTGAAGCCAGCCTTGCTGGTTTAAGAGACCCTGTTTCCAAATAAAAATATAAAATAGGAGTGTAGCCTGGAGGTAAAGGGTTTCCAGGAACCCCAGTACCACCAAAAAAAAAAAAAAAAAAAAAAGAAGAAGAAGAAAAATGTTAATAACAATGACCAGGAACCCAGCATTCGGGACCCAGACACAGGAGTATCCTCAGCTACTTAGCAAGGCCCTTTACAACTCAGTGATACCCTGTTTCAGAAAATAAAAAGACTAAAAAATAAGGCTGGCGGTGTAGCTCGGAGGTACAATGTCCCTAAGTTTCACACCCAGTACCACAAAAAAAAGGTTAATAACAAAACATTTTTCTTAATAGTGTGGAGGATGTGTTTTAGCTCTATAATATGTGAAAGTTCAGGAATGTAGTCTAAGATTTCCTGGTTAAGAAATTCCAAAGATCAGGCTATTGATGTAGTTGTTGTGAAATGACCTAAACCAAGTTGATCATTTTTAAATTTTAAGGTTTTTGTTTATTTTGTTTTGGGCATATAGTGGTAGTCACTGAAATAAAAATATTTCTCTGTAACTTTACCATGAAATTATAAAGAGATGATCACATTCTGTTGTATATGGATAATTTTAAGGCAGTTATTAGCAGGTAGACACAAACCGATTTTTTTTACAGCCTGTTATATGAAGTCTCTGAAGGAAGCTTTGGGCTCTTTTCCATTTTAGGCATTCCAACCTCACCTTGCATGAAAAGTTCAGTAGAACTTGATTAGATATAGAGTATTTGCAGATAAAATCACTTACCATTTTAGTTAACATCAGACGACTAGAAATTCTCCCAGTAGTCGACTAGATACAGAAATGTTAAGGGATCAACCCTAGGCAGCATCCACAATAAAGGATATAGACCTCGTTGGACTTGTATCCAATTTTTCAAAGGTGGAGAATAGCTATAAAATATTATACCTAATGTTCAATTCCTTGATATTTTAATTTTAGCAACAAAGGCCCATGTTATGGTTTAGATATGTGATATCCCCCAGAAAAGCACGTGTGTTGGCAATGCAACAATATTCAGAGTTTAAATTATTGAATCAAGGCTCTAATCTCTTTAGTTGACACATTCATTGATGAATAAATCAATGGGTGTTTAGGTGGGTAGGATGGGACTTGGAGGATGTAGGTCACTGGGGGTGCGGTCCTGGGACCATTTCTGTCTCTGATTGGCTTGCCTCTCTTCCCTCTTCCCCCTTCCCCTTGCTGCCTCCTCCTCCTCCTCCGCCGCCGCCGCCGCCGCCTCCTCCTCCTCCTCCTCCTCCTCCTCCTCCTCCTCCTCCTCCTCCTCCTCCTCCTCTCTTCTCTTCTTTTCTCATCTCTGTCAGTTTCTGCTTCCCTGTTGCTCCAGCAGCCCTCTTTTGTCATACCCTACTACCATGATGTTTCTGCCTTAGAGTTAGATGACTGTGAGCAGAACCTCTGAAACTGGAGCCAAAATAAACTTTTCCTCCTCTAGATTGTTGTCAGGTGTTTTGATCACAGCAATGAGAAACTGACTAAAGAGCTTATTTCTAAGATTCATCTTGTTAACCAATAGTCTGACATTTTTAATTGTCATGATCAGGGTGTGCTACTGCATCTAAGGATACAGCTAAATACCCAGTGGTGCACAGGAAGCCATCATCAACAAAATTATTTAATGCAAAATACCAGCAGAGTCATGTTGGAGAAGCCTTGGCTTAATTATTTTTCTCCCTTAATGTCTTTTGTTCCCTTCTCTCATACAGTATAGTTTTAAAAAATGCATACAAGTATCCAATCTAGATTATATAAAATATGAATAGATGATATTATAAAAGATACAATTAAGAATTGTATAAAGTAAAAAAAGAGATTCACCACATGCATAATTCTTCTAGACTTTTTTTCTCTTCAAATTCCACACACATTACATATGTGATGTGTTGATTGTTAGATTTCTGTTTTGTTCTTAAATAGGGTTATACTTTACATGTTGTTTTAGGACTTTCTTTCTCATGTTATAGTGTATAATTTCTGTACAGTTTTTCATAGTATAGAATGGTTTATCCATTCTTCCATTGATGGAAGATAAGATTCTTTTCATTTTACTTGGTGGTGGTATGCGTAGCACTGCATTAAGAATTTCTGTACACATGCCTGATAGATTCCTAGATTCTGTTATCGATTCCCATAAATAGAGCTATTTAGTCAACAGGGACATTTATTTTATTTAGGTAGTTTTAATGCTAAAAGAGTATCCTTGTAATGACTTGTAACAGCCTCTATTTCCACTAACAGCAATTGAAAAATTCATTTTCCACACCGTTACCAATGCTGAGTATTACCAAACTGTAATTTTTTGTCCCTCTCATTATAATTTGCATTTCCCTGAACTAATGATTTGATCCTGTTACATGTTTATTGGCCACTTATACTTTTCTGAATTAAGTATGTATACCCTTTGCTAATTTTTTTTTTTTTTTTTTTTTTTGGTGTGTGTGTGTGGTACTGGGGATTGAACCCAGGGGCATTCTACCTTTGAGCTACACCCCAGCCTATTTTTTTATTCTTTATTTTTGAAACAGGGTCTCACAGAGTTGCAGAGGGCCTCACTAAGTAGCTTAGGCTGTCTGCAAATCGCGATCCTCCTGTCTCAGCCTCCCACCTTTGTTAACTTTTTTTTTTTTTTTTGATGGTACTGGGGTTCCTGGAAGTCCTTCTACCTCCGGGCTACACTCCCAGACCTATTTTTACATTTTTATTTGGAAACAGGGTCTCCTAAGCCAGCGCACGCGGCTGGCTTCGAACCTGCACGATCCTCCTGTCTCCACCTCCCAAGCACAGGGATTACAAGTGTGCACCACCACGCCTGGCCCTTTGTTAACTTTTAATGGAAAAGATTACACATTTTCTTATTCATTTGTGGATCTTTATGTGTTCTGTACATTGGTTAATAGCTTGCAGAGATATTCTTCATATATATATATGTATATATATATACACACACACATATATATGTATATATATACACACATATATATGTGGGCTAGAGGTTTACCTTAGAGGGACAGTGTATATATTTGCATATATATATATATATATATATATAATGCATTTATGATTGTTTGCTTGCTTGCTTGCTTGTTTTTTTTTTTTTTTGGTATTGGAGCTTGAACCCAGGGGCAGTCTACCTCTGAGCTGCATCCCCAGCAGTTATTATTTTTTGTTTTTGAAACAGGGTCTCATTAGGTTGCTGAGAGCATTGCCAAGTTGCTTAGGCTGATCTCAAACCTGCTATCCTTCTGCCTCACCTTCCCAAGTACTGGGATTACAGACATGCGCCACCAGGCCTGGCTTGTTTTATATCTTGAAACAGGATCTTGCTTAGTTTATAAATGATATGTATACAAATATATGCACTGTACCTTTGGGGTTTATACCTGTCTCAGCCTCCCAAGTACTGAGATTATAGGTATGCGCCACCATGCCCAGCTCTTTTTTTTTTTTTTTTTTTTGATGGTACTGGGGTTCCTGGAAACCCTTCTACCTCCGGGCTACACTCCCAGATCTAATGTGCGCGGCGTGTGTGTGTGTGTGTGTGTGTGTGTGTGTGTGTGTGTGTGTGTATTTGAAACAGGGTCTCTTAAACCAGCACAGCTGGCTTCGAACCTGTGCGATTCTGTGCGCCTCTGCCTCCCAAGCGCGGGGATTGCAAGTGTGCGCCGCAATGCCCAGCTATTTTAACGTTTCTTATAAAGCAAGTCTATTGGCAAATATTTCTTCAGTGTTTGTCTGAGAAAATCTTTATTTTTTCTTCACTTTTGAAGAATAATTTCCCATGTTACAGAATTCTAGTATAGTGTTTTTTTCCTCTCTTAACATTTTAAATATTTCATTCTACCTTCTGACTTCTGCATGATTTCTGAGAAAAGTTGTATGTGCATCTTATTGTTTTTTTCTTTAGGCAGATGGTTAGGTATTTTTCCCTCTCTGGCTTTTTTCAGGACTTATCTATATTTATATATATTTATATATATTTATCTATATTTATATTTCATGGTGCTGGAAACTGAACCAGGGCCTTGCACAGGTGAATTGATCACTCTGTTAACTGAGCGACATCTCCCCACGTTTGATTTTCTATAGTTTGAAGATTATATGCCTCTATGTAAGGCTTCTTGGCTTTTATCCTGCTCTGTGTTTTCTGAGCTTCCTGAATCTTTCCTTTGGTATCTGACATTAATTCAGGAAGTTCTCCGTCATTATTAAATTCAAATATTTCTTCTTTACCTCCTCCCCTTCCCCTCTCTTCTGATATTCCAGGCTGTGTGTAGTTGTCCCACAGTCCTTTGTTCCTTTGGCTATTCTGTTCTGTTTACATTTTTGTTTATTTGTGTTCTCTTTGCTTTCAGTTTCAGTGGTTCCTACTGTGATATCCTCATGCTCAGTTTCGTTTTCATTTCCGCTGTGACCATCTGCTACTCATCGTCATTTCTGTTATAGACCTGTTCTTGGTACACAGGTAATGGGACTCTAGCATTTCTTATTGGTCCTTAGAATTGCTGTCTAACTGCTTCAAACGTCCTTCTTTTCTTGTGTACTTTCTTCTCTGTCAGAACCCTCAGCGTGTCAATCACAGTTGTCTTAATTCCTAGTCTGACACCCTAACACCTTCCCATTACTGAGTCTGTCTCTGATGCTCGCTCTGTCTCTTCAGACTGTCAGTTTTTGTTTTTGTTTTGCCTTTTAGCATACCTTAACTTTTTCTTGATAGCCAGGCATAAAAGCTGCTTGAAAGCTGTGAGTAATGTGGTGGTCAAGGGTAGAGGACATGGACTGTTTTCGATTTCTGTGATTAGATTCACTCAGTCTTAGTGAACCCGTGCCTCTAGACCATGAGCCTCACACATGTGTCTCATTTTTGTTCCTTCCTTCTCAGGTGGACAGGTTTGCTAGAGTAGGCTGGGGTTGAGTATTTCTCTTTTCCCAGGTCATTTAGGCCTTGATAAACCCTAGCAGTTAGGCTTTACTTAGGTTTCTCTTGAACAGAGAACTGCAATAATGTGTTTCGCAGTGGTCCCTATTCTTCTCCTACTAGAGGCATAACCTGATTTTTTTCTCTGACAGGTATTGTGAGAACTGGATTGAGCACCTGCACAGGGGACTTTTATGACTTGGTCTTGGATTTGTCCACATCTAGCCTTCAGCAATTCAGGAGTTACAGTATAGATTTTCCTACCACAGCACTGTTTCCCATGGAAGCTTCTGCTCTGGCTTGTTGTAATCCTTGTTTATCTTTCTCTCCAATTTAGGGGCCATCAACATGCCATATGACATCACTTTTCTTAAGGATTTTAGAAGAATAGAAGAGTTGCTGATTTTCAGTTTGTTAGCTTTTCTTGTTAGGATAGAGTCAAAGCTCCTTATGTGTGGAATCAGAAACCAGAAATTCCATTGCTTTATAAGTTTTAGAAAATATAAAAGTAGACAAAGCAAGAAAATATTAACTATATTAACAACAAAGGTGGTAGACAAATTTTAATATTTTACTGTTTAAAGAGCTCTAGAAACCTTATTATAAAAAGAAAGAAACTAAAAGCCGGGTGTGGTGGTGCATGCTTGTAATCCTAGTATTTGGGAGGCTGAGACAGGAGGATCACAGTTCAAGGACAGCCTCAGCTACTTAGTGAGGCCCTCTGCAACAGGGCTGGGGGTGTAGCTTAGAGGTAGCATGCCTCTGGGTTCTACCCCCAGCACTGAAAAAAAAAAGAAAAGAAAAGAAAAAAAAAAAGAAAAAGAAACTAAGATCCAAATAGACGAATGAACAAAGAGTATTGATCAGTTTTACAAAAGAAAAATACAGATGTATGATAAACATGAAAATATACTCATAGGGGTTATGAGTTATAAAATAAATGCAAAGTAAATCAATGAGACAGTTTTTTCCTTACAGCTAAGCAAAGATTTAAAAATATGTAATGGTGCTGTTGTGGGTATGGTGAATGAGATTAGCATTGTTATACACTGTAGGAAATAAGTTATAATTTCTTTAGGGAAACTATTTGGTGACATATGTAAAATCTTAAAAATGTTCAAGTACTTCATATAAGTTTTTTTTTCCCCAGGAATCTGTCCTAAGAAAAAGAAATGCTAAAAATACTTTGAACATAAAGATGTTCACTGCAGTATAATTTCTAAGATTGACAAAGCTGAAGTGATGTACATGTTCAATAATAGGAAACAATTATATGAATTTGTGGCATAGTGATAATATAGAATGATAAGAGGTTTCTAAAATTTAGGTTTATAAAGTGATATAAAATAAAACTTAAATAAGATTTTATAAATAGTATATTAACTATTTTAAAAGGCTAGAAAAATATGTAAAAATGTTAACCATAGTTTTAGTTAGTTGGTGAGGTTTTAACTAACTGTTTTTTTTACTTCTCCATATATTTATACTTTTCTACTGTGAGTTTGTTATTACAGTTGGGAAAACATATAACATTATAAAATAAAACATGATCACCCTCATAGAATTGATTCTAGAAGATGAAATCTAGGTGTGTATGAAACTAGAGGAAGAAAGACGAGTTCAGAGGCTTTAGCAGTGGCCTGCTCACAGTTGATAAGGCTTGAATTTAAGAGGAGGTGGCAGTGGTGATGGGAAGAAAGGTCCAGATTCTGGAGAGGTTGAACAGTTAGAGCCAATTTGGCGTTCTGCATTCTGGGATTAAGAGGCTTGAGAGATAGTGGTTTGACTAAATGAGATGAAAAAACCAAGGGAAGGAATAGCTAAGGGCTAAATATGAGGCCAGTTTGATTATGTTGGGCTTATGTATGATGCAGTGAGAATGAATAGGGGACACTTGGGTGCTTAATCTGGAACTCAGGTTTGTAAAGATTTGGGAGTCATGATTAGCATACATGTTTGAGTCCTAGGTGTGAAAGACATAAGTCTTTGGGTACCAGTTCCTTTATAAGCAAACCAATGATTTATATTTCTTTTAGTACATCTAATGAAAACATTTAAAACTCTGTTAAGCCGGGCGTGGTGGTGCACGCTTGTAATCCCCGCGCTTGGGAGGCAGAGACAGGAGAATCGCGCAGGTTCAAAGCCAGCCACGCGCGCTGGCTTAGGAGACCCTGTTTCCAAATAAAAATGTAAAAATAGGTCTGGGAGTGTAGCCCGGAGGTAGAAGGGCTTCCAGGAACCCCAGTACCACCAAAAAAAAAAAAAAAAAAAAAAAAAAAACCTCTGTTAATTTAGTTTCTTGTTTAAGATTAAAGGACTGCAGAGCTGTCCATGGTGGCTCATGACTGTTATTCTAGTACTTGGGAGGCTGAGGCAGGACGATCACAGGTTCAAGGACAGCCTCAGCAAGTAGTGAAACTCTTTCAAAATAAAAATAAAATAGAGCTAGAGATGTAGCTTGGAGGTAGAATGCCCCTGGGTTGAATTCCCAGTAATACACACACACACACACACACACACACACACACACACACACACTCAAACAAATAAAAAATGCTGCATAAAATAGTTTAAGTAAATCTTTTAGTTGCTTTCTTTAAGAGATACAAGAGAAAGATCTGATACAAACCATCAATTTTGTAGTAGACTCAACATTAGGGTCACCTTCCAGTTTGGACCCTTTGAGACTTTTTACTTTAATACTTTAACTGTATTTTTATGTATACCTAGAATTCTCTCTGAGAAGGTTGAGGTTTTCTATTTGGATTTTTTTTAGAGGAAAGTTAGATTTTATTCCTAATTTTTATCAATGTTTATGAGATATAGCTAACAGTTTTAAAATGTTGATTCTATTTACGTTTGTGCTACCAAACTTCCATCCGACCATCTCAGTTGGTTATTTTAGCTGATATGTTTTCCAATTAAGTCTTTGTGGTTGAGAGAGCTCCCTGTTGCATGTCTACTTTAGCATTTAATTGCTCCATGAATTCCAAATTAAATTCTGTAGTATTCCACTTTGGTCTGCTGATGAAGCAAAGATCTTTTCAGCATGGCCCAAGAAATGCTGTGCTTGTGACAGTTCATAGGACTAGCACCACAATTTTGAAAAAGTTAGAACTGTTTGACTTCCAGATAGACTTTTTATCATTTGAAAATAAAGCTTAAAATGTTACCACAGTGCTAAAATGAGAAAATGCCGAACACATAGTAGGCTTTTAATGTTTGTGGAATAAATAAAGCAAAATTTTTGTTGTTGATATAATAGTATACAGAATTATTTTGTTTCATAAAGAATAAAGTCTTGGGGAGTTTTTAGGTAGAATTTGAATGAAAAGTACCAATTCTGTATTAGGCACAGTATAAGGTATTCTTGTGCTGGGGTGACAAGTTTGATTATGAAATTTCTAAAGTGTCTTCAGACTCTATACATCATCTCATGATGATTTTGTTTCTTGCGTTAGTAGAGAAAATGGGTATTTATATAAATAATTGGTTGTTCTTTACACTGTAAAATAATTCATGTATCCATGAGATAGCATGATCTAATAACTTTTAAGGCCAATGTAATATAAACACATTCTGAGAATGCCAGAATTCTAGTTGTCTGTCACTTTATTTCCTGGTGTCTTGATTCAGTAGTACTCAGAACAGAATTTAAGAGTTCTGATACATAAGGACATAAACAGGACTTCAGGGAAGATGGCGACGGAGAAAAGCGGGACTTACGAGCCCCGATAACAACCAATCTCTATTACCACAAAATCAACGCCTTTCATAGCAAGAAAACACCATTAGCAGAGAAAAAAAAGATGTAATTACCAGGGACAGAGAAAAAGATGGCTGGAAAAACGAGACACCAGAAAGAAACCAGACCGCAGTGCTGCAGCCTGAGCCGTGGTGCGGAGTGGTGGGCGCCATCTTCCCTTTCTGCACCAGGCCCCAGAGAGGAGAGGAACTCAGAACGGAGCTCAGAGCCACAGAGGAGATACACCCACCTCACGCCTGAGGACGCGGCAGCATCGCCTTACTGCCCGCGGCAGCAGTGAATTCACCTGGTGGTTCTAGACCAATGCACTCAACAGCCCACCAGGCTCCAGAGAGGAGCGGTGGACAGCGAGCCGAGGTGAGCTGCTGCGGAACAGGCGGGAGGAATTTGGCAGATTTTTCGGCGCAGGGAGCATCTAAAGCTCCCAGTGGCTGGGCTCAGCACACACTGCAGGGACTCAGAGCAGAGCTCAAAACCAGAGAAGAAATTGCCAGCCTCACGGCCGAGGGCGTGGCAGCAGCGCCATATTGCCACCGGAGGCAGCAGCAGCGAATTCACCGAGTCCACTATAGCTCCATCAGTGCACTCAACAACAGTGAGTCAAATTGAGGGCCCTGGAGGAGAAATCCCAGTACTATACTACCAGGAACTTGACCCAGTGGGGGAGTGGCAGTGGCAGAGATATCACACTATAGGAGAACGTGCAACCTGGCATTCCCATGGTCTAAAGCAGCCTCTATTGACTCACTGGGTCTGAGACTCTGCGATACCACCTAGTAAAGGAGTAGTGGGGACTGAGATACCACAGATTCGAGATCCAGAGCACCTTAAGTGAAGTTTTAGTGAACCAAGGGAAGAACCCAGAGAAGGCACAAACTTTCAAAATCATGGGAAAGAGGATTAACAATGGAGCAATGAATGCCCACAACCCCACAACATCAGAACCTGATAAAACAGAAATTCAGAGATTTCTAGAAGATCAAATCAGGAAAATAACGGTAGAAATAATAGAGGTGCTTCAAAAAGAATTCAGAGAGAGCCAAAAAGAGATAAAGGATGCAATTAATGAAGTAAAGGCCTCAATTCAAAGCACAAACAACCGATTAGACCACATGGAGAATAGAATCTCGCTCTTAGAAGATGATCACTCCAAAAATGAACGCATAGTGTCTAATTTAGAAAAAAAATCCGACAGCAGGAATCTGACATTGAAGAAATATGGGCCCATTTTAAGAGAGCTAACCTAAGAATAATTGGAATAGAAGAGGGAAAAGAAGGTGAAACCAAAGGGATCAACAATCTCTTCAAGGAAGTAATAGCAGAAAATTTTCCAAACATAGAGCAAGAGGTCGATACACAGGTCCAGGAAACTTATAGAATTCCTTTTAGACAGGATCAGAGAAAAGGATCCCCACGCCACATAATTGTCAAAATGACCAATGTGGAAGCCAAGCAGAGAATCTTAAAGGCAACAAAACCAAAAGGCCACGTGACATTCAGAGGCAAACCAATTAGAATCACTCCAGACTTCCCAAATTAAGTCATGAGAGCCAGAAGGGCTTGGAGTAACATATTCCAAACTCTGAAAGAAAACAACTTCCAGCCAAAAATTTCCTACCCAGCAAAACTTTCTATCAAATTAGATGGAGAAATAAGAAGCTTCCATGACAAACAGAAACTGAAGGAATTTATGTCTTCAAAACCAGTGCTAGAGAAAATACTCAAAGAGATTAACTACAAAGAAGAAATAGGTAACACACACCAGAACCAGAGAAACAAGATTTTCCATCCAACAGACAACTAAGATTGGTTTTCTGTGGAGAGTCACTATTTATGTTAGTCTTTTACCTATCTCTAAATTGTATTGTTTGCTTTTATTGTTGCTAATTTTTAGGATTTCTAGTTGGAATATTAATATACCTTCAGATAAAGCATTTGGAAATATTTTATCCCATTCTATCAGTAACTTTTAACTCTGTTTACATTGTTTTTGGATATACAATATTTTTTTTAAGTTTTAAGGAGTTTGTTTACCCTTCTGTTGCCTGTGCCATTGAAATCATATCCAAGAAATCACTGCCAATTTCAATGTTGTGAGGTTTTATGACCCAGATTTTCTTCTAAAAGTTTATAGTCTTAAGATTTATATTTAGGTCTTTTATCTATTTTTAATTAATGTTTGTATATGGTGTTAGGTAAGGGTCTAATTTTATTCTTTTTCATGTAATTAATATTTTTCAACAATATTTAGTTAAAAGATTATTATTTCTTTCACCAAATGTTCGCAGAAACCTTGTCAAAAATAACTTGACAATATATGGAAGAATTCATCTCTAGGCTTTTATTTAACTCAAGTGGTTTATATATCTGCCTTTATAACAGCACTACACTGTTTCAATTATTGTAGCTTTATATGGTTTGAAATCAGAAAATATACATCTTCTAGCTCTGTTCTTTTTCGAGAACAATAAATAAATAAAAAAATAAAATAAAATGCAGTTTGGGGTGTAGCTCTGAGGTAGTATGTCCCTGTGTTTAATCCAAGTACCAAAAATAATATAAAATAAAATGGAGGAGTCTATAAAAAATAAGGACATAAACAGAATCAGGCATTAGATTATGAGACTCTAGAAGGGTATGTGCCACAAGCAGTGACCTACCATTAAGTAAGTACTCACGACCTGGTTATATGGATGCTAGGGCATGACATCTCAACAGACAAAATAATAAGAGCATGGTATGGTTGCATTGATTATTACAGATAATAAGATAACAGATAATCCAGAGAACTCCATTAAAATAAATTTCAAATCTATTAGGTCTTAAGAATTACTAAGTGGAAGGGTTTAGGTCTGTGTGAGATAGGTAAACTTTGTTGTGATGGTTGTTTATCAAAATACTCAATTCTGTTCATGAAAAGCCTGGCATGGTAGTGCACACTTGTAATCCCAAGTACTTGGGAGGCTGAGACAGGAGGATCATGATTCACTGACAACCTCAGCTACTTAGTGAGGCCTTCTCCAATTTAGTGAGACTGTGTTTCAAAAGAAAGAATAAAAAAAAAATAGGGTTGAGAATGTAGCTCAGAGGTAGAATGCCCCTAGTTTCCATTCCCAATACTGAAAAAAAAATTCATATGAAGAATTCTGCTCCTGGCAATGAGACAACTAGATAGCATGAGTAATATTTACTAGAAAATGACTAAAAACCTAGGTAAAATATGAAAATAAAGTTTAAGTGTACTCCTGAAATGACACTGATAGAATCTGAAGCAAAAAATTAATAAGTAATAATTGAAAGTAGGTAGTTTGGAAGATATATATTTCTCATAGCTTTCCCATTGAGGGTTTCTACTGAATCCATGGTTTGCTGCTTGTGTCTCTGCAAGGATTTGCAGGAAAATCTAGCACTTCTCTCAAGGTGGACGGCCTAGTATAATCTCCTGTTACTTAAAGCTGAGATTCCAGAGTTGTATTATCAGTGTAATGATTAAATTTTAACATGAGTACTAGTCTCTGTAATATGCTCTTTGACAAAATGAGAAGTATGCATGAAACAGTAAGTGCTACATGACAAAGGACAAAGAATTCAAGAAAAAGCACTGTGCTATTATTTGAGTTGTAAACTGAAGTAGCCTCCTTTTCTTGGAATACTATTTTTACCTAAAAAAATGATTAAAATTTGGGCAAATAATAAGTACCTATAATCCCAGTACTTTCGAGACAGAGACAGGAGGACTACAAGTTCAAGATCTGTGTGTGCCCTGTTTTCAATCCCCAGTACTTGCTCACCCCCCACAACGTGACTAACTGACACGGTGGTTATTCAGTTTTGGATTTTTTGAAACTGAACAAAGTAAACTTTCCTCTTAAAAGCAGATGACATGATCCTTTACCTGGAAGACCCAAAGAACTCAACCAAAAGACTTCTGGAGCTGATCGACAAATTCGGCAAAGTCGCAGGTTACAAAATCAACCTAAAGAAATCAGTGGCCTTTCTTTATGCCAACAACGAATCCACAATGAAGGAAACAAAAACAACAATTCCATTCACTATAACCTCAAAACCAATAAAATACCTAGGAATAAACCTAACCCAAGATGTAAAAGACCTCTACAACAAAAACTATAAAACATTAAAGAAAGAAATAGAAGAAGACCTTGGAAGATGGAAAGATCTCCCGTGCTCATGGATAGGCAGAATAAATATCATCAAAATGGCCATTCTGCCAAAACTGATCTATAGGTTCAATGCAATTCCCATTAAAATACCAGTGACATTCTTCAGAGACCTAGAAAAATCAATCATGAACTTCATATGGAGAAAGAAAAGACCTAGAATAGCCAAAGCAATTCTCAATAACAAGAAACACGCAGGAGGCATTACAATCCCAGACTTCAAACTATACTATAGAGCAATAGTAGTAAAAACAGCATGGTACTGGCACAAAAACAGATATACTGACCAGTGGATTAGAATAGAAGATACAGAAACAAACCCACACATCTTTAGTCAATTAATCTTTGACAAAGGGGCCAAACACATACGCTGGAGAAAAGACAGCCTTTTCAACAAGTGGTGCTGGGAGAACTGGCTAGCCATTTGTAAAAAGATGAATCTAAACCCCTATATCTCACCTAACACAGGAATCAACTCAAGATGGATCAAAGACTTAGAAATTAGACCTGAGACGGTGAAGTTAGTAGAGGAGAACATAGGTTCAACACTACAACATATTGGCACAGGCAGTAACTTTCTCAACAAAACCTCCAAAGCTCAGGAAATTAAAGCAAGAATAAACAAGTGGGATAACATTAAACTAAAAAGTTTCTTCTCCTCAAAGGAAACTATCAATAACCTAAAGAGGAAGCCTACAGAATGGGAAAGGATCTTTACCAGCCACCATTCTGATAGGGGGCTAATATCCAGAGTATACAAAGAGCTCAAAAGGCTCTACACCAACAAAACAAACAACCCAATCAAGAAATGGGCAAATGAACTAAATAGACACTTCACAAAAGAAGAGATACAAAGGGCTAATAGATACATGAAAAGATGTTCTTCATCACTGGCCATCAGGGAGATGCAAATCAAAACTACACTGAGATTCCATCTAACCCCAGTGAGAGTAGCAAGCATAAAGAAATCAAACAACAACAAATGCTGGCGAGGATGTGGGGAAAGAGGAACTCTTTTACACTGTTGGTGGGAGTGCAAACTAGTTCAGCCACTATGGAGATCTGTGTGGAGATTCCTAAGAAAAGTGGGAATAGATCTACCATATGATCCAGCTATACCACTCCTGGGTATCTTTCCAAAAGGGTTGAATTCAGAGAAATACAGCAACATATGCATACCTATGTTCATAGCAGCACAATTTGTAATAGCCAAAATATGGATCCAACCCTGTCTCTGCAAGGATTTGCAGGAAAATCTAGCACTTCTCTCAAGGTGGACGGCCTAGTATAATCTCCTGTTACTTAAAGCTGAGATTCCAGAGTTGTATTATCAGTGTAATGATTAAATTTTAACATGAGTACTAGTCTCTGTAATATGCTCTTTGACAAAATGAGAAGTATGCATGAAACAGTAAGTGCTACATGACAAAGGACAAAGAATTCAAGAAAAAGCACTGTGCTATTATTTGAGTTGTAAACTGAAGTAGCCTCCTTTTCTTGGAATACTATTTTTACCTAAAAAAATGATTAAAATTTGGGCAAATAATAAGTACCTATAATCCCAGTACTTTCGAGACAGAGACAGGAGGACTACAAGTTCAAGATCTGTGTGTGCCCTGTTTTCAATCCCCAGTACTTGCTCACCCCCCACAACGTGACTAACTGACACGGTGGTTATTCAGTTTTGGATTTTTTGAAACTGAACAAAGTAAACTTTCCTCTTAAAAGCAAGCAACTGAAATTATGTGATGTCTCTGATAAAACTCAAGCTTCCAATGAAAAATTCAAAGTTTGAAAAACTGTACCTCCAATCTTTAGCTTGATAGTTTCCCAATGCTTAAAGATTTTCCTAATGGAATAGGTGTTGAGATAGAAAAAATACTTTTTTGGCATTGAATAATGAAATGTGCCAACATCTGCATAATTCAGAGGATTGATATTTTACAGATGAACAAAGTATAATGTTACAAAATCATACATGGGTAAAATATTCATTCAGTGTGCTAGAACAATAAATTTTAATTTAACAGAGTTTAAAAGTTCATTGGTAAGGTTTTAGAATTTCCATTTTCTTTCTTTCTTTCTTTCTTTCTTTCTTTCTTTCTTTCTTTCTTTCTTTCTTTCTTTCTTTCTTGGAACTGGGAATGGAACTTTCTTTCTTTCTTGGCACTGGGAATGGAACCCAGGGGCATTCTACTTCCAAGCTTTACCTCCAGCCCTTTCTATGTTTTATTTCTTGAAATGGGGTCTTGATAAGTTGTTGAGGATCTCACTAACTTGCTAAGGCTGGCTCCAAACCTACAGAGTCATCCTGCCTTGGCCTCCCAAGTACTGGGATTATAGGCATGTGCCTCCATGCCTGACTACCACTAACCTTAAAGAAACTTGTGGAGTTTTGATAATAGTACCAGATAGGAGGACCCAAAATTATCTGAAAAGGTCTTAAAATATTTCTTTTTTGCAACTACATATCTGTGTGAGGCCTTATTTTTTTCTATATACTTCAACCAAAGTAATTCATGACACTGATAGAATATGGGAGCAACCTGTTGAACTAGATATTAGGGAAAGGCAGAGCACTTGCTTGGCATGCATGAGACCCTCGCTGAGTCATGAATTTTCCCTTAGCCCCCAAAAAGGACAGGCACTGAAGAATTTTAGAGACATAGACATTGAATGAATTTAAAAAATTTAAAACAGAACTCTTCTCATTATAGAAAATGTATTTATTCTTCATAAAAACATCTTAATAGCCAGGTGTGGTGGCATGCATGTAATCCCAATACTTGAGACTCTGGCACAGGATCATCGCAGGCTTGAAGCCACTGTGCAGTAGTCATAGCAAGATACTGTTTAAAATGGAGCTGAGATGTAGCCCAGAGGTAGAGCACCTCTGGGTTCAGTACCCAGTGCCATCAAACAAACATGGTAACAAATGAGTTTATTATATTTTAAAATGAATTATTTTCTAAAATTCTCACATATTTAATTTTTAAAATTTAAAATTTAATTTTTAAATTTTAATGGATTAAATATTAACTATTTTCTATATAAGCAAAAGCTCTTTGGAGTTTTCAAAGCATGTAAAGGGGTCTTGATTTGATAACACTTGAGGACTTTGTTTTAAACTATGCAGGTAAAAGCCAGTGATTATCAGATTGCATTTCAGGTTTTTTTGTTTGTTTTTTGTTTTGCAATATGCTATTTACAGAGACATTTGTACAATAGGAAGAAGTTAAGTCTCAGAAGGAGAGAGAAGAGCCTCTAGAGAAATCTGTAATTTCTGGTTGGAAGGCAGTCTGTTTATAGAGTTGAGTCATAAATTTCCTAGTTTCAGATAAGGCTCCTTTGTTCATAACTCTTTAAATTTTATAATGCCTTCAGCATATAGCTGATGCTGCTCACCACATTTGCGTTCTTTTCCCCATTTATTTTATTTTATTTGTGGTACTGGGGTTCCTGGAAGCCCTTCTACCTCCGGGCTACACTCCCAGACCTATTTTGTAATTTTTATTTATTTGGAAACAGGGTCTCTTAAGCCAGCGCACTGACTACGAACCTGCGCGATCCTCCTGTCTCTGCCTCCCAGGCGCGGGGATTACAAGCATGCGCCACCATGCCCGGCTCTTTTCCATTTAAAACTAATGAAGGAGCTGGGCGTGGTGGCGCACGCTTGTAATCCCAGCATTCGGGAGGTTGAGACCAGGGGATCGCAGTTTGCGGACAGCCTTAGCTACTTAGGCCCTCCGCAACTTAGTGAGACCTGTTTCAAAATAAAGAATATAAAATATGGTAGGGGGTGTAGGAGGTCAAATGCCCCTGGGTTCCATCCTCAGACCCGCAAAACAAAACAAAAAAACCCTAATGAAGATCCACTATTTCCCCCATTCCTCTCTACATACAGGCTTCCTTCTACCTTACTGCCTTGTGTGGCTCGGAGGAACCTCTACAAATGGAAATAGACTATATAGTTCTTGTCACTAAAATCACTCCACTTTTAGAGAAGCCCACATTCCTGTTTCTCCTATGCATTCATTCATTCATTCATTCATTCATTCATGAGGATTGAACTTAGGGGCATTCTACCTCCCAGTTACACCCCCAGCCCTATTTTTTAATTCTTTATTTTGAAACAGGGTCTCACTAAGTTGCAGAGGGTCTTATTAAGTATGGAGGCTGGCTGCAAACCTGCGATCCTCCTCTCTCAGCCTCCTGAGTCCTGGGATTACAAGCATGCATGAGAGGGAGGTACTTAAAGGAATGTGAAAAGAAATTTTGAACACACAAAAAAAATGATGTAAAGGTAACTCACAATGTTTTGATAATTTTATAGAATTATGGTTGCCAGGCGTCATGGTGCATGCTTATAATCCCAACATTTGGGAGGCTTAGACAGGAGCATCTTGGTTTGAAGACAGCCTCAGCTACTAAGTGAGGCACTTTGCAACTCAGTGAGATCAGCTACTTAGACATTTTGCAACTCAGTGAGACCCTGTTTCAAAATAAAGGGAAAAAAAATAGGGTTGGGGGTGTAACTTGGAGGTAGAATGCTCCTGGTTTCCATTCCCAGAACCCCACAAAAAAAGAACTATGGTTTATTCATTCAGCCAACAAATATTCATTGAACTTATAATATGGTAGAGAGACAAATAAAATTTGCATATTTGATAATATGAGCTAAGAAGGGGAAAAGAAGTAAAGAAGGGCAAGATAAAAGATATCTCCTGGGAGAGTATTTGAAAGTTTAGGTGGGATGGTCTGAGAAGACCTCTCTAGAAAGTGAGTATTGAGAAAAGATTCTATGAAGCAAGAGAGCTAGCCATAAACCATCTGAGAAGAAAATTCCTGGCAAGAGAAATAGAAAGTGCAGGGCCCTAAGGAAGATGCCTACTTGGTACTGGAGAAAGAGTGAAGATACCAGAATAGTGGAGCAGAGAACACAATACAGAACACATCATAGGAAATAAAACCGGGGAGCAAAATCAGGGCAGCCTGATCATACAGAGTTTTTGGTCCTGCTAAGTGCTTTGGCTTTTACTCTGGGACTGTGGGACGCTTTTGAGGAAATGAGTACAATGATCTGCCTTTAAAAGGATCATTGTAGATGTTATGTTGGGAATAATTGCAGGGCAAAGACAGGGAAGGACAGGGACAGCATGATCAGTTTTAAGTTACATCACATTAATCTAGTTGAACAAAATGATGGTTTAGTCACAGAAATCAAGAAAGTGCTAAAAAATTATGTGAGTGATTATATGTGTTCAGGAGGAATGGTAGTACATTGAAAAATGGGTTTATCACTTGTAATTTTGCCAAGTACTGGATTACAGATGTGCTTGCCTAGCATGTGTGAGCCCCTGGGTTCTATACTAGCACTGCAGAGAGAGACAGAGACAGAGACAGAGACAGAGACAGAGACACTAAAGAAAAGAGAGATGTGGTGGCACACACTTGTAATCCCAGTACTTGGGAGGCTGAGACAAGAGGAGTGCAGGTTTGAGGACAGCCTCCCCAAGTAGTAAGACTCGCATTAACCTAGTGAGATTTTGTTACCAAGTAAAAATAAAATAGGGCTAGAGGTGTAGCTTGGAGGTAGAATGTCCCTGGGTTGAATTCCCAGTCTCACACACACACACACACACACACACACACACACACACACACACGAAAAGATAGTACCTACTGCATTATGGCCTAGTTGGATATTTCTTGGGACTGTAGGGATGCTTTAATTTTAGGAAATTATTTATTTGCCACATATTAAGATTACAAATTTTAAGAGCTTAATTTGTACCAAAAGATACAGGGGGAAAAAAAAAAAGGCGTGGTGGTGCATGCTTGTAATTCCAGCATTCCGGAGGCTGAGACAGGAGGACTGCAGTTTGTAAGCAACCTCAGCTACTTAGTGAAGCCCTCCTAACTTAGTGAGACCCTGTTTCAAAATAAAGAATAAAAAATAGGGTAGGGGGTGTAGCTTGGAGGTCAAATGTACCTGGGTTCCACCCCCAGACCCGCAAAAATAAATAAATAAATAAATAAATAAATAAATAAATAAATAAATTTGTGTAAGAACTTCCATAGGGAAAGTCTGATTACTTGGGTCAGAATCATCAGGTAGAAGTGGTATACATGTGTATCTATATATTCATGCACACATAAAGAGTTGGGGCTGTTACTTATTAGAAATCAACAGATTCCTGGGTCCCTCTCCAGGTCTGCTAATTTAGAATCCGTGGAAGTGGGATCCAGGTGTATCAGCATTTTAAATAACATGCCCTCATTTTGTTCATTTTTGCTTTTAAATAAACACTGAAGTTTAAGAACCTCTGCTTAAGTGGTAGAGCTAATTGTGTTTAGAATTTAATTTATTGTCCTCAATTTAATTTATTACCTGTTTTTCAAAGACTTCGATTTACCAAATATTTAGGAAATCTTATCATAAACCTGAGTTCAGCAGAAAAGCTTTTCCATATAATTTTTGTTCTAAAAAATGAAATTGACAGAATGTTAATTATCAAAAACCTAGATTTTATAGGAACCATCCTTAAACTGAGCTTTTAAAATTGTGTTCATTTCCAAGTTATCTCAATTTTTATAGTTTGATTATTTTGTTATAAAATTAAATAATTGTACTAAGGGATCAGTGTCATACTTTCTGAAACAGATTTAACAAAAACTGAAAATGATGTGTGACAGTTTGTATGTCATGCTTTCAAAACAGAGGCTTTAAATCCTATATCATATGTAGAAGTTGTTAGTTATTCTAAAGGTACAATAAGAGATTATTGTTCATATCAGTGTAATAAATTGATACTCCCTGATCATACTTTTTTATTTTGCACGTTGTCAGAAGCTTGGACCTTAATCTTATTCTTTGATTGGCAGTAGCGACCAGGGAAAGAACACTTGTATTGTTTGGAAAGAGTCACATCTGTTCAACTTGATTCAGTTGAGGGTATTTGCATATTCTTAAGTATTTCTTCTGAGAGGGCTTAAATCCTTCTCAAGTGCTTGATGCATTTTTGAAATTCATTCATAAGGTATCTACATGCACTAATAGTTCTGTATAATATTGCTGTGCATAATCTGACAGATAAGACCACATTTTAAACCAAAGTATTCTTTAGGGAGACTCTATTACATTTCTACTTATTCTGCTGGACTTTTTAAAAAAGAAGGCTGGCTTAATGTTTTGATTAGATTAGTATATCCTTATTTTAGGTAAATTGGTCAATTATAGGATAAAAATCTTTATTAAATCATCAGATACTAATGGTAACTCTTCTTGCCATGGTTAGAAAGTTTTTGTTGTTGTTATTTTGTTTTGAATGGAACAGTATCTCAGTTGCAAAGAGCCTTGCTAACTTACTGATCTTAACTTAATCCTCCTGTCTCAGCCTCCCAAGTACTGGGATTACAGGTATGTGCCATCATGCCCAGCTGATTGGAAAGTTTTATAGAAAATAATTGTAGAATTTAACCCAGGGTAGTGGCACATACCTATAATCCCCATAGACAGGAGAACTGCAGGTCAGCCTCAGCAACTTTGTGAGACCCTGTTTCAAAATAAAAGATAAAAAGGGCTGAAGGTAAAATGTTCTTGTGTTCAATTCCCAATACCCCTGCCCTCCTCCCAAAAGAGTGTTTAAAAAAATTGAATGGGCCGGGAGTGGTGGCGCACGCTTGCAATCCCCGTGCTTGGGAGACAGAGACAGGAGGATCGCACAGGTTTGAAGCCAGTCGCATTGGCTTAAGAGACCCTGTTTCCAAAAATAAAAAAGCATAAAATAGGTCTAGGAGTGTAGCCCAGAGGGAGAAGGGCTTCCAGGAACCCCAGTACCACCCCCCAAAAAAAAAAAAATTGAATGGATTTGTTTAGCTCTTTATATTTTATAGGGAAGGTTATTAAGGCACAAGTGCCCTGACTTGCCCAAGGTCACACAGCTTGGAAATTAAGCCCTGAATATTGCTCTTAACCTCAAGATCAATGAGCCATAAGGAATAATGATATATGGACTCTGATTTATATTACTTCAAATTATCCTACATGTAAAATTCTCCTTCCCTTTAGATTATGACCCATTCATCAGCATATCTTTCTAGAATTTACAGAGCATATAGTGTGTACTTAATGCCTAGTCATCCTTTTGCTGTCCTGTTCTTGTAATCCTCCTATACTCTTATTCCACAAAGGATAATTAGGAAGCATGATAGCTTACTAATGAAATATTAAACAGTTTTGGCAGCAAACATTACATTTTGTGTTTCACTTCTGATGAATTGGCAATAGCTATGTTGAGAAGAATTTTGAGATCCTCTAGAGTTAGTTGGCAGTGCTGACATGGAGATAGGATCAGAGAAGCTGTTTCTTTCTTTATATATGTGATCTTTGGGAAGGAAGAGAGAATTGTGAACTTAAATGATTAGAAAAGGCCTTGGGAAAGAGAGAAAGCTCACCTGAGAAGATGAAGTTGTTTCACAGTAGACTTCAGTTGACCTAAAGTCCACATGCAAATATTGCAACTTTACAGAGTTCTCTAGACCTTGCACTAAATTTAACTCATTAGGTCCTTCCCAGTCATCAGTAAATTTAATGCATTCAACTCAGGTTTGTAGCTCAGACTTCTAGAATAAAGCACCTTTGGTAGTATTAGTTGCTAGAGAAGGGATATATCCCTCATGTACTAGTTGAAATTTTTGTTTTTACATTAAGGGTTCAGTGGTACTTATACCATTGCCCAGTTTATATATAATCTCTTCATTAATCAAGGCTTCAAAAGGTTCCGGTGGTACCCAGTTCAGTGTTGCTTGATTAAGGCAGATTTCAACACAAAACAAGATAAACACTGCACCTTAACTTCAAATATGCAGATCCTTAGAATTATGCAGAGATGTCGATAATAATGGCAACAATAATAATAAATATAGAAAGAATTAAAAAAGAATAAAGCTCAAATTACAGTATAGGTAGAATTTAGATGCTGTACTGAGGATGAGGGGAAGAAGAATGCCATGCTGGCTGGGAGTTGTATAAAAATAAAGGAGAATTACCATTGGTTATGTTAAATATAATGAAAGAGGAAAAAAATAGTCCTGTGCTAGATCCTCTTCTCAGAAGAAACCTAAAGGCTTTTTGTCCTTGTTTTTATCCCTTGCTTTCCTTTCCTGAGATATTTAGGGCTATTCTAGTTTTTCCTTTTTACTGGCTGGACTATTTTTTTTTTCTAATTCTTACCTGCCTTACATAGATATAAAAGCTGTGATACAACCTCATTGGAATTTTTTTTTATGACTGTGTTTTAGGAACTCATTGGCAAAGGGTATTCAAAGTTGTTATTTGAATTTATTATTTGGCTATAACATAACTCCAGATTACATAAGTTTTTTTTTTTTTATCTTTTAGGAATCTCCTTCTGGTCGGAGGAAAGCTCTTGCTACTAGCAGCATCAATATGAAACAGTACGCGAGCCCTATGCCCACTCAGACTGATGTCAAGTTAAAATTCAAGCCACTGTCTAAAAAAGTTGTATCTGCCACTCTCCAGTTTTCATTATCTTGCATTTTCCTTCGGGAAGGAAAAGCCACGTAAGTTTCTCTCATCAAATAAGGTGCTTCCTTCACATTGTGTTTCAAGATATTATAGGTAAATAATTTTTGACTCAGGCTGGAGATATGTAACATACCAGTCATTCTTTGTTTCAGAGACTGATTTAAACTCATTATTTATATTCTTTTGAGTCCAAATAATGAACAATAATATAAAATAGCAATTTTCAAATTTTGAGGTAGATATTATACAGCATCACAAGTATTTGTATTCATTGTAGTCTGTACTCTGAAGTGCGGACAGTTCAATTTGAGAGAACTGAGATATAAGAGGCACACTAAATGGAAAGTTTAGGATAGGGATGGAAGACACTAAGGAAATTCTTGGCAGTTCATATTTCTTGGCTCGGTCTTCTAAACATTGCTTAGGAAAGCACAGAGAGAAATAATTTACTGTGCTCATTATCCTTTTCAAAAATCAGCTCAGTCAAGCGTGTTAGTGTGCCCCTGTATGATTCCTTGAGCACAGGAGTTCAAGACCTGCCTGAGCAATGAAGTAAGGCCCTATCTCAGAAAACAAAGCGTAAGCTGGGAATGGTGACGCACGCTTATAATCCCAGCACTTGAGAGGCTGAGACAGAAGGATCCCGGTTCGCAGACAGCCTCAGCTACTTAGTGAGGTCCTTTGCAACTCAGCGAGACCCTGTTTTAAAATAAAGAGAATAGCCCGGTGTGATGGCGCACACTTGTAATCCTGGCATTCGGGAGGCGGAGACTGGAGGATCGCAGTTTGCGGACAGCCTCAGCTACTTAGCCAAGCCTTTTGCAACTCAGTGAGACCCTGTTTCAAAAAATATAAAGACTAAAAATAGGGCTGGGGGTATAACTCAGAGGTAGAATGCTGCTTGGTTTTATCCCCAGTATGGGGGGGGGGGAGAAGCATAAAACAGTAATCAGTTCTTACACACTGAATAACCATTGCCCAAAGGTTTCTAGGCTCAGTTCTACTCTCTTGAAAGAGTAGTACTCTAACTTGTAGATTTCCAACGTCAGCTCAGGGAATGATGCTGCCTTTTTGGGGGCAATAGTAGCCTTATATGCAGTTGGGGGGCACTGAATAAAAATAAGGGGAGGTGAAAAGTACCCCAAGGGGTGCTGAGTAATTTTTTTTTCAAAAGAGGGAGTAATGAGCTCATAAATGTGGGACTCTATGCTCTAACTAGATAAAATAAGATGAGAGTACATACACCAAACGGGAAAAGTAACATTGACCCTGGTTATTTATTGCATACAGTCAGGTTGGGGTAAGTGCATGTTTTAGGTAAAATGAAAGAGTTAGTGCTTACTTGAAATAGATGATGAAAGCCTAGTGTGGTAGTTTACACTTGTAATTCCAGTACTTGAAAGGCTGAGATAAGAGGATTGCAGGTTGGAGGACAGCCTCAGCAAATAGTGAGATGCTCATCAACCTAGTGAGGCCCTGTTTTAAAATAAAAATTAAATAGGTTTGGGGTTGTAGCTCAGAGGTAGAATGCCCCTTAGTTTCAAAAAGATGATGCAGGGACAGGATAAATAGAAGCACTATGCCTAGCATTTTCCATTAAAGGTGGGGAGAGCAGTTATGAACATTTCAGTCCAATCTGAATCACAGTTCTGAACATATTTGACCTAATAGAACTTGGTTACTATTATTGGCCATGTCTACTTGGCTGATAAGGCTGGATTCTGTGCATCACTCAGAACTAGAGATTTGGCACTCAACTACATGGCAGCAAATGACTTGATAGATAACACAGGCCTCCTCTCAGGGAAGTTATGTTCTAAAAAAGTGAGTGTCATTACTGAGATAGTCCAGAATGGAAGCATCATAGTCTTTTATCTCAGGACCTTAAATTGTAGGTGTACATATTCAGGTATTTAAAATAAAGATCTTACCCTGAAGGTTAAGTCAAAATGAATGGAAATGAAACACAAGAAGAAAAGAGAAAAATGCAGAGAAGATCCTTTGAGGGTGGACTTCTTTCCACCAGGCAGAGGCAGTAAGTGAATCAGCACCGTGCACAGTGATCTGGGAGAGGAATGCAGCTAAACCAAATGCCTTGATTTGAAATGAGTAGGCAGTCTTTCTGAACTCCCTCTCTACCTCTTTCTTCCTTGCCTCCTTCCTTTCTTCAAAGAAAAATGTTCAGGGTTAAAATATGAGGAAATTAAAGTGGTAAAATTAAGCATGTTAACCTTTTAAAAATAATATTTTTAAAAATTATGTCTATTCTTTTCTCTTACTGTTAAGTAAGGAATTTGTAAGGCATTCATATGAGGTAAATAATTTTGTTTTTGTTCATATAGATTTTGTGTCACTAAGTTTATTTTAAAAGGGGGAAATGATTTGTTAACTCTTAGGAAATGCTAAGAATTTCAAAACTAGTTTACAAAGTCATACAATGTTTGGAAGATAAATAAATATTAACAAACATTTCTTTATAAAAACAAGAATTTAATTTGACTCTCTGAACTTGGAGAAAGTATACCAAATTGGAAATTAATTTGTTTATAACATGTTAGAGATATGTTTCATTTATTGTAGTTTAATTTTATATTTAATCCGAAAGTAGACTTTAATATAAACCTGACAAATTTGTGTTTGAAATACCTTAAGATTTTTTTTAAAAAGTTTATATTTTATCAAATATATGGTATTTAACTTACAGTCAGCCCAGGTCACTTTTTATCTTATAATGCCTTGTAAGGCAGACTTTGTTTTTAAGCTGAGTTTTTTATTATAGTAGTTCTTTAACTTTTGGAGGGTTGTGGGCTCTCTGAAAAAATCCATATTTAAGCAAGATTAAAATATGACTTAAATCTTGGATTTGCCACTTTCTCTTACCCATAAACCCCAAGGATTCATGGATTTTAAGAATTCCTATTCTAATTCCTTTTGAAACTTTCAGTATTTTAAAATCTAGATCTTATTTGATTTGCAAACTATCCTACTATTTTATGAAACATATTTTTGTTTCCAGACTTCATGCTCAGCAAATCATACCTGAAGCCCATGAAGAAAATTCAGTCTTCCATAGGTCTTCAGCATAGATTTAAAACGACTCCTAACCATTTAGTTCTTAAGCTTGTTTTAATAATTAAACATGCCATTTGAAAATTAATGAATATTTAGATTTTTCAATATTCTTATATAACTATTTAAAAGGACTTTAATATATATATTGATATTAAAAATTGTATAAAATTATATCCCTTCTCCAAAATGCTTAGGATGAATTTTTTTCAGATTTCAGAGTTTAGAAAATTTGCATAGACATTATGAGACATCTTGGGGATGGGTCCCAAATCTAAAACAAAATTCATTTATATTTTATACGTATATAATAGTCTTGCAGGATTTTTAGTGTACCTGAATTTATACTGCAGCCTACAACATGAACTTGGGTATGGAATTCCACTTGTGGCATCCTGTTGGTACTCAAAACGTTTGGGATTTTGGAGTGTTTTGGATTTCAGATTTTCAGATTAGAAATACTCATCTTATATTTTCTTAAGACAGATTTTTTCAAGTAGTGTCATTCAATAAATATTATATTTTGAATAATTGATATAGGGATGAAGACATGCAAAGTTTGGCTAGTTTGATGAGTATGAAGCAAGCTGACATTGGCAATTTAGATGACTTTGAAGAAGATAATGAAGATGATGATGAGAACCGAGTAAACCAAGAAGAAAAGGCTGCAAAAATTACAGGTTGGTGTTAGTAGCCTTAAATTAAAAATTTGTTCTTTTTAAAAAATTTTTGCAGAGTTGAAAAATTTATTGTTATTTCCCAGGAAAAAACAGTTCCACTGAAATATTATTTTCCATTTAGCCTTTCTAATATAACATGTCTTCTCTGAAAACTTAGAATGCTTATAACTTAATCAATTTTAAGTTTAAGATCAAGTCTAAGGTGGCCATACACCTGTAATCCAGTACTTGGGAAGCTGAGAAAGGAGGGTCTCAGATTTGAGGCCAGCCCAGTAACTTAGTGAGGCCCTCGATAACTTAGAGAAACCCTTTTCAAAATAAAGAATATAGCCGGGCGTGGTGGCGCACGCTTGTAATCCCCGCGCTTGGGAGGTGGAGACAGGAGGATCACGCAGGTTCGAAGCCAGCCTCGCTGGCTTAAGAGACCCTGTTTCCAAATTTTAAAAATGTATAAAATAGGTCTGGGATTGTAGCCCGGAGGTAGAAGGGTTTTCAGGAACCCCAGTACCACCATAAGTAAATAAATAAATAATAATATGGTGGTGGTGTAGCTCAGATGTAGAATGCCCCTGGGTTCAACACTCATCAACACACACACACACACACACACACACACACACACACACACACACACACAGTCAAGTCCAAGGTTAGTAAAAAATAATAAAAATTTCTAGAGTTATTTTAAAACAACCTAAATATTCTCATTTTTTCCTTTTTTTTTTTTTTGGTCAGTGTATGGCTGAGATCTCTGAAGTAAAGATGTGTCTTAAAGTATGGCAGGACAAAACAAGAAGATAACATTTTCTAGATCTCCTCCTTGCTTATATTGATTTATTCATATGAATCATGATATTCTGTGTTTAATTGGTCTATATACATATTCATTTATTCTTATATCTAGAAGTTTTTATGCTCTATCCATTCTAGCTAGTTTGATCAAACTACAAAGATGTTAAATAGAACATCCTTTTATTCATTGGTCAATAAACATTTACTTCTCATCTGCTATCAAAGAAAGGAATTGATGTTTTAATTTTATTATTAAAGTGAAAATTAAGGACTTTCAGTTAATTAATTGCTCTAATTTTTTGGATGGATGTTCCTTGACTTCTGTCATCTGTTCACGTCTTGGTGATTTTTTTTCTTGGGTACGTATCTCTTGGCTTTTCTTCAACTCCGGCAATTGTATTGGGAGTTCTCATTGATCGCATGGATCACCATTTAAATCCTTATCCAAAAAAATTCTTGAAGCTACTCAACTCCAACGACCTTCACTTTTACTCACTACTAGAAGTGAACCACAAGAAACAGATCAGACTTGTGTGCAATGATAGATGCTTTGTCATGTACAAATTTTGTTACTATTTTCTAATTTATGATTGAAGTTTTGTTTTCTTTTTTTGACCCAAGAGTATTCAAGAGAGTTTATTTTGCCAAGTGCTTTGTTTCTTTCTAGTTTGTTTACTTCTAGTTTGGTTTAATTGAAATAAAATTCAAAAGTCCCTTGAATTTTAAGTTTTAGAAAAATTTTATTGAGTTTTATTCTTTGTAGTTTAGATATATCTCTTTTACATGTATATCTATTTCTTGGAATCAACATTAGATTAGATTTTTCATCAGAAATAATCATTTTCCAAAGGCTTCATTATATAAAGTCTCTAACATATGAATTTGGGGTAGAGGCATCGTCATTCAAACCATAGCATACCTTTCAAAACTTAATTCTATCACATACTCTGAGAAGCCTTTCATACCCATGTTTTCTTAAGATTACTTGTATATTTTAGTACCTTTTAATACCTTTATACTATTGTACCATTTGCAAACACTGGCATTTTCCTACAACATGAATTTTTATAATCCTGGTAGGATATTAATTTGATCTTTTAGAGAATATGGTTTGTTCTTTGTAGAGCCTTTTTTTAAAAACTAAATATCAGTATTATAAATAGGAATTTAGCTGTTTAGGACAGTATTTGTGTTGTTTTGATCTCAGGAATGGAGAAAAGATGATAATACTTTATACGTTCTGTACTGGTATTGGGAAAGGAAAGGATTTTTTTTAGCTAAATATAGATTTAATGAAAGAATATAATAAAAAATTAGGCTTTATAATTAAACACTCATTGCTTATACATACATGTACTTTATTTTCTAAAATTCATGGAAGGAAAATAACTTTCTTTTAGATAGCTTACGATTTTTTTACCCTAATTGAAGGAATTGTTTTAATGCAACTTGTTATAATTTAAGATCTTTTGGAATATCACTGTTTTGTTGCTATTTATCTTCATATTTGCCTCATTTGTTTTACAAAATTCCTTCAAGGTAGAGACTATGTTCTAGTTATTTTTTATTTCTACCTTTTAGCATTTTCTCAGCATTTTTTTTTTATTATATTTGCTGAGTGTGTTAACTTTAACTGGCTTCTTTAGCTACATCTTTTAGCACATACAGATTCCATTTTAAAGTTATTAACTTCCAAGAGTATTTTTCTGGCAACAGCACCATCACTTTTTAAATATTTGAGTGAAGTATCTTTATGATAATAAAATATCTGAAATTTAACAATAATAATGTTAATATCTCAGGAGTAAAAAAATATATGTCTTCCATAAATACAAAACAAATAAAGTATGTATTTTTTAAATTTATAGGCTAAAAAGGCAAAATTTAAACACAGCTTATATTTACTCTTCTTGCCAGGTTTGAAATATTTGACCCAATTTTTGTGGAGGAAGGAACTGTGTGTGTGTGTGTGTGTGTGTGTGTGTGTGTGTGTGTGTGTTACTGGGAATTGAACCCAGGGGCATTTGACCTATAAGCTACACTCCAGCTCCAATTTTTATTTTTATTGTGAAACAGGGTCGCACTAGATTAATAAGAGTCTCACCACTTGCTGAGTCAGTCCTTGAACCTGTGATCCTCCTGTTTTAGTCTCCCAAGTACTGGGATAACAAGCATGGGCTACCATACCCAGCTAGGAATCATTATTTTGAAAAATTCCTAATAATTATACCTTAATATACAATATAAATGCATAAAATGCTATTGCATTATACTGATGAAAATAACATTGGCTATATTATTTTTTTCAATTAAGCCAAAAACATTTTGAGGGAATAGACTGCTAAAAATTATTTTGTGTATATTTTATATTGACACCTAGAGGCTATTAATTTATTTAGCATTTTTATGGAAAGTTACTTTTAAATCAATAATAATTGACAATATATATCTTCCAAAAATTATATCCTTTAATAGAAGGTCAAAATAAACCTATGATATCCTATATCTATATACATATTTTTTTCTTTTTTTGGGATTGAACCCAGAAGTATTTTACCTTCGAGCTAAACCCCCATCCCTATTTTTTTTTTTTTTTCTTGGTGGTACTGGGGTTCCTGGAAGCCCTTCTACTTCCGGGCTACACTCCCAGACCTATTTTATATTTTTATTTGGAAACAGGGTCTCTTAAGTCAGCATGGCTGGCTTCAAACCTGAGCGATCCTCCTGTCTCTGCCTCCCAAGCGAGGGGATTACAAGCGTGCGCCACCACGCCCGGCCCTATTTTTTATTCTTTATTTTGAAACGGTCTAAGTTGCTAAGGTACTCACTAGGTAACTGAGACCTGTCTCAGCCTCCCAAGTACTGGGATTACAAGCGTGAGCCTCTGTGCTTGGCTCTATATCTATATTTGATTTTTCAAAAATACATACCCTGTTCTGTCTAAGACAGACTCCTCTGCTAATTAGAAACATGTTTTGGGCCTATTTTTCAGAGGGGAATCTTTTATTGATACTTCTTGTATAGATTCCTGTATAGATTCTATAGAGATGTAACACCAATGAATGGGCAAGAAAATTATTAATTATAGTTGGAAAACTCCCTGAAATGTAGGAAATAGTAATAGACCTTGGAGTTGGAGAAAAATGAAGCGTCTCAATGTTTACTGTAGCCAATAGTGGAAACTATATGTGGCTACTTTAAACCACATATAGTTTCCATTTATATGACACCTTAAAATGCTTACAGTGATATTTGGCAATATGTCCATCTTTGGAATTTATGTTAAATTTCTTTCTTTTCTTGACTTTCTTTTTTGTGTGTGTGGCACTGGGGATTGAACCCACAGCCTTCCACATGCTAGGCAAGTGATCTACCACTGAGCTACATCCTAGCCTTCAACCCCATGTTAAATTTCTGAGTATATTCCCACAGGGAAAAAATAAAAAATTTCCTGGGTAGGTGGCAAGATTCTGTTTAGTATACCTAAAAAAACAAAAGCAAAACAGATTCACGTGAAACAGTATATAGCAAGCATTATTGAGGAAACTCAGATGCCTTGAAAGACCCTTAGTATTCTTATGCTTGTTGCAAGGATCACCATGTGGTCTACTTAGACTCACGCAGACATTCAGAATCACATGACTGGAATAGGCCAAACTTAGCATTCAATTCACTTTTAAGAATTCTGGACAAGAAACATAGCAGGGCATTCCTTCTCCGCTGGAGCCCTCGCAGCCGTGTAGGTGTTATTCTTTGTCCCTATCACCAAATGATAACATGGGTATTGAGAGACAAGATCCACGCAGTTAGGAGCAGGGGTTGCCTTGGCTTAAAGTCCCCATGCTTTATAAAGCTGTATCTTTTGTAATTATTCATAGGTATAACTTTCCAGAGTTCATGGAAGGGACATGTCCAGTTAGATGAGTCTACACTCATAGCTCAAAGCAGTGACCTTCTACCAGATACATAGTTTATTCACAGACCTACCATCCAGATGTAATTTATCCATCAGTATTCATTTTTACCATAAGCAGTGTTGCCTGGTGTTTGTTAATCCTTTCCCCATAGTTGATAAAAGCTAATTTGGGAGAAGGAAGAGAGAATGACATATTGGCTACCTTCAGGGAACAAAAATCTAACAGCACAGATGGGAGGAGAGGAGATACCAGTTACAGATCTGAAGAACTAGAGCTGATGGTATGACTCAGCCATCCGAGATCAAATGCCTTACTTCCTAGGTCTAGAATGAAGATTAGTAGGTCTTTCACCTTTGATTAGAATCTTATTCCATAGAATATATTTGAGTGAAACTCTGGTCAGAGAATATATCCATTAATTTGCTTCTGGTTTTTACCTGGCCATCTGCCTCCCAGTATCCAGAACATTCTTACACAAAAACCCATAATTGCCGTGGAATCATTATAATAAAAAAAATAAGCCAGGTTTGGTGGTACAGGCCTGTAATTCCTGTACTTGGAGGCTGAGACAGGAGGATCACAGATTTGAGAACAGCCTCAGCAGCCTAGCTAGACCCTGTTTCAAAAGGGGGGGCCTTGAGAGTATAGTATTAATTTATTTACTCTGTAAATATTATAAATAAATAGCCACATGTTTTAGACGTCTATCTAAAGGATAAGAATTTTTGGAAAATTACCTCTGTTGTTTAGCCATTAAAGTTGAGAAATAAGAGAAGAAACAGAAAGATAGGGAAATTTTGGTCCCTTGAGCTAAAAAGTTCCTTAAGATAGCACAGCTACTTTGAATGTGTCACTTTAGAGAATAGTAAAAGTAGCAGAAAGAACAAACTGCAAATTCATCCTGGTTTCTGTGTTAATCTTTAAGCCTAATGCTATATATTTGTACTAATGGCAACTGCACGTTATCTAGTTTCCCCCAACCCCCACACTCCACGAGAATTCTGCTGATATAGAGAACCTTTCCTGGGGATTGAACCGAGGGACATTCTACCTCTGAACTAACCCCATCCCGTTTTTAATTTTTATTTTGAAATAGGGTCTCATTAGGTTGATGGTCTCACTACTTGATGAGGCTGTCCTCAAGCTTGTGATCCTCGTGTTTCAGCCTCCCAAGTACTGAGAATTACAGACATGCGCCACCAAGCCTGGTTGTTGTTATTTTATTTTTTGGTGATAATGGGGATAGAACCCAGGGGCATTGTACCTCTGAGTTATACTTCCATCCCTATTTTTTAGGTTTTTTTAAAATATTTTTTGAAACGAGGTCTCACTGAATTGCAAAGGGCCTCGCTAAGTAGCTGAGGCTGTCTGCAAACTATGATCCTCTGATCTCAGCCTCCCAAATGCTGGGATTACAAGTGTGTGCCACCATACTCGGCTTGTTATTTTTTTTTAACAAACTGAAAAGCTGAATCTAAAATACACTTAGGGATACAAAGGTCCTGAGTAACCAAAAAAATCTTGGGTAAAAAATCTAGAATTGTAATACCAATACTCTCTAACAGTAAGATTTACTATAAAGCTGTAATAATTAAAGATACTGTGGCACTGGCATAGGACAGATAAATAGATGGACAGAATAACTGCTAAAAGTCATAGCCTCCAGCCAGCCATGTCATCACAAGTGTAGTGTGTGCTGAGCATGCCTGTGATCCCAGTACTTTAGGACATTGAGACAAGAGGATCGCAAATTTGAGGCTAGCTTCAGTAATTTAGCAAGGTCTTCAGAAACTTGGTGAGACCCTGTTTCAAAACAAACAAAAAGGGGTTGGGGGTTAGCTTGGACATAGAATACCCCTGGGTTCAATCCCTAGTACTACAAAGACAGAAAAAAAAAAAAAGATAAAACAAAAAAACAAGAAAAGTGTACTGTGTTGCTAACTTCTGATTTTGGTAGATACATGAAATGCATTCCAACATATTTTCACTTTATAATGGCTTTATGGGATTGGTACCCCATTGTAAGTCAAAGAGTGTCTGTAATAACAAAAATCTGGCAAGTTAGACTTCATCAAAATTAAAAACTTTCACTCTAGCACTTGAGAGACAGAGGCAGGAGGATTACAAGTTGGGGTCCAGTCTTGGCAACTTATCGAGACCTTATCTCCAAGGAGGGGGCTGGTGATGTTGCTCAATGGTAAGGTGCCCCCGAATTCATTCACAAGTACTACCAAAAGAAAAAAGAACTCATGCTCATCAAAATAGATAATTAAGAAAGTAGACTAGAAAAATAGAAAAAATAGTAATAAAGTATATATCTGACAAAAATTATTTCTAAAAATAGAACTTTTAAAAAATGCCCTACATCAGTAGGTGTTCTAATTGGAGTATTGGTTTTATTACCTCATATACCTCTAGAATGCCACATATTCTGTTGGGGATAAAATTGCACAATAAATGTCAAGTTCTGTTAAGTGTTAATAAAATTAAAAAATGTTCTACAACTTAATAATAAAAAGACAAACAGCCTTTTGTTTAAATGAGCCAAGGTTTGAATATATGGTTCACTTAGAAGGATATACCACTAGCTAATAAGCATATGAAATCGTTGTTAGCATCACTTGACATCAGGGAAATGCATATGAAAATCACAGTGAGATACAACTCTACCTCTACTAGGAATGGTTATAATTTAAAAACTGGCAATACTAAATATTAGCAAGGATGTAGACCAATTGAAACTCTCATCAATTTTTTTTTTTTTTTTTTTGGTGGTACTGGGGTTCCTGGAAGCCCTTCTACCTCCGGGCTACACTCCCAGACCTATTTTTACACTTTTATTTGGAAACAGGGTCTCCTAAACCAGCGAGCGTGCAGCTGGCTTTGAACCTGCACGATCCTCCTGTCTCTGCCTCCCAAGCGCAGGGATTACAGGCATGTGCCATCACACCCGGCCTCTCATCAATTTTTGATGGAGTATATAATAGTAAAATCATTTGGAGAATTTCTTACAACACTAGATATATACCCACCTTCTTGGCCAAGTAGTTCTATGCCTTGGAATATCCATTGAAGAATTCATAATTTGAATGGATTCACAGGGTGGTAACTGTAGACGGGTAGGGTATAGCTGGAGCAGTTAGTTCACTTGGGGCAGGGCCTTGAGGCCTATATCTGTCCTTGGCCTCCTCCTTTCTCTATCTGATTTTCAACTGCCCTGAACAGTTTTTCTCTATTTTACTCCACCACCATGTTTCTGCTTTGAAGCTAGCCAGTTATGGACTCAACCTGTAAGCCAAATAAAGGTTTATTTGTACGAACCAAATAAACCTTTTTTCCTCTAAGTTGTTGTCAGGTATTTTGGTCACCACAACAGAATAACTAATATATTATTCATGAATGAACAACTGTTCACAATACAAACAACTGTTGATACTCAACAACATTATGCTGAATGCAGGAGAGCTTATATATGAGTTATGTACTCTGTGATTACATTTATGTGGCATTCTAGAAAACACAAAACAAATCTAATGTGGAAAACATTAGAATGATGATAGCCTATGGGGTTGGGAATTCACCGAAAAGCATGAGAAAAGTTAAGGAGATGATAGAAATATTATGCACTTTGGGTCAAATGGAGGGTGGTATACATTTGTCAAAGTTTGTTGAATTGCACACTTAAAAGATTTGTGCCTTTTTCATGTATGTATGAGTAGGATCCTAGAAAATAACAGTAAATAGATTAGTAAGAGAATGACTTTCAACTTTCTTATTTATTGATTTACTCCGTAGTGTTGTTAGTCTCCAAAGATTATCCTCAAGTGAACCATTCCTCCCAGTATTCATGTTCTTCTGTAGTCCTCTTTCTTGTCTCTGTGCTAGTACTATAAATCTTTTTATTTTTTATTTATTTATTCTTTTTGCGGTACTGGGGATGGAACCCAGGGACATTCTACCTCCAAGCTACACCCCCAGCCCTATTTTTTATTCTTTATTTTGAAACAAGGTCTCACTGAGTTGCAAAGGGCCTCACTAAGTAGCTGAGGCTGTCTGTGAACCACCATTCTCCTGTCTCAGCCTCCCAAGTGCTAGGATTACAATTGAACACCACCACGCCTAGCTATAAATCTCTTTTTAAAGAATAGAACATAGTAGAAGTGACTCTCTGTGACTTCTAAGCTAAGTTATAACATGCCCTGTAGCCCCTGCTTGGGCCTCTTAAAATGCAAGCTCTAGGGAAAACCAGTAGCCATATAAAATGTCCACTCACCCTAAGAATGCTATGCTAAGACCCCCAAACTAGCTGTGTGGATAGTCTGTTTAGAGAGAGAAGAAGGTCGCTGATCAGCACCCTGTTGTTCTAGTCTTCCTATGTGTAATATTAAACATGTAAGTAAAGAAACCTTTGGCCCTGTCAGGGTTTGAGATGAATTGAACCTTGGTCACCATCTAATTGCAGTGAACTACTCAGCTAATTCCAGTCAACTCACTGAACTGTGATAGATAAAATTTGTGTAAGCCACCAAATTTGGGAGTAGTGGTTTATTTATTTGTTTATTTATTTTTGGTGGTACTGGGGTTCCTGGAAGCCCTTCTACCTCTGGGCTACACTCCCAGACCCATTTTTACATTTTTATTTGGAAACAGGGTCTCCTAAGCCAGCGCGCGCGGCTGGCTTCGAACCTGCGCGATCCTCCTGTCTCTGCCTCCCAAGCGCAGGGATTACAAGCGTGCGCCACCACGCCCGGCTGGAGTAGTGGTTTAAACTATGACATCTGTAAGATAAAGGAAACATTATAAATAGATACATATATACACATATGTACATAGATATAGAAATGCATGATAAGAAAACATAACTTGCTATAATTTAAAAATATCTCTCTGCCTTTATAAATGAGACCCATTTTGATTCTCATTCAGTTTATTTATTCATTAATTTATAACATAGAGTAAGTACTAGCTGTGTGATAAAAACTGCTAGATATTAGAAATACAAGATGAACATGGCATAAGTGCACAGGTGTTGAATTCCTTTTTTGGTGTTAAGTATGTGTATAAGGGGATTGTCTAGGATCATCATGTAAAAACGCCCATTAGGTTAATTTGAAATTCAAGTCTAACATTCAGCACATAGTTGAGAATTTTCTTCGTTTGTGTGTGTGTTGAAGCCAAGAGAATAGATTAATTCTTCCAGGAAAAGCAGATTTAGGGAGAAAAAAGAATGAGACCTATGATGGAATCCTAGGTAATAATAATTCTTAAAGGGAAGACAGAATTATCAAAGAGAGTAGGAAAATAGGGAGCTACTAGTATCCTGGAAGGGGCAGAAGGAATTTCAAGGGGGGAATGGTTATTTTTATTTGCTCAGAAATCAAGTATGTTAAACTAAAATTATGTAGACTATACATCAGTGACCTCGTTGAGAATAGATTCAGTAATAAAGGTGGAAAAAAATTGGACTAAAAGCAGATTACAGCGAGTTCAAATATCAAATGGCAGTTGAGAAATTATGGACTACTATGTTTTTAAGATGTTTTCGCTGAAGCTTAAGAGAGACAAGCCCAAGTAAGAAAGGATAATGGTTGACTGTCGTGTGTGTGTGGGGCAACTTAATCGTATCAATAAACTGTTGAGAAGGAACATCTGGAGAGGAAGAAGGTGATGATACGGGGGAACACTTGGTTTACATATTTGCCTACCTGAAACCACCCTCCTTACTCAATTATGAGTTGTAATGGGATTGAAAATGACACTATTAAGGTTGTTCAGTGTATCCATAAATCAAATATTTATGGGTTTAAGCCTGTGAAGAAAGAGTCATCTTTTTGACCTTGATCTCTGCCAGGAAGTTGAAGTGTTCCTATTTTAGACTCTTAACATAAGATGTACCTCCACTGAATCTAGTTACACTTTAGAGAAGAATGAGAATGCTGGGAGATTTATAGGTACGTTCTGGCTCTGGGCAGTGTATCTTTTCCCTTTAACTCATCCTACAGACTTTCTTAAAAGGAAAAAGTCACCTACTCTTCATGCCACCTCACCAACCCCCCTTTTTTGTTCAATGTGATAATCTCTGTTGGTCAATTTCTATCTTCTTTTGCCTTCCTAACAGTAAAGGAGAGTCTTAAATTACTTGACCTTTTGCTTCGATTGCCTGCCCCTAATTTAGTTTTCCTTCTTATTCTCCCCTATCTGAAGCAAGTCTAGACTGACACACTGTTAAAATAAATGTTCTGCTCTGTGGGGTTTTGCTCAATTTGAGCAGAAAAGTAGGGTAGGAACTTATTTGCACTATTTTATTATCTATATTATTAACATTTTTGAAACATATAAATTTTCAGGGAAACAACGCTTTTAACAAGTGAAAAAGTATTATATAAATAGGGTTGGGGGTAGTATATTCCTGAGAAAATTTTCCATTTAAAAAAATCCCAGTAATTTTTATTATAAAATCTTTGGTTTTAAACTTTTTCTGATTATAAAACACATTGACTGTAGGAAATTTGGAAGAAACTGAAAAGTACTCTTTTAGAAGGAGAAATATATAACAAAATTATATATTTTAGGCTACAGATCCACATAGCAACTGCCAGTTGAAGTATTTTCATGAGAAGTTTCACAGGCTGTCCCCAACTGAATATGCCCTGTCACAGTGCTACAACTTTCCACATAGTCATCCAACCTGGCGCTTGTCCTAGGTTCTTTTTTTCTAGTCTTCACATTAAATTAACCAGCAAGCCTTATTCCTTAACTTATTCTTTAACAAATATCATTGAGTGCCATCACTCACGGAGTAGTGGTGCTTGTCTTCCTTTCTATCCCTTTTTAAAAAAAAAAAAAATGTTGCCACATGTTGCTGCTTAAGTGATGTTTCTAGAGTAATACATTTGATCTTTCCGTGGATTCCCAAAGCTCTCAACGTTCACATTTATAGTCCAATCATAATAACTTTCATGATGGGACATTTGCCAGCCTCATCTCATTACATTCCCCATCCCTGGCATTGTAAACCCCAAACATGTTTGAGCAGTTCCTCAAACATTTCATATTCTCTTTGCCTCCATTTTGTCTTCATGGAGTGACCTCTTTTTCCTCTTTTTGTTGTAATAATTAATAATAATAATAATAATAATAATGTTTATTTTTGTTTTGTTAGCTCAAATTTAAGTAATAATCCAAGAAACCCTCTTGACCTCAGGCTGAGTTATATGTCTCATCTAATTTCACATTTTTCGATGCTATCTCAACCATAGCATTTATCATATACTTGATATTGCTTTATTTATATGTCCTACTAAAATATCAAACCATGAGAGCAAGAACGATCTCACACATATAACAGGTATTTGATAAATATTTATTAAACAAATAAATGGTACTTCTTTGGCGGTTCCTTTTTGTGCAGTATCGGGAATTCAATCCAGGGGCATTCTACCTCCAAGCTATACCCCCAGGCCAATTTTTTATTCCTTGTTTTGAAAAAGGATCTCACTAAATTGCAGAGGGTCTCACTAAGTAGCTGAGGCTGGCCACAAACCTGCAATCCTTCTATCTCAGCCTCCCAAGTATTGGGATTACAAGGGTGTACCAGCCTCCAGGCCAGAGGTTCTTTTTAATTATTTAAACCAACATTTATTTGCATACCAAAATATAGGAGATATTGGTATAAATAGTTATCTTTTCATTCTGTTAATATGAATGAAAGTTCTAGAAGAGGTTCTAGAAATGAAGTGAGAGTTTAAGCCAAATATAAATTTGTAAGGATAAGAAGGTATAATTTATCATTAGTGAAGACAATAGAAAGAATTACTTTGGGCTCTCAATGAGGAAGCAGTTATCATTGGTTTTAAATATCACCAAAACATGATGAGAAGGTGGAAATATTTAAAAAAATTCAGAAAACTTATGATGTAAATGGTTTAGTCATGTAATGGACTCATTTTGATAATATTTAAATTAATGCCCACCTTGTACCTAAAACTCCATGGAACAATATTGATGCTTTGAAGGTAAGGACTAAGTCTAATATTTCCTCAGTACTTACTATAATGCTCATCATATAAGATTTTAATAAATGATTGATTTCTATTCTCATTGCTATTACATTTAAGAACAGAAAATAATTAAAATATCTTAGCTATAAAAGAAAGCTACAAGTCTTTGAGCATTATTTTAAAATTTTCACACTAGTAATTACAAGTATGGGAATGTAGAGCAAATAAATTATATTAATATACATGATAAAATGTGGCTATTAAGAATAATACCTCTTACGCTATTTATTAGAATTGACTATGGCAAAGCCCTTCCTATTTTTTAATGTATGTTACCTGTTATTATTATTTTGTTTATATTTTATATTTTCAAAGTTAAAATAAATCATTTGCAATTAAAAATATCCAACTAGTAATGAATAAAAAAAACCTGACAGCAGAGTAGTGATCATTTATCATTCTCTACTCTATTTTTCTAAAAATTACGAAGTTATAGTGATTGGTAGTGGGAAGTAAGGGATCTGGTTTATGAATTAAATCTACCATTGAAAAGTGCTAAATCAGCTGAGTCAGAGTAGGAATTAGAAACTACTTGAGGAAAGCCGGGCGTGGTGGCGCATGCTTGCAATCCCAGCATCTGGGAGGCTGATACAGGATCACGGTTCACCTACAGCCTCAGCTACTTAGTGAGGCGCTTTGCAACCCAGTGAGACCCTGTTTCAAAATAAAGAATAAAAATTAGGGCTGGGGGTGTAGCTCAGAGGTACAATGCCCCTGGGTTCCATTCCCAGTACCACAAAAAAAAAAAAAAAAAGAAAGGAAGGAAGGAAGGAAGGAAGGAAGGAAGGAAGGAAGGAAGGAAGAAAAAAGAAACGAAACCACTTGAGGAACAAAACAGACCAAATAACATTACATAGGAAGGTATCACTAACAACCTTACTATTATGTACAGGGAAGCAAAAGGAGGGCAGCAGGATGGGGTTGGGATGGGGTTGGGAGGAACCATACCAAGAGATGTTGTGTTCATATATGAACAGATCACTTTGAATCTTTTTTTTTTTTTTTGGTGGTACTGGGGTTCCTGGAAGCCCTTCTACCTCCGGGCTACACTCCCAGACCTATTTTTACATTTTTATTTGGAAACAGGGTCTCCTAAGCCAGCGCGCGGCTGGCTTCAAATCTGCGCGATCCTCCTGTCTCTGCCTCCCAAGCGCAGGGATTACAAGCGTGCGCCACCACGCCCGGCCACTTTGAATCTTAAAATAATCCAAAAAAGGACTACTGTAAAATAAAATGGAAGAAAACATTTGACTCATGTAAAAATATATTTTCTAATTTAACAGGGAAATTTACAAGTTTATTAATTTTTGTATGTATTTTGCTCAAAGATCTAGAACACATTTCTGACAGCCTATTATACAGATAGTCATTTATCAAAGTCTGTTTCAATATTTGTATTTGTAGAGAATATAAATTATTCTGAGAACAATAGCATGTCTTTCTTTCTCTCTTTTTTCTTTCTTTTTTCATCGTTGTATCCCAGAGAGCTTGGCAAAGTCTGATAAATATTTGTTCAACAAGTGAATATATAAAGCACCATGTTACAAGCGTATATTCTGATTGGATTCAAATTTAGCATGTACACTTAGATCTATAACATTACACCCAGTAGTGCTAATGTCAAATTTACAGCTGTTTGTATATCTAAATATTTTCTTTCTTTCCCTCTGAATGAACTGGATCTGTTTGGTTTATCCTCATATCTAAGTTATTTCTAGGTTTTAGTTTTAAAAACATCAAGGATTAGCTAGAATACCCTAGCCAGGTGCTTGTTTCCAAGATATGTAAATTTATTTTTTATTATTATTATTATTATTATTTTTTTTTTTTGCTGGTACTGGGGTTCCTGGAAGCCCTTCTACCTCCGGGATACACTCCCAGACCTATTTTATTTTTTTTTTAATTTGGAAACAGGGTCTCTTAAGCCAGCGTGGTGGCTTCGAACCTGCGCGATCCTCCTGTCTCCACCTCCCAAGCTCGGGGATGACAAGCGTGCGCCACCATGCCGGGCTAAGATTTTCACACAATGTATAATAATTTCACATATTCAGAGTTGTACAAATATATATGACTCATTTAAAAATTTTTATACACAAAATAAATTCTATTTTATTTGGATTTTTCTCCTTGTCTTTGTCTTTTTTGTTCTGTTTCATATGTGCTAAGTTATAAGATTTCCTCTCACTTAGGTGAGAATTGCCTTAAAGAAACAGATTCTAGCTGGGCATGGTGGCACACCTTCTAATCCCCGAGCTTGGGAGGCGGAGACAGGAGGATCGCGCAGGTTCGAAGCCAGCCGCGCTGGCTTAAGAGACCCTGTGTCCAAATGAAAAAGTATAAAAAATAGGTTTGTGAGTGTAGCCCGGAGGTAGAAGGATTTCCAGAAATGCCAGTACCACCAACCAAAAAAAAAAAAAAAAAAAACAGATTCCATATAAACCAAGAGTAGAAAACAATAGCTATTGCCTGCTTTTATTTAGTGCTCATTTTAAAAAATTCTAAAACAAGTGCTTATTATGTACATTATATACATAAATTCTTAAAATCTTTGATTTAAATTTAGAATGTTATGCCGGGTGTGGTGGCACACGCTTGTAATCCCCGCGCTTGGGAGGCGGAGACAGGAGGATGGCGCAGGTTCATAGCCAGCCGCGCTGGTTTAAGAGACCCTGTTTCAAAAAATATAAAATAGGTCTGGGAGTGTGGCCTGGAGATAGAAGGGCTTCCAGGAACCCCAGTACCACCAAAAAAAAAAAAAAAAAAAAAAATTAAAATTTAGAATGTTATAAAGCAAATGGTAGATATCAGAATATATTTTATTTTGTTTCTAATGTATGTGTTTAAAGCATAGTTAATTTTATAAATGCACAAATATTATTGTTGAAAGCCATTGTCAGCCTCTTTGGTTATTTTTGTTTTGTGTTTATTAACATAGTTATGTTACTAATAAAAATGTATTAATGTAGTTATGTTACTAATAAAAGTTTTAATAATAAAATGCTTTCTATTTTAAAATATGAATATAACATTCAGTTAATTACATCCATTATAGTTCATCAAAATAGTATCTCTGGATGTATTCTCTTGATTAACCAAATATCCCCTCTTAGTCTTTTTGAGTAGCAGCATGCTTCTACTGCTGTTTAAGTAAATGACCTTTCCTTACATTTGTCTTGACTGGCTTCTGTTTACAGAAATTGTAAACCAGTTGAATGCTCTGAGCAGCTTAGATGAAGATCAAGATGACTGCATAAAGCAAGCAAATATGCCTTCAGCTAAATCAGCCAGTTCCTCTGAAGGTCTAAGAGCTTTCCTCCTTCCTTTCTGCTTCTGATTGCCTGTTTCCTGTGATCTGCTATATCTTGATTTCTGTCTGTACTTAGCTGTCAGTTTTGTCTTTGTGCTTTTTCTTGAATGTTTTCTTTGGTAATTTGTAGTGTACCAACAGGCAACAAGACAACAGAACTTAACCATCTTTAGTCAAGTCTTACATGAAGGTCTTAATAGTGATTTAAAAACATCTTCTAAGATACTTGATTATGTAACATGATAGTTCTTCAATGAGTGTGTAAGTTTTAAATATATATTTTTAGAGTATGTGCTTATGTGTTTGGGAGTAGAGAATGTTTTTCCTAAGAACCTATGTTATCACTTTTCAAATTGAGTCAAATTCAAGTGAAAGTTTCTTTAGTATAGCTTATTATCTGATATAATTTTCAAATTAATATCCATATGTTTTATTTTAAAATGTTGGTATACTATAAAATACTTAAGTGGCTTTCTGCCATTGTAAAAATTGGTTTAAAATGTTGCCTCTTATTATTTGCAGGTATTGTTAATGTGAGTTTTTATATTATGAAATGTTTCATGAATGGTCATTAATTAGGCTTTACTATATTTATGGTGAATTAACACATATGTTTATTTTCAGAGCTTATCAACAAACTTAACTTTTTGGATGAATCAGAAAAGGACTTGGCCACTGTGAATTCAAATCCATTTGATGATCCTGATATAACAGAATTAAATCCATTTGGAGATCCTGACTTAGAAGGTAGCAAATTTTTCTATATTTTAAGTCTTTGTATGGCCAGGCATGGTGGTACACACTTATAATCCCAGCATTTGGGAGGCTGAGACAGGAGGAGCGAGGTTAGCCGGCAGCCTCAGCTACTTAGTGAGGACCTTCGCAATTTGGTGACACCCTGTTTCAAAATAAAGAATAAAAAACAGGGCCAGGGATGTAGCTTGGAGGTATAATGCCCCTGAGTTTCATCCCCAGTACTGAAAAATAAATAAAGAAATAAAAGAAATAAAATTCTTTGTATAGTTGAGTTCTCTTGACCTGTGAGAGAGGAAAAGATTTTCTCAAAAGTCTCAAAAAGTAATTTTTGTCTTTAACAATAATATTGCATATTGTACCACTTGCAGTTGATCATTAATTCGAGACTCCACTGAATTGTTTTTAATGAAAAAAAGAAAACTTTAGCTGGGCATGGTGGCGCACGCTTGTAATCCCCGCACTTGGGAGGCAGAGACAGGAGGATCGCGCTGGTTTGGAGCCAGCCGCGCTGACTTAAGAGACCCTGTTTCCACATAAAAGTTAAAAAAACAGGTCTGGGAGTGTAGCCCATGGGAGTGTATCCCGGAGGTAGAAGGGCTTCCAGGAACCCCAGTACCACCAAAAAAAAAAAAAAGATACTTTACATAGACATTTACATGGGCTTATGTTTTTAGTTTTCTAAAAAATTTGCTTAAACATAGTAAAGATCTAATGTTAGAGATAACTCATACAGCAAAGTCTCATTCTGTAAGGTACCAAATGAGGACAGGTTTGGGGAATGCTGATGGAGAGGGCAGTAGAGGTAGATTCTTTCTTCATGCTTGTCTCTTCCATCGTGGTGTTCAGAGCATCTGAATATCCAGCTATTTTCAACTCCATGTCTCTGGCTCTGAGAATCTCAGTTCGCAGTGACAGCAAGTTGTGTACATGATAACATGGAGCAGGGAAGGTTGAGAACTATTGCCATCAAATATGCAACACACTTATACAGAGTAAAACCAGGGATTTTTTTTTCCTTGAGTTATTTTTCTTATCAAGTAGTTATAAACTCTTAAAGCCTGGATAAGGGCTGTTGAAGAAGTGAGACCTCTGTTTAATTAAACTCTTTGCTCAAAGTAAATGCAAGAATGATTAGCCGCTGTTTACATCTTTTTGACTGCTCTTATGAAATCTTCATGAGCTTTAAAGAATTTTGCTACTGCTTATCATGGTGAAAATGAGGTTTCAACTTCAAGATTCACTCTGTTAGAGCAGTATCATTTCATAATCCTTTCTTTTTCTCCTTTCTACCAGATTCCAAATGAATCATTCAGGTTTAAATTAAGAAGCTTTTATTTATTTTTTTTGCAGGCTATATATTATGAACATACTTTAAATCTTCAACGTTACATTGAATTTTATAGGCAGTCAGGTCAATTACATCTTTTCATAGATTAGGAAGCTGAGGCCCTAAAGAGTTAGTGATTTGAACTTGAGATAAATGGATGTGAAGTTAGAACTTCCCAAACAAGTATCTTCTTTTGCCTACACATCTTCTTTTGATTGCATATTATTTATATCTAGGTATAATGAATAAAGTAATTATTGAACTATTTTAAAACATCAATATTTAAGTTTCCATTTCAAAATCAAGTATGTTTTCCAAACATATATGGGCATATTTTCTGAAAAAAATAAGGTAGTAGCAGATAACTCATAAGATTGCATTTCTGTTTAAAAAAGGTAAGCCAGCCTGATTCAGAATCTTTAATTATGTTTGTAGAGCTAAGCAAATATGTGGCAATCAGTATTTTTTTTTAATATATGCCTATTCAAGGCGTTGGAATAAGTATTTTATTTTAGAAAATATTTTTGTAGAAATAACTTATTTTTTATTGATTAAAAAAACTTGCATCCTCAAATAACAAAAGTATTTTGGGAAGAAAAATATGTTCTTATTTCTTTTTTTTTCTCATTTGCTTTTACAGCTTAAATTCTCATTTATTCAATTTTTGCCATTAAGTTTTTGTTCTCCCTATATCTCTGTGTTTCAGTGGCTCTTAGAAAGTCATTAAATGTATTTGTTAGCCTTTATATGAAATAATCTTATCTTAAACCCTCCTTTGTTGCCTGTTTTGTCATCTTCAAATCTTGCCCTTTAGTTTGTATACTTTCTGGGTTTTGGTTTTATAACTGGTGAATTTGCTTGAGTCAATTCTACAATCCTCTTTCTGAGAATAGAAATAAAATCATATTTTTTTTACTAGTTTTATCATTTTCTTAGGTATTTGAGGTCTAAAGTTTGCTAATAAAAAATTGAATAGGCAAAATTTTACATGTTCTCTTCCGCTATGGAGAATAGAAAATGCTTCATTCACATTATTATAAAGATTTTAATAGGGTTAAATATTACCATGCTATTACAAAAGATACACACTGACTCTAATGTAGGCTATGTTTAAATTCATTTCAGAATTGATTAACTGATTTTATGAATTCTCTTTCACATTTTATAATTGCTTCTTTATAGTGTATAGAATTTCAGTTTGGAAGATTTAATCTTATTTTTTCCATATAAAGACAAAATAAATTTTCTAGGCTAATGTATAAAATATAAGTAGTTTGACTTTTTTTGGTGGGGTAATAGGGATTGAACACAGGGGCACTCTATATCTGAATTATCTACTCAGTCCTTTTTATTTTTTATTTTGAAACATGTCCCTGTAAGTTACCATATCCTGACCTTGAGCTTGTGATCCTTCTGTGTCATTCTCCCAAGTACTGGGATTACAGGCATGTAACCATCCCACCTAGCTAATTTGACTGTAAAATATAAAACTCACTAGCTTAGTGTAGGGTAAGTGCCTGTAGTCTCCGCTACTTGGGAGATTGATTCAAGAGGATTGCTTGAGTCTAAAAATTTGAGACGAGCCTGGGAAACAACATAAGAAGACCCTGTCTCAAAAAATATATAGAACATACATAATATATATACACACATATATTATCAATAAAATATAATATATACACATATATCATGCATATATAATATACATACACATATTTAAAATAAATAAGTCATTAAAATGTCAGTCATGAAATTTTTATTATCAGATTAAGTTGCTTGAAATGTCTCTTATGAAACAATTACAATTTTCCTTGAGAATTTCAGTAGCCAGTTTTCTGCTTTTTACTAAAATATTTTGTTAGAAATGCCTGGAATTATTAAGATTATTTTTAATATACTATGATTCTTGGCTCTCTGAACCTTTTCTCCAATATAGAAAAATCTTTATTTTTATTTTTGCCATATGAGATCTAAGCCAGGGTTTCACCCATGCTAGGCAAGTACTCTACCACTGACTGAGCTATGCACCCAGCCCTTTTTATTTTTTATTTTTGAGAAAAGGTCTTGCTAAGTTCCCTAGGTTGGCCTCACATTTGTAATCCTCCTTTCTCAGACTCCCACATGGCTGGGATTGCAGGCATGTGCCACCAGGTTTAGGTGAAAAATCTTTATTTTTATCATCAAAAGTCATGTGCAAGTTTATTTTCAGATTGAAATTTGAAATAATAAAATTTTATTTTTTATTTATTTATTTTTTAATTTTTTATTGGTGCACTGTATCCATACATCATAGTGGGATACAAACTTTTGTAGACATACATGCACACATCACCCAGTCAGCCCCCACCCGATCCCCACCCCATTCTCTCCCCATCCCTCCTTCCCATGCTTGGCTTAGTGGTTGACATCTAGTATTATAGCAATTTATCCAAAATTAACAATGATAATCTCACAGAACAGTTTCATTTGTCTGATACCAAGCTTTTGATGACTTAAAGATAACATTTCAATATTTCTTTTTGCTTTCTTTCTTACCAGAGAATATTTTTTCTATTTTTTATGTGAAACTATCATATAATTATATATTTATTTTTCAGAAAAAATCTATCCTAATATGGAATATGGGTTTTAGATACCCAAAACGATCTTGAAAAAGAACAAAGCTAGAAGACATATATTTTCTGATTTCAAACCATATAAAGCTACAATAATTGAAACAGTGTAGTACTATTCTAAAGGCAGATATATAAACCATTGGAGTTAAATAAAAGCCTAGAGCTAAATTGTTCCCTATATTGTCAAGTTATTTTTGACAAGGTTTCCACGAACATTTGGTGGTGGAAATAATAATCTTTTAACTAAATATTGTTGAAACATAATAATTACATGAAAAAGAATAAAATTGGACCCTCACCTAATCCCATATACAAATATTAACTCAAAATAGATAAAAGACCTAAATATAAATCTTAAGACTATAAACTTTTAGAAGAAAATCTGGGTCATAACACATCACAACATTGAAATTGGCAGTGATTTCTTGGATATGATTTCAATGGCACAGGCAACAGAAGAGTATACAAACTCCCTAAAAAATAAATAATTGTATATCCAAAGACAATGTAAACAGAGTTAAAAGTTAATAATAGAATGGGATAAAATATTTCCAAATGCTATATCTGAAGGTATATTAATATTCCAACTAGAAATACTAAAAATTAACAACAATAAAGGCAAACAATACAATTTAGAGATAGGTAAAAGACTAACATAAATAATGAATCTCCACAGATAACCAATCTTAGTTGTCTGTTGGATGGAAAATGTTATTTCTCTGGTTCTGGTGTGTGTTACCTATTTCTTCTTTGTAGTTAATCTCTTTGAGTATTTTCTCTAGTGCTGGTTTTGAAGACATAAATTCCTTCAGATTCTGTTTGTCATGGAAGCTTCTTATTTTTCCTTCTAATTTGATAGAAAGTTTTGCCGGGTAGAAAATTTTTGGCTGGAAGTTGTTATCTTTCAGAGTTTGGAATATGTTACTCCAAGCCCTTCTGGCTCTTATGACTTGGTTTGGGAAGTCTGGAGTGATTCTAATTGGTTTGCCTCTGAATGTCACTTGGCCCTTTGTTTTTGTTGCCTTTAAGATTCTCTGCTTGGCTTCCACATTGGTCATTTTGACAATTATGTGGCGTGGGGATCCTCTTCTCTGATCCTGTCTAAAGGGAGTTCTATAAGTTTCCTGGACCTGTGTATCGACCTCTTGCTCTATGTTTGGAAAATTTTCTGCTATTACTTCCTTGAAGAGATTGTTGATCCCTTTGGTTTCACTTTCTTTTCCCTCCTCTATTCCAATTATTCTTAGGTTAGCTCTCTTAAAATGGGCCCATATTTCTTCAATGTCAGATTCCTGCTGTTGGATATTTTTTTCTAGATTAGAAACTATGCGTTCATTTTTGGATTGATCATCTTCTAAGAGCGAGATTCTGTTCTCCATGTGGTCTAATCGGTTGTTCATGCTTTGAATTGAGGCCTTTACTTCATTAATTGCATCCTTTATCTCTTTTTGGCTCTCTCTGAGTTCTTTTTGAAGCACCTCTATTATTTCTACAGTTATTTTCCTGATTTGATCTTCTAGAAATCTCTGATTTTCTGTTTTATCGGGTTCTGATGTTGTGGGGTTGTGGGCATTCATTGCTCCATTGTTATTCCTCTTTCCCATGATTTCGGAAGTTTGTGCCTTCTCTGGGTTCTTCCCTTGGGTCACTATGACTTCGCTTAAGGTGCTCTGGATCTCGAGTCTGTAGTATCTCAGACCCCACTACTCCTTTCCTGGGTTGTATCACAGAGTCTCCGACCCAGGGAGTCGATAGAGGCTGCTTTAAACTATGGGTGGTGCCAGGTTGCACGTTCTCCTATGGTGTGATATCTCTGCCACCGCCACTCCCCCACTGGGTCAAGTCCCAGGGAGTACAGTACTGGGATTTCTCCTCTGGGGCCTGCAATTTGACTCACTGTTCTTGAGTTCGTAGATGTAGCTGTACTGGACTCGGTGAATTCACTGCTGCTGCCGCCGGTGGCAATATGGCGCCGTTGTCACGCCCTCGGCCGTGAGGCTGGCGTATTTTTTCTTCTCTGATTTTGATTTCCACTCTGAGTCTCTGCAGCGTGTGCTGAGCTCAGCCACTGGGAGCTTTAGATGCTTCCTGCGCCGAAAGGTCCCGCCTGGCTGTTCCGCAGCGGCTCACCTCGTCTTGCTGTAGCCGTCCGGTGAAGTCGCCGCTGCCGCTGGCAGTATGGTGCTGCTGCCATGTCCTCGGGTGTGAGGCCGGTGTATCTCCTCTGTGGCTCTGAGCTCTGTTCTCAGTCTGCTTTCTCTCTGGAGCCTGGTGATTTTTTTGTTTCTCTGGTGATGGTGTTTTCTGGCTATGAAAGGCGCTGATTTTGTGGTAATGGAGATTGGTTGTTAGCGGGGCTCTTAAGCCCCGCTTTTCTCGGTTGCCATCTTCCCAGAAGTCCCCTAATAAAAATTTTAAAGAATTTGGTGTGATGTATCTTATCAGCTTACCAATATGATTTTAATACAGAGCTTTCAACTTGTGCATCCTTATGTTATTCTTACTATTGCCCAGATCCAAGTTATATTGAAAAAATATCTCATTAAAAGCTATAGGAATAAAGGCAGAGTTAGGAGTATAGAATTGGAGAATGAGCACCTAGCTGGTATAAACTCCCTGGGTTCAATCTCCAGCATCCAAAAAACAAAAAAACAAACCAAAAAGGATTTAAGGTCTTGTAGCACATAGAAACCTGTTCTTTAGAGCCTTTGAGAAAACAATTTCATTAATTTATGGATATATTTTTTATACAGTCCAAAATGAAAAATTTTTTTTTTGGTGGTATTGGGGTTCCTGGAAACCCTTCTACCTCCAGGGTACACTCCCAGACAGATATATATATATATATATATATATATATGTGTGTGTTTTTTGTTTTTTGTTTTTTGTTTTTTTGGTGGTACTGGGGTTCCTGGAAGCCCTAGACCTATTTTATACTTTTTATTTGGAAACAGGGTCTCTTAAGCCAGCATGGCTGGCTCGGAACCTCCGCGATCCTCCTGTCTCCGCCTCCCAAGCGTGGGGATTACAAGCGTAAGCCACCATGCCCGGCTCAAAATGAAATTTTATACCTTGATGTTCTGTGCTAGTAACTGCCAAGAGTCATTTCAAAATTTAATCCATTTTATGTTCTTTAAAAATTATTATATTGCCGGGCGTGGTGGTGCACACTTGTAATCCCCAAGCTTGGGAGGCTGAGACAGGAGGATTGCGCAGGTTCGAATCCAGCCTTGCTGGCTTAAGAGAACCTGTTCCCAAATATAAAGTATAAAATAGATCTGGGAGTGTAGCCCGGAGGTAGAAGGGTTTCCAGGAACCCTAGTACCACAAAAAAAGAAAAAATGGTGTTTTAGGATTGTTAATGTTTCGGCCCGGCCTGGTGGCACATGCTTGTAATCCCAGGACTTGGGAGGCTGAGACAGGAGGATTGCACAGGTTCAAAGCCTGTGAAACAGGAGGATTGCACAGGTTCAGCTACTCAGTGAGGCTCTCAGCAACCTAGTGAGACCCTATTTCTAAATAAAATATAAAATGGTCTGGGAGTGTATCCCAGAGGATACAGAGTATATCTCAGAGGAGGTAGAAGACCCCTGGGTTTCACCCCCAGTACCACACATATACACAAAAAAGATTGTTAATGTTTCATGACAGCTTTTGAATCTCTAATAAAATTAGCATTATGGTATGTCAATTTTAGAAATTTTAAAGTCCTTAAAAGTCCAATAATAGATATTGCTTATTTTTAATTTTTATTTTTTTTGGTGGTACTGGGGTTCCTGTAAATCCTTCTACCTCTGGATTGCACTCCCAGACCTATTTTATACTTTTTTTATTTGGAAACAGGGTCTCTTAAACCAGTGAGGCTGGCTTCACACCTGCGTGATCCTCTTGTCTCCGGCTCCCAAGCGCGAAGATTACAAACGTGCACCACCACACCCTGCGTCTAAAACACCATTTTTGAGAACTTTCTTTCTAGAGAAGTAGACAGACATTTTCTGAATTTCAGGATTCTTCAGCCTCTCTAAAATCATTGCATTGTACTCTCTCAGCCCTGTAGTTTATTCTAGTTCAAGACTACATGAAAACACTAAAAATATGAGAAACTATCATATGCTAATATTCATCTTTTACTATTGTTTCACAGAATCAGTCACTGAAACAACTTCACCTAAAAAATCAGAAGACTCTTTTTATAACAATAGTTATAATCCCTTTAAAGAGGTACAAACTCCACAGTATTTGAACCCATTTGATGAGCCAGAAGCTTTTGTAACCATAAAGGATTCTCCTCCCCAGTCTGCAAAAAGGAAAAATATTAGACCTGTGGACATGAGCAAGTACCTCTATGCTGATATTTCTAAAACTGAAGAAGAATTAGACGAGTAAGTATATTTTATTTTGCTATAACCACAGGCCAATCTCTATATTAACTAAAGATATCCTTCTGTATTATATGTTTATGTAATATATATTATAGGATATAATATATCCTCCCATAATATACATTTGGATGGGTAAATGCATTTTATATATGAATATATATAACTCATCCCCTGTCTGAATTTTTATAATCTTAACTCTTATCCTCTACCCTCTTCCACATATGTGTGTGTACTCTAAACCAACAAATGAGGGAGCTATGTTTCTTGAGTCTCTGGTTAGAATTCTAATTGTGTCGTCTTATAGAAAGGAAGTTATAAATAGCATTTAGATGTTGTACTAAACGTGATAGTCTTAACACTTTAATGTTGTGTTATAGTTCCACTATGGAGATGAAGTATTTTTATGATAATTATTTGATGAGAAGACTGGTTCAGATGCCAAACAGTAAGAGCATAACATAAATTTACAGGTGATCCCAAGCTCCATATGAATAGATAGTGTGGTTAAGGCTTCCATGTTGCTGAAATGTAGGTTGAGGACAAAAAGGGCTGTGTTCATTGTTATCTGGAGTTGTACTATCACAGTCTCTGTGGCTACAGACCATGGTCCTGAGTGAGTCTAAAAAGAGCAACAATAAGACTTCTAGCCATGCTGGAATAACAGACTGGATTTAGCATCTTATCTTGACTGAAAAATAGAATAAAATATTTGAAACAGTGGCTTTTAGACATTGGGCATAAGCTGCGTGGAACAGTGATCCCTGAGGGAACAGAAACAAAGAAGATGAGCCCTACAATTCTCCAATCTTATTTTTGGAAGAGTTTTTAACTGTAGTTCAGGGGAAAAAAAACAACCCAAATAGTCTCCAGTAGTCTCCTTGAATCAGGAGACAGAATCTGGGCCTTGTGGGTAACAGAGTGACTAAAATCTGTGGATATACAGAAAAGAGAGATTTACTCTCAGGATTTCAAAAATAAATAGAATGTTCTTATTGAGTCTTTAACTGAGTGTTGATCAGAGTATGCATAGAAAGAAATATCAAGGACAATCTGGGCATAGTGGCTCATGCTTGTAATCCCAGTATTCGAGAGGCTGAAACAGGAGGATCGAGGTTTGTGGCCAGCCTCAGATACTTAGTGAGGTCCTTTGCAACTCAGTGAGATTGTTTCAAAATAAAGAATAAAGCTGAGCGTGGTGCCGCACGCTTGTAATCCCTGCACTTGGGAGGCTGAGACAGGAGGATCACGCAGGTTCGAAGCCAGCCTTGGCTACTTAGTGAGGCTCTCAGCAATCCAGTGAGACCCTGTTTTCAAATAAACTATAAAATAGGACTGGGTGAATAGATTGGAGGTAGAAAGCCTCTGGGTTCTACCTCCAGTACCCCCCCCCCCACACACACACACCAAAAATAAAGAATAAAGTCGGGCGTGGTGGCGCAAGGTTGTAATCCCCGCGATTTGGAGGTGGAGACAGGAGGATTGCGCAGGTTTGAAGCCAGCCTCGCTGGCTTAAGAGACCCTGTTTCCAAATAAAGTATAAAATAGGTCTGGGAGTGTAGCCCAGAGGTAGAAGGGTTTCCAGGAATCCCAGTACCACAAAAATAAGTAAGTAAATAAATAAATAAAAGTAAAATAAAGAATAAAAAATAGGGCTGGGGTATAGCTCGGAGGTAGAATGCCCCTCAGTTTCATACCCTGTACCACATAAAAACAAGAAAAAGAATAAAGAAATACCAAGGACAAAGGAACCAAACAAACCCTAGAGTTTACCAAGCCTAAGAATAGTTTAGATTTCTATCCAGAGAGGAAAGAGCTCTTAAAACGTGGAGCATCAGTCTTCTCTCAGTAGTGGGACCAAATTTGCTTTAGTCCAAAGGCTATTCTAGGCCTGTCTTTCAAAGCATAAAGGAAAGGTTTAAAAGAACCAAACTTATTCCAAGTAACTTAAGTACATTTTCTCTTAAAGCCCCCAAATATTTAAGGGAATACTAAAAAACATGTAGCATGCAAAACATACAATTCCCACTGACAATAAAAAAAATTATCAGGCATGTAAAGAGCAGAAAAATCTGAGCCATAATGAGAAAAGAAGTTAATCATTAGATATGGATACAGAAATGGGACAGATAGTGGAATTAATAAACACTCATGGTAAAGTAACTTTTTAAAATATATCCCAGATAAATCAGGCATGGTAGTGCAAATTTTTAATCCTAGTACTTTGGAGAATGAAACAGGAGAATCACAAGTTCAAGGCTATCCTTAGCAACTCAGCTGTTCAAGATAAAAAATAAAAAGGACTGGGGGTGTAGCTCAGAGGTAGAATGCCCTGTGTTCAATCCCGTGTACCAAAATAATAATAGCAATAACAATATTAATAATAATTTTATATATTCAGGAAGGTAGAGTTTCAAAAACATAAGCATGGGTGATACAAAGTCAGAGATGAAAAATACACTCTGGGATTAAGCCCATGCTAATTACTACAGATGGAAATATTAGTGAGCTCAATGAGACAGCAGTAGAAACCATTCAAATTGAAACAGAGGAAGAGGAAAATGAATAGAGGATTGGTGAACTGTGGGACAGCTTCAAGTGGAGTAACATGTGTAACATAGGTATAATTTTGTTTCTAGAGAAAGAATAGAATGAGGGAGATACAAAAATATTGGAAGAAATAAGGCTTTTTTTGTGTGAGCTCTTCATCGCTGTGACCAAGATACCTGCCAAGCAGAACTTAGAGGAAGAAAGTTTTATTAGCTCACAGTGTTCAGTCCATGGTGGGCTGACTCCATGGCAGAAACTGCTCAGTGGAACTGCTTTAGAGCATGACAGTAGGCAAGAGCCAATCTCATCTCATGGCAGCCAGGAAGCACAGAGAGAAGGACAGGCCAGGGACAGATACAGTCCCCAAGGTCATGCACCCAGCATCCTTCTCCTCTAGTCATGTCTCACCTCTGAACCTGGCTGCATTGTCTTAACACATGAGCTTCTAGGGGCTCATTCTCATTTTATACTCAAACCATAACACTCTACCTTTGGCCCCCAGAAGCTCATGTCTACCTCACAATGCAAAATGCATTTAGCTCATCTCCAAGAGTCCCTGTAGACTTAACAGTTCCAGAAATGCTTAAAGTGTGAAGTCTTTTTTGAGACTTAAGGAAAACTTTTAAATGTGGCCTCTCTTAAAAAAAAAAAAAAGTTACATTCTTCCAATATACAATGGCACAGCTTAAAACAGTCTCATTCCAAAAGGAGGAATAGGACCATAGAAAGAAGGGATGGCACCAAAATAATACCAAAACCATCAGGGAAGACATTAAGTCCTGTAGCTCCACACCCAGCATCCAGGCGCACAGTGGTAAGACGTGATCTCCAGAGGGCTTCGGCAGTCCAGTCCTAAGGGCTTGCCAGTTGCAGCCACTATGGCTACTCTCTTAGTTCAGCTGCACTGCCTGAAGCTTGCAGTCTTCTTGGCAGATGTTCCACGTTCCTATATCTCTCAGTTCCTGAGGTCTCCATCATAGGCTTGGCTTCACTCTCACAACTTCACAAATTCCCCTCTTGGGGCCCACCTGCTGGGATTCCAGCCCTCTTACATGTTGCCTGGCTTCTCAGGCCTTTCTTTGAAATCTCAGTGGAGGCCTCTGTGAACCTCCAACTCCAGAATCTTGCATTTCTACAAATCAGCACCACTTTGACCATGCCAAGGTCTGCTACCATATTGAACAGTAGCTAGGTCCTCTTGAACCATGGCTGCAGAGGCCTCCAAGTGCCTGGACATATGAGCATGGTGAAACAGATTTCTAGGCAGCTCCATGTGAGGAGAGCACACAAAGCAAACTTTTTCAAACAAATTTTCATTGTTATACTCTTGAGCCTGTGATGGGCAGGGTCTTGCTATTCCTGAAATAGCTTCACTGCACCTCATTTATTATCTCTATGAAAAGTATGTGCCTTCTGTTTAGTGTTTGTGATCTTTTCAGCAAACTACACCTTTCTTGACTCCAGTTTAATGCACACTTTTCTGGCCAAATAACAACTTTTGGAAATCTTTCTCCTTCTGCTTCTTACATTAAATCTGGGTAAAATATGCCAGCAATACCTGTGCCACTACCTAAATGTTCTGCCACTTTGAAATTTCCTTCACCTGATTAATTAGTCTATCGCCTTTAAATTTTGCCCCACAGAAAATATCAGGACACGAGTAAAATGCAAACAAGTTCTTTGTGAGAATGCAGCATGTCTCATTCTCATGGCTCTGGAGTCCTCCTTGCCCTCTGAAACCTCACAAGCACAGTCTTTACTGTCTGCATTTCTATCAGCATTCTGCTCTTCTCAGCTCTCACCAGATTTGCCCATTAAGCTCTTCTTGCAACATTCAAAGGTTTCTCTAACTTGCATCTCCAAACCTTTCCACATTCTTTCCACAAACCAGTTACAAGTTTTTCTGAACAATATCAGGTATGTCACAGCACAGATCTCATTTCTGCTACCAGTTTCAGTTTTAGTCAGCTATTTCATTGCTGTGCACAAAATACCTGACCAGTGCAATGTAGAGAAAAAAAAAAGGTTTATTGGCTCATGGTCTTAGAGATTGCAAAGGATTCAGTCCATGATTGATTGGCTCTAAGGCAGAAATAATTTGGTGTCAGAGCTTTAGAATATGACAGGAAAAAAAAGCCACTTTCATCTTCTTGTGGTAAGGAAAAAGAGAGGGAGGGATTCAAAGATACAGTATCTTTCCAAATTGAGGTTTTCTGGAGTGTCAAGAACCAGTAGGAGAAAGATGGATGAGAATATGAGAATCTCTTAGAGGAGTTGGCTCGTGTGGTTATGAAGGTACAGACATCCCCAAACAGGCCATCTGCAAGTAGGAGACTGGAATGCCTATAGCATGGTTTAGTCCAAGTCCACAGACCTGCACCCTGTGGGGACTAGGTTTAAGTCCGAAAGACCAGAAAGCCTGGAGTTCTTATATCCAGGTGCAGGAGAAGAGTGTTTCCCAGCCCCAGGAAAGAGAGATACCACTTCTCCAGTCCTTCATTTTTATTCCATTGAGGTTTCTAGCCAATTGAATGATACCTGTCCACACTGAGGGCAAGTCTTCCCTACTTATACATTCAGATTCACTTGCCAATATTTTCTGATAACCCCTTCACAGATGCACCCCAGAACAGTGCTAATAGTGCTTTTCCAGTTTTCTGTGTGTATATGTATGTGTGTGTGCACATGTATAAAGTATGTGTTTATACATACATATTCATACGTAAAATACATACACACTTTTCTATTGCTATACCATGATTATACATCTTGGTAAGGCTCAGAGTCATAAAAAGAGACATGCACATAGATTTTAGTGTTTCCCCTCAGGTCCCACCTCACTACCTACCCCTCCTCGTACGTAATAATGACATTAGTATAATAACACATTTATACATGAGTATAGCATAATTAGAATTGTTTCTGTCCTAAGTTCCTCCTTTTCCCCTCCCTGCTTTCCCCCATTTTCATCTCCTTCCACTATCCTACTGGTCACTCTTCTCAATTGTCTAAAGTTTCCTTTGTTGCCTATTTTCTTTCTAGTTTCAGCATATGCAAGAAAAAATTCAGTCCTTGACTAAGACTGGCTGATCTCACTTAACATAATATTCTTTAGTTCTACCCATTTTCCTGTAAATGTCATAATTTTGTTGCTCTTTATGACTGAATGTAATTCCATTATGTATATATACATATTTTTATTATCCATTATCTGTTGACAGACACTTATTTGTTTCTATAATTTGATTATTATGAATTGTGCTGCTATAAACATGGATATGTATGTATTACCATAGTATTCTGACTTTAAATTTTTGGAAAGATACTGAAGAGTGGTACAGATGGGTCATATGTGGTTCCATTTCTAATCTTTTGAGAAACCTCCATACTGATCTCCATAGTGGTTTTACTAATTTGAAGTCCTAACCGTATATAAAAGTTCCTATTTTCCCACATCCTCATCATTATTGTTTATATTGTTGATAATTGCAATTCTTACTGGAGTTAGATGGAATCTCAGTGTAGTTTTGAACAAGAAAAATTTAAGAACTTATATTACTTGATTTTAAGACTTACAAAGTTGGCTATGGTGGTACACACCTGAAATTCCAGTACTTGGGAGCTGGAAGACCTCAGGTTCACAATAGGCCTCAGCAATTTAGTGAGGCCTTCTGCAACTTAGTAAGACCCTGTTTCAAAATAAAAAAAAAAACACAGGGCTGGGGGTGTAGCTTAGAAATAGAATGCCCCTGGGTTCAATTCCCAGGGACACACACACACACACACACACACACACACACACACACACACACTACAGAGTGAAAAGGGTATATACTGTATGATATCCTTTATTTGAAATTCTAGAAAATGAAAGCATCTATAGTGAGAGAAAGGTAAGTAGTTTCCTACAGAGAGAGGAAGGAACTAAAAAAGGGCCCTTTGGGGAAAGAAAATTTGGGGGGGGGAAATGGAAATATTTGTTATCTTGATTATGTTGATGATTTTACACATATAAATATATGAAGGACCTATCAAGTTGTATTTAAACATGAGCCATTTACATATATATTAACTACACCAAAATAAATCTCTTTTAAAAAGAACAGCATTCTTGGCTGGGTACGTAGCTCAGTGGTAAAGCACTTGGCTAGTATGCCCTGGGTTTGGTCCCCAGTATCACTTCCAAAAAGCCACTTTTCAGTTTTATTAATAGTAATATTATATCACGTGAGTGATTTTCAGCTTGGTATTCTTGGGCCTTAAGTCTCTTTGATGTAAATAATTGGTATGGGACAGGTGAGATCTACAAAATATTTAATGATGATGACGACGAGGAGGAGGATATAATGATATATTTACATGCCATGTGGCTATATGGGTCTTTGTTTTCCTTGGAAATAAATTAATTTTAGTGTTTTCACATTTTGAGGGAAATATTATTCCCCTAAAATTGCAGTTTAAAATAAAAATTTTTCAAAATAAGGGATATGTGAGTTGAAAAGGGAATAATGAAAAGATTCCTTTGATGAATAAAAGTTGGGATTAATTGCATTATGTAAAGGGAGAAATATAATCTCTCTACTGTGCTTTGGTCAGCTTCTATTTGGAGAACTATTTTACTTCCAGGTGCTGTATTTTATAAGGGACACCGAGGATTTACAGTGTTAACAGAGTAGAGCAGTAGTCATTAGAGTGCCAGAAACTAGGGACTGTTTGACATTAGAAAGAGATGATTTTCAAACTTATATTGACCAACTTCAAATATTTTGCAACTTTTGTTTGAAAAAGTGAGGAAAAAAATTTTTTTTTCCTGCTCTGGAACTGTATTTCTCAACCTTTTCCCATATCATGACTTTTACATGTGCTACATGCTTCCATGTTTTTGGCTACATTTTGATAAAACCTAAAAAAGTACTTAGAATTACATCATTAATAGTCATCTGATTCCAAGCGCAGGATGAAATCTCATTACTAATAATAACTATATGAGGGTTGAAAAGTTGGCTCAACTCTTGCTAAAGTTACTGTTTGTTTTCTTTGAAATAGCAAATGTGTGATCAAAATAAAATTTCTCATGGGTGGTGTAGGTGCTGAGTAATAGCCACACACACCTTGAGTATTTGAATGTAAATGCAAACTTTAAGTACAAACATTCAGTCATACCAAGATGCTGTAATATTGCACAACACACACACACACACACACACACACACACACACACACACTCACGCACACAGTTCTTTCCTATTAACAAATTAGAGACAGCTAATGTTTGTTTAAACTTTTAAAATGCCGTAATAAAAACCAAAATCAGAATCAGTGGGTGTTGCCTTTTGACAATCCTTTTCTCACATGAAAGTCAGAGTTTACAAGTTTCCCATGAATAAAGAGTATTCTAAATTGCTCAATCATCTGGGGTTACCAGAGGGAGCCTATAAAAACTCCAGATTTTTTTGTAGGAATGTACATAGGAGTCTGGAGATTGCACATCAGCTACTGTGCAAGCCCAGGAAGAACTTGGTTTGTATTCATTACTTATTTGGTATTTCTTATCTTTTCTCTCCAAAAGTTTGTAGGTCCAATGCCAGTGGCAGAAATCTTCCAAAATTTATTTTGTCTTCAGTTATAAACTAATGAACTTTGATCAAGCAATAAGCTTCTATGACTCACCTTCCATTACTAAACTTTCTTAACCCCCATGAAATTGTCACGAATAAATAGTACTGAGTCCTTTGATGTAAAACAATCCGTAGTGCCACAGCTTATCTCTCAGCACCAAGAGAAAGTATACACCTTTCCTGCTTTTCAGCATGTGTTTTTTATACCTACTAACTGCTTGGGTTTCTCAGTTTACTTGTGTTTGGCAGATAATTCAATTATTCCAGCTTATGTATTGAAACTGAAAACTATCATAAAGCAAAATTATTTCAGAACATTTATGAAGTGACTTTTGAGAGCCCACATAGCATCATTGCAGTGTGTAAGCTTATCAGAGAAGCCTCTCATTGAATTTTATTCAAAGAAGCTACATTGTCCATTTTAATAAATTTGAATTATTTTTCCAAAGAAGCATAGATTTTCAAGGTGAGAGGAAAAGACTACAGATTTCGCTATATCTTTGCTTCACATGTAATTATTATTATTTTGTTATGTTTTAATTAATCTTGCTTCTAACCAACCTTGGTTTTTCTTTTTATAATTCATTTTCCTGAATTTCTAAACAGTGGATAATGCTATTAAAAATCATTCTTCCCAATTTCTCACATCCTTAATATAACCCATAAGTTTTAAATTCACATTGTTAATGATATCACTAATCTATTACTTGGGTTTATAGTTCAAAGATAAAAGTAATTCATGTTTATTCAGAGTGATGTGGACAGTCCCGAAATAGATTATTCAAGACATAGATGATCTATAGAATGTGAAAATGTCTCTAATTCTCACGTGTTTTTGTTAAATACCATTTGAGTATACAGTTATATGTTGCTGAATAGAGAACGGTCTAAGAAATGCTTCATTGGCATATTGTGTCATACATTGTAGTGTCTTTATACAAGCTAAGATGGCTGCTGTGTAACTAGGTGATATATTCTTATTGGGCCACTATAGTAAATACAATCAGTTGTTGACCCTAATGTTGTTATTTGGTGCATGTACTTTAAATGCTTAATCAGCAGTGATACAACTTTTTTCATTTTGTAGAGAATAACATAATACTGTAAGCACTATTTCTGTTCACTTGTTCTTAATAGCACTTTTTTTATTGAGGCATATGTACTTTATATAATGTAAAATTACATATTTTAAATGTAGCCTTGAAAGGTTTTTATGTTCATTATATTATGTGACTGTCATCACTCTCTACCAGAACATTTTCATCACTACAGAAGGTGAAACTACTTAATTAGCAGTTAGTCCCAAGTCTGGCTACCATTAACCTACTTTATCTGTGGATTTGACTCTTCTGGACATCATCATATAAATGGAAACACTTTGTGTTCATTCTTTTTTTTTTTTTTTGTCAGTACTGGGGATGGAACTCAGGGGCATTCTACTTCCGAGCTACACCCCAGCCCTATTTTTGATTCTTTATTTTGAAACAGGGTCTTACTGAGTTGCAAAGGACCTTAAAAGTAGCTGAGGCTGGCCTTGAACTGCCATCCTTGTGTCTCAGCCTTCTGAATGCTGGGATTACAAGCGTGTGCCACCACACCCGGCTCTGTTCATTCTTTCTTTCTTTTTTTTTTTTTTTTTTTTTTTCAGGTCTGGGGATGAAACCTCAGGGGCATTCGACCTCCAAGCTATACCCCCTGCCCTATTTTCTATTCTTTATTTTGAAACCGAGTCTCACTGAGTTGCAGAGGGCCTCACTAAGTAGCTGAGGCTGTCTGCAAACCGCCATCCTCAGGTCTCAGCCTCCCGAATGCTGGGATTACAAGCCTGCGCCAACACACCTTGCTCTGTTCATTCTTAAAGAATAGGAAATTGCATTTTAGTTAGGACTCTGCTATAAAGGAGGAGAGGGTCATCCAAAACTCATAGAAGTATAAAAGGCCTCTTGTCCTTATTCTGGTTTTGTATATAATCAGTAGTGACATCCAGTATACTGTTGTCTCACAGGTGAAGTGCAGATGTGTGGAGGTACTGATTTTCATAGTCTTCTTTGTTGCCAGGCATAGACAAGGGCAGCTGGAGTCCCTGGAACCTTCGATTTTAAGCAGCTTCCTTTGTTATATCAAATTTCCTTTCCTCTCCTTCCCTCTCCTCTTCTCTCTTCTTTTCTTTTCTCTTGTGGTACTAGGGATTGAACCCAGGGGCAGTCTACCTCCAAGTTATATCCCCAGCACTGTTTTAAAATTTTTATTTTTAAAACAGAGTCTCAATATGTTGATGAGTCTCACCACTTGCTGTGGCTGTCCAAGTATTGGGATTACAGGCATGCACTACCATCTTCCCTCCACCTTCCCCTCCTCTCCCCTTTCCTGTCCTGTCCTGTCCTGTGTATGTTACTAGTAATTGAGCCCCAGGAGCATTCTACCTACAAGATATATTCCCCAGCCTTATTTATTTATTTATTTATTTATTTATTTATTTATTTATTTTGGTTTGGAAGCAGGGTCTTAACTGGGTTGCTGAGAATCTTGCTAAATTGTTGAGGTTGACCTCAAATCTGCGATCCTCCTAACTACTAGATTACAGGCATATATCACCAGACTGGCTCAAATTTTCTCTCTCCCTCCCTCTCCCTCTCCCTCTCCCTTTCCCTCTCTCCCTCCCTCCCTCCCTCCCTCCCTCCCTCCCTCTCTCTCTCTCTCTCTTTCTCTTTATGTGTGTTACATGAGAGATTGAACCCAGCCATATTCTACCCCTGAGCTATACAGCCCCTTTTATTTTTTTATTTTGAAACAAGTTCTCACTAAGTTTCTGAGGGCCTTGCTAAGTTGCCGAGGCTTGCCTTGAACTAGGCATGTGCTACCATGCTCAGCTAAATTTCATTTACAATACATGTCATAGTTTTTAGAGAGATTGAGAAACACAGTTCTGATTAGTTCAAGAAAGTGTTTATTTTTGGCCATGGGTTGTAGGTCTTCATTAGGGCACATGACTAATATGGGCCCTAGATCTGATCCCTGCACTGCACAAAAAAATAAAGCAAAATTAAGTAAATAAATAAAACAAAAATATTCATTTTGATTATGTTTCTAGTAACACGATTCGAATCTTAGGAACCAACTTGAGAAATTGCTTGATCTGAGCTTCTTTGCTACTTGTGTTTGCCTTCCCTAACCAAAGAATACCTTATTCAAGTGGTTAGAGGGAGATATAAATGAGTAGAAGCAGGCAGAGAAACATGAGAAAAAAAAAAGGGACAGTATTTTGAGATGCCTTGCAAGTGTACGAGGTAAGTTTTATGAAAGCTTTGTGCAATCTGAGTTTTATAATTTCAGTCATATAAAGTACACTGAAGAATTACTTGTTTAAAAGAATCATGGGAGACTTCCGGGAAGATGGCGACCGAGAAAAGCGGGGCTTGAGAGCCCCGCTAACAACAAATATCCATTACCACAAAATCAGCGCCTTTCAAAGCCAGAAAACAACATCACCAGAGAAACAAAAGAAATCACCAGGCTCCAGAGAGAAAGCGGACTGAGAACAGAGCCACAGAGGAGATCCTCACGCCCGAGGACGCGGCAGATGCGGCAGCAGCGCCATACTGCCGGCGGCATCGGCGAATTCACGGAACAGCCACAGTAAGCCGAGGGGAGCCGCTGCGGAACAGCCAGGCGGGATTTCTCGGCGCAGAGGACATCTAAAGCTCCCAGTGTCTGAGCTTAGCACATGCTGCAGGGATTCAGAGTGGAAATCAAAACCAAGGAAAAAAAACGCCAGCCCAACAGCCGAGGGCGTAGCAGCGGCGCCATATTGCCACCGGCGGCAGCAGCACCGAATTCACTACAGCTACATCTGCGTACTCAAGAACAGTGAGTCAAATTGTGGGCCACAGCGGAGAAATCCCAGTACTGTACTCACTGGGACTTGACCCAGTAGGAGAGGGGCGGTGGCAGTGATATCACACCATAGGAGAATGCCCAACCTGGCACCCCACACAGTCTAAAGCAGCCTCTATCGACTCTCTGGGTCGGAGACCCTGTGATACAACCCAGTAAAGGAGTAGTGGGGTCTGAGATACTACTGACTCGAGATCCAGAACACCTTAAGTGAAGTCATAGTGACCCAAGGGAAGAACCCAGAGAAGGCACAAACTTCCGAAATCATGGGAAAGAGGAATAATACTGGAGCAATGAATGCTCACAACCCCACAACATCAGAACCCGATAAAACAGAAAATCAGAGATTTCTAGAAGATCAAATCAGGAAAATAACTGTAGAAATAATAGAGGTGCTTCGAAAAGAACTCAGAGAGAGCCAAAAAGAGATAAAGGATGCAATTAATGAAGTAAAGGCCTCAATTCAAAGCACAAACAACCGATTAGAACACATGGAGAACAGAATCTCGCTCTTAGAAGATGATCATTCCAAAAATGATCGCATAGTTTCTAATCTAGGAAAAAATATCCGACAGCAGGAATCTGATATTGAAGAAATATGGGCCCATTTTAAGAGAGCTAACCTAAGAATAATTGGAATAGAGGAGGGAAAAGAAAGTGAAACCAAAGGGATCAACAATCTCTTCAAGGAAGTAATAGCAGAAAATTTTCCAGACATAGAGCAAGAGGTCGATACGCAGGTCCAGGAAACGTATAGAACTCCCTTTAGACAGGATCGGAGAAGAGGATCCCCACACCACATAATTGTCAAAATGACCAATGTGGAAGCTAAGCAGAGAATCTTAAAGGCAACAAAAGCAAAGGGCCAAGTGACATTCAGAGGCAAACCAATTAGAATCACTCCAGACTTCCCAAACCAAGTTATGAGAGCCAGAAGGGCTTGGAGTAACATATTCCCAATTTTGAAAGAAAACAACTTCCAGCCAAAAATTTCCTACCCAGCAAAACTTTCTATCAAATTAGATGGAGAAATAAGAAGCTTCCATGACAAACAGAAACTGAAGGAATTTATGTCTTCAAAACCAGCACTAGAGAAAATACTCAAAGAGATTAACTACAAAGAAGAAATTGGTAACACACATCAGAACTAGAGAAACAAGATTTTCCATCCAACAGACAACTAAGATTGGTTATCTGTGGAGATTCATTATTTATGTTAGTCTTTTACCTATCTCTAAATTATATTGTTTGTCTTTATTGTTGTTAATTTTTAGGATTTCTAGTTGGAATATTAATATACCTTCAGATATAGCATTTGGAAATATTTTATCCCATTCTATTAGTAACTGTTAACTCTGTTTACATTGTCTTTGGATATACAATATGTTTTTTATTTTTTAGGGAGTTTGTATACTCTTCTGTTGCCTGTGCCATTGAAATCATAACCAAGAAATCACTGCCAATTTCAATGTTTTGAGGTTTTATGACCCAGATTTTCTCCTAAAAGTTTATAGTCTTAAGATTTATATTTAGGTCTTTTATCTATTTTGAGTTAATATTTGTATATGGGATTAGGTAAGGGTCCAATTTTTATTCTTTTCCATGTAATTATTATTTTTCAACAATATTTAGTTAAAAGATTATTATTTCTACCACCAAATGTTCGTGGAAACCTTGTCAAAAATAACTTGACAATATAGGGAAGAATTTAGGTCTAGGCTTTTATTTAACTCCAATGGTTTATATATCTGCCTTTAGAATAGTACTACACTGTTTCAATTATTGTAGCTTTATATGTTTGAAATCAGAAAATATATATCTTCTAGCTTTGTTCTTTTTCAAGATCGTTGTGGGTACCTAGAGTCCATATTCCATATTAGGATAGATTTTTTTTTTCTGAAAAATAAATATATAAATATATGATAGTTTCACCTAAAAATAGAAAAAAATAGATTCTCTGGTAAGAAAGAAAGCAAAAAGAAATATTGAAATGTTATCTTTAAGTCATCAAAAGCTTGGTATCAGACAAATGAAACTGTTATGTGAGATTATCATTTTTAATTTTGGATAAATTGCTATAATACTAGATGTCAACTACTAAGCCAAGCATAGGAGGGGGGGATAGGGAGAGAACGGGGTGGGGATCGGGTGGGGGCTGACTGGCAATGTGTGCATGTATGTCTACAAAAGTATGTATCCCACTATGATGTATGAATACAGTGCACCAATTAAAAATAAATATGAAAAAAAAGAATCATGGTTTTGGGGGTTTGATTTTTTGTTTCTTTTAAGCACATGTTTTTGTAATATGCTCTAGCATAACTGGGTTTTTCTTAAAGCTATCCATACCTACATAACAAATTGATAATAACGACCATTGTAGAACTAACATAACATTATATGGAAATTTGCTAACTAGGAATAATTATTTAAATTACCTCTCAAGCCGGGAGTGGTGGCACACGCTTGTAATCCCCGGGCTTGGGAGGCGGAGACAGGAGGATCACGCAGGTTTGAAGCCAGCCTCACTGGTTTAAGAGACCCTGTTTTCAAATAAAATATAAAATAGGTCTGGGAGTATAGCCTGGAGGTAGAAGGGTTTCCAGGAACCCCAGTACCACCATAAATAAATAAATAAATAAACAAATAAATAAATAACCTCTCAAATGGTTTATATAACTGAGTTAACTTAGATTGTCATGGGTTCTCTAAGCCCTGAGATACTTAATATCAGTAGGCAACATAATTTTGAAACAAACAAAAAATAAAAAATACGTTTTTCTCTTTTATAACTTTTGGAGCTTAAAATTTTTTTGTTATGGCCCCATTTCTTTGTATTGTTTTGAACTACTTTTAGAGTTTGAAATATAGCTAAACAAGGATATTGGTAAAATGAGGAGGAAAACAAAATTGTAAAGATCAAATGGATTAATACTTAAGTACTTGGCAGTGGCTAGCATAGTATAATCACTTAATAAATATTAATATTATTAGTAAATCCTCCATTCTAGACTGAATGCAATAGCTTTTCTGCTTCTTTTCAGAGAACATATTTGTCTTTTTTTGAGCAGCTAGTTATTTTAACATTCTTGGCATTGACTTCCCCATGAATTTTTTTATAGATGGTAAACATGAAAATATAAATGCTTCTAACCTACCTTAGTTACTGGGCAAGAATGTTTTGGTCTGTAAAGCTAATTTTAAAATACATATCTATTTCCTGTTCTTTTTCTCTTGAAGGCAAAGTTATAAGAAGATGAAAAACAAGTTGGTTTCTACTTAGGTCCTATTCTACTTAGTTAAAACAGCTATCCTGAGCAGTAAGTTAAAAGATACTGAGGCTGCAACCTAGCTCAGTAGAACAGAATTACATGATGCTAATTATTGTCATGAGTACAAGAATGATATCACAAGTATTATATAGTTCCACTTTTTGGTCTAAATATACTTGGTTACCCAAAACTCATATGATCTGATTACCTAACTCCTTATTGATTCTAGGTAAGATTAGTATTATAATCAAAGAATATGAACAGTTGAAACAGAGGTGTTTCATGACTAGATTAACATTCCCTTGGTATAATCATTATGTTTGAGTGGAATGGTTCTTAGCTCTGTAGACTCAAATTCTGTTGCTGTGCACACAGAATGTGGGACTTAAGGGAACCTCCTGGTGTTAGGGGAGAAATTGCAACAAACTGATAAATAAGAACCAGGATAACAGTTCCTCACTGCAGTAAGAATAGTCACCCTATATACAGATACTTATGTTAATGGATAACTAACAGGGAAAAAAACTGCCCATCTAATGTAAAGAAAATTAACAAGGAAAGGTTTCTGCCTGGGCCTAGACTCTAGGTAAGGGTGGAGTTTTCTTTGAGTATTTATAAGCATAGGCTCCCCTTCATGTAGATTTGATATTATTTTGGCAGGATAGTCTGGAAACCCCCAAGCTAAGAAATAACATAAAGAGTGGCTCCTAAAATACTTGGCAAATGCAAGCATAAAACAGTGTGAAGAGGGGCACTCCCAGCTCAGGCTACACAGACGTTCTTCACATTAAGCCCTGTACTCACAGTCTAGAATTACAAAATACATAAGGAAACAGTTTACCAAGAGTCAGAAAACAAGAGAGATAGCGAGATTATGTAAGTAAGACCTTCAAACGATGTATATATCAAATGGGGACTATAAAATAAATATATTTAGATGAATAATAACTCAGCCTTTATAGCTGAGATATCATGTATACAGACACATGAGGAAGTAGATTTATCCAAATTCAAAACACAAAGAATTGAACATTAGACACAGATGAAGAGAGAAAAAGTGAACTGGATCAGAGATGTGAGGGAATAATCTAAAATGTAGCATAGAAGAGCTAACGATTTGTAAAACTATAATGGAGAGGTTAGAAAATATGACAAGTGGGTACTTCAGTATATATCTAGTAAGGTTTCCTAAAGAAGAAAATAGGAAGAAAAAAAAAAAAAAGAAGAGACTATCAAAGAGAAGAGTGGCTGATAATTTTTCAGAACTGATGAAACACATATTGAATCTTTAGACTCAGGACACAAAACAAGGTTAAAATTTGAAAAAAAAATCCACACTAGACACATCATAGTAAAATTGCTCACAACCATAAATAAAGGGATCTTAAGAGCAACCAGATACAAAGAGAACTTACAAAGGAGCAGTATGAGGCCGACAGTGAGCAAAGACCTTCAAAGCACGGAGAGAGAATAACTGAAAACTAGAATTCTCTGTCCAACTAAACTGCCACTGAAGTGTGAGACTCAAATAAAGACACTTTCAAAGCCTGAAGAAATTACTGTTAACAGAACCTCACTGAATGAACCACTAAAAGATGTTCCCTAATGAGAAGGGATTTTTACACAGAAGAAAGGATAAAATACAAGAAAAAAAATGGGAGTAGAGCATAAAAAGAAAATAAATCAACATTTCAACATCGTATTCCCTTTTCCTTGGGTATGGAGAATAGATAGGATCTCCTTTTTAAAATATAACATTTTGCTGAGACTTTATATATAGTTCAAACTGAGTATAACCTTGTATTTAAAATTTTTTAAATTTTTGTAAAGCAAAGTTTTTATTTGAATCTGTATAGAAATGGATGAAAATATTAGTAGTCACTCTTTCTGAATTGTAGGTTTCATTTGTTTGGGTTTATTTGGGGGAAATGTTACAGTTTTCAGTACATGGTTTATTATTTTAGTTTGGAATAAGTTATTATTTTAGAGGCATTTGACAATAATTCTTCTTTCATTTAGATCAAATCCTTTTTATGAACCTAAAACAACCCCTTCTCCAAATAATTTGGTAAATCCCATTCACGAACTGGAAACTGAGAGGAAAATGAAAAGAAGGGCCCCGGCTCCACCAGTTCTCTCACCAAAGACAGGAGGAAGAAGCGAAAATACAGTTGTTTCTGCAGGAAGAGCTCTCTCTACTTCTCCCAAGGTAGGATTCTATTCTTAGTAGCATGCATATTTAGTGTGTGCTCTTTTTCCTCCATGCAATTTAAATTAATAAAAGTTTTTATTGGCTATTAATAATAACCTAGAAGTAAAATTCAAATAAACCTATTATACTATAACCGAATATTTTGTGAGTTCACAGATTTATAGTACAGTATAGATTAGATGGTTTGGATTGGTGTATTTTTTGTTTATTTGGTTTTTGAGACAGTCTGGCTATGTTGCCCAAACCCTCAGGCTCAAACTCATGGGCTCAAGCTCTCCTCCTCCCTGAGTCTCCCAAGAGCTGGGACTGCAGGCATACATCACCACTCCAGGCTTATTTGTTTTGGATACTTGAGATTGAACCCAAGGCCTCATACATTCTAAGCACATGCTCTGCCACTGAGCTTTAGTCTCAGCTCCAAGATTTATTATTAAATGCAGTTCTGAAATCAGAGGAAGAAGGACATTATAATTCTAGGATTGGTGCTTTAAAGAAAGGATACTCTGAAGCAGGGATGAAGAACAGCTTTTACTGATACAGAGGAATTAGAAATCACCCTTTGACATATGTACTGTAAAGACTAAGGCTCGAGGCTCAATACAGAGAAATGCTTTTTTGAAGATTTTCAATATTGCCGCTTTCACTTAAGTTAAAATTTTGGCTTTACTGTCTTTCTTTCTTTTTTTTTTTTTCTTCTTTTTTTTGTAGTACTGGGGGTGGAACCCAGGTACTTTTCTATCTCCAGGCTCTACTCCCAGACCTATTTTATACTTTATTTGGAAACAGGGTCTCACTAAGTTTCTGAGAGCCTCACTTGGTAGCTGAGGCTGGCTTCGAACCCGTGTGATCCTCCTGTCTCAGCCTCCCAAGTGCAGGGATTACAAGCATGTACTACCATACTGTCACTATTTTTAAGAAACTTTTAGCTGAGCACTGCACCACATCTGTAATCCTTGTATTTGGGAGATTGAGACAGGAGAATCCCAGGTCAAGGCCAGCACCTGTAAAGTTAGCAAGATCCTGTTTCTAAATAAAAAGTTAAGCCGGGCGTGGTGGTGCATGCTTGTAATTCCTGTGCTTGGGAGGCAGAGACAGGAGGATCGCGCAGGTCGAAGCCAGCCATGCTGGCTTAAGAGAACCTGTTTCCAAATAAAAAAGTATAAAAATAGGTCTGGGAGTGTAACTCAGAGGTAGAAGGGTTTCCAGGAACCCCAGTACCATCTAAAAAATAAAAAATAAAAAAATAAAAAGTTAAAAGGGCTGCAAGCATAGCTTAGAGATAGACTACACCTAAATTCAATCCCCAGTAACATAGACACACACATTTTTAGTACATAATAACTACATAGAAAGGTAAAACACTAGTACTAGTTAATATAAGATATAAAACAGTTTGATTGCAAATAATATGGTATCTTCCATGAATAAGGTAGACATGTTGATTTTATCAAGTGTTTTCAGGCAGATAAATTTTGGCTATGGGAATGTTATTATTGTAACCATATTATATCATTAATTTCTCACAGATAATTAAAGTAAAAATAGGATGAGCTTGGTCTCAGAGGAATAAAGGAAAGGTGCTAGTGGAGACAGGATTGGAACTTAGCGTTTTCATTATTTATGTGAGATGGGGATGATACTTTGAGGTTGCCTAGGTTGATTTTTATTTCTTAAGGACATTAAAATTCAGTAATTTGTCCTAAGTAGGAAAACTTTCAGTTTATTCTATAGTTTTGTTAGTTATCAGAGTTTTTTTTTTTAATTTATTTTTTATTGGTGCAATGTATTCATACATCATAGTGGTATAAAGAAAATACTTTTGTAGACATACATGCACATCTCGCCCAGTTAGCCCCTACCACGATCCCCACCCCGTTCCCTCCCCATCCCTCCTTCCCACGCTTGGCTTACTGGTTGACATCTAGTATTATAGCAATTTATACAGTATTAACATTGATAATCTCACATAACAGTTTCATTTGTCTGGTACCAAACTTTTGATGACTTAAAGATAACATTTCAATATTTCTTTTTGCTTTCTTTCTTACCAGAGAATATTTTTTTCTTTTTCTTTTTTTTTTTTTAGGTGAAACTATCATACATTTATTTATTTATTTTTCAGAAAACATCTATCCTGATATGGAGTATGGACTCTAGATACCCAAAACAGTCTCAAAGGAGAACAAAGCTAGAAGATGTATATTTTCTGATTTCAAACCATATAAAGCTACAATAATTGAAACAGTGTAGTACTGTTCTAAAGGCAGATATATAAACCATTGGAGCTAAATAAAAGCCTAGAGATAAATTCTTCCATACATTGTCAAGTTATTTTTGACAAGGTTTCCATGAACTTTTGGTGGAGGAAATACTAGTTTTTTAACTAAATATTGTTGAAAAATAATAATAAATGAAAAAGAATAAAATTGGACCCTTACCTAACACATATACAAATATTAACTCAAAATAGATAAAAGACCTAAATATAAATCTTAATACTATAAGCTTTTAGAAGAAAATCTGGGTCATAAAACCTCACAACATTGAAATTGGAAGTGATTTCTTGGATATGATTTCAATGGCACAGGCAACAAAAGAGTAAATAAACTTCCTAAAAAATAAAAAAAATATTGTATATCCAAAGACAATGTAAACAGAGTTAAAAGTTACTGATCCTCTTCCAAGAGTTCCTCCTATGATCCATTTCTCCCTAACTCTCACATATTAGGGAAAGCATCTGATTTCTTATTTTTTGTGCCTGACTAATCTCACTTAGCATAATGTCCTCCAGTTCCATCCATTTCCCTGAAAATGATGTAATTGAGTTTTTTTTGATGGCTGAGTAAAATTCCATTGTGTACATATCCCACAGTTTTGTAATCCATTCATCTGTTGATGGACATCTTGGCTGGTTCCATAGTTTGGCTATGGTGAATTGTGCAGCTATGAACATAGATACACATGCATTAGTTTGGTAGTTTGGTTTCTTTTCTTTTGGGTAGATACCCAACAGTGGTATTGCTGGATCAAATGGAAGATTTGTTCCCATTCTTCTGAGGATTCTCCATACTGTTTTCCAAAGTGGTTGCACTAATTTGCAATCCCACCAACAATGTCTTAGAGTTCCCACTTCTCCACATCCTCGCCAGCATCTGTTGTTGTTTGTGTTTTGGATGATGGCCATTCTAGTTGGAGTTAGGTGAAATCTCAGGGTAGTTTTGATTTGCATCTCTCTGATTGCCAGTGATGTTGAGCATTTTTTCATGCATTTATTGGCCATTTGAATTTCTTCTTTTGTGAAGTGTCTATTTAGTTCATTTGCCCATTTTGTTATTGGATGCTTTGTTTTCTTAGTGTTGAGTTTCTTGAGTTCTCTGTATATTCTAGATATTAGTCCTCTATCAGTGGTGTAGGTGGCAAAAATCTTCTCCCATTCTGTTGGCTCTCGATTGAGGTTCTTGATAGTTTCCTTTGCTGAACAGAAGCTCTTCAGTTTCATGCAATCCCATGTATTGATTCTCCTTTTAATTTGTTGTGCCTTTGGGGTCTTGTTGAGGAAATGTTTGTCTGTGCCTATGTGTTGTAGTGTTGGACCTATGCCCTCTTCAAGGAGCTTCAAGGTCTCTGGTTTAATTTCCAAGTCTTTGATCCATCGTGAGTTGACTTTTGTACAGGGTGAAAAAGTGGGATTGACATCCAATTTTCTGCATATGGTTAACCAGTTTTGCCAACACCATTTGTTGAAGAGGCTATCTTTTTTCCAGTGTATGTTTTTGGCCCCTTTGTCAAAAATCAATTGGCTGAAAGTGTGTGGACTTGTTTCTGGGTCTTCTATTCTGCTCCATTGGTCTGTATATCTGTTCTTTTGCCAGTACCATGCTGTTTTTATTACAATGGCTTTGTAGTATAGTTTAAAGTCAGGTATTGTGATTCCTCCTGCGTGGTTTTTGTTGCTGAGAACTACCTTGGCTATTCTGGGCTTTTTGTTATTCCAGATAAATTTAAGGACTGATTTTTCTATGTCTGTGAGGAATGATCTTGGTAGTTTAATGGGCATTGCATTAAATCTGTAGATCACTTTTGGGAGGATGGCCATTTTAATGATATTAATTCTGCCAATCCATGAACATGGAAGGTCTTTCCATCTTCTAAGATCTTCTTCAATTTCTTTTTTCAGTGTTTTATAATTTTCTTTGTAGAGATCTTTTACTTCCTTGGTCAAGTTTATTCCTAGGTATTTTATTTTTTTGTGGGAGATCCTGAGTGGGAGTGTTTTCTGAATTTCTTTTTCAGTGGATTTATGGTTGGTGTACAGGAAAGCTTCTGATTTTTTAAGATTGATTTTGTATCCAGATACCTTGCTGAATTTGTTGATCAGTTCTATAAGCCTTTTGGTTGAGTTTGTTGGGTTTTCTAAATATAGTATCATGTCATCTGCAAATAGTGAAAGCTTAAGTTCTTCTTTTCCTATTTGTACTCCTTTGATTTCCTTTTCTTGCCTTATTGCTCTGGCTAGAGTCTCTAGTACTATATTGAAGAGAAGTGGTGATAGTGGACATCCTTGTCTCGTTCCAGTTTTTAGGGGAAATTCTTGAAGTTTTTCCCCATTTAATATGATGTTGGCAGTGGGCTTATTGTAGATTGCCTTAATAATGTTGAGATATGTTCCTTCTATTCCAATTCTCTGCAGTGTTTTTATCATAAATGGATGTTGAATTTTATCAAATGCTTTTTCAGCATCTATTGAGATGATCATGTGGTTTTTGTCTTTGATTCTGTTTATATGATGAATTACATGGATTGTTTTTCGTATATTGAACCAGCCTTGCATCCCTGGGATGAACCCTACCTGGTCATGGTGAATGATTTTCTTGATGTGGTTTTGAATGCGTGTTGCTAGTATTTTGTTTAATAGTTTTGCATCCAAGTTCATCAGAGATATAGGCCTGTAGTTTTCCTTCCTTGAACTGTCTTTATTCGGTTTGGGTATTAGTGTGATGTTGGCTTCATAGAATGTATTTGGGAGAGTCCCGGTTTTTTCTATTTCCCGAAATAGTTTGAGTAGTATTGGGATTAGTTCTCCTATAAAGGTTTTATAGAATTCACTTGGGAAACCATCTGGTCCTGGGCTTTTCTTTGATGGTAAGCTCTTTATTGCTATTTCAATCTCTTTGATTGTTATTGGTTGGTTTAAGTGTTCTATATCTTCTTGACTCAGTTTAGGAAGGTTGTATTTATCTAGGAAGTTGTCGATTTCCTCCAGATTTTCCATTTTGTTGGAATATAGTTTTTCAAAGTAGTTTCTGATAATCCTCTGGATTTCTACGCTGTCAGTAGTAATGTCTCCTTTTTCATCCCTTATCTTCATAATTTGGGTTGATTCTCTCTTTTTTTTAGTTAGGTTGGCTAGTGGTTTATGAATCTTGTTAATTTTTTCAAGAAACCAGCTTTTGGTTTTGTTGATTTTCTGTATTGTTTTTTATTCTCTATTTCGTTAATTTCTGCTCTAATTTTAATAATTTCCCGTCTTCTGCTGGCTTTGGGGTTCAATTGTTCCTGCTTTTCAAGGGCTTTGAGGTGTGTCATAAGGCTATTTATTTGAAGATTTTCTGTTTTTCTTATGTGAGCACTCAGTGCTATAAATTTTCCTCTTAATACTGCCTTCAAAGTGTCCCAGAGGTTTTGATATGTTGTTTCTTTATTTTCATTTGTTTCTAGAAATTTCTTGATTTCACCTCTTACATCTTCTATGACCCATTCTTCATTCAGAAGTGTGGTGTTCAGTCTCCACATGTTTATGTTGTTTCTCTGGGTCTTCTTATAGTTGATTTCTAGTTTCATTCCATTATGGTCTGAAATGACACAGGGAAGTATGTAACATTTTTTAAATTTGCTAGTGCTCATTTTGTGTCCCAGGATGTGATCTATTTTGGAGAAGGTTCCATGAGCAGCTGAGAAAAATGTAAACTCTGCTGTAGTTGGGTGAAATATTCTATATGTGTCCAAAAGGTCCATTTGGTTAATGGTTTTCTTTAGTTCTGAGACATCTTTACTGACCCTTTGTCTGGAAGATCGGTCTAGTATTGTGAGAGGTGTGTTGAAGTCTCCCAGTATTATTGTGTTGGGATTTATGTGTGGCTTCATGTCACAAAGAGTTTGATTTATGAAAGTAGCTGCCCCTATGTTTGGGGCATAGATGTTGATTATTGTTATTTCCTCTTGCTGGACTATTCCTTTTACCAGTAAAATGTGATCTTCTTTGTCTCTTCTAATAAGTTTGGGTTTGAAGTCTAACTTGTCTGATATAGTTATCAGAGTTTTAAACTAGTTTATTTTATTCGTTTGCCTGTATTTTTCTATTTTAAAGGGAGGGTGAATTCACTGAGGTCCTCATTCTGTCATTCCAAATGACAATCTTTTTATTTTTTTTCAATACTGGGGATGGAAATCCTCTTGTAGTGAAGTATATAAGAGCTTATATGAGTAGATTTTTTTACATTATTTTGTGGATGATGTTCCATTGTAGATACATTATAGAATAAATAATGTATGTGGAGCCGGTCTTGGTGGCACACACTTTTAATCCCAGCATTTGGGAGGCTGAGACAGGAGGGTCGTGGTTTACAGACAGCCTCAGCTACTTAGGCCCTTTGCAACTCAGTGAGACCCTGTTTCAAAAAATAAAGAATAAAAAAATAGGGCTGGGGGTGTAGCTCGAAGGTAGAACGACTCCTAGGTTCTATTCCCAGTACCTGCGAAAAAATGACTGGGAATTATACCGTTATGCTTCTTTCGGAAAATGCCTCTGTATGCTCATAGAGGGTAGAAACACAGTCATATCCACAGAAACTTTTTGCTAACCTTGAAATTTATTTGAATAACATATCAGTTTAAACACAACTGAATAATTTAAGACTATAAGCTGGGCCCAGTGACATACATTGGTAGTCCCAACTACTCAGAGGGCTGAGGCAGGAGGATTATTTGAGTCTGGGAGTCTAAGACCAGCTCTAGTAACATAGTAAAACCCCTGTCTCTTTAATAAGTTAAAAAGAAATACTGCTATTATATTATTAAATGAAAAAGTATATAATAGAATGTAGTATGTACATATGAACTGTTCTTTGGTTAATACTCTTAGTTTTTAGTGACAGGAACAGATATGTGATTTAATTGTTTTGCTTAAGCTAGAAAGATAACTTGTTATAAAGACATATTTAGCATAACTCTAGACAGGAAGATTCAAGCTTAGCCTCAGGAGCAAATGGGAACCAGCTTCAGTATATCTGTTTTTGTCTCTGGAATGCCTTTAATCTACTTTCATCTTTTTAAGAATAATTTAGTTAGGTCTGTTTTTTTCCCTGCAATGCAGTTTTAGTTCTGGAATTTTCTATTTCCCCTACTCATAGTTATCCTTTTTTCTGTGTGCCTAACTTTAGCTAAAGAGTAAGGATAAATTACATTGAATCAACTATTTTTTCTCTTAAATAATATGTGGATTCTCCTAGAATTGTTATTTTTTAAACTCTTACTAGTAAAATGAATCTTTAGTTAATGGAATATTCATTGAAATAAGGATTTTTCCCCTCCTGTGAGAATAAAAATCTCAGATGACAGCTTAAATTGAAAGAGGAATTTACTTATGTCCTTTAAAATGTTGAAGGCCCGTTGCTGTTATAACTTCACAGAGTCATCAGAGACAGTCAGAAGACTGTGTTTTGCTATTCTACTATTCTTAGCATAGACCTCTACCTCATGGCGCATACTCATTTCATTCTAGATAACAAGAAGGAAGGGATTAAAAAAATCAGCCAAACTTACTAAGAGAGGATAGAATAAGAATATTGATTCTAGGTTGATTGTGTTATTCAGCTAAAAATTAAGGATTCTCTTACTACAGAAAAAAAAGTAAAGTGGATGTTCTGGGGGTAGTTTGCAAGCTGTGCCTTAATGCTTAAAAGCGTGTGGTGGCATATGCTTGTAATACCAGTACTTGGGAGGCTGAGACAGGAGGATCACAGGTTCTTGGCCAGCCTCAGCTACTGAGTGAGGCTCTCAGCAACTTAGTGAGACCCTGTTTCAAATTAAAGAATTAAAAATAGGACTGGGGGTATAGCTTAGAGATAGAATGCCCCGGGTTCAATCCCCTGTACAGCAAAAAATAAATAAATAAATAAATAAATAAATAAAAAGAATTTTATAGTGAAAGTACAAATAAGCTCTTACCTGAGTGTATCTTTTATGAGTAAATCTGATTAGTTGAAAGAGTAAGTTTAAAACATTGAAAATCCAATTTAAAGCTAGGCATGCTATTGCTGTATAGTGACAGGACCCCTTTTGATGCAAGAATTAGTTCACTCTTTACTTCATGAGGAAAAGGCGTGGATCTGTAGTATTTTAACAGGTTTACATAAACTATGTCATAACCCTTCTAAACTTTCAGAATTAATAAATGTCATCCAGGAAGAATAAGAAACAAACAAAACAAAAAAATGAAAAGGCCCACAGCACAGTGCATAGCAGGACCTGGACTAGGATGAGGCAAGAGAGGCAGCTAGGGTACAAAATTAAGGTGCCACTAAATTTGGGGGTCATGTGAATACAAGCATGGCACTTGTACAAATAAAAGAGTTAGTGTCTTTGTAAATTTTGGCAATAGTGCCTCATTCATAAGGGCACATTTATTTTTTATTTTTGTTGATACCAGCGTTCCTGGAAGCCCTTCTACCTCCGGGTTACACTGCCAGACCTATTTTTATACTGTTTTTTTTTTGTTTTTTTTTTTTTAAACAGGGTCTCTTAAGCCAGCGTGGCTGGCTTCGAACCTGAGTGATCCTCCTGTCTCTGCCTCCCAAGCACGGGGATTACAAGCATGCGCCACCATGCTTGGCATAAGTGCATATTTAATGTTATACATAAACCTTAAAATGAGTATCTCTAGATTTTACACACTTAAAAAAAAATGGCTAGAAAGAGGTGACTGAACTTTGTTGCTGTAACAGGGACCTTTAAGACAAACTTACCATAAAAACCAAAGAAAAAAAAATTTTTTAAAGTACTCTGGATGGAACCTAGGGCCATTTTATCCTCGAGTGACAACCCAGCCCTTCTTTTTTTATTCTTTATTTTGAAACAGGGTCTCACTGAGTTGCTGGGACTGTCCATGAACTGTGATCCTCCTGTCTCAGCCTCCCAAATGCTGGGATTATAAGTGTGCGCCACCATGCCTGGCTCAGAAAATGTTTTAAAAAATTCTTTTCATCAACTTTCTTTGAGTGATTTAACTGACTGTTCCATTAATAAATGAAACAAGACATTTTCACAAAAAATAATAATCTGACTTAAATGCTAATAATAAACAGGCATGATTTACTGGGTAGTACAAGTTTATAATCTAGTACTTGGGAGGCTGAGAAAGAAGTATCACAGATTCGAGGCTAGCACCTAGTGATGTAGTGAGATCCTGTTTCAAAATAAAGAAATATAAAGTGCTGGGGCTGTAGTAGTGATAGAGCACCTAGTGATAGAGTACCCCTGGGTTCAAGCCCCAGTACCTTGAGTAAATTTTTGTGTGTGTGTATGTGGCACTGTTTGCATGGTACTGGGGATGGAACCCAGGGACATTTTACCTTTGAGCCATACCCCCAGCCCTATTTTTTTATTCTTTATTTTTGAAACAGGGACTCACTGAGTTGCAAAGGGCCTCACTAAATAGCTGAGGCTGTCCGCAAACCACAAACCTCCTATCTCAGCCTCCCAAATACTGGGATTAAAAGCATGCCCCACCACACCCAGCTTGCAGTAAATTTTAGAAATGCAAATCAGCATTCAGGAGGCTGAGATGGGGTTTGCAGATCACCTCAGCTACTTAGTGAGGCCCTCTGCAATTTAGTGAGACTATGTTTCAAAATAAAGAGTAAAAAATAGGGCAGGGAGTGTAGGTCCCAGGTCGAATGCCCCTGGGTTCCATCCCAGACCGGCAAAAAAAAAAAAAAAGCAAATCATGAGTGAATCTAAGTAAAGAATAAATGTACTCTATTAATTTTATTAATTTATTGTACCTATAACTTTTCTGTAGGTTTGATTTAATAGTAAAAAGTAGTATTTTGAGAATAGAATTGAATTCTTAGATACAAGAAAACCATTTTAAAGTTATAAGTAGCACTTCAAATTAATGAATTAGAAGATAAACTTGATATTTTTCTTTAAAATTAAAGGTGAAGTGATGAAAAATTAAAATTATAATAGAAGTTGTAGAGGTAAGAAGAGATGGAGGAAAATGATTTGTCAGAGAAACAGAATAGAATTTATGTCAGCTGGGAAAGACGTGGGTCTTCAGATTAAGTCTCCCAAGTACCAGACAAGATGAATGAAATGGAATCCCAAACTAAACTTACCCTAATATTTCTTTTTAATTATCAAAAATGGAAAAAGTTTTAACAACAGATGATTTTGTACCATTAAATGCTGGAGACAGTGAAACATGTTTGCATAATTTTACAAAGAAATATCTGAAAAAGTATTAAAATACATCAAATATGTAAAAATGTATGAACTTATAATGATGTAAAAATTGTCCTTGGAGATTGCCAGGGTACCAATTCATTATTCTGTATATTGATAAAAAGGAGAAAAATAAAACATTTGTTCTTACTTTCTTTTACAAACCATATTTTAAGATCATTAAATAGTTGATGAAGGCAAATTTCTTGACCATAGAAGAATTCCAGCTATTGATATGCAGAAAGAATGATTTCATTAGAAAACACCACTTCCTAATCTCCAGTGAAAGGCCGGGCGTGGTGGTGCACGCTTGTAATCCCCGCTCTTGGGAGACAGAGACAGGATCCCGCAGGTTCGAAGCCAGCCGCAGGAGCTGGCTTAGGAGACCCTGTTTCCAAATAAAAAATGTAAAAATAGGTCTGGGAGTGTAGCCCGGAGGTAGAAGGGCTTCCAGGAACCCCAGTACCACCAAAATAAATAAATAAATAAATAATCTCCAGTGAAATAATGAATCTGGCAACAATTAATATGCTGCTAAAGCTAGTTGGAGAAAGGTTTATAAAATAGATAAATAGAGAAAACTGATAATACTGATCAATCTTAGTATCATTAATAGTTAGACACCTGATTATTTTGTGTCTCTTGACGTACTGCAGTAGGAAGTGCGTAGAACTACACACTTCTAAGTGTTCTTCTTGCCAAAGACTTAAAGTGGAATCTAGTCAAGCCATAATAACTGCTAGCTTAATAAGAAGTATCAGGGAATCGAGGAATATGCTAAATAAAGGATGAAGATGCAGTCATCTAAAACCGAATGCACAAACTCCTCCAGGACAAGTGGCCAGATTCATTCAGCAGATTAAGAGCTTGGCAAAAATGAAAAAGGTTAGAAGAAAAAATTACAGATTTTTAAATGTGTTTATTTTTTGGAAATACATACTGAATGACTTACTATTAAAGAGATAGGATTCTGGGATTTGCTTTAAAATGCTCTAGAAGAAAAATAGGGACAGGGAGGAGTATTTGGAGAGAATTAAAAGACAAGATTGGAGAAAATGTTGATAACTTTTTTATTGAATGATATTTGCATGGGAGTTCTTGACAATATTAGTTCTACCTTGGGGAAAAAAAATCCCTGTTATAAAAGTTAAAGAAAAAAGTAAGAGAGACCTGAAGGATAGAGGAAGATATAGCATAATTCTAATTAGACTCTGAAAGGGAAGAGAAGGAATAGAGCAAAGATTACATTTGAAGAGATAAAGAACTTTTCCCAGACTGGTCAAAGATAATCTCCTGATTCAAGAAGTCTATCAAATCTCAATCAGGATAAAAGAAGTTAAGATCCAGAGACCTCAAAATAAAATATCAGAAGATCAAATGATCAGTAAGATTTTTTTTATTTATTTATCTATTTATTTATTTATCTGCAGGCCTGGGGATGAAACCGAGGGGCATTTGACCTCTGAGCTGCCCCCCTGCCCTATTTTTTATTCTTTATTTTTATTTTTATTTTTTTTTTATTTATTTATTTATTTTTTTTTTGGTGGTTCTGGGGTTCCTGGAAGCCCTTCTACCTCTGGGCTACACTCCCAGACCTATTTTATATTTTTGAAACAGGGTCTCTTACGCCAGCGCGGCTGGCTTCGAACCTGCGCGATCCTCCTGTCTCCGCCTCCCAAGCGCGGGGATTACAAGCGTGCGCCACCACGCCCGGCTTTATTTTTTATTTTTATTCTTTATTTTGAAACAGGGTCTCACTAAGTTGCAGAGGGTCTCACTGAGTAGCTGAGGTTGTCTGTGAACCATGATCCTCCGATCTCAGCCTCCCAAATGCTGGGATTACAAGCGTGTGCCACCATGCTTGGCCAATAAGATCTTAAACCCAACAGTAGGAAAAGACTGAATACTTCAAGGAAACACTACTAATTTCTTAGCAGCTATAATGGAAACCAGAATACACTTCAATGATATTTCCACGTGGTGAAAGAAAGTAACTGCCAGGCTCGGAATTTAGTAAAGGTATCTTTTAAGAATGAGGAAAAAAATAAAGATTTTTCTAGAAAGTTTGTCTCCAATAGATCCTTGCTGAAGGAAATTCTAAAACATATAATTTAAGCAGAAGGAAAATATTCATTGGAAGATCAGAAGTTCAAGAAAGACAGATCACATAATGGCAAATATGTGGATAAATCTAAGCAAACATTAAAAAAACAATATTAACATGTCACTATGGATGAAATAAAAACTAAAATATATGCCATAGTAACATAAAGCTGGGAGGGGAATAATTATAATGATGTATTCTGAAGTTCTTGTATTGAGAAGTCGGTAAAGATATTTACTGTTCTGTAGACATAGATGAGATATGTTGTAAGTGTTAGGGCCATCACTAAAATAATAGAAAAATAATCTATAACCTCCAAGCTAGAAGACAGTATAGAGGATAGATTTTTTAAAAAATAATGTAGTAAGAGACCCAAAAAAGAAAATAGAGGAGCTGAATCAAACAGAAAACATGAAATAATAGAGTAGGTTTAAACTCAAATTACAGGTAATTCTAAAATGGCTAAACGCAGTGGTTAAAAGACAAAGATTATTAATCTGGATATTTAAAAAATATCTAATTATGTTGGGTATGATGGTGCATGCTTGTAATGCCACTTGGAAGGCTGGGACAGGAGGATTGCAGATTCATAGCCAGCCTCAGCAACTTAGTGAGGCCCTCCGAAACTTAATGAGACCCTGTTTCAAAATAAAGAATAAAATAGAGCTGGGGGTATAGCTCGGAGGTAGAATGCCCCTGGATTCAATCCCCAGTAACACGCGTGTGCGCAAACACACACACACACACACACACACACATACACACACACAATGTAATTACATACTTTAAATGTAGGCATATGAAAAAGTGAAATTGAAATGCTGAAGATTTACTGTGAAAACACTAAAAGAAAAGCAGTATAGCCATTTTAATATAAAATATAATACCTTTGAGGATGAATGCTTTAATAGTATAAAGCTCATCACTTCATCATGATAAAAGATTTAATTCACCAGGAAGATAATAACTTGATTATAACACAGCTCCATATTTGATGCAATAGCCTGAAAAATCATTATGGCTTAGATTCATTTAACAATTTCAGCCTCTTAAAATGCTACTACACAACTGCAGAATTCATTTTTTTATGAAAAGTAACCAGATCCTAGCCTCTAAAGCAAGTTTTCAAAAAATATTCAGAGGGTTGAAATTATGTTCTTCATCTATAGTACAATTAATCTAGAAATCAATAGCAAAATAAAAACTAGAACAAACCTATATATTTAAAAATTTATATTTCAAGTAGCCTATGGCTCAAGAATAAATTAAAACAATATAAACTATAAATTCAATGAAATGATTTTACTGTTTGATGTGTGGGTGAGGGAGATATTTACAATCAACTTGAACCCTTATAATCATTTCTCTGAAGACTTTGTTTGACTTAAACATCTTGGCACTGTTTTTTAACATAAGTCTCAACTTGAAAGGCTTGAAGAGCAAGGCTGACGTGTTTCAACTTGGAGAAGAGTCTCAAAAACAATCACATTACAGTTGAGTTAATGGAGCAACTGGGTGTCGTAAAATACCTTAATATTCCTACTACTTCTATATCCATGTCATTTAAACAGGAGGTTAGGATATATTTTCATTGGTAATAGGTATTCTTTAACCAGATTATGTATAGAGGGCCAAACTACTCTGGGACATGTAAACTCTTTAATACCTGGATTAAGAGTTGTAATCTAAGGATTAATATATAAACTATATATGGGCTTTGTTAGTGCTATTATCATTAAGGGTGTGTGAGCATTTTCTTTGCAGACCTGCATGTAGCTAGGTCATTTCATTTGATCTTAAGTTTACAACCCAGAAACCTTTTGGTTCCACCCCTAATCAGTATTCAGCGTAGTTTTAAAGAAAGAAGACTTTTAAAGCTAGATAAACTGCTCTCATAGTGATCTTATTGAAAAGCAAAGCTAGTAATTGAAAATATACTGTGAATAAATGAATAATTCTTTAGGAATGTAAATTTTAAAAGCATCTAACTTCAGTGAGTAGTTTGTAGTATTACTTTACAGTAAATTAGAGGTATGTTCTAAGTGCTAAATTTCAGTTTGGGACCATTCTCATACCCAAAATGCTTTGTGAATTCAAGAGATCATTGTTTATCCAAGCCAGACATGGTTGGACATGCTTGTAATCCCAGCTACTTGGGAGGTTGAGGCAGGAGGATTCCAAGTTTGAGGCCAGCCTAGGCAATTTAGCGAGACCCTATCTCACAATGAAAAATAAAAAAGGGTGGGGATGTAGGTCAGTTTTACAAAGCAAAATTTTACCTTGTATAACAGACATTATCCTCATTTCTACACTATTCTATACCACACTATTCTAAAAAATTTAGAATTTACTTGGGGCTGGATATAGCTCAGTGGTAGAAGTTGTGGTTAGCATGTACAGGGTCCTGGCTTTAATCCTTACTTAGGACCAGAAATAATAATAACAGAATTAAGACAAACCATTTCTGGTATTGAAAATTATTTTACTTGCCCCCCCCCAAAGTATTTCCAATAGAACACTTCTTATTTTTCTAGAAAGAAAAAGATTACATAAAATATTTATTTAATACAGGTTAATAAACCATGTCTAAACCATTACTAGTTTTATACTAGTAGTAATTTGAAGGATGAGGCTTCAGAGTACACATAACCAAAGATATTAGTAGTATGTTTCTTAATTTTGAAAACATGAACTTAGACATATATGTACTTTATCATTTTAGTGAATCACAACCTTAACTTTAATAAACATTAACAACAAAAAGATAGTAATAAAAATTTCTAAGATATATATGCCGAGCGTGGTGGCGCACACTTGTAATCCCCGCACTTGGGAGGCAGAGACAGGAGGATTGCGCTGGTTCACTTAAGAGACCCTGTTTCCAAATAAAAATATAAAAATAGGTCTGCGAGTGTAGCCCGGAGGTAGAAGGGCTTCCAGGAACCCCAGTACCACCAAAAAAAAAAAAAAAAAAGTCTAAGATATTTTTAATAAAAGAACCATTTTTATCTAATAGAAGTCAAGCTTTTATTTATCTGAGGAAGAGTCTGAGTAGTCTTAGTTCCTAAAATCTCAAAAAAGAAGGCAAAGATAAGTAAACATACATGGTTCACCAAGTGCTTTTTAATGACTGAGTATACAGATACATATTATGTAATTCAATACAAAATTTTCTTTGAGTACCATAAGTGAAGTCTCTTTTTGTCATATAAGACATCATTAGTAGTCTGAGTTTTTTCATTATGAGAATATACTCTCATGTGTATATATTCTTTTTTTTTTTTTTTGGTGGTACTGGGGGTGGAACCCAGAGGCTTTCTACCTCCGGGCTATACTCCTAGACCTTTCTTATATTTTATTTGGAAACAGGGTCTCACTAAGTTGCTGTGAGCCTCACTAAGTAGCTGAGGCTGGCTTTGAACCTGTGCGATCCTCCTGTCTCAGCCTCCCAAGCGCAGGGATTACTAGTGTGCGCCACCACGCCCGGCTCATGTGTATATATTTTTAAAATGTTTTAAAAGGATGGGAGATGCTAAAATTGCTGAAAATCTGAATCCAGAAACTTCTTGAGAGTTAACCTTGTTTTGCACTAGATCGTGTACACTAGGCATGCATAATGATACAGCAGTACAACAGTGCTCGTTGTTATTTTTAGCAATGGTTTGAACAAAATACAAAAATAATTTTTTTGCCATCTTGTAGAGACTTTATTTCTACTTCATCGTGATCTGGGACAGATTCGGAGGCACCATGTTTGTCTTGATTTGGTATCCTCGTGACTTTTTACAAAAAAAAATTGAGGTGGGAGGTGCAGGGGAGAAGGTTGTGAGGCAGTGTTCCCCAAACACTGAAGACATTTCATTTATTTATTTATTTATTTATTTATTTATTTATTTATTTATTTATTTATTGTGGTACTGGGGATGGAACCCAGGGGCATTCTACCTCCAAGCTATATCCCCTGCCCTATTTTTTATTCTTTATTTTGAAACAGGGTGTCACTGAGTTGCGGAGGGCCTCATTGAGTAGCTGAGGCTGTTTGTGAACCCGGATCCTCCTGTCTCTGCCTCCCAAATGCTGGGATTACAAGCTATTTATTTATCTTTATTATTATTATTATTATTATTATTATTATTATTATTATTATTTTGCGCTTTTGGGGATGGAACCCAGGGGCATTTGACCTCCAAGCTACATCCCCTCCCCCATTTTTTATTCTTTTATTTTGAAACAGGGTCTGACTAAGTTGCAGAGGGCCTCATTAAGTAGCTGAGGCGGTCCGTGAACCGCGATTCTCTGGTCTCAGCCTCCCGAATGCTGGGATTACAAGTGTGCGCCACCACACCCAGCCACTGAAAGCATTTTAAAAGTCACCTGTGACATGTTTGTGTTCTTGTACACGTTATGCACTTAATACTTATGTAGCCTTTACTCTGTGTAAGGAGATGTGCTATGAACTAGGGGAGAAGCATGATTAAAACAAAGCCTTTATTTTTAAGAAACTCTTAACCTACTCAATACAGTAAGCAATATGCAAAATGTATTATGCAGTATAATTACGGCTATAATAGAGACAGTCTGCAGTACATTTTAGTGACATTACTTACACCTCAGCCACCTGTACTTTCTTTTTCTTTTTTTTCTTTTTGGTATTGGGCATTCTACCTCAGAGCTACACATACCATAACACTTTTTATTTTTAAGCATCAATTTTTTTTTTTTTAAGCAGGATCTCTCTAATTTGCTGAGGACCTCAGTAACTGAGGCGGACTAGAACCTGTGATCGTCCTCTCTCAGCCTCCCAAGTGCTGGGATTACAGGCTTGCACAACCATCCCCTCTTACCTCTACTTCTTCAAGTACTCCTCAGTAGAGGTTAGGGACAGAAACATGTGCATGCATGCACAAACGAATGATAAGGAGGCAACAGAGGTGACAGTTGGTCTGAATGACTGAAGGACAACTGGAGTTCACAGGTGACAAAAGAAAGAAAGGGAGGGCATCCATTCAGGCAAAAGCACTGAAGTATGAAAGTGCCTACCTAGGTCGAGATACCATGAGCACTGTTAATGTGATTGTGAATGGAATAGGTTAGTGGAGTTTGAACATAAGTAGAATCAGGTTGTGAATGTTTTTGTAGGATTGCTAAGAAATTTGGACCTCAGCCAGACATGGTGGCACATTCCTGTATTCCCAGCACTTGGGAGGCTGAGATATGAGGATGACAGGTTTGAGGCCAGCCACCAACCTCAGTAACTTAACAAGACCCTTAGGAACTTAACTAGAACCTATTTCAAAATAAAAAAGGGCTGAGAGTGTAACTCAGAGGTAGAATGCCCCTGTGTTTAGTAGTCGAGATAGATGAATGGTGGAAATTAATTAATTTGGACTTTATTGTATAGACAATAGAAATAACAGCATTCTCTTACAACAGATACTGAAAGATACTGAATGGCTTTTTTTTTTCTTTTTTGGTGGTACTGGGGATGGAACCCAGGGACCTTCTACCTCCAGGCTACACTCCCAGACCTATTTTATATTTTATTTGGAAACAGTGTCTCTTAAGCCAGCTAAGGCTGGCTTCAAACCTGCGTGATGCTCCTGCCTCAGCCTCCCAAGCATGGGGATTACAAGTGTGCGCCACCATGCCTGGCCTGAATGGCATTATTAGAGGGCTGGTGTAGCCCAGCGTGGTGGCATACGCTTATAATCCCAGCACTTGGGAGGCTGAGACAGGAGGATTGCACAGGTTCAAAGCCAGCCTCACCTACTGAGTGAGGTTCTCAGCAACTTGGTGAAACCATGTTTCCAAATAAATTATAAAATAGGGCTGGGGATGTAGCCTGGTGGTAGAAAGCCCCTGGGTTCCACCCCCAGTACCACCACACACACACAAAAAAAAGGCTGGTGTAGCTGATACATCTGTCTCTCCATCAACTACATGGATGGCTCTCACATGCATTAAGCTAAATGGAAGAAGCCAGACTCCAAAGGATACATTCTGTATAATTCTGGCATTGCAGAAAAGGCAGGACATTAGGGACAGAAACACACCAGTGGTTGCTAAGGAGTAGGGAAATAGGTATTGGAGTAATCACAAAATGGTGCTGTACCAGTTGTTGTGCAGGTTACACAACTTCACTCATTTGTCAAATCTTACAGAATTGCACATTAATTGTTGAGTTTTCCTTTATGTAACTCTGTTGTCATTATTGTCACCATCGTCGTCATCATCATCAAGGCTACAGAAGCAGAATGAACCCTGAGCAACAGGGCCTTCCTATGACAATAACACTGACAGAAGAGCTCACAGTGTTTCTAACATCTTTGTTGCCTTCTCCTGTCTTCAGTTTCTGCTCTTCACCGTGACTTTTGACATTATTACCTGAGGCGTCCCAGTGATCTTTTGATAGATCATGGTTCCAAGTTTATAAAACAGAACCACAGCTTACTCAGTAGATTTCCAGGTTCAACCTTGTACAGCATTGGTTTCTGTTTAATAAAGGAAGAATATGATGAGATTTCAATAGAATGAAAACCTTGAAGACAGTATGTGAGGATAGAAAGTAAAGAAACTGAAGTCAGAGGTTTCTATAGATCAGAAACTTTTATAATATTCCAGTACAGAAATCATAAGTCTAAATCATTGAATGGTATGCAGTGAAAATAAGTAAAATTTTATGGTTAAAATAAACAAGACTAATGGATTGGGTAGAGGGAGAAACGGGAAGCTTAAGAATCAAGAGTGTTTAGTAAGTTTCTGGTTTGGGAGCTAGCTGAATTACTTTACTCTTTAAAATCTTGAGTATTGAAACACATACTTAAAATGGTAAATTTAATAGTAAATTTAATATTATATGTTTTTAAATACAAATTAAAAAGTTTTGGGGGGGGCATTCACCAAAGTGCTAGGCATTGTGTTAGACACTGGGTGTAACACACAGCTTTTGACTTCATGGAAATACTAAAAAGTGAAACTACAAATATGCATAATAATAATGATAAATGCTTTTTGAGGAAAAAGAACAGGTATTGTAAGAGAGAATGATGGTAGACCCATTAAAAGATAACAGTAGGAAGAGTAGGGGAGAAGAAGTCTAGTGGGCATGTATGAAGGCTCTGAAGAAAGAAATAACATGTCAATCTGAAGACCTGGAAGAAGCCTGTAGAATATAGACAGCAAAGAGGAGTCTGAGGAGGTAGGCACTGTCCCGGTCATGAAGGATCTTATGAACCATGAGAATACTTTGACATTAAACTCACATGTAGTGCAAAACCATTGAAATTAGACTGTGTGTGTGTGTGTGTGTGTGTGTGTGTGTGTGTGTGTGTGTTGAGGAAAAGGCAACAAGATTTACAACCTTATATTCTGCCTTATGTTTTGTTATATTCTGCCTTATGTTTTGTTTTAACAAATAAAGACCCATACATCAACTTGTGTATTGGATCCATCTCTCAGGTTTATTTAAAGCTTTGATCCTGATTTTATCCCTCTTCTTCCTACATTAGCTTTTTGTACTGTACCTGACCAGTTAGTTTACAGCAGCCTCTCCTAAGCAATCAAGCCCAACTTCCAATATTGCTACCTTTTTTTTTTTTTTTTTGGTACTAGGGGTGGAACCCAGGGACATTCTACCTCCAAGCTATACCCTCAGCCCTATTTTATTTTTATTATTATTCTTTATTTTGAAATAAGTTCTCACTCAGATGCAGAGGGCCTCACTAAATAGCTGAGGCTGTCCCTGGACCTCCTGTCTCAGCCTCTCAAATACTGGGATTACAAGCTTGTGCCACCACACCCAGCGCTACTTTGTTTTCATAAGGGACAAGGGGACATTCTAATTCCAGACCATTATAGTGACATTCCAGTTTTGTGTCTCTAGCTCTACCTTTTCCTTAGGATTTAACCATTCAACATTTCTCCTTATGTGAAACTGAACTCTTAATTTTGCAAGGAGTTAAATACAATTCATCATTTTCTTGATGATGGAGATAAGAATTCCCCCCAAAATATTTCTACTAACAATAATGCTGCTATGCATATTCTTTGTATATTTCTTGATGTACACATATAAGAATTTTCTTGGAATATTGGTTCTCAACTTTAGCTAGGAAACTTTTAATAATATCAATATTTGGGCCAGCCATGGGGGCATATGGCTACAATACCACTACTTGGGAGGCTGAGACAGGAGGATTGCAGGTTGAGGCCAGTGGGCAGTAACTTAGTGAAACCTCATTTCAACATAAAGAGTCTGGGCTGTAGTTCAGAGGTAGAACTGTACACACACACACACACACACACACACACACACGCACGCACTTGAGCCCTACTCCAGGCAAATGAGTTAGATTCTGAGGAAAGTGGAACTTTAGTTTTGTTTAGTTTTTATAATTATCTAGATTTTAATGTTTAGACAATACTGAGAACCTTTGTGATAAGATATATTCATAGTGTTTTGGTCAGCTTTTTGTCAGGATACCTGATATAAATCAACTTAAAGGAGCAAATGTAGCCAGGTATGGTGTAACATGCATGTAATCCCACTACTTGGCAAACTTAAACAGGCGGATCACAGGTTTGAGGCCAGCCTCAGCAACTTAGGCCCTCATCAGTTTAGCGAAACCCTGTTTCAAAATAAACACTGAAATAGAGGTGGGGGTCTAGCTTAGAGATAGAATTTCACTGGGCTCAACCCCAGTAACACACAAACACACACACACACGCACGCACGCACGCACGCACACACACCCCTACCTGTGCAGTCTGGTCCTCATTTTCCTTCTGTTGGGTCTTCTATTTACCCACTTCTTTCTTATTCCATTAGAGCCACGTTAATCTTCTGGTTTGCAAGCATGTCTAGCTCATCCTAGCTTCAGGAACTTTATGTCTGTTTTTTACTGTATCTGGAATTTGTTTCCCAAGTTTTCTAATAGCTTATTACCTCATTTCATTTCGATCTCTTCTTATTTAGGTCTCCATTAAGAGATCTTCTCTGATTACCCAATATAAACCATTCCCTTTCCCCCAGTTACTGTATCCTGTCTACATACTTTACCATCCTCTCCTCTCTCCTTTTCACTACTCATGAGTTCCATGAGATCAAGGAGTTGGTATTTTGTTTTTCATTTTCGTTTTTGTTTTGTTTTGTTTTTCTGTATCCTCAGAGTCCAGCATGGTTGTTTAGCATGTTTTTGGATGGATAGATAAATGAAGGAAGGAAGGATGGAAACGGAGGAATAAAGGAAGGGAGGATGTAGGAAAAGGAAGAAACATTACCCTGGCTCTGCCCTTATTAGAAAGTTTGTGTTTAAGAAGATTGATTTGGTTTTAGATAGATGGAGTTTAAGCCTCTACTACTTTCTTTTTTCATCTTGTAGCTGAAATATGTACCTACACACAGATGTCAGAGTTAACAGTGAGATTGGTCTTGTCTTTTCAAGGGATTAGTGAAGTGTTAGATTTTGTGAAATAGAACATTAAAATTAAAATCTATGTAAGAAACAAAAATGTAAGCTGTAAGAAAATTACCCTTAAACTTCCTTCATAGATGACTGAGTTCAGAGTGGTCAGGAGGTGCTGCCTTGTTGAGTCTTCCCAGGGAAGACTCATTAATTGTGGCCTTCACAGAGATGTTTTTTGTTACGAATTTAGAAGTGAGCTGAGAATTCTCCCCTACTTCAGGACAGTGTTGAGAACAAGGGCATCGAGGTCAGACCCTTGAGATTGAGAAAGAAACATCTTCAGACAAGGAATATTGTTAAGGCCTATGGAAAGAAAGTAAAGTTTGTTCCAAGTCTTTTAAGATTCAAGATGTATCCTAATAAAGAAATAGGCAGGCCGGGTGTGGTGGCGCACACTTGTAATCCCAGCATTTGGGAGGTGAAGACCAGAGGATTGTGTTTCCCAGACAGCCTCAGCTACTTAGGCCCTTCACAATTCAGTGTGACCCTGCTTCAAAAATAAAAAGACTTGCTGGGCGTGGTGGTGCACGCTTGTAATCCCAGCATTTGGGAGGCTGAGACCGGAGGATCGTGGTTCGCAGACAGCCTCAGCTACTTAGTGAGGCCCTCTGCAACTCAGTGAGACTCTGTTTCAAAATAAAGAATAAAGAATTGGACAAGGGAAGTAGCTCAGAGGTTAAATGCCTCTGGGTTCCATCCCCAAACCTGCAAAATAAATAAATAAATAAATAAATAAATAAATAAATAAATAAAAAAAAAGATTTGCTGGGCGTGGTGGTACACTCTTGTAATCCCTGCTCTTGGGAGGCTGAGGCAGGAGTATTACACAGGTTCAAAGCCAGCCTCAGCTACTTAGTGAGGCTCTCAGCAACTTAGTAAGACTCTGTTTTCAAATAAAATATTAAATAGGTCTGGGAGTATAGCCCGGAGGTAGAAAGTCTCTGGGTTCCACCCCCAGTACCACCAAAAATAAGTAAATAAAAAATAAAAAGACTTAAAAAAATAGGGCTGGGGGTGTAGCTTATAGGTACACTGCCCTTGGGTTTCATCCCCAGTACCACCAAAAAAAAAAAAAGCAAATTCAACTAGTTGGTAGGCTGAAACAAGAGGATCACAGGTTCAAGGCCAGCCTCAGAAACTGAGCTAGACTCTGTTTCAAAACAAAAAATAAAAGCCGGGCTTGGTGGCACATGCTTGTAATCCCCGTGCTTGGGAGGCGGAGACAGGAGGATTGCGCAGGTTTGAAACCAGCCTTGCTGGTTTAAGAGACCCTGTTTCTAAATAAAATATAACATAGGACTGGGACTGTAGCCTGGAGGTAGAAGGGTTTCCAGGAACCCCAGTACCACCAAAAAAAATAATTAATTAATTAATTAATAGGGCTGGGGGTATAGCTCGGAGTTACAGTGCCCCTCAGTTTAATCCCTAGCTTTAACAATAACAAAAAAAAATTTTGTAATTTCTAATGTCTCCTCTCTATATGTACCCTTTTATTGACAAAAGGAACCTTTCCATTTAGATTTGCTCAGTGTGTGGTCTCCCACTTAGGTAGAATATGAGCGATTACACACCTTTCCTAGAAATTTTCGGGCATGGCTTTGGTGACTCTTGGTCTGAACCAGGTGACAAGTAAGATCAGTCATGAAGAAAGAACACCTGGCACTTGTTCCATCACAGTTTGTTATATTCATACATACTGGAGTTCCATGCTGCAGCCATTTAAAAGTTTCAGTGATAGTGGCAGCCCCAAACTATTAGGATCATGAAAGTATTTAAGAAATGTATGGAAGCTGGCGTGGTGGCGCACGCTTGTAATCCCTGCATTCGGGAGGCTGAGGCCGGAAGATCGCGGTTCATGGACAGCCTCAGCTACTTAGTGAGGCCCTCTGCAACTCAGTGAGACCCAGTTTCAAAATAAAGAATAAAAAATAGGGCAGGAGGTGTTAGCTTGGAAGTCGATTGCCCCTGGGTTCCAGCCCCAGCCCTGCCCCCCCAAAAAAAAATTATGGTATAAAGAAGTTGGACATAGAATACTCTACTTTGGCTCATTTGGGTCTGTTTTCGTATGAACTGAATCTTGCTTCCCTAGCATGACAATAATTTCTTAAATTTATAAAATGCTTTATAGTCTCCAGTATACTGAAATACGCATGATCTACTTTATCTGTGCAAATCTATGAAGTAGGTAAGGTAGGGGCTATTGTCTCATTTTATATATAGACAACAAGACAAAGGTTAGGCCATTTATTATATAACATATAAGTGCCATACTTCAGGCAAATACAAATTTAAAACAGATTCACATAGTTGCTTCTTAAAAAGAGTCTTCTATTTATAAAAATAGGATTTGGAAAGCTTCCTTTAAATAGTAAACTTTGCTAGTACATTTAAGGACTATGCAATACATTAATTATTAGACTCATGCTTGGAGAACAGAAATCAGGATCTGATAAAACCAGTTCCAAAGAAAATTTTTTAAATGAAGGCTAAATGTTTAGTCTAAAATAACATTTTTGAGAATATATAAAGTCAGGGAGGGAGTCTTAGGGATTAAATCCAAGAGCATTCTCTCTCTCTGAGCTACACCCTCCAGCTCTTTGTATTTTTTGTTTTGAAACAAGGTCTTTCTAAGTTATTACACATCACCCTGGAACCTACAATCCTCCTGACTCAGCCTTCAAGTACTCACCCAGCTGAGGAAAAATAATTCAGTAAACAAGATTGATTTTCACTCAGGCTTTTGTTATAGTGGCTGGGACAGGGTATTACTTTTTTATTTTTTATTTTCATTTTTTTACTTTAGGGTAGATTTTTTATCTTGTATTTTGAGATTCTATGGATTTTATCTAGAGTTTTTTCTAACAAGATTTAAGAAATTGTAGTAAAATTGATGAACTTGATTACAGATGATAGCAGTTTATATTTATATGCATACGTTTTGCTAGAAGCAAAAAAACTTATAGAATCTTTTTGAGCTGGGCATGGTGGCACATGCCAGTAATCCCAGTATTTGAGAGGCTGAGAAAGGAGGATTACAGGTTTGAGATCAGCTTCAGCAATTTAGCAAGGTCTTCTGCAACTTAGGGAGACCATGTTTTAAAAACAACTAAAATAAAATAGGTCTGGTGATATAGCTCAGAGGTTGAATGCTCCTGGATTCAATCCCTAGTATAAAACACACACACACACACACACACACACACACACACACACACACACACACACACACGGGATCTTTTATATAATGGAAGTGTAGCAAGCAGCTGCAGTGTTAGCAACTGCTTGAGTTAATATGGTAAGTAGCTAAGTGATTTCTTTAAAATCTTATATTCAAGCTGAGCATGGTGGCGCATACTTATAATCCCAAACTTGGGAGTTTCAAAATAAAGAATAAAAAATAGGGCTGAGCCGGGCGTGGTGGCGCACGCTTGTAATCCCCGAGTTTGGGAGGCTGAGACAGGAGAATTGCATGGGTTCGAAGCCAGCCTCAGCTGGCTTAAGAGACCCTGTTTCCAAATAAAATATAAAAATAGGTCTGGGAGTATAGCCTGGAGGTAGAAGGCCCCTGAATTCCATCCCCAGTACCACCAAAAAAAAAAAAAAAAAAAAAAAAAAAAATAGGGCTGAGGGTGTAGCTCAGATGTAGAATGTCCCTGAGTTAAATGCCCAGTACTGGGGGAAAAAAAAAAAATCTTCAGTTTTGCCTCATTCTGAAAGGCTCATTTAACACTGACAACAGTGTGGTTTTCTGTTTTGTTTTGTTTTTGTGGTGCTGGGGATTGAACTCGGGGCATTCTACCTCCAAGCTATAAGCTATATGCCTGATTTTTTATTCTTTATTTTGAAACAGGGTCTCACTGAGTTGTGGAGCGCCTCACTAAGTAGTGAGGCTGTCCACGAACCTGCAATCCTCCTGTCTCAGCCTCCCAAATGTTGGGATTATAAGCGTGCACCACCACGCCCGGCCTAACACAGTGTTTTATAGAAAATATTTTTCCTTATTAAGTCATAGAAATAATAATGATCTTCCTTTGATTGCTTGACACTAATTGAGCATGGTCCCCTTAAGTGAGCAGGCATCTTTCTTAACTTGGGCATAAACATGTGTGAGTAAGTGTTCCTATATTTTAGTCATGGTGAATTATGAGCATATTAAAAGTAATTATCTTCACCTCATAAATCTTTCCTTAGTTAAGTTTATTTTATTTCTTTAATCTTATTAATGTCTTCTAGTTTGGGTCAGATATATACAGGTAGCAATAAATTATAGATTTAAGCTATATTTAGTGTAGAGAAAAAAGGCCAGTGGCACAATGTTTTAGAGATTTAGTTTATAACCAGTATCTGTTCAAAAACCAAACCTATCTGTTCTGCAATTTGTTGGAATTGGGAACTCTTTACATTGAATACAATAATTTAGTTTTTTTGGCAGACTTAGAGAATTAAAAGAATTGGAGATAGCATTCTATGAAGGAACAAAGACGACAATTTGCCATAATCTAATAGTGATAATAGGGTTAAAGTAGATCCTCTGAGTTACACTTGTGAAGGTAAGGCACGATTAGTAATACGAACATTTAGTACTTAGTTTAGAAGAAAGAAACAGCAATCAAAAGTCCAGATAGTTATAATTATTATTGATGTTTAGTAAAAATGATAACACATATAACATGGCTTCAAAGATTGGAGGCTCGCATGAGAAATAAAGTACTTCTGAGACCCGAAGATCAGGTGAATCACATGTTCTACACAGCATTTTTAAAGCCATTTTCAACAATGTGATTTGCCATTGGCCGTTCCATTTGTTGAATTCAGGATGACCTTTGCCTGAATAAAATCAAATAGGATTAAAGCAGAAATTGTCAACAATGAAAAAGAGCAACAGATGTAGCCTACTTTGGATGTGGGAGGATTGTTGATGCACTGTTGCCTAAAGGGAATGTCTAGGGTAGGAGTAGGGAGGAAAAGGAAAAGAAAAAGAATTTTCCAAAATATCAAAAATGTGCCTGGATAGGAGTAACAGTGCAACATCCTGTATAGGATTTTTTAGTTGTGATTATGGTTATTTTTAAATAAATATTTTTAAGCCTTTATATTTTCATTATAGTTTTAAAAATCAGGTACATATGCATTGAACAAAAGGAGGGGCTAAGTGCCTATTTTTAAGAAAGTAAGAATTACTACTTATTGGTATTTGTGTAGGCTACTTTTTTTCAGTTGTCTTATTTGTTCCATTGGGTGCTATAATAGTTAAAACTATGACAGTTGCATAAGAATTATTCTAAATAGAAAGTAACAAGATATAAGACTCCAAAACAACTATATGTTTGGTAAGACCATAGTTATTTTTGAATACATGAACCATTTAAAAACAGTTAATATAGCTAGGCGTGATAGTGCATGCCTGTAATCCCTGTACTTGGAAGGCTGAGATGGGAGGATCATAGGTTCCAGGTCAGCCTCAGCAAGTAATGAGACTCTCATCAATCTAGCAAGACCCTGTTTAAAAATAAAAACAGCTGGGTGTGGTGGTGCACACTTGTAATTCCAGCATTGGGGAGGCTGAGACTGGAGGCTCGCGGTTCGCGGACAGCCTCAGCTACTTAGTGAGGCCCTCCACAACTCAGTGAGACCCGGTTTCAAAATAAAGAATAAAAAATAGGGCAGGGAATGTAGCTTGGAGGTCGAATGCCCCAAGGTTCCACCCCCAGACCCGCAAAAATAAATAAATAAATAAATAAATAAATAAATAAATAAAAATAAAATAGGACTGGGAGTGTGGCTTAGAGGTACAATTCCCAGGGTTCAATCCCCAGGAAAACACACACACACACACACACACACACACACACACACACACACACCAATTCTTATATATAAATCACTTTCATGTACTGTTTTATGCAAAAATGGAGCTGATTTAGCTGAGTGTGGTAGTATATGCCTGTAATCCTAATAACTTTGGAGGCTGGGACAAGAGGACCAAAAGTTGGAGGCCAACCTGAGCAACTTAATGAAACCTTGTCTCAAAATTAAAAAAAAAAAAAGGAGCCGGGCGTGGTGGCGCACGATTGTAATCCTGGTGCTTGGGAGGCGGAGACAGGAGGATTGCGCTGGTTCAGAGCCAGCCTCGCTGGCTTAAGAGACCCTGTTTCCAAATAAAAAATATAAAATAGGTCTGGGAGTGCAGCCCGGAGATAGAAGGGCTTCCAGGAACCCCAGTACCACCAAAAAATATATATGTAAATAAATTTTTAAAAAGGAGTGGGAATATAGCTGAGTGGTAAGAGCGATCCTTAGTTCAGTTTCCAATATTACACATACGAACACACATATGCAAGAAATGGAGATAATTTTATTTGAATGATAGTTTGTCATATAGATTTACTTTTCAGAAAATTTCATTTAAAACCCAAACTGGTCCTAGGTATCTATTATATGCTAACTGTGCATTCTATAACAACTGACTGGTTTAGTAGCAGTGTTTTCTGAGTTCTGATCATGTAAGTCTCCTAAGTGAGCTATTTTAGTTTATGATAGTGAGTAATCTTTGAACTGTAAAGAGAATCAAAATGCATAAAAAAGGCAGGGCGTAGTGGTGCACACGTGTAATCCCAGCACTTGGGAGGCTGAGACAGGAGGATTGCTCAGGTTCGAAGCTAGCCTCAGCTACTTAGTGAAGCTCTCAGCAACTTAGTGAGACCCTGTTTCCAAATAAAATATATAAAAAAATAGGTCTGTGAGCATAACCAAGAGGTAGAAAGCCTCTACCTTCCACCCCTAGTGCTACCCCCCCAAAAAAAAGGTTTAAATTGCTCAAACTTCATGTAGCATTCTTATAATAAATTTCTATTAGCTTGCCTCTGTATGCCAGTTAATTGTTATAATGCTTATAGTTCTAATTTTAAAATATGTGAAGGAGCTGGGTGCTCTGGTGCACTTCTGTTATCCCAGAACTTGGGAGGGCGAGAAAAGAGGAGTTTTGAGGGCAACAGGAAGGAGGTTAGTAAGTCCCGTTTTAAAATAAAAAATAAAAAGGGTTGGGAAGTGTAGTTCTGTGATAGAATGCCCTTGCATTCAATATCCAGCACCAAAAAAATACACATACGTGAAGGAATGAATGCTTTAATAGTATAATAATAGAAATATTAATTAGTGACTAAAATAAGTAAACATTTGAAATAAGAAAAATCTGAACATATTGAGTCAAAGGTCCACTCCTCCAAAGGAGGAAAAATTCATCCATAGGTTTTTCATCTAATAGAGATTTTTAGATAGGTTTCTACCACTACTACTAAATGTAAGAAATATTCAACTTAACTTTCTATGCTTTTTTTGTATTTTTTTCTTTTTGTACTATATAAGTAGTATGACAGATTTGGGGCCAGGTATGATGGTATATGCCAGTTGTCCCAGATCTTGGGAAGCTGAGACAGGAGGATCACAGGTTTGCATCCAGCATCAGCAACCTTGTGAAGCTCTCTGCAACTTAGTGAGACTCTGTTTCAAACTAAAATAAAATTTGAAAAAAAGTAAAATAGGGCTAATGATGTAGCACAGAGGTAGAATGTTTCTGGGTTCAATTCCCAGTAAAACACACACACGCACACACACACACACACACACACACACACACACACACACACAGGCTTGTAGGGGAAATACTATTTATATAGTGACCAAATACTATAAAATAAGATACAGAGAGTAAATTACCATAAGAAATTGACATGTGGAGCTGGGCGTGGTAGAGCACGCTTGTAATCCCAGCATTTTGGGAGGCTGAGACAGGAGGATCATGGTTCATGGACAGCCTCAGCAAGTTAGTGAGACCCTTTGCAACTTAGCGAGACTCTTGTTTCAAAATCAAGAATAAGAAACAGGGCTGGTGGTGTAGCTTGTAGTTAGAGTGCCCTTGAGTTCCATCCCCAGTACCTAAAAAAAAGAAGAGAAAAAAAGAGAAATTGATATGTGGGGTATGGTATGGAATTTTAGAGAATGGAAAGAATTGGTTTTGTGGAGGAAATGACATTTGAGCTCTATCTTTGGTAAAATTGAGACATGGAAACGGAAGAGGGACATTTTGAGTAAGTGAAATATTATAAGCATTTCCTCACATGAATCTGTGCAATGCTCTTAAGTATTTACAGTTTCTTTCTCTTCCATTCCTTTATGAACTTTTTATTTTTGACTACTAAGGATTGAACCCAGGGGCATTCTATCTACCTCTGAGCTATACCCCCAGCCCTATCTATCTGTCTATCTATTTATCTATCTATCTATCTATCTATCTATCTATCTATCTCCTTTTCTCCCTCCCTTGCTCCATCTCTCTATTTATAAACAGTCTCATTAAGTTGTTGAGGTTTTTGTTGAGGTTGGGCTCAAACCTGTGATCCTCACATGTCAGCCTCCCAAATATTGGGAGTATGTATGTATGTATGTATGTATGTATATATGTACAGAGAGAGAGACTTGAAACTATGTTTTTAATTTTTAAGCATATTTGTAAATGTTCATTAAATGCTTTTATTATGGCTGCTTTAAACTTGGGGGGGGCGCTGGTACTGGGCTTTGAACCGAGTAGCATTCTATCTTTGAGGCACACTTCCAGCCCTTTTAAAACCAGGTCTGGCTAAGCTGCTGAGGGTTTGTTTGTTTGTTTGTTTGTTTGTTTGTTTGTTTGGAGTTTAAGCCAGGACACTCCACCACTAAGCTACATCCCCAGTCCTCTTTTATTTTTATTTTGAGACTGTCCTGCTAAATCACCTAGACTAAGCTTTGAACTTGCAGTTCTCCTACCTGAGACTCCTGAGTAGCTGAAAGTACAGGGACACACCACTAATGCCAACTTGCTTTGAACTGTCAGATAATTCTTACATCTCTCTCTTCTCCTCTCCTCTCCTCTCCTCTCCTCTCCTCTCCTCTCCTCTCCTCTCCTCTCCTCTCCTCTCCTCTCCTCTCCTCTCCTCCTCCTCCTCCTCCTCTTCTTCTTCTTCTTCTTCTTCTTCTTCTTCTTCTTCTTCTTCTTCTTCTTCTTCTTCTTCTCTCTCTCTCTCTCTCTCTCTCTCTCTCTCTCTCTCTCTCTCTCTCTCTCTCTCTCTCTCTCTTTTGTGGTACTGGGGTTCCTGGAAGCCCTTCTACTGCCGGGCTACACTCCCAGACCTATTTTTTAATATTTTTTAAATTTGGAAACAGGGTCTCTTAAGCTAGCGCGGCTGGCTCCGAACCTGCACGATCCTCCTGTCTCTGCCTCCCAAGCGCAGGGATGACACGCGTGCGCCACCAAGCCCGGCATCATGTCTTTCGTTTTGGTCTGGTATCTTTGGATTATCCTTTTCCTTTCATTTGAGATTTTCTTGGTTCTTTGTATAATGAATGACTTTTATTGACTCCTAGGCAGTTTTGTATTTTGTTTTTGTTTGTTTGTTCGTTTTGAGGCTCTGGATACTACCTAAACTTGCTTTTTCTTTTTTTTAGCACAGCTCTATTAGGCAAATTTGAGATATTGCCTCATTATTTCCAGGTAGACATATAAGTCCAGGTTTCTCATTTGGCATTCACTGACGTCCCAGGAAAGGGTGGGGTGGGGTAATTTCATTATCACTGGGTAGGTGTGGGAGTTCTTGCTTCCTACTTCATACCTCCTTGGCTGGGAGGCATGGGAATCTTAAATCCCTCTGTGGCCTCCACTGATACCCTTTTGGCCTCATGACCACTAGGTGGTAGTGCAAGTCCTGAATTTCTTCACGGGTTCTTCTGACAACACTCTGGCAGGGAAGAGAAGGGATTGCCTCACTGCTGCCAGGTGAAGGAGGTAGTTCAATCTTACCAAGTAGTCTCAATTGACACTGCAGTGCCTTTTCATTACACCTAGCAAGGATGGAAGTCTAGGCTTTCCACTATGCCTTTGCTTATATGAATGGGACTAGGCCATAGGTTTTCCTATGGTATTTGGCTGAGTTCCTAATTATTGTCTAAAAGTTTGTCTTGCTAGGCTGCCCTTTTCCTGGATTTATTTCTAAAGAGAACATCCTTTTGTTAATGCTTTTTATCTGCATCTAATAGCAGATATATTTGCCATCTTTCTTAGTTTCAATGTGGACTGTATGAAATGAAAAGAAAACCTAGGGAGCTTTCCATGTTATTTTTTGGGGTTCTGAAGTCTCTATCCAACTTCCCTTCTTTCTACTTTTCATAGTCTCCTCATGATTTATATATGTCCAGAGTTTTTAATTTGGACGTAGAGAAAGCAATAGGAAAAATCCAATTTGGTCTATTATCCTAGAATAGGAAGTAGTTTACTTCTTAATTTCCAAGTCTTTGTTGGTGGTACCTAGGCATACGCTGAGTTTGCTAGGTGTTAATGTAACTCCTGTGCTGTACCTTCAACTCTGCACTGATGTTTTATGTTCATATTTTATCCTGCAACCTGTCCAATCTTATTAGTTCTCATACCATTTTTGTCAATTCCATGGGACTTTATACATAAATCATCACCTGAAATTAAGATAACTTTACTTCTTCCTACTATGGGCGATTTTATTTCATTTTCTTGTCTTATTGCATTGGCAGGAAGCACTTATATAATGTAATAGAAATGATGAGAGCTGATTTCATTGTCTTGTTCCTGTTTTAGTAGAAAAGTGTTGATCTTTTGCTATTACGTTTTCAATAGATGACCTTTATCAGGTTGAGGAACTTTCCTACTATTCCTAGTTTGCTTATGTTTTTATGCTTTTTTTCTGCACTATTGAGATGTATTTTAATCATTTATTAATTAATTTATTTGAGATGAGGTCTCACTATGTTGCTTAGGCTGGTATACAACTCCTGGGCTCAAGTGATTTCCTGCCTTTGACTTGCACTTTTGCTCCACAGCACTTGATTCCACTTTCTAAGTCTCAGTGTACTGCATGGCCCTCAACTGTGTTCACAGCTTTTTTTTCTGTGTATGGTACTGGGGATGGAACCCGTAGTCTTGTGCATAGTAGGCAAGTACTCTACCTACGGCCTGTATCTTCAGGCCTAATCTCAATAATTTCTGTCTCCTCTTTCTATTTTTCCCTGATCAATCTGACTAGAGGTTTATCTATCAGAATTATCAATTTTATCAAACTTAAAACTTAGATATTCATTTCATGGATTTTTTAACTTACTTGTTTTCTGTTTCAGTGACTTCTAACTCTGGTATTTGCTCCAGTATTTATTATTTTCTCTTAGATTTTTTATTTTGTTTTACTTTACAGTACTAGGGATTGAACCAAGGGCTACTCTACCACTGAGTAATTCCCAGTTCATATATCTCTTCCCCTTTTTATTTTGAGACAGGATCTCGCTAAGTTGCTGAGACTAGCCTCAAATTTGTGATCCTACCTCAGCCTCCCAAATAGCTGATATGATAAGTGTGTGCCACCACACTTAGTTCTTTGTCTTCATTTCTTAAGATAGAAGCTGAAATAATTTATTTCAGACCTTTATTCTTTCCTAATACAGCTGTTGAATATTCCATATATCCTATAAGTCTCATTTTAGCTGTGTAAATTTTGACATGTGGTTTTTATTTTCATTCAGGTCAAAATACTTTCTAATTTAAAAAAAATATTTTGAGTTATAAATCATTCAGAATTGTTTTTTGTTCCAAATTCTTGGTAATTTCCAAATAACTATCTCCTTTAGTTTTCTAACCCAATTACATTGTGGTTAGAAACATTACTTGATGGTTTAAATTACTTATTGAGAATTGTATTATAGCCTTGAATGTAATTATCTTGATAAATCCCATGTATATTTGAAAAAAATGTTTTCCCATGCACAAATTTTTTTTCACCTGATATATCACTGAAATATCTCAAGTACCTAGAGCTATTCATGACACACAGTGGTGCCATAATACATTTTTGTTCAGAGAGAGAGAGAGAGAGAGAGAGAGAGAGAGAGAGACAGAGAATACATGCATGCACACTGCAAAATATAACTCAAAGGAATTGAATTCAGTACTATGGACCTAGATTAGAGAAAATAATCTCTCAACAAATTCTTATAAACAGAGTCAGAATTTCCTGAAAGACATTTTGTGTTTGTGTGCATGTGTGTGCGTGTGTGTATGTGTGCATGCGTGTGTGTGTGTGCATGCGTGTGTGTGCATGTGTGTGTACATGTGTGTGTGCATGCGTGTGTGTGTGTGTGTGTGTGTGTGTGTGTGTTATTCAGGATTGATCAAACCCAGGGACATTCTACCTCTGAGCTATCCCCCAGACTTCCCCCTTTTTTGCTGTACGGGTGGGGTGGGGTGGAGCCCAGGGGCATGCTACCTCTGAGCTACATCCCCAGCCCAATTTTTTATTTTTTATTTTTTGAAACAGGATCTCACTGGGTTGCAAATGACCTCACTAAGTAGCTGAGGCTGTCCATGAACCGCGACCCTCCTGTCTCAGCCTACCAAATACTGGGATTACAAGCATGTGCCACCACTCCCAGCTACCCCAGCCCTTTTTTAATTTTTGCTTTGAAACTGTCTCACTAGGTTGCTGAGACTGGCTTCAAACCTGTAGTCCTTTTGTTTTAGCTTTCTAAGTACTGGTATGTGCCACCATGCCCAGCTGCTGAAAGACATTTTAAAGATAGAAACTGAGCAGAAATTGTATGCCAAAGCAGAATTGCTTCCTTTGGTACAGAAAGAAAAATGCATTTGGAATAAGAAGGTGGAAATACAAACTGGCAAAATGGACTGTGATTTGTTTGCCCGGCTCCTTCAAATCACCTTGGACCTGCCTCTTACCCAGTGTATCAGATTTTCAAGGGTGGGACCTAGAATCTATATTTTACCCACGTGTCTTCCCTCATTCTCCCTACGCCAAGTTATCCTGATAGTGAACATATTTAGAAAATACTAATTTAAGCCAGGTGTGGTGGCACATGACTATAATCCCAGTATTTTGGAGGGAGAGACAGGAGGCTCACTGATTCAAAGACAGCCTCAGTGGTATATCAAAGCTCTCAGCAGCCTAGCAAGACCCTGTTTTAAAAAAAGTGAAAAACAGAAAGGACTGGGAAAGGGCTAGGCATGGTGAAACCCACCAGTAATCCTGGTACTTGGGAGGTTGAGACAGGAGGATCACAGGTTTTTTGCCAACTTCAGCAAGTTATTTAGGCCCTCTGCAACTCAGTGAAACCTTATTTATTTATTTATTTATTTTTGGTGGTACTGGGGGTAGAACACAGGGGCTTTCTACCTCCAGGCTATACTCCAAGACATATATATATATATATATATATATATATATTTTTTTTTTTAAATTTGGAAACAGGGTCTCACTGAGTTGCTGAGAGCCTCACTAAGTAGCTGAGGCTGGCTTCGAACCTGTGCGATCCTCCTGTTTCAGCCTCCCAAGCTCAGGGATTACAAGCATGCACCACCACACCTGGCATGAAACCCTATTTAAAATAGAAAATAAAATACGGCTAGAAGTCTAGTTCAGAGTCAGAATGCCCCTTGGTACAATCCTCAGTACTACACACACAAAAAAACAGGGGAGGCAGGAGATGCAGCTAAAAGGTAGGAATGCCCCTGTCTCAAAATAAAAAGTAAAAAGGATTGGGGGTATAGCTCAGAGATAAAATGCCCTGGGTTCACTCCCTATTACCACAAAACTAAAAACAAAAACAAAACAAAGGTAGCTTTGAAAGCTGTTAGATAAAGCTTATGTAGAAATCTGGAATGTTCTTATTGTGACTCTACAAAATCACAAAAGTCATGTCATACTTTTTTTTTTTTTTTTTTTTTGCACTACTGGGGATTAAACCCAGGGTATTCTACCTCCAAGCTATATCCCCAGCCGTAATTTTTATTCTTTATTTTTGAAACAGTGTTTCATTAAGTTGTGGAGGGTGTCACTAAGTAGCTGAGGCTGGAATTTGGGATCCTCGGTCTCAAGTACTGAGATTACAAATGTGAACCATCTTGCCTGGCCCATGTCATAGTTTTTAGAAAACTCTAACCATGTATTAAGTTCTTCCTTGATAATAGTATTGTAAACTCATAGAAAAAGGACTTGTTATCGCCACTCTTCATACATAATGAATATTGAGTAAATTTTTTTGCTTGTGGGGGGGTTGGTAAATTTAGAATAGCTTCAGAGATCCCCCCCCTCCCGTTTCACCTTAAATGTTCTTATGGAACAAGTCATTAAACTTCTTTGACCCCTTTTAATCTCTTTCATCCTTAAGGTATACCAGGTTTTAAGGTACAAGCTAAAATAGCTACAGGGTCCTCCTATAAGATACCGGGAGCATAGACTTTGGATGAGTTCAGACATATTCTCAATAATGCATGGGTACTGCCTTGCACTTAACAGGTGCTCAGTGCACTTTAATTGAATAGATGAATTTTAACCTAACTCCTGTTTAATTATTTTTAATTTTTGTACAAATGATAAATCCAAAATCCAGGGCTTGCATGGTAGCTCAGTGGTAGAGTGCCTGTTGAACATGCATGAGGGCCCTGTATTAAATCCCCAGCAATACCCCCCCCAAAAAAACCCAGAATGTGTTAAGTTTATATTACACCACTTTTTAAACTGCAGGGTCAGGACGAGCATTCAGGTCCCAGTTCTAGTACAGTGTTCTTTCCATGTTAAATTTCAGTTCTGAGTCAGCTCCAGAGAACTATTTGTAGATGTTCTGGGTCATTTGACACCCTAAAACCACAATGCAAGTTGCATATTCTGCCTGGAATCACACTGCCAAGATCAAAGACTATGGCTTTTAAGAACTAGAGAAAATTATTTGACATCTTTGTCCTTTAGAGTGCTTGCTTATGTATAAAATACAGATAATAATAGTGTTTAATTAATAGGGCTGTTTGAGGATTAAACACATGAATATACTTAGAAAAGTTCTATAGATACTAAATGCTATTATTACTGATATTATTTTTCTTATTGTTACTAATGATGCCATTAAATCATCTTCTTGGCTATGGAGTTTTTTGTTTTTGTTTAATCTTTCCTCCCTTCCTTACCAAATTTCAGGTACTTGGAGTAGAGTACAGAGGGTTGGTGAGGATTTAAAAAGAAGAAAAGTTTGTTATTCTTGCCATTTATGTATGTCTTTTTGTTTCCAGAGTACTTTTGGATATCTAGAAGGGCGAAGTTTTCTTAAAGGTTTGAAGACTTTCTCAAAAATTAGAGTACAGGCAGGCGTGGCAGCACATGCTTGTAATCCCAGCATTCGGGAGGCGGAGACTGGAGGATCGTGGTTCCCAGACAGCCTCAGCTACTTGGCGAGGCCCTTTACAACTTAGTGAGACCCTGTTTCAAAAAATAAAAAGAATAAAAAATAAAACCAGGGGTATAGCTCAGAGGTAGAATGCCTCTGCATCCCCAGTACCACCAAAAAAAAAAAAAAAAAAAAGAGTACAGAGAGTCCCCAACTTTCCAGGGTCAGCCTAAGATTTCTTGACTTTATAATGGTACAAATGTGGTATGCATTCAGTACAAACCACACTTCAAAGTTTGAACTTGACATTTTTCTAGATGTGCAATGAGGTACTGAATGAGCCATAGCTCCCAGTCAGCTCTCTAATCATAAGGGACACAATCATTAATTCTGTACTATACTGTGTTGCTCAGCTATAATGTTTGATGGATTAGGTGTGTTAAATATATTTTGACTTGTGACTTTTCAACTTACAATGAGCTTATCAGAATGTAATTCTGTTTTACATCAAGGGACATCTCTACTTGAAAATTATTTTTCTTTAAATTTTATCATTTGTCAAACATTAATGTATTTTTTGGATCAAGGTATTAGAATTATTTTTGGAATTTTTTTGGTACTAGATATTAAGCCCAGGGGCATTCTACCTCTAAGCTATACGCTGGCTCTTTTAATTTTTTATTTCATATCAGAATCTCACTAAATTGCTGAGTCTGACCTGGAACCTACAAATCCTCTTGTCTCAGCCTCCCAAGAACTGGGATTGCAGGCATGTGCCACTTGTGCCTAAAAGGTATTAGGACTTTAAAAGAAGTCTTACTGTACATAGCACTTAGGTTTTCTAGGACTATGTTTGGTGAGATGGACGTTGCAAATGATTGATAACCACTGGAAAAACTGTATGTGTGGGAAGAATTAGAGGGCCAAGAAAACCATCTCTGTTATAAGAATTATTTGGTGTTAGGGTAATTTTTTGCAGATACGTAGTCTTCAGAGAATCCCATTAAATCCTCTGATTTTTTTTCTCATCTGAACAGAGCAATTATTTTGTCTATTGAAGGAAAAGCTAGCTATAATGTATACACAAATTGAATAACAATTGAGCATTGAGTATTTATTCTCACCTGTACCTCACCTATTCTACTATTCCTGCAGAAAGAAGGAATGCTAATAATGGGAGCCTCTTCCCCACTGTAGGTGGAGCATACAGCTTCCATAATACTCCAGGCCTGCCCGCTTACTGGCTTGTACACAATAAAGTGGGAGAGGAGCCAGAAATGCAAATCACTTTCCAACAGCTGTTTATTGGGTAAACATTATCTACTTGCTATACTCTATAACCATCTAATTCCTTGCAGGCTTTCAAGATTTAACTTGAATACCAAAGTTAAAATGTTAGATTCTAGTAAAAAGTTTTAAAAGTAATCAATAGACATTAGATTGAAATTCACTTCTAGTAGTATTTATAATGTCCTGGTGTAAAACCATAACTATCCAAATAGCCATTTTGGATAGGTGAAAATATGGATTTTGAAGAATTTCCACTCCTCATTTCTATTAATTTTAATATCGGACCCATCTCTACTAGAGGGCAGAGACTATTTTGTCACCAAGATAAACTTTGTCCCTAGCTTAGGGCTTAGTACACTTAGCAAAATAAATGCCATAGCAGAGTACATGAGTAAACATCTGCCCTCATGCTGCTCCTCCTTGGCAGCTGTTTTCAAAGTGTGATCTGTGGCGGGTCTGATGAGTTTTTGAAGCAAAGGCCATTTTCATAATAATATTAGGACATTTTTTTTCAGTGAGCTAACATTTGCATAGACTGGTCAAAATCCAGTGGATCCTGTCACTACATGAGAATCAGTGAACAGTAGAAGTTGTGTTCTTCACTTAAGATTGTCTTTAAGGCTGAGATGGGAGGATTGCAGTTCGTGGACAGCCTCAGCTACTTAGTGAGGCTCTTTATAACTCAGTGAGACCCAGTTTCAAAATAAAGAATAAAAAAGTAGGGCTGGGAATGTAGCTCAAAGTAGAATGCCCCTGGGTTCCATCCCCAGTACCGAGAAGAAAAAAAAAGATTGTCTTTAAAATGCAGTAAAAATTATTAAGGTTTAAGCCGGGCGTGGTGGCGCACGCTTCTAATCCCCGTGCTTGGGAGGCAGAGACAGGAAGATCAAGACCGTGCAGGTTTGAAGCCAGCCTTGCTGGCTTAAGAGACCCTGTTTCCAAATAAAAAATATAAAAAATGGGTCTGGGAGAGTAGCCCGGAGGTAGAAGGGTTTCCAGGAAGCCCAGTACCACCAAAAATATATATTAAGGTTTAACCTCTTGACCTTTGGAGTACATATACATTCCTGTAATATTCTGTAATAAAATGTGTCGTGTGCACTGTCCGGCACATTGAGGTACTGCTGCTATCTTGAGGCAAAGCAGTATATGAGATTTCATTGCAAGCCCAACTGGGTGCCTTTGGCAGGGAGCACCAGCTGAAGGACGGTGTGGTTATTCAGCTTGGTCATTTGGTAGGCACTTTGTTGAAAAGTAACAAAATGAGCCTGTCACTTCAAGGGAAACAACTGACAATATTTGTTGCCAGTGATAAAATCTGAGCAAAAACTAGAATCTGAAAAACTGTCATTTGAGCCTGAGGTTTTCCTGGTACATTAAAGACTTTTTTGGAGAGTAATGATAATATTAAGGAATGTAACAACATTCGTAAGATTTATATAATTCAAGAAATCATTATTTTTCAAATGATCAATTTTTATATGTTATCAAAATTATGAGCCGGGTATGGTGGCACACGCTTATAATCCCAGCATTTGGGAGGCTGAGACCAGAGGATCACGGTTCGCGGGCAGCCTCAGCTACTTAGTGTGGCTCTTCACAACTCAGTGAAGCCTTGTTTCAAAAATAAAAAGACTAAATAATAGGGCTGGGAGTGTTGCTTGGAGGTACAGTGCCCCTGGGTTCCATCCCCAGTACCACGAAAAAAAATTTTTTTTAATAGATAAAAATAAAATTACATTTCTATATTTTGTGTGTTAGGTTTTATTCATTTATCTCAATTAAAACAACAAAGCAGAAAACAAAAGCACATATACAAATCCAACTATCTTCTATTATGTCAGACATTAAAGAGAGTTATGAAAATGTAAATTATTGTCATTCTTATATTTTCTTTAGAAAAATATAATTGTTTTCACAGAAATATCTCATTTAAGTAACTATTATGGTTTTGAAATGAATTAATGTTTTAATTTCTAATATAGTAAGTATAGATATACATACAGAAACAAAAGCTCTTTTGCATTCTCAATAATTTTTAAGAGTATAAAGGTCCTGAAACCAAAAACTTCTGGAACTGCTTCTTTGCCCCTTGTTTTTATCCTTGGTCTCCAGTTTTAGTTCTAGAACTACTGCTTTTACGATCTTAGACCTATCTTTTTTTATGGTGCCTTAGAAATAATTCAGATTAAGGCCGATATTCATTCATAGACACAAAGTTTAGGCTTTATTGTATGTATGCAGAGATTTGATGAAGATTGATTCATCCTTTAAATAACACTTGTGTCTGGGCATGGTGGCACATGCTTTAATCCCAGCACTTGAAAGGCTCAGACAGGAGGATCACAGGTTCACAACCTGCCTTAGCAACTTAGTGAGACCCTGATTCAAAAATTAAAAAAATAGGGCTGCACAGTATAGCTCAGAGGTAGAATGCCCCAGAGTTCAATCCCCAGTACCACATACACACACGAAAGATACTTGTGAGGCATTTCGTGACATCAATTCTATATAGAAACCTGTTTTATCTCCCTCATCACACTGTGTCACGATAGTTCCTTATGAATGCCAAACACCATTTACTTACCTTTGCATCCTTGACACCTTTCATAGGAGGAGTATGAAGAGTATCCAAAATCTGTGAATGACCTACTGACTGGCCAATTAAGACCTTTTACTAGGATCACTATATATTGAGAACTCATTATAGTGAAATATGGAATATAAACATGAAACATTGTTATAGCACGGAAGTTTGTGTATGAAATAAGGCTTTTATTTTTTTTTTTAGTGGTTTTTTTTTTTTTTTTTTTTTTTGCGGGTCTGGAGATGGAACCCAGGGACATTCGACCTCCGAGCTATACCCCCTGCCCTATTTTTTATTCTTTATTTTTAAACCAGGTCTCACTGAGTTGCAAAGAGCCTCATTAAGTACCTGAGGCTGTCCGCAAACCGCGATCCTCCGGTCTCAGCCTCCCAAATGCTGGGATTACAAGCATGTGCCACCATGCCTGACTTTTTATTTCTTTTTTAAACAATTGGCACAATTTGTTTTAGATGTATACATGTTCAGTACAAGTTGACAAATAGAATCAAAACATTTTTATTCTGCAAATATGTACTCTAATCTTGACACTTTACAGTAATTATAAAAATCACTTATAAAAATTACATTTATGCAATTTGTTGTCTCTAAAATGTAGATAATAATAAGTCACAGAACTATCATAATCATTTATATTATACGTTTTTAGCCCTTTGTATTATTTAAAACAGACACTTTCAAAGTGGAATGTGTGAACCCCTAAGGAGTGCCCAGTACAATGAATGGGAAGTAAAAATAGTAAATATTTAAACCTTTATCTGCATGGTTTAATCTAAAATTAAGAAAGATATTAACTTAACTCATATTTATTTATTTATTTATTTTTTATTTTTGGTAGTACTGGGGTTCCTGGAAGCCCTTCTACCTCCGGGCTACACTCCCAGACCTATTTTTATATTTTTATTTGGAAACAGGGTCTCCTAAGCCAGCGCGCGCGGCTGGCTTTGAACCTGCGCGATCCTCCTGTCTCTGCCTCCCAAGCATGGGGATTACAAGCGTGCGCCACCATGCCCGGCAACTTAACTCATATTTAATATGAAGCTTAGACAGTTCCAAATGTGCCAATTTATTTGGCTTTAAAAAAAAAAAACACCTTACACTTATGTTACAACACCATTAAAGAGAGAAGCACAGATAAGAGAGGAGGCTTCACATCAATCTTTTACAGACACTTGTCAATTTTCTCCTTTAATACTATGGAACTCCCAAGTAGTAGTTGCTTCTTTTTTTCTTTTTTCTTCTTTATGATTCTGTGGATTGAATCTAGGGATGTTCTACCCTGAGCCCAGCCATTTTTATTTTTTATTTTTCGAGACAGTGTCTCGCTAAGTTGTAGCATGTTGACCCAAACCTGCCATCCTCCTATCCCAGCCCCCAAGTACTGGGATTATAGATGTGTACCACTGTGCCTCACCACAAATAATGATTTCTTAAGCATTTATTGCAATGTGGAATCTAAACCATATTGATAGTACTTTTCAAACTGTTGTATTAAACATTAAAATTAAAACACTGCCTCCATTTATATTGGTTTTTCATATTTCCATAACAGTCTCACACTGGCCAGAACTATGTCACATAGCTTTGATATATATTCTTTGCCTTCAAGTTAAATTAAGAAAAGTGAGTGCAGTACCAGGCTTGACTTACATTATTAGCAAAAGCAGACATGGAAATTTATTTTGGGCTTTTTTTGCTACAGAAATATTTCCATTATATTATTTTGTTGCTATAAATAGTCTGTCACCTATAAAAATTCTATCTACACAATTTAAAAACTTGAAAACAGAATTTTACTAATATGGTTTTTAAAATAAAAATTGTTGTTTTTAGCTCTAATTAACATCAGGAAGTAGAAATGTACTAGCTGAATATCAACAAAAATCTTTTGCATAATTGGTAGATGATGTAGGAAAATGAGTGTTCTCATTTAATAAGCACAGCCAATAATGTGCTTTTTGCATTTTTATTTACACATCTTTTTCAGCTATGATAGCTATTCAAGCCAGGTACCAAAATATGTATTTTAGACCTAGACCTTTGAATTGTTTAACCAAGATTTTCAAACCTAATTTAAGCCTATTCTGTCACATTGTTCCTTCTTATAATGAGAGAAACGGTTTTTATCCTGTTAATAAAACATGAAATATTTTAGTTGCCAATTTCATCTCTTCTCTTTTTAAATTTTCATTTGTGGTACATTATGTATAATATATAGTAGTACATATGTATAAGATATAAATAGGCTGGGCATAGTGGCACTTCCCTGTAATCCTTGTACTTGGGAGGATGAGACAGGAGGGTCAAAGCCAGGGAAGACTTGCAGCAATGTAGCAACAGGTGAGATCACAGGTGAGAGGACACTTGGATCACAGGTGAGAGGACAGCCTCAGCAACTTAGTGAGACATGTTTCAAAATAAAATATAAAATAGGGCTGGGGCTGTGTAGCTCAGAGGTAGACCACTCCTGGGTTCAGTCTCCAGTACCACACACAGACACAAGAAAGATATATAAGTAAGTATATCTATGAGAATGTGTTTTTGCAATTTTTTTCTGGCACTGCCATATAATAAAATGTTGGAGGAGATTTTTAGCCTAAATACTATTACTAGAATGTACACGTAATTTTTCCACAAATTTTGTTGCCAAGTATCGAGTGTAACAGTTGTTTTAAAAAATAATTTTCTCCTGTCGAGACCTGACCCATTCAGCTCTTCTCACTAATATCAATAATTCTTACCTTCAGTTCTGTTTTAAATATTCCATCCATTTAATGATTATGGCTTTTCCAAGAAACATACAGAACTTCAAATTTATTTAATTTTAAGCTTTTTTTCTCATTGAAATCAGAGGCATAATTTGAAGCAAGATTATGATCCAATTAAAATCCATAATTAAATAACTATACTTAAGCAGTTGATAGCTACGTAGCCATCGTTTTGTGTTTTTTTTTTCCCTTGTGAATTTTGGTGAATATTTTCAGACATATAAAAGATAAAAGGATTATTTACAACTAATACCTGTGTGCCCAACTTCCAACTTGATGTAAAACAGGTACAGCTGAAGCTTCTTATGTATCTAGAGTTATATCTTAAAGTATATTTAAAAGTCAATGTAAATCCATTTTAAACTTGAAACTCTTATCCTCTAAGTTTGTTATACATCTGCTTTTTGGACAGTCTCCACTGATTGATACATCTCAGGAAAATATAGACGGGAAGCCAGGAAAACTTAACTTGTACATGCCAGAGTGTATTTGAATTCCTACTTCTGTGTTCAGTTGATAGTATGACTAGTGAATATGTATGATACCTAGTGGGAGCAGTATTTCACCTGTGTTTATAGTTGTTTGTAATTAACCCACTTCTGTTGGCTCATCACAAAGCCTCAAGCTGTACACTGTTTGGTGAGAAGGGAAGAGCTGCTGGATGCTGTCCTACTTCAAATGGCAAGCGATGGCTGCATTCTCTCCTCTGGAAACCCACCAGCTGTACTTCCATATTGACACTTTACCCTAATCACACCTTCCCATTTATTTTTGGCTACATCTATTGTGCTAAGGATAACAGAAAACACTTATATCTTATTTGAGTGTGCATGGACTTATATATCTTAAATGACTTAATACATTTTCAAAGGCAACCCCATAACCAATGTGGTCAATTATAATGATAAGAAATTAGCCAGATGATCTTTTAAGGCCCTTCCTTCTAGTGAATCTATAAAAATGATAAATTATTATATCTCCTATTGATGTTTTGCTTTTTCTTTTTTAAACTGAAGACAGTTAAAATCTTTGGAGTTATCCAGGGGTTGTAAATGTATAAATTAGAGACCACAAAAAAGTGACTGCCGCTTAATGTTTTGTATCCCCCCAAATGTGGTTAACGCCCACCCAGGGCATGTTTAGACTTGGTTGGTAATTATAATTGAGCTGTAAAATATTTTGACAGTTTCCAACTGTTGTGTACTTGTTAGTCATTTGGTGGCAAATGCAATTTGGTGAGTTTTTTTGGTGGGGCATATTTAATTAAGTCTCAAGTAGTATGTCACAGTAAGCATTAATACAAAGTTTTGTATCTATGAAATACTTTTACATTTTACTCAAGACAGGAAATTTATTTTCTTTAAAAAACTACACTGTAAGTAAAGCTTGCCATGTTTTTTTTGCTTCAACTTTTCATTTCAAGCTTTTACTTGTTGTGTAAAGCATAACCACCCAATACTTAATTTGTAGCTAAGCACTATGGGTGAGTTTCCTAGGTAAATGAATTCAGTGGCAAATAAATTAAAAATTTTTATGATGATGACAGAACTAAAAAGAGGTGAAATAGACTTTTGTAACAGGTTTTTATCCTCTTTTTACAATAATAAAAAAATATGCTAATTTGGGCCATATGACAATTCTTAAAAGAGAGTGTCAAAACTTTTAAATAAAAACAGGTTGCTATATAGATAGAAGAATATGCCTGAAACAGTTTTAAACTTCTCTGTTAAACATACAGCTATTTAGATAAATAATTATTTCTAAAATTGTAGAGCCACTGATAGTAAGAAAAGGTTTTGCTCTTGTCAGTTTATACAAGGGCAAAACAGTAAAAATTTCATACTCAATCACTTGAAAACCCTCTTATTTGAAGGATACAGTTGTCCCTGTGGATGTTTTCAGACATTTTATTATTTGTAATTTGTTTGTATGATTTTAAAAAATGGTACTGGGAATTAAAGTCAGGGGCATTCTACTTCAGCTAACCCTTTAGCTATTTTTATTTTATTTCTTTATTTATTTTTATTTATTATTATTATTTTTTGAGGTATTGGTGATGGAACCCTGGGGCATTCTACCTCTGAGCTACACCCCCAGCTCTATTTTATTTTATTTTGAAACAGGGTCTCACTAAGTTGCAGATGGCCTTACTAAGTTGCTGAGGATGGCCACAACCTATGGTCATCCTGTTTCAGCTTCTCAAGTACTGGGATTACAAGCGTGTGCCACCATGCTTGGCTTTATTTTTTATTTTGAAACTGGGACTTGCTAAGTTGCTGAAGCTGGCCTGGAACCTAAGATTCTCCTGTCTCAGCCTCACAAGTTCTGAGATTACAGAAATGTGCCACCATGCCTGGCTTACTTAGGTGAATTTTTATCACAAAATCATCAATGTATATAAGGATTCTTGAGGGGAAGGGGAAACAGGAAACCTGTGAAATTAGTTATTTACTCTTTTCTAATTTTTTCCAAAACATATGATGTGATCCATGAAGATAACATCAAATGTTATACTGAATTAAATTGTACTATATCAATTTAGGCTTTATTTTGAAATGCATTATCATCCCCAAAGATCATTTTGGAAAATTCATCAGATAAACCATGCTTATTTGCTGTAATAAGCTGTGTATTCAGTGAGCAAAAGGGCTGAAATGGGATCTTATAAAGGATAGAAATAAACCATCAATTATTGGCTCAAATTAGAGAACTGAGGTAATTGAAATTGTAAAATTGATACCATGACTATATGCAATCATACAATTCACCAAACTATGCATTTTAACAGGATGAATAAACTATACTGGGATAAATTATTCCTATAAAAATCTAAAAACAAAATTTAAGTTGAAAAGGAAAGCCCAAGTCAGCATCTTGATGTCATAGAATCTGTGCTATATTTCTAGCTTAGCCCAGAACATATTTGCATTTGAATTTGGCGTAGCCTTGTCCAATAAGGCCAAAATTTACAGAAAACCTAGATTAAATGGTCTATATATTATTCTTAGATATTATCTTGATATATGACTTATTATATCCTATTGAATTATTACTATATAAATTAAATGTTTCTGTTAGCAGTATCTAAAAATGCTTTCTGTATGGTTGACCTATTTCTAGGTAAGAATTTTTCTTTCATTAATGTTTTTATATGGTCTATGTATTACTATGAAAAGGGTTTTTTTTTTGTAAGACCTCTTTTTGCTATAATAGTATCTTCCTTTATATACAACTTGTAATTTCATACGTTTTAAAATAAATTTAAAATGAACTATAGGTATATTTCTAATATGCACCAAGAGAATAGTCACTCCATAATAAAATTATGATGTAGAAGTGAATATCTTTCATTTATTTTTACTAATTTATAAACTGGCAGCATTAAGTGAAACTAAAATGCATTGAATATTTAGAGCAATAGGAAAAGTAGACTTAAGTGTTAAGTTATAGGCATGCCATTTACATAGAGTTAAAATTTTTCTTTTGTAATTTTTACTTATTCTAATTTAAAAAAATAATAATATATTATCCGGTCACATTGACACATGCAATGATCCCAGTACTTAGGAGGTTAAGAGAATAATTATAAGTTCAAGGGCAGCCTGAGCCATTTGTGAGACCCTTTCTCAATATAAAAAATAAAAAGGGGCTGGGGGTGTAGCTCAGTGGTGGAGCACCCCTCAGTTTAATTACCAGTAACAAACACACACACACACACACACACACACACACACACACACCAGATCTGACTGATGCAGAGTTCAGATATGTTCTTAACCCCAATTCTATGTTCTTTTCCTTACATTTCATATCCTTGTGAACATGACTTTTCCTTCCTTGCAGTCTCTTAGTGGTTTAGCTATGCTACATTTACAGAATTAAAATTTTTTCATTATAACAAAAAAGCTGCCACTAAAAGAAATTATGTGGTTAAACCATGCATGATATTTAAGTTAATACTGCTTTAAAAATGCCTCTACCTAGAACACCTCTTTCATATACTTTGGAAAAATAACTAGAATATTCTTTCTGGCAAAATTTTTCAGTAGAACAAAATGACTAAAATAGAAATGAATAGAAATTTTTTTTAGTGAGTTGTTCTGTCCTTCTTCTTTCTATAAGCAGGTTGGATATTGATGAGAAAGAGTGGCTTGGAGTTTTCAGGTGAATCAGGTGACCTGATGTACATGATGTACATGCACATGTCAAAGTCAGTCAGTAAGCCAAACAGGAGGAGGGAGCAGGGAGGGAACTGGGGAAGGGCCAGTTGAGTGATGTGTGCATGTATGGCTCTGCCATCCTGTACCCCATTGATATGTATGACTACAATGCAACAATAAAAAAGGCAGAGACCGGGATATAGATATGTAATTCAGAAAATAAATAAATAAAATGAGAAAAAATCAAATTAGGTATAAATTAAAAAATTAGAATATGAGCATACCATATTTTAAATTCCACCCTCTTGACTTTCTGCCTTTTGTGGCTTATCTTTCTTACCATGTATTATCTACCATCTATAATTAATTAAGAATTAATTAGATACTTGGGAATTTTTGTAGTAATTCTATAATTTTCCACATACTCTTAGAAATACACTGACAGAGATTTCACAAAGAAGTCATTGTGAAATTTTATTTGTCATGGCTCACAGTCTTTCGTCTAATTCTTAAACAAGAAAATTCATAAAAGAATGATTTTCACAAGTTAAAAATGATCAAAATTTTTTGTTGTTTCATTCCTGTTTAACTGACTTGTTGATAGTATGATTATTTTAAATTTAGTGTGTTGATGAGGTTAACATATGTCTTTTGCATGTGGGTGATATTGAACTAGCTTAGATATGTGGATAAAGGCATAATGCTCTCAAAGAGATGTGGGAAATAAATGTGTCAGGTATAGGATTCTATCCTATTTGTGACTAGTCAGCCTATTGCTGTTTCATGGGTAGTGGAAGGATACTTCAGACATCTAGATCAGAAAAAATGACTTTATTACTCACTGCACAGCCAGTAGCAAGAGCATCAGCAGGCTTATGTCATTTCCCTTTGCCGTTAAGTCCCATGAGGTGACGTGAAGGGCCAAACGGATGCATCATGGACCGAGTTTTGTATCACCACTGAGGAACACAGAACTCGGTGAATCCATCTTAACTTATACATGAAAACATAATAGTTATACATACTTAGGGGGTACCATGTGATATTTCAGTCTACCACTTTGGTAACAGTCATTGAACAAGCCTGTTCTTTATCTCAGAGGGGAAAAAATTGCATTATCCTTAACTTTCTTAGCAGCAAGTAATGACTTAAATAAGAGCAGCAAAACTTTTCATTCTTAGCCTAGCAAGAAATATAGGAGCGTAAGAGATCCACAGAAAATGTCTCTCATACCTTGACTTCCAGTGTATTTTATTCTGCAGCTGTTGTTTAAACAACTGTGCTTTGATTGATGTTACTGCCTGCATCATAATTGTTGGACTTGAAATTTTACCATTTCTGTACTATCTCTGATTTACACTTACAGTGGTAAGATAGATTTATTTATTTATTTATTTATTTATTTATTTATTTATTTTTGCAGTGCTGGGATGGAACCCAGCGGCATTCTTCCTCTGAGCCACACCCCCAGCCCTAATTTTTATTCTTTATTTTGCCATAGGGTTTTACTGAGTTGCAAAGGGCCTCACTAAAGTAGCTGAGGCTGTTCGTGAACCATGATCCTTCTGTCTCAGCCTCCCAAATGCTGGGATTACAAGCATGTGCCACCATGCCCAGCTTGGTAAATTTTAAATAAATAATTATAGTAAGGACGCCTGGTCCAAATGAGGCAGTTTTTTTTATTTTTTGAACTGGAGTCTCACTATGTTGTCCAGGCAAGTCTCAAACTCCTAGGCTTAGAAAATCTCCTAGGCTTAGAAAATCTCCTGCCTCCGCCTCCTAAGTGCTGACTTTGAGTGGGACATTTATATAGCCCAAATAGTCTGGTATAAAATGGACTTCTGAGTACCTTATTTGTTATTTTTGTAGGCAGGTAATTTTATGGTATTCCTTTGAGCTTTTAGCAAAGTTATTATAACATATTTAATTTCATTAGTTTTTACCAAGCCCTACAAGAAAATGTGAATATTAATATACACTGCAAACATTCCTATATTGCTGTGTCCTCAATTACTTTCCTCTTCACTAATAAGAAGAATCTGAAAATATTTCTTTAAAATCCAGAACTGAGACTTTAAAACATCAGTTAGTCTATTCTTGCTCTGCATTGATAAACTCAAAGCTGAAGTGTGTTGATTTGGTCATTTAAAAAAAAAAAAAAAGGCAGTTTCCAGACATCTGCGTTGTCTTCAACAGTAGTTCTCAAGTTTTTTGATCTGAAGATCTCTTTGTACTCCTAAAAGTTTTTGAGGAAGTAAAGCTGTCTAGGAAAATGGCAAGGTAGGAATCACTAGGAAACTGTTTTTCTACTTTGACAACAATTCACTGGCAGAATCTGATGTAGGTATCTTGGAACCTTCAAGTCTATTGAATTCTTTCATGGGAAGAAATGAATAGTAACTGTGATTGCTTTTTAGTCAATTTCTTAACATGGTAGTGGCTACCCATGCCCCACTCTCTAGCCCCATAGTAGCCAGCCATGTACATGTTCCAGAGCAAATTGCACACAACTGTGTGGAAGCCAGTGTAGAAAATAAGGTTCTTGTCCTTCAAATATCAAAATCTGTGCTGTAATATATTGTATGTCCTTATCTTAGAGGTACAGAAAAATAGGTGGTAGCCATTCTTATACCTCCCTCTGTCATTGAAAGCTACTGCTTTCCAGCTGAAGTGACTTCTAAGATATAAAGGGGGCCAGCATATTTTGTTTTCTTTTATTTATCTCCTTTTCCCTTTCCAGAGCCAGGCATCGAAGACTAGAATGGTTTAAAGCAATTGCACATACAGGGAAAAATAGAAAGATACTATACATGTCCAGGGGAAAGCACAGGCACAGAAAGATCTGAAAAGACTTTTAAGTTTGCACTTCAGAGTTGGACAACGTGTTGCAGCCCTATAATCCCAGTTCTTGAGGGTCTGAGACAGGAGGATCACAGGTTTGAAGCCAACCTTAGCAACTTAGTAAGACCCTGTTTCAGAAATAAAAAGGCTTTAGGGTATAGCTCAGTGATAGAGTGCCCCTGGGTTAAATCTCCAGTCACACACATACACACACACACACACACACACACACAAATTCAATCTAATCCTAAGCACGGATACTATCTACAATAATTGTATGTATGTATGTATATATGTATGTATGTATGTATGTATTTTGTGGAACTGGGGATTGAACTCAGAGGTATTCTACCTACAAGCTATAGTCCTAGCCCTATTTTTATATTTTTTTATTGTGAAACAGGGTCTCATTAAGTTGTGGAGGGCCTAAGTACCTGAGTCTGGCTGTGAACCTGTGATCCTCTTGTCTCAGCCTCCCAAGTACTGGTATTACATACATGTGCCACCATGCCCAGCTCACAGTAATTTTTTAAATAAAATATAAAACACCTGGTGGAAAGTGGTAGACTCTGATTCCCAGAGTTACAACAAACTATTAGATTCAAATATCTAATTTTCAACAAAAGAAATCACAAAACATACAAAGAAACAGGAAAGATGGTCTGTTCAAAGGAAAAAATGAAAAAGTGGAACTCTTCTTGAGAAAAATTGATAGTGGATCTACCAAAGACTTTTAAGCAGTAGTCTTAAGTATACACAAAGACGAAGAGTCAAGAATACGATATATGAACAGTATGTAAAAATCAAGTAAAAAAAACTAAAGAGAAACTAAAAGGAAGTTCTAGAAATGAAAAGTAAAGTATTTGAAATTTACTGTAGGGATTCAAAGGCAGAGTTGAGTAGGCAGAAGAGAATATCAGCAAATTTGAACATAGGAAATGAGACTTATTAAAACCATGAAAGAGAAAGAAGACTGAAGAAAAGTGAAGAGGGCTGAGTGTATAGCTCAGCATTAGAGTGTTTGTTTAACATGCATAAAGCCAAGGGTTAGATTCCCAGTATCACCAAAAAAAAAAAAAAAAAATTAAAAAAAGCAAGCAAAGCCTAAGGGGCTGTAGGCTATTGTCAAGTAGACTTGGTACACATTGTGGGAAGTGTCCAGAAAGAGAAAAAAGAAAGGGATTGAAAGCATATTTGAAGAAATAATGGCTCCAAACTGCCCAAATTTGATAAAAGTTGAATGTAAATATCTAATACTGAGAAATTCCAAGTAAGATGAAATCAAAGAGGCCCACGCTGCCGGGCGTGGTGGTGCATGCTTGTAATCCCCACCCTTGGGAGGTGGAGACAAGAGGATCGCACAGATTCGAAGCCAGCTGCACTGGCTTAAGAGACCCTGTTTCCAAATAAAAAATAGGTGTTTGGGAGTGTAGCCCGGAAGTAGAAACCCCAGTACCACCCCCCCCAAAAAAAGAGGCCCACACCAATATCCATTTTAATCAAACTTTGAAAGAAAAACATGAAGAATTTTGAAAGGAGCAAGAGAGAGTGACTTCTTCTAAAAAAGGGATCCTCATATCTGATTTATGATCAGCAGCTAACATCTGAATGGAGCAAGACAAAGTATTTCCCTTAAAATCAGGAATAAGATAAGGTTGTCCATTATCATCACTCCTACTCATTATAGTACTTGAGATTTTAAGCCAGAGCAATTAGGCAAGAGAAGGAAATTAAAGGGATACAAATAGGGAGAGAAGCAGTGAAATTATCTGTTTCTATATGACATGATCTTATACTTAGAAGATTCAGAAAACTGAACCAGCAGACGTCTAAGAACAGATAAATAACTTTAGCAAAGTAGCCAGATACAAAATCAACTTACAAGAATCTAAAGCTTTTCTATTAATTTCATTCAAGCATGAATCCACTGAAAAATAAATCCAGAAAACAATTCCACTCACAATAGCCTAAAATAAAATACTTAGGAATAAATTTAACCAGGATATAAAAGTCTTCCACAATGAAAATTATAGAACATTGAATAAAGAAGTTGAAAACCATAGAAGATGGAAAGAATTCCTATATTCTTGGACAGCAGATTAAATATTATCAAAATGGCCATACTATCAAAAGTCAGCAGTGAGTGCAATCTGTAGTAAAATACCAATGTAATTCTTCACAGAACTATAAAAACCAGTCCTGATATTCATATGGAAAAATGAAAGATCCAGAATAGCCAAAGCAATTCTTAACAATTAAAACCCTGCTATAAGCATCACAATACCTGATTTCAATTTATACTACAGAACCATGGTAACAAAAACAGCATGGTATTGGCATAAAAACACAGAGACCAGTGGAATAGAATAGAAGATATGGAGACAAATCCTCACACCTATAGCCAGTTGATTTTTGGCAGAGGTGCTGGAGAAAAGACAGCCCTTTCAACAAATGGTGTTGGGAAAACTGGATATCCATAGGTAGAGGAATGAAATTAGACACCTCTCTCACTCTGCACAAAAATCAGCTCAGATGGATCAAATATCTAGGAATTAGAAACTTTGCAATTATGTAGAAGAAAATACAAAACCAACATAAGGGCACAGGAAGAGACGTCCTCAGTTAGACCCCTAAAGCACAGGAAACAAAACTGAGAATCAATAAATGGGATATCATCAAATTAAAAAGTTCCCATGCTGCAAAGGAAATAAGAGTCTGAAGAGAGAACCTACATAATTAAAGAAAATCTTTGCAAACTACACCTCAGAGAGAGGACTGTACACACACACACTCAAAATAATTGAAAAATATTTGAAAGAGATATTTGAACACCCACATTTATAGCATAATTTATTTGCAACAGCTTATTTTTAAAAAGTTTATTATAAAATGGTATGCTGTTATACCAGCAGCAGCTTTATATATGTATGGTTTCCACCTCTTAGTACATCATTTTCTTTAATTCTTGATTTAGCCTTATATTTTCTTCTTCATCATGGCTCCGTGAACATACAAAATCTATTGCTAACGTTGCCAGTAAGAGGCTCCAAAGAATTTGCCTAAAAATGAAATTAATAGTGATTAAGAACTAAGAAATGGAAAAATCAGTAATAGTTATTGCTCACTAGTTAGGCTTGTCCCATTTCACCATTAGGCACAATTTTGAAGAGCAGTGAAGTTACAGAGCTGTTAAGAGATCATTAAAGGAACAAAATGAACAAAAATTTCAAGTAGGGCCCATATCAGATATGGAAAAACTTCTGATGACTTGAAGATCAGATGCTATTTGATATTCTCATGATGATAAAAATCACCTAGAAGTACATGACTACTTGATTTTTATATTTAATGCCTTGCTTTACTTAGCTTTGCATTGTTGTGACCAAAATTTCTGACAAGAGCAACCTAATGGAGAAAAGATTTAATTTGGCTCACGGTTTCAGAGGTTCAATTCTTTGGTAGCCAGCTCCAAGGCAGAAATCTGCTTAGCTAATGGTAGCTGGGAGGTGGGGGGCAGAGACAGATCCAGTCCTCAGGGCCGTACCCGCAGTGGACCTCCTCTTCCAGTCATGCCCCACCTCTCAATCTCGCTGCACTGGAGGCCATGCATCAACAACGAGGTTTTGAGGGTTCACTACAGATCCGAATCATAACATGCCTCTGAATAATTTGATATTTTGAATATATAGGAATGAAGTTTTATACATTGATTTTTATAGCCACAACCTTGCTGAGTTTTTTTTTTAATTCTAGTAAATTGTCTGTAAATTCCTTTAGCTTTCCTCATGCTCATTTACTGTAAATAGTAATATTTATTGCTTATAATGTCAGGGTTATAATTTTATTTCTTTTCTAATATTTATACCTTTATATATTTTTCTGACCTTACTGTATCAACTAGAACCTCCAGTAGAATGTGGAATGAAAGTGGTGATAGAGTCCCAATCACAATAGGAAAACTTTGAATATTTTATCATTGTGATATTTACTAGGCTGTTTTTAAGTTAAGGAACCTCTATTACTTCTGGTTTGCTGAGAATACTTTTTTTTAGAATTTAAGTGAATTAGAGTTTATTTAGTGCTTTTCTATATCTGTTTCAATAATTGTGCCATATTAATGTTAAGCCAGATGTGCATTTCTGAGTTAAGTGCAGTTTGTCCAAGATATATTATCCTCTTTGTAAACTAATACTTTCACTAAGACTTTTGCTTCTATGTTTACTACAGGTTTTCCTATAATGTTGTGTTTTCTCTTGTATTTTGATATAAAAATGTGTTAGGATCAAGAAATGAGTTAGGGCCATGAATGTGGCGTGGCACATGCTTGTAATGCCAGCATTCGGGAGGCTGAGACTGGAAGATCGCGGTTTGAGGACAGCTTTGTAACTCAGATCCTGTTTCAAAATAATGAATAAAAAATAGGGCTGGAGGTGTAGCTTGGAGGTAGGATGCCCCTGGATTCCATCCCAGTACTGCAAAGAATAATTAATTAATTAATTAATTAAAAAATTTATAAAGCCAAGCATGGTTTTTACATGCACGCTTGTAATCCCAGCATTCCAGATGCTGAGACAGGAGGATCACAGTTTGCAGACAGCCTCAGCTACTTAGTAAGGCCCTCTGCAACGTAGGGAGACCCTGTTTCAAAATAAAGAATAAAAAATAGAGCAGGGGGTGTAGCTCGGAGGCCAAATGCCTCTGGGTTCCATCCCCAGACCCGAAAAAAAATTAAAAATTAAAATAATTTAAAAATTTAAAATTGACTAAAATATAGAGCTGTGGGTGTAGCTTGGAGGTACAGTGCCCCTGGGTTCCATCCCCAGCACTGCAATAAATAAATAAATAAATAAATAAATAAATAAATAAGAGAGAATAAAAACATTTTTCCTCTTCTCCGGAAGAACTTATGTAGAATTGAAGATATTTCTTCCTTGAATGAATGTTTGGTAAAACTTACAAGTGAAACTGCCTGGATTTGTGTGTGTGTGTGTGTGTGTGTGTGTGTGTGTGTGTGTGTGTGTAGGAAGGTTTTTTATTTTTGTTTGGTACTAGGGATGGAACCCAGAGGCATTCCACCTCCTGGCTACATTCCCAGCTCTTATTTTTTATTTTGAAACAAAGTCTCATATAAGTTGCTGAGGCTGGCTTCAAACCTGCAATCCTCTTTTTTCAGCTTCTCAAGCACTGGGGTTACAAGGTCTGTGCCACCACACTCAGTGGAGGGGAGACTTTAATTATAATTTTAACTTCTTTAATAGTTAGAAGTTATAAATGATCCAGTTTCTTTCATTTCTTTTTATATCTATTGTAGGAAGCTGTACTTTTCTAGGAATTTGTTTCTCTTTTCTTAATCAGCCACATTCGAAGTATAATTTATTTGTTCAAAGAAACAACTTTTGTCTTTGCTGATCACCTCTACCCCATGCTTCTTACTTCATTACGTTGTGCTCTCAACTTTTCATTTCCTGTTTCCTACCTTTGAAGGTAGGTGGTGGGACTCATACTCCTGAGTCTACTTGAAATGCAGCTCTGTCTTTCAACTCACTCTCTGCAGCACTGAGAGCTCCTCTCACGCTCAGGCTTTGTAGTTTCTCCAAGTCTTGGCTTGCGGATAGTTGATTGATGTTTTTTAGAAGGCTTTAAATTTTTTTTTTCTTCAAGCTAGGCGTACTTGGGAGGCTGAGACAGGAGGATCACAGGTTAGCTGCCAGCCACAGCTACTAAGTCCCTCCAAGACTTAGTGAGAACTTATTTCAAGATAAAGAATAAAAAAAATAGAGCTGGGGGTGGTGTAGCTTGGAGGTAGAATGCCCCTGTGTTCAATCTCCAGAACTGTAAAAAAAAAAAAAAAATGGGCGTGATGGCGCACACTTGTAATCCCCAGGCTTGGGAGGCTGAGACAGGAGGATCGCACAGGTTCGAAGCCAGCCGTGCTGGCTTTAAAGACCCTGTTTCCAAATTTAAAAAATAAAAGTATAAAAATAGGTCTGGGAGTGAATAGGTCTGGGAGTGAAGCCCGGAGGTAGAAGGGTTTCCAGGAACCCCAGTACCACCAAAAAAAAAAAGTTAAGCTTTTTAAAATTTGTGTGCAGATAGAAGATAGCCTTTTGTTAATGTGGGTGGAAGTTCCTCACAGTATTATAGTATCTAATAATACTAATAACAAGACTAACTTCAGGGTGTGTGTGTGGGGAATATCTGAGGATTGAATCTAGGGGTGTTCTACCTCAGAGCTACAACTCTTCTGAAATAAGATCTCACTAAGTTACTGTGCACTAACCCCAAACCTGTTATCCTGTCTCAGCCTCCCAAGTACTAGAATTACAGGTGTGTACCACCACACTGGGCTCTTGCTTCACTTTTACTCTGAGAATAAAGAACAGTGATTTAATTGAAAAAACATGATCAGTATTGATTCATTTTTGTTATTCTTACCACTGCAGTTGTTTTAGGCTTATCAAATATACAATATATATAATATATAATATAAATGTATATAATGTTCCTTCAACCATGATTTGCAATGATTAGGGGAAGATTTTAAGGTTATGTATTAGACCAAAATATCTTACAGCTTTAGCAATAACAGTCTGTATCTCATTGTTCTGGACTTAATTATTAGATATTCTAGTTTTAGCCAATAATCTAAAATCCAACAGAATGAGCAAAGGGGTTTTATTAACTGAATATTCCTGGGTTTTAAGTCATTTAGGTTCAGTTGCCTTTTTGAATAAATTAATATAACATACACAGGATGGTGATGTAAGCTCTGAGGAAGGTAAGAGGCTGAGGCATTTGCTGGTCTCAAGAAATTTGTATTTCCTATGGGTCCTAAAGGTACATTACCTTGAATATGAACTTCTGTTTAGGAGTGTAGGAGTTGGAGTAGAAACACCTTGATATAGATTCTAACTCTTCTACTTCTAACCTCAGTTTCTTCATCTGTAAATTGGAAACCACAGTAGCTACATCAAAGGAGTTGTGAGGATTAAATGGCAAAGTCATATAAAGTTCTTTAACACTGTATAGGGAACATGACAGAGTTTAAGTATGTCTTTATAAATTAATGAAAAAATTTAAGCCTTTTTCTAGAGAGACATGGACATGTTGTAGTAAAGAAAAAAGCTATTAATTAGGCATAACAAACAAATAGAGTGAAGGGAACAATTTGAAATGGCTCTCTGCTAACTGAGAATTGGGAGGATATTTTGTGCAAAAGATGACAATTGGACTGAATCTTGAAGGCAGAATTGGCATTGTGGCAGTTATACTTGAGACAGAAAATATTCCAAGTGTGGGTGATGATCTGTATAACCCAAGACTGGAGATGGGGGCTCTGAGGTTCAGACAGGAAATCGGGGATCTTAGAGAACGGTGAGTCATTTTAAAGAGTAAATACGTGGGGGAAGATTTGGAATTCAGTGGTCAGAAATATCTGACATCATTTTATATGTTCTTAACTATTAGAGATGTTAGCTGTGCTTTAAGATGATCCTGTGCCATAACAGTTGGTCAGATGAGGGACAATTTGGAAGAAGGAGACTGGTATAAATACTTTATAATAGTTTAGGCAACAGAAGATAGATAAGAGACTTATTACAACCAGAGCATTAAAATTGCCTATGAAGCTGAGCCTGTTGGTGTGTGCTTGTAATCCCAGCATTTGGGAGGCTGAGACAGGAGAATTGTGGTTTAATGACAGTGTCAGCTACTTAGTGAGGCCCTTTGAAACTCAGACCCTGTTTCAAAATAAAGAATTAAAAATAGGGCTGGGGGTGTAGCTTGGAGGTAGAGCGCCCATGGGTCCAAACCCCAGTATGGCAAAAAAACAAAAACAAAAACAAAATTAAAAAAAAAAAACTGCCTATGAAGCCAGGTGTGGTGGTGCATGCATTTGGGAGGCTGAGACAGGAGGATCATCATTCATGGACAACCCCAGGTACTTAGTGAGGCCCTTTGCAACTCAGTGACACACTGTTTTTAAAAAAAAAAAAAAAAAAAAAAAAAAAAACTGCCTAGCTGGGCACCGTGGTAGCGCACGCTTGTAATCCCCGTGCTTGGGAGGCGGAGACAGGAGGATCGCGCTGGTTCGGAGCCAGCCTCGCTGGCTTAAGAGACTCTGTTTCCACATAAAAATGTTAAAAAATTGGTCTGGGAGTGTAGCCTGTGGGAGTGTATACCAGAGGTAGAAGGGCTTCCAGGAACCCCAGTACCAACAAAAAAATAAAAATAAAAAATAAAAAAATAATTTAAAAAACTGCCTATGAATAAACAGCTAGGAGTTGATAGATGAAGGAGAAATTCAAAGGTGGTTCTAAGATCAAGTCTAGGCAATTGGGACATTAGCAGTATCTTTTGAAAACACCATGAAAATGATAGGTTGCATGGGAAGATTATAATTATGGTTCTGAACATATTGAGTTCGAATTTTATATGGCAGGAAGGATAGCCAGCTGGAAATGTCAACTTGAGATAGTTTGAACTATAAATGTATATTTGGGAATCATCTGCATGGAAGTGATAGAATCCTGAGAGTGAATCAAGGGAGAAAAAAAAAACTATTCAGAGCAATAACTAGAGGAATATGAGACTGTATCAGTAGAAGAAGAGGAGATAACAAAAGAAACTATAGACAGGGGATAGAGTATAAAAAATGAAACTGAAATTTCTCATAGCTTTTTAAATTTAGGAGACTTTGCATCAAGTTATTTGACTAGGCTTTCTGAAAGAGATGTTATCCCCATTGTTAGGAAGAACAACTTGGCATCCTTCTTATATCTTTTATGTATAATCTGTTATATTAACAGAAATAACACATTAAAATGTTACATATTTGAAAGTTTAGACATATTTTGCTATCTTCCTTTCTCTGGAGAACAATAAATTACAAAACCATTCTGAGCTTTCAATAAAGTACATTGCATAGGGCATTGCAAGTTCCCTAGTTTGCACATCAAGGTATGAATATTCTAGTTAACGTGTTGTTTGCAAAATATAACTTTTTTACTATATTAAATTCATGGTCTTTTTATTTAAAAAGAACCTCAAAAATAGAAATTTAATATTGGTAACACATCAGTGGTAATAATAATTGTAGTCAATTAACGAAATTCTTTTACCATACATTATGCCAAGTGTTTTACACACATTTATTCATTTAAGAGTATTTACTGAGTACTTACTCTCATCAGGGACCTGGGATAGGTAGGTAGGTTATTTATTTATTTGTTTATTTCGCAGTACTGGTGATTGAAAAGAGGGACATTCTATCTCTGAGCTACACCCTAGCCTCACTAAGTTGTGGAGGGCCACACTAAGTAGCTGAGGTTGGCTGTGAACCTGTGATCCTCCTGTCTCAGCCTCCCAAATGCTGGGATTACAAGCCTGCACCACCACGCCCAGTCTGGAATAGGTTATTAAATGAATAAACTAAAAATCTTGGCCTCATAGACCTTTTACTTAGTGAAGACAGATAAATAATAACCAAAAGAACAATTAGATAAAGTATATGGACAGTAAGAAGATAAGTACTGTGGAAAAATAAAGCAGTATAAGGAATATCAGGAATGCTGCGCTGGATCATAGAAATAGGGTGCATTATTAGGTAGCGTGGCAGAATATGTTTAATGGAAATAGACTGTGTTGGGGTTAACCAGATATCTGGGAGGAGAGTACCAGTAAAATGGAACATGTCTAGGGTATCTAAGGAACAACAAACATCAATGTCGTTTAAAGTTATCAAGGGAAAAAGTGGTAGATAAAATCAAAGAGAGGTAATGGGCTGGAGGATAGAAAGAGATCTTGTAACTGTAACACTGTGATATATTTACTTATAATCCTCATTTTACAGATGAGGAAACAAAGAATCTGACACACCACTATAATAAGAAACAGACTATTTCATCCAGTTAAATACTGAGGATGTCAAAATGATTTAATTGTTAATTCCTTCATGACCCTCTGAAAAGCATTAGATGAAAAGTTCACAGTTCTGGACTGGCTGGTTTGTGTAATAATGCCTCTAATTTTCTTTTTCCGCAGTTTATTTTTGTTGGAAGTGCAGAAAGTATTCCTTAATATGAGGCTTTTGATTAGAAAAAAAATTCAAGTTTTGGTTTAATTCTTCTAACCTTTCTTTTTAGAGATAGGAGTATACTCATAATCATAATGATGTGGTTTTTATTTTTATATCTAAAAAGCATTCTAGATTATAACAGTGATAATGACATTTTTACATTACCTGTGTACATGTACCCGATGATTTGAATGAATCAGTGTAATGATGGTTGTAGGATTATCCGGCCTATCTTTATCTATTTTGTGGCACTGGCGTTAGACCCAGGGCATTATACCTCTCAGCTACATCCCCATCCTTTTTTGATTTTTGTTTTGAAACAGTTTCTTGCTAGGTCGCTGAGAGTCTCACTAGGCTGAGGCTGTCCTCAAACCTGCAGTCCTCCTGTTTCAGCCTCTCAAGTATTGGGATTATGGGTGTACACATCTGGCTGACTAAAAGGATTTGAAAGTCACAGTGGACCACTAAGTAAAAAGAGAATTTAACAGTTTATTTTTATTATGTTAGATTAATCATTAAAATGGATATTTATTCTAAAGCAAATTTACTAGACTGGGAATTTCACTTTAACCTACATCTCTATTAAGCAGAATGGATTCAAATTTGTTGATTTTTTTATGATCTGTGAATTTATAAGCATTGACTTTGTAGAGGTGATCATTGTAAGAACAGGGCTTTGCTAGAGTTGTGGTTGTTTACATAACGGTTTGTTAATCTGACCATCATAAAAATGGGAAATTCTGTCATTGATGACTCTCAGTAGCCTTTCCACAGAAACATTAAATGCATAAATGATGATTTTGCGGAGGTGGTGTTTTTGTTTGGCACTGACATGCTTTTGTCAAGTGGGGGCATCATTGTTCTTTCTTGGTAAAAAATGGCTTGCTTGTTTAACTTAAATGAAGTGGGGTAAATAATTGTTCTTTCACTTTATTCTAGAAAGCCTCTATTTTATCACCACAGCTAGCACTTTTAATTAATACCAATTAAAGTCCAGAAATGTTTAATAGATTTCTTTTTATTTTTCAATTGTGTCAGCCTTCAAAGTTATCATCACAAAATGTAGTTTTTTATTGAGTAAAAGAAAATAGTATGATTTCAAGAATAATAGATATTTAGAACAGAAATGTTATAATGTAGTCTGGTTTTATTGTTGTTATTGTATATGAAAGTAGATAGACATGGAAGTATATGACTAAGATTTAAAACAGGCATATAACCAACTCACTTAATAGTAAATATAGCTCTCAGTGAATTAATTAGAAGATATTTTGAGCAAATCCAAAATACATGCCATTATATGCCATTGCTGCTAGCACCTGAGTATTGCTAATAACTCAAACTACATTACTGTCGTTAAATTTATATGGAAAGGATATTTGAATATGATTATCATTGTGCTATTTACTTACAATGGTTATTTAATTACTGCATTTTAAAACTTACTATGATTTAGATTCTCCACCACTAACAATTTGTGCTACAGTTAGATTTTAAGATGCATTGTCTTTAATGTAGTAAAAAAGGAGCCATATTTGTACATGATTGCAATTGGGGAAATATTTTTAGGGCTTGAGAGTTACACAGGTATTCACCTTTAAGTATTTAAATACTTTAACATGATGTTTCCATCAATACAGCTCTTGGCTTGTTCTTACATATAAGTTTAAAATCTTGCCTATCTACATCCTTGTCAGGCAAATGCCATGGGCTAAAACTGAAGATAATAACTTAAGATTTATGTCTCCCTCTTGGAGGTTACAGTTGTCATGAATTGACAGCTCTGAAGGACCTAAACTGACATCAAAGGGTTCAAATGATCTAGTTAGGTCAATTAATGTTAATTTTCATCTTCCATTAAATTCTTTTAATGTTTTTCTCTTTTCCTTTTTTTCCAGCCAAGTCCTATACCAAGTCCTGTTTTGAGGCGAAAGCCAAATGCTAGTCAGTCATTGCTTGTATGGTGCAAAGAAGTAACAAAAAACTACCGGGGAGTAAAAATAACCAATTTTACTACATCCTGGAGAAATGGTTTATCTTTCTGTGCAATATTACACCACTTTAGGCCTGACTTAATGTAAGTAGAAACAGTTTCATTCTTCACTAATGTTTTATAAATAATAGATATTTTTAAAGCGAACTCAAAGTAATTTTTAATAAATGTCCTGAAATATACTATTTTTTTCTTAGTCATACCACATCTTTTGTTTTTTTTTGAAAGAAATGTATGTCAGAGAAAGTTTTTATTTCTCAATGCCTAAAAACAATCTTTTCCCTTTTTATAAAAATTATTTTTCTCCTTAGTTATACACAAATAATTGACTTGTAATTATTATAAAAATTGTGTTAGTGTTAAGATGAGATGAGACAAATAGCCTGTAGCTCTCTGTACAGTGACAAGAGGGGATTATTACCTCATGGGGAATTTGGTTGTCAAAGCTAGTTTCTGGTCCCCTGCCTTAACTTCTCTTTTACGTGGATAGCTTCAAAGAAATACGTAATCACTGTGTGTGTGTGTGTGTGTGTGTGTGTGTGTGTGTGTGTGTACGCGCGTGTGAGTTTAATTATTTAATTTATTTAATTTTCCACACTATTAGTTTTGTTGATTGAGTTTCTGTGAAATTGCTGGTTACTCATTGGTATTATTGAATGTCAAAGTTTTAGATTTGGTTTGTTTTTAAAATGGTTGTTTTTATCAAATACTACATGTACCCACTGTGTCATTTTCTCCCTCAGTGACTACAAGTCTCTGAATCCTCAAGATATTAAAGAGAACAACAAAAAGGTAAGAATTGCCAAGGGGGAAAAATACATAGTTTCAATTTTGGCTTCTCTGCAGGTTCCTGTTAATTTGGGGAACTGAAGGGACTTGGGGTGAGGTCATAATTGCAGCTCCCAGAAGGTAGTCAGCTTCCTGCAGTTCAAATAGGATGCATGGTTTACTCTGGTTTGTTAAGAGCTTTAAAGATCACAAGTGCCAGGCTGGCGTCATATTATTATTATATATGCATGATACTCATTAACTGCTGAATATCTATTAAAGATTTTTTTATTCTAAGATTCAGCTTTTAGAAAGTATACCGCAAACTGTCGTGCCATAACTATTCTATATGTTTAGAAAAATGTTAGAAGGACATGAGAGCAGGAACATAAAAAAATCAATGAGAAAAAGTTTCTCAATTGGATAAAGCAAAAAGTTGTAAGCACTGGTTCTTTTTTCTTTCTAGTAAATTGTATTTTTACATAATTAATTAATATACTGAGAATCAGTTTTCCACCTGGTATTTGAGAATATTGATCCTTTCAGCCTTCAGGGCAACTGCATGGAACTGAGTTACTGGAGCCCCCGAGCCAGCTGACTGGGTGTAGGCCGATATATCTGTTTACTCCAAGATATAGTACAGTATTATAATTTTCTATTAATATGGAGAGAAGTACGTAACTATAAACAGTGTGTTTGTTTGCACTCAGTTGAATTCTTCAATTAAAAAACTAATGAAATATTGTCTTAAAACAGTTCTTAACTTGTGATTTGCGGATAGAATTCAGGGTATCCTTGAACATGGTTGGAGGAAATATATATTTTATTTTTTTAATTCTTTAAGCTTTAACATATCCTTCAACTATTAATTTAGGCAAAAAAGTGGTAGTATTTGCTGTGCCTGAGACTTTATTGCCTTTAAATATTACAGGTATTTTTTTATTGGTACATTGTAGTCATACATCTTAATGGAGTACAAGATGGTAAAGGCATACATGCACACATCACTCATTTAGCCCTTCCCCAATTCCCACCCCATTCTTTCCCCCCTCCCTCATTCTCATGTTTGGCTTAATGATTGGCTTTGATATGTTTGTGAATGAACATATTCAGAGTAGAGGGTCTGTCATGGAAAATATTCATAGGGTAAAGTAATTATTAGCAGTTTTTAATACATTTTAAATTAGATAATTAAAAACACCTAGTGATTAAAAAGTCTCATATTCTTGATAAAACTTCAAATAAAAAACAAAAATAAGCAAAATGTGGTGGAGCAGCCCTGTTATCCCAGTACTTGGGAGACTGGACTGGGATCATGAGTTTGAGAACAGCATACAGTAACTTAGCAAAACTCTGTTTCAGAATAAAAGATAAAATGCTGGGTGTAGTGGCTCATGCTTGTAGTCTCAGCATTTGGGGAGGCTGAGACAGGAGGATCATGGTTCAAGGACAGCCTCAGCTACTTAGTGAGGCTCTTTGCAACTTAGACCCTGTTTCAAAAAAAAAAAAAAAAATAGGGCTGGGGGTGTAGCTTGGAGGTAGAAAGCCACTGGGTTCCATCCCTCAATAAATAAATAAATAAATATAAAATAGGGCTGAGGGTGTGTAGGTCAGAGGTAGAATGCCCCTGCACCACACACACCCAAAAAAAAAAAAAAAAAAAAAAGGGAAAGAAAGAAAAAAAACAGTAAAAAATTTAGAGGTAAGGATGTAATTTAGTGGTACAGCAGTTTCCTAACATGCAGGCACAAGTTCCTGGTTTCTATCCCCAGTAACACAAAAGAAAGGCATAGAAAATAATTTAAATTAAAATAACTTTCACGAGAAGATGGAGACTGAGAAAAGCAACGTTTACGAGTCCTGCTAACACTCAATCTCTATTGCCACAAAATCAGCACTTTTCATAGCCAGAAAACACTACCAGCAGAGAAATAAAAAATGCAAACACAAGGGACAGAGAAAAAGAAGACTAGAAGAACAACGAGAGACCAGAAAAGAAACCAGCCTGCATTGTGGAGCCACACTGGTGCCATCATTCCTCACAGCATCAGGCTCCAGAGAGGAACAGTAAACAAGGAGCTGAAGTGAGCAGCTGCCGATCATTTGGGTGTAATTCAACAGTCCTTTCAGCACAAAGAACGTCTAAAACTCCCAGTGGCCAAGCTCATCACACCTTCCAGGGACTCAGAATGGAGCTCAAAACCAGAAAAGAAATATGCCAGCTTCAAGGCCGAGGGTGTGGCAGTGGCTCCATATTGCCAGCAGCGGCGGCAAGTTCACCACGCCCACCTGCGATGGCTCCAGATCAGCATGCACAATAACTATAAGTAAATTGCGGCCCATAAAGAAGAAATCCCAGCACTGCACCCTCAGGGACTTGCACAGCTTTGATAATCTCCCTAAGTCTGAGATTTTGCAGCCCAACCTAGTGAAGGAGTAGTGGTGGCAAAGATACCACACCCTAGTTGCAGCTCCCCGTGGGAAAACACCCAGCCCGGCACCCCCACGGTCTCGCGCAGCCTCAATTAACTCCCTGGGTCTGAGACTTTGCAATACAACACAGTAAATGAGTAGTGGTGGCTGAGATTACAACAAACTCGAGATCCAGAGCACCTTAAGTGAAGTCATGGTGACTCGGGGAAGAACCCAGAGAAGGCACAAACTTCTGAAATCATGTGAAAGAGGAACAACAATAGAGCAATGAATGCCCACAACATCAGAACCTGATAACACAGGAATTCAGAGATCTCCAGAAGATCAAATCAGGAATATAACTGTAGAAATAATACAGGACTTTCTAAAAGAATTTAGAGAGATTCTAAAAGAAATAAAGGATGCAATCATTGAAGTAAAGGCATCAATTCAAAGTATAAACAATTGATTAGGCCACATGGAGAATAGAATCTCGCTTCTAGAAGATGATCACTCCAAAAACAAATGCATAATTTATAACTTAGGAAAAAAATTCAGACAGCAGGAATCTGACATTGAAGAAATATGGGCCCATTTTAAGAGAGCTAACCTAAGAATAATTGGAATAGAGGAGGGAAAATAAGGTGAAACCAAAGGGATCAATAATCTCTTTAAAGAAATAATAGCAGAAAATTTTCCAAACATAGAGCACAAGAGGTCAATACGCAGGTCCAGGAAACTTATAGAACTCCCTTTAGACAGGATCAGAGAAGAGTTTCCCCATGCCACATAATTGTCAAAATGACCAATGTGGAAGCCAAGCAGAAAATCTTAAAGGCAACAAAAACAAAAGGCCAAGTGACATTCAGAGGCAAACCAATTAGAATCACTCCAGATTTCCCAAACCAAGTCATGAAAACCAGAATGGCTTGGAGTAACATATTCCAAACTCTGAAAGAAAACAACTTCCAGCCAAAAATTTCCTACCCAACAAAACTATCTATCCAATTAGATGGAGAAATAAGAAGCTTCGATGACAAACAGAAACTGAAGGAATTTATGTCTTCAAAACCAGCACTAGAGAAAATACTCAAAGAAATTAACTACAAAGAAGAAATAGGTAATACACACCAGAACCAGAGAAACAAGATTTTCCATCCAGCAGACAACTAAGCAAAGATGAATAAATAGTATTTGAAACAGAAATAAAATCTTAACATGTTAGGACTTAAAAGTTATCTCTCAATAATCACACTGAATGTAAATAGCCTCAATTCCCCAGTAAAAAGACATAAAGTAGCAAAATGGATTAAAACCCAGAATCCATTCATCTGCTGCTTACAAGAAACACTTTACAAGTAAAGATAGTAACAAACTCAAGGTAAAGGGCTGGAGCAAGGTAAGTCATATTAAGTAGCTATCTTAACAAATGTGAAGTAGTATTTCACTATAGTTTTTACTTGTATTTCCTTAATGATTAGTTATATTATGATAATGATGAGTGATATTTATGTGTTTATTGGTCATATAAAAATCTTTGGAGATTCATTATCTATTTTAGTCTTTTCTAAATTATTAGTATTATTAGTATTTCTAAATTATATTGTTTCCTTTTATTGTTACTAATTTTTAGAATTTATATTTGAAATATTAATATACCTTCAGATAAAGCATTTGGAAATATTTTAACCCATTCTATCAGTAACTTTTAATTATATTTACATTGTTTTTGGATGTACAATATTTTTCTATTTTTTATGAATTTTGTTTATTCTTTTGTTGCGTATGCCTTTGGAATCATATCCAAGAAATCACTGCCAATTTCAGTGTTGAGAAGTTTTATGACCCTGGTTTTCTCCTAAAATTTTATAGCCTTAAGATTTACCTTTAGGTCTTTTATCTAGTTTGAGTTAATATTTGTATATGGTGTTAGGTAAGGGCCCAATTTTATTCTTTTTCATGTAGTTATTATTTTTCAACAATATTTAGTGAAAAGATTATTTCCTTCACCAAATGTTCTTGGAAACCTTATCAAAAATAACTTGACCATATTTGGAAGAAAAAAAAACTTATCAAAGTTAATCAGGAAACCAAGCATGGGAAGGAGGGAGGGGGAGGGAAGGGTTAGGGATTGGGTAAGGGCTGATTGGGTGATGTGTGCATGTATATCTCCACAAGTTTTTTTATCCCATTAAGATGTATGACTATAATGCACCAATAAAAATTTATTTAACAAAAAAAGAATAAAATAATAAATAAATAAAATAACTTTTAACTTTTATTGCTCTTTAAGAGCCAAAATTTGTATTGGCATCAAAAAGTTCTTATTTCTTTGCAAATGCTGACGCTGGGCCTAGAGTAGTACCTTTATGAAGCTAGCATTTTTAAAAAATTGAAATATGCCACCAAATAAAGGTAATATTTAAATTTAAATTTTCTTAATACATATCACTTACTGGTGGACATGCTACAAAGTAAGTTATTCATATGAGTTATTTCCTGTATCATTTTGGAACACCTATGTTATTGAAATTAAATGCCTTCTTTTAATTACTTAAGTTATATTCTTAGTTGTGGCAGTTCTTTACCTATATTTTCTTACATTTGAATAAAATGCTAAGCTAATTTAAATATAGATATAAGCACTATTAAATAAGATTAATAGTCAGTAGGTAGTGATGGTACATGCCTGTAGTCTCAGCTGTTCAGGAGATTGAGAATTCCTTTAGCCAAGGAGTTTAAGAACAACTTGTATAGCATAGCAAGACCCTATCTCAAAAAAAAAATTTAAGCTGGGCATGATGGATCCTGTTTGCAATCTCAGTACTTGGGAGGCAGAGAAAGGAGGATCACAGGTTCGCAGCCAGCCTCAGCTGATTAGTAGTAAGCCCTCTACAACTTAGTGACACACTGTTTCAAAATAAAATAACAGGCTAGGGGGTATAGCTCCAAGATAGAATGCCCCTGGATTCACTGTCAATACTAGAAAAAATTTTTGATTAATTAAACCATGATTATTTTGTAAAGTGAAGCTTTAACTTACTCTGCAAATCTTTTTAAATTATTGATTTTACTTAGCTATACACTGTTAAGTAATATAGGAAATATTATTAGGGTTTAAGTCATACTTTACCTTATGTTTTCAGGAACCTAATAACATGGGAATAGTTTGTATTTACATATTCCTACATGGAAAAGAGTATCTCATTAAGATTTTTTTCTCAGGGTTGAAAGTAGAGCAAGTGCTGAGCTTGGTGAGGCCCCAAATCTCAACTAGATCTTCCAGGGCAGATAATCATGGCTTTGGAAAGCTTTTTAACTTCAATGATTCTCTTCATTACCTGATTCAATAAATTATTGTTATGTGTCTTTCTGTTTCGTCATTTGCAATTTCTTACCTTAGATCTACATTGGGTATCTCAGTTGCTACCCGCAGATGATTCTAGCTTTGTGTGGTTTTTCCTGTGTACCTTTGAATAGTCTTAAAGCAGCACAAGCAACAGTGCCCATGTTTTAAGTTTCACAAAGATGCATAACATAAGAGACGACTCCTTACCAATTTAATAACACTTAGGAATGAATAAGACAATTTCCTTTGAAAACCTTTTTCTTTATTATTATTCCTCTACACACAAATAGCTAAAAAAGATAGTAGGTGATTGACCATAGCAGAAGAAGGTTAACCTGTGGGAAAATTGTCTTGACCTCTCTTACAAGAAACCTTGTCTGTTTTAAAATGTTTTTTAGTGCAATTAGTGTGCATAATACGAATTGCTACATGAAGCAAAACATCAGCAGGAGTTTCCCCACAAGGAAGCTAATCATTTTCTCAGTCTGTAAAAAGTGCTGAATAAAAATGGTATTTACCTGTGGCATCTGATCTTACTCAATATGTCAGTGTTTTAGATAATTAGGAAATGTTTAGAATACTGCCTGTGGTGCTTTTCCTGATGGTCTGCAATTGATGTCTGTCAATCAAGTCGTCAAGAAACACAAGGAAGAAAATGACTTTAATTTTCCTGAAACATGTAAAATACAAAACAAGCCTATACATGCACACCAACTGAGCTATTCTCTCTAGTAAATATTTTGAGGTACCTATATTATGAAAGCACAGTGCTGTGAAAATTGAAGAGGTTTTAATATCACAATTTATTTTTCATTTTCTTTCTTACTTACTCCACAACATTTATTAAACTACAGGAAGAATACAAGACAAGGATTAAATTCAAAGGTAGAGATATACTTTAACATGTAAGTGCAAAACACTGATTCCTTTTCAATTGTTAGTAATTTCCCAACATTTCTTTTAAGAAGAACTTTGAATTATTCTAAGTCTAGGTCGTTATGAAGAACAGACATAACATTGCAGAGCAAGGGTAGATCTAGAGTCTTTACTTTCTCTGAGAGTGTGTTTAAACCTTTATCCATATTTTTAATGTTTCCTAGCAACAAACACAATGCCGTTTTCAAGGGTTAGTTCAGGATAGAAATAATTGTAAATTGAGAAACAGCTTTGATTCTTCAAAACTAGAAAAACCTGATGTGCCACAGTCACTTAAAGGCTAACAAAAATAATACAATGTAGCTTCACATTCTCAACTAGGTCGTAGTACTCAAAACATTTCATTCTTTCCAACATGGATGAAGTTACAATGAAGAAACTCTTTTTATTATTAAAAATCAATCTTAATATCATAATTGTGCATTTTATTTTATTTTACTTTTTAGTGGTACTGCGGTTCCTGGAAGCTCTTCTACCTCCGAGCTACACTCCCAGACCTATTTTATACTTTTTATTTGGAAACAGGGTCTCTTAAGCCAGCACGGCTGGCTTCAAACCTGCGTGATCCTCCTGTCTCCACCTCCCAAGCGCGGGGATTTACAAGCGTGCGCCGCCACGCCCAGCTATAATTGTGCATTTTAAAAATATTTTTAAGCCGGGCGTGGCGGCGCACGCTTGTAATCACAGAGCTTGGGAGGCTGAGACAGGAGGATTGTGCAGGTTCGAAGCCAGCCTGAGCTACTTAGTGAGGCTCTCAGCAACTTAGTGAGAGTCTGTTTCCAAATAAAGTATAAAATAGGTCTGGGGGTATAACCCAGAGGTAGAAAGCCTCTGGGTTCCACCCCCAGTACCAACACACACACACACACACACACACACACACACACACACACACACACACACACATATATTTCTATATACATAAATTTAAATAGCATCTATTTGTGTTTTATATCAAGTAATTTAGTTGTTACTTCTTTTGACTTATCTAACTATACTTTTAAACCAAATCACTATAATTATGTGACCATGGAAAAGAGAGTTGGTAGCAATAATAAAGGCTGAGATTAATTTGTCTAGTGTTTTCTTTATCTTTAATTCCTTATCTTAGAGTTGATCCTAAGCTCTTATATTTTGTTTTAACTCTCATTTTTGCTTATTTTCTTTTTTTAGAAAAGAATATTTCAGTTGTTATTTAGTAAACTTTTCTTTTGCTTCTTCACCATTTTTGTACAGTCCTATTAGAATGTTATTCTTTTCATGTAACATAATGTCAGAAATATTATGTATCCTGCAACAACAACAAAAACATTAAAATTTTGCTGCTCTAAAAATGTTTGAACTGTATGAACTCTTCAGTACATCTTGTTTTTTTCTTTCCTTTTTAAGGCTTATGATGGATTTGCCAGCATTGGAATTTCCCGGTTATTGGAACCTTCTGATATGGTTTTATTAGCAATTCCTGACAAACTGACTGTTATGACGTATCTTTATCAAATTCGGGCACATTTCAGTGGCCAAGAACTAAATGTTGTTCAGATAGAAGAAAACAGCAGTAAAAGCACATATAAAGTTGGAAATTATGAAACAGATACAAACAGTTCTGTCGATCAAGAAAAATTCTATGCAGAGCTTAGTGATCTGAAGAGGGAGCCTGAACTGCAACAGCCTACCAGTGGACCAGTAGACTTCTTATCGCAGGATGACTCTGTATTTGTAAATGATAGCGGGGTTGGAGAATCAGAAAGTGAGCATCAGACTCCCGATGATCACCTTAGTCCAAGCACATCCTCCCCCTACTGTCGCAGGACTAAAAGTGACACAGAACCCCAAAAGTCCCAGCAAAGCTCTGGAAGGACTTCAGGATCTGATGACCCTGGAATATGTTCCAGTACAGATTCAACCCAAGCACAGGTTTTGTTAGGCAAGAAAAGACTATTGAAAGCAGAGACTTTAGAATTAAGTGACTTATATGTCAATGATAAAAAGAAGGATGTGTCTCCACCCTTTACTTGTGAGGAAACGGACCAGCTAAAGCTTCAGACTCAAAATATCAGTAGTAACTTGGAACAAGATAAAATAGAGAACTCAAGACCCTTAGAATGCAGATTAGATGCTGGATCACCAATCAAACAAGCAAGTTTATCTCCTACATCTAAACTTGGATACTCATATAATAGAGATGCAGACCTTGCAAAGAAAAAACGTACTTCCCTGAGGCAGACAGAGTCGGATCCAGATGCTGACAGAGCCACTTTGAACCATGCAGATCATTCCACCACAGTAGTCCAGGTACGTGAGTTAGAATGATGTGTACATATATTTACTAATACTTTCTTCTATGTTTTTGTTTCTTTTTGTGTTCATAGAACACTCTAAGTTGTTACAGAAGATTAAAGGGGAGGTATAATTTTTCATTTAGAAAATTTGAAATACAAATCCCAATTTTAAGATCAAAGGATAAAGAATGTCAACTTTTCAAATCAAAATATTATTACCTAACTTGTAAAAACTATTTTATCATAAGAATAAGTCAAAGATACTTAAATATTGCATGTATTAATATTATTCTAGAATGTATAATGCCAAATTAAATATTTCCCATTTCAAACATTTTCCTTGAAATATTTAAGTTGCATTATGATAAGAATTTTCAGTCTCATCATTGATTGTGTTTAAAAATCCCAATAGGATCCAAATTTTTTCCTGCAAAGGAAATATAGTACAGTTTTGACCCTTCCCTTATTCGTATTTACCATACTGAAATTCTGGTTCCATAATATATACTATTCTTTTATATACAACAGCAGTAACAAAACTGCCAATAAAATTATGACACACAATTTTATTATCACTTAGAATTTTTATATCTATTAAAAGAACTCATCCAGATTTAGGCATTCATTTTCTTATAACACTCTTACGCAGTCTTAAAAAAGAAATTTTAAGCAAAATAAACTGATGGTATTCTTAAAATATTTTTACACTTACAGTCAAACTTCTGAATCACTTTTTTAATTTAGAGCTGTTGGTAGTCTTCTTTTTCCACACAAGTGGTATTTTCTGTACCGTCAACTCATGGTGCTACAATAGTGGTTCAGAGTGTGATCTGGGCACCTCTGAAGTTCTCCAAGAGGCTTTCAGAGAGCCAACACTAAAACTACTTTTTTTAAAACTACGTTGATAATAATTGTAGGACCTTACTTATCTTTAGCACTCTCATTCTCTCACAAATGTATAGTGGTGTTTTTTAGAGGCTGTGTAACTCCCAATGGTTAACAGATTGAATACATAGAATAATCCAGATGCTTTTTTCTTATATTAAAGAGATTTACAAAAAATGTAAAATTGTGCCATTCTTTTGTTTTTTAAAGTAAAATTTTAATTAAAACATATTAATTTTTAATTAAAACATAAATGTAACCAGAAGGTACCAAGAGAGGATTTTAGACAATAATCTAGAATTATGTTACTTTTTTTCTTTGGCACTGGGGTTCCTGGAAACCCTTCTACCTCCAGGCTACACTCCCAGACCTATTTTATATATTATTTGGAAACAGGGTCTCTTAAGCCAGTGCGATCTTCCTGTCTCTGCCTCCCAAGCGTGGGGATTACAAGCGTGCGTCACCACACCCAGCTAGAATTATGTTACTTTCTTACATAGTACAGTCCACCATCTATATCCATAGGTTCTCTTTTCATCGATTAAATTAACCAGGTATGGAAAATATTGCATCTGTATTGAACATGTACAAAGTTTTTTTCTTGTTATTATTTTCTAAACAATGTAGTATAACAGCTATTTGCATAGCACTTATATTAGGTATAATATGAAACAGAGCTTATTTAAAGCATATGGGAGGATATACATAAATTATATGCAGTTAGTATGCCATCTTATAAGTGACATGAGCATCTGCAGAAAATTCACAGGGGGTCCTAGGACCAATGTGAGGGAGAACTGTCTTCAGAGAGTCATTGACTGTAACACCAAGGAATGCAGTCATGCTACCAGAAGTATTGAGCAACATATAGGAAGACAACTATGTCTTGATTGTGACCTGGATGAAAGAGATTGTAAGGTCCCATTATTCATAAGTTTTCAGAAGTGTTAAAAAAGAATACAGAGGCTAGGGATAGAGCTCAGAATATGGAGTGCTGGGGATGTAGCACTTGCCTGGCATGTGTGAGGCTCGGGGTTCTAGCCCCAGCACTAAAGAGACAAAGTGCATCTTAGAATCAAACAGATATAGAAGCAAGCCCCCATTCTCCTAATCAAAAATCTCAAGTCATAGGTCCTAAGTAGCTGAACCTCCCTGGAAACTTTCATGACAGTATAGAGTTAATATATGGTAGATAATTGGTACACATCTAGTTATTGACAGCTGCAGAATCTGATGAGCCCTAGTTCTAATTTCCAACACAGATTTCTTATAAACCATATTTTTAAGGCTAGTGTCTTTTACAGATAAAAATTGATTAATGTTTTAAAATTTAAAAATAGCTGGGTGTGGTGGTGCACAATTGTAATCCCAGCATTTGAGAGGCTGAGAAAGGAGGACTGTGGTTCGTGGACAGCCTCAGCTACTTAATGAGGCCCTTCACAATTCAGTGAGACCCTGTTTCCATATAAAGAATAAAAAATAGGGCTCAGAGGTAGAATGCCACTGAGTTCCATCCCTAGTACCATAAATATATAAATAAATAAATAAATAAATAAATAAATAAATGTAAAAATACTCTGGACTGAGAATCACTAAACATAGATTTTCATTATGTCTGCCAGTAATTAGTAATGTGACATATTAGTTAGCCTTTGAACTCACTCAATCTTATTTTCCATGTATGTTAAATGAAATAATCTCGAAAAGCTCTTTTAACTCTAAAATTCTGTCATGATGATTCCATTCATATGATTAAAGGCTATACTGAGTCATGGAAGCAGCATCTATTGATAGCTACATGTTTTTTCCATTGGCTATTGATTTATAGGTCAGAAATTTGCTTAGGGTATATTTAAAGGGTTGCTCAGAACTATGTTGGCAAACAATGCCTGACATCAAAAACTGATATAGATGTTGCTTGGTAGATTTTTAAAAGTTTACATATAGCATTTACATTTTGAATAATTAAATACCTGTTTCTCTTTTGTACACTGCATTTTATCAATTCTCAAGTATATATCTTTTTTATATTTTGATCTCTGAAATCAAGGTATTATAGTAGGTAGTATATCAGGATTTGATTGGCAGTATTTATTCTTTCTTAGTAATTGATAAAATAGTGACTCATAATTAAACATTAGATTACAGGAAATTTGGTTACTTAATATGGTTTTACAGAGTTCACAAATATATTATGTTGGCCATTTGAGTGCCTAGTACATGGGGTAACAATTATATGTCTTATATCAAACTTTACAACTCATGAAGTAAGTATATTTTGTATATGGGAAATAAGGAGTTTACAGAATAGTCTACGGTTACATAATGAATTTAAAGTTTGGATTCTGAACCAACCCTGTCTGTTTCCAAAGTGTGTCTCCTAAACTTTATGCTTACATCACCTTGTTTGTCATCATAATAGCACTGGCATTCATAGCCCAGATGTACACAAGTCAGCACTACTGACCGGAGGATAACAGGTTTGAGACCAGTACACACTAACTTAGTGAGACCCTGTTTTAAAATGTAAAAATTCTTTAAAAAGGCTGAAGATGTAGCTCACAGGTATAGTACCCCTGGGTTCAATCCATAGTACCACACACACATACAAATCATGTTTTCAAGAAACATAAATATATTAAGAAAAAGCTCACTATAAAATATTAAGTGAAAAAACATGGTTCTACAGTAATTATCTCTGGTTACAATGATGATTATTTTTTCTTTTTATCAATCTATACAATGTATATGAAGCACATTTTTAATCATAAAATAAAATTTTTGTGTATGTCCTAAGACCAAAGCAGTTCATTTTTCACTCTCTCTATAGCTGGATTGAATCACCAAAGGACTATTGAGCTGGACATGGTGGCACACATCTGTCATCCCAGGTCTTAGGAAGCTGAAACAGGAGGATTGAAGGTTCACAGCCAGTCTCAGCAACTTAGTTTGGCCCTGTTTCCAAATAAAAAATAAAATAGGGCTGGAGGTGTAGCTCAGAGGTAGAATGCCCCTGGGTTATATATATATATATATAATAGGCCTGGGAGTGTAGCCCGGAGGTAGAAGGGTTCCATCCCCAGAACCACCCATACATACATACATACATACATACATACATACATGAACTACTCTCCCCACATTTTAGAAATAAGGAAACTGAGGGATTAAGTAAGTAATCATAGTTAACATTTATTCAGTACTTACCATGTGCTAGTCCTCACTATGTTAGTCCACTATTTAATCTCTATATTCTCCTTTGAGAGTCTGTTTTCATCCTCATTTTATTTTTTTATATTTTTTCTTTTTTGATACTGGGGGTTGAACCCAGGGATATTCTACTTCTGAGCTCCACCCCCAGGCTTTTTTTTTTTTTAACAGCCTTACCAGGTTGGTGAGAGGTCTCCCTGAGGCTGTCCTCTAACCTTTGATCCCCTTGTTTCAGCCTCCCACTTGCTGGGATTATAGGCATGTGCCACCACACCTAGTTTAGCCTCATTTTGCAAGTGAGGAAATGGAAGTTTAGAAAGATCCAGTAACTTTCCTACAATGAAGTGAGGAAACTGGTGGCGCACGCTTGTAATCCCAGCATTTGGGAGGCAGAGACCAGAGAATCGAGATTCACAGACAGCCTCAGCTACTTAGCGAGGCCCTTTGCAACTCAGTGAGACCCTGTTTCAAAAATAAAATTTAAAAAAGACTAAAAAATAGGGCTGGGGATGTACCTCGGAGGTACAATGGCCTTGGGTTCCATCCCCATCTGCAGTACTGCAAAAAAAAAAAAAAAATGCGGTCACTGATTCTGTCATGGCTTATTGACGTGAACTTAGTGAACTTAGAATCTCTCATTACCAGTTAAACATTTCATTTGTATCTATTAAGAATTTTTGTTTAATCCTCTTAAAATCTTGAGTGATGAAAATATTCTGGAATTAGAAATGATAGTTCATAACCTCACAACTATACCAAAAAACAGTGCTTTATACATTTTAAGGAAAATCTTAAGATTACAGGAAAAGTACTTTGAAATAGGTATAGTCAAATACAAAGATCACGAGACCCAAAAACGATGTACTAATCTTGAAAGTTTCATATAATTTTAAATAGGCTTATTTTCATTTCCTTAATCATAAAAATGATAACAGTGAAAGGAAATAAAAGAAATTAAGCAACAGACGAATCATAGTAGTCCCTCAAGCCAGAACTGTTTACTTTAGTAGAAAAGGGGACTTTGAATTATGAAGACTAGGAGCCGGGCATAGCAATGCATTTCTGTAATCCTGCTACTCGAGAGGCTGAAGCAGTATGATTGGAACTTCAAGACCAGCCTGGGCAATTCAATGAGAGCCTGTCTCAAAGTGGGCAGGATGTACCTCAGTGGTAGAGTACTTGCCTAGCATGCATAAGACCCTGAGCTCAATCCTAAGTGCTAGGGGGAAAAGAAAAGAAAAAAGAAGATGGATATTGTAATTAAGAGCAGATTTTCACTGGTGGCCTATTGTTTTATTGGTATCTGTTGTTCTCCAAAAAAAAAAAAAAAATTTTTTTTTTTTTTTTTGGTGGTACTGGGGATGGAATCCTTCTACTTCTGGACTACACTCACAGACCTATTTTGTATTTTATTTGGAAAGAGGGTCTCTTACGCCAGAGATCTATGCAATCCTCCTGTCTTCACCTCCCAAGGGTAGGGATTGCGATCATGCACCACAACTCCCAGCAGTACTTCTTCAATTTTGATATGGTTGTTTTTATTATAAACAATGATAAAGCAAGGGAGAAAACTGGTTTTACATATTTGTCTTTGCCACAGATATTTAATACTCTTTCAAGGTATAAATTTGGAAGATACATTGTTATAAATTCTATAAGAATATAAAAATAAAATTGTGAACTTTTTTGTGGCCTGGGGATTGAACCCAGAGGCATTTTACCTCTGAGCTAAACCCCCATCCTGATTTTAATTCTTATTGGGAAAAAGGGTCTCACTAGGTTGCTGAGGGCCTCCTTAAGTTGTCAAGGCTGACTTCAAACTTGCAATCCTCCTGTCTCAGCCTCACAAGTACTGGGATTATAAGCATGTACCACCATGCCTGGCTTAAAATGTTTTTAATTTAAAAATTGTAAACTTTTAAAATGTCTTTAGTTGCCAGATTATACCGTGTTTATGAGCAAATATGAAGAATACATATCACACATACGTCTTATGAGAATATATTCTAATGAAAAAATATTTAAATTTAATCCAGTTTTAAGCAGTAAATATGTATTTTCTTTATATCAAGATTTATATATTCATTCTATTCTCTTTTTTTTCTGAGTCATAGATTTATATTTATTAAGTCAAGTAGGAAACACACATTCAAGGGAGAATGTAGGCCACTCCAAGAATGAGAGAAGCCTCATTCTGCAGTTTCTGGGCAATGTTATCATATAATATATTATTTATATTCAATATAGATAATTTTAGGAAGCTACAATTTTACTCCTGGCTTCTCTTATTTCAACAGATTAACCTTTAATTAGTTTGTGAATGTAGATTACTTGTTTGTTTTTAATTTTGGCTTCTAAATCTGTATTTTTGCTTTTTAAGCCCCGAATGTTATCCAGACAAGAAGAACTTAAAGAAAGAGCAAGAGTTCTGCTTGAACAAGCAAGAAGAGATGCAGCAGTGAAGGCAGGGAGCAAACAGAACTCCAGCGCAGCCACACCCCTCTGCAACAGGCAGCCAGCTGATGTGAGGAATATTGGTTGAAAAACCATAAGTTATTCATTATAATCACAGCAATAATTAGTGGGGAGTAATTTGCTTGTATTTTGCTGAATTATCTTTCCACAGGCTTTGTATATTTGTAGAGACTTGGTATACTTATTGAACTGATAAATTAACACCTAAGGAACCGTGTTTTCATAGCTTTATTAGCTATGAGAAGTACGATCCTGGAATATAAATTTCACATATACATGAGTAATGTGGTTTTTTTAATTTACATTTTGTAAAGAAAGGCCTATAACTCAGTGGGAGCACAATTGCCTAGTATGTATGACTTCAATCTCTAGAACTACAAAAAAGAAAAAAAAAGTTGTAACTATGATAATATTCTGTTTAAGATTGTATTTTATTCATGGATATTAATTTTGTTGCAGATAATATGATACCTATATTTAATGACTACCTAACATGTGTTTCAGGAACTGTAATTCTTTCTTAAAAAGTTTTTTTATTGGTGCATTGAAGTCATACATCTTAACGGAGTACAAGATGGTAGAGGCATACATACACGTGTATCACTCACTTAGCTCTTCCCTAAATCCCACCCCCTTCCTCCGCCCTCCGTCCTTCTCAAGTTTTCTTAGTGACTGACTTTGATATGTTTGTGAATGTACATCATGTACATGAGGGAATTTCCCTCCAGCCCCTCCCCATGCCCCTCAGTTAGGTTGCCCTGTTTGCTCATCTGTGGTTTCTCCTTCTTCGTCTAGAGGTCCTCCTATGACCATTTTACTCCCTAGCTTCCTCAAAAGAAGGAGAGCATCTGGTTTTTACTTTTTGTGACTAATCTCACTTAGCATAATGTTTCTCCAGTTACGTCCATTTCCCTGTAAATAACATAATTGTGAGGAACTCTAGTTATTTTACTTAATTCCATGAAGATACTCAAACTACTTTCTAGGATAAGAAAATGAGGCCAGCCAGTGTGGTGGTACATGCCTGTAATCCCTGTACTTGGGAGGCTGATACAGGAGGATTGCAGGTTCAAGGCCAGCTGCAGCAATTTAGCAAGACTTTAAAAAAAAAAAAAAAAGGACTAGGGGGGTGTACGCTTATAATCTCAATACTTGGGAGGCTGAGATAGCAGGTTCAAGTCCAGCCTCAGCTACTTAGTGAGTCTCTCCATAACTTAGACCGTTTCAAAATAAAGAATAAAAAATGGGGCTGGGCGTGTAGCTTGAAGGTAGAATGCTCCTGCGTTAATTCCCCAGTACTGCAAAAAAAAAAAAAAAAAAAAAAAAAAAGGAAAAGAAAAGAAAGGAAGAAAATGAAGCCAGTAGGCAAAATAACTTATATAAGCTCCTAGAGTCAGTAAATGGTGAGTTCTCCTATCATATACTGTTATTCTGTATTAAATCATGTTTTTATACATGTTTTTCTGTAGTGCTTCACAAGTAATAGTGAACATAAAATAGGGGTTCTTAAGTATAAAAAGTCACACACTTCTTCATAAATATGAAAATTTTAACAACCCCTTCTACCACCAAACTCACATATACTTAAAACTTCATACTCTTTTTAAAGCTTTTCAGATATCAGTGATAATAATCTCTAATTTGGAGCATTGTTTTTTTAAAGTTCAAATCCTTATGCATTTTAGGATACAAAATAGTTTAGTGGGCTACCATATCTTATTTTTTTAATTTTTATGTGGATCATATTGAAAATGGCACACATTCAGACTGCTTGCTGCCCTCTCTCCCCATCCCACTTCCCGTTTTCCCCTCCAAACAATGGTGTCCAGGTTGACCATGCTACATTCATACTTTTACACACATTCAGATGTAGCTCCTCCATTAATCAACCTCAGCCTTCTCTCTCTCCTACCCTTCCATTTCAGCTTTGATGAGATTTCCCCACTATTATCTGGAGTCCCTCTGATATACCTAATACTCCCTAGTTTGGACATATTTTTGTTTTTGTTTTGTTTTGTTTTTTAATTTTTTATTGGTGCACTGTATTCATACTTGGACATATTTTTGAGAAAACATATGTCCCTTCTCTTTCTGTGCCTGGCTGATCTCACTTAACATAATGGTCTCAAGGTCTTTCCATCTTCTTGTGAACAACATGATTTTCTTCTTCTTTATTGCTGAATAGAATTCCATTGTGTGTATTTCCCATAATTTTGCAATCCATTCATCTGTTGATGAAGATCAGGTTGGTTCGATATTTTGGCTATTACAAATTGTGCTACTGTGAATATGGGTATGCATATGTTACTGTAGTTCTTTGATTTCAACTCCTTTGGAAAGATACCCAGGAGTGCTATATTTGAATCATATGGTGGATCCATTCCCAGTTTTTTAAGGAGACTCCACATTGATCTCCATAGTGGCTGAACTAGTTTGCACTCCCACCAACAGTGTAAAAGAGTTCCTCTTTCCCCACATCCTCACCAGCATTTGTTATTTGATTTCTGTATGCTTGCCACTCTTACTGGGGTTAGATGGAATCTCAGCATAGTTTTGATTTGCATCTCCCTGATGGCTAATGCTATTTAACATCTTTTCATGTATCTATTGGCCATGTGTATCTCTTCTTTTGTGAAGTATCTATTCAATTCAGTTGCCCATTTCTTGATTGGGTTATTTGTTTTGCTAGTGTAGAGTCTTTTGAGCTCTTTGTATATTCTGGATATAAGAATGGTGACTGGTAAAGATCTTTTCCCATTCTTTTTTTTTTTTTTTTTTTGTGTGTGTGTGTGTGTGTGTGTGTTTGTGTGTGGTACTGGGGTTCCTGGAAACCCTTCTACCTCTGGGCTACACTTCCAGACTTATTTTATATTTTTATTTGGAAACAGGATCTCAAGCCAGCGAGGCTGGCTTCAAACCTGCGCGATTAATCCTCCTGTCTTCCCCTCCCAAGCACGGGGATTACGAGTATGCGCCACCATGCCTGGCATGATCTTCTCCCATTCTGTAGGCTTTCTCTTTAGGTTCTCTATGTTTTCCTTTGATGGGCAGAAACTTTTAGTTTGATGCCATCCCACTTGTTAATTCTTGCTTTAATTTCCGGAGCTTTGGAGGTTTTGTTGAGAAAGCTGCTGCCTCTGCCTATATATTGGAGTCTTGAGCCAATGCCCTCCTCTAATAACTTCACAGTCTCTGATCTAATTTCCAAGTCTTCGGTCCATCTCGAGTTGATTCCTTTGCATGGTGAGAGGTAAGGATTTAGTTCCATCTTTCTACAAATGGATAGCCAGTTATCCCAGCACCTTTTGTTGAAAAGGCTGTCTTTTCTTCTGTTCTGTTGGTCAGTATGCCTGTTGTTGTGCCAATACCATGCTGTTTTTACTATTACTCTATAATATAATAAGAAGTCAGGGATTGTGATGCTTCTTACATGGTTCTTATTGCTGAGGATTGCTTTAGCTATTCTGGGTCTTTTCTTTCTCCAGATAAAATTCATGACTGATTTTTCTAGGTCTATTAAGAATGTCATTGCTATTTTGATAGGAATTGCATTGAATCTATAGATCACTTTTGGCAGAATGACCATTTTGATGATATTTATTTTGCCCTATCCATGAGCAAGGGAGATCTTTCCATCTTCCAAGGTCTTCAATTTCTTTCTTTAATGTTTTATAGTTTTCATTTGGGAGGTAAGGCAGGAGGATTGCAAGTTCAAGGTCAGCCTGAGCTACTTAGCAAGACACTATTTCACAATAGAAAATAAGTTTGCGAGTGTGTAGAATACCTCTGGGTTCAATCTCTACTACTGCAAAAAAAAAAAAAAAAAGGTAGGGGAATATCAGGAATATCTTTTTTATATCTTTTTGACTATTCAAAGCATGGTTTCAGAGTGGGGATGCTGCTCAGTAGTGGGTTGTTTGTCTACCACATGAAGCCCTGGATTCAATTCTCAAGAATGCGGGAGGGAAAAAAACAAATAAGAGCCATGGTAGAGCACACCTCTGGGCTCAAGCCCTACTACAACAAAAAGAAAGACAAAGAGAGACAGACAGAAAGGAAGGAAGGAAGGAAGGAAGGAAGGAAGGAAGGAAGGAAGAAAAAACTGATAATTGCTCATAAGCATTTATTAAATTAGATAGTCTTTTTTTGTGGTGCTGGGGATTGAACCCAGGGGATCCTACCTCTGAGCCACACCCCCAGTCTGATTTTTTATTCTTTATTTTTGAAACAGGGTCTCACTAACTTGTAGAAGGCCTCACTAAGTAGTTGAGGCTGTCTGTGAACCCAGGTTCTTCTGTCTCAGCCTCCCAAGTACTGGGATTACAAGTGTGCCACCACTCCCTTCTCTCTTATATTTTTTTGTAACATGGAAATTTCTACCTTTCTGAAAAGCAGCTAGACTTCATAAGATGCTCATTCTAGGTTTTTGTTTTTTGTTTTTTGTTTTTTTTGTTTTTTTTTTTTTTGGTGGTACTGGGGTTCCTGGAAGCCCTTCAACCTCCGGTATACACTCCCACGGGCTACGCTCCCAGACCTATTTTTTAAACATTTTTATGTGGAAACAGAGTCTCTTAAGCCAGTGAGGCTGGCTCCGAACCAGCGCGATCCTCCTGTCTCTGCCTCCCAAGCGCGGGGATTACAAGGGAGCGCCACCACGCCCAGCCGTAGGGTTTTGAATATAAGCTGATTGGTAGAATACTTGCTAAGCCTATGCACGGTCCTGGGTTTGATTCCTAACACCACACAAGAAAGAAAAGAAAAAAGAAGAAATGCTCATTCCTTTAATTCAATAATTCCACTAACATAGATATGCATATTTTATTCATAATATTACTTATAGTAGCAGAAATTTCAAAGTGGCCTAAATGCCCAAATATAGGGAAATGATCAAATTTCCACAAATACATATGCTTAGTATGTAGTCATTTAAAAATAATCTATTAATCTATTAGGCAATGTTTTGAAAGAATATTGAAAAGACAGAAGAAAATGCTCACTGTATCATTTTGTATAAAAGATGTGAAATAATGGTATGTCACATACTCTCCATTTTGAAATAATATAAACTCTTTCATACTTGCATTAAAAAAAAAAAAGTTAAGCCAGGTGTGGTGGCACACACTTGTAATCCCAGCATTTGGGAGGCTGAGACAGGAAGATCACAGTTTGCAGACAGCCTCAGCTACTCAGTGAGGCCCTTTGCAACTTATTGAGACCCTTTTCCCAAATAAAGAATAAAAAATAGGGCTGAGAGTATAGCTTGGAAGTAGAATGCCCCTGGGTTCAATCCCTAGTACTGAAAAAAAAAAAAAAAAAAAAAAAAAAGAAGAAGAAAAGAAAGAAAGGTAAGTAAAGTTTTGGTATTTAAATAGAATGTTTTTAGCTAATTTTTTTCTTAGCATGCCCAAACTAGACTAAAGCACTTTTATTAGACTGGGATTGTGTTTTAGTATCTGTAAGGTGGTGTGTGTGTGTGTGTGTGTGTGTGTGTGTGTGTGTGTGTGTGTATGAATGGGTATAATTCAAAGGTTGAAAAAATTAAAAGACAGAACTTTTCATTTTCACAGTTGATTTAAGTTTATGCCTGGGTATGGAATAAGGTATGTAATATATGGCTAATTTAGTAAAAGATAATACTGTTCACACTGAGAAAATATGAAATTCTTGATGACTGTTATTACTGATAAATAATAAATTATGGTGTTTCACAAAATATTCTATTGTTTTTTTCACTACTGCTTGGATTAGCTTTGTTGTATTCATGTATTAGCTATGATTGGTAAGGGTTGAACCCAGGGCTTCATGCATGCTCTGCAAATGCCCCACCACTGAGCTACATCTCTAGCCCTGAAACTATGCTTTAAAAGTCCAGAAGATATTTCCCTATACTTGTTTCCTTCCCTTTCTTTCTTTCTTTCTTTCTTTCTCTCCTTTCCTTTTCTTTTCTTTCTTTTTTTCTTTCTATTTTGGTACTAGGAATTGAATTCAGGGGCATTCTACAGGATCTCTGAGCTGGGCATTCTACCCCTTGCCCTTTAAAAAAAAAATTGTTTCTAAAACAGGGTCTTGCTAGGTTGCTGAGAGTCTTGCTACATCATTGAGGCTGTCCTTGAACCTGTGATCCTCCTGTCTCAGCCTCCAAAGTACTGGGATTAAAGGCATGTGCCACCATGTCCAGCTTCCTTACCTTTTAAGTTATCAAATGCTACATTCAAGAAGGAAAGGAGGGAGGGAGAAAGGAAGGAAGGAAGCCACTGCAAAACTGCTGGCATAAAGCCATCATTGTATTCTGCTCACAGTTCTGTGGTTTCACTTCTGTTGGCTACGACACTGTGGAAGTGGCGTTTTCTGCTCTCCACAGTGTCCGGGGCTGGCTTTCAGCTAGGACCTCTCTTACAAACGGTAGGCTGGAACACCTACCTATACATGGCCTGTATTTGATCTCTACTTTTCTAGTTTGTGTTTCCTTACAGCATGGCAGCTGGCTTCTAAGAGCAAGTGTCCCCAGAGAATAAGGTGAAAATGCATGCATTCTTATCATTCGAGGTTTTCCCCAATAGAAAAGTTGAGGGGAAAATTTTATGTGAAATTTCTATTTTGGTACTAGGAATTGAATTCAGGGGCATTCTTCCTCTAACCCTTAAAAAAAAATTGTTTCTAAAACAGGGTCTTGCTAGGTTGTTATAGAAAGGAAAATTAGTGGCCTGTCTCAGTTATGAACATAAATGCAAAAATCATAAATAATACCTAGGCATGGTGGTGATAACACAGAGCTACACAGAATACTGAGGTAGAAGGATTGCTTGAGTCTGAGAATTTCAGACCTGGGCAACATATTAAAACTCCATCTCAACAGAGAAAAAAATTATAAACAAAACATTAGCAACTCAGTAGTACATAAAAATTAGCATACCCTTGCAGGGCATGGTGGCGCACGCTTATAATCCCTGCGCTTGGGAGGCTGAGACAGGAGAATCTCATAGATTCGAAGCCAGCCTCAGCTACTTAGTGAGGCTCTCAGAAACTTAGTGAGACCCTGTTTCCAAATAAAATATAAAATAGGGCTGGGAGTATAGCCTGGAGGTAGAAAGCCCCTGGGTTTCACCCCACAAGTACCACCAAAAAAAAAAAAATAATAATAAATAGCATGCCCTGACCAATTTTAATTTGTTTAGGAAGAAAATGTTGTGTAATATTTAAAAAATCAAATAATATAATTGACCACATTAATAAAGTAAAGAAGAAAAGTCTAGCAATTATTTTATTTTATTTTTATTTTATTTATTTTATTTTTATTTATTTTATTTATTTTTTTTATTTTATTTTCTTATTTCTTATTTTTTGCGGGCCTGGGGCTGGAACCCAGAGGCATTTGACCTCTGAGCTACAACCCTTGCCCAATTTTTTATTCTTTATTTTGAAACCGGGTCTCACTAAGTTGTAAAGGGTCTCACTAAGTAGCTGAGGCTGTCCACGAACCGCGATCCTCCAGTCTCACCCTCCCGAATGCTGGGATTACAAGCATGCGCCACCATGCCCGGCTCTAGCAATCATTTTAATAGGTATAGAAAAAAGTTTGAAAAATATCGACATCTATTCATCGTCTAGTGGCAAAAATAATAGTTCCTAGCAAATTAGGAATAGAAAGGAAATTCAGTAATCTGACAGAATATAAAAGTCTTGTAGCAAACATTATAGTTAGTTATGAAGCATTCAAAGCTTTCTAATTAAAACAAGATAAAAGACAGGGAAGTTCATTATCACTTCTATTCAACATAACAATGGGTTTCCTAAAACTAAAAGAAAAAAGTGTAAAAAGAATGTAAGGCTAGCAAGAAACATGAAATTAATATAAAAATGGAACTTGCAAGCCAGGCGTGGTGGCGCACGCTTGTAATCCCAGCATCCAGGAGGCAGAGACTGGAGGATCACGGTTTATCGACAGCCTCAGCTACTTAGCAAGGACCTTTGCAACTCAGTGAAATCCTGTTTCAAAAAATTAAAGGACTAAAAATAGGATCAGAGGCTGTAGCTCAGAGGCAGAATGTTCCTGGGTTCTATCCCCATTATTGCAAAAAAAAAAAAAAAAAAAAAAAGAAAGAAAGAAAGAAAGAAAAAAGAAAAAGAAAAGAAAGGAAACTTGCTAGACGTAGTGGCACACGCTTGTAATCTCAGCATTTGGGAGGCTGAGTCAGGAGGATCACAGTTCGCGGACAGCCTCAACTACTTATTGAGGCCCTTTGCAACTCAGTGAGACCCTGTTTCAAAATAAGAATTAAAAACGCCGGGCGTAGTGGCACACGCTTGTAATCCCTGCACTTGGGAGGCGGAGACAGGAGGATTGCACAGGTTCGAAGCCAGCCACGCTGGCTTAGGAGACCCTCTTTCCAAATAAATATAAAAATGGGTCTGGGAGTGTAGCCTGGAGGTAGAAGGGTTTCCAGGAACCCCAGTACCACCAAAAAAATGTAATAAGGAGAAGAATAAAAAATAGAGATGAGGGTGTAGCTCGGAGGTAGAATGTCCCTGGGTTCCATCCCCAGTACTATAAAAAAAAAAGAACTTATTTTCTAAGAAGATATATAAATGGCCGAAAGCACATAAACAAGATTTCCAACATCATTAATTATGAAGGAAGTACAAATCAAAGCCACTGTGAAATACTGCTATATACCCATAAGAATGACCAAAAATTAAAAAAAAAAAACTAACAATAACAATTATGGGAAAGAATGTGGAGCAAGTAGAACTCTTACAATGCTAGTAGGAATGTAACATGGCACGACCATCTTAGGAGATAGTTGAGCCACTTGTTTAAAAGTTAAACATACACTTGCTCTATTTCTCAGCAATTCTAGTCCTAGATATTTTCCCAAGAAAACTAAAAACATATGGCCACACAAAAATTCATACACAAATGCTCTCAGCAGTTTTTATTGTAATGCCCAGAAACTGGACGAAATCAATGCCCATAAACAGATTAAAAATAAATACAGCATGATGTCTCTACATAATAGAATATGATTTTCATATTCTTAATATGAAAACTCAAAACCCACAATGCTCTGAAATTCAAAGCACTTCTGGTTCCAAAAATTCCAGATAAGGTCTACTCAGCTGAAACTACTCAGCAATACAAAGGAAAAAGCCACTGAGGCACACGGTAACATAAATCAATGGCAGAAATAGTATGCTGAGATCACTAAGGGTGACATAGACATTTGCATGCAATTTACATGTAATCTACATCAGACCAAGCGAGTGCGGAGTGACAGAAGCTCAGTGGTGCATTGAGAGGCTGGGCGCAGTGACACCTGCCTGTAATTCCAGCTCCTCAGGAGGCTGAGGCGGGAGGACTGCACGTCTGAGGCCAGCCTGAGCAACTTAGCAAGACCCTTTCTCAAAATAGAATTAAAAGAGCTGAGGATATAGCTCTAATGTAAAATGCTTCTGAGTTCTATGCCCAGTGCCCCCTCCCAAAAGGAAGTCTGAACAGATATGTAAAATCTTTAAAAAGAAAACTGAAACATTCTGAATTATATAAAGGATCTGAATTAATAGAGGGAAATATGTTCATAAATTGGAAGATTCCTTTTTATTTTTATTTTATTATGGTAAGAGCACTCAACATGAGACCTATCTTCTTAATTTTCAAGTGTCCAAAATACCATTATTGACTATAGGTATAATGTTGTATAGCAGATCTTTAGAGCTTATTCTTTTGGCTTAACTGAAATTTTATACTTGTTTAGTAACTATCCCCCTTTTTCTTCCTTTTCGCTTCTAGCAACCACTGCCCCACTTTTGTATATTTTGAATTTGACTCTGGTGCTTCATGTAGGTAGAATCATGCAGTATTCTCTTGTGACTTGCTTATTTCACTTACTATAATGTCATTAAGGTTCATCCATGTTGTAACCTTTGACAGAACTTCTCTTTCAGTCTGGATAGCGTTTTATAATAATTTCATACCTAATCTTTATCAATTATCTGTTAATGGACATTAGGTTGTTTCAACATCCTGGCTGTCAATAAAGCTTCAGTGAACCTATCTTTTCAGGATCCCAGTTTCAGTTCATTTGGATGAATATCCACAAGTGGGGTCACTATATCACTCAGTAGTTCTGTTTTTAATTTGTGTGGTGTGGTGTGGTGTGGGGTGTGTGTGTGTGTGTGTGTGTGTGTGTGTGTGTGTGTGTTACTAGGGATTGAACCCAGGGGCATTCTGTCTTTGAACTGCACCTCCAACCTTATTTTATTTTTTATTTTGAAACAGGGTCTCAGTAAATTAAAGAGAGCCTCATTAAGTTTCTGAGGCTGCCCACAAGCCTACAGTTCTCCTATCTCCGCCTCCCAAGTACCGGGATTACAAGCATATACCACCACGCATGGCTATTTTAAGTTTTTGAGGAACCATCATACTATTTTTCATAATACCTGCACTATTTTGTTCTCATTAGCAGTATGCAGAGATTTCGGTTTCTTTGCACCCTTGCTGAAAACTCACTCTTTTGTTTTTAAATTAATAGCCATTCTAACAAGTGTGGGATGATATCTCATTGTGGTTTTGATTTGTATTTCCCTGATGATGAGCCATATTGATCCTCTTTTCACATAACTGTTGGCCATTTGTATTCAACTCCTCAGTCCATTTTTTCAACCATGTCTTAAAAAGTTTGTTTGTTAGCGTTTTGTAGGTACTGAGTTGTAAGAGGTCTTCAGGTATTTTGGAGATTAACTCCATACTATGTGTTTGGTTTACAAATACTTTCTTCTAGCTGGGCATGGTGGTGGACACCTGTAATCTCAGTACTTGGGAGGCCAAGATAGGAGCATCCCAGGTTTGAAGCCAACATAAGCAACTTAGTGAGCTTCTCAGCAACCTAGAGAGAGACCGTGTTTAAAAAATAAAATACGGCTGAGGGCTATGGCTCAATGGTAGAATACCCTTGGTTTCATCCTTAGTACCACCGGGTGGGGGGGGCTTTCTCCTATTTTGTAGGTTGTTTACTTTGTTAAGAACAGTGTTAAACATAGAAAAATATTGTTACAGCCTTTTCTCAATTAAACATTCAAGCTCAGTTGAAAACCCCTTCCTTGTGCATTCCACTGTTGCTCATTTTTCAGATGTCAACCCTTGTGTCGATGTGCTATAAAAAACAACAGCTTATGAACAAAATAGTACATCCCAGGGCTATCATTCTTGTTTTGACACTTGATATTCTGCAAGGTTTGTAGGTAATATTAAAGTGATTTAAGGAAGAGAGTTAAAATGACAGGTAAGTCCCATTTTACAAATACGGGATATGGCTGCCCTTGCCCACTGCTTCTCAGACTTTCAGTTTAGTATGCAGCTTAATATCAGGATGCCACATTTTTGGGAATGAAATCGTTTTTTTAAATGTTTTTATTGTTCTTGAATAACTCTTATACATACAGATTGTTGTTGTTAGGATATACTATTCATTTTTTTGGAAAAGTGGTATGACCAATATAGCTCAAAAAGCAAAAAAGGAAAATCCCAGTGACATCTCTGGAGCAAATGAATATGAGTTGAGTGATGTTAACCTCTCTGATTTTGTTTTTACATTTATAAAGTGAAGGCAAATTCTTTTTTTCTTTTTTTTCTTTCCTGTTTGACACTCAAATGAATAGGTACCTATGGTAAAGAGGAAAAGGACCATGACTAATAGCTGTCCCCACTGTAGTGTCAGCACCCCCAGCACGCTGGAAAGATCAAAAGACTTCTGGCAAATAAAAGCAGGTCTAACCCACCCCACACCCACATGACTAGGATCTCACTTGGGGAACTGAACTTTGCTATTTTTACTTTACCTGTACTCTCTAATTTGTGCTTTCGCTTATAGCGCTCGTACTTTGAAATTCATTATCATCTCTCATACTTCTCTCTATGTACTGAGAATCAGAGTACTGGGCTGGAAGAGAGAAACCTGCTGCGACCCACTGCTTATTCCTAGTGCTACTGAGAATTCCATGAATTTAAAAAATAAAGTCCGTACCAAGGAGTGTCCTCAGGTTCTGAAAAAAGTGGCATATTAACCCTCATACCTTTAGGACATTTATGAGACAACTTGTTGGGAACATTTATTTATCACTTAAGAGACTTGCTTAAGTTGCTTTAGAACTTCTCCAGCAACTTCTACATTTTATCCCTGTACTGTCCGTAGTGTATCCTGTTCCTAGAGAACTACCAAGAAGAATGGGTAGAGCTATTTTAATCATTGGTATTAGAGTGCATATATAAAAGCATATAGCATATAGGAAAATATCCATAAATGCTACTTTTTTGAGATTAGCTACTTTTTTGAGATTTTTGTATTTAGTACTCAACAGAGAGTGAAAATTTATAGGGGATTTAGAAGAGATCTAAAGATTGAAACCTCAAGTCAGTTTACAAGGAGAGACAGGTTTATGAAATTTAAAACACTGGGAAGTAGCTTACGTGGTAGCTTAAATGTATAAAACCTCGAAATCTTTCTAGTGAACCCACTTACCCAGGAGAATTAACTTTGTAACCACTCAACATGGGCTCATGCACGGTCCTTACAAGTCTTGCACCCTTCCCTTCTTCTTTTTTTTTTTTTTTTTTTTTTTTTTGTGGTACTGGGGTTCCTGGAAACCCTTCTCTGGGCTACACTCCCAGACCTATTTTTATATTTTTATTGGAAACAGGGTCTCTCAGGCCAGTGCCTAAGAGCTTCGAACCTGCGCAATCCTCCTGTCTCTGCCTCCCAAGTGCGGGGATTACAAGCGTGCGCCACCGCGCCCGGCTGTGCCCTTCTCTTCTAGCCGCATCTTTTCACCTCTCCCCATTTTTCATTTTTCAGTCCAATCCTAAGGTGTTTTGGGTTTTTTTTTTTTTTTTCAGTAAGTAGAGCATGCCATACTCTTTGATTCCTGTGTCAAGCATCTGTTGTAATACCCTTCTCTTACTAGTTTTTACTAAAGTAATGCTTCCCTCATGGCTCTTTGCAATAAAGTTAATTTTTTTTCTGTATATTTTAGTATGTTTTAACATATACTTTTTGTAACATACATTTATCCCAATTAGTTATGTCTTTAGAGATCCCTTTCTCCCACTCAACTATGAGCTATTCACAGTACGAGGATGCCAGCGCCAAGTGCTAGCAAGTGTTCAAAGAATGAATGAAGGAAATAGTGATGAGCTATTTTATATGTTCTCTGTGTTAGCTAATTAAAGATAAGCTTAAACATGAACATTTTTCTATAAGGGGCTTCTTAGTAGTAAAGGTTCTTAAACAGAAGAAATAAATGTTTTTCTGAAAGACTTTAAAGCATAATGGATTATCACTGGGCAGAGGAAGTTGGTGTTCCCCTGTGTCAAGTCAGTTGCAGTTGATATTACTTTTGTTATTTTAGATTTCAGGTTCCCTGTATCATCCATTTCTTGTTATTTTTGAATCCTACATTATGATACATTTCTTTCTGATGAATGATATGGATATACCAAATCCTTATACACATTTGGTTTTCCCATATTCTGGAACTCTAATTAGAGTTCAGCTACTAAACATTCTCTCTTATAATTAGTATTGCTTTAGGCTATAAGGCTGGGAAGCAGTTTCTAGTACATTGAAAAACAACTCTTGGTAATCATATTTGGTAGCTCCTTATATACAGACTCTACTTAAGTTATCCTCAAGCTCGGTGTGCTGGTGCATGCTTGTAATCCTAGTACTTGGGAGTTTGAGAGAAGAGGATTGCAGGTCCAAGGACAGCCTCAGCAATTTAGCGAAGCCCTCTGCAGCTTTGTGAGAACCTATTTTAAAATAAAAAATAAAATAGGGCTGGCAGGTGTAGCTTAGAGGTAGAACACCCCTGTATTCAGTCATCAGTCACACACACACACACACACACACACACACACACACACACATCCTCAGGAAGAATTTGAGTTGTAATTTGAGTTGTAATTTCTCTTTTAGGACAACTCACAGTTACCATAAACATTTTAGTTATTCGTAATTTCTGCCAGGACTACTATTGAATGTTTTAATGAAAATTTGGCACAAGTACATATTGCATTTTAAATTTTTTAAGAAGAGTCCTTTACAGCCGAGCATGGTAGCACATGCTTATATTCCAGTACTGAGAGACTGAGATGGGAGGATTGCAAGTTCTAGAACAGAGTCAGCAACTTAGCAAAGCCCTCCATAGCTTAATGAGACCCTATTTCAAAGTAAAAAATAAAATAAATTAGAGCTGAGGATGTAGATTGGAGGAAAAAATGCCCATGAGTTCAATCTGCAACACCACAAAAACAAAACAAAAAAATTTACATGATTTGTGTCACTAGATTCAATCCCTAGTACCACAAAAAAGAAAAGAAAAATTTATATACATATATATACACACATATATTTTTCTCATATACATATACATACATACATACATACACACATATACATACATATATATACATACATACATATATATATAGTCTAGCCAGGGCCGGGCATGGTGGTACATGCTTGTAATCCCAGCATTCAGGAGGCGGAGACCAAAGGATCACGGTTCACAGACATCCTCAGTTACTTAGCAAGGCCCTTCACAGCTCAGTGATACCCTGTTTCAAAAAATAATAATAATCTAGCCAGGCATAATGGAATACATCTGTAATACCAGTATTTGGGAGGTTGAGATAGGAGGACTGCAAGTTCAAGACTGCCTGAGTAACTTCATTGAGACTCTCAGCAACATAGTGAGATGAAAAAATAAATAGGGTTGGGAGTATAGCTTGATGGTTGAGTGCCTTTGGGTTCAACTCTCAGTACCACACACACATACACACACAGAAGAAGTCTAAAGAGAAAACAGGATGAATCTTGAGTCTAATTAATTTAATCACAGTAGCCAGTGAACTCATAAATAAATGTTTTTGTTTTTCTAGTAATAACTATATAGAAAAATAGTATGATTTACAGATAGTTGCAAGATATCTGGAAACCTCTTTAAGAGAAATATCAAAACAGAATGACAATGCTTCATAAAACAGACTTGAAGTTTTTTCCTGATGTTTCACTTGCCAGTGTAATGACCCTTCAATTCTACTTAATTGATATAGAAATCTGTTCTCACTTACTAGGTAGCAGGATCAAATTGCAAGTTAACAGCAGGTCGTAGAAGGTTTGCAATATTTTATTTTCAAAACTCTGTAGAAGCCAGGTGTGGTGGCACACACTTATAATCCCAGTACTTGGGAGGCTAAGACAGGAAGATCATAGCCAACAGTAGCAATTTAGTGAGTTGTTTTTTTTGTTTTGTTTTTTGTTTGGTTTGGTTTGGTTTTTGGTGGTACTGGGGATGGAACCCTTCTAGCTCTGGGCTACACTCCCAGACCTATTTTATATATTATTTGGAAACAGGGTCTCTTAAGCCAGTGAGGCTGGCTTCGAACCTGCATGATCTTCCTGTCTCCGCCTCCCAAGCACGGGGATTACAAGCATGCGCCACCACGCCCGGCCTTAGTGAGGCTTTTTGCAATTTAGTGAGACCCTGTTTCAAAATAAAAAATAAAATAGGGTTGGGAGTGTAGCTTAGTGGTAGAATGCCTCTGGGTTCCATCCCCAATACCAACAAAAAAAGTTTGTAAGAATATTTTAATTTTCTAAAGAAAACTGTATGTATGGGAAAGGATTTTAGTTGGTCAGTCCTTGGTTAACTAACTGGCTTTATTTTTGGTTTTTCCTTTAGCCTTTGGAAGTGAATCCAAATATCTTATTCAGCAAGAAGTAAGAGAATGCAAGCTGTTCTTTTGTAAATTCAATCTTTGTGCGTGCAGCGCGTGTGTGCGTGTGTATGTGTGTGTGTGTGTGTGTGTGTGTGTGTGTGTGTGTGTGTGTGTATTTTACTGGGGATTGAAACCAGTAATACCCTACCACTGAGCTACAACGCAGCCCTTTTTATATTTTATTTTGAGATAGAGTCTCCCTAAATTGCCAAGGCTTGCCTCAAACTTGCCATCTTTCTGTTTTAGGCTCCCAGGTACTGGAATTAAAGGCATGCCTAGCTTCAGTTTAAATCTTTAACAGGTATTTTGTTGCCTCAAAGAGTGGAACATCAACCTTGTACTTTTTATGTTGATTGGAAAATACCGATTTAGATGGGATTGGTCGTTGTGCATGGTGGTGCCCACCTATAATCCCAGTATTAGGAAGCTGTATCAAGAGGGTCAAAGGTTCGAGACCAGCCTCAGCGGTTTAAAGAGACACTCAGCACTCAGCAAGGCCCTGTTTCAAAATAAAAATTAAAAAGACTGCATGTTTAGTTTGGATGTAAATGCTTCTTGGCTTCAATCCCCACTACCAATAGATAAATGAATGAATGAATGAATGAATGAATGAATGGGATTAGTCTGTCATGCTGATAATTGTAGCAGATTTAGATAAGATCACTAGATCTTTTCCAGACAATAAAAGCAGTTACTATTCAATTGTCTAGAAAACAAAACAACAGATAAACTCAATAAATATCATTTTTGTGATTCCTGGCAAATAGTAACTTTTTTCCTATGGTTTTCATATATGATAAGTATAAATCGTTATAAAATATGCATAAGATTATACTTATATGTTTATGAATATTATTTTATTTATTTATTTATTTATTTATTTATTTATTTATTTATTTATTTATTTATTTTTGGTGGTACTGGGGTTCCTGGAAGCCCGTCTACCTCCGGGCTACACTCCCAGACCTATTTTATAGGTGTTTTATTTGGAAACAGGGTCTCTTAAGCCAGCGCGGCTGGCTTCGAACCTGCACGATCCTCCTGTCTCCGCCTCCCAAGCGTGGGGATTACAAGCGGGCACCACCACACCCGGCTATTATTATATTTAAATAGCCTTTAGAAATCAAAACTTAAGTTCAGGCTAAAGTTTTTATTCATTGTAATTATACATATTATCAGTTCTATTATTATGAAGAACTATGCATTGGTAATTTTATAAAAAAGAAAATCAGTTATAAAATAAAATCTCTAACTTTAACATAGTGAATATTTTATCTTATTTGGGGATTTTTATTCTCCATATGAACTAGAATATCTGTGTACTGGGCACTGAAATGAAAATATATTTTTTTCTTCTTCAATATAGTCATCAAAGGATTTAATTACATAATTCATTTCAGACTAGTAAGACACTTTAAAATGTACATCTGATCTTTTTGTAGTACATTTTATAGAAGATTGCCAGTGTACATCTGTGTTCTGCATCAATACCTCTGTATATGTGCTTTAAATAATAGTTCATCTTTCATGTCTAAATTTAAGTTGAAGAGTGCTATCCTAACAGTGGTTTCTAGACTTCTTAGAAAACACATTGTTAGCTTGCTAGCATCCCTTCAAGTCACACAAACACCAGCATTGTTTGTGGTGGTGGGTGGGGAAAGGGCTCACACATCTTTTCTATTTTGTGGTCATAAGCCTCTAACCTCAAGTCTTACGTATTTGAGATTGCCTTGAATGTGTGAAGCCAGGGCTGGTTGTCTCAGCATCAGGAGCTCTCCTTTGATGCCACTGTTAATGGCTGTGGACATTTTCCATATGGCTGTCCAGTGTAATGTTGAACATCCCAGGATGATATCACCATTACTAAAGCTGTATTTTATATTGCTTATTCTGTTGTTGCTCAGCATGCACAAGAGTAGAGTTTAAATCTTCATTCATTTCATTTTTAATGTTTCTTTTGTTCTCCTTATCATGTTCTGACTTTCCCAAGGATATATGCCTTGAATGAAGTCACATGTGCATTACTAATTGTGTGCTATTGTATTTACAGTTCCTAGTGGTGGCACTGTGAAGCTACTAATTCCTTCACTTTACTTGATGTAAAATAATCTGAATGTCTTTGATAGCAGTGAAACAGTATTAATTGTTTTGTACGTTTCTTGGTCACTCTTCTTAGGTGGTCTTCATAATCTATTAGAACTTTCAGCCAGATTTTTGTAATGTCATGCCTCCAGCAGTGATTAAATTGGTAATTAATGAACAGTCTTTGGCAATGTAAACCACATCCCGTTAATTTTCCCTTTTGAGTTTTTAGAAGTTGTCTTCTGTGTCAGAAATCATTGCGCCACCTTGCTATGGCCCCTTGGCATGAAACCACAACGACTTGATTTTTGCAGCCATTAGTAGATCAGAGCAGTAATTTCACAGTATTTTGGTCAAGGTAATTATAATACCAAGAAGTGAGTAGATTTGAAAATTCACGAAAGAAGTCCAGAAATACCAGGTGAGCTTCCTTGTGTTCACTGGAACGTTATGATTAGTTTAATTGGTCTTTGTTTGATTTTAGCCGCAGAAACTATTTGTGCCACAGCAGTGCAGTGACTTTATACTTGAGTGTTTCTGACCTTCTTTGACATGGTGGATGCAAAAATGATCCCTTTGAAACAGTCCCTTTCACAAAAGGGAGTTAAACTGCATTTTAAAAATTAACTATAATAAAGCAAAGGCTTTTTATTTCATTTCTTAATATTCACTTTATTTTTGAAATGAATAGCAAGATTATTTTCCTCTGTATGTCCATTTAATAAATACATGCATGCAACTATTTTTGTTTTTATTTTTTAACTATACATTCTGCTTGTTAGATATTATTCCTGTAGAGTTTTGATAGTTTATGAGAACCTTGCAATGCCCTAATGTGAGTGAAATTAAAATGCTGTTTTCCTTTCTGTCACAAAACAGATAAAAGTATTTCCTTATTTGACTGATTGCTTCTGTGGGTATTAGCTGTCAGTGATACATTCATGTACGTTTATATTTAGAGAGTCACTTGCCTGTTGTCCTTCTGGAAGGACTGTTTTGGTCACCTTTTCTGGAAGCTCTTAATGAAGCCAAATAGTTTGCTTAGAGTTTGGACCTAACCATCAGGGTGTTTCATGCAGCCCTGTCAGTTGATGTTCATGAATTGGCTTGAGCAAAGATCAAAGTGTTTCTCCAAAGGAAGAATCTGTGAGACAGCTCCTTCAGTTGCGCCACAAGAGCTAATCAAGCCATCAGTTCTTTATGCACTCTATGTGTCTTTAGAATTTAATACTAAATAATTTGTGAGTACAAATTGATATTCTGACTTTAAGCTTTTTTTCCTTCTTGACTCTCTTCCCTTGTACTTTATTTCCTCTAAACTGAGAAAAAAAAACAATTTCTTTTTACAACTAGCTCTTAATAGGAACCTTAGATTATAATTTAAAATTAAGTATTTAAAAGTTTAAAATACAAATAAGCCAACAACAAGTTACAAGTTTAAAATCAGTGATATTCATAGACTGCAGTACTAACTATATAGCAGAACTCTTCAGGTGAACAAAGGATTATCATAGGGTGTGTGTGTGTGTGTGTGTGTGTGTGTGTGTGTGTGTGATTGATTTGATAATTGAGAAAACTTTGTCTTGAACTATTCTCATTGCATCAGAGTATTTATTTTAAATGCTTAGATTAAAAGGAAGTTTTCTGAAACTATATTTGGAGGTGGGGTTCTTTTCAAGCTTTCAAATTGATATAATTTGAAGAAAGAAAATAGATTTTTCCCCCTATTTCAGAAGCAGTTTTTAAGGGATTTAGCCTTATTTAGCCTGAAGGTCTTAGCACTAATGAGAGTACTTAAGTTATGTCAAGGAGTTTGATTAGACAGCTCATCTATCAACTGAAGCCTAAGAATTTGTATTTGTGATACCTTTTATACATTTTAAATATACATCTTTATTATTTGTACCTTTTTCCTAGGACATTGGTCTCTGGCATGACAATGTGCAATAGAAGTAACTAAGAAAGTTATGTATTATTTTATCATTGAAATTTTTATTTGAAAATCAAGAAATTTTTAATTACTACTTTGAGCATAAAAATTAAATTAAGGCACTTATTTTCATTAAAATGTTTAATAAAGATAAATTATTCTTTTAAAAATACTTTTGAGTCTTTTTCTTTTCATTTTAGTAGTTAACTATCATTTCCCAACATTTCTAATTAAATAACTATTCCAAAAAGTATAGCATGTTCCTTAACTTTTTGACATTTCAGATTTTTAAAAGAAATTTAAAACATCACCACTGGCCTGCACTAGGAGCAGCCTGTAATAACAGTTTAGAAAAGCTTTCTGAACTATTTGACAAGATTTCTTAGTGGTGAGGCCATATGCTGTAGCCTTTAAGCTATTTCTTCCTATCAGTTTCATTATCACCTGCCTCTGAGTCTCCAATATCATCAGTAAGCACATGCAGAATCATAATTATGCCATGTACAAGTTCTTTGATAACATGTACAGTTTTCTTCTTAATTCTTTATCAAATGCATTGATCGTGGCATGTGTGCATTGATCCAGGTCTGCCATCTGGCTGTGTGTGATAAGCACAGTGGCATCTTTGCATTTCCACTGTCATTCATTGCGCTACAATTTGGCTGCAGGGGAGTAGTGGCTGGGATTAGCCCTGTTCTGCTACTTACTTGCATTTTAAGTTGACACCTCTACAGCGGCTCAGACCACATTACAAACTGAAACACATACGCACGACTTAGTGATGTGACACTTCTCAATAAGCTTACTCCACTAGCTACTCAACAATCTGTAATTGGATTTGTAGGAATAACAGCAAAAGATTTCCTAAGAATTGCTAGGGACAGAAGGTGAAGTTTTCTCATTATTGGCAAAAGGCTAGGTATAGATCCTAGACGATTGGTATTTTCCATTAAAAACAAGCTGCCAACAGTTTGCAGGACATTTTAAAAAAAAAAAAGGACTTGGAAAAGCATATGGTTTTCACTTGTCCTTTACATTTTGATCACTTCTATGTTATGGGATTTTTCTAGTAAAATTGAGAAGAGGAAAAACTTTCAAGTGCTTCTTGGGAACGTGCTTCTTTGTATTGTTTCACAGATATAAAATAATACAGAGAAAATGTATAGGTATCTTTGTGGGAGAGGAAGAATTCCAAAACATAGTTAACTAAGAAGACAACTTTCCTGAATCTCTACTCTTGTAAGCTAAGGAACATACTCCTTCCTATATTGCATTTATTTTTGGTAGGTTTGCCAAAAATTCTTGCTTTATAATGTTGCTTTTTTTTTATTTCAAATGTCAAGTTTATACAGGAGAAAAGCCCTTAAGTGAAACATTTAGGAACTAGCTCCTAAAAATGAATAAGCAGTTTTGAGGCAATCTTTATGGCAAAGCTTTGAAGAGACATAGTAAGTGTCATATTTTGGGCAAAAGTACTGATCATAATGGGTACAATGTGCTCTTTTTCAACATTAAGGTTCTACCCAGTCCACAGGCATTGCTGTTGTCAAATTGATATAAACTGTCAACAATTTTGTTTTTGTTCTGGAATTTTTTCATTGTGTAATACAATGCAGTTGTTCCTAATAGTTTATAAGTAACAATAGAAGTTACTAAGAAGAAAGGTCACTAACATTTTTAGGACAAAGGCAGTTGTTGTATTAAATGCATTATAAAGGATACTTTATTGGTGGGTTTATCAAGGAATACCTTGCAGAATTATTTATGCCAATATAGTATATAATTTCAGTATCTGAATAGGAAATGAAATAGAAGATTGTGTATACACAGATATGCACACACATATTCATAAATAATATACACGTACAAAGGAGAGAGGGCAGGCAGGTGCATTTGGATTCTTGCAAGTTTTTCTAGTTAAATATGTTAAATTGTAATATATTCTTTTGATGTGACACATGGATGATGCACTTCTGGAGGGTTAAGTCTTACTTATCTGAATGGAGCTACAGGACAGTTTTGCAGAATACTTTAGCACAAATACCTGTGGTTTACTTTGACGTTACATTTTTTTGTTGGTTTCTTTACTTTAAATACTTGAACTGTTAGACCTTTTACTTTTTTGCTGAGAAAGATGTATTTGTACCAGATTAGAAAAGCTAAACTGTTTCTTTACATTGAATAATCAGCCTGTCATGACAAATCTATCTCCTTCTGCATGAGTAGGTGCCAGTCTGACTGGCTTCTTTTAGGCTCACACTGGGTTTTAAGCTAGATCCATGTGCATGACTGGCAGTGCATTTGTTGGGCCAGATCTAAGGAGCCAGAGAGCGTTCAGCTCCTTTTTGCCTACAAAAGAGCAGCCAGACAACCAGCAAGAGGCCTTGGATGTAACACAAGGTGATACTTACTTAGTCAGCCATTCTCCTTTTTTCTTATAATTTTTTTAAACTAAGAAGTTATCAGTTTCACAAAGAAAAGAGGAATTAAATTATCAAAGAGTCCTCTTTTTGGCGACCCCAACTATTAGTTCTGCTAATGCAATTTGAAGTTTTCAAAAAACACAAAATAATTGCTTTTCTAATCCTAAAATAATTATTTTTAGAGAAGTACACTAGCTACTAGGAATTCTGTAGTTAAGTGAATAAAAGAAACTGATTACTGATTTAGAATATAAACTTTCTGCACTAGATTGCTTCCAGGCACTTAAAGGAAAGGTTCACTAATTTAATCATACTCTTATACTAATATTTTATTAGTATAGCACAATACAAAACAAATGCTACAATTAAAAGTAATATTTTTGTATCTTGAAACAAGGATATATATAAAAACCCTATAGTCTGATATATTCAGTTTTATGAATTGAATACTAATGGAATCTAAATTCTTAAAATGCATGTCTGTTTTTATAAATTAGTCCATTTTAGTTTTTTACTCACATATTAAGAACTAGGTTTAAAACTTGAATTCATATTGTTTACTACTTTGCCTGTGTGCTTTAAACAAACCCCAAATTTAGTAGTTATTATAAAAATAAATGTAATCCCCAGGGTTGATCAAAGATTTAATCTGACCAGATGGAGCAAACTTGAGAAAGATTTTGACTTTCCACTCTGTTTTGCAACAAGAAAGGCTGATTTTTTTTTCCCTTTCTTTCTTTGTTAGAGAAGCAGAGATCAGGCCATCCCCAGAGAAATGAGCAGGTGTGGCCATTTATAAGCATGTCTGCTTATATTACAAACCAGCATAAGAAAAGTTTGAAATGGGTTGAAAAGATCTGCTAAATAGTTTTAATGTTTCATACTAAATCCTGTTTATTCAAGTGAAGAGCTGATCAAGTTGGCAGTAGAATATCTACTAGTGTACCTAAACCTTTAAAGATTTATTTCACTTTTTATTTTATTGTATTTTCTAGCAAATGAATAGGTGCACTTTGATAACCCTTTCCCCTAGACAAGGACCGAATTTCTTTCTCTGTCTGCGTGTCTGTCTGTCTGTCTCCCTCTTTTTGCCTCTCTATCCTTTGTCCATTCCAAATGCCTAATAACAGCCTTGCTTCCTGTCTAATAATGAAAGGGTGATAGTCAAGTTCTTCTTCTTATTTTACTACAAAATGGAAGGATTTCGACAACTATCTTTGAGAACAGAATAGCTATGAAATACTAGCAGCACTAAACAGAAACTTTTTAAATATTTTAATAGGCTAATTTTAGCCAGTTAATTAAAGTCTAATTAACACTGTATGAAATACTGAAGAAAACAAGCAAGCATAGTATACTGTTTGATTGAGGGAGGTAAAGATTAGGGAATTTGAGGTTTGTTGATGGAAACATAGTGCTTTGTTCTGTTCTAAGCACAGTTTTACGAAGAGTAAGGATGTAAAACTGCATTATCTGATATAAAGTTTTGTTAAAGCCTATTTTGTGAAAACATGTAGAGACGTGTGTTTCTTAAATAGAAATATTTCTCGATCTAAAGTTTTCAACTGACCAAATAAAAATATCTAATATTAGGAAAGACGCCCTTGGGTGGGTAATGATCTCAGCAGCTATACTGACAGTTTCTCATGTTCTAATTCACCTTCACAAATCCATGGCATCATTTTTTGGCTAAAGTAATGTCAGTCGATGACATTTGCGGCAAGAATAAAAAGGACCCCCCCCATAGCAGCCATTTTTATTTGATTCTTAAGATCCAAAGGCTGCTGAAAGAACAATTGAATAAAGTTGAGGATTGGAGAAGCTTGATTTTCTTGTTCTCTGTGAAACGAAACTCCAGTCTTTTTCTTCCCCTTCCCCTTAAAAGCAAAAGTCTGCTAGGGGGTTGTAGCGGTGTCAAAGCCGCTGGGATGCCACTGCTGATCACTTTAATTACTACGACTAAGGAGGATAAAATTAAAAGTAGCACCATTGAAGCAGTGGAAGAAAGCTTGCCTAGATCTCGGTGAAGTGTGAAATATAAAAATTGCATACCAATACATTTTTATGGAAAGGAAACAAGGAATTACATTACTTATTCTTGAAGAGTTTGTCCTTAAATTGTCATGTTTTACCAGTGCATCTATCTCTAGCAGATTGTAGACCATTTCAAAACGATAAGGAAAATAGTAACTTGAAGACATGCTGTGAAAGGGCTAATATTTTTCCAGTTTATGTCCAAAGTGGTTAGTTCTGATCCATCTTACGTGTTTGAATATTTTGAATCTGATATATTTCAATATGGGCTCTTTTTGCACCTAGCAAGACTTTTGCCTTATACAGTAGGTGTTAGCAAAGATAAAAAGCAAAGTCCAAATGTGCCACAGTCATGACTTTTCAAAAAGACTTAATTTAAGGTTGAGAGTCTGAGTTTTAAATGAATGTAAACAAATTCATTCTTCACAGCCAACATATACGTAAAGAACTGATGTTTCTAAAAACTGGTATAACAGCAGGGCTTCAAAATATGCTCCGAATATGTTATATAGTGGAAAAGGCCAGTGCTTTGAAATCAGGCAGACTCTATTTCTTACTATGCCGTTTATAAGACGTATGTCTGACCTTGGGCACTGTAGTTAAGTGAGATTCAGTTTCTATTAATTCAGGGTTGTTGGTAGCTATCTCAGAGTCATGAGGAATAAATGAGACAGCACACATACATGAGTAAAAAACACAGAGAACTGTGTGCTCTAATTACACCGGACAATTATTTACTCAAAAATTTGTTATAACTTGTAGAAAACAATAGTTATAGGGAGCAACTCTCCAAAAAATACAGCTTCCATTAAGTCCTCCAAATAATATTTCCATCTGAGAAAAGGTAGATTATTCTATATAACTCAATCTAACTCTAAATAATACATAAAGAAAAACGTAAATGTCATTAGCGCCATTCTTAGAAATAGGAAGTCAAACAACTTCAGTTTAAGTTTATTTAGTCTAGGCATGCAAATGAAAGATACAAAGCTTTCCTATGTTGAATTTTCTGAGTGAGAAAATTTTTCCTTTTAAAGGCTGCAGCCATTTCCTATGTGTTGAATTTTCTGAGTGAGAAAACTTTTCCTTTTAATGGCTGCAGCCTTCAAAGTTGCGTTCCTTCTGTACCCCAGTGAATAGATTCCCTCTTTTTCTCACAGTTCTAGTAAATAGATGATTTATTTATGACAATGAGTTTTTGTCTTCTTTTGAATGTAGAATGGTCAAAGCAGATAGCAAAAACACGTTTCTGTACTTAGGTTTAGGCAAACCATCACTGTCAGAAATATTACCTACATTTTTTTGTGCTGAAGGCTATACTAAAACAATCTTGCCCCATTCTCTGGCCATGTTATATGTGGACATGAATCATACAGCTAATTTAGTGTAAAAGGAAAGCTATATATTTTTTAAATATTACTGCACAAAATGACTTTTAATGGAACCTGCTTTTAAAAATTAAAATGAAATAGTTTTACTTAGGATGAATCTATAATCTAATAAACCAGAAAGTAGTTATTTTCAGTCAAACTAAAATTGATTGCATGAATCAATTCCCATAATCACAAGCTTTTCCTTCATGTCTTTAACAATTAACTTTTATTTTTGTGGTTGGTTCTTTGTCTTAAGGGAAGTTAAAGGGTGAGAAAACAAATAATGCAGATATGCCATCCCACTGGAGAGCTCTAGGCCCAAGCAAGATTGTCTCAGTGGTGTGAGGACATTAGTAGAAAAGTAAATTAAGGCAATCTGATAGGGAACTAGAATTCTGTCAATCAGGCTCAAGATTTTGTGCTGTGTCCATAAACTTTGTTTACTGTAGGGTTTTATGAGTTGTAACCTGCCCTTGCAATCTGTTAATGAGGCTAAATCTTGCTACTTGAGAATTGAATTACAGCACACCTCTGGGCTAATGGTTATAAACAGAAAGTCCCATTAGGGCTGCATTCTGATTTTTTCATTTGCATTTTTTCTATTGTATGGAGAACAATGATGGGTAAATAAGTACAAACAAACAATTTACATGGAAATTGATAAAGTGTCCTAATTAGTATTTAGAGTTGGTTTTATTAATGATTGCCTGCTTCCAATTACACTCTTCATAAGCTCTCAGAAACATTTGCAGATGGGAATATTGTGGGGAGAGGGGCAAGGGAGAGAAAAATTAGGTTCCCATTTCATATTCAGAAAGGTAGGATCATTTATTTATTTTAGGGCTACTTCATCTTAGTTTGAATCACCAAATTCCATTTCTGTAGGAAGTTACTATTCATGCAGTGAAATTCACTTAATCTAGTTGCCTGGGGCATATTAAATAATGGTTTTTATTAGTGCTCTTAACTTTTCTTAAGTTTGAAAGATGAAAGTTTAGTAAAAGCTCAATTTTCCTCAGTTGGGTCTGTAATTTGATGCTTTGGGGATCAAATAGTTTGGTGGTTAAGAGCAAGGGCTGAGAAGTCAAACAGACATGGGCTAAACTCCTGGATGTGACATCAGTTCTAGCTGTGTAACCTTAGGATGTGAAACCTAAATATTTTCAGTGGTAAAATAGGGTTGTGAGAATTAAATGAGACCATGTATATGAAGCGCTTATATAAATCTCAGGAAATAGCAGCCATCACTAAAATCATCAATATCCCCTTCGACTCCTGGTATACTTTCCAAGCTCAGAAATATTGATTTTTTTTATTTTTATATATATATTTTTAGTGTTGGGAATTGAATCCAGGGCCTTGCAAACAACTAGGCAAGACCTCTACCACTTAGCTACATCCCCAAGGTTTTTTGTATTTTGTTTTTGTACTGAGGTTTGAACCCAGGGGTACTCTACCTCTGAGGTACACTTCAAGTCCTCCCATCCCTGCTGCTTTTCTTTAGATTTTTGGAATAGGTTCTAAGTTGCCATGGCTGGCCTCAAACCTGCAACACTTCCATCTTGGCCTCCAAAGTACTGGAATTGTGGGCATATAGCACCATGCCTGGCCAGCCTAAGGATTTTTCTCTATTATTTTTTCATCTTTAGTCTCACCCTGCCCACTGCAAACTGCTCTTCTGCCTATAAGTAGTCCTATATTTCCAACTACTAAGAAAGATTCCTTTCAATGTTAGACCTCTCTTTTGTCCTACCACACCCAGGATACCTACCATCTTATTTCCTTTCTTCTCCCAAAATATGTGTGTGTGTGTGTGTGTGTGTGTGTGTGTGTGTGTGTGTGTGTTAATAGGGGTTGAAATCAGGGGTTCTAACACTGAGCAACATCCCCAGTCCTTTTTATTATTTTTTTTTTAATTTTGAAACAGGATCTTGCTAAATTATGGCACACTGGCCATGAACCAGGAATCCTTCGATTTCAGCCTTCTAAGTATGAGGATTACAAATATGGGTCACATGCCCAACTTTTCTCCCGATACTTTTAAGATAACTATTATTGTGAGAGTATACATTTGTATTTGAGAAAATTAGGAAATAAAAACAAAAAATAAGAAAAATGTAACATTTTGACACTTAGAAATCTCTACTATGATAAACCAGGTGTGGTGGTGCACGCTTGTAATCCCAGCATTTGGGAGGCTGAGGCAGGAGGATTACAGTTTGCAAACAGCCTCAGCTACTACTTAGTGAGGCCCTTTGCAACTCAGTGAGATGCTGTTTCAAAATAAAGAATAAAATATAGGGCTGAGGGTGTAGCTCAGAGGTAGAATGCCTATCTACCATGATAACTTTGTGCATACTCTTCAACTCTGTTTCTATGAATATATGTGTATTTATTTTGCCAGTATGACAAAATGAGGTTATTACTGTGTAAACTTGATTTTTCTATTATATTCTCTATTAATACTGTGGTCATATTGAGATTTCTTTAAATGACTTAACAATATCCTTTATAGCTGATTTATATAAACCAATATCTTAACTTAGCACTATATATTGCATGTGGTTAAGTCTGTTTTGGTAGTGGTGGTGGATGGTGAGTTGTTTGTTGTATGTTTGCTTCTCTAACTTGTATTTTGGTTTGTTTTTGTTTTTTTGTGGGTTTTGGGGTTTTGGGGTTTTTTTTGGTGGTCCTGGGGTTCATGGAAGCCCTTCTACCTCCAGGCTACACTCCCAGACCTATTTTATATTTTTATTTGGAAACAGGGTCTCTTAAGCCAGTGAGGCTGGCTTCGAACCTGCAGGATCCTCCTGTCTCCGCCTCCCAAGCACGGAGATTACAAGCGTGCGCCACCACGCCCGGCTAACTTGTATGTTAAAGTAACTGCCGGGCATGGTGGCACACGCTTGTAATCCCCATGCTTGGGAGGCGGAGACAGGAGGATCGTGCAGGTTCGAAGCCAGCTGTGCTGCCTTAAGAGACCCTGTTTCCAAATAAAAAGGTATAAAATAGGTCTGGGAGTGTAGCCTTGGAGTAGAAGGGCTTCCATGAACCCCAGGACCACCAAAACAAAAAAAACAAAAACAACAACAACAAAAAAAACACATCTGTCCTGAATACTTACCTTTGGGACTTGGTTGCTTCTCATTTATCATGTTTTTCTATCCCTTGTGTTTGCGATAAACTAGAAATTCTACAAGCTTAGTGAATTCACTTTAAATATTTTGGGTAGAATATTATAGGTAGTGTGCTGTGTATGTGTTTGACATAAAAAAAATAATGTGTAGTGGATCCAACATTAATGATGCTAAGAACAACCTCTATATTAATGGTCTCTAATCTAGTTCTGATTCCTCCATTTACAAATTGGGTTTTCCCCTTTGAACTAAAATTAATCTTTGTGGTGTTATTTGAGTATATTCTTCACTTACCATCGCTGTGTCACAGACCATGCCAAACTTATTTTTGTAAAAAATGTGCTATTGGTATACTTATATATTCTGTTGGCCAGGACTTTAGGTGGGGTACAGTTGAGTATGCTTTGTCTATTCAACTTTGAGGTAAATCTCAGCTGAGAAGATTTGAACAACTGAAGGTGTTTTAAAATAGCTAGAGTCTAGCTGGGCATGGTGGCACACCATTGTAATCCCAGTACTTGGAAAGCGTAGACAGGAGGGTTGCAGGTTCAAGGTCAGCCTCAGCAATTTAGTGAGGCCCTCCACAACTTAGTGAGACCCTATTTCAAAATAAAAGATAAAATAGTGCTGAGGATGTAACTCAGAGGTAAAAGAGCCACAGGTGTGTGTGTGTGTGTGTGTGTGTGTGTGTGAATGTGCTGGGGACTGAACCTAGGGCCTCAAGCATGCTGGGCAAGCACTCTACAACCGAGCTACATCTCCAACCCTGAAGGCTTCTTCATTCACCTGTCTAGCATCTGGGCCAGGATGACCAAAAGCAGAACTTGGCTCAGACTGTTGATTAGAGCACCTGTATCTTGGGTTTCTCACAGCATGAGAGCTGGGCTCCCAGAAATGCAAGGATTTCAAGAGAACTAGCTAGAAGTGGTATGGCCTTTTCTGACCGAGCCTTGGAATTTCCTACACTGCTTCCACATTCTATTAATTACACACAAGTAATTAAAGCTAGCCCAGATGAATTAAACTTTGCCTTTTATTGAAGGAGTGGCAAGATTACTCTATAGAAGAGCATGTGAGTTGAGAGGTACTATTGGGACATCTTTGGACTGTATAATCTGCAATGGCATAATGTCAGTATCTAATTCTCCATCAACTTTTGGGGGCATTTTTTAGCTGGCATTTTTATAAAGTAGAGCTTTCTCTCATTGAGACTGTTTAGTTACCCTAAAACTCAGTTCCCACTGGAAAGACAGGATAGTTGATTTTTTTAAAGCGATATGTTTTTGGAGTTGTTTCAAAAGCTGCCTCAAGTAATAAAAATGAATGTTTATATCTTCTTTTTTAATATCATATTGGACTCAACTTTTCATTGTTTGAATGTGTGACTTCATTGATTCATTTTGGTCATTGTTCATTTTAATACTGAAATAATCCAGTTTGTCCACTGAGAACTTTAGAGCATGTCCCTAGGTCCATTGACATCTCATTAATCTACCCTCATTAATTTTGACAGCTTTTTTACTTTTATCTATCTCAGAATTTATAAAACAATTACCTAAATTTAAGTTTCATCCATCTGGGTTTTCCCTCTTTCTCTAATGATACTGTTCACAAGATCTGCTATCTGATTGCTCTCTTAGAATTTTCAGATTCATTAATTCTAACATTTGCTGCCATCGATTACCTTCTTTGTCTTGAAAGCCTCTTCTGCTTTTGTTCTCATGATATATCAGTGTTCTGCCTCTTCCCTTTTTCCATCCTTTTTGTCCTGCCTCAACGCAGGTGTGTCCCCTGCTTGCGTCAGGGCCCCTCCTTGGTCTCCGTGGCACCTCTTCAGGTGCTTCCATGGATTCTTGTAGCTTCATCTGTTAGCTCTATGGTCCTACTCTAACTTCACATCCTCACATCAATTTCTCTTCCCAGCTACCTTCTAGCATCTTTACTCAGATGTTCTGCCAGCTCTTCAAACCCAGTCTGTCTTATCCCAAACTTCCCGTCATACATAGTTCCTTTTAGTTTTTCGATTTCTATTATTAGTGCCTTAGTTCTACTAGTTGCCCACCCTTAAAATTTCTGAGTCATCTTTTTTCCTTCTCCACTTCTAATCTGTTACCAAGAACTGGTACTTACACCAATTCTAGCTGTACTATGTTTCTTATACTTCTTTTTATTCCCATTGCCACTTCCTCTTCTTTGATCTCATTATAGCTTCCTTCGACTCCTGTCCAAGCCTTCTAAGTAGTCTCTTTTGAAGCTCTCTGTGCATCTATGCATAAGCATTGTTCCCAGCTTAATCTTTTTCAAATAAACCTCTGTTTGGTCATTTCCCTAGATTTTGGGCAGCAGGTACAGTGGCATGCACCTCTAATCCTAGTACTTGGAAGTCTGAGTCAGGAGGATTGCAGGTGAGAAGCCAGCCTCAGCAATTTGGTGAGACCTTCAGCACCTTAGTGAGAACCTCTTTCAAAATAAAAAGTAAGTCAGACATGGCGGTACATACTGGTAATCCCAGTCCTTGGGAGTCTGAGACAGGAGGATTGCATGTTTGTTGCCAGCCTCAGCCACTTTGTGCGCCCTCTGCAACCTAGTAATACCCTGTTTCAAAATAAAAAAGAATAAAACGGGGATGAGGTGTAGCTCTGAGGTAGAATGCCCCTAGGTTCCATCTCTAATGAATAGGAGTTAACTCATATGAGAGAAGCACAATCCAGGAAGAAGAAATGACATGTTCAAGACCACAGGTAGACGAAGCTCCATGGTACACGCAACTTTGTATGAATAGATGTGAGGTCTTATGGAAGTTATGTGATATTAAGGTAAGATAACCCTACAAAGATATATTGGAGCCAGATTATTTTAGTTTTTGTTTTGTTATAATGATGCCTTATTTTATATGTTTTATCATTTTACAAAGCAATTCCATATCGATTATTTGCAATTCATAATAACCCTTTTTAGTGTACCACTCTCTTAGTTATATAATTACCTGTAGGTTTTAGTTATTTTATTTATTTTTTTGAAGATTTAAAGAAGTTTATTAGAAAGATAGAAATACAGAAAATAGAAATACAGCTCCATACCAGACTGGCATGGAGGGGTGACTCGAAATGAATACACCCTAGGTTTTAGTTATTTTAAATCAAAACCATATTAGGCTTTTTTTTTTTCTTCTCACTGTGCATCTGCAGGGATGGGAGTAACCAGAAAGAATTTCACATTACTGCTGGGTTGCTTGGCTGGTGACCTTTAAATCAGAATTATGAACGGATCTACTGTTGTCTTTCTTACCTCATGGAAGATACCATTCCTATATTTGACCGACATAGTGTAGCAGCATTTTCTGCTATCCAAGATATCTTTTGGCCAGTGCTCTATGACTTTTTTTAGAAAATACAAATAAAAAAATACAAAAAAATACAAATAAAAAAATAATATGGTGGCTCACGCCTGTAATCCTAGTACTTGTGAGGTTGTCACAGGAGGATTGCAAGTTCAAGGACAGTCTCGGCAATGTAGCAAGACTCTGAGCAACCCAGTAAGGCTCTGTTTCCAAACAAAAATGAAAACCGTTTGAGGTATAACTCTGAGGTAGAATGCCCCTGGGTTCAATCCCCAGTACCAAAAGAAAATAAATAAATTTTAAAAAATTAAAAAGGTTGGAGATATAGCTCAGAAGAAGAACGCCTCTGGGTTCAATCAAACAAATCCCAAGTAAAATTCTACTTTTAAAAAGTAAGATATTGAAATCCTGCCCCAAGTATTCCCAACTTTCTTCTACAAGCCTAATTCTTTTATTAATATTTCCTGGTATTTTCTTAGTAATATGTATTTAATGGATATTTAAATACAATAATTTGTAAATGTTTAAAAATATGATTCTAGGATGTCTTTTAAAAATGGTATGACATCCAACTGATATAGAGCATCCTATTTATAATGTGGGCCAAGCACCATGTGTAAACCAGTTCCTATCATGATGATCAGATTGAAAATGAAATTGCATTTCTGTCAATTACTGAGTTGGCAACTGTTCAATATATCTTAGCAGCAAGATGAAGAGCGACGTCGGCAGCTGAGAGAGCGAGCTCGTCAGCTAATAGCAGAAGCTCGATCTGGAGTGAAGATGTCAGAACTTCCCGGCGCTGCTGAAATGGCTGCAGAAAAGTTGAAAGAAAGGTCAAAGGCATCTGGAGGTGAGTTAAAGAATCTTGTATCATATTCTACAGACAACCCAGAAATCTGCAGTGGACCTTTCAGGATTTTTTATTCTTACTTCAAAATGTTGCACCAAAAACAGTTTCTAATATATTGCTATGTTGCAAAAAAAAAAAAAAATACAGGAATGTATAGCATATCAGAAAATAGCTGCTGTTGTTTCCAAATCAACTTTTTGGCTTAATTTTTAACAACTCAGGAAGTATTCTCTTATAGTAGTAAACCTTTCAGACCTTGGTTTGTGATACCCCATGTTACCTCATTAATTACATTCAGAATAAGTAAAATGCAATCAGTTTTTCAACATCTAGATTCTAAGACTTATTAGTAGTGAGCTTTGGCATGAAAGATTTTCACTTGGTTTGGTTTGGTTTGGTTTGGTACTAAGGATGGAACCCAGGGCCTTGTGCATGCTAAGCATGTGCTCTACCCCTGAACTTTACACCCACATCTGAGACTTTTTTTTTTTCAATGTTGATAATGGAACACAGGCATTCTGCTTCTGGGCTACATCCACAGCCCTAATATATTGCTAAAATATTTTTTATTCTTTATTTTGAAACAGAGTCTCACTGAGTTACAAAGGGCCTCACTAAGTAGGTAAGGCTGGCCACAAACTGCAATCCTCCTGTCCCAGCCTCCGAAATGCTGGGATTACAAGGGTGTGCCACCATGCCCAACTCTGAGACTTAATTTTGAGTGAGATCTTTTTGTTTTGTTTTGTTTTGTTTTGTTTTCTGAACTGGGGATTGAACCGAGGGGCATTCTACCTCCGAGATACACTCTCAGGCCTACTTTTTTTATTCTTTATTTTGAAACAGAGTCTAAGTTGTAGAGGGCCTCACTAAGTAGCTGAGGCTGGCCACAAACCTGCAGTCCTCCTGTCTCAGCCTCCCAAGTACAGAGGTTACAAGCATATACCACCATGCCTGATGAATGAAAGCTTTAAAAAGTAGCTTTCCGGGTGTATTCATTTCGAGTCACCCCTCCATGCCAGTCTGGAAGGGAGCTGTATTTCTATTTTCTGTATTTCTATCTTTCTAATAAATTTCTTTAAATCTTCAAAAAATAAAAAACATAAAAAGTAGCTTTCCTGAGTAGTGACACACACATGTAATCCCAGTACGTAAGAGGCTAAAATAGGAGGATCACAAGGTCAAGACTAGCCTCAGCAACTTAGCAAGACCCTGTCTCAAAATAGAAATTGAGAAGGAATCAAGCCGGGTGTGGTGGCGCACACTTGTAAGCCCAGCATTTGGGAGAATGAGACCAGAGGATTGCGGTTCGCGGACAGCCTCAGCTACTTAGTGAGGTCCTTTGCAACTCAGTGAGACCCGGTTTCAAAATAAAGAATAAAAAATAGGGATGGGGGTGTAGCTCGGAGGTCAAATGCCCCTGGGTTCCATCCCCAGACCTGCAAAAAAAAAAAAAAAGAAAGAAAGAATCAGAGTGTAGCTGAGAGGTAGAATGCCCCTGGCTTCAATCTCCAGCACCAAATAAAGGTAGCCTTTATATTATAGCCTGATATGTTAAAAATTTCAAATAAGTTCTGTATCGTTGTCTTTTTAGTCTCCTTATTCTCCTTACTCTCAGAGTCTTTTTCAATATCTGCAGAGATTATTCTAAGCTTAATGTTGGGATAAGCGACTATATATATCCATAAAGAGAATTTTAATTTTACTTCTCAGTGCTCAGTTTTTATCATCTTAAATTTAGAACATTTTTATTTAATGGGAGTATACTTAAGAGGCCCATAGGCCTTTTATTTCAAAGGCATATCACCTATTTATCTATCAGAACATGCCAGGTACTTGTCCTGAGTTAATCTTAGAATAGAAAGATCACCTTGAAGAGGAGGCAAGTAAGGACTCGAGTGGGACTGAGAGGGCGGGGCAGACACAGCTCCCCTGGCCAGTGTAAGCTCTTCAAAGTAAACTGAAACCTATTGCTCTTATTTCTCATGCATTTCTTATATTAAAAGCTTACTGTTCCAGAATTCTAACTAATACCTATGACATCTAACCTTCCATCACACAAAATTTAAAGCTTCTTCCCCAAACAGCTGTGTGTCTGTCCCTCTATACTTCTCAGAACATTGGCTATTGTACTTAAATCCTTCATCTTACCTTCTTGACTCCTACCATTCAGGGTTGTTACTGTGTTCTCTCTCTTTCCCTCCCTCCCTCCCCCTCTTCCTCTTCTCTTTTTCGTGTGTGTGTGTGTGTGTCTGTGTGTCTGTGTGTGTTACTAGGGGTTGGACTGGACCCAGGGGTGTTCTACTGCTGAGCTGTACCCCCAGTCATTTCTTTTAGTCTTTGTTCTTGAAACAGGGTCTCACTAGGTTACTGAGAGCCTTGCTAAATTGCTAAGGCTGGTCTTGAATCTGCAATCTTTCTGTCTCAGCCTCTCTAGTACTGGGGTTATGGTGGTGAATAGGGAGCCAATGGTAAGTGAACTGTAAACTCTAGGAAAGCTAAGAATTAAAAAGTTGTAATTAAGCTGGTGGAGTGGCATATGTCTAATCCCAGTACTTGGGAAGCTGAGACAGGAGGATTGCAAGTTCAAGACCAACTTCAGTAACTTAGTGGTAAGACCTGTCTCAAAATAAAAAATAAAGAGGCAAAGACACAGGAGGATTACAGGTGGGAGGCCATCCTTAGTGACTTAATGAGACCCTGTTTCAAAATGCAAAAATAGAGCTGAGAGGTTTCTCAGTGGTAGAATGCTTCTGTGTTCAATATCCAGTACCACAAAAAATAAATGAAAAGGGCTGAGGTTGTAGCTTAGTTGTAGAGCACCCCTGGGTTCAATCCCCAGTACCACAAAAAGTAAATAAATAATAAAACATAGTAATTGGTGGTATGGCATAGAGTAGCTATGTAGTTGCTCCTATTTTTATAATGCAACTCTAGTTGAGAGTATATCAGGACTAGACTAAGGAAAGAGACTTTGTCAGTATTGCAACCCAAAGAATGGATATCTTCTTTTCAATGAGGGAAAGCAAAGACCTGAATTTTGTATTATTCAATAAAACAGATAAAAGACAGAGAGGATTGAATCGGTGGAGCTGACAGAAAGGAGAACATAGAGCCAGGGGAAATAAAGAGGGGCCGGGTTTGGCAGGTCACTTATCAGAATCTGCTGTTCCCATAACGAGTCCAGAGTGACCAGCCTATTTCTGGAATAGGACGCAGCATGCCTTGGATATTGGAAGCAGCCATGTGTCAGAGGGTAGATTTTTTTTTTTCAGTACTAGGAATTGAACCTAGGCCTCATGCATGCTAGGCAAGCACTCTTACCACTGAGCCTTTTAAAAATTTTATTGTGAGTCAGGGTGTTACTAAGTTGCCCAGGCTGGCCTCCATCTCCTGAGATGTTAGACTCTTTATGAAAACCAAGCTGACCTAAGACAAATAGAGCTGGTCTTCTCCCTGGCCTCAGTAAATGGGTTTGAGCCTGCATTTATGAAAGAATATGGATCAGACTGTCTGCCCTGGGCTCGAGGCCTAAGGCTATAGATATTAAAACTGGGAGTTGGGGAGAGACGTTTAAGAAAAAGGATATGATAAAAGTTCTGCCTGAAATTCAAACCATTCATACAAATGTACTTACTTATTGAGCACTGCCAGCCACTATGCCAAGCCTCTACTCAGCAAGTTTCCTGGAAAGGGACACAGTAAATGCTTTAGGTTTTGCAGGCCGTATAGTCTCTGTCCCAACTGCTCAGCTCTGCTCTTATAGCCCAGCCTAAAATTAGCTGGGAGCAATATTTAAATGAATGGGCATAGCTGTTATCTAGGCCGGAGGCTGGATTTTGCACCAGCCTGTACTTCGCAGACTCTTACATAGCAAGTTCAAAATTAACTTGGTTGGGAGGCTGAGACAGGAGGATTGCAGTTCGAAGACAGCCTCGGCTACATAGTGAGGCCCTTGGCAACTCAGTGAGACCTTGTTTCAAAATAAAGAATTAAAAATAGGGCTGGGGGTGTAGCTCAGAGGTAGAATGCAAAAAATAATAATAATAATAATAAATAAATAAATAAATAAATAAATAAATAAATAAAATCACTTGGGCTCATGAGAGTTTAATTTCTAAGTAAAATGATCCTGGTGAGGTTTATAAGTCAAGGAGAAGAATAGCTAGTATAAATCATCAGGTCTGAGAAAAGTTTTGCTAGGGTGTAATGTGAAGGGAAGAGGGAGAAATAAATTGAAAATACCCAATGGAGTACTAAGGTGGGAGAATTTTAGAAGCAGTGGTCCAGAGTGACAAAGAAGAGGAGGCTTGACGTAATGAGCAGGATGCACAGCCTGGAGGATGCGATGGATATTACCATCACAGCGGCCACTGCTTGAACTCATTTTAAAAAGCTCACGTGTCTATGTTCTCGAGCAGCAGCCAGCCTCAGTGAGAACAGGAAACTTATAAGTTTGGGGTGAGTTATCTTCAACGTCATAGTGTCCATAGAAAATACACGTAAGGTATCTAAGTCATGTTTTCAAGCAACCTGCTTTCATCCTGTTAAAGCCAGAAATAGTTTAATTCATGTATAAAGAACAGAATATACCCGTCTTAGATTTTACATGCTTTACTAATCCTCCATTTGACATCCGTGTAGGGCTTATGAGAGAATTGGGTGATATCGTGGTGTATTGTACGTGGTTTTTTTTCTTCAATTTCTGCATTATTTTGTAGTTACACACCCATATTGGCCTCATTTTTAAATCCTATTCTATGTGACAAAACCATGGATTCATTTTATTTTATCTTACTTGGCAAGGTGTAGGTGTTGGGAGGCAAAGTTAAGTGTTTTTGTTTTTAGTTTTATTATAGTATCGTCGGAAAATAAAGCCTGAATTTATACCTTGGGGACTTATTAAAATTTATTCATGAATCACTATTTTTTACAAATAGTGATTCAAAAATACATTTGCAAGAAAGGTGGTAGCTGCCTTGCTTTAAGATGATACTACATGTCATAGCACATATATGTTATATATAATAATATTTTATTTATTACGTATTTTTAACTTTTTTCCAGTATGAGGGATTGAACCCGGGGTGCTTCACCACCAAGATCCATTCCAGCCCCTTTTCCTTTCTTTTTTGAGACAGGATGTCACTGAATTAACCAGGCTAGACTCAAACTTGAGACCCTCCTGCCTCAGCCGCCCAAGTAACTGGATTATAGGCATGTACCACCATGTCCAACTTATTTCATATTTTATAATGTTATTCTATAATTTATCCCTTTCATTTGAGTTATGTTAAATTTAAATTAAAACTTAAATTTAAACTGACATTTTTGCCTACTTTTGACTTTAAATAATCTGTTTTGCATTTCAAATGAATAAAGAAAATACTTTTTTATTGTATTCATGAGAATATCTGTGTGCCTACATGATCTTTATTATTTCAGTTATGGCAAAGAGATTTAACTAAATTTGTTGAGCTGCCAGCCACATCTATAATCATAGCAGCTTGGGAGGCTATTTGAAGCCAGCTTCATCAACCTGGTTAAACCTTGTCCAGAAATTATTTTAAAAAGCTGGAGATAGGAGCCAGGCATGGTCGCACACCCTTGTAATTCTAGTACTTGGGAGGCTGAGTCAGGAAGAGCAACCTAGCAAGACCCTGTTTCAAAACAAAAAATAAGAGGACTGGGGGTTCAGCTCAGAGGTTACAAATGCCCCTGGGTTCAAGTTCCAGAAACACACACACACACACACACACACACACACACACACACACAGCTAGAGATAAGCTGAAGTGGAAGGGTTGTAGGTTTGAGGTCACCTCTCAGTAACTTCTCTAGACCATGTTTCAAAATAAAAAATAAAAAGGGTTGGTGTCGATCAGGGGAAAAGCACCCAGGGTTCAATCCCTAGTAAAAGAGGGGGCTGGGGATGTAGCTGAGTAGAGGAGTACCTCTGGGTTTAATCCCCAATGCCACATAAAACAAACAAACAAAAAAAAAATAGAAAGAAAAATAAGGCTGGGTGGATTGGTATAAACCTGTAATCTCAATGTGAGAGGCTGAGACAGGAGGATCACAGGTTCAATGACAGTTTCAGCAATGTAGCAAGAATCTCATCAACCTAGCAAGAACTTGTTTCAAAACAAAAAAAATAAATAAGGGCTAGAGATGTAGCTCAGAGTTAGAATGTCCCTGGGTTCAATCCCTAGAGCCAAAAATGAATGAACGAGTGAAGGAAAGCGGCTGAGCCAAAATAAAATCCTATAGACCTTCAATAATTTTTATCTTTTATTAGTAATATAACATTGGTTACATTACTGTATAACATTTGTTGTGTTTTCTATTTTTGTTTGATTTTTATAGGATTTTACAAGTTGTGGATTTATCCTGGTGTGGTGGCACATGCCTGTAATTCTAGCTACTTGAGAGGCTGAGGCAGGAGGATTGCAAATTCATACCAGTCTGGGGAACTTGAGACTCTGTCTCTTCATAAAAAGGGTTGAAGATATAGTGCTTGCTTAGCATGTGTCCTGGGTTCAAGCCCAAGTACTTGGGGGAATAAAAGGTCGTAAATTTTATGGAGGCCTTTGATAAGAATATTGAGAAAATCATAGTGTAAGCAATATTTTTTTCTGAGTATGTTTTTTGAATTTTTTTCTGAATATATATTTTAATGATTACCTGTTTCCTTTTTTTAGCATTGTAGATATTCTTTTGGTTACTCCGGATATCCTGGTTTCATTCAATTTATCTGTGTAGGAAAAATGTTAAGATTGGCCATATTGCTCTGCTACTAATCATACTCTTAGGATTTCTGTTTTTGTACAGTGTCAACTGGAATGCATTTTTCATATTTTAATCTATATCTAATCTTCTTTTACCTTTTCTTGCACACATATTGCATGCCATACTTAAAAAACAACTTCAGTTACAAAATGAATCTCTGGTTTACTTTCTGCCTGCTTACCTCCTGGGTTTTCAATGGCTAGACATAAAGATATCTGTATCAGTACGGCCAGGTGGCACATGCCTGTAATCTCAGTACTTGGGAAGTTGAAACAGGAGGATTGCAGGCTGTAGGTCAGCCTCAGCAATTTAGCAAGACCCTCAGCAACATAGTGAGTCCCTGTTTCAAAAAAATAAAAAGGTGTAGGCATATAGCCCAGAGGTAGAACATCCCTGTGTCCAATCCCCAGTATTTCTTCCCCACCAAAAGATATCTGTATCTATCTCTATTTATGTTTATGTAAGATGCTTAAACACACACACACACACACACACACACACACACACACACACTTTAGTTGTGCTTGAATGCTTTAGAATGTTTCCACAAGTGTTAGGAAATGTATAATATTAGCTGCTGAAAATAATCCAAGGTTCATTGTAAATCTGAGGTTATTGAATAAAAAGAAAGACGAAATTCATTCAGTGTGTGTATGTATGTGTGTGTGTGTGTGTGTGTGTGTGTGTTTCTCTTTGTCTGTGTGCATGTATGCATGTGTGCTACTGAGAATTTAATCCAGGAGTATCCTACCTCTGAGCTACACCCCCAGCTCTGTTTTATTTTCAAACGGTATTGCTAAATTGCTGAGGGCCTGAGTTTCTGAGGCTGGTCTCAAACTTGTGGTCCTTCTATCTCAGACTCCCAAGTATTGGGATTACAGGCATGCCCCACCACACCTGGCTAGAAATTCATTCTTAAGAAGATCTGAGCTTATATATAGGTCAGTTTTTATGTTTGCTCTCCCAAGTTGTAATCTTTTTATCTAAAGTTAGCAGTACATAAATAAACACTGAATTAACCCACTCACCACCAGTGGTGAGTAGTAGTGTAGCTAGAGGTTCTATTTAGCTTGGAAATAGAATGAATGGTATATATTTACCATTATATAGGAACCTTGCACTATATAAATCAATAAGAAAAGGAGGCACAATTTTCTGCATATTCCCAGTACCCGAAAATACACATCTCCAACCATATTTCTGTATGTAACTATTTATTTTCACAGCATTGCCACGTTCTAGTACTCAGGTTGGAGAGTCAATGAGGATGTCTACTTCACTCTTACTCTGGTATCCGTTCTCCACAACCCAATACTGAGTTGATTTTAAAGTCTTGTCATACCCACTTCCAATTCTTTTATTCTGGGGTAGAATCTCCATACTGCTTACCTAGAGATTGTAATACAACCCAACCTGGATTTCCTGCCTCCAGCCTTTTCGATCTCTAGTCCAACACATAAAGTCAGCAATTTTACATGAAGGGTGATATCACATGCATAGTGGATTCCTTTGCACAATTCTTAGACCACTATTTTCTTCACAGAAAAAGGCCTATGAAAATAAAAGCAAGAATGATAGTGTAGGAATAATAATGAAGCAGCTCTAATTTATAAAAGATATAACCTTCAGTTCTTCTATTACTGCTTAATAAATTATACATACTTTAAAACCAGTTACAATGAAACAATCTGGGTAAAAGCTGGTTAATCTTCTAAAGCAGAGTGCTGATCATGTTAGAGCACCAATGTCTCTCCATTTCTACCACATAAACTTGAAACTTCCCATTCTGTCCTTCTGGGCTCTCTACAGTTTTGCCTTTCAAATTTTACCTCCTTTTATTTCCCTGTAAGTATGCTTGACCCAAGTAGGACTTTATGCCATTCTCTGAACATAGCCTAGCCCTTCCTACTTTCATGCCTGTGATACCCTCCTTTCATTGTACTTCTGGAAATCCTATACTTTTCTCAAGACATGATTTAAAGGCTAGTGCCTCCAACAAAGAATTCCTGGTGTCACTGGCAAAGAATAATCTTTTTATCTTTTGTGTTTGCTCAGTACCTTATTTTTTACCCCATAATGCTCATCCTACATGGTATTGTAATCACTTCAATTTATTCCTTTTGGACCAAATGTCTTACAGGACTTGGTATCTTCTCAACATCTAGCTTAGTGTTTCACACTAAATTGCTTATACAGTACACAGTGGACATTTATTAAGTAACAAATTAATGTTTTGCTCTAGGTTAACTAGGGTCAGTAATAAACTAGAATAGCAGTCATTAAAAAACACAAACAACAACAAATGCTGGCAAGGATGTGGAGAAGTGGGAACTCTAAGACATTGTTGGTGGGATTGCAAATTAGTGCAACCACTTTGGAAAACAGTATGGAGAATCCTCGGAAGAATGGAAACGAACCTACCATTTGACCCAGCAATACCACTCCTGGGTATCTACCCAAAAGAATGGAAACCAAACTACCAAACTAATGCATGTGTATGTATGTTCATAGCCATACAATTCACAATTGCCAAACTATGGAACCAGCCAAGATGTCCATCAACAGATGAATGGATTACAAAACTATGAGATATGTATACAATGGAATTTTACTGAGCCATAAAGAAGAACAAAATTATGTCATTTACGGGGAAATGGATGGAACTGGAGAATATTATGCTAATTGAGATTGCTCGGTCCAAAAAGTGAAAAATTAGATGTTCTCCCTGATATTCAGAAGTTTGGGAGGAAAAGGGTGTCAGGAGGAACTCTAAACAAAGGAGGAGAAACTATAGAAGAGCAAATAAGGCGGCCTAACTGAGAGGGTTCCCTAATGCACGTGGTGTACATTCACAAACATATCAATCACTAAGCCAAACATGAGAAGGAGGGAGGGGTGGAATAGGACGGGAATTGGGGACGGGCTAAATGGTTGATGTGTGCATGTGTGCCTCTGTCATCTTGTACTCCATTAAGATGTGCGACTAAGCTGGGCATGGTGGTGCACACTTGCAATCCCGGCATTCGGGAGGCTGAGACAGGAGGATTGCTGTTCAAGGACATCCTTAGCTGCTATTTAGTGAAGTCCTGTTCAACTCAGCGAGACTCTATTCCAAAATAAAGAATAAAAAATAGGGCTGGGGTGTAGCTCAAAGGTAGAATGCCTCTGGGTTTCATCCCCAGTACTGAAGGAAAAAAACAAAAAGAATGTATAAGTACAATGCACCAATAAAAATATTTTAAAAATAAACAGTGGAAGTTGAAAACTGTGAAAGTAAATTGTCTCTGACACAGAGTAATGCTGAAGAAGTATTCTGAACACCTTCACAGCACTAAGTAAGTATTGGTTAATTCATTTGCTCAGCTATAAAATTATTTAGAAAAGAATATTTTAGGACAGTGGGATCGAAGATGCTCACATTTACGAAAACAGTGAACTGGCTGTGCTAAGTGCCAAGTAAAATGGCATAGCTGTTTCTTTGAAAGCATTTAGCAATGTTTATGTCTCTGTGCCTCCCCCTGTGGAGGTCATTTCTCAATCTTTTTTCCTTGTTTTCTTCTTTAAATTACTTACACATTAGATGGGAGGTCTTTGGTAAATGTTAACTATTATTAATATTGATGTCATTGATAAGTATTTACTTAGGAATCTAAAAATCAAGCATAAAGCTGTCAGAAAGGGACAAATACTAGAATTTTTCAATTTGAAAAAAAATCTTCAGAATACTTTACTATTAATAAAAGTTACCAAATAAAAATAAAAAATACATTATAGAGTACTAAGGGCATTCTTTAATTCCCAGGTCTAGACAGCCATTTTTCCAAACAGTCTATTGCTTGTCAACAACAGAATTTAAAGTTAAACTTCTAATATGCAAATTTGATCATTGTTATACCTTTTCTAATTACTGAATTCAAAATTACTTAACTTTTTTTTTTTTTTTTTTGCGGTACTAGGGATGGAACCCAGGGGCGTTCTACCCCCGAGCTATACCCCCAACCCTGTTTTTTATTCTTTATTTTGAAACAGGGTCTCACTCAGTTGCAGAGGACCTCCCTAAGTAGCTGAGGCTGTCCTCCAACCGCAATCATCCAGTCTCAGCCTCCGGAATGCTGGGATTACAAGCCTGTGCCACCATGCCCGGCTACTTAACCAATTTTATTATTAGGATTTGGAGAAAAAGTATATAGTGAAACTCTTTGTTGGGGAGGGGGGCTACTGGGGACTGAACCCAAGGGCATTCCACCTCTGAGATACAACTTCAGTCCTACTTTATTTTTATTTCGAAACAGGGTCTCACTGGGTTGATGAGAGTCTCACTACTTGCTAAAGCTGTCCTCCAACCTGCAGTACTCCTGTCTCAACCTCCCAAGTACTGGGATTACAGGCATGTGCCTCCATGCCCGGCCCAGCTTATAGTAAAACTTTTGATGTTACAAAAATGACTTCACTAATTAATTTTGACCTAAAATACTTTATTAAAGATGTAAGAGATAGTGTGATACTTCCTCATTCCCATGTAGTTATTTTGTGTGTGTGTGTGGGGGGGGGGTGTCTGGGGATGGAACCCAGCGGCATTCAACCTCTGAGCTATACCCCCTTCCCTATTTTATTTTTAATTCTTTATTTTGAAACAGGGTCTCACTAAGTTGTGGAGAGCCTCACTAAGTAGCTGATGCTGTCCACGAACCGTGATTCTCCGGTCTCAGCCTCCCAAATGCTGGGATTACAAGCATGCGCACCACGCCCGGAATGAAAAATAATTATTTTCTGGTTTTTAGTCTTCCAAGATGTATTGTCATAGTTGTTTGTGAACCTTCCTTGTATAAAGGTACTAATTTTAGTCTCTTAATCTGTACATAATGCATAACATTTCATTAATATAAAAGCAATAAAATCTTTACAAAAATGGCTTAAATACATACAAGTTCATAAGTAATTATGTATTATGCCTGTATACATAATAAATAATAAAAATGAAATTTAGAAATACTATTTGACAACTTTGTCAAATTTATTTTGGTATGTTTAGATTATTAGTAGATTGTGCTTTAAAGTACAAGGCCTCAATGAGCTCGGTGATTCAGAGACAGCATGTGGCAAATTGTCAAAACCTTTGCATCTGCTTTGATGTGATAATTCACCTTTGACATAAGAATGTAAAATATAAATGTTAATCCAATAGTGAAAAAGTGACTTAAAACTGATTTCTTAACTTGCTTATCTGCATCAGACCTCAATTTAAATGCCTGTCATTGAAATACTGGTTTTTCCTCTTTAGTGTTTTGGACAAATGATAGAAAATATAGAATATAAATAATATACTAACATTATTGCTACATGTTCCTACAGATGAAAATGATAATATTGAGATAGATACTAACGAGGAGATTCCTGAAGGCTTTGTTGTAGGAGGTGGAGATGAACTTACTAACTTAGAAAGTGACCTTGATATACCCGGTAATTTCACATTATGAATGTTTTGTGTCCTGCTGCATGGCAAACTTTATGGCTATTTATTTTATTATCTCAATAACAATAGGTTCATTTTATAGTTTTATTGTATCTTATGCCCTCACAAATCATTTAGCAAATCCACCTTCCATTCATTTCATGTTTTTTTTTTGTTTTAGATTGTATGTTAAAATAGCAATAACATTGGAATAGCAGATTGTAGCTGTGTTTTTTAATTAGTAAAATTCACTGTTGTATGTTATATGAGACAGTTTGTAGCTATTCAATAACTTGTTTCTTTCTCTGCTTAAATATTGTGGTTTGATGTTGAATGGGTTTTATGGAATATCTAGGATATATCCCAAATGTAATTAAATCATGGGTCAGATTTTCTGACTTAATTTAGAATTGAAAATCATATTTATAATACTGTTTTGCAGTACTTTAAATATTATTACTAATAAATGTGTACATAATTGTTACAATAAGACACTGAAAACTTATGTAGACTACTATTAAATTAATCTCATATTAGTAAGTGAATCACATTGGCAATGAACCTTTGTATGTTCTTGTTGAAAATATAAAGATACTCTGGTGGTTTTTAGTAGGTGTCCCATATGCATTACTTTTTTTATAAGCCAGCAGCAAGTAATAATCCAAAAGTTCGTATGTTCCATAAATGATTACTGAACTGATTTTTATAGCAATAAAAACTCTTTGGTAGCTGGGCATAGTGGTACATACTTGTAATCCCAGTACTTGGGAGGCTGAGACAGGAGGATTGCAGGTTCAAGGCCAGCCTTAACTTAGCAAGGCCCTTTGCAATTTAGTGAGACCCCGTTTGAATATAAAAGAATAAAATAGGGCTGAGAGTGTAGCTCAGCAGTATAAAGCCCCTGGGCTTCATCCCCCATACAACACACACACAACAAAACAAAAACAAAAACAAAACGTTGGTGATCCCTTTAGACTTAAAAGTAAGGAAATGGAGTCCCTAATAGTTATCTTTTTTGTACAGTGCTAAAGAGAATGACAGCAGACGTTCTCTTCCCTATGCTTGGCATGCCCCTGCAGTGCTAACCTGTTTTGTTTCCTCCCGTTTGAAATCATGTTATTACTTTTCTAAGAGACAACTGACCAGGATCTTCCTAACCATAAGCAACACTAGAGAAAAGCAATGCCCTTTTGTCAATAGCTCCCTAATGGCCCAGTGTTAAATTATACTATGACTGGATGGAAGTTAGTATGTTTATAAATAAGGCAAATCCAAGAGAATTCTGACATTTAAGGAAAAATTTAAATATCTAACCCAAAATTAGAACTATCCTTTTCTTCTTTTTTAAATACTGTAGAACTTGAGTAGGCTTGATTTGGGGGAGGCGGTGAGGGAATATAGGGAATTGAATCCTGGGATATTCTACCTTTTTTCTTTTTTTCTTTTTTCTTTTTCCTTTTTTTTTTTTTTTTTTTTTGGTGGTTCTGGGGTTCCTGGAAACCCTTCTACCTCCAGGCTACACTCCCAAACCTATTTTTTTTATATATATTTTTATTTGGAAACAGGGTCTCTTAAGCCAGCGAGGAAGCAGCACAATCCTCCAGTCTCCGCCTCCCAAGCTTGGGGATTACAAGAGTGAGCTACCACGCCCAGCAGGATATTCTAACTTTAAGTGACACCCCTAGCTCTTGTTTTGTTGTTGTTGTTTGTTGTTGTTGTTTATTTGCTTTTATTTATAAATCAGAGTCTTACTAAGTGGCTGAGGGTCTTGCTAAGTTGTTGAGGCTGGCCTTGAACCTATAATCATGCTGTCTCAGCCTCCCAAGTACTGGGATGACAGGTCTGCACCACCACGCCCAGTTGATTTTCTTTATGAAAAAAAAAATTGTTATTGCTTACCTACCACTCCACCACAACTACCACCAAAGAATTTGTTAGAAACTAGTTATATTCCTTTACTGCTAAGGCCATCCAAAAATACAGAATTGAAACCTTAACATTTATTTTATGGAAGTATAAATTAGTGACAGTAAGTAACGCATGTGGCCTTATTTTATAGTAGATTGGGAAGATAGGAAAAATACCCATGTTTTAGGTAAAGCGAGAGAAAGTTTCCACTTTCAGCTATTGTAACTTTGTGGGTGATTATTTTGTTGCTTTTCTTCCTTCCTTCCTTCCTTCCTTCCTTCCTTTCTTTCTCTTTCTTTTTCTTTTTTTCTCTTCTTTTCTTTTCTTTCTTGTGGGTCTGGGGATGGGACCCAGGTCATTTGACCTCTGAGCTACACCCCCTGTCTTATTTTTTATTATTTATTCTGCAACAGGGTCTCACTAAGTTCTGGAGAGCCTCACTAAGTAGCTGAGGCTGTCTGCAAACCACAATCATCTGGTTTCAGCCTCCCAAATGCTGGGATTACAAGCGTGTACCACCACACCTGGCTTGTGGGACTTTTTTTTTTTTTTTTTTTTTTTGGTGGTACTGGGGTTCCTGGAAGGCCTTCTACCTCTGGGCTACACTCCCAGACCTGTTTTATACTTTTTATTTGGAAACAGGGTCTCTTAAGTCAGGGCGGCTAGCTTCGAACCTGCGCGATCCTCCTGTCTCCACCTCCCAAGCCGCGGGGATTTACAAGTGTGCGCCACCATGCCCGGCATGGGATGATTTTTTAAAAAATACTATTTAATTTGAATCCTAATAGGCTTGACTCTTGTACTTTTAAAAAATTCTTTTTCTACTTTGTACCAAAAAAGAAATCATATTTCAGTCTTTCTGTTTGAAATGAATATATTGTTACAGCTTTTAAGATGCCAGTAAGTATTGGCATGTTCATAGACAGGTTTCCCAATTCAGCTCTATGGTTTATTTTGTAGCAATAAGAAATAGGAATGTAGACTATAATCAGGAAGCACATAGAATGTATTATGATTTTTATCTTTGCTTTATTTTCCAAAATTCTTTTTAATATGTATATAAAAGTCATAATTTTTAATAAGAAATTTTTAATCTTTATCTTGATTTGACCACAGTTCATCAGATATTGTTTTAAAAAGAAGCCTAGCAATATAAACTGACAAATTTGCATGAAAGTGATGATAATAGCATTTATTAAGAGTATTATAATTAGAAAAGTTATTAATCTTTATGAAAAATGTTCAGCAAATGGTTAGCATGCTTTTATAGCAATTTTATTAAAAAAATGCTTTATATGAGCTTGTCAAAGTAGAAATATTTGTGTTTTTACTTGTTTCTGAACTATCTTACTATTAAAGATTAATGTACTTACCAAAAATAATTTGAAGCTTTCTTTTAAAAGTTATAGCTGTATCTTATTTGTTTTACTTTCTGTATTAAATACATTCCCAGCACTTGATAACCTTTATTGTATTTCTGCCATCTAAGTAGAAGGTATTTGTAAACATATACCCTGATTCAGTGCTGGTTATATATGTACACATGTTGACATTGGATTTTAGTAGTGTGTATGTTACTGAGATAATGTTAAGAATTTGTCTTAATATGACATTATATGTGTAAGTTTAACATACTAAACTAATTGAAATGTCAAGATAATATAATTTAAAATCAAATGTATCTCTTTTAAATATCTAGTTTTTTGTTTTTATTATATATAATCTATGCAGTTACTCATATAAATATATACATCAGATATATCTTGGGTTTTCAAATAAACATAGCTACTATTAACTATAGTGCAACTTAGTTATTCTTAGGTGTGTTGATTATTTTCATTAAGGAGGAATGATTCTGAGGTTGAAAATATATATATATATATATATGTACACAAACACACATACACATAAGTACACACACATATATGGAGAGAGAGGACTCTGCATGTGTCTAATATGTTACCTCACAGCCCTAGTGTCCTTGTCTTCTTTCTTTTAAAAATAGTAATGTTTTTATTATGTCACCTGAAACTGGTTGCCTATGCATCTAAATACATCTTACTTGTTATTCCTGGTATTTGCATATTAGCAGAACAAAATAGTAAGTTGGTGGACTCAAAGCTGAAGAAGCTCCTAGAAGCTCAGCCACAGGTGGCCAGTTCACTCTCCAGTGCTGTCCAGAGAGCTGTAACTGAGAGTTCAGAACAAGACATCAAGGTAAATCTTAACTTATTTAATATTTGGCTCAGTCAGTATCTGTATATTCTAGATTCTACTGGCACTTTTTAATGCTGAAAACAATTCCTTATCAAATTGCTCACATCAAGTTATAAGAATTTTAATAACTGGCCAATAGATTAAATATCAATATGTAATCAGTACTCAAAACTACTACTTTTGATTGCTATTTTAAATAAAAGTAGAAAGTATAAAGAAACTGTTCTTTAGTTCTGTATGTATACATATTTTTCAAAGAAGGATATTTCCAAGAGAATTCTGTCATGTTTTCCTGTCAACCTCTGCTTTTTGCTTGAATAAGCTAGAATTTATATTATTTATAAGAAATAATCACATCTTAAGATGGTGATACAATTAAGTGTGTTTAAGATATTAGCATGTATTTGAATCTGAGCTAAAGTAGCATTTCAAACCTAAATGTCACATCATAAGAATACTGTTATCTTATCTGACCTGTACATTTCCCCCTTTTCCACACAGTGTACCATTAGTATTTCTCTAGCTTTAGGGCACTTTCTGCCCTGTATAACTTTTCACCCACCTGCGGACTATGGGGATTGCCCCGCTGACTGAAAGGATTTCCTTCCCCTGACACAGAGATGCTTTGAAGTCCCAAAACAATGACTTTCATTGCTTTTCCCTATATTGTCGGTTTCTATAAATTGGTGATGAAAGTGTGTGGCAGCAACAGAGGACTTTTGGTCTCTATCTTTGAACAAAAGGAAGCCTGGATCAGGTCTGATTTTTTGCGTTCAATTTAGCTTTCTGCAGTGGATTTAATGCAGAATGAAGCTGGCCTAAGAATAATACAATGGATTGAAAAGGCTAACTGAATTAGTGGGTTTAGAGGAATACATTTGTAAAGTGGCAGAAGTCCCTAGTCATAAAAAGGTTTCTTAAGATGGGATTTGCTAGCTAATCACACTGATATTTTAGCATGTTGCCAGGCCTAAAAAAATTTAGTCATGTTTGTTTATTTTGGTAAAGACTTGAGTTTTAGACTATTGGGCAGTTATTATAATAACAGTAGTATTCACACTTTAAAAAAAATCAAAGTCAAAATTATTTCTATTCTAACTACTTAGCTGCGATATTATAAGAATGATATTAATGGTAAATATGTAATTACTTTAAAAAATAAAACAGGTATTTCATTCATTATGGTTTAATTATCTACATAGATGAAATTAGTTTAGCTTTTTAAAAAGCTCAGAAGCAGTCATTTTTAAAGTTATTCCAACAAAAGGTATGTTTTGAACAGACTGCCTTTGTATTAATCTTTTTTAGCTAAGATATCGAAAATTGTGTTTATAAAGAACATATAGAATCCATCTGTTCTCTTGTAGCTTTCACATTGTTTGGGTTTTATTTTATTTTTTAATAAAATGCAGTTTACACATTTATAAATGAGGCATTCTGTGTTTGTGGAAAAGGATAAACTGTTACCTTCCCTTGAGGATTCGGTATCCCAGGCCTCCTTGAGGCTAGAGAATAGGCCATTGGAGGGCTCCCTCATTACCGATTGTCTCAATGCAGAGGAAGGGCAAAGTCTTGGTAGCTTTTGATAACCAGTTTCAGCATTCAGCAGGCTTAGCTATTAGTCATGCATCTTAGCCTTTCCCTATTTACTTTCAAAACACTTAATAAAAATAATAAAAGATTAGGTATAAAATGAAATATTTGTTTGGTACACAGCACCTCGGTATCTGCAGCTTCCACACACTGCAGTGGTTCAGTCTTCTGGGATATTTCTTGTTGATAGAACCATTTGAATTTGTTACCAGTATTAACATAGGAAGCTCCGGAAAAGATAATTGTAGTTTCCTTAGCTGTAAAGGGCTTACTTACAAATCTGGCTTTGGAAAGTTATAGCTGATGAAATGCAGTTCAGTGGGGTAGTATTATAATCCTACCTTTTAGCCTTCATCCAGCATTAGTGGTTTATCTCAATGGGCATAAAATTAGAAACTATTTCTTCTTGTCATACAAGTCTTAGGACTATACAAACCAAAAGGGCAGAATAGTGGGGGCAATAGGAGGCAACAGGGGTTTTAAATGATACCTATCACCAGGAGAAGACACAAGAGTTTATAGTATCTAAAATATCAGAGTTGATCAGGGCTTTAACTATATGTCGTCCAATTTTTATTACAGGCAACAGGACTTGCGCTTGAGTTGTTTAGAGTACTTTAACATCCTTTTTCTATCAAAGAGTTTCTAAAGTTCCTAAGTCAGTGTTATCTGAAATTAGTAGAAATTGCCTTCCTGATGTGTAATTTTGTGTTTATAAGATCAAGACTCTTGTACCATGAGTTGTTTTACTTTTAGAATGGTGCAGAAGATCTCCGAACTGAGCGATTACATAAAGCAACAGAATGTTTTAGAAGTCCTGTTGTGTTCAGCACGGATTCTACAGTCAGAAAAACTCAACTTCAGTCTTTCAGTCAATATGTTGAGACTAGACCAGGTAGGAACATTTTTTTAAATGTTTTCCCCTCTTATGATTTAATAGTGTGTGTGTGTGTGTGTGTGTGTGTGTGTGTGTGTGTGTGTGCGCTGATAATGTAAATCCATATTTCAATACACAAATATCAAGCTTTATAATAATTTTACATGTCTCTCTCCTTTTTTTAAGAGATGAAAAGGCGGAGATCAATACAGGAAGATACAAAGAAAGGAAATGAGGAGAAGGCAGCGATAACTGAAACTCAGAAGAAGCCATCAGAAGATGAAGTGCTTAATGTATATTAATTTTTTGTGTGGTTTCATGATTGCTGATAATTCCAAACTGTATGTGGAAATAGTGCCTTTATTTGTTAAAATGAGATGTTAGGTTTTTTAAGATGTCAATCTCCAGTGCATTCAAAGCAGAGTGAGAGGGGTGCACTGTTGAATTAGTCTGCAGTGTGGTGATAATTGTCAGATAAAAAAAAATGAATTTTTCAGAGTTCCACAGCCCCAGCTTCCTTGAGACATTTCCATCAGGGCACTTCCCATAAAGAGATTCCAGTATTGATCTACCGGGAGGATTTTAATTATTACAATAGCAGATACCGCAGAGCTGCAGTTAGAGGGAAAAGTCACATGAGACCTGCTAGAATTTCTCAGCCAACCCATTTTGTTGGCTTGGGTTAATGGGTGTTCAACCTTTCCATTATCCAGATCAGCCGTGAATTACTAGCTGAATGATGTTTGCATTAATATAATATATATGGTAATTTCTTCACTTAATTAACGGGGAGGTTCAGCTCAGTAGGGGTATGGGCTGATCATGTGTAAAATTGATTTGTGAGGGAAATATTTGATAGACCGCAGGGAGGAAGCTGCTTTTGATGGACAGCTGCAGGACAGAAGCAGGAAGAACAAGTTTTAACTTGAATTTTTGTTTGGAAGCATAGCTCTTTAATGGTGTTTTTTTTTTATTACCTATGGTTTGTCTAAATATTTCCATTGTTTTTATTGTTTAAATAATCCATTGGATTTTTAAATCCTTGTAAATGAACTCAGAGTTACCAACTACATTTTAGGACTCTGAAAAACTCATTTTAAGTTTACTTTTAGAAGGACCTGAAATCTTAGTATAAAGAACATTACAGGTAATATCCTGTTGAAGTATTTGTTATAAGTCATGCAATAATTGAGTACACTTATACTTACACTTAAGAAATCTGATGAGGAAAAATTTGTTACTATATTTTAACTGAATTAATCAGTAAAAGCAATGAAAGTTTGCGTGTGGCTTATCACTTCCAGTTTTGTATGTCTTTGTTGTTTATATTGTCTTTTGAAACTACCATTTATTTTTTATTTTTTTTATTTTTTTTGATGGAACTGAAAAAAAGAAAAAGTCCCTTTTGAAAATGTTGTGCTGTCTGGTAGACAGGTTTTTAAAGCATTCACCAGATATTCCTGATTTTAAAATTACCATTAGTATTTATTATTTTTTGGTTCTATTTGGTATTGAAATGGAAGAATTTCTATTTTTATGAATCTTTTTAAAATACAATAACTTTTTAAATCAAATTATCCTAGGAAACTATCAGTTTTATGATTTCTTAAAAATACTTCAACTTTAAATTTATCAACTGCCATAATCACTTTAACTATTAGGTGGTATAAATTGAGTTCACATGTGAATACGAATTATTTACTAGTTCATAAGGTATATAAAGTATAACTAGTGTTAGATATGTTATTGATCATGAGAATTCCATAATATGCTCATAATTAACATAATTCTCAGTTGTGCTTCTTGCTTAAGGAATGCTGAAAGATAATTCCTCGTAGCTTCTTATAGATTAGTCTGCTTCTATGTCAGGAAAGCATTTAACAGGAAAAGATTGTACACATTTATTTCTGTGAATGAATAATAAGTGCTGATGGTAAATAGCGGTGGTAGTGAGAGTGATCACGTAAGCAGCTCTTCAGCATTTCTCAGCTCCTCGGGTCTCTTAGCTCTAGAAACATCAAAAGGCAAACAGGTATTCTAAAAGAAGCTTTATTTAATCCATTTTGTTACAATACCATAAATAATAACCCTGCTTATAATGATTTAAGTTTCTAATATGAAAGTAAAATGTTCATATTATATTAAAAGAGCCTAAGTGCTCTAGAACTATTTCAAATAAAACTAATAAGGATAATTTTTCTTAACACAGATGGCTGTGAAAAGTAAATTTTCAAATCGAGATTTTAATTTGGCTCAATGGAAGATTAATGGAATCAGTGTACTAGTTGCATTAAATCCTGTGTAGCAATGTTTGAAACCACCTGTCAGGTTAGAATTTACAGCTATAATTATTAGTGGCAAAACAATAGAAAGACATGTGTAAGTACAGAAACTAACTGGAAGGAAAACTGGAGGTGCTACAAACTTCATTTATCATTTTTAAAAAAGTATTTTAAATGGTATAATCCCTATACAAGCCAAAAGTGTGTCTTTAATTTTGTATTTGTATAGAACAAATCTGATTCTCTCAGGATCAATTCCTTAGTTAAACTCTATTTTTGTTTATTATACTTTAGAATTAAAGGAAAATTTTTATAGTCAACAAGGGGAGAATTCTCTTCTTGTCCATGCCTAAATAACTCTGACTTAACTCTAAGGACAATTTTTTTTTAACTTAGTGTCAAATTCTTAAATCTTGCAAATCTGGGTGTGAAATTATAAATATAATACAAAACAGCTGATATGTTCTCTATTTATAAAGGTTTGGTATACATAACACATATAAAAAATTGCTAAATCACAGGAGGGAGTTGCTTTTAGTACTAAGGGTTGATACTAAGGGTATATTTGGTTCTCTAGGTAAGTGCTTTACTAAGTGTTTGTAGAAAGGAAAAATGCAACTTACAAGTGATTTTTTTCCCCTTCCTGTTTGTTCTCGTTAACAGAAAGGGTTCAAAGACACCAGTCAGTATGTTGTAGGAGAATTGGCAGCACTAGAGAATGAGCAAAAGCAAATTGACACCCGTGCCGCGCTGGTGGAGAAGCGCCTTCGCTATCTCATGGACACAGGTACGGTGCCCAATTACACTGTAAACAGTTTTGGCAAATTGAGCGTTCACAAACTCTTATAGAGTTTTGGAAGTGTGAATCTTTGAAGCCTGAATGTTCAGCAAAACTGCCTTGAAAATAAAAAGGCTGCGATTTGCAGCCACCTCTCTGGGCCCTGGTGATAAGAGTGCCTTCATGGGAAGTGATAACTCGCCCTGATACCGTGTGAGCCAGCACTATTGAACAGTGTGCTCATCCATGCAGAGTTGGAATACACATCTGTGCCTCATTGATATGCCACTGCTTAAAAAAAAAGTAAGATCTTTACTGTTCTACTGATTCATTGGGAGAAAAAAAAAAAAAAGATTTGGCCAGCTAACGCCATGTACTGCATGAAACAGAGCACTGTGCATAGGGGACGACTCCATGGACTAGATCACTGAAATTTGAGAATACTATCTGGTTACTGATGCTCCACAATTTTTTTCAAGAGAACAGGTTTTTAAAAGTCTGTAATACTTTGTGTCACAGTTGCATTTGAAAGGATTAGGGTATATAGCAAGGTTTGTAAAGATGGGTTAGAGCAGCAAGTTAGCTCCTAACCAGAGGGTAGATTGTCATTTAATTCTGATTGCCAGTGGTGATTGAATAGATCTAAGAGCACAGTAAGCTCTTGGAAAAGAACACCGTGTGCTGCTGTGTGTGTGTGTGTGTGTGTGTGTGTGTGTGTGTGTGTGTGTGAATGTATATTTCTTTAAAATGGTGCTCCCACAAAAGGATAAAAATGAAAAATAAATTCAAATCATTCACACCAAATTAAAAGTAACTTATATAAAGAAAAAAGTCAAAATATAAGAAGAAAAAAATCTCCTCTAATCTTATTATTGGCTTTAATTATGGCAGCATTAAAATAAAGTAGCATAATTTAGGATTGGAAAGCTTTCCTGAACTTTTTCTAATCTAGTTTTTAAAATTATATTTATGTGGGGCATGATGATGCATGCTTGTAATCTCAGTACTTGGGAGGCAGAGACAGTAGGATTGCAGGTTCGCAGCCAACCTCAGATACTTAGAGAGGCCCTCCGCAACTGAATGAGGCCCCATTTCAAATTAAAGACTTAAAAAAATAGGGCTAGAAGTGTAGCGCAGAGTTTGTAAAAATGCCCCTGGGTTCAATTCCCAGTACCACCAAAAATAAAATTATATTTACAATAAAAAAGCTCCAAAAATAAACATTTTTATTGGACATTTGAAAATGCATATATTAGCCAGGCATGTCGGTGCATGCTTGTAATCCCAGCACTAGTACCACAAAAGAAAAAGAGGGAGGGGCAGGAAAAAGGAAGAAAACACATGTATTTTTGAAATAAGAACATAGGAGAACAGGAAGGGGGTCTTACACTTTATCTAGTCCAGTAGGTTTTAGACTGTTCTGTGGAGACCCAAAGCTCCCTCAGAGAAATCTTGGGGGCTGCCAGAAGTATCAGAGGGCAGAAAGTAAATAAGCATCTGGATTCCTTACCTTTTTTCTAAAGAGTGGCTCTGAGTTTATTTATATGAAATGATGGGTTTCTTGGAAGAGTTTGTTTAAAGAAAAGTCTCTATTGCTTAACATTTAAAAAAAAAACTTTTTGGAGGGAAACTTTTACCTAATTTTGTCATTGTACAGGTGAGGAGACTGAGGTACAAGAAATACTGAAGGTCACACAGATTATCAAGTGGCAGACCTTAGCTAGAATTTAGTCACCAGAATCCTATTCCAGGACACTTCTCACTGCACCACACCTGGATCCTGTTTATCATTCCCCTGACAAGTTACATGCATGCCCAAGTTACTGTGAGGTGCCAGTGCAGATCTATAACCAACATAGTGCTTTACATTGCATTTTTCTTTTGATTTCTAAGGGCTTATAAAAATGTTAGCTATGTTGTTAGCTCCATAAAAAATGTAAATACTAGATAGTATAATTTCTGTAATTTTTTTTTGTGTGTGTGTGTGGTACTGGGGGTGGAACACAGGGGCTTTTCTACCTCTGGGCTGTACCCCCAGATCTATTTTATACTTTATTTGGAAACAGGGTCTCACTGAGTTGCTGAGAGCCTCACTAAGTAGCTGAGGCTGGCTTCAAACGTGTGCGATCTTCCTGTCTCAGTCTTCCAAGTGGATTACAAGGGTGCGTCACCACGCCTGGCTTTATAATATATTTTTAAATTTTTCCTTTAAATGTTTTTATGTGGATCATATTGAAAATGGCATACATTTACACAATACTTGGTGCCCTCCACCACTGCTTCCCCTTTCCCCCTACCAACAACATGGTCCAGGTTGACCATGCTACATTCACAGTTATACACATATTCAATTGTAGCTCCTCCAGTTAATCAACCTCAGCCTTCTTCCTCTACTACCCTTCCTTTCTAGCTTTGCTGAGGTTTCCCCTCCATTAGCTGGAGTCCCTCTGTTATTCCTAATACTCCCTAGTTTGGGCATATTAGAGAAAACATATGTCCCTTCTCTTTCTGTGCTTGGCTGATCTCACTTAATGTTCTCCAGGTCTTTCCATCTTCTTGTGAATGACATGATTTTGTTCTTCTTTGTTGCTGAGTAGAATTCCATTGTGTGTATTTCCCATAATTTTGCTATCCATTCATCTGTTGATGGAGACCTAGGTTGGTTCCGTATTTTGGCTATTACGAATTATGCTGCTATGAACATGGTAATGCACATGTTACTGTAGTTCTCTGATTTCAGCCCCTTTGGAAAGATACCCAGGAGTGGTTTGGCCGGATCACATGGTGGATCCATTCCCAGTTTTCTAAGGAATCTCCACACAGATCTCCATAGTGGCTGAACTAGTTTGCACTCCCACCAACAGTGTAAAAGAGTTTCTCCTTCCCCACATCCTCACCAGCATTTGTTGTTTGACTTCTTTATGCTTGCCACTCTGATTGGGGTTAGATGGAATCTCGGTGTAGTTTTGATTTGCATCTTCCTGATGGCTAATGATGTTGAACATTTTTTCATGTGCCTATTGGCCATTTGTATCTCTTCTTTTGTGAAGTGTAGGCAGAATAAATATCATCAAAATGGCCACTCTGCCAAAAGTGATCTACAGATTCAATGCAATTCCTACCAAAATACCAACAACATTCTTCATAAACCTAGAAAAAAACTGTCATGAATTTTATATGGAGAAAGAGAAGACCCAGAATAGCCAAAACAATTTTTAGCAATAAGAACCATGCAGGAGGCATCACAATCTCTGACTTCAAATTATACCACAGAGCAATAGTAGTAAAAAACAGCGGTATTAGCACAACAGACATGCAGACCAATGAAACAGAATAGAAGATACAGAAACAAACCCACACACTTATAGTCAATTGATCTTTGACAAAGGGGCCAAACTCATATGCTGGAGAAAAGACAGCCTTTTTTTTTTTTTTTTTTTTTTTTTTTTTGGTTGTACTGGGGTTCCTAGAAGCCCTTCTACCTCCAGGCTACACTCCCAGACCTATTTTATACATTTTTTTTATTTGGAAACAGAGTCTCTTAAGCCAGCAAGGCTGGCTTCGAACCTACACAATCCTCCTGTCTCCACCTCCCAAGCGCGGGGATTACAAGCGTGTGCCACCACGCCTGGCAAGACAGCCTTTTCAACAAATGGTGCTGGGAGAACTGGCTGGCCATTTGTAGAAAGATGGAACAAATCCTTACCTCTCACTGTGCACAGGCATCAACTCAAGATGGAGCAAAGACTTGGAAATTAGATCAGAGACTGTGAAGTTATTAGGGAAGAGCATAGGCTCAACACTCCAGCATATAGACAGAGGCAGTACTTTCTCAACAAGACCTCCAAAGCACAGGAAATTAAAGCACTAAAAAGTTTGTGTTCATCAAAGGAAACCATCAAGAACCTAAAGAAAAGCCTACGGAATGGGAGAAGTCTTTACCAGCCACCACTCTGATAGAGGGCTAATATCCAGAATATTCAACGAGCTCAAAAGACTCTACACTAGCAAAACAAATAACCCAATCAAGAAATGGGCAACTGAACTGAATAGACACTTCCTTTAAATATTTTAAGGAGATTTCTGGGGTTTTTTTTGTTTGTTTGTTTGTTTGCTTGCTTGCTTGCTTTTTTGCTTTCTCTCTTTCTTCTTTGGTGGTGTCAGGGACATTCTTCCTCTGAGCTGCACTTGCAGCCCTATTTTATTTTTTACTTGGAAACAGGGCCTTACTGAGTTACTGAGAGCCTTGCTAAACTGCTGAGGCTCATCTGGAACCTGCAACCCTCCTGTCTCAGCCTCCCAAGTACTGGTATTACAGGCATGCACCACTATGCCTGGCTTGTTTTAATTTTTGGACAAGTTGGAAGTGGACCACATCCCTGATTGTATTGGATACATTAGATGGTCCTTAGGCAGTACTTGGAAGACTAAGACAGGAATATTTGAGGTCTGAGACCAAAGTGCAATAACTTAGCAAAACTGTGTTTCAAAGTAAAGAATTAAAAGGGTTGGTAGTACAGCTCAGAGGTAGAATACTCCTGGGTTTAATCCCCAGTACCACAAATAAATGAAAGAAAGAGAGAAAGGAATGGAGAGAAGACGA